>NW_026086937.1:16260536-18660536 GCF_022539395.1 Myiozetetes cayanensis
ATGAATTCCAATGAGCAAGTCAAGGAAGTTTTTTGTTGGGTTTTCTTCCTGTGAAGGCAACAACAGTTCACATTCTGTACATTTCACAATGTGTATTTAGTATCAAAGACAGAAACATTAATAGCAAACCAAACTAAGTGTTGTGTGCAAAACAAAAGCTGTGTACAGAATGGATAGATTTGGAAAACTGGAGGCCCCTAACTGTTGGAAATGCCTTAACATCACTGTTACCCATACCCTCTTCCTCCACCCACTTTTCCTAAAGAGAAGGAAAACCAGAACTTGTAAACTCACTCCATAATATTCCTATAATCTATGCTATACCACACCTAGGACTTACAGTGTTCTTGCCTTTCACAGTGTGAGGGAAGCAAATACTGGTTTAGAGGTGCAAACTTTCCATGCTTCAGATGGAAACTGTTGTATTCCCAAAAGGAATGTCACAGTCAGGACCTGAAGGAACATTTCACATACCATTAGAAGGCAAGCCTAGATGCACCCTAAAATTTTTTGTGACTTTTTTATTTCACAAACAGGTCCCTGGTAAAAGACACTGAAACTAGAGGGGTTTGAGTGAGTGCCCCATACCGGCTGAATATCATTCCAGCATGAATCTGCAGTTTTCCAGACTCCTTGTTATGCACAGTTCCAGTCTTGTAGTCATTTGACAGACTTCTTATTAATATCAGGTTATGTAGGCTCTTGTACACTCCTCACTGTGCCCAGTTTCTTGGGGACAGCAAACTCATATGCAAAAGGGATATTTGAGCCAAAACTTTGCCAGCAACAATGCTGAAAAGTCCTCTTCTCAAAAGGAAAGGCATTTCCTTGCCTCCTTTGATTCCAAGAACAAAATGAATACCTATTTGTTAACCTTAACTGTCCCTCATTGGCAGTCTCTTAAGCACAAATTTAAAGGAAAAATAAAAAACCCACCCCAAGCTTTCACAGTGTATTCTGTCATGAGGTGTTACACTGAGCTGTGCTACACAGTCACACCTTTTCCATCGTGGCAGGAAAATTCAAATCCGGTTTATGACAGAGATGAATCAGCCTGGGCAAAGGACAGAGAGATGCCCCAAAGTGAGGCTTATGAAATTAGTGGTGAAGGAAATGCATTCTCTGACATTTCAGATGAGGCTTCAGAAATATTAACTGGAACCAAGAAACAAGGCCTTGTCTGTCCCACAAGTGAGTTCCTAGAGCTTTCCACGGGGACCATGACAAAAGCCACACACCTGGTAAATAATCAAAGATTTATACAAATTAGAAACAGTCCTAAGTGAAAGAAGAGAACTGTCTCAATGTTAGTACAATGAGAAATGCTGTGGTGTGTTTGCCAAAAATGCAGGAGATTGGCAGAGCAAATTTTCTGATTTTGTGCTGTTTCTCCTGCAATTGGTGTGACGACCCACCCTGAAGGTTGAAACAGTCTCTGCACAGTCTCTAGGAAGTTTTCCTTCTTACCATCCACAGGCCTGACTGTATGCCCTCCAACACCCTCAGCTATGTCCTCTCGTGAGCAAACCTCTCCCTGGTCTTTGCTGTTTGTTTGGTTTTTTTTAAATTTCTTTCTTGCTCTGCCTATGGTCTTGAGTCTTCACTCCCAAAGTCAGTCAGCTCCTCTCGAATCGAAAAGAATCATCTCCAGTGATTCTTTTAATGCAGTGGAACATCTAACCAAGAGCAAAATGTAACCCCAACGCTGCCCATTACAGCTTCCATCATCAACTGTGCCTTTCAGTTTCAACTTGTAACCTTACCATCACCAACAAAGCTTCAAAACCCTCCATTCTCTCATCAGAAAACCATTTAATGTCTGCAGAAATCTCCCAAGAGCTCACAGCTGAAGAACATCAATAACGTTTCTCCTAGGCTTGTAGCTCCCTGCTTCTTGCTCTTCCCCCACAATCTGCTCTCTGCTCTGCCCACATTTTCTTTGCTGCCATTGTCATCTTCATGCAGGAGAGGAGCAGATTCTGTTGGAAATCTGAATTTACATTTTACAAAGAGACCAGAACTTAGCTGTGTCAGACCTTGAACCTGGGATAATCTCAGCGTGAGGGAAGCCTATAAATCAGGACCTTTGTTTTTAGAACTGTTGCTCACTACAATTCATTGTCTGTGCAAATAAAGGTTTTACTCTCTCTGAATTCTTTGCTACAACTACCACGAGCTTGTTTTCCTAAAATAGAATTTCACAGCACAGACATGGAAGTTTCAGCACCAGCCCAGGCAGAATACAATTTCAAAAATAAAGACTTGAGTAATAACAATCAATATAAAACCAGAAATAACAACAACAGCTTTGGTAAACACATCAGAAATATCTCATTGCTTTTTCTTTAAATAAGAAGCATAGGCCAGGCCAATGCAGTTAAAGATGGTAAGTATTAAACCTGATTTTAGAAATCCTTGAGAGAGCATATTCACATCTAGATTCTGTATGCCTTAGCTCAGCTTCAGGGGATTTTGTGACTGATTTACTAACAATGACAAACCTTGCCCCTCCATCACGTTCCAACAATCTCACCTGTTTTATAACTAAGCCATCAAACAGTGCCCACTGTAAGTCAGATGGATTTTCTTATGATTACCATGAACACAGGTATGCTACCTGCCAGACATACACACTTCACACCTGTTGTCAAATTACAGTGAAATCTTGCTTTGTTGAATTAAAAAATCCACACCCATTCTTACCAAGTGAGAGAATCTCAGTTTATAATTAGTGTCATCCACACTATGCTCTAATAATTATGATTATCAGTTTGATGACAGAGTGATGCTCCCTATACCAAGGTCATTCAGCCACAGGTAAGAGAGGGTGGCATTGTATTATGGTTCAGATGTTGGATACACAAAATAAAGAGAATATGAGAAGGTACAAATGAAAAGAAAAAGAGGTGTGAAAATTATAACTGGCAGGCTGACATAAGAAAGTGGAGTATGGGCAAAAAGCAGGAATAAAGTGTGCAGGAATCCCCCAGATATTCTACCTATGTTTAATTTTTACTATGTGTATCTTAAAACATTAATAAATAATGTGTTTAAAAATTCCATACCTCGGTGCCCCAAGTAGAAAGCCAGCAAACCTTTGACAGCTTGGTAGTCCAGTCACTGCATAGCCAAGAACAAGCAGGGTAAGGTCTGCTTGGCTGTGCATGTGACAACACAGAACTGTGATTTTTATTTAAATCAATGTTTAACAGCCTTATAGGCATTTAACAGCTACACCACAAGCCTTCTGAAAGCACAAATATCTATTTCACCTTCTGTTCAGTTTGTGGAAGAGACAGTTAAGAGAAAGTACAGCCAGATTTCTGCAGAAAGGGTCTGTTAAGTAGAAAAGTTTACTTATGTTCTACAGATCAGCTGCTTTGGATCATCCAGGGAGATAAAGCTTCCAAAAGAAATTTAATCATCTATCATGCAGCATTTTAACCCCAGAGTGGAAACCTGAAGATAGCAGTAGGATAAAACACTTGCCAAAAGAAACTAGAAAATCTTCAGGGTTTCTCTGGCTTTTAGAAAGGGAACAGTTTAGGAACACAGTAGGCAAAATAAAAGGTTTTGTACTCCAACTGAGATTATATTTCTTAAACACTCAATAATTTTGCCTTCCTCCTGATTTCAAATACAGACCTTTTGCAGAAAGGATAAAAACTGTAGTGCACCTGTTTCACTTGAGCCCATTAGAGCTTATTAATTTTCCCCGGTGAATGACCTTCCCTCCACCAGCACAAGGCTGAGCTATAGAAGATGCAGAGGAATAAGATGTTATAAAATGAACTCATTAGGCAAATCAAACAGAACTTTGATTTTACTCTCAGTGATGCCCAAGCTGGGACACATCTAAAAGGAAAGCGTAACAAACTGTGGGAAGAAACAAAGTTCGAGTTGCCTGATGGCGTAAAAAACAGATACAGTGTATTTTAAAGGAATTATGAAATTTAATCTAGAAATGCTTACTAGTTTTACCTAATAGTAAAAATCAAATTATTCCACCCCTAGGCTCACCCTTGTCCGTTTTGCTGTTATCTAACATGTACCGATAATGCAAATTCTTCCATCCCACCTCCGCTCCTGCCAGGCCTTCCCACTTATTTTCCTTTCTCCTCAATAAAGATGAAATCTCTCTTAAGCAAGTAGAGGCTTCCCAATATCTGCCTGGCTTTTCTTTAAAGGGCTTTCACAGGAGAAGAATTAGGTCCATTATTTACCTGTTCCCAACCCAGTTTGCCCATCTCATTACCTAAGTCCTTTTTCTCTAAAAATGAGAAATTCTTACAACAGAAAAAACCTCTAATTTTCAAAAGTCCCTTTGCCAGTAGAGCTACCAGTTCTTCTAAACAGGGACTGGGGAAAGTGAGGAAGGAAATAAAATAAATATAAAATTATTTATATATATTATAAAATAATAAAAAAAATAAAATTCCCTTTCAGACAGCTTTTTCCTGAAAGCCACTGAAGATATGGATCTAGCCAAAGGCTCTGTCAAGATGGAAGAATAAAACCTCACATAAGTAAGAGACAAGGACTTCTTGTTTAGATGACATGAAAAAATAAATTCTAGTCATGTCCTGGTAAAGTCATTAACTTCTTTATAATTCTTTTTATCAGCCTTTTTTGAAAGAAAAAGGACAAAGAGGAAACCATCTTAAAACCAAAGAGTCTTCTACATATGAAGAGAATCTAGTTAGTTACCAGACCCATACACCTTTAAACACTTTTTCCCCCTATAAAACAAACATCTGGGGTTTTTTCCACTTGCTGACTCTGTATTTGAGCAGGTCTTACAGGCTGTCAGGAGCCTTATGCTCTGCAATGAATGGATTCAATTGCTTTATCAAATATAAAAGTTTCCTTTTATTTCCACCTCATGAAACACTTTCACAACAGTACAAGTGCCTTAACCAAAACCTTTTTTCCATCTCTTTTAAAAGTCAGCAGGTTATTTTCTTGTAGTGTTACTAAAATGACAGGGAAGGAAAGAGACAGGAGACATCTCCAAACATTACCTTAGAAGATATTAAAGCAGGCACTTGAAATTTTAGCAAGAAAAACAATTCAAGATCAAACCTGAAATTACAACACATTCAAAGTGAACCCAGTACACACAGAAAATACTCAGCAAGAAAAGAAAATGTTGTTTTCCAGTGCAAGAGACAGCAGAATTACAAGTTTCTTAGCCAATAGTCAACTCTGACACCAAACTGCTTATGTGAGGGCTTGTGAGTCCTGGGCCTCAAGCAGCCAAAAGCCAGCTGGCTTTGGTCACTGGGTCCTCGGGAGTCCATGAGGTCACTGACGTGTTCTACAAGCACAGAGGATGACAATGAAGCTTTCACTCAGTGTCAGTCAGACAGCAGAACTCTGAGCCTTGAGCTGTGACCAACTGAAGCTAAAGGCTGGCGTGGTCTCCCTGCCACGTTACTCAGGTTCCAAAGCTGCGCCTTCAAACCGGAGCTACAGACAGACAGACAGACAGACACCTGATTGTTGTGCTGTGTGTGACACCATGTTATTAACAGGTGACACTGTGTTATTATTAATATTCAAACACAAGTGCCATGCCTGTAATTCTCCCTCATTCCCTAGCAATCTTCAGCAATCAAATCCCTGAGGCTGTCCCTGTGGAGGTGGTGCCTGGCGTGCCTGTAGACCCTGAGCGGTCAGCGCTGCGCTCACAGCACAGCAGGGACGCTCCATTAGCACAGGGAAAGGAGGAGGCCAGAGCCCAGCACACAGGAAAATGGGGCAGTCACACACGGGGATAAAAGACAAAACAAATGCAAGAATGACAGAAGTGTCAAGGTTGGCACAGACACCTGGAGATCATCCCATCCAACCCCCTGCCAAGGCAGGGTCACCTGGCGCAGGTGACACAGGAATGCACCCAGGTGGGTTTGGAATGTCTCCAGAGAGGAGATTCCACGACCTCCCTGGGCAGCTGTTGCAGTGCTCTGACACCCTCAAAGCAAAGAAGTTCTTCCTGATGTTGAGATGGAACTTTGTTGTTAGTTTATGGCCATTCTCCTTGTCCTGTCTCTGGGCACCACTGAAAAGAATCTGGCATCTCTTGGCACTTGTGCATTAATTGAGATCCCCTCTCAGCCTTCTCCAGACCAAACAGGCCCAGCTCCCACGGTCTCAACTCGTAACAGAGATGCTCCAGACCCCTCATCATCTTTGTGGTCTCTGCTGAACCCTCTCCAGTAGCTCCTTGTCCTTCTTGCACTGAGGAGCCCAGACCTGGACCCACCACTCCATTCACTTCAGGAAGGACTGAAAAACTACTTTTCCTAAAAACGCGAACCTGGCGTGCGAGAAGCCTCTGGATCAGGGGCGAACCCCCTTATTTACATTAAGCTCTGTACTATCGCTTTTACAACGCCGTAACACTGCGCTCTGTCAGAGCCCCTGAGCAGAGGCAGCCCCAGGGCACAGCCTGCCCTCGCTGCCCCGCTCCCCGCTCCCTCACCCCGCCGGGCTCTGCCCTCCCCGTCCCTCACGCCCCGCCCGTGCTCGCGTTCCCGGGGCGGTGTCCCGGCTCGCTCCCGCCCCGCCGCTTTACGGCAGCGGCCGCGGTGTGTTTGCGGCTCCGGGCTGGGCCGGGCGGTCGGGTTGGACATGGTGAGTGTGTCCCTGGGCCGCCGCTCTGCGGGCCGGCGGCTCCCGGGGCCCTTCCCGGGCCCGGCGGCTCCGCTCGCCCCTGGCCGCGGTGCGAGGGGCCCGGCGAGGCCGCCGGCTCCGGCCTCGGCCGCGCAGCCGAACCCCGGGGCGAACGCGGGGCCGCCGGGCCGGGCTCGCCTCGTCCCCCTCGGCTCGGGGGTTCCCGCTGACCCCGCGGCCCTCGCTGTGTCCCCGCGGTCACCGAGAGCGCCGCGCTCGGTGTCGTGACCGCCGTGCCCCGGGTCGGGCTGGCGGCAGTGTGTGCGCTGATGGACACACTCGTCCGACCCGCTGTTCGCGCTGCCGGCTGGCTTTTCTGATTTATCCTTTGGCAAACGACCGCTCTCTGTGTTCCCCGTGCAGGCCAGTACGATGGTGGCGGTCGGCCTGGCCGTAGCAGCGGCTGGATTCGCAGGTTTGTAGTGATGGGAGGACACCGAACACCCCGTTATAATTACCCGTGCTTCAGGACTGCTTTTGAGGTAGTTTAATAGCTGGTACAGGACACTTTTTTTGGGAGAACCTGTAATAAAGGCTGTAATTAAACAAAAGGTTAAAGATCTTACTCTTTTATGGCCCAGAAAAGTTCATTCCATGTCCTAATCCATGAGTTACCAGTTGCACTGAATTGCTAAGTCTTCATGGATGTGTACTTAGTGTTGATCGATACTGATCTCTTTAAGGTCGCTATGCAGTAAAAGCTCTGAAGCAAATGGAGCCACAGGTTAAACAAGCACTTCAGAACCTACAAACACCTGTAAGTTTTCGTTTATCAGTAACATCTTTTTATTTAAAAGTTTACTTGGTGAAATAACTACAGACTATTTTCTCTGTAGCACTGCTGTATTTTCCTCTAATGCTAAACGTAATTTTGTCAGTAATAACAATCTCAGTGATTCTGGTGGTGACTGGCTAATAGTGAGCTTGTTCTGGCAATTTTAAGTACTCAAATATTGATACTTCAAGTAAATTTCTCATTACAAGCGCAGAAGAAGCTTTGCTATTTTTACAGACTAAAAATCTCAGCAGCTTCTAAGGCAATAATGAGTTGTTTTAACTTATAAACTTAAAAATTAGTGGGTTTTAAACTAATGTGTTTTCTTTTTTAGGCCTTCAGTGGTTATTACAGGGGTGGATTTGAACCCAAAATGACTAAACGAGAAGCAGCTTTAATACTAGGAGTGAGGTAAAGGAAATTTATTAGAAGTGAAAGGTGAAAAGGAGGCAGTGGAGTTTCCTTGCTGCAGCCCTTGTTTGGAAGGGATGTCATCCTCAGTGCTTAAGGCCATCCTATGCCCAGCATTCCCTGGGAATGTCACTGCCAAGTCAGGAAATAGGAAGTGGCCTTTTCAGGATGCAGCGTGTGGGTGCTGCAGACCCACGGCTTGTACCTGTATCACTTCTAGAGCATTACAGGTCTGAGTACGGTGGCAATCCCTGCCAAAACACTTCAGACCAAAGGCACAAATCTGACCGAATAAGAACCATTTCTTTTTGAAGGAAACTTCCAGCTGAGAACTTTGTTGTTTGAGGATTTTTTGTGTTCTTAGTTTTTATAAATCAAGAGCAAGTGATTTTTTTTTCCTCCAGCCTTTAGGAAGTTTTCCCAATAAAAACGTTATAGCATAGTTCTGTTTCAACCACGTGGGTGACTCCCACCCTGTTAGACTGCTGTAGCATGTCTTTTTCAGCATAGTGTTTTGGAAAAACCTTAGAAACCCTCTCCAGGATTTACAGACTACACATGAAGAGTAGGGAAGGAAAAACAAAGAAGTTAGCCAAAGAGTTTATGGATAAGACAGAGTACTCACTTGTTCTCAGCTTTTGAAAATCTGGGGGATCTCATGAGCATCCCTTAAGTCAGTTTTTCTCTCTCTTTTAAAGCCCTACAGCCAACAGAAATAAAATTAGAGAAGCTCATAGACGGATCATGCTTCTGAATCATCCAGATAAAGGTAAGGAAATCAAGTCATGTTGATTAATTAATACATGTTTTTAACACAGATTAATGGAGCTGTGTAGGAAGAAGTGAGTGATACATGACTACCCCAGCTATTAAAGCACAGAAAACTGAAAACAATTTTTAGGGTGCCTTACTTCATGTGGGTTTGGAGCATATTTTTGTGTGGATGTTTTAAAAGCAAGCAGAGAGATTCAGCAGGTTGGTTTTTTACTTGCTCAATTCCCTGTGAATATCAGATTAGGATTTGTTAAAATGAGACTTAAAAATTGCCTTAGTTTTAGGTGAAAGCCCAGAGTATACTTGTGCACTTCATATACCACAAGTGTATGAGTTTGAGTTCATGTGAGTGCCTTGGGAGGTCACCATAAATGGCAAGTATTGAGCCTTCTGCAGCTGCTGAAGACATTGAACTATGGAATATTCCTGTTTGTGGTACTCTGGGCTCAGAACCGAATTGTGCTCAACGTTAGTAACTCCAGGCATCTCTACCTGTTCTAAATTCTGTTCAGTGAGTCAGAGTCATGTGCTGGTGCTCGGCATTTACATTCTTAATTGTCGCTTAAAAGGTAAAATGGCTTCCTTTAAAGTGACTGTTGAATTCATTACTTTTATGCCTCCAAATCCAAAATAGTATTTGCGATATGCCTTTCGTAGATAATATTGAGCAGAACTTCAAAATTAACTTTACTGAATATATGGAGAACCTAAAAATAGCTATCCAGAGACTGCTGAGCATTTCATGTTTTACATTACCTAAACAAGTTACATTAAGCTTCAAGTAAATACAGTAATTACAGTACAATTAAGGTGTATATGCTAGAAACACAGTTTTTGCATCTCATGGGCTTTAGTTTTGGTGCATTTGCACTGTGAATTCTGTTTGTGTCTGCCTAAGTCATTTGTTTGCCATGTTTAAAGCTGAACCAGTCCCTTGGTGCAACAGCAGTTTGTGTGGTGGCCTTGACGGAGGGGGAGGGTTCTCTGCAGGCGTTAGTTCAACACTTCTGTATTCACCACAGACTGTGCTAAGTCATTAGTGACCAGTTCCTTTATGACTGATAAAACTGAAAGAAAAAAACCACTCCAGTAAACTAAAACCAACCTAACAGGACCCACGTGAGGCTGAGCTCCTGCAGTGACTGTGTGCTTCAGTCGTAACCAGTTTGTTCTTTAACTGGCACAACCCTCAGACCAGCCTCACTGTTTTTTCCTGTGTACTGTGGCATTATTACCACCACAGAAAAAAAATGTGGGGGTTCTTTTCATCTGATGTGAGGTTCTCTTTTTTTCTAGGTGGCTCTCCATATGTAGCAGCCAAAATCAATGAAGCTAAAGATCTACTGGAAGACCAAGCTAAAAAATGAGAAAAATCTGTCAGAGGGTTTGTCCCTCCAAATCATTATTTTTGATAAACAGCTTAAGAAAAGTTCTAATGTCAGTCTTTGACTCTGTATAAATGAAGCTGGAAATATGAATCCAGGGAGCTACTTCCCTCCCTACTCAGTCACTTTTTTTGGGAAATATGTGAGGGAGTTGAGGCTTAAAAGTTTTTCATAGCTGTTCTTTATTAAACAGCACAATCTGCCACTCAGAAATATTTTCAGTATAGAGAGCAATAATTTGGTGTGACCAGTGCATGTTACCAGCCATGCTCTTGCCTAATTTCTGTTCAATTAGCTGTGTTTAAAGTGCTGCTGCTCTTCCATCTGCCAAAGTTAGCACAGTGAACCAGCTTTGGGGAGGGGGTGGAAAAAAACAAGAGGACTTTTTGATGGGAAGAGCTGAGAGAGATGTGTGGTTGTCTCTGACTGAAGAAATAAAGTTCAGGAAACAATGTACTCCCTTGTCTTTGCCTTGTGAAAAACAAGGTTGATTTTAAGTGTTACTGATGAGTCTGGAATGTCTCAAATTGTTTTAGTAACTTTCAGGTTTTGATGGATTTTATAGCATTTAATAAATTCCATATTTGTATAGAAGTTTTAATGTAGTTTTATACAATATCATATACTACAAAGCTAGAACTCACACCATAAGGTTTCCATTTATAGACATAAGGCAAAAGGGACTCTGTGTAGACCACTGAGGATACATGAGCTGGATTTGTGCTGGGTGAAGCCTCACACCCACTAGCAGTTGTACTTGTGAGGATCTCAGGTGGGGCTCTGTCGTATTCCAAGAATCTTCCCAGTGTTTCTTGAACTACGGAAAAACCGCTGCACAGCACCTGTGGGAGTTAACATCCACCTGTTCATAATCTCGAGAGCTTTCATTTCCCTGAACATGGACTTGGGAGTGCTGCTGGAAGCATCTCACATTCTAATCTGTGTGAGTGCTTGCTGCCTGCTGTGGATTAGTTCTAGGCCTTTTAGGAAGGCTTACCACAAGAGTTAGGAGGAGTTCTGTGCCTTCAGGAGAGAGGATCAAATAGGTAACATTAGAACCTACAGACAGGGGGAATAACTTTTCTTTGCCACAGAATTTAAAGCAGGGTGAAGGACAACTGGAACACTGCTGTGCAGTTCAGAGTCTGCACATTCCAAGCCAAATGCAGAATGTTTCTCTCCTTAAATTTTTTCCTGCCAACTGCTACTTACTTCTTAAGCATAGCTCTTTTTTTTTTTTTCCCCTTCCATGTTTTTTTAATTTTCTCCAGTCCTGTGCCTGCCGGATCAGCTGAGATACTTGAGCACACTTCAGAGTTACAACAGTTTAACTCTGTGTGTTCTCCACGTTGTGGTTGGGTGTCCAACACTAAAGTCATATTACAAACTGCACATCTCTGAACTGACACACACACCCTGGCCTGGCTGGGACAGCTCTGCTGCAGCTGTATCAGGCAAAGCAGCTGAAGGCACAGGTGGTTCAGAACACTCATCTTTTGTCCTTATTCACTTCTGACAAAATCAGGTAAGACAATTTTTTTCATTTAAGTCAGTATAACTTCAACACTACCCTGTGCAGCTTCTTCCTACCCCCATGTTTTTCTGTACCTGTTTTGGGTTTCATTGCTCTGGCTCATGTGCCTGAAAACACAGGTGTGTGTGTCATGCTTTAACTTCTCAATCAAAAACTACATATGCATTAACTCCTATATATGTTAGTCAGGTTAGTGATTCTCCAAGATAAGGAGTTTGGTTTTAGACTTGTTAATTGATGTTTGACATAGTGACCTTAAAGAAAGGAAGATTAGCACATCAGAAACTCTTTCATAAGAGTTAAAGGTTCAAGCTGCCTCGCAAGTGAGTTTCAATTGTTAGTTACAGCTTGAAAACCTTAAAGTCAATAGTAATTTAAATTTCTGATAGAAACAGTCAACAGATGGAAGATCAAAGTTTATTTTCTTTTACTACCAGCATACAAAAAAAACATATTGCACATCAAACAACCAAAACAAAAATAAAAATACTCTACTAAGGACTAACATATGTAGTTTATACAGAATAAACTTTCTGGAAATTGATCTTTTCAGTAGTTCAGGTTATGTCTTAATGGACATGACTAATTCAGCTTAGTGTTAACTAAAGCTATGTTTGATTTTTAAATACTGTACAGTTTAATAAATAAACCAAACAAAGCCTCAATGTAGAACAGTCACTGCCAATGTCACCCAGTATCCCTGCAGATTATGAGAATTTAACAAATGTATTCCAGTGGTCTGCAGATTTTTCCTCTACATACAGCATTTAAAAAACATGTATTAAAACAGACCAGTTTCCAGACTAAACTAATGGAGAAATTACATTTCAGTGCAAAATATTTTAGACTGCATTTCTTTCTAGTATTCCTCAGGTGAAGAAGTGGTTGCATATTATTAAAAATGTAACAAAAGCAGCTAATGCTTTCATAAAGAGTATTATGTTAGGGATCCCCCTCACATCTTTGCCGTATTTTGAAAACAAAATAACATTTCCTATAGCCAGCAATTTTGTTTATTTAAATGTTACATATACTATCTCAAGGCACATCTGATGATATATTTATAACACAGTAGGTGTCAAAGTATGTTTAACATATGATTTCTTCAGGATCCCTCCCCTTTCTGTATTCCAAAATGGAGGAACTGAAAGTGCGGTGTCAAGACTGGCGATCCATATTCTATCTTTGGCAAGCTTATACAAGCACTATTTTAAATGTAATGTAAAAGAACTGTAAACTAGGAACTTCAGTTTATGAAACACCATTCAGCACTGCTTCTTCCTGATTATTTCCATCCTCTTGAACAGTGACTTTCTTTTCATCAGGGCTGTGCTGTAGTTTAGAAGGCTCATCCCCAGAAGTGGTGGCAGGACCATTCACTGCCTTTTCAGAAGGGCTGTTTTCGTCAATCGCGTCTTTTGCCTTGCAAAAACAAGAACAGGGTAATACAGGAATTCCATAACAATGCAGAGTGTAATCTCCATTTCCCTCTGGCTCACACAGCAGCTTTGCAAGAGGAAACACCTCTTGTGCCTGTCTGTATTCTGTTATTTAGAGCATCCTATTACTTACCTTGTCACTTATAGGACACTTCTGTATCAGACACTTCCAAGGAAATCATGCCAAGGTAACCCTGGGACTGCTCACCCCCAGGACACCCAGAATACTTTATTTATTTCTATTTGTCTGAGCCCATGAAGGAGTCAACTAAATAATTGAGTTTCACACCCCGCAAGTCTGTACAGCAAGATTAGATTTTGTTAACGGATCTTTCTTGTTTTGCTGATCTCAGACATGACTTGTGGCAACGTGTTTACTGTTACTTTAGAAATAAATTCTGCATTATTCAGTTCTGATTATTTTTCCGGATATGTAATGCCACTCTGATCCCTTAAGGAGAAAAGATCTCAAATATACAATCTCTGTAAAATCAACTCCTTCTAAAATAGTTTGTGTAAGTCACTAAAAATGCCACCTAATATCCTCTATCCCTGAGGATTAGTTCTCAAGACTCACCAGGGACAGTTTTCATATTTTATTACATAACACAGCATTGCTAAGTGTAGTATTTTAAAATGTGTACAAAATTAATTTCAGCATTACCCTGGTCCCTATAGTCTGCAATGACAATGTACGAGTCACTGTCAGCTCTGTTTACTCTGGGCCGTTTTTGCTTTTAAAGATTTATTCTTGAACTCAAATGTACTTGTAGCCAAATGAGGGCAAGCTAACTGAAGCCTTCATTCCTTTACTGCTCTGCTGCAAGGAAGGAAAAAAAGGAAATGCACATTAAAAAGTCTTACCGTTTCTTTCTTGGTTTTGGCTAGTGTCTCCTTTGGAGGGTTTCTCTGTCTACTTTGAGATTCAGCTCGTGATATATAATCAGCTACTGTTACTGTTCAAGGAAAAAAATCACAGTGATGCTCACATCAGCAGTCAATTCAGCATGAACCTTCATGTCTTTTCTGCACAAGTTACGCTCTAACTGGGAGACATCTCACAAAAGGCCTTCACACTTACAGGTTATCAACCACACAGCAAGGATCAATTTGTTTCTGTTGTTAAATATAATTTGCACTAAAATCAGTGGTAACATGATGATCTGAAGGTGGACCCTTAATATTTTGGTCCAATTGCAAATTTGATGGAAAATAAAGTCTTTCTGTACTAGGTTTGAAGAGATCAGCTGCAGGCTCTTTGAACTACAGACTGTGTTTGTCAATAGCTTGAGTAGTGAAAATTTCACAGCAATAAAATGAAGGCAAGTTAAATTGTGCCCATAACTGGGGGAGGTTCGGAATGTGTATCACTTACGATGACGCAGAATTCAAATCTTTGCTATGCCATGAAGCGACTGGCGAGAGAACTCGCCCTCCTCGAGGTCCTGGGAACACCATCAGCACGGTTCCCTGGCTCAGGGGGCTGGGAGAATCGTGGGGGTGTGGACATGGGTGGTGCTGCCTGAGCCAGCCCTGCTCAGGAGCAGCACAGCGTGTCTGTGCCGGGACGGCTGCACTTACTGGGTGCTGGCCAGGGCTTCTCTGACCTCTTTTCTTCTTACCACCTCAGCACATGTTCCTGTAGCCTGGTTTTGTCTGATCCTGCCCTCTTGTAACCACACCAAGAGTCAATTCTATTTTTAGAATACAGAGTACTGCAAATTTAAATATAAACTTGTGGATCTGATGAGGTAAAGCACATTAAGGTTGGCAAGCATTACCTGTTGAACTGTACAGTCAATTATATTTAGTGTATCATGCATTCAGGTGAACTGTTTTTCTGGATTTAGGAATGACTGTGCATGAAACCCAAATCAGACTGGGAAGTACAACACATGAATTTCCTGTTATAGCAACTGGACTTTTTACAGCTGGGTCCTTCTGGATTGTCTAGAGTTTCTGCACAAGAATTTTTTCTTTAAAATGAGGTTCTGTACCCAACTCCTCCAATGCAAAGAGGAAGCATGTTTCCTGCACACAGTGCATTCTTAATATTCATCTACACATAAGGACCCATAACATACAGCAATGTAAATCAAATAATACAACTAACTGAGTGAAGCACTGAGGGGACAGGAAGGGAAGAGTTCCTTCTGTCTTCACTCACTATATATTTACTAGGTATTTATGAAGAGATTAAATTAGAGCATTCCTAACAAGGACACTATAACTACCAACCAATGCTCCTAGTGTTGTACCTTATTTTAAGTATTTATTATGCAAACTGAAAACTGCATCTTGAACAAAGACATCAACATGAAAAAACTGAGGAATGTTTGGGAAAATTTGTTTTGTTCTTAGAATATTTAGATTTAAAAGAAGTCCCATGGTTTTGTAAAAACGCCTAACATCTCTTTATGTCACTGGTCAAAATTAGTTTCTTAGAAGTAAAAGCTGAAATCCATTTTTGCTTTTTCTGCCCCTTTTATAAACTCATATCACTCTTACAAAACTGGAGTGTTGAGAAGTATTGGGAGGGTTTGAGTTTTTCTAAGAGGGTGTGGTGTTTGGTTTTTTCCTTCCCCCAAGTTTTAGTTGGCATAAACAAAACAACTTTTTTCTTCTTAATCAAATGTTGCACGAGCACCACAGATATAAGGCAGACAAATATGGGTGAAATTTTGAACCTGTCAATCTAGAAGACCTTCTGTTACGACCTTGCGCCGTGTATGTACAAGCATTTTCTAAACAGGGCATTATACTGAAAATTAGCCAGTTCACCTTTAACATTTCAAGTGTTAGTACACACAAAAGAAATGCAACAAGCCACAACAAAAAATTGGAAACATGCAATTTCACTTAAATTCCTCCTCCTTCCCACCCTCCATTTGCAGATGACTTAAACTATTCCCAACAGCCAAGGACTGACAGCAGCAGTGTGATGCAGGTGTGGGACTGGCAAATCCCATGCGAGTTCCCTCACAGAGCTCTGCCAGGACCCACATCCTGCCCCTCCAATGCTGCTGCTCAGCCAGTGCTGAAAAGGTTGTGTCCCGGTCAGTGCAAGCGCACAGATGCAGGTGAGTGCAGACCATGAACCTTTATGTTTGTCTGATCCTGGACCACGGAACTCAACAGCACTTTGGCCATTGACTTCAGTGAGAGCTGGATCAGAAGCACAACTCGTATGTCCAAGCAAAAAGTTAGACATCGATTAGTTTCATTAGACAGATTTTAGAAGTTGTCCTAGTAGAAGGAATGTCTGTCATCTTTGTCTAGTAGTCTTATTAGTTATTGAGTAACCTTTTGATATTATGCAGCTCTATGTAAAACAGCAGACACAACATTCTCTCATGCTTTTGACCTGAGATTACCCACAGCTCCACTCGAATTACCTGGCTGTCTATCTTCTGCCTGACCCCTGAAGCGACGCCTGCGGCTACGATTGCGTCGCTGGGGTTTTTTGTCACTATCATCTGCAATTGCAAAGTTTATAATGAACTATTTCTGATCATAAAATAAATAAATTCTTCAGCAGTTTCAGCATGGGGCATTTAAAATGGCTTCTGTTAAAGACAGAGACTAAATAAGACAGAACAGCTAAAAGAAAATTTTATACTGAAAGCATACACAGTAACACAAAAGCTAGATTTTACTTTTTGTTCTTGGTTCATTAAAACATTTAGGCATGTGCTTAATGACCTCAGATTTCATTTATTAAGTAAGTAACCATACGTCAAATTTTATCAACATAACCCAGGGTTTTTTTCTACATTAAGCAACAGATTATAGTCTTGTCCCAGTGAGTATCAAGAGAATTTACTGAGGGAAAGTACTTAAGCAGAATCTGGGCAGAGACAAATTAACAGCTACTTAAGTAGCTTTCCCACACTGAGACTGAGGTTACCAAGGACAAAACAGAACGGTGATCTGACAGTACTGTTTCTATCAAAGCAGCAGTACCAATGGGAAACAACAAATCAAGTCTTTGGTGTCTCCATCAGACAGTTTTTACAAAAAAAGGCACATGAAAAGGCTAGTGGAGCTCAGTAAACAGGAGATTCCATGGCACAGCCACGGAGGAAGTCTTTCTTTAATCAGACAGCAACCTTGAACAGAACAACAATTCATCACTAACAGAAACAAACAAGGGCTTCACTACACTTACAGGGACAACACGCTTTTTCTTAGCCTGCTCTGGGATGATCATCCAACATTTACATACCTAAACCATTCTCATTAACAGAAGCTGTATCAGACTCTGTCATTCCATCCATAAGAACAGCATCTTCATCAGTCCTTCGCCGGCGTGACCTCCTGCGGCGGTTACTGCTGTGGTGGGACTCGCTGGCATCCGTGTCCACGGTCTGGTCTGACTCTGTGTTATCCAGCAAGCTGTAAGGGTTGCTGTCCGGATCTTTAAGCACTAAACAAACAGAAAGTTTCCATATAAGATACTGTAATAATGTGTAACTTCATTTCCAGGTTGACTTAAATCTGTGTTGGAAAGTTTCAAACTACAGAGCAACCTTTGGAAAAGGTGTGTAACATGTAGAACTGCAGTGTTTGATTCCATCCTAGCTCCTGTCTGACTCCAACCCACCAGTAACAATTCTGGGGCACCACAATGGGCACTTGCATTATTTGACCACAAATATTTCCAAGGTGACATTTAGAGAACTTCTACTCAAAACTGTTAAACACATAAAACACCTTTCCCTTCATGGCAGCGTGGTACTTTTGACACTGTTGCAGTGTCATGTCAGCACAGCCAGATGCTGATAAACATAACTTCAGTCTATGATTTCTTCTCTCACTCTGTATCTAAACATAAGCTTAACTCAGAAGGCAGCCATAGGCAATGTGCCAAAGGATTTAGCAACTTTGCTAATAACATTATTACATGTGAGCAGTAAGTAGAGAAAGGAAATGAAGATCGCCATGAATAGAAAATGAGCAAAAATATAACAACACAGTGTATTACATGAAACTATCACACAACTGCACTGAAATCCCAAGGTATTAAGATTATAATGTAAAAATGGAGTATAGTAGTTAGGGGTTAGTAAGAGATTACAGAAGATTGCCAGGAACAAAATCTAAATTCAAAATCCACATGGAAGGCAGTACCAGAGCTAATGGAGGACTTGCCACCACGAGGTCCACCACGCCCGCGGCCTCCAGACACACTGCGGCCTCGTCCCCCAGGACGTCGCCTGTTGTCACGTTGGTGCCTGCTCTCCCTGTCATCTTCTCCTGCCAAGGACCAGTCACTAAGTTCATCTTTTCTCTCAGATTCTGTTTCAGAGGGATTGGACAGCTCAGAGTTTGTACCTTGTACAAAAAGGAAAAGAAAATTGGAAATTAATGAGTTTTCGGATTATATTCTGGTTTCATATCCTCACAGAAGTATTCCAACCATTATGGCTGGTATATATATATGTTATTATAAAAAAATACACAGATATTAAAAATATTAATATACAGTTACACAAGTATATAATTACAATTTTATACACATACATACCCCTATATAAAAATATATGCACATGTAAAATATAGGTAGAGAAGAAGTTATCTAAATTTCTAACATTCTCAATCTAAGTTTTTTTTTAATAATATAAGAAACAAGGACTGAAAGATTACCAAATCTGAATTCTGTACACAGATAAATCAAGGATTAAGCACTGTTTCCTCTCTTTGTCTACACACTGCAGGCATTTGGTGCAGTTTCTAGGCAACTTCTCTGAAATTCCCAAGGACAACTTTGCCACCTTATAGCCGATGGCTGTTGCTAAGCAACCCCTTCTGGCTGTTGTAATGCTGAACAATTTCCCTGTTTATATTAAATAGCATCCATAATACCCAGCCATCTCCGAGCTAATCAAACCCACACAGCTTTTTGCTACCTGAAAATTCAACACCTATTTATTTTAAGCATCCAGGAACTCCCCCTACAAACCATTCTGGAATAAAGAGACTTAGACCTGTTTGGCTCTAACATGTGAGTCTTGCTATTTTGTGGGGAAAAAAATAATTTTAAATTTTCAAATTAAAATCTGTATACATAAACAAACTCAACGATTTTCATTACAGTTTAGTCAGTTCACTGGGAAACAATAACAAATGTATTTACAAACATCATCATCAGAATCAACAGGACTAACATGGTGTGCTCCAGGAACCTACAGCCAGGAACAGACTGTAAAACCCAAAAGGTGTCCATTTTGTATAAAAAATGAGTTACATGTAGCTACTGAGAGTAATTAACTGCATTGAATAAATAATGTTCACTCCCTGTTCACTGGAGCACCCAAGTTTCTTTGTGGAACATGGCTACACTGAAATGCTGTATCTCCATTTGGGAAGCTGCTGCTGGATAAGCTGGGGATGTGCACACCTCTCTGAACTGAGCAGCATGCCTTGTTAATTCAGAAATGAATCAGAATACCTCACTTCATCTGAAACAAATCCAGTTAGTTCCTGACTGAATTAAAAAACCCACAGGATTTTATGCTGCCTCCATTTTAAATCAGTTCAGTTTACTTTTCAAAAATGCACTTCTAAGATGGGCATGATCACAGACAAGTGGTTTTTCTCCTCCTCAATTCAAACAGATAATGCCAGTTCCAGATTTATTCTTTTTTAATTTATGTCTCCTGAAAAGTATCTGTAGTTCTTTCTCTTTCCCAGCTTTGTATGATGTAAACTACTAACACTGAAGGACAAGGCCTTAGCAGAGTTTGGTTTGCTCATTTTTTCAAATTTGAACTTAACTTCAACAAGACTGTAAACCTAATGAGGTGGTTCGAGCTGTGCACAAAACAAAATGGCAATCCTGAATTTTCAACCTTACCTGAATTCACTCAACTACGCTCAACACAAAGAGACAGTTTTGGTTTCAAAAGTATCCTGAGGACTTGCTCAACAGATGCTCAAAACACTCACCGTAACCAGATGTGTAATTGGGGCCTCTGCGGCCTCTGCCTCTCCCGCTGTAGGACCTGGACCCTTGCACTGAGGAGAGGGTGCTCTCATCAGTTGTGTAACCCTTCTCCTTCTCAGGAACTCGAGCAGAAGAAGGTCTGAAGCCCATACCGATCTGACGCAACTGTTCATCGATCTGGAGCCTTTCCAGTCTTAGTTGTTCTACCTCCTACATAAGAGAAAACACAAAACATTGTTGATAAATGTCCCTCACAAAACACCATCACCCATCCAGTCACCTCTAAAACTATCATCACTGTAGCAAAGTTAACACCACCTTAGAAGGCAACTGCAAATCACAGAATTCAAGTACAAGTTGTGCTATCTCAAGAGTTCTGGAAGAAATCTAAAACTCTTCTCTTACATGCCCATGCAGAAAGATTGTTTTAAGATCGTTGGTACCTTCCTTAACTAATTAATTCATTATTTCAGTTAACACCACAAAGCCAACTAACCTAAGCAGAATATTGTTCTAATACCACATCACTGATGGTATTATTAAAAATTCCATCCTACCCCAACAGACCATCAAGCTCAGAACAGAACACTAACAGAGACAAAAAATTGAGCATTACTTCCCCAATGCCCCTTTAAGCACTGCTCTGATCCGACAGCACTGAGTAACCATGACAAGGTGTTTGAACACACATCATACCCATGGGCGAAGGGGTGGGTTCAAAGCACCAAACCTTAAAATCCCAATACAGAGGTACAGTGTATATTTATACATAAGCCCAGAATTTTTGTTGTTTAAAAATTCTGTTACTCCAACCCAAGTTTCCTCTACAGATCCTTTCTGCCTTTGGATACACTCACCTTTAGATACGCGATGTGATATTCTAACAGAACTTGGACATTCCCAATGCTTTCTTTAGTACCAACAAACACAAATGGTACCATTCCCTATGGAAACAAAGCATCAAAGCTTTTTATCAGGAAGATATCAGGAAGAACACCATCATTAAAACAGTTTAATCAAGAAGTGTCCAGTGGTTCATTAAAGCAACTTTACAAGACTAAGCAGCTTTAGAAGATTGTATCTTATGTTCTCATCTATTTAAAATATGTGGACACTATTAACACTATCAATCCCAAATTAGTTATGCAGCTAAAGTACACACAGGAGAAAGATTAAAAAATAAATCTTACTTCAGCAGCAAAAAACCCTCCTGGAACTGCTTTATATAAAATTTACTGCAAGATGCCAGCTTAAATAAAAATAGTGCTCTCTACATCCACAGGTTTTGAAATAAAAACTGGTTTTTAAAATAAAAACTACATCATAGCAAGAAAGAATTAAGTACTCACATCTTCACGGGGCAGCTTATTTTCATTGTCTCCTTCAATTCTCACCCTGACGACTCCAGACTTGTCTACAATCTCCTGAATCACTTTTCCATTTTTTCCAATAACTTTTCCTTCAGAGGGCAAGAATAGTTAATTTTTCTCCTGTCTGCAGAATATTTTAACACATTTCTTGATATCTTAAGTTATGTGTAACAAACCCCAAATACCCCACACTGTGCCAGAGGAAGGAGGTGAAAATTGCCAAAATTAAACTCTCTCTATATATATGCACAGAGTGACAAGTAGTGATGAAGATCACCACTACACAAAAGCTTAAAATAGAACCAGACCAAGAGTTAAATGGCACAGGAGCTTTGCAAATGCTTATGAACATTTATGTATCAAAATTATTTGGCCCCCCTAATTCCACATACACCCTCATTCAATCTTTCCTGACATCGTGACAGGCTTATACATTTGTTGGGAGCCTCTTAAGAAGAAGTAAAATAATACGTAATTATTTTCTGAAAATTATTTTTGCCTTTACAACAGACTTGTGTACCACCATGTTACCTTCAAAATATTTATTTTGAGATCATGCATGGGGTCTAAACCAAAAGGTTCTTCAGAACTTGTATGTTTAAATTTCAAAAAAATCGACTCTTTCACTCCCTTACTAAAAGACTCTTCCTTAAAATAAACTTATGTGGAAATATTTCTTCATACTTGGTGCTTAAAAACAGACAGGTTTAAATTATGAGTAAAGGAAGGTGGAACAATTCAAAAAATGGGTACCAGCCAGAACTGTGTGACAGAATACTCCATTAAGGAATGTTCTTTACAGCAAATACCAACATGATACAAAGTAAATTGCAAAAAGTATTAAAAATTGTTTCCCTTCCTCAAGAGTTCAAACAGCTCAGCAGGTTTGGGGTTTTATCTTGTTGTCTTAAAAAAAATGTGTTACAGCTGATCATTCTGTATCCCTACAGTTCCATTTTGCACAGCGATCTTGTTACTACTCCTAAAATACGCCACACACATTATAAATGTTTTACTAAGGGTAATGGTCAGCCAGTGTCTGGGAGAAACTGCTACCCAGACACCTCAGGGGATGGAGCTGGTAATTCAGTATCTGGCACAGAAAGAAATGCATGGGCACGGAGTCTTCGAGGCACTGATGAGCACTACACTTCTTTAACCTGAGCATTTTCATCAAGTGTGGCCAAATATCTGCTCACATGTGTTCCCACAGGGGATTTGGGCCTTTGTCACAAAGTGGTATTGTCATTGTTTAAAAGCAGCATTTTCAGTTAAACACACTGCAGTGACAAATGCCCTCATTCCTATAGGGGGCATATTCACCTTAGGGAAACTCCCAAAAAACCCAAGTTGTAAAGCATTAGTTTTAGTGAAGTTCCTTAGTTTAATCAGGTTTGCTGAATGGGACTGCAGAAAAAATGTATTGATGTACAAACTAACGATTAATTTGCTGAATGCTGAAATGAGCTTTAATGTGAGGTAAATAAGAAAACTATCAAGCTGCATCAGATACACAATTTGCAGAAGTCCTATTACAAAAACCCCACTATACCTTAACCTGCTCAAGTTCTAAAATCTTGAAAGTTTAAATTTTTAGGGGTTTGCACATGAATTATTTAAATTACGTTGCTATAATATGCAAGCTCCAAGCCCCAAACCACAGGAGGTTAAAGCCCAGGTTTTAATTTCTCCTCTGGATAATTCAAGCTGGTGGTGAATTAGGTACAACACCTGGAACCTTAAGAGTGCCTTCATGCCCACACTGCCCACAGGTTGGTCATGTGGAGCAGGGAGCTGCCACACTTGAGTAAAAAGCAGCCTAAAGGAAGCAGAACGAGGGAAAAGGAAGAACATCCCCTGTGAAAGACATGTTTGTCTCTCTTGAAGGGGAGCACAATTAACCTCATCTTTAGGTGACTTTTAATTTTGGAATTTAGTTTCTGCTTTTCACTTTTAAGCAGTGAATTTAGCAAAGCATATTTTCTTACTAGAATCTGAACTTCAAATATAACCATTTAGTACAAGTCTGTAATCAAGCCAGTTTAAGTGCTAAAATCCTGACAAAGTATTACTTAACAACAATATATGCAATTTCATAATTCCCTGATACATACAGTTTTAAAAGATTAATCACTTTCTAGGGAAATCAAATATTGTACTGGCACCTAAATCCTCTTTGCAGAGTCATGCTGATTAGGCTCCCTTTCCCCAAGTTTTCAAGTTTTAGCAGTATTACATACCAACAAGATTTCTGGGAACTTGAATAAAATCCTCCACAAATTCCAAGTAACTTCTGGCCTTTTTTACTGCTTCGGCAGTCTGGAAATGAATTTTAAAAAATAGAGTTTATTTGTGAATGTAGCATTGTAGCAACAGCTGCAAGTCTTCTAATAAATTTATTTTCAAAAAGAGAGGAACAGAGATAAGATTATTCTAGTTTTGAACTAAATGATAAATTGAACAGAATACCCAGAGACAAAATTCAGTAGAAAGGCAAAGCATCAGTAATGAATAAAACATATTTTTCCACGTTGAAATAACATTTTAAGAGGTTTTAAGATAATAAAATGGATGCCTCATCCCTGGGAGTGTTTAAGGCCAGGTTGGATGGGGCTTTGAACAAACACTGTGATATTACAACCAGGCCTCTTTCCTTCCAGAATGCTGCTTTCTGACCAGTTCATCTACAGAGTTTTCCAAGATAGGACAGTAGCTCTGGTTACAGGGAGAACTCCTCTAAATGTTCTCTCACAGCTTTATTATTAAATGACAGAAATCAGCTGAGTTAATTGAAGCTACAGAGATGCTGAAGAAACCAGGCTTCAATTTAGCAACAGCAGAAGTGTAGAATTAAAGAAAGAATATCAGCATCTAGTCAGCCAGGACAGCTTCTGAGCACAATTTCCATTTTACACAAACATCCCAGCCCTTTCATCTGACATTTTTTAGGCAACACATAAAATAAGAGCTCTGGCATCTTTCAATCAAATCAGGGAAATCCTAGAAGAATAAAAAATGTATAAACCTCTACTTCTGGCAGAGGTCAAAATGACAGCAAAAGAAACACGGGCAAATTGGATTTCAAGATAATGAAAGCAGCGATCAAGCACTGGAAAGAGATGAACAGGAAGCCATTGTGGAGAGCAGAGGTTATGCTGCATCCTCAAGGCAACTGCTCAAATGATACAAACTTAACACACATTAGCAATTTTTCACCTTCAATGAACTCTAGAAACAGGAAACAATTAACCAGAGTTCATGCCTCAGGTACGTTTATCAATTCTTTTCCAAATAAAGTTTAAGGAACAGTGAATGCATTACCAGGAGAACATACAGCTGCCAGAGCTGGAGCTCTCCAGTGCACCCACAAGCCTCTATCTACACTCTGCCACGAGCACTCAGGATTTGTAATTGAGTACAACCGGTGTGACTCATCCACACCACAACATGGGAGAGCACATAAAGCTGGTTCAGACAATGCATTCTCAGTTCCCTTTGGTGGAACACGGATTAAAGACCTCAAAGGATTCCAGTTGCTGGCAACTACCTTTCTTAACTTTGAATTACAGTCTACACATCCACCTATGCCCTGGTTACTTCACCCAGCAGCCCAAACAATGAAGACATGTCCATGTTACTGTACAGTCTGTGCAGGCATCACAAGATTTTCAGACAACCAGGAAAGGGTCTTGCAACCAAAGTGATCTTGACCAGACATACAAGATACAAGAACAAACAGCATCCCTACAGTTTGAACTTCCTCCTATCCATACAGATTTCCAATATTCTTTATCTTCCTGTTTCTTCCCTCAAAGAGTCTGGCACTGAGCAACACTGAAGTTTTATTTGTATTCAAAACATCAGCTGGGGGAAACCCTCATAGACCTCAACTGCTGTGTCAATGACACTGGCTCACTACTGCCCCACATCTCAGCCTAAAACTGTCTGCCTGTGCACTCAGCCATTGGGGCCTGGCTGCTTACCCACTTCAGCTGAAAAAAAGGCAAAAAGAACAGACAAGTACACTTGGAGGCTGAAACCTTTATCATCAGAATGTTTAAGCTGCCTGGCATTTTTAGAAGCAGTTATCACTTCCAGCAAGGACAAGCCTGGATGTGTCTAAAGGCATTTTTATTTACGGGGCATCTGGTATTTATAATCATTGCTGTGCACCTCTGTAAGAGGCTGGTGACAGTTGTAACCTTTCCACAAGTTCCCGCATCACATCATTCACATGAAAGAGATCAAAACTGGAATACATAAGACATTCCACTGCCTTTAAACTTGTCCAATTCTTCTTCAGGAACTGAGATGCAATTTACTGGTAGTAGTAGATCAGAGAAGGATCTGTTGTCACCCTGGTCCCCTGGAAGCGTTTAAGGTATCCAAAAAACAGGACACAGAATTTCAGAGATACTGAAGAGTAACAGGAGTTCAACCTCCTCTCCACAGAATCAACTTCATCTGACCCTTGGATCACAACCAGCTTCTACTCCTGACAAAGATGCAGAAGGATTCAAGACCTCAGATGGCTGAAACAGTAGACAACTACAGATTTCTAAAAGTGTTAACATCAGAGACTCAGTGAGTGGCACCTGTAGAGTTGGTAATATGAGATAAAACTCCTCAAAATATGTTCTGACAGGGCCCTGGTGACAGTGGCATCTTTTACACTACGCTTCTGCTTCCTAAATGGATCACTGTTTTGGTCCAAAGACCAGGTGCATATCAAGGCTATTGTGAAATTTAGAAGAGTCAAACAAACGGAATTAACTTGGAGCAAACCATTGTTTTGCCAAAGCCAGCATTAAATTGCCAAAATAAAAGGGTTAGAAGCTGCAGATACAGGCAGCAGATACACCTGGCTACCTCAGAGGAGCAGACACCACACAGCAGAACATACATGAACTAGAAAGGGAGGAGGGGAAGAACCAACAAGATTCTGAAGGAGAAAAAAAAACCCCAACAAATCCAAGATCAAGTAAAATAGCAGCAAGTGCTGTTTCTCTTTGGTTGACCTGAGATACACAGTGCAGTTACAGACTCTGTGCATCGGCACACAGAGTGATTAGGAGAGAATACATCTGACGCAACAAAGGCTTGCTTTTCAAATACAGGTGGTAGAAGTTGTCAAAGAGCGAAAATGCACGTAGACATTTGAAACTATTCAGGTGGTTTTGGTTCTTAATTCTGGGTACAGCTCTCACCACTGTGAAATGTTCCCAAGATTCATACAAAGTTCCCCCTTACCTCTCCATAGATTCTGAAAGTACCGGTATCCTCTTCAAGTTCAATGGTAGTAACTCCTGGAACCTTTCTGGCTTGTTGGATGTTACTGCCATGTGTTCCTATAGCAAGTCCCATTAAATCTTCTCTGACTACAAACTCCTCATGAAATGCTGCAGCAAGCTGCTTTGTGCACTGAAGGGAAAACAAAGGAAGACTCATCCACATGCACTCAGTGTAAGGTACCACTGTGAGCTGAGTTTCAAGCAACAAGAATCCCGAGCCATGAATTACCTCCAAGTGTTTTGTAGCTTCTTCGTTTCTCGACATGAGCATAAGTTTGGTGCGAATGCTCCGCAAATGCATGTCACTCAAAATGTTCACTCTCTTCACTGTTGCTTCACTGGCAGACTACAAAACAGAAGGAACATGAAGTTTAGCTTTTTTTAAGCAAACCCACATTTAAAGGATAAATTGGGAAACTACTGAAACCAACTGAGCATGATCTCAATTTCCAGACCTTACACGAACATTGTTCTTCCTCAAAACAAAGCACAAGAAATTCAGCACCAACAACTGTTATCTCTTCTCACTCACAGCATGTTTCACATTAAAGATTTTGTTTCTGAATATACACAGTAACTCTTTCCCATTGATGTTGCCCACACAAACAAATTAAATATCTTTCTACCACATACATGCTTGCCACTCACTGTCTGAATGACAAAGCTAAGGAAATAATCAAGGACATCACAACTCTGCAGAGTGAGGTTCAAGTGAATAATGGAATCATGAAGAGAAACTAATGCTGGGAAAAGTCTATGTAGTACGAGAAAACCATCACAGAAGGATCTAAGTGAACAATTCCTTAATGGTCACACTAAACTGGTGCAGTTCTCCACGTGGAAACCCAGCTGTGGATCAGACTGCACTGTGTAAAACAGCACAGGGGAAAAGCTACTGCTCCAGAGTGGAGTAAGCTGGAGTTACCTCCAAGCCACCTGCTAAAATCAGTGAACCAGCACTCAGCTGAGAATGACAAAAGTTATAAAAAGAATGACACTGAAAGGTGCTCCTAAATTTAGCCTGTATGAAGTGCAGGCCTAGCCCCAAAGATTAAATTTAAATACACCTACTTACATTAAATCTCTCACAATTTATATAGCTTGACAAGTTAAACCGTTCTCCACACACACACAGCTGGTTGTACATAAATAATATACTGAGAATTCATGCAACATTTACATAGAAGTAATAACTTACCAGTATTATTAGTTGAGCAGTTTCAGCATGATAAAAAATTCTACATGCTCCCACAGCTTTCTTGAAATCTTTATGTGCATTTTCATTAGCACACCTAAGGAGACAAAATGAGTGTTATTTCAACAAGCTGCATCAACACTGAGTATGTAAAAACATGATCAGACCCAAGAATGTTTCAGTAGTTTATGGGAAAGACTGTTGAGAAAGGGAGAAATTCCCATTCTCCTTAATATGGTTCCAGAGCTTGTTTCTCTGTGGATTCTATGCCATCATGGTTATCTGGCAAGTCTCAGTAACAGCCCCACTGTGAAGTGCATCACCTGTACAGGCACAAAACAAGACCCAAAGTTCCTATCTCAGAACTTGCCTTTTGTCCCCACCCCAAAAGCTCAGCAGGGATCCCACTCAGCAGTCTCTAAACCAGCCACCGCAGCCAAAGCCACCCTTCAGGTTCCCCATGGACCTGCAAACTGGCCTCCAAAATACAAGCCAGGTGGGTTTTTTCTCTGCCTCCTGCAAGGAAATGCCTCATTAAAGTGTGCAGAGCTACTCACGCATCTCTCAGGTCTTCTGGAACATCCACTGTGCACTTGAAAAAGGTGTTCTTTTTGACAGTCTTGTTCTGATTCACAGGTCGGAGTCGTTCATACGTGACAATTTCATTGTAAGTGGCGTCACAAGCAGCATATTCAATGACATAGAACTAGGAAAGAGTTGGGTTTTTTTTAAATGGTAACTTCAGTAAGGACCAACAAGACATAGTAACATTACCAGCATCTCCAAGGAAGTACAAAATATGAATATATAGATTAGAACATAAATCTAAGTTGATACAGTTTCTACACTAATGAGCCTGACCATATTTCAGCACCTAATTCCTCAGTGAAGTCAGAGCACTGTTATCAGCATCCTTTCAGTCCCCCATAGCAGCATCGCACTTTCTCATACCCATCCCTCTTTCAAATACCATCATTAGTTCCGTTGAAGTTCCAAAATTCAAAATGTTTACTGGAGCTCTAATTCTAAGTAATACCTAACAGAGAATCCTCCTTCACAGAAATATCTACTCTGCAACTTTAAAACACACAAGCAAGGCAGATCCACTGATTCAATGGGCAAATTACCTGTGAATCATGTAAGATCAAAAGGCAAACAAAAATTCAATCTCTTTTTAACACACATTATGCCAAATTTAGGAAGGCAAGAGAACTAAGAAGATTTAACAGTTACCAATAATCTACTCCTACGCTTCCACCCAACACAAGCAAGTATAAAGAAGCTTGTGCACAGTATCCCTGAAGCCTAACTCTGTGTCAGGGATGCACAGCCATCTCCTCCCCTCCCTCCCACCTGCAACTCCTCCTGCAACTTAGGAGTGCAGTGGTACATTCTCCTCTTCCTCCCTCCAAACTGTTTTTGTATCTGTTTTTGTCAACACACACAATTCACTCAAGTACCTGGGAAAAGAGGCTGAGCTGTGAGGTTCTTTTGGGGGACAGTTCCATAAAATAACTAATTTGACAATCCTATATAAAGACACTAGCCATCTGAGGGTTTAAGAACTGGATAAAAATGAAATTAAAATCAGAATTAAAAAAATTTCTTTTATGACTTTTTCTGAAAATAAGTAGCACAGCGAGGTAATTGATAGAAAAATTTCACATTTCTGTGCCATGTAAGGAAAGCAGATCAGCCTCAAAAGATAAACTATCATTTGAATCACTTTGCCTCCTTTTATCTTGTTTTCTTAACAAGCTGCTTATCCACAAGGATCAAGACACAGAATCTTCCTTTGGTATCCGTTTACCATCATTTTGTCCTTACAGAGCTCAACAGAAGTTGCTATTTGTTAACAGTTTTTAAACACTATTAGAAATTGGGCAATTGTTTTTTCTGAGCATTGCTTCCTTTGGTTTTAGGAACTTGATACACTGGAAGTATCAAAACACAGGACCCTTCCTATTAGGAAGTTAAACTCTCTTGTCATATCACAAAATACAGCTTTAATGGGACCCTGTCAAACACTGACACAGCTCTATAAACTGAAGTGTCTGGACCTGCCAGTTACTTGGCAGCTGCATCTAACCATTTATTTATGGTAAATAAACTTGCCATATGTAAAAGCAAAACAACCAGGGTCCTTCCACTACACTCAGCAAAAACACACACACAAAAAACAACCCACAGCAACACACAGCAATAGCTACAGCATTCTTAACTTATGGAGTATAAACAGATTTTAACCACAGGTGTTTGACTTCATTTTTAGCACCAAGTTCAATTCACAAAGTAGGTTTATTTTAAGTCCTGTCCTTCTTGTACATGCACACAATCCTCCAAGCAATTAAAACTGTTCTGGTGTAAGGACACAACCCTCTGCTGTGCAATGCAAGATGGGCCATTTCAAAGCACTCTCAACTTTATAATTCTCTTCTGTCATGTTTTTCTATTTGTAGTATTTTATTCAGAAGGGTTTTTTCATGAAAATAACCTTTTATTTATTGTATTTAATGTGACTCCATGAAATCAATAGGTTTTAAAATAATCATTTACCTCTCCCTTCATCATTCGAACTTTTGCAAGCCACCAGCCACAAGGTTCTTGGTCATTTGCCCTGGAATAAACCTGAAAATGAAAGTTGTAAGAAACACTGAAAGTGCATACAAACATAATTCACTTACCTGCACATATAGGAAGAATTTTTCTGATTTTCATTAAAATGGAACACTACTCTACACAGACCTAATTTTTGTGTAAATTATCCAGTCACATGCTGCTTGCACTCCAAGGACTGCAAACAGATTTCCTTTGCATATATTAGTGACAATTCAAAAGAAATTTCTAAAGGAAGATAAAATCTTGGCTGAACACTTCTTCATGGGCAATTCCTCAGTAAATTCAAACATTATATTCCCATTGGAAGTTCACACAGAGAATAACTCCACAATTCAGATTTCTGTTATGTCCTTGGCTTACTTGATATATGAAGGACTACTGAAATGAAGCAAGTCATCACATGACTACATATTCCATATTAAACAAATGCTACCAAGTTAATGCAATATCATATTTAAAAGAGATGGCTCCTGAAACTCACTTTCCTCATCTTCTGCAAGTTTTATTTATTCCTTATACACTTCTGACAGGCCAAAGTCATTTGCAAGTAGACTAAACAAATTTTACAATAGCAAAGAGGTAGAAAATAACTCTTTACATATAACCTCTAACAAAGGCAACAAATAGCAAGTATTTCAAATAAAGAAATTGAAAAATACCCCCAGCACCTATACTACATTTTTTCTTATATTAACAGCCCAAAACTATGAAGGTATCCTAAAGAAATTCATTACTTTGACTTTAAGGACAAATAAAGGAAAAAACCCCAGAAGTTAAAGTAATTACTAAATCCCTAAAGATACTACAACGAGCTGGGAAGAGAATATGCACCTTTTGATTTCTTGGTTTAATACATCACTTCTAATTAACACTGTTTCTCTGCAGGAACCGTGTAATTCACACAATTCCCTATCAGATTGTACCAGACACTTCAACTGGGTTTAAACTCTTGTTATTGGAGCTTTATTACATCTTCGTATCAAAACATTTCCAACACTTCCATTTGAGGTCAAAAACGAAAACTGCCTGGTTTTTGTTTCAGAATTAAAACCTTCTCAGCTCTTCTAAGTTTTAGATTTTGAAAGCTTCCATTAGTAGTTCTATGGAAAAACTGAAGCGTCACAGCTTCACTAAAATGCTAATAAATCACTTGTAGAGGCATGCTCCACTTCACACCTTCACCTTGGTAAGGCACTTACAATCATCACATTGCCTTGAATGGATAACAAGTTACAGCTCAGTCCATGAGGATACACTCACCTCCACCTCATCTCCTTCACCAATTTCTTTCTTGATGTCAGGGGGTGGTGGTAATCTGACTTCATTAAAGGGCACCTGGCGCTCTGGTTGCCAGCTGGAAGTTGAAGAAGCATTAAATACTATTTTTCTACTGTTTTCTTAATTTTAATTTTAGAACTCTGAGTTTTAACTAAACAGGTTAAAGGAATACAAGAAAGCAAGTCTGTTTCCTTATTGCTACAAAGCAAACCTTACAAGCAAAAGAACGAAACAATCACGTCAAGATAAAAGTATAATCTGGGAATATATTTCATGACAAGATTTTTAAGTTAACTGAAAAATTTAACTTGACTGGGCTCACTAATGGCTTTCACAAAACCCCAAGGAAAGATTATTAGCTGATGTACTTATCTACTGTTCAAGTCATAGAGCCTTTGTACAGATGCAAGCTCTGCTTTGCAGTCCACTGTGCAACCATGAGGTTCATCCATCTCTCCACCTCATATTTAACATTTCAACTTCCTCCCACCAAAGCTTTAAGTATTCCAGGAAAATAGTGGCTCTGATCTTTAAGAAACCTTTATATTTCTACCTGCAAACTTGCTGACACTCCCCAGTGTCTGGCAAACAGATTCAAATCCAAACATACCTTTATATCTGCTTATCAATACCAATTATTTCTAGGGATATAAAGTTTTACCTTCCTGTACAAAAGGGTTATTTTACTGTGGTTGGCTCTACAAAGCATTTTACTTCTGGCAGTATGTATTTTCAGTGCATTTTATGAAGACTACTGGAGCAATTCATATCCTGTTTGTTCCTGAAATTCCTTTTCCTCCTACTCTGTTAATCTATAGAATACCATCAGCTGTTCCTCACTCTTTTAGGCAGAAACCCAACTGAAGACTCTACAGAGGTTGAAATAGAACCAGGGAAAAAAACATCCCAAAGAAGTTATTAACTAAGAATATCTGAGACTGATGGTATCTGTCAAAGCACTGCGATGTCCATCAATTCTGCCCATCCTCAAGATACCAAGAGAACACACAAACCAACCTGTAACAGGAGGGACCACTGCAAGTCATTTGCTTTGCTTACTTCTAATACACCCAGACAGAGCAGCCTAAATCAGTGGAACAAGTCTGAGCATAAGGAGCAAAGGGCACCTCTGCAACTTTCTAGATGAAAAGATGGATGCATTTACACATTTGCTCTGAAAAGAAAACTTAACCTCAAGCACTTCACTTCATGAAGAGGTGATGTATCACATAGTTTTGCTCTAGAAATTATTATGAACTTTTTCTCTTAACTACAGTTTAAAAAACAATAAAAACCCATGATGATTATTATTGAGGTGCTGGAACACATCCAGAGAAGAGCAAGAAAGCTGGTGAAAGGGTCCGATGAGGAGCAGCTGAGGGAGCTGGGGGTGTTCAGCCTGGAGAGAAGGAGGCTCAGAGAGACCTTACTGCTCTCTACAACCACCTGAAAGGAGGATGGAGCCACAACGAGATTGGTCTCTTCTCCCAGGTAAAAAATGATGGGATGAGAGGAAAGGGCCTCAAATTGTGCTGGGGAGGTTTAGATTGGGTATCAGGAAAAATTTCTTCACTGAAAAGGGTGGTCCCCAAAAGTGTTCAAAGGGCACGTGGATCCGGCACTTGGGGATATGGTTCAGTGGTGAACACCATGGTGCTGGGTCACTGGCTGGACTTGATCTTAGAGGTCCTTTCCAACCTCAAGGATTTTAGGACATGGATAGTTTTTGTGGAGGATGGAAGGTATTTTGGTTATAAAATGTTATTTAAATTACATTCTATTTCAGAGAAATGGTGAAGGGGGCTGCCAAAGAGCCACTTGCAATTAAATTGCCCTTGTTGCAAAAGTAATGGTTGCTAATCTCATGCTTTGGGCTTTTCCTCCCCCTCTCTGCCAAGGGAAGAAGTCCACACTGGAAAAGGGCACAGAAGGCTCAGTTCTCAGAATACAAGCTACAGTTTTGATGGCAAACCTTTCTGAGTCCAAAATTAGAGCATCTCACTGGTGAAATGTAAAACAAGATGTTTTAAGAGATTACTTGTGAATGGCTGCAAATTGCCTACTGAGACAACCTGACAGAACTGACACCTGAGTTCCAATGCATGAACTGAAAAAAAAAAAAAAAAAAAAAAAAGAAAAAAAAAAAAGAAGGAGGTCCTTGCTTCTTACAACAGAGATGCTTTTCTTCCGAGAAGGAAGGCTTTGGCTGCTTCAAACTCCAATGAGCCTCCATGAAACTGCATCTCTAGATCCAATTTTCTGTCTTATACAGTAATAGAAGTTTCCAGTTCCTGAAACTTCTGCATTTGTTCTTTGCCTCCTTACTCTCCAAAAATGTCTCTTAATTAAGTATTGCTATGGCCACAAAATCATTGTCAGCAGTCTGTGCTAGTACACTTAACTTGGGGAACCTCACAACAGCTGTAGATCAAGGCTGGCTAACAACAGCAGAAAATGCAAGTGACAGTTTGGATTGCTAGTGCAGAATAGAACTGTTTATTTAGTTACTGATCATCACTATCACAACAGTGAGAGGACAGGACTCTCTTGCCAACTTCTACTAAAGGTCTTAGGAGCTCAGTAAAAAGCATAAGAGTTGATCAGGTTTACATCACAGAGTAATGTGACTTAGAACTGTGTACACACTTCCTCATCACACCTACTTTTAGGCAACAGAACACCCTACGTATGTTGTAGCCCATCCTTTTTGGAGCATGGCTGCTGCTGCCAGGCCTTCTGTAAAACACATGGTTAACATGGATACTAAATATTAGAAATGTGTTTGCTAACAATTACACCCCTGCTGTGAACCACTGTCACTTCCTTTCGCTTATCTGGTTTCTGACATGAAAGTACACACTTTGAAAGCAACGAAAAGTAATTACTTTTCTTTAAAAAGAAATATGGATGTTGAATATGAAACTGAAGATTTGTCACATCTCCTCAGACCACGGATAGGACAAAGGACCCAATTTTTTTTTCATTTGTTGGGTTTTGTGGTGGAGTATGACAACCCAGGAGATGATAACAGCTTCCATTACCACTCTAGTGGTAGTACAAATTACAGTTGCCAGCTCATCTTTCAACTCTTTTCAGAAAAGACAGACTAGAAAACAAGTTAAATGGAAACAAAGACTAGACTTCACAGAGTGAACCCCAGGATTAGTTATTTTCCCCCTAGGATTTCTTTTTACACACATGTATATATGTACACACACACATATACACACCCTGGGATTATGTAACCAGGACTATAAACACTGTTTATAAAGCCACACTTGCACACTCCCTAGCATTACCTTTATTATCCAGCAATCTTTCTTGAAGAAAGGCTCAAAGACTAGATTAGGTTAGAGCTGGCAGAGTTTAGTTAACAATTTTCACATCAAAAGCTGACACATTTTATAGGATCTCCACCTAATAACTGGAAGGGAAACAGGAAAGAGGATGTAGCTCACAGAATATTTTGAATTAGCACTGGAATCTCACAGGTAATCCATGGTGTTATCAGTCTGAACACTGAACAACAGGTACTCATTTGTACTTTACCATCCCATGGATTATCCTGGGCTTGCCCCTACGAGTCCCTGCCAGCACTGTGTGTTTATCTGTTAAATGAAGAGGGTCTCACGGACAATTCTTTCTCAAGATTTGCTTCCACATTTGCTCGCTTTTCCACTCGAAAACAATAGGTCTTTTGACTGGATATATACATCTATTTATTTTCCTAATAGTTAAAGAGGAATCACCATCAGCACATTTCCGGTTTTCTCTGGTTGAGAACCCTGATCAGTATTCCTCATACATACACAGAATTGCTTATTAAAGTACTTTGGTGTTTTCCATCTTTTTCTGCTTTTGTGTAAGAGTATCAAAGCTGTGCCACTTGTTCTTATTTTAATTAAATCTGGCTGTCACATCTATGAGCATCACTAAAGATACCAGAGAATGGACAGGACTGTGTAACTCTGACACAGAGATTCAAGAAGGCAGTTCATGGAAGCTGAACAGAACAATGAGCCTGTCCTTCTAGAACTTTACCCTTCTAATGAAACCTGCTTCCTCTTAATGGCAAAAAAATCGAACAAAAAACCAACAGCAAAAGCACAAAACTGAAATAACAATCTAGTTTTCAAATTATTATTTTTAAAATAAAATACTTACTTGTTTTCAAATACAACTGTGAGGGAGTCCTCATGAACATCTTTGATAAATCCCTAAAACAAAAACATATTTGTTATAAGAATGCATGTGAAATCAACATAAGGCAGCAATTTCAATACAGCCTGAAAGTGAGCCAAGACCATCACTACCACTAAGGTTCCAATTTAGGAAAGATCCAAGACACACTCCCACTGTTCCACAAGGTTGCTGATATCCTTAGCAGGCTGTTCCAAGATGTACAGAGCACAGGGACTGTTTCCAATGACTGCTCAAATCTGACCAGCACATTTATTGCTGAACTCACCTGTTTTATCTACAGGTGTGCACAAGTGATTTTACAGGAACACAAGGAGGCAAATCCAGGCAAGGGGAGTTAGTCAAAAAGCTGTGTATAGCACTATTTACTTCATACGTGTTCTTCTCAACACAAAACTGAATCCTAAAATACTGTCCCTCAGAACAGCAAGTTTGGATCAAATTTGGCAACTGAGGCTGCCACAGAGCTAGTTATGGTATCATCTTTCAGGTACTAAATTGGGGACTGCATGAGGCCAAATGCCTGTAGGACCTCTCAGGGAAACAAAGAGAATACAGTAGTTCAGTTTTTTGCGCTTATATTTAGGGGGCACCGGTTATGTCAAAAATGTAAAATTAAGTTCCTCATTTCTTGATTAAGGAAGGCAAGCACGCTGTAAAAAATTATAATTAAAAAAAATTATAAAAGAACACTACTCCTGCTTTTGCTGCAGCCTGGTATTTGGCAAAGCAGAGGTGGCCAAGCAGGACCCTACAGTTTTAAAGGAGTAAGAGAGCTGCACAGCTATGTTCAGAGAAGTTCCAGGAAATCTGCTGAATGGATTATATCCACTTAAGAAACTGCCAGCTGAGGAGGACGAAGAACATATCAGCTGTGCAAGGAGCAACCAGCCCACAGAGGTATTATGTGTCAGCTCAGGGAAAGATAAATTCTGACACAGGAGATCCCTCCATGTAATGACGGACAGTAAAGGAGCCCACACTGACAGCTGGGCTACAAAGGGCCTACAAAAACAAATCTCCTTTTACCTGAGCTCTGCTCGGGCAATGCTGTGAAGGCATTTGCTCAAAACCTGCTTTTCTGCTCCCTGAGCTTCCCTCAAACCCATCTGTCAGCAGCACAAAAGACTGGTTCTAGCAGAAAGCACACTGGTAACCCTGAACAAAGCAGGTCACTAGAAATCATCCTGCTCAACCACCCAGTGTGCTCCTAATAAAATAAACCCTTGCAAAGGCCATCCTGCCACTGCAAGGCAAGGAAGGCAAATCTCCTTCTTGGAAAGGTAAGTAACTGAAACAGCTGATAATAAAATACAGCCATAATCAGGGACTTTCAGTTTCAGGGAGTCTCTAGACAGGTGAACTGGATGGAATACAGAGCTTTGTCTGTTTAAGGATGCAAAGAGCACACAAAATTTTACTGCCTTAAGTATGTATAAGCCAGCAACAGAGGAAAAGCAGAACTACTACCAAATTCATGCTACAAAATGTCCCCTTTAAACAAGGCTCCACATGGGGACAAATTAGCATGGTATAAAGTGCAGGAAATAACACTTATTTTACTACAATTCATTCAAACTCTATTCAGGGGCAAAACACCCCAGCCACAGCACTGCAAACCAACGTCAGGCTGTCCAGCATTCCGCTACATGACAACTTATCAACAGAAAGCAGTATTTACAGAGCGAGATTAGCAGCCATTTATCTGCATTCCAAGAGACCGTGATTCAAAGTTAGTCTTTGTCTCTTTATGCAGCTTTAATTCATAGCTGAACCTGATCTCTTATTTATGTTACTTTGTGTTCTCAGAGTGCTCAATATGTCTTTAGTTGCTAAGGTCAGCCTATGGTAGCTAAAAATTTATTCTGCAGATCTGAATTCAGTTCTTTCCTTTGTTAAAAAACACAACTTCAGAATCAATCAGGTACCTTAAAACATCTGAAAAATATTCAAAATTTAATGCTCTATCGAGTTTAGAAAGTCCTGAATCCACTGACTACCTACAGATTTCATTAATAAGACAAAAGAAGTGCAAAAAAGGAATCAAATTATTTCAGACAATGAGCCCATTGCCAGGTGAATGTGGCTTTCTGTGTAAGGCACAAATAGGTTCAGTATTCCTAGTCACCTTTCAAGCTCAGCCCCACTGAAGAATGCCAGAGCTGAAGTGGAGCAGCAGTGCAGAGATATGGCTCTCAGCAGACCAGCAGCTGACACTGCACAAACGTCAGCTGCACAAACAGGAGCACTGGGCACTTTTTAATAAAATCTAAAGTACAAATTCCAACAAAGAGTCTGTGCATTTTACAGGCCCATGTGGGTTTCAGGAACTCCTTTCACAGAGTCTTTTCGTTCAAAGTGTGCGCTCTGCTCTCCCCTCCCACAGGAGAATATAACGCAGACTCATGGCAGACACGTGGGCAGGAACTGCCTTGGAATTACCTGAACAGTTTTTCCAGCTGGTATTCCCAAACTCTTTCACTCCCTAGTATTTACATACGAGAAATACTCAAAATCAAGTATAACATTTATGAAGTATGCACTTCAGGTCAGAAATGCACATCTGTGAAGTATTAAATAAAATTGCATAATCATTAAATAATTATACTGTTGTGATGCCTGAAAAAAAATCTGATCAGATGAACACAGGACTAACAGTGAAGGAGTAACATAAAAGTCAAAAATCCCAAGTACATTCTTCCTACTATTATCAATTTCCTTACAGCTGTGGGGATGAGATCACATTTATAGGAACTGAAGCACAGCAGCCTCTGAGGTACTACAGACTGCATGGTTCACTTGTAACTAGAAATAATAAGAATCAAACATAGGTTTTAAATACAGCTCTCTAAGAAATTACTCCACTATTGCCAAGAAGGGGGCCAAAGGATCATCAGAACACTGGTTTAAAATAAAATTCCTGCATATTATTTTCTTACCTACAATCTTGACTATACACATTAATCAGCTGTCACAACTTCAAGATAAAAAAGTGAAACAGATTTCATGCATGTTGGGATGAGATTCGGTGTAGTTTTAAAAGAAGTGTTCCAAGAGCCTAGGATTATTTAATTTAAAAAAAAAAAGGTTTACAAAAAACCCCATGACATTAAGATATTTCACAATACAAAACAGATTCTTTTACATCAAAAATTATAGTAAATCTCATGAATTCACAAGGATTTCTTCAGAAAGGTTGTGATACACATAAAACAGAGAAGTAAATATCCTGCTTTTCAATTAGGGAGTATATCAATGAGGTAGTCTATATAAATAGATTTGCACTAGTCATGCCTGATATTGTATCAAAAACATTCTCTACTAAATTAAGTAATGATGCATCACCTTAACTTCTGCTCAAATGAACAAAGTACTCCATTATTGAAATCTAATTTAGCAGTGTTGCCTAAGACAGATAATGCCAGCACCTAAGTTTGAGGAGTCCTATGTTCCTAACATATCGCTCCATGTATCTTCATTCCCCATAAAGGAATGAGGCAGATCTAACAAGAGACCACCAAACATACAATCAATAAACACAGTGGCATCAAAACACATAGTGAGGAACTGTACTGTGAACAAGCAAGCTTACACATACCCTGTGAGTGTGTTTTACACCACCTACAAAACTGTGGAGGGCAAAAAGGGAAGAAAAATCGGCATGACTTCATCTTGCCAGAGCCCAGATTTGGCCTGTGCAGATATCAGTGTCAGTCACTCCGTGCACTGGGAGCAGGATCTCTGGCAGTCCATGTATGCCCTGCTCGCTGCAGCCCAGCTCAGGAAGCAGGAGTCTGTACTGTACTCCAGCTATTAATGTCCTGCTGGCTCCACAGGCACTTGGGTTCAGACCTGTCTCTGCCACTCACTTGGCAGGAGCTGGGCTCCCAACAGCAGCACCTGGAAAGGACAGGATCAGAGACCCAGCAAATCTAACACAGAGCTGCACCGAGAGCAGAGGGAACAGGGCAGGGAACTGTGAACGAATCATCTGCCACCAAAATCACTGCAGCTGAGACTTCATTTCATAACAGACACTCTCTTTCCCTTTTACCTGGGTTTTGCTCATGGATTTAGGATTAGGATCTGCTGATAACATAAACGGATCAAGACTTACTGAAGTGCCCTTACAGTGAACTGTATGTCTCTGTGTCTGTGTGTATATATATATACACACACACATATATATATACCCACACACATAGACACTACCTTTTTTTAAATCCAGTTCCAGGCAAAATCACAAAATGTGTAAAACAGGCAATCCAAGTTCCCTCTGCATTCTGCTTTCTTAAATTTATCTGATCCCCAAGTAGGGTGGTCAAATCTAAAAATGAGGTGCTGTTAGTTTAGCTGCAAACTTTCTTTCCAGGAACAACCACTGCACTGACTTTTGAGTCCCACATACCTGCACACTAAAAACCATATTAATATCACCTTACCCACTGCTGACTCAATTCCAAACAGCAAACACTTGGGCATCTGGTACCATGGACTGTTTCTGAACCAGTGACATAAAGGTCAAGCAGCCTATATCCAGTTACCAAGTCCTTCCCTCCTTTTCAGATGCAAGAAGCCTTCCTATTTCTAACTAACACTGATACACAACTGTTTCATGTAACAAATACATCCCTCAGTAATAATTATTCCATGTATCTCATGCTGAGCCCCCAAGGAAACAAAAAAAGAAAATAAATCAAAGCAAATGCAAGAAACTTGTAAATAATCAAATCACTTGACAGAAAAGAATGAACTTGGTGAAGTATTATTTTCATTAGGAGTGATTAGCTGCACCTGCTTATACAAGGAATTGATAAAAGCCAGCAGCTGCAGTTTGCTGCAAAACACAAACATTACAAACAGGCATTAGGTAAGAAAAATACTATCATATCCATTTTAGTTTCATTTATGACATTACTACTTATTTCCATTCACAATCACAATCATTACAACATGTAAATTCAAGGATCCTTCTGACAGTTATGCAAGAACTTCAGCACTGAATCCCCTGGTTTAGGCTTACTCATGGAAGTCTAAATGACTCATTGCTTATACTGCTTTCTTCATAAGCATATTCCCAAAGGGCAAAACTTCCAGAAGACACCCTCCACTGATCAGGTACCTCAGCAATCAATAAGCACTGCCTCTGGCATCTCCCTGAAAGGTTCAAGCAAATGGCTTCTCAACAGCAACAATGACTACAGCTACTTCTTGCAGGACTCTACACAACTCTCAAGAGATCACCAGCACCTTTAAAATGTCTGAAATTTCCCAACCATACAGATATAGGGCTAGATGTAACTAAAAAATGCTGACTGTCATAACACAGTTGAGACTTTCAAAGGAAAAGCCAAAGGTTATTCCAGTTTCTATGTTCCCTGGTATAGTAGTTGTGGATGAATAACTGTGTAAGCTACACTCCTAATGACAAGTTCCTAGTTTAATAGCCATGGAGCTAAAAGCCACTCAAAACAACTCAAGCTGTTCTCAAAGCCGCTAATTAAAAACTGTAAGAGAAATTAAAAAATAATCATATTTTTATTGATGCATAAACTCTCCCACAGAATTGCTCATCATGTTTTGACTCTACATGTGGAGAAATGGTGTGTACTTCTCATTCATCACTTTTTCCCCTTAGTCATATTTTGGCTAGTCTCTACCTTGAGGCCAGTGCCAACTCCTGCTACCAACACTTAGCTTAGTCCTGTTAGCAGAACAACTGCACCTCAAGAAAGAGGAACAGGACAACAAGGAAGCACTTCAGAACCTGTAAATTAAAGGTTGCGTTCCGTTCTAATTCATGCTTTTATTTATTTTATGCCCTTATATATTCTAAAGAGCTACTACTAGAAGAACACAAGGGCATGCAGCACCACTGAATGTGTTCTAGCACATTCAAGTCCCTACAAGGAAGAATGCAAGGGATTTCAGAGCTATTCAGATTCTACTGAAAGACTCAAATAGAGGAAGTGATCTGGTGTTCAATTTATGTACCCTGGATCTCACTGTAAGGCCCAACCTATTTCACAGCAGCTGACAGCTGTCCTCATGAATAAAGTGCATCCCCAGGGCTCTGATTTGCATACAAGGCAGCACACACAGGCTGATGGAGATACTGCGTGAAACAGAAGCTTTAGCCTTGTTCTTCCAAAAGCCCTCTACAACTGGCAGGTCCAGAGGCAATGGGCACAAACTGGAACACAGGAATTTCTGTAGGAATGTTAGGAAACTTTTTTTTTTTACCATGAGAATGACTGAGCAGAAGCACAGTTTGTCTGGGAGGTTGTAGACTCTCCATCCTCTGAGATATTCAAAAGCCATCTGGACATGGGTGACTGGCTCTAGGTGGCCCTGCCTGAGCAGGGGTATGGACCAGATGAATTCCCAGTCTCTGCCAGCCTCAATCCTCTGTGAGTCTGTGAACTACTTCGTGACCTTAATGACACAGAGAACCATCATCCTACCAACACTGCAGTCAGGCCAAGAGGAGGCTGGGAGTATTCAGCTTCCACTCTCCTCAACTCACACAGAGGCCAAAGAAATCCAGGTACTTTTGATCATTTCACATACGAAAAAAGTCTACTCTAACGTCCCAAAGACAAAAACTAACCTGCCATCTAGCCCTCACCTAAAAACCATCAACTGTTCTGCTCTCAGGAAGCCCTCAATGCACCTCAAACATACGCAAACCCTTAACTACCCTGTCTGTTCTCCTCTCTGTTCCATAGCACAAAACTCCCCATTTTTGCCAAGTCCATCACCACTTCAAGTCCCATCAGTGCCATCTGTTCTCCAAAGACAACAGATCCTCAATATGTACATGCAAAGTCTTCTGAACTCCAGGAAGTGGCTGAACACTAGCCCTGCTGTGTAGTGGTTGAGAACCTGGGATAAAACACAAGCTAAATGCCATCCTGTTCTCCAGATTATATCATTTATGGAAAGCAATGAAAAAAGAAGAAAGCATAAATTAAGTTTGGTTATTTAGAAATAGGAGTTTAAAATTAGATCCTAATTATGCTTTCTCTTATACAAAAATTCAAAAAGGTACCTTGGGTTCTACCATAACCACAACTGTTGTCCATGGATTCATGCATCATGAAAAGCATTTTGAGTTTTCACGTATTTTAATAAAGAACCTAATTTTCTGTACTAAAAATTTATAGCAACCACAGTGTATCCACATATAATGTACGTTCATAATGCACACATACAATGTACGTTCTTCCAACATGTACAAAGAACTCCTCCTTAAAACTGAAGAACAATTATTAGAGGAACAAAAGAATCTATGTAGAGTATCATTTACCATGGTCATACCTCTAGTAAGTATTGAAAACCCACTACAATGCTCCAACAGATTTAAGCACTACATTTGTTCTACTACAGCCAAGTTGCAGACCATAATAACAACTCATTAAAAAAAACCAAACTCTCATGTTACTGTTCACATAATTATTTTGCGTTTTTTCTCTGTTGGCATAGCAGGATCTTTCTCATCTCGTGTGCCTGGAGGTACGTTGTGCTAATAACTCTGAATTCAGACTAAGGGCAAACCTCAATTTCATTCCATCTTACAAATTTTGCTTTTCTCTTTAGAAAACTTTTGCCACCTTCCATACAATGTCATGTGCCTCAGACGACACGAGCCTCTTCTCATTATCTTGCACATAGCAGGATCAGTGCTTCCTAAATGAGAGACACACCTCCCTCCTTTGCTTCAGAAACTTTAAACAGCAAGTGGCTAAGAGTGTTACCTAGTTCCAAAATACATGCAGAACCTCTGCCTACTTCAACTCCACAAAATGGAGTCACTGACACATTTCACTGCATGTAGCTCACAAGAATAACCTTTTAAAATTGTGTTTCTTTGGTCTATTTGGTTTGGGTTTTTTTGAGGGTTTTTTTTCTCCTCCACATCAACAGTGGATTACTCTGAATTGAGGCTTTGATCTCTGTGTATCCAATCACTCTAACCTGCCTTCATCCACCATGAAGACACCACCACTAGACTTAATCCTCATTTCATTGATCTCAAAGCCATTCTGCCATTTTTAATTAAAACTTCTGCTTTTGTTAGTCAGTGTTCATATGGCTAAAACACAACAGTCCTAATCCAGGTCTGACAATTCTCACTGACTTAGGAGGAGATGTCATCGTTGCAGATTTTACATCGGGCATATTGTAATAAATTCTGTGCAAGCATATCCCTTCAGTCCAAGAATTCAGCACACCTGCTCATACTCCCATGAGACTCACATTCCTCTTAAGCAGAAGAAACAACTAATCCATGGTTTGTAAACTCGTCCAAGATCACAAAGCTAAGAAGAGTGTTTCCAAATTCTGGGCTTCCTAAGGGGCAGTGGAAGGAGTGAAAAAAAAATAATTCTATTTCAGAGTATCCTGTTCCAGATGCAAATGGTTCTAATGTGGGATTCTGTGTTTGTTACTTTGAGTTCAACAAAAAAAGGTACCTGATTTAGAAAATTTATTATCCACTGATTTTAGTAAAAAATTTCAGAGGGTTCCCTACCAAGGGGATGCAAGTTACTCTTTCCCCATGGGAAAAGAGTATCTCCCATTTGTCATGGCCAGTTGAAAAAACTAACTCCTAAAGTCAGCTGGTTCCAATCCCTTAAAACCAACTGCCTGCACATACTGTACAATTACCACATGACTTCCAAGCCAAATCCACAGCTGCACACAGGAAATTCAGAGGGGGAAAAAAAAAAGAAAAGGACAACCCCACGCCCCCCAGTGCAACACTGGCCTGTGCATGTGGTTGGGCACAACAGCTAAAGAGAGTCCCGAGATTAAATCCTCCCAGAACACAGCCACGCTGCGTGCTCACAATACCGGCTGGAATCAGCCCTTCTGCAAAGGAAGACAGGAGGCTATTGCCATAAAAAGAGCTGGGATTCTTAAACATCTGAAGCCAGGCTTAAGGGAAAATGACTGACAGGCAACAGCTGAGAGTATTCTGCATTGATCCTGTACCATCCTGACATTCCAGAGAGGGTGATGGTGAAGGAAGATTTCTGACGGCATAAATAAACTCGAAATCTCAAAAAAAAATTATTTTATACATTTTAAAAAAATCATTACTACCGCCCCGGCTCGCCCCATGCCACCCAAAACCCCCCACATCTCGACAAACCAACCCCCTCCCATCCCCACACGCCCACCCACCCTCCCCAAAACGAAGGCCCGGGGAATTCCCCGGCCCCGCCGGCGGCTCTGCCTTCCCACCACGACCCTCCCTGAGCGCAGCCCTCGCCAGCCCCGTCACCGCCGCCCCGCCGCCGCCGCCGCCGCCCCGCTCCATCCCCGCCGCCCCCGACCCGCGGCCCCCGCACCTTCCCCGCTGCCCGCGCCCTCCCCCGCGGCCCCGCAGCCCCAGCCCCGCCGGGCGCGGAGCCCCCGCCGCCGGTACCTTGTAGAAGGCCCCGTTGGAGCCGCGCACTTCCACCGTCAGCTCCTCCATGTTGGGGCCGCAAAGGACGCCGGGACGAGCTTCTAGAAACTGTCACCGCGGGGGGAGCGAGGGAGCGCCGCCCGCCCCCTCCGCCCCCCGGCTCCTCCCGCTCCTCCCGCTGCTCGGCGGGGCGGGCCCTGCGGGACGGGGTCCCGGGAAGGGATGCCCGGCGCCGGCGGAGCGGGGCGTTCCCTGCGGGACGGGGCTCCCGGGGAGGGCTCCCCGCTGTTCCCTCCCCGCCCGCCGGCGCTGAGGGGGGAGCGCGGGAGCGGCCGCGTGAGGGGGGCGGCGGGGCCGGCGCTGCGCGGACAATGCGGAGCGGGGCTGCTCCTGTTTTAACGAACGGTCCTCGGGAAGGCCGGGCCTGAGGGGACGCCTTCGGCTCCCGAGCTGCCCCCGGGGCCGGGCGTGTCAAGATGGTGCCCGATATCCCTGCGCCGGGCCCGGCTTTGTCCCTCACGCAGCCCCCGAGGGTGCCCGCCCTGCCCTGCCCCGCCCTGCTCACGCAGGGTGTGGGCTGTCCTGCCTGCCTCCCCCAGGAAAAATAAAAGATATAAAATGCCTGTGCCGGTCGATGGCCCTCACCACACACTCGGACGCGAATTGTGCTGCGAGCTGGATGCTCACATAAGCTTAGTCATGCAGAGCCTGATGAACGGCCTGTGCCTTTGCCAAAATGCATATGGTTTTGCATTAGCTTTAAATATAGAACCATGGAGTCATCAGGGTGGGAAGAGACCTTTAAGACCATCAAGTCCAACCACCAACCCAGCACTGCCATTGTAACCCCTAAACCACTGAGCACATCACCCAGCACCAGATCCAGATGCCTCTTAAACACCTCCAGGGATGGAGACTCCACCACCTCTCTGGGCAAACCATTCCAATGCCTGACCACCCAAACAGTGAAAATGTTTTTTTCTAATATCTCATCTGAATCTCCCCTGTCTCAGCCTAGGGCCATTTCAATAATGGCACTTTCAAATGCCTTTTCTACTGATCCTTTCTGTTGGACATCAGCCCCAAATGACCAGGGGGACATGATGGTATTTTACCCATTAGATGTTTTCGGTTTTAGTTTCTCCCTGTTAATCTCCCACTGCAGTTTTTGTGCCATGTATGTCAGAGGGGGGAGGATTTTGGGTAATACAGGCCCAAAAGTGTTGAGGAATCTGGCTAGTGAATAAGGAGTCACAAATGCTCAAAATGGTCAAGGAACCTGTGGCCGTGACACTTGGGGACATGGTTTAGTAGGGAACAGCACAGCACTGGGTTGGACGTGATGATCCTAGAGGTCTTTTCCACTCCTAACATTTCTATGATTCTGTGATTCTGAAGTGCCCTAACAGAAAGAAAAATACAGGTTCAACCAATATCATGGATTTTTTTTCCCATGCTGTGTGCATGAATATTCTCATTCCTGAATAATATACGTTCCACGTGAATGTTGGAGGGTACATCTTGTTCTTAGTATTGTTTAAATCTTTATAAATTACCCACAATTTATTCTGTCTGTGGTGCCTAGGCCATGCATGGGGAAGAGAACCCTTCTTTAATATGGTAGGTGCCCCCTTCCATGTTGGCAGAGGCTGCTCAGGACTTTCCAGGATAAGTATGGAACCTGATAATATGAACCAAACAGTTGTGCTACAAAAATTCAACACCAAAAATTTTCGTCACCCCAAGACTGAATAGCCTGAGGTTCATTTATTTAGCTACCAAGACACAGAGTCTCAGTGTCAACTGTTAAAAAATGGTGTCTGGGGTTTAAAAAGAAAAAAAAAACCAAACATAAATAAACTACACGTGAGCTGCTGCTGTCCTCAGGAGTGAAAACAGGACACAGATAAAAGCAATCACTCCAGAACTGAGTGAGGTGCCTGGGTCCACATTTGCAGAAGTGGGGGACAGTTCTGGTCATTAATGATAAGGAGAACCAGCTGGAGCCAATGCAATCTGCATCTGAATTTGCCTGATAAAATTTGTTTTTCTAGAAGAGCGTGTAAGTGGTAGGGTTGTTTACATGTTAATATTGAGGCAATTGCTATGCCTGGGTGAAATGGGGGTAAAGGAGGGCTGTTAGCAGGTTGTGGGCCATAATAGTTTGCAGCACATCAGCTAGAATGTAGAGGATGAATCTGTTCTAAGTTTAGTTTTCACTTAATATAAATTAGAAGTAACTACTAAATTGAATTACTCTAAGTATTTAATGAAATAAGAAAAGGGAGGATCTTTATTCTTCTTCAGGAACTCAAGGGTCTTCCTCTGATAGTAGCTACGTACAACTTCTTTCACAAGATGTGGTAAGGTGACTAATCTTTTGGTTTCATTTCGCAAAACATGAAACTACCACCTCCATTTCCTGGAGCCATTCTGGTCGGGGAAATGCCCTGGGTAAATCTGGTTGAACCACTCTCTGTCCTCTGTTGAAACTTCCACAGCTCAGGAGGGAGAGCAAGTTTGAACATGCCAGAAGGACAGTAAGCAGGAAATAGCAGGATTCTGTACCCCTTTCTTGGTTGGAAAGATCAGGAAAAGGTTTGCTTATTTGAGTGAGCAAAGTGAAGGGTGAAGGATTAAATACAGAGGGATTGTTGTCTTCAAATACATCAAGGTACACAAAGGGGATAACGATCAGTGAGAGACTGAGGCTACAAAAGGCAGAAAACATGACTAGTGAAAAGACCCCCAAATAGCATTAATAAACTTGGAAATGGGACTTTAGAATGGGAGGCTAAGGAAGTTTCAGGAACAACCTTTCAAAATTAATTAATGAAAGTTAATATAGCCTGCCTACTTTTTGGATGGTAAAAGCATTTATGATGGTGACATATCATGAGCAATATAAACCAAGATAGAAAACTTTGAAAGTATTGACATCTGCAAATAAACAACCAACTCATACTCCCATCCTTCCAAATGCCATGTCTAAAATTCAAGAAGTATGTGGATATGCTGGAGAGGGTTCAGGAAAAAGCCATAAAACCAAAGATTGAAAATGTAACTCACTGTAAAACAGTATCAAAGCAGAGTTTTAATACATGGAAAGAATTATTTTTTCTACAATCTATAAGTACCCAGGAAGAACAAAAAAATATAAAGGCCTCCTTAGATTCCTATCACTAGCAACTTTGAAATCAATATTGAGTTTGCTCCAGTTCATACAGAAATGAATTCATGGAAATGTTGTCAACTGTGTCACTGAGGGTCAGAATGGAAATGTCATTCTGGGACCTTCTGACATCCCACTTTGTTAAATATTCACCTCACCCAAAAGCTGACAAATTTTAGCCATTTTCAGGGACTTGGGCAAGAGTGAGAGAACTATGAAATAATCAACACAACTGCTAAGAATAGTTACCTCTTAAAGTAAGATTATATTTAGTTATGAAAAGATGCAGAAATTGGTAGCCCTCTTACACTGCTGGTAGGCTGAGAGTTCATGTTGGAAAAAAATGTTGTAGTTTTTAACTACTAGTTACTTTGCTGCCAATTAACTTTAGTGCCTTTTCTGATGCCAAAACCAGGGCCATTGTGTTGTTTTACTGAGCATATTGCCTACCCTTCAGTAAAATAAAATCCCAGAAGCAGCCTTTCTTAGCACATTTTGTAAAACAAACAAAAAAAAAGGCAAAAATCAAAGTCAACGAAATTCAGAGTTACACCTTTACTTGCAAACACAATGTAACAACCTGGGTCTTACATTCCATTCAGGGAAAGGAAGTGCTGACACACTTAGCAACTTGTGCCATAAAAAATAAAATAAGCATAAAAAATTAATCTACTTTTGCCTTTAAGTGGGTAAAAACCTTTTTGGTTCCGCTGCTCATTCTGAAATTTTGGCAGAAGGCTGATACATCCACACAGAGACTTCCAACCTTCCAACCAGAAGCTTAGGCAAGAGGCAGCACCAAGACCTTCTGTAAATTGCTGTGCATCCCTAATTCTCAGAGGAGACAAGCAACCCAGATGTTTGAAAGATACCATGAGACAAGATCATATTGGCCTCGTGTCTTACCAAATGACAAAACTACATTACAACTCAGAAAAAGTCTTGGAGAAGTTCTTTTGGAAAATTACCTGTTTCTAAGTGTACAGAGTTTACTCATTTATATGTATGTTTTCTTTGTTCCACAAGTTGTGCTTGGGTGGGAGAAGGAAGTTTATGAAACTTGTAAAATCACCTCCAGTTTATCCAATGTACAACACCAATATAAAGACATATGGCCTTGATACCAATTGTCCTGATGGGCTGTGTAAGGAGTCTGTAGTCTGTCGTAAAAATGGAAAGAAAACTCCTATAGAAAAACTTGTGTTTTGTTTTGGTCTGTCCTTCACTGTGATTTTTGCACTCCTGGAATATTGAGCTGAAGAAGAATCTCTACCATTTTTCATCCCATTTTTCATCAGCCTTTCACAGCTGCATTCCTGACCTTTACTAATGAATGAATATTTGTCTGGAGGTTCACTGAACCACGTATTCCATGCCCAGCCACATCTGCAAGTACTGTAAGCAGACACCACTTCTGAAAATAGGACCCACAAAAGGTGTTGCTAAGTGCATGTATGTAAAAACATTTTTGTGCAGTGCAGTTTCAAACCCTCTGTCTGGTATGGAAATCAGAGCACTAATAAATCATAGGAGTTCCTCTGATTGTAAATGAACTTTTGTAGTTATTTGCACTTATGTTGAAAGGGAAAAATCTTTGGAGCTAATTTATTTTTTTGTGTATTACAGCTGATAGAATTTACACTGATCTGTCTGGACACAATGAACTTAAAATTACTTGGAATTATAGGGTTAAAAACCTCCTAAGTTTAGATGGATAAAAAGTGTTAAGAATCCACAGAATGCAGTGGGTGTTTACTATTATTTTCTACTTCCTGTTACTGCAGTCTAAAAAAGAAAAAGTCACTGAGCTTATTAAATTACATAAGGAAGACATCAAGAAATGATATTAAAAGAAAATTGGTTATGACTACAGTCTGTATTTATGCTGAAGTAATAATGAGTAATATCATTCAGGTTTCATTTGTTCAAAATCCACAAGATAATGTGCATATTCAGCAAAAGAAAAATATACATCCAGGCAACAGACTACTATGTAAAAGTAATTTCACGCTGAATGACAACAATATGAACCTTGTTTTTTCACACTGGATGAATTTCTGTCTTACCATTGCTTGACCGGCCTTCCCGTTTTTGTCAGTAGCAGCACAGGAAAGTAAGCAAAATAAAATGAAAAGTTTGATGTCATTCTAAAAGCACCGAGAAGCTCTAGGCAATGCCTGCTGTAAACTCAGTGTTCATCCTGGCACCGGGAAGAAACTGCAAAATCATTTCTCTGAAATTTTAATGAACTCCGACGAGAACATTGCTGGTTAATGGACTTTATGCAATGGGCGGAAACTCATCCATTCGCAATCCAACCTTCCATGGGCTTGGCTTGGTTTGCTAATATTCATTATCACTTTACATCTACCTCTTTTGAATGCCGGTGTGGATGCAGCTGATCTGAAAAAGCAAACCTTGTGCTTGGCTTTGTTCCAAGCCAGGATGAGAAGTGCACGGAGCACCAGAGGGATCTCGGCGGTGAGTCTGCAGTCCTGGGGATGTAATGGTGTGGGGAAACCTGCCATACAATCAGCTTTAGATGGGCAAGCCTAGAAGTTCTCATCTCCAAGTGTTAAAGAGTTATATCCTTCCTATCACTCTTGTTACCCACACAAACCCAAATTCATAATTTCTGTCTTCTGAATACTTTCAGTGGAAAACAGGAAAGGAAAGTAGAGTTTTTCTTTGTCGCTGATCCAATTTTGGTCCTTTATTGATTCTCAGAGTATCTTTGTTTTGATTTGAAACTTTTGGACCAACTTTTAGTGCCAGCATCATGTACAGAAATGTCTGCATTTCTAGTGCTGGACTGGACCAGAGCAGGGTTTCAGATAATGTAGATGTACATGTTATGAGTTACTAGGTACCTTCTGCAGTCATCAAAATGTGCATGTTTAATACCTGGTTCTGAGCATTAGTATTCATTTTGTGAAGTCAGGGCCTACTGTTAAAGAGAGGCAATGAAGTCCTGAGCAAAATTTGCAAGAAAGAGTGGACAGTGGGCACGTTGCTACCATAAATCCATGATCAGAGCTGTAGGAATTTAGTGCCACAGGACATCAAAACACAAAACAGTAGCACTTAAAGGTGTATCAGGAGTAGCAGAGGGATGCACACCAATCCAAATGAAGAAATGCAGTTTGGAAGAGCGAGGAGGGTTCTCACAGGTAGGAGGGTTAGCAATGCATTTGTGTGAGACTCTAAGCAAACAAACTGAAAAGCTCATTTGTGTTCCTACAGGATTACCTGATATAATCTAAAGCACAAAATAATTCATTTCAAAAAGAGATCAGTTGTCAGATCAAGGTACTCTGCTGTCAAGAGTTCCAAAAGCTGGTTTCTGTCTTGCCACACTTTACTTTTTGAGGGCCCGGTACAGCAAATTACTTAGGCAAGAGTTTTATTTAGCCTCTGACTTGAAGGAATATAAGAATATCTTTAAATAATTGGCTTAATCTGTGCTCTTCAAGAAAGGAAGGAGTTAAGAAGAAAGTTTTCTTCAAATTTGTTGGCAGAACAATAATGTAAAGTATTCTGTGTACATGTATTTTCGGTTTCTCTGAAAATTCACACCCACAGAGCAACAGATATATACTACATGTAATGTACATGTATATGTAAATAAAATATATATGTATTTGTTTATGTATTGTTATTATAAAGAAACTGCAGATAAATACAGACTCCTGGTGGCCTAGAAGCAAAGAAAAGCATTTTACAGACAAAGTACTCAGAATGTTGATATGTCATTGGCAGCATCTCAACATCAGTTTCTCCCAAAATGGATTGCATTCAACTCCTGCAAAAAACCAGGGGAACCTTATAGGCACTGATTTAAGGAATTAAATACTAATACTCAGAATATGGGATTAGGCTTGCACGTTTTGATGATTTTAAGATGTAACTAGTAACTCAGACAAATCCTTCAAACCCAGCTCTGCTGTTGGATACGTTGAGCCAGTGTGGGACTGCCAGTATTCCAGTGAAATGAGTTCCTGAGAAGTTCAAATATGTTTCCTGTGGGTTTTGTGATTGCTCTCTCAACTGAGATGACCTTCCCTTGGTACGTGTGCTCCAGCTGTATCACAGATGCCATTGTAGAGGGTGGGATAAAATCTGGACTCTTGCCTTTTTCTTTTTTCCATCCTTCTAAAAATACCGTTCTATTAATAGCACAGCATTTTCCCAGACTGCCTGTCTGTTGAGATGAAAAAGGGAGCTCATTAAGCTACTTTGGTGATAAAATAGACAGTTCTGATAAACGCACCAAAACTGACCATCCATTTGGTTCCAATCAGTAACATTCTTGCACGAATGCTCAGGATGTCATGTCTTTGGCATAATTCCACTTCTTTTTTTTTCAGTTGTTTGATCCCCTGATGCCAAATGCTGTAGGCTGCTGGCATGTTAGACACTGCAGCACGTGATTTCACCAGTGATTTGTTGCCATAAGACTCATCATCTGAGCCCTAAAAGCTGAGACTGCTTTAACCTGCTCTTTCCACAACCTTACAGGCCTGCTTGTCCTGTACTGTCTCAGTGGAGTTATATCTCCAGCCCTGGACTTTTCCTGCTGGAATGAATTGGTACTTTGCAAAGGAGTCCCTCTGTTCAAGGTTTAAAATGCTTCTTTAGACAATGGAAAATAAGTGGCTAATTGCCAGAAACCAGCTGCATTAGAGCTGTCAAATGGAGGGGCTGAGGAGGATTAGTGCAAATGGATGAAATATGCAGGAAAAGAAATAGGAACAAGGAGGAGGAAAATGATAAAAAGAGAAAAGTCAAGTGGGAAAAGAACAACAGAAGAAAGAAAAGTTCAAACAGCAGTGGAAGAAAAATTAAAAATTTAGAATTAAAGAAAGGTTTGATGAATGAAAAATATGAGGTAAGAGAGGAAGATAGATAAAATAAGTGATAAATGAGGAAAAGCAAGAGAGAAACAGTTCTGGGGAATACCTGAAAATACATAATGGCCAGCTGTGATATTCACATGCTTTTTCTCACTAAAAAAGAATGGAAGAAAAGATGGTTGAAGAAATCAACAATATAGACTAATTTATATCTTATATAATGTTTACTGGTATTTGAGATCCAAAGTTAAAACCTGGTTTTTTGCCATCCGGGAGCAGGAATTTGATTGTAATTCCTTTACTGTCTGGACTGTGTGAGCACATCTGCACCACCCAGTCAATGCTACATCACATCAAGATCCTGGAATAAGCTCTGCGTGAGGCAGGATTTGCATGGCAAGCAGCACAGCCTGGAACTCAGCCTTGCACCCAAGCTAAGATATCCCTCCTTTCAGTGAAGTCCTTTGCCTCTGAGGGACACCAAACAAGCAGAGACAAACACAGTGTTTGTGGGTCCCTTCTTCTGACAGCCTCGTGTGTTAGCACAGTGGGAAGCAAAGGTGCAATTCCAGCTTTTTTGGTTGCAGCTGTTTTACTTCCCAGAAATACTTCAGTGCTCACAAAGAATTGAAGGGCATGTGAGAAGGACTGTTTAGATTTTGAGCCAGTGAGCCCGTGCAAACCAGTAACAATCACAAATACAACAGCTTTTTCTGTATAAAATAAAAGTATGCTTATCCAAATCAGTTTACAGGACTGGAAACTTAAAAAAAATTATAATTCACAATTTCCATTTCATGGAACTATTTTGAACAACTTTTAATTCACATGACAAGGATTTTAAGACTTTAACATTTTTATATTAAATGACATTTTATTTTAAATTAAAATAAAATATGCTTTCTAAATGTGTGGCAATAAAACCTGATGTCTTAGCTCCCCATACTTGTTCCTCTGAGAAAATAAAGTCTCAAATACCCTAAATTCCACACTCTGGAGCAATTTAGATCTCCTTAGAGATCACAGTTTGAACTACAAATGCAATAAGGGCTGCATCCTGCTGTAGCTGAAATCCTTCCTAAGTCTACTTCTGCTTTTCAATCTCTCTAATTTTTCATTAGATCAAGAGTCACACATTTTTGTTGGCAGTAAAGCAATTCCAATTTGAACTGCCTTCTGTCTTCAATAGGAATTTTCCCAAAGTACAGAAATAAAAATGTAAAACTTTGCTGTGTTTCATTACTTTCATTCTTTTGAACATTGCTGCTCTGAAAGCTCTGTGTGAAATTATTAGAAGACGGGTTTTGAAATGCTTGTGAAAGTAGATGCATATATGGGACTCAAAGGGCCTTATTTAAAAAAGAAATTTGCCAGTTACCCAGATCTCTGGTTGGTTATGCCCATTCAAGGATACAGAATCCATCATTCCTATGATTATTTTTACATCTGAACTTTTTTTTTTTTTTTTTTACACTAGATAGACTTGAAACTTTCAGGGTCATTTGCCCAGCATGTAGTTGAATGTCCTGTGCTATAGATTCCAATTAGCAAGACCATGTTCAATGGTCCTACACCACCAATGCTGTCTAACTGCTTTCCACTTGGCTTTATATGTTTCTTCTTTGTTGCAGCTGCAACCAGGTCTATCTACCCTTTGATAGAAAAATTTCAATTACCCCAGGGAGAAGCTTTTAGCTTTATTAAGCATTGAAGTCTACACATTTGTTCTTCTGTTGAAGAGCAGTTCAAAAGGAGACTTTCTGAGGAAGTAATCTGATAAATTAGGATAAATCTTGTGGACTTTCACTGCTAATGCTTCTCCTGTAGTCTGAGCCTAAGAATCTGCCAACTCAATGTACGCTTAAGCATTTCTTTAACACTTTTAGCCCCTGACAGATGTTTCTTATACTTTACAAGTAAATGGCTCTTCAGTGTTTTTTGAGACCGCTGTGCTCTCAGCATAAAATTGATGTCACAGAAGGCTGGAGAACTGTGCTCCAGCCTTGATAGACAGTGACAGAAAACTGTTCCCATCTGGTAGCTTTGTGCTGGCCTCTGAGTAAATTAATGGTTTCCTTTCTGAGATGATGGGTGTCAACTCATCACCTCCTTGCTGCCCAGAGTAACCTTAGTTATCTCAGAAAAAGCAAGGTCTGCATACCCCAGGTCTCTGATCTGCCCTCACTTTGTTGTCATTGGCCTCTCGGGGGAGTTGGGGTGGCCAAGTGACGTGGAGGAAAGCTGGCAGTAACGCTGTTGTAAGTCACATCTCTTTGTAGATTAAAAAAAAAAAAGAACTGCTCTTCCTAATGCTGTCAATCTTGTATTTTATTTCACTGGTGGGTTCATTTATGCCAGTAAATAAGGCTGTCATTTCTGCGTTTTAGTGTTTGAGAGTTCCACAAAAGTTTCACGTCACTGGTTTGAAATCGAATCTTTCATTATTGTCTCTATCTTGCAAATTAATTTATTACTGTATTTGAAGTCCTAAATGCCTCTTGAGAGAGCTGAACATACAGTCTAACAATCTACCCATAAAGAGCAAACATGAGTTACACATTTAAAGAAGATAATCTTTCAGTTGTATGGAAATCCTGTCACTCTTGCTTTTCTGTTTAAGCTTCATATAATAAAGCCTTTCTTTCTGTTTTCAGAAAAGTTTTGGTTCTTGCTCACTCATCCCTGTTCTGTGTGGCAGAAGAAAATGGCACATTAAATCGAGACTGTAAAAAGGGGCACACAACTAAATGAAATCATTATCACCAAATTAGAACACTGGAGTTCTTGGAGACAATATATTTTTCTAGAAATCCTCTAGAAGAGGGAGTGAGTAGGAAAAAAATAAACATGGAGGGAGTTCTCGAAACCCACATTCTCACCTAAGTCTGAAGCTGTAAATGCTTTTTGGAGCACTATTAAATAACAGCCACTATCAGTTTCAAACACAGGTAGTAGAATTTACATAAGCAAATGTCATCTGGCTAAATACTGCCCCATAAATATACATATTATAATCTGTTATTAACACACAAGATTATATTGTCATAACACATCAAAATGTCGCAAGTGGGGATTTCGAATGAATTATCACTCTTCAGTCCTGTGCATCCATCATGAGGCCAATATGCCACCAGCATCTCTCTTACAGGACACACACATACTCTCCTGTCCCCCAGGACAGAGGCACTTAACTTCTCTCTCAGCAACTCAGCCAACAACAAATACTCCCACTGAAACCAAAACAAAATTGAAAAAGAAAGAAAAGAAAATCCCCAAACTGTTTGCTCTCTCTGAGGGAAACTCTGTTTCATGGTGCCATATAGTTAGTAAGACAGAGGCAAAATAATTAAGATTACAGAAATTAATTCTATATCAAAGTCCACAGAAGGACTCCTGTTGGCATCAAAGCTTTGTCTTCTTTTTGATAATGAGATTACACTTCATACTTGATTTTCTACATATTATTCTCTGAAGAGTAGTTGTATTACCACTGTCTGTCAATGATTCTGCACAAAATTCAATTTGTTTAAAAGCAAGGGATAGGTTTTTTATGCCACTGGGTTTAGAAAACATGCAATCCAAGACCTTATTCCATAACCTTGGAGTTGAAACTGTAGTTAGAGCTTGTATTTCAGTGTTGCACGATGTGCATCCATATTTTATACTTTTACTTCCAGTTAGTCAAGGCTTTTGTCTTTCAAACTTCAACTTCCATCATTTACCCATTCAATACATTTGTATACATGTAATTATATGAAATGCAGTAAATAATGCTGTTGACAGGACACAAAAAAGTGAAAACAATTGTTTCTCTCACCTGGTTGGGTCTGGAAAAATTAGATGGAGTAAAATGCAGTTAGAAGGCAGCAGATCAAGACTGAACACAAAGAAAGTGTTAACTTTATTACCAAAAAACCCCCCATATATCTGCCTATCCACATATCGGAGTAGGAATACCATAAACCAAATACCCATTCTTGTTTTGATACTCTCCATTTTCTGAACACTGGGAATGCAGTCTGGGGACATTTTAACATGTAACCTTTTAAGAGAAGTTCAAGGTATACATTGCTGAACCAGTCATTGCTATCACTGATGTTTGCAGCATTAAGAGAGAGAAACTACTGGAGGAAAATCTTGCAGGTGCCAGACAGAAAGATGCCTATATTAAGACTTATGTTGAATTGTTAATTTTTAGTTATCAGCAAAACCAAACTAAGAATCTGCATGTTCAGCTGAGAGTGTTACTGGTGCAGCTTGTTCAAGCTTCAGAGATAAGTTGCTTTCAGTATAAAATGCTGAGATTTTTTTTCTTCTCCTAGGTTTGAGCTCTTCAGTTCAAAGCATACATGAAATTTCTGATGTTTGCAAGGATTGAAGAAGATCATTATCTCAGTTGGGGTACATCTGTAGCTGGAGAAGGCCAACTTCATTTTCCATATGTGAAAACACTACAGTCCAGACAGCTCTTATGCTGGAATTGTCCCATAAGATATTCCCATCCTAGTTCCAGCCATTCACCTTCTCTGCCCAGACCCTTTCCCACTTCTTCCTCCTCTCTTCTTCAGCAGCTGTCTACAGATGCAGGAAATTAGGTCTGTAGCAGGGCATTTCAGAGGAAATGAAAGCTGAGTGGTTGGCCAAGGGCAGAGTCTGGCTGCTCATGCAGTGGAGGTGACTGGAAACTGTTTGGGAGATGATCCAGGAGCTGCTGCAGGTGCCAATGTGCAGCATTGGTTGGAGGTGTCTTGGGCGGGGTGGACAGGGCAGGAGAGCTGCTGCCAGGTGAGGCAGTGAAGGTGGGTTTGAGCACTGTGTGGAAGAGGATGATGATGGGAGGGGAGGGACACAGCCTGCAGCTGGACAGGAGGATGTTACAGGGCTTTGGAAAGCAGATCCAACTCACGGCTGCCAGGGCTACACATCTCTGCTTTGCCTTATCCCACTACAGCAAAAAGCAGGTGAAAATGATTTCAAATTAACAGAACAGTTCTATCAAAAACTTTTTGCTGATCAATATGACAGTTGTTTCAGGACCATGCTTTCACCCAAATTGCACTTCATCTTCCTGATGCAATTTTCTCTGTGTTGCTTTTATTTCATGGACTTCTAATGAAAGATCATCTCTGCTAAGGATCAGTTTATATTTCCTGCAGAAAACTCCTCTTTACTGCTTAATCTTACCATGCTACTGAGCAAAGATCTCTTTTTCACTCAAATATTAGTTGGAGAATTTCCCTGCACTTAGTGATACCTCCAAGGCACTAACATGAGAGAAAGTCTGCCAGAGGCAGGTCGAGGAGCTGTTGAATCACTTTCTTTAAGATTTCTGCTTACCCAGTGTAGCCTACAGTGTGAGGCTATAGTGGTGAAGGGAGGAGCTGTGTGTTAGAAACCATAGGGATGATCTACAAAACATAAGGAAAAAATAACTCGAAAAGTGATGGAGAACATTTCAAAGAAGGCAGGTTCTGCTGGAATGGTTCTGTGACAACCTCAACCAGTGCTTTTCAGCATCTTCAGTCGTTGTCTCACTTCAGGAAATTAAGGCACCTCGACGCTTGATCGTCACAGGAGTTCACAAAGCAAGGAGTGGTTTAGGTCTCTGGCTGACGCTGGTACCTCCCAGGCTGAGAGCAGCACTTCAGTCAAGTGGCTTTGTATCAGCGACACGGGCACTCCTGCACATGCAGCAAATGTTTGTGCCTTAATGCAGTTTTCCTCCCCAAAGAAAACATGCATTCTATAGCCTTCTTGTATCATTCCTCTTCCTTCATTACTCCACTTCAAGGTATTCTTTCTAGAATGTGTCCTCAGTCCTTTCTCTGTAGAACTAAACAGTAGGTCAGACAGCAGGTAAGTATGTTATCCTCCCAGGCACAGGAATTCCCCTCAAAAGAAGTATTCAAAGTCATTGCAATAATGAGGAAATAAACAAAACAATGAACCCTGCTGACTGGTCTCTTGCAGTATACAGCTGCTGTTCAGGTGACAAATTAAATGGTGGGCAGAATATAACACTACTGCTATTACTATATATCTTCATAATACTTGGAGATAGCAGCAGCAGTCCTTGCCCTCATCCCACAGCAACATTACCTGGCATAAGCCAATGGGATCTCCACTATCAAGAGTTGTCCAAGCCATAAAAGAATCTGTTCCAAGCAGAGAGTGTTGCCCAGGTGAAGGATACAGCGCCCTTACTTTCATTGTGCTTTCTCATCCCATCGGTGGAACAGCTTGGTCTGTGAATCTGCCTGCAGCATGGAGGGAGTAAAAGAGAGAATGTGCACACACACTTCTGGCAAAATAAATGCCACAGTTTTAAGTTCAACAGGAATCTCATTTTAACAGGGGGAAAAAAAATACTAATTCCATGTAAACAGTATCTCCCTGGAACAGGCCCTCAGCAGGTACTCGTGCCTACAGGATGGGTGGCTGAGCTCTGCCTAATCCTCAGGAAATTCTGATCTCACACACGTCACTGGCTTGCACCATGAAGGTACACAGGGCTGTCAAAACAAAAAGCTCCTGTCATGCTTCACAGTCCCAGTGGCAACTGGTATTCACCAGAAAATGGAAACCTCAGCACATCTAATGGCAGAGATTGAGAGCAGCCTGTGCAGGCCAGTGCAGGGATCCCTTTTTTGGCTGTGCAGAAAGCCTGTGGTGAGGAGCACAGTACCAGCAGCACCACTTGGTTCTGGGAATGCTTCACCTCTTCTCCCAAGAGAATAGAAGAGTCGAAAATATTTTACAGTCTTCAGTATTTGCATTTTTCATATGTCTACTTTTATCCTTGCTTTCCTTGGTGAGAGGCATCCAAAATATTTTTAACACAATTTTAGGATTTGAAACTGCAGTCAGGCCTGTTCATTATAAGCAACTGGAGTTTAGATGGGAAAAGTGCCAGAAAACTTTTCAATAGTTTTAAGTAGTCTGAAACACCAGTTGGAAAAGTTTATCTCTGAGAAAAGGATGGTATTAGCCACTATAGAACAACAGAAAGGAGAACTCCATATCTTTACCATTTTTGTTCAGGTGCTAAAGTTTTTTCATTTTCCTATCAAAATATTAACCCCTTTTGTGTTACAGATTCAGTGGATGAAATCTTTTAGGGTTTATAATCAATGAGTTCCTAATGAATTATTTAGAGTTTATAGTCAGTCTTTGGAACTGATGATCTGATAATTTAAGTCAGATCTGAGTTATCAATAGCTAACAAATATATTTATATTAAAAATACTTCAGCTAGTGTTCACTCAGTAAGTGGACTGCCTTAACTTTTGCTTTAGCTTAATACTGGTAATACCAGCTAAATTTTAGTTTCCTATTTTTTTTTTCCTAGACAGATATAATAATTTTTAAAACAAAATGATAATTTAATTAAACATCCATTTTTTAAATAAGTGGCACAGACCAAGAACCTTTCTATATTGAATAAATATCAAATGACCAAGGGAAAAAGCCCTGGTGAGCCCCTAGTTAATATTTGGGTCTCTCACACAGTCCTACTCATAGATCACACTAACAAATTCCAGTTAGACACCTCACTCAGCACACAGATTTGTACCTTTGAGCAAGGCACACTCCCAGGATATGGCAAAGGAATCACCTCCATAGTGTGACCCTACCATGGCACTGGGCAGCAGTCTCCTTCTGTCAAAATGTGCTCCTAACACAACTAAAACTGGACCAGGTGATAACCTTAACCCTCAAGGAGCCTCCGAGCCTGAGGGTAAAACACCAACCAGCTGGGCAAAGTGAGTGCCCCATTTTCCTGACTATTCCATGTCTGCACTTGGTGATGCAGCTCACTGCTGATCACAGTCTCTGGTGGATGCTTGTTCTTTAACTGCAGTGTAATTACACAGGGCAAACACCTGCAGCAATCTGAGCAACAGACTTGCTGTCCTTCAAGAGCTCTCAGCAGAATTCTGTACAACCTCACCTGGCAGGTGATGCCCTGAATATCAAGGTATTACTGGACTGCTTGAGCTTTTCATCCAGTTGTTTCCATCAGGAGACAGAAAAGCAGGGGAGCTGAGGTTCTGTGGTTCCCAGTCCCAGTTCCTCGTGCTGCTGCCTCCAGATCAGCCTTCAGCTGAGCTGGCACCTATGATGCTTTCTAGTCAAACAATATTAAATATGGGTTTTACCAAAACTTTGTATATTCTAAAGCAAATGCCTTCTTTTCACCTCAAAGTCCTTTGACCAAGACTTACGCCCATGAAGTCCTTGTGAACTGATATATGCACAAACTTACACTTTGAAGACTGAATACATGACACAGTTACTGTCACTGCCTTCTCTTGCAGAAGCTGTAATTCTCCTGACACACAAACCAAGATCCATGACAGGTGTGCACAGGCACAGGTTTTTGGGATCAGCATACTACACCCAGCTGGAGAGGTGCTGTCATTTGTGTTTTCTGCACATCAGTTCTCCATTAGTAAAACCCAGAATGGTAAAACATCACCTTACTTCAGAAGTGATTTACCTCTAATTGTACGTGATATTTAACAATCACTGTTAGGTTTTTAGGTTTTTTTTTTCTTCTTTTGTGATGGGAAATGCCTACAGGGAATCTGCATTTTAACCTCTGCAACTTTAACCTCCAAAAACTTGAAGGGACTGCACATTCAGACATGGCATGAATGCAATGAATCTTATTTTTCTGTATTTTGTGATGCTGCTGCCATCTAGAGTGTGTCAGCGATATTGTGTCAAGAAACACCATCAGCAGTATTTAATTAATGGATTTGGCATTAACATGGAGCAAGTATAATCATAATCATAATTGTAATCATACATTTTTCTCTATTGTGTTTCACTGCTGCCACCTAGAGTTATAAAACAAGTAAATTATTTTTCCTCACTACATCTGTTTAATTACGGGCTATTTATATTTGTGGGTGAAAACTCACTTTTTCACTATTTTCTCATTGCTTTGGCTTGTCTCTTTGTCCTGATTGTCAGTTTAATCCAAGTATTGCATATGATCATGTTCTCTTTTTTTAAAAAAAAATTAACAAAGTGGGTAAGCCAAGTAATTAATTTGTTGCAGCTTTATGTTTTTAAAGGTCATCTTTAAATGATAAAATATCTTAGGTCAACCTGGGTTTTTTACTGGTTACAAGACATCATTCATTATAAACATTTGACTTAATATTCATTTGAGACCCCCTAATCAGAATTAATAGGGAAAAATAATAGGCTGCTGTTGTCATTAACAGGGACAGGCAGCTGCTCTTACTCCTAGAAAAAAGTCCCAAGGCTTTGTAAAACCTTTTTTTTTTTTTTTTTTTCTGTGGCACAGAAAGCAACACACATGCCTTGGGGACTGTAAAACAATCAATAAAAGAAAATAATGAATAATAGGTTACTAAATCCACAGTCACTAATGCATGTGACCTCCTTGTATATTTGAAGATTCAAAAGAAATCTCCTTTGATGCCTAGTAGGTAACTACAGAAATTCCTGGAAGAAATCCTAGGCATTCTTGTTCTTTTAGCCTATTTAATTTTTAGACGGCTTTGGATGACTGCACTGGAGGTAACAGCAACCCTCCAAGATCAAACATCCACCAACTCTTTACCTGGATTGTTCCTTCCTCTTTGCTGATGTAATCACTTTCATTATCCCTCTTCAGGTGGCCTTACTTTGTTGGGAATCCTTAGCTTGTCATGTCTGGTGGAAACAGTAGCACTTTCTATATCTTTGTTTGACAGCTCTATTACAGTGCCTCAAAACTCAGGAATTTAATACATAGGTCTCCTCAATATCTCTAATGGAAAATTTCATGAAAAAAAAAAAACCTTTTCTTGGACTTTGATCACAGAACTTTCTCTAGCTGACTGTTCTTGGTCCCTAGTTCCTCTGTCTGTGCCCCTTGCCTTCTTTCACCTACCTGTGAAGCAAAGCCAGTGTCCTGGCTTTGTCTTTTCAAACTACCTTTATGAAAACTATTCCCAGCCCTTGCCACAATGGCCTCACCTTGATAGCAACATGAAAGTCACACCTGCTTCTGCATATCCTCCCAATAGCTCACCCCAGGGAAAGGGCTGCAGATAACTGGGAGCCAGATGGAGCAGGGTTTTATTCTCAGGTTGGTGGCATTTGTCTTTTTGGTTGTAACATGGAAACTTATGAATAATAGATCCAATCAGTTCCACCGTTTCTCAAAGAACGTCCCAGGCATAAATGCATAGGTATTTACAGATTTAAGCAGAATTAAATGAGAAAGAAAGCTAAACAGGGAAGGTATGAAGCTCAGATATAGAGCTGGCAGAACCAGAAGCTACGATAGGATCTGTATTTGTCTACAGATCAAAGCTATTAACAGCATGCAGTGTGACAACCAAATATCTCATCTCTGCTTGTCCTCCCATTGCAGAAATGGGAGAAGGAATAATGGTGTGAAAGAGGTCTGGAGTAAAGAGCCATAAGGATCCAATGTTTTTAAAGAACGAAGAGCGAGTGGTGTGGGGATGAAAAGAGCCCCTGCGAGGCTGGAGGGAAGCATTCACAGCTGGCCATGCCCAGCAGTGTCTGACACAATGAAGGAAAGGGGAGCCTCAGGGTGTTCCCCAAAATTTAACAGAAGGGGAAAGTGGTGGGTAGGACCTTTGCAAGCTAGATAGGCAAGTATAAAGATTGCTTAATGTAAGAAAAGCCCTAAAAAGCAGTTTCCTGAAGTATTCATCACCCTGAATAGCAATGGCTGTGTGAGATTATACACGAAAAATAATCCCGTGAAAGCTTAGAAATAGCCTTTGTGTTGAAGGGATAACAAAAGCATTGCCAATAGGCTGCTGTTATCTCCCAACCTCACCTATATCTGAATAATGATAAAAAAAAAATGTGTAAACTACATAATCAGTATTTCCAGTAGTTGTTATAACCTCTTGCTCATACTGTGTCTCCTTGTAGACTATCATGAGTTTTGTCTAAGGAGCTTTGATCCTTTTCTGTAAAATGGACCTAGGAGTGAATGATAATACATGATTTTTATAAGAATGGACTATCTGTTATCTTTCATGGGTTAGCAACCACTGAAGTCTGAAATTTATCTTGGTTTTTATTTTCAGTTTGAAATAGGGGTCATTTGTTAGCATGTTTCATTTGGTCTGTGGTGACAACATTTTGGGACCCCTTGTGTTTTTTAGGTATTGGCAACTTTGACAATTTCTTTTCCTTTGTCCACAGGTCTCAGGTCTGGTAATTCTAAGAAGTGATACTCTCAGTTTAAGAAAAATATTTTTTTAATTTTTTTTTTTTTTTTAAATTTTAATCAATTTATCTGGTGTTTATGCTGCATTTTTTCCTAGTACTTGTGACCATAAAAGCCAGTGTGTATTATACTTCCACTGATATAGCAGAGAATTACAAAATTGAGGCTGTTGAAGCTTGTAATCCTTTATCTTTGAACTTGCATGGAATCCCATCTTGGCCAAATTACAATAAGCCTTTGTTATTCAGCATATTCTATTCTAACTCAATATTTAAAATGAGAATTGATCAGAAGATTGCACCACTGGGTGATCATCTAGCAGAAAGATTCATCCTATACAAGCTTCTTGAGGGGGTTTCGTTCATTGTTAGACTTAAAAAATAATCAATCATTCGTTCCTGTAACTTCATAAGGTTTTTTTTTCCCATGCCAGTCCTCCTTTCCTCACGCTTCAGCCCTGAGTGGAATGTGCAACCAGCCATTGCCCCAGGTACCTCAGCATGTAATGGTCCCTTTTAAAGGCTCACCTTGTGTGCCACTGTCCCTTCCTTGTGGTGCTCTGATGGATTTGCCAGTGAACAAACTTGTATGTAGTTTGTTACTCCTTGTCTGACATTTGGTCCCTGCTGTGTGTAGCGCAGGCTGTCTCTCAAAGTATGGGACTAATTAGCTTTACTTCACATAAGCAGCCCAGAGATAGTAATTTCTTCTTCTTCTAGAGCCCTAAAGATTCAGGTCAGGGCATTTTGATGGCTTTTGATAGCTGGGTTGGGTTAAGGCTGAAGAGAAAATTTGGAAAGAGGTATCTACTAAGAATGGCCATAACACTTCTGAGTCTCCTATACTAAGTTGGGTCTACTCAAAGTAATGCTTTTTTTTTTTTATTAGTAAAATAAAAATACTTCTGCATTTCAAAATGCACTCATGGTGCCTGTCACTGTCTTTGGATCTTCATCTTGTTTTCTCAAGTGTGAGTTATTATTACCTTAGGAGATGTCTGAACTTATTCAGTATGATTTTAACCACCTAGCTTTCTTTGGGTGTTACCAGATCAGCACAATGGAATTTATGTCAGTGTGTTATCTTTTGCTAAAAGCACACAAAGAATTTCACAAAGTGCTAAAGAGATTTTAGAAAGGCATTTGAATTCTGAGCAGCAGAGAAGGGCTACCCACCACACATAGTTGATAATGTGGTTCTGCACCTTGCTCTTCCATCCAAATTCACACAGAATCCCTGCTCTATTGTTTCAAGTGCTATTTTCATCTTCTTGTGATGTGATTCAAAGTGTTTCAGATGTAACAGTTCCCACTCTGTTTACATTATTAAACAAGCATAGCCTTTGTTTTTGACAGTAAGTGTTCAGCCTCATAACGCCTCTAGTAATTATCTTTAACTGAATACCGATATTTATTTTGAAATTAACATCCAGGAGCTCATCAGGTACAAAATACTGCTTTGAAAATGTATTTAGAGCCTCAGACAGAACTGCTTCTGTGTGATCACAGCTTTGGCCTCAAGCTATTTGTTCATATACTTATCTTTGCTCTTATACCTTCACAGTTTTTCTGAGGGCTGCATGTTTTCATTACAGAAGCAAGTGAGACAAAGTGGAGAAAGGTGGTACAGTTTATTAGAACAAATGCTATAAATGGGAAAGACCAGCTTTTCAGTGCCCATCCCTGTCTTTGGGTTTGAAATAGAACAGCAAAATTTAAGCTGAGGTTCAATACAATAATGACAGCTTAGCTAGACACACTATTCCACCCTTTGTCATGGGGCAGTTTTGAAATATTTTACAGTTGTTCTATGTTTATGAAAATCAATTTTTCATTCTTTTTCAGTTTTTGCTAACTCTGTTTTCTGCAGTTGTGTCAAGGTATACATTTCTAATGAATGCAGTTCAAGCCTGTACCTGTTTGCTAACACCATCATTCAGAAAGACTTATTCAGCAGCTCTCAAAATATTCAGTCAATTTACTGCAATAATTGCTTTGGCCTCTTTATTCTTTCCACTATAAATATTTGGTCTGATCTTTGGTTGAAGAAGACACTGTTGGCAGCAATGAGTTGAAATGTAACCGCTGGTCTGAGAGTCACAATTATCTGTCCTTTCTCTGACTCTGTAAACGTCTGAACTGCAACAGCCTCCAGAGAAGGAATCAGCCCATGTGCCCCCAGGTCTTACCCAAGGCAGCACAAGGCATAGGCTGAATTTTAGGCAGGACTTTGGGCATTTAGAGACTTTAAAACATGTACATCTATGGCATATACACATCTTCAACGTTACACAGCGAGCACTACACAGAGCATCTGAGGACATCTGAGGAAATTTAAGTCCCACTGTAAAAACAAAATGCCCTCTGTAGATCTAATTCTGTAATGAATAGATTATAAATTCCACCTCAGATTTTTCATCAGAGTAACAAGTCACAGCTTGTACCCCAGAGTTTACCAAAATTGCCCATCTTTGGTTTAATACCATGTGGAGAGGGGGGAGGGCATTCATCATCCTCAGTGTCTTTGAATAAACTGTCAGTCTCCCCAAGAAGGGTTTTCATGGTTTATTGCAGTATTCAAAAACTTTGGATTTTCAACTAAATGTCTCAATTTTATTATAAAGGGTTTATGTAGGTTTGCCCACGTCATCAGTGAATATTCTGTGAATTCTGTCTGTGGTTACCTACAGTTGTGGGGGACCAGATTCAGTAAACTAGAGGAACCTTCCAATCTTATATTCAGCAATCTTGAGGTTTAAAAAAGAAGTAAAAAAAATTAATCAAGCGTCAAAAAGGCCTAGAGTTCCAGCAGCCAAAATTATTTCAAAAGCAAGACTGTAAGACTTAGAGAATTTAGTTTTGTCTATCCAGAAAAAAACAAACAAGCAAAAAACCCCATTAGAGGTAGACTCTAATTTACATACAAGTCACATTAGGTGCAGGACTATATCACCCTGTTGACATTTCTAAATGGGTCTGCCAAGATGAAACAGAATTTTGCAGAGCACTCCCAGTAAACCCACAATTTACCCTCATATTTCAGAGTTGAACTACAGAGACCATTGAACTACAGAGACCATGGAATGTCTGCATTTCTCTAATATCATCAATGCCAATTTTTATCGATTGGCAACTCTGTTACTTCTAAAGCAGGGCACTAACAGAGTCATGCTCTTCCAAGCAGTGCTATCACTTCCAGGAATAGTCAAGAATTCAAAATAACTGGATAACATGATTGGTAGATATAGTGCAATCCTCAAATTTTTTCCTCTACTGAATTAAATAAAGCAACAATGCTATTGCAGAAGAAAAAGAAGTACCTTTTTAAATACATAGTTGTTTCAAAAGTCCAGGTTCTTAAGTTATGTGTAAACAGGGGATCTACCAGATATCTAGAATTTATCTCTTCCAGTATATTTTCTGTTGTAGGGAACATTGGTCTAAAATAATAATAAAAAATTTATTTCAGAAAAAATTATTGTTATCCAAACCGGAGAAATTATTTCATAATATTATTTGTATTTGGAAAGGAACTGCTTATATGGGGAAATTACTCCAGAATAGAAAGCAAAATAATTATTCTGGGATGGTTGTGCAAGCCCATTTCACAGCGAAGCCAAAGAACGAACCAACAGATCATGCCCCAAATGCAGGCTCTTCCATGCCTGAGGTGGTAGGTAAATTACAGCAGTGAAAATGCAGAAAATGCACTGCAGTCCTGTGTTTGGATGGCACGCCCCGTACTATTACCTACATTTACAATATCATTGTCATCATTTTATCATTATTTAGGCTGTCCTATGATGAGACGAGAGACTTGAATCAGGCCACTCTGCAAGGCAGTGTTCGAGCAGACTGGATGTGGAATTCCCTTCCCAAAGCAAGCAGGGAAACCAGGTGAGTCACACCAGACTAGCAGTAACTTCAAAAGGCGCTCGATGGGGAGTTATCCCACGAGGATGAAGAGTTCAGGCCTGAATTTAGAATCAAACTGCCCTTGTCCTTAAACAAGGGCTTTACCCCTACTGCCCATTTCTTTTGTTCTGCCTGATTCCCGTCTTGGAGGCACAAAGCTGAATTTGCAAAATCACAGCCATTCCCATGGCAACAGCTGGGGTGTTAGGATGTCCACCCTTGGAGCAAAAAAAACAAGGGACCACGGATTAAGGCAGGAGTAGGAGCACTTTATAACCCTAAAGATGCATTTTTGGCATCAGTGCTGGTCGAGGTCATAGCCAGTTTGTAGACATTCACTACCCCTTTCCCCACAGGTCACGATCCTTTACAGAAGTTAAGGTGATGAGTTAAAGGGCTGGTCTAATAAAGTCCATGGAAAGTCTCCTGCTGTTTTTTGAGGATTTGGACTGGACAAGAGACTATGCCACTCTGAGTGCCATGTGGGTAGGTATTGTTATTCTTGTTTAAACAGGATATAAAATAATTCCACATCATCTGATTTCTCTAGAACCGTGTACTAGATCTCAGAAAGTTCTATCATGGGATTCATAAATTACAGGATTCTTGTCCTATTTTTTAATAAATTATGATCTGACATTAATATTTGACTGACTCATCAGGTTTGCATCTGCCCGATAGAGTTAATTCTACGTAAAAATAGGGAGCTTCTATTTTCTTTAGGAGAGACAATCCTTTTCTGTATTATTGGGTTAAAGGTAAAATTTGATTTAAAGTTCAAGGTTAAATTCACAGTAAAGTTCCAAAAAATTAATATGGGGAGTGGGGGAAAGGAAAACTGAATTTACTGAATTATCACTTTATTTGACTATAACATTATTTGTAGAAATATAACTATGATATTTAAAGCTATGGAACTCAGTTCTGCTGCCATTGAAGCCAATGGAGATTTTGTTTTAATCATCCCCACCGTCAGGTTTATATTTTAAAAAACATTTTATTATAAAGAGATATATATTTTAAAAGTGCCCCTTTGATAAATGGCAGCAGCAGAATGGAATCTTTGAATAAGCTCTTTGAAGCCTGCAGTTTTATGAGTTCAGTGCCTTCAGAAGCTTCTAAAGTAGTTATAGACAAATGGAGACAGCCAAGGCTTTGCACGCCTACTTCAAACATAAGTGAGTGACTAACATAAAATTGTAGTGGCCATTAAAACTTCAAAGGAGAAGTGTGACCTGAATATTACCTGTCATAGTACAGGGTTTGTTACTGGAAGATCTGATCAAGTTTTTTTAATTATAGCGTCTCCACCAAATGCCAAGATCATGACTTAGATAAATGATTCTGTCTCAAATAAAATTTTTATTCCTGAGTTTTCCCGTATGATACCAGTGAAAGAAAGCACTGGCTGGGTAGTCACATAATGCTGCCTCCCCCTCCTTGCTTCCAGCTAAATCTTGTCTGTATCTTGCTAAAGCTGCTGTCCTCCTACCTCTCACATTAGCTTTGCCCAGAGAGCCTTTCCCTCTGCTGCAGGTCATAAAACTCTCCTCTTTTCTTACAAATTCCTCTTCAAAACTCACTTCCCCCACCCCCCCATATTTCTTGAGCTATGACCAAACTTTCCAGCCATCCTACAGACACAATTGTACAACAAGATTTAGCAGTCACTGTTACCAGTTCCTTTGTTGGTTATTTCCTCTCGTCAGAAATGTGGTAACTGTGTGAATTGATAATCCTTTGAAAAAATCTAGTGATCTACTAGTCTTGCATGTATTTATCCCATTCTTTGCCTGCTAGATGTCATCTGTTTCTTTGTCAAGTCCTGTGATATTTCTCTTAGACTATAAGGTCCTCAAATGCAACGATTTCTTTAATTGTATTAAAGAAAAAAATCAAAAATATGTGTATATATACAGTGATATATAGTAGTGTTCCCCTTTTAATAGTTATGATTCTTTCTCTGGAAAACAATCAAAATGAACTGGGGACTTTAAATGATTGACCTTTATATACATGGAGAAGGAAGATAATCCTGGCCTTTTACTATTACTTTAGGTCTCAGAACTATTTGTAACTTTTTAGGGATCCTCTGTTTATGGATAAAAACTTTATGGCCTCTATTTTATCCTCTCTTGTGCTTTTGAGCCTCATGAAGTAATGAAGTTACCTGGACAATTATTTGCATGCATAGAGTTGGATGACTGATAAGCAAAACTTAATGCTTACTAATCATCCAGAAAAAAAAAAAAATCGTCAGAATATTTCTTTTCTGGAAGGCTCCCACATTGATAGGAGTCTGGAAATATCAAACAAAATGTACACCAGTTGCTAGCAAGGGTGATATTCAGTAGTAAACTGCTTCAGCCAAAACCAACGTCTCCAGAATCTCCATATCTTTCATTTTTGAGTACAATTGCTTAAAAAATTACGTGCCCCATGGTTGCCATGCTGGTTTTGGCATGAATAGAGTTAATTTTCTTCTTAGTAACTAGCAAGGGACTGTGTTTTGGGTTTGTGCTGGAAACAGGGGTGTTTTAGCTATCTCTGGGCAGCCCTTACCCAGAATTGAGTCTTCTCCTGCTCCTCATCCCACCAGTGAGAAGGCTGGGGGTGCACCAGGAGTTGGGAGGGGAACAGCTGGAACTAGCTCATCCCAGCTGACCCAAGGAATATTCCATGGCACATGGTGTCATGCTCAGCACATAAACCTGGGGGAAGAAGAAGTAAGGGGGGACATTCAGAGTGATGGAGTTTGTCCCTCCAGGTCACTGTTGGGGGTGATGGAACCCCACCCTCCTGGGGATGGCCAAAGACCTGCCTGGCTGTGGGATATGGAGAATGAATTCCTTGTCTTGCTTTGCTTGAATGCAGCTTTTGCTTCACCTTTTCAACTGTCTTTACCTCAACCCGTGGGTTTTCCCACTTTTACCCTTCCTATTCTCTCCCCCATCCTACTGGGGGGAGACAGCAAGGGGCTCTGTGGGGCTGAGCTGCCAGCTGGGGTTAAACCACAAAGCTGCATATTTTAAAGAAATATGCTAGGAAGACGAAAGTACAGGATATAGGAGTGATTTTGAAGCAGTATTTAAAGCTTGTTATTGCAGCCTTTGGTTCCATTATTGCAGGAAGCTTTCAAGGTCAGCAGAGTGCTCAAAAAAGTTTTGAAATCTGCAATACCCTGTTTAGAAAATATAAATTGTCTTTAGGACAAAATAGGACCCTTCTATCTTCAGATGAATCTTAGTCACTCCCATTAGCTGTAAGAAGCCTTTTAACTTGCCAGAATACCTGCAGGAGTGTCAGTCATAGTACTCCTGGGTACAAGCAATGATAAATGGACAAATTTCTCATTGTTTTAGCAAGCAAAGTTCCCTATAATTAGGAGAATTCAAATGCAGGTGCAATGGCATGGGTCCCTAAAACTGAGAAAGAATAGAGAAAGGTAGTTTAGATGAAACACTCAAAATATGAAGCTTTTACCCTATTTTATTAATATAATATGTGGATTGCAGTATAAAGATGACTGTGAGTTTGATGAGATGTAGAGTCAGTATTATGTTATACATGTAATAAAATAGTACTACAACTTTAAAATATGGTTTAAAATTGTCCCCAGTGCAATTCCTGATTATTACATTGACATTAAATAATCTTTAAAATTAAGCTGTGAGTTTCACATTAATTGATCAGAAACCAATCTGAAATAATACATAGTAGAAATCTGAGTCACTAAATTCACATTCTTGTCAGATATTTAAAAAAAAAAAATTAGAAAATAACACAAAACAGACAACCGCCTCACAAACAAACAAATGAACCAATCCCACCCAAATTCATGTTGGAAATCCCATGAGACAAAAGCAAAGAAGCTCAAAGAAGCATCTACAAGTAATCTCTGAAAAGAACTGCCATGGGGCAAAGCCCAATGGAGCTCTGTAGCTAAGTTGTTGGAAGGTTTGTAAGTGAGAAGTAGGAAAGGACTCCATGGTCAAGGGGATTTTTCTTCTTCATAATTCTGTTTTCAGTTTCACAGTCTAGAAAGTCACCTTCTCCTTTGCTAGAACTTCTGTATTATTTTCACAATTTGGTTTGCATAATGTCACTAGTAAATTTAGATGAAACTGGCAATCATGGAATACATTGTTGCTTCTCTAGAAGAATCCTCTAAAAATTAATCAGAAGCAGGCTTGATGGCCCCTGTGGTATTCTGCCAGGAGGCTGTTTCATGGCTTTTATTTATAAATATGGTCGTCAATGAAAATAATATAGTGAATATAAACCAATGATCTAGTAAAAATAATGCAGCAAACAAATGGACCACAACTGACTCTCCAAAGTTTCATAGGAGACAGTAAGGCATTGAAAGAAAATTCAGCAAAAAATGCCCTAATAAATTACTGAGGATGAAGAGAATTTTGAGGTAGTGGGAACCCTTTGATATTGCTCAGGTGACTATTCTATCAAAGTACAGCTCTACATCATAAATTAGTTTATAACCTTTTCACAAGGTCTCCATGATGATATATTTAGAGCATCCTGTAGTGACTAGTCCACCAGAAAGGGCTGAGAATGTGAGAATTGCCATCCTGGACGGAATCAAAGGTCTCCCCTGTAGTTCTGTCTCCTGACTGTGGCCAACAGCAAAGGTTCAGAGAATAATAAGGACAGGGCAAACACAGACATGGGCAAATTGCATTTAGAATGGCAAAAAACAGTTGGGGAACCAAAAGAGAGAGGAAATACATCAAATAATAGTCTCTGCACTTCTCCTTCCCCTCTGCCCCTCTCCAGCTATCACTCTGTACCCCCAGTAACATGTTTCCTTGGAGGCCTGTGAACAGACCCATGGCCATGTCTGTGTCTGTCTCAGGGAGCAACTGCAATGAAATTTTGTGGAACAGGTAACAAATCTCCAAACTATTGTTTTCCAGAGAATCCCCAAGGAGAAGAACCAAGAGACAAGGCGTGTGCTCTGGGCCTCATATTCATCCAATTTGCAGCCCATTAATCTCCTTCCTTTTCAATACAGGCACCCAAGAAGAGGAGAAATGGCACCACAATTCACTGGCAGCATGTCTTTATGAGCAACAAGAACTGCTGATCTTAGGAATATAATATATCCTAAAGTCAATGAATTACTAGGCCATTTAGAATTAGATGTCAGTTCCAAGCATCTACTGAGAGATATTGCTTTAAAAACAACTAGCAAACCCTCATTTTTAAAAAATCTAGGAAATAGCCGTGTTATTTCAATCACTCACCACTTGATGCCCCTGTTTACCTCCTCCTTCTCACACCTGAAGAAAAACTACCTCCACAAACCTCCAGAATTAAAGGAATCCTATGTGGAGATTTGTACTTTCCAGACCTACTTTCCTTTCCTTCAATACTCTTTCAAACATTTCTGTATTCATGTAGCAAAACCATAAACACCTATCATGGGCATTGCATTTATATATGTGTGGGCATATAGAGTCACACAAATTCATAGCTGTGTAAATATACATGCATATAAATGTACAGAGACTGCTTGAGATGTTGCTTGGGCCGCTGCACAGTAGCTTGTGTTGATGTATAATGAAGCACCACTAGACAGAACAGTCACTTGTGGCAGGTAGCTAAGAAATTTCAATAAAGTAAACTCTCAGTATTATCAAAATTATACATTTGGGGCTGTTAGCATGGCCTAGAAAAAGATGAGGACAGGCTCATCTCATTAAATGAGAAGAAATAGTGGAATTAGCTTGAATCTAATTACAAGCCACACTATCTAATGTAAAAACATGACTGTTTTTTCACTCCCATTCATTTTGGCTAGTAATTAGTTTTGGCCTCTAAAATGCCACCCTTTAATCATCCAAACACAGATGTGATTTGCCGTGCAATTTAATCTTGCTTTAATGAAGAACTAATGGACGCATCGCAAATTACTTTCCCTGTTGGAGAAAAATTCTATTTCCTGCTTTTCAAAAGATCAAGAGTATCTTGTGATAATAGCCCAAGCGGCCCTGGCAGCCTCGTCGCACAGAGCAAACAAGCTCTTTTACTCAACTCCCAATTCAATGGAGAAAAAGAGGCTACAATTAGCAACAAAGCAGGGGAAACGCGGCATTACAGCCGAATCACTTTCTGCAGCTCAACCCCCAGCAACCACTGCCTTGTTAGAGCCAGGTCTAAAGTGTCAGGAGCGAACAATGTGCTGTGATAAATTACTCTCTTCAAACAGCTGCACTGCTAATTTTCAATTATACACACAAATGGCTCTCAGATTGGAAGAAAATGGAGTGCATGGGGAGAACAGTAGTAGATTTCTGTGTTTGTTTGGTGGTGAGTGTGGAGGCGGGAGAGTGACATCCTGAAAAGAAAGCTGTAGCATGTGGAGTCGGTATTTCAACACCGGATGATGAGCACTCCCAAATCTTACAGAACCTGGTGGCTTCCTTTTCACAGCTCTGCTGGGCTGATGGAGGAAAAGGAACAGAACCGGTTAGATCCATTTTTAGAGTAAAATCTCTGACCACTCGCCTCATCAGTAGCCTTGGCAGCAGATACAAAGCAGAGGAACAACTTGGAAGCACAGGTTCAGATCCCAGAAGAGCTGATTCCCTTTCTCTGCCTTTCAACAGAAAGGCAGTGGATTCCACGAGCTTCTTTAAATGGGAAATTTGCTGAAGTATCTCAACCCACAATTCTTTTGGGCTCTGATCATGTGATATGTTTGGTGGCTGCACCAATTTCCTATGATGAAGGTAAAACTTGTTGCCATACAGTCAGTTACTGTCAGTACCATGTCCTGATGCTGTTGGATTCAGACGACAAATCTATGGAATTGACTTGGAAAATGCTAGTGAAAATGATCAGGATTTTTGTTTAAGACGTGATATTTATTTTTAATCATTTGGGATGAAAAAGGCAGCATGGGAGTACAATTAGGATTACTGTAAACAAGATGTGGCTCAGCTTCAATAAATTACAAAGACTCAATAATGATTATTTTTTTCCTTAAAAAACTTCATAGGCCCACTTCAGTCAAGAGCTATACCTGAATTTGACCCAATATAATAATCATTGATGCTTCATCATGATTTGTTTTCTAATAGATTGGAAACAAGTAACAGAATGCTACAAAATCAAAGAGGTCGCACCAACGTAGAACAATCAGTTCAGTACAGGTTTCATTAAAAAAAAAAAGGAAATATGTAACTGTTTTTCCTTGCAGTGTTTTGCTTGACCTTAATTTTGATGAACGATGGCCCTCAGTGGAGGGAGAAGGGTTAGTGGAAGGGAAGACAGTCATGGGTTGTAATTTTTTTACCTGCACAAACTGAGATAACATAAACACAGCTTTCTTGAAAATTTGATACTCAGAAATCATGATTTGTTGCCATCAAATTTAATGTCCACATGGTAAACGTTTCAAATCCTTTCAAAATCTTGGGCGATTTCCACATTTTCATAAGGCTAGAGAGAGAAAGAGCAATTTTGGCTGACGGGAGTGGGGAATCTAGATTTTGAAAATGACAATATGCTGCCTGAACCAAGGTTCCTGAAGTTCTGTGTTTGTAGTCGAGTGTCAGCCATTTGCCAGGACCGGCTGCTGAGCACAGCTCTCACAAAGGCACGGAGAGAGGAGCCCAGTGAGCACAGGGAACAAGCAAAGGTGGATTCTCAACAGCTCTAGGTCACTGTGGTTCCTTGGGTTTGACTTCAGAGCAACAGCACTGTGATTTACATCCCTTAAAGTTCTGGTTCATACTATTTTCTCTTTGCACACCTTCCTGTTAGCCCTATGCTCACAGTGAGTTTTGAAGCAGATTTTGTGGTAATGGCAGTCCACAGCATCCCTGAGACAGTCAAATATGACATCTGTTATTAAAATGTTTATGGCAAGTGTTGGCAAAGTCATTAGATTTGTTTTATAAATAGCTATCATTTCAAATGAAATGGGCAAAATAAATCTAGTTGATTTTAATACTTTTCAGCCTAGCTTTTTTTTCTACTTCCAGTAAATGCTAGCATTGTGTCTCCTAATTATAAAGCGCATTACCATACAAAAAGGATTATTTTTAAATTTAAAAATGCCAGTCACAATTTAAAATTACTTTTCTCAAATATGGCTCCTCAGAGAAGCTAAGGAGAGAAGAGAAAGTAAGGGGGGTTGGAATAAGAGGGGGAGAGAGAGAGGATGCAATATTGAATTGTAACAAGACACTTTTATTTTTTTGCTGAAGTGGGATTTCACTCCCTCTAGTTTATAATCGTTACAGAAATTTAAACCTCAAACCATTTCAGTCCAAGCTTATACTAAGCTTGTTAGTGGTTTCTGATGCTGCATATGATAGTGCTACAGCATTACCATAAATCAGCAGAATTAACTATGATCTTCAGAAGCATGCCTGAAAGTGGGTGACAGAAGTCTGCAATTTGGTGCTCTGAATATTATGATAACATTCTATATTAAATGTTTATAATCTACTTAGAGCTGAGCTTCAAGTATATTTTATATTTGTGCTTTACCCAATATTAGAAATCATGGGCTATTACGGCTTTCCATGCCTATGTTGTTTGTAATATCCAAAATTAAAGAAAATATAAAAACACAAGGTGAGCAAGTTTGTTTTCCTACCAGTGCAATGTTATTAATATTAAGAAGTTAAAGTTTACCTACAGGTTTGAAAATTTAAATGTACCTTGCAATAAATATACTTTACCTCTTTCCATTCACATATAAAATAATCTACAGCACTGACCGGATTTCAGAAACTCCATCCTAATACAATTTACAAACTCTCTGCTGGTGTTGGAGATACAGACTCAATTTTCCTTCCAGTCCTCGTAAAAGTAACTTATCTAAATTATTCATCTAAGAGTAAATAACGATGATGATTTGCAGAGAATAAAATCTCAAACTCAACAGTTTTGATAGCCGGTATAAAAATCAAGGTTGCTGCATTACACAAAGAAATGTTCCGATCCTAAGCAAGCATGATCCAAAATTTTAAAAAATAGCACTTCCTGTAGCAGGTGGGAGACCCCACATCTTCCCTATTCCAATTGCTACCCTCCCAACTTAAAAAAAAAATAAAAAAGTGGAGTAGCTAGTGTTTTCCTACATACATATATAATTACGACTTGCTGCAGGAGAGCAGGAGCTTTTATCAGAATTCCTACTGAGGAATACAATGGCCCTGCTGCATAAATGGTCTTGAGAGACAACGAACTATATCCTCACTAAAATAAATCAATATATCTCTGTGCACCCCAGCGAAAGTAGGCTGAATTTACACCAGTCAATAATACAACTCCATGAATTTTCAAGTAATTCTGAGCACAGGATAGAAAACAATGCTGGTTTCAATATTGAAAATTATGGTTAAGAGCAGATTATCTCAGATTTAGACTTCCAGAAATATGAATTAAGAGGTGAACCTGGTTTTTTTCTCTTTCTGAAAGGACCACATCCATACACATCCACAGGCTGAACTTGCTATGCTAATTACCAGACATGGAAGATAACACAAAAATACCTGTCCAATTTTATTGTCTAATTCTGATTTTAGAAAAGTTTTATCATTAAAGGACAAGAAAAGCAGAAGGTAACAAGTCCTTCGCTGTTTGTGCACCATCTTTAAGCCTCAAACTGCCAACCATCTACAGACAAAAAATGGCCAACAGAACCAAAATGAAACCCCCATCGTCACAAGGCAGATGACTAAATCAAAAAAGACCCAAGGAATGTGCCATGTTTGGGGATGGTGCAAAGGTTGCTCTTTCAGGGCAGCAGCAGCAGCAGTCTCAGTGACTCAGTCTTTCTTTAGGTAAGCACTTTCACTCAGCTTGCACTGAGCTGTTCCATATGGACAGGGCTTTTCATCATCTCAGAAGTTACCTTGGGTTGCTACCGGAAAGACACAAAGAACACTAAATAATACAATATATTGGTTAAAATATGGGGTGGGAAAGGGATTAAATGCAAATATTTCTGAAAATTGAAACGTAGCATTCGGCATTTTGGGTTGGTAACTGCTGAAAAGGAAATTATCTTCTGGAAAGATCACTTCATAAATTCTAGCACAGCACTAAGACCTATTGATCAGCTGGGCAGGGCAGGGCTGCCTCGACTCAGCCTGGCCAGCTCTTCAGCTGCCTCTTGTCCTCTCACACAGGCACACTCCACACTCACCTCTAGCAGTTGGGAAGTTTTGTTTAAACTTTTTCTGCTACTTGTGGTGTTATATATAAGCCAAAATAAATCTATGTGTCTGCCCAGTTCACAGATCTTCAAAATTAATTATACTTGAAAAGAGGGACAAATAAATAGGGCACCATCTGTGGACGGAGTTTTCACACACAAGTCCTAAAGTGAAAAAGCACTGAGTGCCTTCTCCATCCTTCACATGAGTAGCATTTGTAAGCAGTGTATTTTATATTTTTCTACTCAATATACTCTTTTCTCCCAGACCAGATTTCCCACCTTTGCTGTACAATCTCAGTTGGAAATGCACTCAGAGGCCTTTGGTTTCTGCCCAAAGGGAATGTTTTTCTCTTTCTGGATCAACACATGGTATAATCAAGTTGATTTTGCTGTGGGTCAGTACCATTACGATTAGCAAATGAGCTGGAAGGTGCAGTTTCACCACTTTAAGATGAACTACATCAATGGGAAAACAACTGCACCCCACAATATATGGCAGGTAAAAGAGAAGGAAGTGCAACTTATTCTTTCATTACTTTAGTTCCCCTCTAGATTATTATGGAGGCTCTTTAATTTTTTTTTTTTTAACTCAGAATACACCACAGTGTAGATGAACACTTTAGCAAGTTGGTTTGCTCTAAGTTTTATTAGAGCTTTTAAGTTTCTTTAAGCTGCAGCATTTTCCAAGTGAAGGACGAAAGCAGGGATTTACCCTCACGACATCCACTGAAATATATTTTTTGTGCTAGTATGAAGACTACGAATTAGCATTTTGTGATGTTCCTGAAATTAGAAGCCCCATGAACTAACCACTTTATGATATTTATGCTTTGCTTCATAATGCATTCTCCACAGATGAATCAAAGGGCCAAATGCAATTGCTGTTGTGAGATAATAAAGCATGAAGTGGTGTGTTTGGAATTAAATTTACATAAGACGAAAGATGGTGGGAAGTTTCTGATGACAGTAACAATGGGTGAGCGCTCCGTGGTGCTGCCTTCTCCGACACCGCCGAGCAACACAGCACCGCACCAGCATGAATAATTACAGCAGTATCTGGGGAGTCAATCAATTTAGAAAGGAGGAAGAAAACTTTTCCAATATTTTTCCTGAGTTTTAAGATCAGAGCTATGCCTGGGACCTGTATCAGAGTTATTTCCCTGAAACGGTCTCGTAATTCCGTGTGGCTTGCTGGTTTTGTGTTTGCCTGTCTCTTAGGTTTTATAGTTATATCTCTGCTGTTTTATAGTTAGCAGAAGGTCTGTTGGATTAACACAGGCAGAGTCCAGCACAGAGCTCCTGGATTTAACCAAACCTACGGTTTCAGCCCTTCATCTTCCACCTTTCTACTCCATGAGGAAAGCAGCCTTTTGTCCCTGACCCACCTCTGCTGCTCTGGAAAGGCACTGGATGGAGTCAGCCCCTACCTCACAGAACATAGTCACTGCAGTTATGTCACAGCGTGGGACTGCTGCCTGTCCCATTGCCCAGCACTTTGTGAGCCCTCACAATGGAAAAGCACATGGTAATATTTAATATCATTCATATATTCTACGTCTCTCACAGATATTAAGAAATTAGTATCCCTCTTAACTTCATCGTCACAAGTTCTCTCTCACCCTGCTGGCACCTGGGGGAAACTGAGGCACGGAGAAAAGAAAATGCTTCAAAGTCAGATTTTGCTTTCTGGAACATGTGAGGTATTTTGTTTCAAAGATGTTGGCAGTTTTTAGCTGAAATTGTTTTCAAGGTGTGTGAATACTCAGGCCTTTTAAAGGCATGGCTACTTAGGCACAAAATATTAAGACATTCCTTCAAAAAACAGGTGACACCACCCTCCCTGCCCACCCTACCTGGGGTCATGTGCCACTTTGGTGGAGGAGGCAAGATTAGAATTCAAGGCTTCTCAATTCTTCAATATATTCAGCCATCAAACCTACTTAAAACAGCCATTTGATCTAGCAATTATACTTCTCAGTTCCACTCCTGCTCATGCTACAGCCAACTGCTAAAGCCAAGGGGGAAACCACAAAGACCAGAGTGAGATGTTCCCAAAAGGTGGGTGGCACCTCTGGGTAGTGGCCAGTGGGAGATCTTACCAGCTTGGGTTGAGTGGCTGATGAGAGCTGCAGGAATCATGACAAAATTCAAGAATGAAAGGTTTTCGCTAGTACAGCACCACATTTCTGTGGAGATGGAGGCAGGTGGAGGTCATGGCAGGCCGTGAGAATTGCTGCCCTGCCCTGCTGAACCACTGCTGACTGAGGGCCCAGGGCAAACACCATGAGAGAAAGGGAGGAGAGGAACTCACACTCCCAAGGAGTTTGAAAAAACTCTGCTGTGCTCAAATCACACAAAAGCTCAGGGCTGAGGGTTTTTTGGCCTGGATGTTGTTGTCAGCTGTTATCTTGTGGATAGTCTCACTGGAGGGTGGGCACCATGAGAGCTCATCACAGCACATCTAAGATTCAGCTGAAAAAAGAAAAAGGTTTCCTTTGGCCATTGAAAACAAAGGCAGAGGCAGATTTTTGCAGGTTTTTACCCATACCCAGGTTACACAACCTTTCAGACAAAGATAAAACTTCACATCTTAGTCATTAAGGTCTCACTGAGTTCCAGAACACTCTGAAGCTGGAAAATATCTTCAAATGTATGTTTCTTAAAAAGATTAGAAAGCAGAACTCTAGTTAGCTTTTGTCTGTCTGTTTTGCTGAGGGTGTTATTCTAAGAGCATGCAGGAGATGAATGATCTACACTGAAAACCTTGACGCTTCTTTAAATGTCTTATTTTCATTTTTTAAGAAATATGACAGCAAGAATTAGTACTGGCTCTTCTATTTCAATAATGGTAGTCATGTTGAAATGACAACAAACATCATTACATTTACATGCACATTTGTGTAGACAAAAATTGTCATTACTTATTTCAGTGGAACATTTTATAATTTGCCCTATAAACAAATAAAATCTGTATAAGCTGTTTTTAGCCTTCAGCAGTATGTCAACACAAGCAACTTAGAGTTAGACTTACTGACACTTACTGGTAAGCATCTCCTTCCATTTCTAAAATGCTTAAGATTAAAAATATAGTATTTATTTTTCAGTTTTTACTAATACAGTGAAAATACTTTTTGATTGCTGGCTGCAAATAAAAAGCACATGGTTGAATGCCCTCAAATGTTGTATATTTAAATGAAAATGGGAGAAAATAAAGACATATCCAGGTGCCTGTTTTGACTTTAATGTTCTGAGTAGGGGAATAAAATATGACGACAAAAAAAGAAGATGCAAACTGAGAAAAATGTCTTAGTCCATTTGCAGCAAAAAATTATTCTTCCACCATATTATCTACTTCTTCTGTTCTATGTCTTTTTTCTATGCTCTGATCACTTTTATAATTGACTTAAATACTTTGTACTACCCTGCAGAAGTCTTATGTCTGAGGCCATAAATGCTGGAGCACTCACTTTACATGGCTGTGAAGCATCAAAGGTAAACCATAGAAGGACAGAACGGTTTGGGTTGGAAGGGCCCTTAAAGATCTCGTAGTTCCAGCCCCCTTCCATGGGCATGGACACCTTCCACTAGACCAGGCTGCTCACAGCCCCTCCATTCTTGCCTTGAACATTTCAGGGATGGGGCAGCCACAGCTTCCCTGGGCAACCTGTTCCAGGGCCTCACCGACCTCACAGGGAAGAATTTCTTCCTAATATCCAACCTAAACCTGCCCTCTGTCAGTTTAAAGCCATTCACCCTTGTCCTATCACTCCATGCCCTTATCAGAAGTCCCTCTCCAGTTCTCTTGGAGGCCCCCTTTCAGTATTTGAAGGATTTTATAAAATGGGAATATTTCACAGGAAAAAGCACTTCCTAGAACTGAAGGAGCTAAATTGTTTTTTCTAAGAGTTACTTTCTTAAATGTACAATTAGATAATGCCAGAAGACTCAGGTGGTATCTGGGCAGTCCAAGGAATAGCAGAGCAGAGCTGTCTAGTGTGCTGGTCTTCTATAAATAATGCTGGACTTTGAAGATAACAAAGGAAGATCAGCTAATTAACCTGTAGAAGACAGCACTAGAATAAACTTACTGTTATATTCTCATGAGAATTTTTCATGGAAGGATGTCTTGGAACAGCTTTCCAGCATAGAATGTGGGAGCAGAGAACCTAACTTGCTTTAAGATGAAATTTCAGATATTTATTATCAGAATTATGTGACACATCTTGAACTTTCTGCAAGAAACACATTTAGTGGTTTAAAATGTTCCAGATAGCCTTGTCCTACGTTTCTATGCCAGGTATGCACCATATAAAAATGAGCACTGCTCAGCTCATTTGCAGAGCTGAGATGGGTACAGAGTGGCACAGAATGGAGAAGGACTGATCTGGAATGGGGACATACACCTGTCCTTGTATTTCAGCTCTCCCATGATAGCAGGAGCCAGATCTCAGCAGCTGCTGCCAAAATGTCTGTGCACCTTGGTACAGAAGTTTCAGATTTTTTATATTTCTTCAGCTCATTATTTCCTCTCCTTTACTCATTTGCTAACAGCGGCAAGTGCAACAGGGAGGGACTTTATGACCCAGAGTGTGTAAAGAGCCTTGCAATCTGTCTGTTTGAATGTCACCATTAGAATTTTCATCTTTATGATTTAATACCCTCACTGAGTCCATGTCACAGCAGAGCCAAAATCTGTCCCTGCTTGTGCTGAGCAATGTCTGAAGGAAATATATTGATTTCAGCAGAACTATTTTGCATCAGTATGGCCAACACCAGCATTTTCCCTTGGGAAGAGGACTTACAGTTCTCTTTCATATTGTCTGTTTTCAGTATTGGTTACACTGGGTCAAACTCTGCTTTTTTAGCAGAGCACTTTATACCCAGATTAGCTGCACTGAGGTAAACACGGTCATTCTGCATTTACACCCATGCAGTTTGCCTGAGCATTTTATTCTGCTATTTCTTAGGGCCTTTAGTAGTCAAGATAGCTCTGCAAAAGTACTGACTGTGGAGGACAATATAAACTTTGCTATCAGAGCAAACCAATAAAAAAGTCATGTAATATAAAAAAGTCAGTCATGTAAGTGTGACATACATGAGTGCAGATATAAGAGACTGAATAAGCAGCTGAAGAACAGCTGGACACAGTCACCTCACATGGGTCAGGGTTACAAAGGACTATCTCTGTCATATGACTTGGGTCGGTGTTATTGGTTCCAACAACACAGTCATATCTTCCCTCTTTTTTGAAATTCAAATGTCAACAAAATACACTGGGAACTACAAAGTTGGCAGTACAAACCAATACAACCCACTGCAGGAGTAGTTATTGTTAACTCCTGGTAGCTCTTACTATTGCTTCTTGAATTATAGGAAGAAAAATAAAATGATAAGTTTCACTTGGAGACCAATTACCTGTTCCTTCATCCTCATTATAAAACATGATATAATATTATATGGGACATGGATTTAGCACAGTCTTTTAGTCTTTCTTGCCTCAGAGAAAAACACCACTTGGTAAGCGCCTTTTATTGTTAAATGAGATGTAAGAGTGAAAAAAGTCTTATGCAAGAGGTACCTTTGGGTGTCATAATTACGAGAAAAAACTCTTAACAGCCTTTCATGAGGTAAGAAAAGGAAAGCTGCATTTGGTTAATTCAAATGATTGCAGCATATTTGTTGCTGGTTTTAAATACTTTGAGCACTTTGTGGATAGATCCCAAATATATTTCTGCTAATGAATAGTGCAAATACAGCAAGTAGAGAATATGTGGTTTGCCTCTCTCTCCTTATTTAGATAACACTGGCATTACATTTATTTAGGTTTAGTATTATTTTCTTCATAAAGATCTAGCCCCTCTCAAGGTGATGCAGGTGATAAGGCAGGCATAAATGATTTAGTATCAGGAGGTGAAATAATACGAGGAATAACTGAGGCAAGAAGCATTTTTTCCAGTCTTGGGGATGCGTGAGAGAAACCTAAAACTAAACCACATTCTCATCAGGAGGAAAAAAAAAATCATTTAAAAGCTTGTCATAAATGAAAACAATTTACTTGTGCCCATGTCCTTAAGTGCCACAAACTCTTCTGCTTCCGCTGCTACATTCTCTAATGATATTACTGCATATAGCACATCTCATCTAATCTGTTAGTAAAATCCTAAAGTCACTTATGTCAGTCTCTAATGCAAGCCAAATGAGTCTTCCCAGTAATAAGAAGCTTCGCAGAATTAGTTTTCGTTTTGCAGAAAATTGCCATTGGGGCTGGCACTTTTATCTAAAAATTTCACTCGTGCATAAGCAAAAAACTCATATATTATTTGGTTACATTCCATCAGTATGAGAAATAACATTGTGAGAATTCTATGCATGCTAATGATATATAGAAATCCACCTGCTTTCAGATAAAATGAGTTTAATTTTCTGTTGCCCACTGCCTGGTTGGCCTTTCATAAATTACTTATGCACAGCTATTATTAAAATAGAGGGAAAGCAAATTAGAAAGTCCTCATATCTCTCCACTGGATTTAACCAAGGCAGGGCTGTGACAGCTAGAGTCAGCGTTTTTGAAAAAATTCTGCTCTCTTGAAAAATTTTGCATCTCTATACAATTCTATGCCACTGTTGTAAACGTTCTGACCTGCCTTCTTACCAAATTAACCTAAATCCTTTCTATTTTTCAACATTAATGGAATCCTCTAGAGTCCTGCTGATATATATTAAAATATATTTATTGGTTAATTTGAATTCCAGCATTTTGTACCTCATTTCCCAGTACTTCTGTTATATCTGAACAGCTTGGAGCTTTAGCATTAGAAACTTACAAATTAAGATAAATACATCTGACAATTATCAGATCAAAACAACTTAACTTTCATTGGAATATATGATTGCAAATTTCCCTTCCTGATGAAAGAGAAAATGAGGACTGTCTGCTTGAAACAGTTAATTGGATTTGAAAGTACTGTACGTTTCAGCAATCGGTGCAGCTTTTGGTTGGTCAATGACTACTTGACCTCCTGGCTTTCCAACAGACAATTGGTTTTCATTTCTTGAGGGTCTTTTAAGTCCATAGTTCATGGTGACTTTAAGTTTAATTTTCTGTTAATGATATTATTTTGCTCTTTTAAGATAAAACTTTCTTGTGATGTGCTGAGCAACAGTGGCAATCCCATTACTGTGTGAGGAAGGACACCTTCTCAAATTGCATTCTTTTAATATTGTCTCTGTATGGTTACGCTATTTCTAAATGCCATTTTAACACTTTGGGTTTGTATTTCATGTGAATTTAAATGGATACCTACTCTGCTCCTTGAAAAAAATACAAATATATATATATATATAAAATATATATAATCAAAAAGCCGTTGTGGTCACCTGCCCAGTCAAAGCTCCCTTTCAAGTAACTGGGTCCCAGTTCTAATCAGCTACTGGTTTAATACCTTCCACTTCGGTAGACTGAGTGATTAGAAGTGGTGTGGGTTAGTTTGGGCCAAGGACATGCCCTACAGGTTTCAGGCTCAATTTCTCCATTTTCAAGCCCATTACATTTGCATCCACACCGTTTCACAGTGCATTAAGCCTGTCCACACAGCAGGCACATTCCTAATGCTAACAACAATTTTGTCCATGGCTGACACCCCCAGCGCTCTGCTAAACCCAGCCAGGCAATGCTGGTCCTGCTAAGAAGATGACTCTATAGTTCTAACACTAAAACAGCTTTCCTAATGATTTGAAGTAATTATATCAGAGGCATTTCCCCCTAAATTTAAGTAAAATGCATATTTATTTGTTATCTGCCATAGGTATTATTTTATTTCTCATTATATTCCCAGGAGGGACTAGAGTCACACAGTGCTGGCCAGCTCTCAGGCTCTTGTTTCACAGGACAGCCCTGTAAATCTAAGGGTTACCTGCCACCAAGGGGGGGCTGTCCTGCTCTTCCTCTGCCTGTTCACAGGAACAATCTGGGAGAAATCACCCACTTTTCTGGTAGGGTTAGTTTTCTGATAGTTGAGGTTCCTTAAGTGATTTAGAAGGAGACAATAAATGCCAAAGTGGAATAATAGTAGCAGAGAGAGCATGTGACTGGCAGTGAAGAGCAAATGGTTTCACAATGAGATATTCAGAATCTCCATCCGTGAAAATGCCTAAAATGCCTAAAATGCCTAAAATTGGTTCATATATAAACAAACATATAGATCCAAACATTATTGTTTGTACTGTATTGTTTATACTGTAGAAATTTAGAAATCTCAGAATGAGTCACATAAAAGTTGAAATCCTTTCTGATATGGAACATCCTTGAATTCCTTTCCCTATTAATTTTAGAATATGCACCTTTTCTCTCGTTTCTTGCAGTTCTGTTATCTAATCAAGAGGACAGGTGGCTAATTATTAAACATCAGGTTTTAACAATATCAAAAATATTTTAAAACTCATTACTCAGCTCCTCCATTGTTTTAGCTATAATTATTGTTAATAGCTACAAATACTTTAAATTTGTCTTCGGTTTTGAGCCTTATAGGCTGTACCTTCTTCATACTCTCCAGGGTTAAAACTTTACATCCATCTCCCCCCCTACTTCAATGACAATCTCAGTTATCACAGATTCTTGTGAATCCAGGAATGTTCTTCAATGGAAAGTATATGATGAAAAATTTGTGATAAAATGGTAAAAAGTAGCAGGCAGGGTGTAACTGCATATTACATGGTTGTATGCTTGAATGAATTGAACTGCAATGTACTAAATAAACATCACAGAATACTACTGCTGTCCACAATATCTGTCTATTCCCCATGGTTTCCTCTCCCTCCTGACAATCAGTATCTGTAAATCACACCATGCACTCTGATATAACTCCTATCCTGCAGTCAAGGCCTAAGCAGTTCATCTTGAGGTTTTAAAGGAACACACACAATGCATAAACACAGTGATGTAAAATCACTTGAGATGAATTACTGTAATTTATGGCTCATATTACAGGTACACATAGGAATTTTGGTCAGAACCCCACTATGGTAGATGTTAGACAGACAGAGAATAAAAGAGGTCATCCTTCCTGTCGGGAATTTGCAATCTAAATAATATAAATTGTAGACATATCTGTGAGCATAATGCACTCTGCTACATAAATAGCTCATGAGAAATCTATAGACTGAAATACATTCTCCTAAAACAATGACAGATGATTCAGAACAATAATGAGCAATTGCATTAAAAAAAAAAATTAAAAACCTGTTTCCAAACTGTTCCTGAACACAACAATTAAAGTATTTATTTCTTATAACTTACCCAGATGCAGCAGACAACACTGAGTAAAAGCCTATAATGAATTAAAAAATGTTCTGAACATAAAGAACACTAAAAACTGTGACTTCTTTCTATACCCTCTCAAGTACAGAATGTCCTGTGCACTAGTAGAGGACATCCTATACTCTAAGACTGTTGAAATACTATAATTAAAGGTCTGTCAGAGTTTCCATTAAATCCCTGATTTTCAGGGTTTAATTAATAATAACAGTGAAAATTAATGTGAGTAGAATTAAAACCACTGTCATAGCTCTACTGCATATTAATTCCTGATTTTAAGTCTCTACAACATGTGGGACTGATCCAGCTTCCTCTCTTCAGTCAAAACTCCTATCACAGGGGAAACTCCTTTCAATGTAAAATTCCTCACTGGAGACAGGAGATATTGGTCTGACCACAGAAAGTGTGATCAGGCTCTGAAACACCTACAGCACTTATATGGGAAATTAAATGAACATTTCAGAAAGTCAGGAATTACTGAATTTCATAAAGTTTTGGAATGAATGCCTTAAGTGCAGTTCAAACTCATATACCTGAAAACCAACGAACATTGACAATTCCTCAGTCAATTCCTTCCCATTAATCAATTCAAGTTTACCCATTTATCTTTGAAATATTAGTATTCTTAATTATTTATAATTTTTGTAAGTAAGAATTAAGGGTTTGGCTCCATAATGGAAGGTGGAGAACATATGTAAATATTGGGAAATGGGCTTTCCCTGGAACTACAAGAGCAAATCATATGTTCTGTTACTGAGACAAAGGCTACTGGCATTTTGGATTTGAGTGAAAATAATTTGGAACACAGAACATTCCATGAGATTATTCCCTGAAAATAAGCACTGGTATTTCACCATACAACACGAGGCAATTTAATCTTTCACATAAAAGGATCAAATAAAACTACCTCAGTGTGGAAGTCTAGAGAGGGACCTGGCAGAATACTAGAGGATATTCAGTTCTCTTCAAAGTAAATAGTATTACAGCTGAAAAAATGTGAAAGCATGAAATTTTCTCAACACTGCTATGAGAAACAGACCCAGAAATACCAGACATGCAAAATACTCCAGTGAAGGGTGGAGACAGTACGTTCAGGAATTGCTAAATATGTTAAGAATATGTTGTTTCACCTAAAAGCACCTATTATAAAATACATATTTTTTTTTTGTCCAGATTTCAAACTAATAGGTGTTATTACTTTATCTTACATTAAAACCTATGTTGTAAGCCTATATCACACACTCCAGAGGTTTAAAAAGAAAAAGGATCAATACTATTTGCTGTTAGGACTGCTAAGTAGGTCAAGGAAGTTCACAAGTAAAAAAACCTCATGTTACAAAGAAAAGTGAGAATTTACCTTAGTGAAACCTATGATGTTGCACTACTGAAAAATGAAGTCCACCTAATCAAAAATTCACATTATATCATATATAATGATAAATAATAAGCTGAAAACAAACTGCAGAGAATGTAATCTGTTTTCAATAAAGCTGGATACATTTTCAGCACAACACAAAAAGGGTGATAGAAGGTAAGAAATCAAAAAGACTTTATGGTGATCTTGTATCTGTACTGTCTTGATATCTAAATGTGGGGATCCACTGTTGTCACTGTGCAAGTCACTAAAAGACACAGTCTTTGATCTGCAGAACTTAAAATCTAAACAGATAATAATGTTGGAAAAGAAAGAATTATTATACCTTTATCATCTAGAATTGAGGTGATAATTCCAAACCAACTTAAACCAGAAAAGTAACTGCCAGGCCCTGCCTCTGTCCTCTCCATGTGCTTCCTACACCACTTGCTGAGCTGGCCTAGTTCACTATTCCAGCACAAAAATATCCCTTGAAAACTGAGCACACTTCTGGTACACGAAGGTACTGACACAGGTCAGTGAAGGGACTGACCAATACCTGAGGCAGCAAGGGACACAAATGCATGGCCAGGTGAGAGAGGATGCAGGGGGAGGACTCCTGCTTTGGAATAAACATAAAGATTAAGTCATTTATCATCATTCACTTAGAAATTCTGTGGCATGCATCATATAGGTTTTCAATTATGAGAATAAGTATCTATAAATAGATCCTGGATAAGTTTACGATGGACATTTCAAGAGACTTTTTAATCCCTAGAGCACCAAAAGTTTGCATCAGCCATCCTGTGAGGTTAATAAGAGCCAAAATCATAAGGAGATTTTAGATGGAGCTTTGCATTATATGAGATGGTTGACAGAGATGATAAAGGGTTATGACTTGAAAACTCTAACATGTCCTTTCAATTCTATGCATTTTGAAATGGCTCAACTAATTCTTAACCAAGAGAAGCTGAAAAAAGCTCCTTCAAGTACACTGTATTGGAGGAAGTTAAATCAAAAGGAATGCCAATGCTAAAACTAGGAAGAAGATGTGAATTTAAATCTGCAACCCTTGGGAGCCAAGAACAGTGCTCTTTATATTCTGCTGTCGTCACTAACCAGTACAAAACAGTCAGGCTCTTGATAGAGACAAATTACCAACCAAACCAGAGTAAACTATACTAGTAATCTGGAGTGTATCTTGCTCTGCTTCCATAGTCTTTCAGAGTTTAAAGAACTAAGAAATCAACCCAAAATGTTGCATGAGGACATAGTTTGCTCCAAGTCACATCATGATAAATCAAGGAACATCTCAACCAAAATAGGAAAAGCCAGTAACTGCTTGTTTATATCTATTGCTGAGCTGTGAGCTCTTGTGTCAGACTTAAGCTAAGCACCACACCATCACTTTCTCCTCTCTCTTATTCTCTAATGCTGAAGTCACATGACAAACATCTGGTGATCAAAGTGAAATCACGAACTGGATAATTTCTACTTGGATGTTACTTTTTGGCTCCACTTATCCCTGCAGCTGGAGCATTTCCTCCCAGCAGCTCTCTGCTGTTTTGTGAGCAACGCTGGCAAAATGCCACAAATTTATGAAAAACTTTGAAGGGGCTTAGTGTTAGACTTCTACTTTCCAATCAGTACAGCTTGAATCAATAGCACTGCTGCTCAACGTAAACAGGCATAAATGGAAATTTTACAAAGCAAGACCATTTGTATGTAACATCAAAACCAGCACAAACTCCTCTTTCCATGAGTGCAAATCACATTTATAGTAAGAACAGAGAGATTAGCAAGATTACTTGGTGATGATTTGGTGCAAAGTTCACTACACTCTTTGCTTGATAATGAATTCCAGTCATATTGTCGTGTACGTCAGGCTTCATCAACAGAGTGTTACACTGCCAAAAAATATGATTTTTGCACATCAGAACAAAGGTTATAAAAGAGCACACATTAGTATTTGATCTTATGCAAGTAATAGTTCACAAAAATATTATCTTATAATAAACTCTGCCTAACCACAAATTCTAAAAAAGAAAAAAAAGGAGAAGAGAAAAGAGGGAGAATGCTGCTGGAAGGACGAACATAGACTCGGGTATGTGAAATATTGGCTAATTATGTGGTAAGATTTTGCTTCTATCAGAAATAATAAATGGGAAGAGATTGCTAAATACATTTCCACTGCAAAGGGAAGAAAGCAGTTCCTGGTATGTTGCACTTGCAACAATCTGAATTTTCTTTTTGGCCTGCCATTATTTACATTATGTTATCTACAGTAGCAATAAACAAAAGACAAACAGCACCTTCTGCTGCCTCTCAGGTCATACTTCAGTGTGCTCTCAGAGCAGGCATGCTGTTCATAAAAGCATGGCTTAAGGTACTCTCAGAGAAAACCTTATGCTCAGTAGTGCTGTGGCCTTATGTGCTGGAAGGTCTTCCAAACACAACACACACACACACACTGTCCACAGGCTCTCCAGATGGCAGCTAGTGTGGATGAAAAGCCCAGGAAGCACATCATGTTCGTGGCTGCTCCACGTGTGCTTTTTAACTGCTTTACACACTGACAGCAACTGGTTGAGTAGGTACAAGCAACCCTCTCCTGGCTTTTGTGACTGTATAAATGTATGGCCCCAGTTGTAAGTAATTAGAGGATTTACTGGTCGGGAAAGGTTACAGGAGCTGTAGGACACAACAGGGGATAGACAGGCTTGGTGCCTCAAATTCCCATGTGGTACAACGTTTGCAGCTTTGCACAGCTCTTGGTCCCTCTCCTCTCCTCTTACATTTAGACTGGGCCTGCTTCTGCTCATAGAGCTGCTCCTCTCAAGCCCATGGCAATGCTTTTAAATTAGCAGGATGTGGAGATAGAGAACAGTTGCTTTTACCAGAACTTTCATAAAGAACTTGCTGGGAATTCCTCAAGAAAACTATTCTTCTCAGAGTTGAAACTTTTCACAGGAGTTTACCAATTTCAGTGAAACTTTCAGAGATAAAAGTATCTTAAGCCCAAGACAGGATTTCTGACGAAGGCACGAACGAGAGGCATGGCCAGCAACCCAAGATATAGATACTAGCCTGGAAAATCAAAGACAAAACCTTTAAGTGAACCTGAGGCAGTGTTTGTAAAGGTGTAAACACAACATTGCACTTATTAGAATTCCTACTTTTTCCAGATAGATGCCGGCATAGAAGCTGCTTGGGTGCATGAGACTCTTGGATGTTGATCCAAGTTATGTCCTGTACAACACTGACACCATCCATGAAGACCATCTCTCCTGAGAACCCCAGATGCACAGTGCTAGGGGAGTGTGCTTAGAAGCCCCAGACTTAGGGAAGATGTAAATAAGAGCTTATCATGAGCATAGAGAAGCAACAACTGGAAAGTTGCCTCAGGACTGTGAAAGTGCTCTCGCAACATCCATTTGATAATGAAGTTACTTCAATGACTTCAGTGAAATTATCCTTACTTTATACAGGAGTCAGAGAAAAATGAAGCTGCTTAAACTATAAAAACCTTGCCTTGTACATCTTATCATGCAAATTAAATTAAAAAAAAACACAACATGGAAATAGTGCAAAGACCTTTCTAAGTGTGTGGCCGTTAAGTCATATAAGTCCTTCAGTGATACAGGATAATGGCAACTGCTTTTCACTGTCCAGTTCATATTGTGACACTGGGAGCAAGACAGTCTGTCAAGTTTTTGTCTGCCGTGCCTAATTTTTCACCACACTGCTGCTGCCCTCCCCTCCATTGCGTCAGCAGTGCATTAGGTGTTGGAAGGGCAACAAGAGGCTCAACTGGTGGGTGGAGAGGCTGGAGGAGGGGGACTGATTGAAGGCAGCTGCAGAGTCTGCTGGAAAGGCTGTGCTGTCTCTCTTTATGGTTGATATGTATCTATGTCCCCATGTCATATTGCATGGAGGGGATTAGAAACAGGATTTCTGATATTTCAGCTGACATGACAGGAGTGATAATTTCATGCAACTGCCTATTTTGGAACCTAAATTCAAATATTCTACCTTTTAAAGGGATTGTATCTATTTTCATCTGTACTCCTGGGCTCAGAACCTTTCTCTGCAATGACTGATACAGCAGTGAAATGTACTTCAAAGAGGCTAATTCATAGATAATGTTTTGTATCTCTAGGTGTACCTTAACCCCTAATGACTTAAATGACTACATCAAATAGCAATAAGTGTTAAAATCCTTCTGGAATCTATGTGTAGATTGTAGATCTACGTAGTTTGGAAGATCTTTGGAAAATCAAAAGTCTAACAGTGTTTGGCTTTTTTTTTTAACCCAGGTCAAGGAAATAAAGAAACAAATTAACATAAAAGTATCTCAACTCTAAGTACAAGGTATCAGGGTCACTGACTATAAATATAAATAATGCTGCTCCTCATAAACCTTAAACAGCTTACTGCAACTACTAATATAAATGTACAGTATTTACAAGATTAATCTTGGTAAAGAAAATAACAGGATCATAATATCAAACAAGATTATGTTATCTCCTATATAGCATTTTACTATAAACACAGCAGTAACTTGACAGCAAATATGCACTTTAGAGATATCAAGTAACTACTGCATGAAGATGGTGGCACTCCATGACAAATACTAAGCACAGCAACAAGTCTTGGGGCCATCTGATCTCCCCATACAAAACACCTGATGGCCTCGCTGTAGGTCCGATAGGGAATGTATAATTTTTCATGCCTCCATAGAAATGTACACTGGACTATTCCAACTATAATATACGGATGTAAGATGTTGTAACTGTCGGCTGTTGAAGCAGAAGAAATCCCAGAAATACTACAGTGCAGATAGAATCCTTGGATGCTGCCCTTGGGACAAAATGAAGGTACTTTTCCTAGGCTATACACATTTCTCAAACTCTTACAATGGCATTTTCCAGGTTGAATTCATGCAGTTCACAAGCTTCACCAGGTAAATTGTAGCATAAGTCTGTTGGTTCAGGGGAGCTCTGTGCTTTATTCTAGCTAAGGATCTGGTTCACTGCAGTTTGTAGTTTAGACCAATAGACACCCTCCTTCTGGAGCACTGAACAGCATCAAGAAGAAATTTTCGCTTGCCAAAATTTCTAGATAGTAAAGAAAACCAAGCTCACTTTCCCTTCCCAAAGTCTACAAACATTTGACTTATGCCAGTATTTTAACATGGCCTTGAACAACAGAACAAATACATTGAAGAGAAGCCAAGTGTTGGGCCTGCAATTATATACCTGAGCATACATTAGGATGCTGTTCTCAGAAGCTGAAGCTCCATCTCATTATGTTGCCCTGTGTGTAACTCCTACTTTCCCTAACCCCCTGCACATCTCTCTGACATGCAACAAAAGACCTTGGTTGTCTGGAGGACATTCCTGTCCCCTTCTCCTCTGTGGCTCCCCAAGCAAAAGCTGTTGCCTTGACAACTCTGGGGGCTTCTCTGGCTCCATCCATGCCAGTAGGAGGAAGGCCAATTTCCTTCCACAAAATACTGCTAAGAAATAAACAGTTAAGTGTTCTGATTTCTTCAGCACTGCCAAAATGGGGAAGAAAATGAAGAAACTGTCTACAGACACAAGATTTTATAAGCCAGAAGCAGCAGAATTCAAGCACTGAAGATTCACAGACACAAGTGGGGAAACAGAAGAAAATGCATTTGCTTGAGACTTCAGCAAAGAGCTGGGAATGGCTGTGGCTAAGGCCAGCCTAAGGTTCTTCTCTTTGATCAGCTTCCTGTAACTGTAAGGCCTCTGGCCTTCCATGGCACTGCCCTTGCTTTATCACTGCACTGTGTTTAAAGAAAGTGGTAAAAAAACAAACGAAAGGAAAACAATATTAAAAGAAAAATAAAAAGGGTCCATTTGCAGTTTTCACTACTTTTGCATATAACCTTTCACAATGTCAAGTAGGACTTTCTTTATTTCTAATTTTGTGTCCCATTTTTCTTTTCATGTTCAATTCTGCTTCAAGTAAATGTATTTCTGAAGCAAAAAAGAAGACACAAGAAAACTGATGGTCAGGAAAGAGGTCAGAGTAGCTGCAGTCCACTAGAAAGAACAACAGACAGAAAAAACTATAAGCATGCTGCCTTGAAGCTCTGATTTTTTTTGTGTCCTATAACTGAGCTGAGGGCTACTCAGCTATGGAATACTCAGCTGTGTGGCCATTCTGTCACATCTCACCATATCCATGAGGAACATCAAATCCATTGAAAGTCACAGCTCATACTTTCAAAAGGATGTGCTGTTGTAATCTTTAAATTCTTTAGTAGTTTAAGTACATGTAATGGCTTTTGGCTTTTCTCTTTTATCAAACCTTCCCCTTCTCTAAGGGTTGGTCAAAGCACAAGCTCTGTGTAGTGCCAGCAGATATCTAATGATCACAGATTATGTGCATCCTTTGGCAGAAGGAAATTGTTTTGTAAAGTATCCATTAGTAATTAGAGCTGGATTTTCAGAGTCAATAGAAGCTAAAAGTACAGGAGAAGCTACTTACAACTTCATGATGCCAATAGAATATGTAGTAAATTACAGTGCACTCTGTATTCCAAAAAGTCTGCAGCGTACCAATAGACGTGTCTCACAAAAGCACCTAACACCACTGAGGCTGTAACATGCATTTATTAGTGTATTGTATTTTATTTAAGGAAAGCAGAGACAAAGGCTAGTGTAGTAACCCTTCTGCTGGCAGACAAATGTAACATGCAAACAGGTATGACCAGGCTTCATGATACACTAACCTGCTAGTCAAACTAATAGCATTTCTATTTTAAGCTAAATGGAAGGGGATTAGGGTAAAAAAAACTCCCTCTATTGACCACTGACATTGTTTATCATAACAAAGGTAATTGCTTAGAGAAGATTCCATCCCCTTTTGCTGCAGAAAATGTCCTGGTTTGCTGTTAACCCTTCTCCCATTACAGTGCAGCCCCATAGGTACCACTGCTCACAGAAGCATAGAGAGCCTTCTGCATGATTGAGGGCAAGAACTTTGTAATGCGCTACCTTTATCTGTCATATTTTGGTCTACAGCAGTAAATTTTGTATGCTTCTACTAACTACTCCCTGGAAATATGGTAAAGATGTGGCCTTTTATACAAAGATAAGGTACACAGAAATGATATCCAGAGAAAATATGGTAATAGAAAAGAACAGGCTCAAACAACAATGAACAGCTCACAGTCAAATCCAAAAGCATTAGAAGATTTCAGGCTGTGTTGGTAGAGTACAAATCCATCTTGGATCAAATTATTCACCCCTTTACTGTGGTCTCTTGCTTGGCCTGGCAATTAGTTCAACTGTGGAATGCTACTTAGGAGTACATTTACAATCCCTACATATTCTCTACAGCACAAATGGACTTTGGAAAGGAAGAACTTGCAGCCTACCCAGGTAAACAAAACAGCAATTACTTCATAGAAGTACTAAAGTTGTGCCTGAGAATAAAAAGTGAAGAAAAAAAATCTTTAATTTCCTACTTTGTATTCTGGGCAATGTGAGGGACTTCACTTAAACTCTTTGAGCCTCTGTTTTGCCATCTCTAAAACATGGATCATGCTTCTGCATTCACAGGACTCTGCCTATTTTTTGGTAGGGTCATGAATTTTCCTGAAATGTGTAACATACTTGTGGAGCCTGGTAATTCTCTGCACTCTTGTAAGACAATATTTTCTCATTAGGCCCTCTTAACATGGACAAAACTGATCTGCCAAGCAAAAAGTTACGTTAGCAAAATTCATTTTGGAAAAACAACATCCATCCACAAATCTTGTCTTTAACACATTCTTGAGGAACTCACCTGAGCAGACCAAAGGAAAAAATTAATGTCAGTGGATGGGCTTGATGTTCAGAAAGGGATTTTTCCATTCTCTTTAAGAAATAAAGAGAAGGAAAAAGCTGTTTTTAGAATTATGATTTGAAATGCCTGTTGGAAAAATTATGAAAAGCAAAAGTGTATTTTGCCCTCTTTTTCCCTACCAGTTCTGATTCATCATTGTATGACACAATTTTTACAACTTACAGTAAAATATGGCAATTAGTTTAATCCCTTAGGGATGTAAGCTACTTTGTACATGCGTAAATAAACTGCTTTATGCTAAGCAGTCTCAGTCTCTTCCCCAAAACTGTTTAATGTAATTTTGGATATAATTAGCAACCCCTGAGAATGCAATTATTCTATAACTGGAAATTTTGCAGCAAAGATTCCCCTTCTATCATATGGGTTTTAAACCAAAAGGTCATTTGGGCTAATGATTTCTGTGATTTTACCTCTCTCTCCTCCCCAAAGTTAAAAGCTTGAGTTAACATGTGATATCTTAAAGAAAAGGAAAATGTTTTCTTGTACTGTTTTGGAAATGTAGTACAACCATGATCTACATGAAAAACTTCTGGAGGCAAAAGTGCAGTTTGGTTTCTCAGAGTAAGTCCGTGGCTTTACTCCCAAATTCCTCAGAAGGCTGATACTCATATCATCAAACAAAAGGGTGATTTTAAGCAAGTTTTGTGCTTGAGTCTGTAGGATTTGCTCACCCAAAGCACAGCACTGCATTTCCTTTTGCATTTGCCTGCTTCCACTCAATGTAAGCAGGCCCTTAGTTGCCTTTCAGCTGACTAGTGTCAATGATAATAACAATACATTTTTATTTTTAGACCACTCAAATCTAAAGGCAAGTTAGCTCTGCATACGTATGCATGCACACACAAATGTCAGTAATATCTGAACATTTCCAAAGGACAACAAGTCCTTTTGGAATAGTAATGAATAGAGAAATCATCTTGTGCCCTGCATGAGATAGGTGCATTTCAAAATTTTCCTGTATAGCTTCCATGAAAATTGGCCCCTAAGCAAGGGTGTGAGTCATTGATGAATACAGCTCTAAGGCTTCACGCTGTGCAGCAAGAGCTGTAAAAGGCATTAGAGGAACAGAGGGGAGGAGGAGGAGAGAGAGAGAGGGTTAGGAGGTTATTAAATAAAACCTGGTAATGGTTTTACATGAACATTTTCTGAGCAGTGTTTGGCAAACGCACATCCCAACCCACCAGGCAGCTCTCGGGCGGCCACAGCAGCGCCCTTTGCCAGGCAGTGCCTGGAGGGGCTGCACAGACCCCCCCCAAAAAAGCACTTCTGCTGCCCCTCAGGCACTGCTGTCACAGCCCCTTGCAGGGCTTGGTGGAAACTCAGGTCCTACAAGTAAAGATAAATTACCCAATGTTACAATGTTTTACAGTAACTTTTCAAATGAATATTGCAGCAAAAGGATGGGGTTTTTTCTCCTCTCCACCCATCTCCACCCCACAAAAGCCACTGGGCTGTACCAGCAAAACCACAGCCTTTGCCAGTACAACTATGCAAAAAGTAGAGAACAGACCAAAGAGAACTACTCTTGACAAATTTAAACTTCCTCAAACTTCTGAGGTATTTCATTTTGGCTCAAAATTCTTGTTGGTTCCCCCACTTCCCCACTAAGACCAATGTATTACATTGCTGTCAATTTTCATCGTTCACTGGTTAGGAAGAGAGTATATGTAACTGATAACATATCAGACCTGGATTATGAGCAATTCTCCTTTTTAGGCAGCTGTGCTTCTCCTATCTCAGTCAGGAGATCCAGATTTCAACACAGACAGGAGATACACAAGTCATTATCATGCAAGATCCTCCACCCTTCAGACTTCCTACATGTTCTGATCTCTCACTGACTTGTGTAATCCCCTCAATCTTTCTTCCCATTTTTGCTTCTTCCATTGTGTCTGCAGCCTTATTGCACCCATCTGAAAGAAAAGATACAGTGTGGGCCGTTACATCCCATCATCAAACACCCTGTGAGTTGCAGGTTCACATGGGAAATTTATTATAAACAGTGATTAAATGACACAAACTGGCTACACTGGGTTAGTTACGAATAATCCAATAACCTTTTAAATGAGTCTTTTTTCAGCAGATAGCTCAGATGTACAGTCAAGAAAAGATGTTTTCCTGTATTTTAAATAACAAAAGTATCACTTGTTGGAAAGCAAATCATAATTGAAATCTTAATTTTCACATAGATAACCATTTAAGGAGTTTGGGTATAAACAAATAAAAATGAATTTTTTTAAAATTTTTTTTGGTAGGAGCAAGAGGAGCTGTAAGTCTTTTAAACGACAGAAACAGTGGTTTTACATGTAGGTAATTTGAACAAATGGGCACAGCAGTCTACATAAGTGAAAATTGAATCTATAAGGAATGTTAGCAGGAAAATAGCTTGTTATGTTACAAGTACTTCTGTTTCTCTAACACCTTTAAAAATAAGAGCTAGAATTTAAAAACAAACAAACAAACAAACAAATCAACCTTCTGTGTGTATATATGTATGTTTAGGAATAGGAATTATACATTCCCCCTTAAATGAGGAGTTGATAACTGCTGCTAAGAGACACCAACAAAACCCCCCTGAAATCCACAGACACGCAGCACCATCTGGTGGATTAGCACGGCTTGCAAACAGTTCTGCATTTACAGAACACATAACCACAGGCAGGAGAAGGGAAAAGCTGTACAAAGAAAAGCATATCATGGAGATTGTTTAGTCAGGGTCAGGCAAGAGAAACTGAAGGGTTGGAATTTCCATGAAAATTGTGAATTAATACTCTTTACTCATATAACACTTTATACTTTTCAGACACTATGTATAAATCTGCACTCACAAAAACGTGAACAGAAAGTTTATGGTTACAAAAATTCAAAAGTTTAGTATGTGTGTTAAATAACTGAATAAAGATTGATTTAATTACGTTTCTTGCATGTATACATTATGGCATGTGATTATAAATCACCATTTTTCCCTGGAAGCCTTGCTTAGTGAACAGGACTGCCTGCTCTCCTAATAACAAACAGCCACCCAATAATTTGCATTTGTCTTCTCAGGCACTAAATGGTCTTGTGTTATTTCACTGACAAGCTCAATTCAAGATTATCAGGTGCTCATCACTGCAATGCCACATTGAATTACAGGTGTCAACTTAAAATCTCTGCCAGGCAAGTTGCATTTATTTTTCACATACAGTGAGAAAAAGGAGGTCCTCATTTTGGGTGGGAAAGGAAGGGGCTGCTACCATGTAGTGATGTGCCATTGTAGCCTTTGACATCTTTCTAGTAGCTTGTAGTGTCTTTGGAATTCCCCCTTTTCATTCAGTCAGGTCAGCTCACTGCACTCTGCAGTACCTGGCTCTTGGCACGGACCTTCCAGCAGGTCAAAAATACTACTCAGCACATCCTATAAACATCCACAGCCCACCATGCCACGTAAGACAACAGTGGCAAAAAAGATCTTCCACACAAGGTCTGTATTTGTTCCACAGGTAGCTTGAGGCACCGAACCCTGTACCATTCCTCTGTTTTTAAGAAACTGTTGCCTCCACACACTGTTCTTATTTTTTGTTTCAATACTACAGTAATAATAATGTGGGATTCTTCTCAGGGGATGATCAGTAAGTGACCAGCAATACTCTGCACAACACTGCAAGTCACCATTTTAGTGCCTCCTCATCAGGTCTGACTTTCACTGTTCTTCAGCAATTTTTTCTTCTTCGAAAATACCCCCTACCACATGCAGATATCTGGCAAGATCAGTGCCTTCTACTATGGTCGGTGTTGCTAATACGCCACAGCCTCATGTTGTGTAACAAACCTCACTGCAAACTCCTTGCTCCTGCAAACCATCTCCCAACCAACCATTTGCCAGGGCTTATTGCTGTTTTGCTCAGGCACTTTTTAATCGTGCTTTGATTAATTCCTTTAATGTCTTTTCAGATGCTTCAGCCTGACAATAGTCACCAACAGAGGTTTTCTCCATCGAGACTATGTTTCTCTCTTTACAGGGACTTTTGATAAGAGCATGTAATGACAGGACAAGGGGGAATATTTTCAAACTAAAGGAGCATAGATTCAGAGTAGATATTAGGAGGAAGTTCTTTGCTGTGAGGGTGGCAAGGCATTGGCACAGGTTGCCCAGAGAAGTTGTGGATGCCACGTCTCTGCAAGTGTTCAAGGCCAGGATGGATGGGGTTTGAAGAAAACTGGACTAGTGGAAGGTTTCCCTGCCCATGGCAAGGGGGTTGGAACTAGATGGTCTTTAAGGTCCCTTCCAACCCAAATCATTCTGTGATCCTACTATTCCTGCCAGGACTGGGGTCCCAGTCTCCATCTATGAATGGTGGAGCGCAATGACACGGGATTATTTGCAGCCCAGCAGTACAGATGGGTACAAAAGGCAACATCCAAGTTCATACAGACCCAGTATTAGTGTTTATGGTCACCTGAACGCAACCTGGCTCAGGAACCCACCTGTTAATTGTGGAGGTAGTTCAGAAACATGAAATATACTGTGCACCCTCCCAGTCCCCTGTTATTCAGTGCCACCAGCAGCAGGTGAGCTGTCCTACTGTGTGACCCCGGACCCATTTGGTGTCACCATCAGCAGGTGAGCTGTCCCGCCGTGTGACCCCAGACCCATTTGGTGTCACCATCAGCAGGTGAGCTGCCCCGCTGGGTGACCCCGGACCCATTTGGTGCCACCAGCAGCAGGTGAGCTGCCCCGCTGTGTGACCCCGGACCCATTTGGTGCCACCAGCAGCAGGTGAGCTGTCCCACTGGGTGACCCCGGACCCGCCGCAGCCGTGGCTCGGGCTGGCTCTGGCAGGGAGGCAGCTGAGCCCGGGGGTGCTCCGAGGCGCTGCCGATGGCTCTGGGTCTGACCCCGTCCCCTGCGGACACGGTAGCCGGCCCCAGGCCGCCGTGACCCGCACACAGCCGCGTTCCTGCGGGCACAGCCCAGGCCTTTCCCCGCCCGTGCCCCGGCCCGGCGGGCCCGGGGGCGGCGCCGCCTGAGGCGCCGTTGCCTCCCGCTGGCTCCCGTTGCCAAGCGCCGGCACAGCCCCGGCCCTGCGCGGTCCCTTGGCGGCCATGGAGAGCATGGACAGCTCCTCCACCGCCTCGGTGCTGGCCGAGCTCGGCTGGGACAGCGCCTACGCCGTGCCCGTGGCCAACGCCGAGAACAAGGCGCTGGAGGACGAAGTGAGAGCGGGGCGGCGGCCGGGAGGGAGCGGAGCCCGCCTGCCCCCCGCGGCCGGGGAGGGAGGGAGGGAGGGAAGGAAAACCTACGAGTTCCGCGGAGCTGCCGAGGGGATCCGGGAGGGAGATCCTCCCTCCGAGCGCGGGTCCCGCATCCCCCGAGCCCTCCGGGACGAGGAGCGGGACCTGTGCGTTCCCTTAGCAAAGCTCGGGGTTTCCTCCTGAAACCTCTCATTCCACTGCTCTGGAGGAACGTAGAGTGCGGTTCTCACATTTTTTGGTTAATAATCCCAATGACTTATCCAGAAGTAGTTGCAGGTAATAAACGCTCAACTGCAAATAGTCACTTGGCGACTCTAATCTTAAAACAGCTGCTGAAGATGCAAAAGGAAAAGGCGAACCTGAGAAATGAGCTGGCCAACTTGGAGGAGCGCATAGAAGCGATGACAGCTCACCTGAAACACGTGAGACAAGACTTAAGCTTCTCTCAGGTAAATCACCACCACCAGCTGAACTGCTTTATCAGGCAGGCTTGTAACCTGACTATCTCTCTGGGGCTGCTATCCCTGTACGTTTTGCCAGCTTTGTTAGAGATTTTTTTAGGCCTTTATTCCAGGATTTCCACGAGAAACAAAAGTTAAACTGTGTATCTCAGTGATATTATTTGATGGACATTGAGAAGATCGCCCTGAGTCAAATGAATGTACTTAGAAGAAAGCCAAGGAGGATACATTTTAGAATTCTTCATGAATGGGGGCTTTTGAAATTATTAAGAAAAAATCGATCAAGGGAAACAAAACATCACTGTATGGGAAGAGCAAGTATATAATCTTTATAATGGTCAAGAATAAGTGGTGAAATGCTAGTGAAGAGTTAATTTACAGACCTGAAAAATGAAATGAGATGGTTAAAGTCTTCATTTACACACTGAGTTAATTGGCCAAAATGGGTATTTTAGATTTCTAAAGAGTCTTGAGTCAAAGCTTTACCTCCTTAGGTAAAATATCCTAGGTGAAAAACTCGTAGAAACTTCCCTGCAGGTGAATAACTTCTTAATTCTTGGGGGGGGAGGGGGAGTTTGTGTGCCATATTAAAGTTTTAATTTGAATTAGAAGAAAGAAAGATTAGTCAAGACAGAGGTACTGCTATAGGCCAGCCTGGTGGAGGTCTGTCTCAGACCAAAACAATATATTTTTATTTTTCTACACCTGCTGAATCTGATGTAAAGTCACTAGTGATCAAGAAACTAGGATTCTAAGATTTTGATGTTGAAAGGTTAATATTTCTGAATCTTGGGTGAAAAATCTGTAGGTTTTTAGGGCTATAAATGGTTGATCTGTGGATACTTGATACAATGTGTGTACTTGTGTGTGTGTATATATGTATATATCTAAGAATATAAGAACACATGTATTTGAGATACTAAAATCCAAACAATAAAGGTTTCTGAAAATTCCAGCATTTACACCATGAAATCTCTGACTTGGGATTTGATTGTTTGTAGAAAAAAGTTTGTTTGTTGATATATGCCTTTTGTTTATTGTAAAATGCTGAACTTTATTATTCTGCAGCATCTTTACAGTGCCAAAGAGAACGAAATTGAAACTGAGGAACACTTTAAAGCCCTTGCTGAGAGAGAATATGGACGTCTCAAAAGTGACCTTAAACGACTGCAAAATGAGTTGATTTCCTTAGGAGAAAAGAAAAACAGACAAGAAGTAAGGTTTAAAAGTTTTGGAAGAGAACACCTGTATTGCAAATTTTTATGGCTTGTCCTCACTTGCACTTACAGAAACAATAGTATAAGTCAAGAATAGCTAATTATAATTAAAACATCTGAACTGTAGTCGATGATCTGGATGTGGTTTTCCCTGTTGAAGGCAAATAGAAGGACACTGATATCTTCTTGCTTAGGCTGGTCAAGCCTTAACAAATATTAATTAGATATTGAAAGACTTCTGTTCCTAATGCCAGAAACACAGCCACACGTCCAGATCACTGTATTTTCTTTATGGTTTAAAAATTAAATAGTTGGTGGCAAATCTGCTCCACATAAAATAAACTCTGGGCACGATTTCAAGAGCAAACATTTGTTTTAAAGTAAAAAGTAATCTAATGCTATCCAGTTATAGGTGGTTTAATGGGTTTGGAAATGCCTCTTTTTCTTTCTATGAATTATTTAAATTTTTTTTTTAAAATTTGCATTATTTCTTCTGATTAAGGCTGTTTGTAATCTCCAGTCTCTCTGAATGGGTAGCAGGGTGAAGATATTCTCACTATTCAGCTGGATGCAGATTGTCCCATTTTTGTGTCAGGAAGTCTCTTCACAGTCACGTGGGGCTATTTGAAAATTGACATGTAGGATAAGGATCTAAGAGCTTGGTTCTTAGCATGTGAGGAAGGAACTTTACCTTTTGGTGCCTCACATCAGTTTTTATGTGGAATAAATATCCTGGATATGGGTATAACTTGCCAGAGGTTGTCTTTTCTGTTTAAAATTATTTGCATTTCAAATTTGTGGCAACTTACTGTCTTGTTTCTTCTTTGAGACCAGGACATCTAATAGCAGCCCTCAAGTATAACACCCAATTAATAAAAAAACCAGCAATTCTATGGACAAGATGAGTGTAAATTTGTTGCAGTAGCCTGAACTGGTTGCTTCAATTACTACTCAATGAATGTTAGACATTTGGTATTGACCCTTTAGTTTTCTCTTATTTCATTAGAATACCATAAGTAAAACAATTCAGAAGATGGAAGACTTAAAAGAACAGATGAACTGTGATGAGGAAGTCCTGGAGAGCTGGCTAAAGGAATTAAATCGTACAGATAACGATGCTCTCGCAATCCAGAAGTATGCACAGCAAGATGAAGGGAAACTAGGGGTAAGTAGAAATGGAAACCAAATGCAAAACCATTTTAGAATTTGAAGACCTTGTTATATTATGGAGTCAGATAAGATGGAGACAAGATTTTGTACAACAGTGCTTTTAAACTGGTTTCCATTTAGCCCAACGGTGCAATTCCATATGAGGTTCATTTTAAAGGTCGGAGAGAACAAGATGTGATCTACTTGTTTTCAAATACATGATATTTTCATATCCTTTCATTTTTAGGCATTAACCTTTCAAGTAGAAAAGCTGACCACACAGGCAAATCAGAAGCGCAGAGCTCTTGATAATGAGCTTACAGAGACCTTAACGGCTCAGGTTTGTGCTTAAGGTTCTTGGAGATCCCAGGTTATATGTGACATTTTTAACACCAGGAGTCATGGGGGTGCTTTCTTTTAAACAGATGGAGCTTGACAGGGCAGCTGAAGATTTTCGCAGAGTTCATCAGGAAAGGCAAGAAGTCATCAGGCAGTGGGAGGATGCAATACAACAGATGCAAAAAAGAGATCAGCAGATTGACCATTGTGCTTTGGTAAAACTGCTGTAATTGATCCATATCTGGTTTTTGCTTGTTTTTGTGGTTTTTTTAAAAACATCAGAACTACAGTATAATTTTCTCAGTAGCTAATCTTTTACTTAACCTTTCAAAATACACAATATTCACTGAATAGCTATAAATCTGTCAGGTAAAGAAAGCATTGCTACTGTTGATAATTTTTCTCTTGCATTTCATCTGTTTCAAGTCTATCCAGAAGTTTGTTTAGCTTTTTTTTTCCGCTATTCAATCAATCAAAAATTATTTTCATGGGAGTTTATAGTGCCACTTCTTTTGAAATTATTGGAAGATTTTGGAAGTTTCCAATCCAAAACGATTGTAGTATTTGGTGGTGTGAAGGACCTGTGGAATAAATTAATTTTAAAAATGATAATTGGGCTTTCTCATGCAAATAATAGTTATAATAGCAATTGGTCTTCTGGTTGTACCTTTAATTAACCTAACATGTCTTAACTAATGCAAGCAAATATAAAATACTTTTATCCTGATAGCTAATTGCAGAGATAAAACAGGAGATCAGAAAGAAAGAAATTGTGCTGAAAGAGAAGACTGCCTTTTTGGTAAATGAAACTCTCAATAACATGGAATATGAAAAGAAAATCTCTTCTGCTGAGCGGAAAGCCAACAGCCTCCGAATTGAGTATCAAGCTCAGGAGGCCAACAGGGTTCGTCTGCAGGATGAGGTAAAGATGACCAAACAGCTCAGAAAAACAGACTGAAACTGTAACTGTGGTCCAGATGGAGGAAATACAGGAATAGCATTTCCTTTTATTTTTGCTTTTGGTTTTATACTAGACTCTTAATAATTCCACAAAATGTTGCTTCTCTCAGCCTACTCCTGATTATTGGGATCTGAACCCTCAATCCTTTCACTGAGAGTGAAGGACAGACTGAAGTATTGTGTAAACACGAGAAATCTCTTCCAGTTTCCAAACAGTTCCTGTCCTGTGCTCTCAGAAGTGTGTGTTGATGGGCCTTGTAGTCAGGTTAAAATTTCTGGGGAAAACACCAAATGCTTTCACACGGCTTTCTAATCAAGAGGCAGTAGGACAGGGCTGTCCTGTGAACAGGCCATGCTTGGCATTGTCCATGCTCACTCTGCACTTAAAGCTGGGAATGAGCTGCACTGCTTAATGACTTATATGCCTGTAGAAGTATTTCTAAGAGATAATTCAAGTTTCATGGCTCTGCTGAGGAGGGATACACTTGTACTACGTGAGTAAGTTTTCTCTCAACAACAAAACGGTAACACTGGGCTACTCAGCAAGCTGGGTGATTTTTAAATACCTTGCATCTGCTGTTGCCTTAACTTTGGATAGTTTTTCTGTAGCAGGTGGTTCATAGACTGATCTCCTAATTAAACTGTAGGTAGCTCAAACAAGGGATGGGCTATTAGATTACCCTATAATTCATGCTAACTTGAGGGTTCCTAGAATTGGTATGTTTTCATCTCAAACTGAGATTTTTACTTGAAGTTTTTCACAATTAATACTCCATAATGGAATAATAGAACAGTCTCCCATTATTAGAATATCTGTGGCATGTGAGAAAGAGAAAAGAAAAAGGAAAGAAAGAGACAGTTCAGCCACCAACTTGTGACCTCTAATAAACCTACTATACATGACTTGATCAGGTTTCTTCATCTGTGAAACTGAAGACAATTACACTTATGCTGTTAAGTGATACTTTGAAGGTGAATAAGCTGCTGGTTGTAAAGTATTCCTATTGTGTTTAATGAGTGTCATGTACTTTTTACCAAATTAAATATCTGTGCATTTTTTGTCACAGTGATCCCTTATCTTAACCAAAGTAATTTTATGTACCCAACAAAGTTTGACACAGGAATATTTATTAGATATATAAGGGTATCCCATGTTTCACAAAGAACCTCATCAAAGGCAGCTGTGTGCAGATGCTGTTGGGAAACCATTGCAGCCACAGCATCTTCATGATCCATTCTGTAGCTGCAATTATAATAATTGTATTTTTCTCCCAGTATTCAGATTATGTAAATTAGTCTATTGAGTTTACTAGCTGTGCCAGTTTACAGAGCCTTACTTCTCATTTGGAAAGCACTGTTAAAAAGTAATGGAATACTTTCCAACAAATAGATCCCTTACAATTTTAAATATCCTGGCATGTACCAAAGTAAATAAGAGCTCGATTGCTCTATTTTGTAATTTATTAGCTGGAAGCTTTGAAATCCACTGTGGACAGAACTGCTTCTGATCTAGAGTCTTTGAGAATACAAGTAACCAATCTGAAGAAAGAAATTCAGAAGAAACAGGCCAGGTAAGAAACAGACCTTTAAAAATATCATTTTTAAGGATACAATCAAATCCTTGAGGTAGTGAAGAACCTTAACTAATGTTGATGATTAAAGCCTCCAACTTTCTAGTTCCTTCATGTCCTGCATAGTTTCTGGCACTGGGCAATTTAGAGAATACTCAAAGTAATCCTTGTTTTTAAAGGGTGTGAAAAAATCAGGGCTTTGGTTATCACAGGTTGAAGTTTAGCCCACTTCATATGGCAGCTGCTCGGTCACGTTTGCTGCTTGCATTTGGCAGACTTGTACAGGCAACCTACATTTAACTTGTTAAATCATGTCATTTTGTTTAGATTAAGCTTTATTATTGAAGAAAATATAAATATTTCTGATAAACTGAAGCTTGTGACTGAGGAGACACTCAGTTCAGAAGAGAAAGCTTTGAGGATGGAAGAAATACTGAAAGCAGAAGAAAAAGCTGTTGAGGTAAAATGCTGTCATGGTTTCCATAAATGAGGATTCATTTGAATTTGCAACTCTATTATTTTAAAATGATCACCATTAAAATGAAAGTATTAATATGACATGTAGCTGTTTCATCTAAGGCTGAAGTAACCTGTATGTAGATATGTCAGCATCTGTGCTGAGAAAACTGGAGGAAAATAAGAGATCCTAGTAATTCAGACGAGAATATTAACATAGGATACTGATACTCATCAATAAGGTTGTTAAAGAGTGAGAATCTTGTCAGGATGACTTTCAAGTAGCATTGCCACTGAAAACTTCTTAGCTCTGGTAGAACACCACCAAAACTTATAAACCTGCAAAGAGCTGTGATTTTGACAAACAGATTAAAAAAGATTTAGGAATCTTTTAATCAGATTTGGCTGGCCTAGTCTGCTCTTCATTATTTTAATTCTACTACATGACACTCTGTAACATCTGACTTGTTGTGGCCTATTAAATAATTACTGGCTCACTTTAGATTTCACGATGTGTAAAGATTTGGATCTGGGAAGTGACACGTGCAAGCTGTAATAAGGTGACTTTTTTTTTAACATGTGTAGTAATACTTCCTTTTAAATTCAAACCTCACTTCTTATGTTGCAAATTAATTATAGGAATAAAATATTCTATTTCTTTATTACCTGATGTGCTGCAGAGGGCATTTGAATAAATGCAATGCTGTAATGCAATCATCTGAACTTCCCTGAATTTCAGGAAATGCTTCTGCTGTTTTGTCATTGTGCTACTAATTCTTTTAAAGTATTTTCACTGCTTAGGTACTGACTGAACATGAGAGAAATATTTTTTACATTTTGCTGGACAACTGAGCACTGGATAAGCTGAAGCTTTCATTACTGTAGAATGACCAGGTTAAATTAATGTGGCACAGCAGATGTTCACATAAGTGACAACAAAGCTGGATCTGTGCACACCACTGCACACTTTTTTCTTTCCCCCTATTTTGTGTTTTCTGTAGCATGTATGTGAAATAATGCCTTGCAGTAGATTGAATGTTATTTTTCAAACTTTTTAACTCCACAGGCATTAACTATACATTTTAAATACACTTTTAGAAACTAGAGATGGGATGTCTTCCTGTTATAGAGAGTTTCTTAATTTACAGGCCGTACTGTTTTGGGTCTTCAGATAATTTGAAAACAAGTTGTAATGGTATAACATTTCACTAAAACCTTATTTTCTTCCCCTTAAGACTGTTTTCAGGGTGGCTAAACCCTTAGCAGGGTTTCTTTCCTTGTGTCTGTGGCGGATAACCCAAGATGACATTGAGCCTGGCAGCTCCACAGCTCCAGGGGAATATTTTAGCTAGGATGAACTGTTCTTGAACAATGTCTGCAGTGTATTAGTCAGAAGCATGCCTTCCATCACCATTAGACACACAGGGCTATTTGCTGCATCTGTTAATTTACTGTGAAGAGATATTTACAGGAACAATGTGGATGAAATGTCCCCATTTTGCGCTCTACTTCTGGGATACTTCTCCCTCTTCAATTTTTGGCAAAACACTGTTGCACTGTGCAGCTTCATGAATATCTTATCTCTATTAACAACCTCACTTAAAGGGAGAGAAACAATTCTGTTAAATAAGTTAGGTATGCACAAAAAACCCACGAAGTGAAGGTCAAATCAAGATCCAATGACAGGGGGTGAATTCATCATTGCCATCGGCTTCAGAGGTACAGCTCAGCACTGGGCACATGCTTAGAAACCAGTTTGCCTCCAAAATTAAATTCCTTTGTTCAGGCATGATCCAAAGTCCACTGACATATGCTGCAGTCCGTAACAATTTCATATTAAACTTACAGTTGCCTTTTATGTCCTGAGTTTTGGATTTGGAATTGCACTTACAGCAAGTTCAACTACAAAAAAATTCTGTTTGGTAGAATGTGGACTGTGACTGTGAACTCTTAGAGAAGGAGCTAAGTTATCGTTCACCATTATTTAAGCCTGCAAGATGATTGTATACATATTAAATCAGGAATAAACACATTGTTAATCAACATAGAAAAGTCTGTTCTCAGCTGTTTTGCATATTAATTTAAACATACATCTTCAAATTCTATACCAGACTCGAGCTAAATGTAAGTGAGTCCTTTGGAACAGGAATGGGAAGTCACATCACTCACTTTAGGATGCACCTTATAGGAAACTGGCTTGAGGTTTGGATGCTCTTTGGTTATTTGAGTAGGGGAGGTGGAAAGAGGGAGGAACAGAATAAAATTGTCTTCCTTGTTAGGCTTATAAAAAGAAAAATAATCTCAATTTTGTTGTTTTTCAGTACATTTCAGGTTACCTAAAATCTTCAGCATTTTCTTCCTGTAACAGACCCTACTAAACCTCATTTGCTGCACTGATTTAAGTGTTAATGGCAATTAATTACGTCTGAGAATAAGGAAGGGATTTTAAAATGTGTAAATGTTCAAACCGAATTATTCCAGCTTATATAAACACAAATGTACACACACAGAGTTACAAGTTTTAATAAACCATTGCAAACCTTTGTATTAATTTCTCCAAATATTCACATATATTGGAGGCAATAAGGAGTTTTTCTTAAAAAAAGATGACAGCAATTTAGTTTTCTGAAAGGCTGAAAAGAGTAGCATTCCCATAACTGGGAAAAAAGTCATATAATAATACAGTAGGATTAGATTTAAAAAAACATAATATTACTTTAAGTCAAATACTCTTCTTGCCAACCATTTTGAAGACCTCTGAAATTCCATGTTCATATTAATGGATATAGTATTAAAATTTTTAATTTTCCTATATCTGATTAATAAAAGCAAGTAATTCCCCCGAAATTGCTTCTGATGTGATTAATTACTTATTTCTGCTTAACGGTCAATTTGTCACCAGGAAAAAGAAAACGAAATGAGACAGCTGAAGGACCTACTTTTCAAGAAGAATCAGGAGTTAAAGGTGCAGAAGGATAAAGAAAAAGTTGCTCTATCAGAAATTAAGGGAGCTCAAAAATCACTTAGAAATCTCCAGTGTCGACTGCGCAGACTTGATGCAGAACTGTTTAAACAACAGGAATTAATATATAACCAGGTAAAATGTTAATGTGCTTTCATGCTATGATTCTTTCTTGATTGTTTGTGTCTACTGATAGCAAGTTGCTTGAATTCTGTAATCTTCATCATCTCTCCATTTCAGAAATGCCATGCAGTACAGTTTTTATAAAGTCTGCATTTATTTCTGTCTCTAGAGGTATAGATAAAATTGAAATTACTGAAACTTGCTAAATATCACCTAAATTTTACACTTGTGTATTTCATTATTTTTTTGCATTTGCTGCTTTCCTCACTAATTTCTAAAATCCATTCTTTACTTTGATCCCTCTGAACCACAGACACCTCAGGGTGTATTTTTAAAGCAATACAAGAGGTACACGCCAAAATCCTGTTATTTACTAATTGGATTATGTGCATATTTCCTATGCACCACTTTGAAAATTTGCTCTTTTATATCAGCACCCACTGGTAACAGCAAGATGGCAACTCCACTGTAAGCCTCCCTACAGCAGCCTGTGCAGGGTGTGCTTTGTTACTCTTCTAGAAGATTACCCTTGAACCATCACTGCTCATCAGTCATCTAAGATACTTTGCTAATGAGGTCTAAGAGCCAGAAATGATTATAAAAACAATAGCTTCATTGGGTGACTGTCCTAAAGCCAACGTTTAGATCCAAGTTTATTGCTTATCTCATACTATTAATTCTCTTGAAAATTTCTTTTAACAGGATTTTTATATTCAGCGAATCCAGAGACGGCTGTCACGGTTAGAAGGGGAGGTTAATTCAAACGAAAAAGAAATTTTGGAGGCAAAAGTTGCTGAACTTAAGAAAACCCTAGAAGAAAAGAAAAATGCCTATGATGTTCTACAGACACAGTACAGGAAAGTTCAGGTGACTTCTTTAACACATCAGGCTGACTGTGCAACATCCAGAAACCTCAGGGAATTAAGGACATTGGGTCTTATCAATAACATGGTATTAGATTAAAAGGCATCTGAACTTTATGGAACCCATGTGGAAAACTTCATATATTCCCTCTACCCAGAAAAATAGGCTATTACTGCCCAACTAAGATACCTGAACATGAAGGACCAGCATTACAATGTTGGAAAGACAAGCTTAGCTTTCATCAAGGTCTTACTGCTTGCAAATGTCTAGGTTTATTGTTAGGACCTTGCAGAAATAGGAGAATGCTATTCTGTGAAGCTGTTACTTTTATATTTTTAGTAAATTCATAAGTACAGTTGCATTTAAATTTGTCCAAAGTCACAACAGTGAATTGAAGGGACAGTTGACCCCATCCTGATCCATAATTCAGAAATATTGTTTTGCTGGTTTTATTCCCATGTGAGAATTTTGCATATATGTGCTTGTCCTCTGGTTTTCCTATGCAGTGATCATCATTAATTCTTTAAAAATGCACTTACCTTCCTTGTAGAGAAAAACCAGCCAGTTATTCTGTAGCCAGTTTATAATTTCTTTTTATAAGTATTGTCTTTGTGTATTAATCAGCTATACTGTAACAAATTTAGAAGACTTTTTTCAAAGAGAAGCCAGAGAATGAAACTGGTTTCTCAAAGTGATAGTAAAGAAAAAAATTTGACTTAGTAAGGGAAAGAAACTGCTTATAGGAGAGCCTCTCCAGTTAATGTTGGGCAACTAGTGCCCACACTTCAGTTTTGAAGAGATGGGAAACTGAGCAGTGAATACAATGAAACATTGAAACCCCCCTCCAGGAATTTATTCATACTCTGGAATATTATCAGAGACAGCTGTTTTTATGACAATGAACTACAGACACCAAAGTCACGGTCAGATATGTAGGATATTTTTTTAATCTAAAATAAAATACAGGATTCTATTAGAATTGCCTTTTTGGCTGAACAATTTAAATTGTAGAAATAACAACAACTACACTCCAAATAAAACCAAGCAATGACATTAGTATGGCAACAGCACTCTGCCTGAGGCCATGCCATGCAGTTTGCAGAGCAGCATATGCATGGACACATGATGACGATGGACACACGATGACAATGGTTCCTGCTTCCAGGACTTAAAAATATCTCATTTAAAATTAACTGGTAGCTTTTGTTGCAACTTATTGCATTCACAGAATGATGTCCAGTTCATGAGGAGAACAATTCATAAGACAGGAGAAGAAACAAGTGCTTTGGTGGTGAAGATAGATGAACTAAATCTTTACAATGAGAGATCAATTCAGGATTTAAAAAAAGCTAAGACCGTTAAGCAGGTACAGTATTATTTCACAACTTTACTAACACAGGACACATCTGTTTGTTTGGGCTGTTGTCTGCCTGCCACAGTGCTACATCATTATATCCATTAAAATATTTTTGTAGTTTTTCTAACTTATCAAACTGTCAGCCTCATCACTATTGTCTTACTAAGCAAAATGTTGCTTCTCCTCTCTATACAGCATAAAGTTTGATGAGGTATCAATTTAATCCCACATTAGTTATACCAGAGTATCAGCGGATGGTTGGGTTTTTTTTCTGAGAAGCAATTACCTTTAAAATAGAAAATGCATTTACTGTTCAAGGATGTCTTTACCTAGCACTGAATGTGATGCCTACTAATAAGTTAGGCACAGTTTTGTTATTAAATTGTGAGGGTTTTTTTCTGGCAGATGGTTTGGATCAATCCATATTCCAGTTTAAGGAGTTAGAAACAAAATAGAAGTCCTTTTCCCCGTGTCAATAAACAAAAAATATGGTTCCCACTCCTCTAATTATTGCACTTTTTTTCTGGCAATAAGCTTTAGTTCCTCAAGGAAGCACTAACATAGTAGAATGAAACAGGGTCTGAGTAGCAGGGGAAAGGGTTTTGCTGTCGACTTAACTGGTGCACTTGCTCCTCAAACTCATTAATAACGAATAAATGTTGATTTATTAATTTATAAATAATCTTAATTTTGGTACCTTTTTGGCATTTATTAGGACATGATGGTCGAAAATAACCTCTTAAAACTAGAACTGAGGCGCCTTAAAGATACTCTGTGTAATAAGACAGAGAAAGTTCTGTCAATGGAAAAACAAAGATTGGAGTTAAATAAAGCCATAGCAGAAAGAACTGAGGAAATTAAGATCCATAAGGCAATGCTGGAGTCCCAGATAAGACTCGTGGAGCAGGAACGGCAACGCAGAAGGTAACTGTGCTTATATAAATTAAACCTGTAGCTTTGAGTACATTTGGAATGGGGTGTTAGTGAAAAGAGGAACATTTTACCCAGTTTCACCCACAGAGAAATTGAAGAAGAAATCAATCTTGCTCAAAGTTATACACTAAGACAGGGGAGGCCAGCAAGAGACCCCTTCTCTGACATGCAGCTGCAGCTTTAGCTCCTGGGTGAACAGGTTATGCTGTGGGTGAGGATCCTGTGCAGTGCTGAGGGCAAACCTCAGTCACAGACACCTTTTCACAGTGTGTGTGACCCTGCATTTTGCAAAGTTATCTGGGAAATGGGAGGTCACATGTCTGGAGGTATGGCAAAGTATATAAAACAGAAAAGTTGCTTTTGAAGAGGGTTTACTCTCAACTGCTTGACAGAACTGTAGTTTCTTTCATTCAAACAGTAAGCTTGATTAGGTTTGTGATATGTTTTGTTTGGGTGGGTTTTTTTCTTCTTTTTAACTACTGAGCTTTCTGTTATATGGAAACCTAACGTATAACATCATAAATCTTCTGAATTACATACGTACCCTCTTATAAAATAACTTTTCCCTTCTGTAATAACCAGTGCAAAGTATCAGGGACAGCTTTAGCCCTGAAATCCCAGTGAAATATCCAGCCAAAAATGAACATTCCAGCAGCTGAACTGCCCTGCTAACCACACCCCACAAAATGGGAAATTAGAGTGATTTAGAGTGACTGAAGCTTAACTGCTCACCAAGAGTGCAGACTGTGCCTTTCTTCCTTTGGTAATTACCCAGCTAATTGATACTTCCATGTAATTTGATTTGGGTTGCTTGTGCTCATCCAGCAGTGGCAATGTTGAGATACCATCAGCAGGGGCAGCCATAGGACTGAAATGCCAAACCTGTAAATTTTGGGAAGGACTGTGGCACATCCTCCCAGCGTGCAGTGATCTGGAATGTCAAAATAGATTTGACTCAGTGCAGGTAACCAGAACAATGGATGTCTGTGGATGGGAGAACACAGAAAGCAACCATGACCAGTAGCAGCACAACTGGTGCCCTGCCTGCCTCCTGCTACAGGCTGGTGGAATAACACCAGGAATTTAAACTGACACAGCAAGAACTGCCCGTAAAACACTGCCAGATAAACACCTTCTCAACCCATTTCTTCTCTCCCAAAACAAATCAGTGCTGAATTTCAAGAATGCCTAAGTAAAATTGACAAACTGAGGCGCAGATATGAAATTTTTACTCTTGCCATGATGCCCCCTGAAGGAGAGGAGCAGAAAAGTCAAGCCTACTTTGTGATTAAGGTATTTTCTTAACATATTTCACTGTAATTCAAGTATCTATAGATTTCCCTGGGCTCTATTCAGGTAATTAAGGCAATCTCTTTGCTTACTGCTTACTCTGAGTCTAATTGTTTTATGTTGTCTGACACTGCTGGTTATTTAAATGATACAGCCATTTCACATGAATCTCTGTGGAGCCTTGATTTTGAGCAGTTTGAACATTTCACTTCGGTGCTCGTTAATTTACAAAGACACAAGAATTACTGGCCAAGTGGCAATCCTATGAACGGAAAACTAGTTTATCATAGTCTCACATGACCTTAAATTGTACTTGTCAGAGTTATTTCTAGGTATTTATCACATGGTATTTGCACCTCGAAGGATGTCAGCTTTCCCCTCTCACTTACCAATCACTTAGGCATACTTCAGCTTTTAACTGGAAAATATATCAGTTTTTATCCATAGTGCAATACCCTGGTTCTGGAACAGGAATCTATTATTTTTGATCTCCACAAATTCTCTGATTTCTTGTTAAGACAAAATGCTTCTAGCTGTGAACTTGGCTTTTTCATATTCTTAAGTGTTAAATTTCTTAATGATAGTATTTCTGCTACTGTGAGATCCAGCATAGCAGAATACCCTCAGCAGAACCCACGTGGTCACTGTGGGTGAATAAAATACCCTCCACACCTACAGAGATTTTTCTCAGTGTCATATTTTCTGAGGGAATAGAAAATATTTCACCTGTTGGGTGTTTCTTAAATCTCAGTGGACAGGTAAATGAGGAGTTACGACTCCCAAACTGGATGATTTCTAACAGTCTCTCTTGTGGTTTTATACAATGTACAATCTCAACTCTTGTATTTTGTGGGTGAAGGAAGCAGATGTGAAACATGTGCTGCAGTTCAAGTCAGCAGTGCAGGGCATGGGGACTGTTCCATACACTGTGGATGCTGCTGGTCAGGACTTGGAGGGCTCAGGTGGAGAGGCAGATATCCATCATGAAATGCACATGGATGAAATGCCTCAAAGAACTTCCACTACTGTAAATAACTAGTCCTTCCAGTCCCCTCATCACTCAAATCTCAGTTCAAGTGACTTTAACCCCTGGCTGGTAATTTCTTTCTCTATGATGATCCTAATACTTTCAGTAAACATGCAGCCACCTGAAATACCTGTTTTGCTTTCAGGCTGCACAAGAAAAGCAAGCACTTCAGCAAGAAGGCGATGATTTGGAGGCAAAGATCTGCAAAGCTGAAAAAGAAATCGTAGCTCTGGAAAACACTTTGTGTGTTCTTAATAACTGCAACAGCAACTTCCGAAACTCCTTCAAGGAAGTCACCGAGACAAGTATGTAAAATAGGAATTGCTGATTGCTGTGGGGATCAGTGATGATCCCACAGCTCGGGGATGTAGCGGGGAAATTCCCTGGCACAAAAGAATGTATCAGAGAGTAGCAAAAGGGAGTGTAATTCCCATGCTGCTGTGAATAGCTCAGCAGAACAAGCGTAGAAGAAAGTGTAGTACGGTGTAATTAACTAAGATTTATGTTGTTCTCTCGGATTTGTGTGAAAATCTGTAAGCCTGTATACACTTTGTGAATAGTCATAAATAGGAACAGAAAGGAGAGGCAAAGCATAAAGATGATTCCTGGGGGGATCATTACTGGGAGGAAGTAGTGCCCATTGGAGTATGTGGGTCTAGTGGATAACTGCACTGCCACTTAGACTTCATAACCTTGCTCTCTCTCACAGTGGAACTTTTTGTTTAGTGTCTAAAAACCATCATTATGAGAAAGTACATAAACTGAATTCCAGATAATACTTATTATTTAACTTTTGTGCCCTCTGCTGGTTCTGGAACCAGTAGCTTTTAAATCATTCTCCCTCATGAAGCCAGTTACTTTTTCACAGTAATTTGGAATTAGTAGGAGAATATTTAAAAAACCCTCAAACCTTGAGGTTGCTGAAATACTGCCAACACCAATATAGTAGTACTCTGTGATGCAGTTCCTTTAAGGTCCAACTTATTTTCAAGTGAAAATAGAGTTGTATACACAGCAATAATGCTGCCTCATTGTTTGGGATCACAGGTGAGGAACGTGAGGAAAGACTGAAACTAGAGGAGGAGAAAAGGGCTGCTGATGAAACATACAGATGCAAAAGACGACAGATCAAGGAACTTCAGGAAAATCTCCAGGTAAAATAAAAGCTCTAGTCAAACAGAGAGGACTGCAGCATGTGGCTAAATCCATGCAAACCATCCTAGAGGAAGATTAGGAAGTTGTGGTACAAATTTTTGTCTGGTCTTTTATAGATATATATGATTTTTAGACGGCTCTACTTGTCCTTTAAAAAATTGAGTGCTTACTTGACTTTTCTTGAATCACAACAAAACTTGAGGTTTTTAGTCACACCTATGTCTAGAAGTTCCAGAGTCGAGAATGCACTGACAGATGCTGTTCTGGCAGCCACTAAAGCCACTGTATTTGTGTGCAGCACACACCACTACTGCATCAACCTGTCCAGCAGTGCAGATTAAAATCCACACATCTTGTGTCCTCTGGCATCTACATCCCAGGATTTTTCTGAAACAGATTCAGTTTTATTAGCACTGATGGTACTTCAGTTTAAACAGAATTAATTTAGCTGACTCGTAACTTAGCAGGCTGAGCACTAAACACAGGCAGAGGAGAGCTCGTGTTCAGGCTCCACAGCAAGGACTCATTCTTGGTTATCCTGGTTATCAAAAAGCTGCTTGGACTTTAAGAAAGAGCAACACTTAATCCTGATATGTGACAGTCTGAGTTAGAACTTTATTAGGCAGAAGAAATTGAGGAATACTCCATATGCACGATGGTTCTAAGCCCTGAGTCACTGGCTACAGTCAACAAACATTCCTATTGCTTATTCTACCAAAGCAGGACTTATCTCTTACTTCAGAGATGTTATTTCTTAAGGTAAAGAAAAGGGACACAGATTTTCATCAGGGAGTAGACCCTGGAATATAATGAGGTGTTACAGCACACCCTTTCCTGCCTTATTTATTTATTTATTTAAAAAAACCACAGAAAAACAGAGCTGCCCGTATGAAGCTAATTTTATTCATTCCAGTCAAAGGTATCCATCTCTTTCCATAGGAAACAATGTTGGGGTTTTTTAGGATAGCTTGCACTAGTAAATTGGTGGTGTAATTTTGTAGATACTGCTCAGAGGCACATCTGAAAACACATACCTGTAACTTCATTAACAGTACCTTTAAAGTAATTTTTAAGAGATACGTAAATTACCTGGTAGTCACTTTATCCAGGCCTGTGCCACTAAACAGAAAGCTTTGAGTTACCAATGGCACTCACTGCTTGAGCTACATTTAGAAACAAGTAGTAATGACAGCAGACCCTTCCACAAAGAAATACAAAAAGTGGAAGGACACCAAAACTGCTTTATAAACTAACACTGCTGTTCAAATGAATTTGCAGAGCATGGAACAACACCTTGATGTAGCAGAGAAGCAGAAAGCCCTCTTCCAAGAGCAAAAGGAGGAAAAACAAGATCTTATTCTGCAGCTGAACAAGGACATTGAAGAACAGAAACCAAAACTAGAAAGGGTTATAAAACAGGTTTGTATATTTACTGACTTCTTTGTAGTGATAAACAGTAGTGTGGGTTAAACTCCGTGGTTTTAACTTAGCAGGGTTCTGAAAAAGTGTTGTATTTTCATAAGACCAATGCTTTAAAAATATTTGTGTTAAGTGTTCCAGACTATCCAGAGAAATTCAGTCTCTGAGGCAAAATGGAACAAAAACAGAGGAAGAGAGAGACATTGATCTTCGTGAATTGAAAAGCTTCAACAGAACCATCAACCAAGTGATAGCTGATGTTCTAGAAACAAATCCTGGTTTAACTGCAACCTTTCAAATGTACTTTGACCAGGTGAGCTTTCCAGTTCACTGCCACCAATATCTTGAGTGACAGCTCCAGCCTACTGCTCAGTGTCTTTCAAGGGCAACTCCTAAATTCAACAATATACTTACAGTAAAATAAGAAAGTGTTCATCCATTTTCCACAGCTCTGCAAATACACAGCACTATAAACCCTCCTGATATCCCGGTTTTATTATACAACCACCACTTCAACTTGTTTTTTCTTTCCAAATTTTCTAGTCCAATTTAGAGCTTCCTACTGCTTCTGATGGTAGTCAGAGTTCTCAGTCCACAAGAGCTACTACCAGGTAAGTACTAGCATTGTTGGGTTGGTTTGAGTTTTTTTCAGATAACGTTTAAACCAGCAAAATCAGTCCCTAACTGACAGAATTTCTCACTCCTGAGAGTCTTCTCAATCGTCTCTACTTTTTGAGGACTCTCTAAAAACTTTCTTTTTACACTGTCCTTTAAGTTTACCAGATTTTTCTAGGACATGATGATATTTACTTCAGCATCCATCAGTTTAAAATAAAACTGTAATTACAGAATAATCACATTTACATTTCCTAACTGTGCTCTATTTAAGAAGTGTTTTTACAATATAAAAGAGCAATTTTCAGCCACATTTTACACGTGGTAGTGTGAACTCCCCTTCCTGATTAAATAGAGAATATATATATGTGCTTTTACTGATACCTTCTTCTGCAGTCCAAGGTATGCTCACAGTGCCTGTGCCACACTGACCAGTTATGGTCTAACATTCCCAGAGGTTGCTGAAGCCATTAGTGAGATCTTTGCAGGGGATCTGAGCTGGAATGAACAGGGCTCTGTGGCTGCTCTGAGAGCCACCCTTGGCAGCTCTGTTTTAGATAAAGGGATTTCTGTATCTTGATGAGTGAATTTTTGTCTTTCAGATCCTTCAGAAGAACAAGTTCAGTCTCTAGTCAGGCTTCATCCCTCAAAGTCGTTGAGCTGACCTTGCCTCTCCCCACTGCTGAGGAAGCAGCAGCTGTTGGCTCACAGCCACCCAGCAGAGGCAGCATCTCCGGTACTTTTAAAGGCAAAAAGAAGTTGTAAGTTCATCTAGTTGAGATTCCTTAGTTTTTGCAACTGACCTCTATCCATGGAGTCACCTGGAAAACTTGCAGCAGAAGTACAGTTGTTATTGTGTGGGCTGACAGGTGTTTGCTCCTTAGTGTGGTTCTGCCCCCCACCCTTGCAGACCTCTCTGGGAACAGCGTTACCTCGTCCTTCAGTAATGCAACCACTGCCTTCAGGCTGCTTGTAAAGCAAATCCCAACAACAATGCTCAAAACCAAAGGCTCAGACTTAAATTTACCTAGATAATAAACACTGTTATAAAACCTCTCTTCTACTTCAATTGTTTTTTTTTTTTTTTTACATTACTCTTTGAGAGCATTTGATATATTTAAAGAATATAATACAGTTGGCCTTCACAGACACAGGAGGGTTCCACTGAATTGGACCAGTGACCAACACAAAACATCCCAGCAACGTTAACAAAAACCCAGACACAAAAGAAAAATTAAGAAAATTTAATGATCAGATGAACTATATACATTGTGATGGCACATGACTTCATTCAGTTATCCCTTTTCTATGGCTGGAAGTTTGATAGAAAAATATCAACAGTCAGTAGGTACCCCAGGGACAAGAAAAACCAAACCAAACCCATCTGTTGTTAAAGTGCTTATTTGATGGGAGTCACAGCTAACTGTGTCCAGGGGTATCAAAGGATTTCAGCCCATCAGACAGAATATTGTACCGGAACACCTCAAATTAAGAGCACAGGAAACTTAAATAATAACTGCTATTTTATGTAAGATATCTTTCCATCTCTTTCCACCACATAATCTTTTAGAATCTTTTTTACATCCTGCAATACAGAAAAAATCCTGCCTTTCTATCACTCTTTCTGTGCATTTCCTCACAGGATACTCAGTTAACTCATCCAAACAGTGTACTCTCAGGTACTTCACTGTTTCTTCTGCTTACTTCCTTTTTCCCTCTCAAACTCAGCTATCTGATTGAATATGTTAACTAAGTTCTGGGGCAGGTTTCTTTTAGTGCCACTTTCTGCTTGTTCTGTACCATTCAAAGACATTTCCTCATCTGGTTCTTTTGTTTTATCAGTCTCTTCAGAACTTCTTTTCCTATTCTTGGACTCGCTTTCATTTTTATACTGACCTGACACATGCCTGTCACTATCGTAACCTTTGTCACCTTCTCGTGAGCAGGTGCTGGAGTACGACCTGTACTTCCCCCACGACTTGCCAGAATAGTCAGACCCTGATGGAGACATGTAATACCTGTCTTGACCTGAGCCATGTCTTCTAAACTGCTCTCTTCTCCCCTCTACGTCCCTTTCTGACCTCCTGTAATAATAATGCATCCTGGGCTTATCATATGACTTATGATACGAACCTGATGAACCCCTCCAGCTGGAGAAAAACCTCTCTGGTTTACCATATTTTTCAGTTCTGCTATGACTTGGCTGATTTCTGGAGCTACTGTAGGAATCTCTTGAATCTTCAGACCTACCTCCAAAAGTGTCTTCATCATCACCTGAAGTCCTTGAAAAAGAACAGTGTCTGTCTTTCTCTTTTACCTCCATTTTTGGACACGCTAAGCTGTCCTGCCTTTCCAGCAGCTTTTCCACTTCAAAATTTTGGTTAAGAAAGGAAGCAGAGGTATCAGCTGGAGGGGAATACCACTCCTCCTTCCTATTCTGATCCTTATAATGGGAAGAAGCTCTAGATGAGCTTTTTTTGGAGCTACGAGCAGACTCAGATCTATGCCGACGCTTTTTCCTACGTTTCTTGTGATCAGAGGAAGAGGAGGAAGAAGACACTGATTCATCTGATGATGAATCACTTGATGATGATGATGAGGAGGAGGAGGAAGAGGAGGATGAAGAAGAGGAGGAGGAGGAAGTCGATACTTTCCTTTTCTTCTTCAACCTAAAAAAATGTAATTAACCTGTGAGATAATCTTCAGTATCAGGCAAAAATTACATGCAGAAAGCAAATCTGTATACCCCAGTCTGGACTGTAAGGTGTGAATTAAAACAGAGCCTCACCTGGCAAGACAATTCTAAATGTCACTTCCTCACCAAAAAATTAAGATTAAATCCACTGAACAGTTAGTTATAAAAGGCATCTTTCCCAATTTCACATGGCATTACACTTTGGAAATATGTCACATTGCACGGTATTCCTTAAGCAACAACTCTTCCACGTGCACCTCCATTAAAGGTTATTTGCACTAAAGGACACTGCCCACAAAAACATTCTGGAGGAAAAGCAGCTTACCCAGGGAGAAGTTCTCCCTAGCTTACTGCTGAACAGTCTGTCTGGAATGGATTGTTCACAGTCTTGTCTGCACTTATTGCCCCATAACCAATGCCCTGAATGTAAAAGTTACCTTTTTTCTTCTTTTAAGAGCTTACGCAATTTTTCTGCACTCGTTTCTACTTTCTTTGCTTTCTGTCTCTCTTCTTTGGCAGCTTGTTTCTCCCTCATTTCCAAAGATTTCTTTTTTGAACCCAAGCATCATAAAAAAGATCACATTAGTAGTGTTAACGTGGGTATTTTCCCCCATTCAACCCCATTCAAATGTATAATTACACCAGGGATGTTTTACCAGTATTCCCAGACCAAAAATTAATTTTTGTTCAGGAGTTTGGTATTGGCCATTGTGATAGTCAGGTTTATATTTAAGGACCATATTGCAGTTTTTATTCCATTAAAAAGTATATTTGACCAGTCATTGCAGTGGTACCCGTGATCCAGCACACCGTGAAGCACGGAGCCCAAAAGTTACAGGTAGAACATGCAGAAAATCCCCAATATTACCAAAACAAAACAGAGAGAAAAGTTTGAGGGAAATTATCAGTGTTGCAGTTTACAAGTAAAAAACATGGCAGAACCCAGTTTCAGATGAATTCAAGTTGGCCACGTTTGAATACAAACCGTTTGGTAACCATTTCACAGACCGGTTTGACGCAGAGTTTACGTAAGAAGTCACGATCCAGGGGTTTGGTGGTGACGAGCAGCACCAGATGTCAGACACAGCAGCAATGGTCCCGTTCAGAGGAAAATGCATTGGAGAAAAACACATCATCAGTATTACAGGAAAACACACTCCAGTGTTGTTTCAGCCCTTCTAGCACAGCAGGGACAGGATCAGACTTATGTATTAAGTTACAGGTAAATGAAGAAGAGCATCTCACCAGATAAATGATCCTTCAACTACTTAAGTCTGTAAGAGATCAGACTTCTGCTACCTACTGCCCTACAGAGCAGCTCTATTCAGATTCAGAGTGAGCAGAAAGTCTGATTAGAGTTTTCAAAATCTAGCAACTGTGCTAACAGCTATAATAAAGGAAGCCCTTTGTTGCAGCCAAGGCCATGCACACCAACAAACGACAGCTATCGTGTTCTTTGCTGCATCAATGACCATAGGAAAGTGTTAAAGGAGAAACATTAATCTCCTTTATCATTCTGACTGACACCTCTTTCTAAAGCAGCCAAATGCAGATACTGCTCAAATTTTTTACCATACACCTGTTTATCTGTGGTGTAATTCAGTTTTATTAAGATTGTCCTATCTCCTCTTCCCCCTTGTTTCCACACAACCTGTCAGCATTATGGCTCCACCAACTGAAGAACTGCTGACTAAGGTCATCTACCCCAGCCCCATCTACCCTACATCCTCACATGCAGAAGCACAGAACAAAACTAGCCTGTTCCTCAGTGCTCTATTTTACTCTTTGACCTGCTGTGGAAGACGACAAAAGCAAAGGAGGTGAATGGAAGACAAAAGATGACAACTCAGATTAGCACAGAGACCCACCAGGCTCACCTGGGAAACGTGCTGCGTGCAAGGGAAGAGAGGAAAAAACCACCAGACAGCAGAGGAGAAAGCTGAGATATTCAAACTGTCTGCCCGCCCACCCTCCACCTCCTGCTGCTTTCCTTTAAATTCCCTCTTAATTTCCCTTCTCCTGTGAACTCCCAATGCCTTAACTTTGCCTGGTGTTACTCTATCTGTAATTACTCAAGGGCCAAGAATCTGGCCAGTGACAAGGATCTGTCACTTTACAGTGACATTGTTAATTTGGCTTGCAGAAGTGTTTTACACTTTGCATCTTTGTATTCACAGAACATTCGAAGTTAACATCACTAATCATGCTTATGTGATGGGATATTCTTATCCCTGCTTTGCTCTTTCCCTGTCCCCACTCTCTGGCATTTCTTTACTATCCTTTTCAAAAGTGGAGGTACCTTTCTTCTGGTAGGTACAGCCATAATGCTCACTAGAAAAGACTTACAGTGGACTAGGGAAGCAGAGAGTAAGACAAACCATCAACTTAAACCCTCCTTGCTCAAAGGATTTAATATAATTTTTGAAGTTCACTTATTGCCACTGAGAGCACCATATGAAAAGAAAGTAAAGAATCACCTGCATGTGCTTACGGAGTTTTGTTAAGGCCTCTTCTGCTTCCTGAAAAGTCTCATCCAAACTTAAGGCTTTTTTATAGTAACTCTCAGCATTTAGTAGTTTCTCTTCCTCTTCCAACCTAAAATTCAAGTGAAAATTCATATACAGTTAAGAGACAGATTTTGGACAGCTTTTTCTTATTTTTAGGACCTTCTTATTTGCAGATATTTCTTATTTGCACTATGACACTACTGCATCCCTCCGAGACCTCCTCTATCACCTCAGCCCACCAGAACGATGTTTCTGACATAATCATCTCCTAACTCTGACCAGTAACACTACTCTTTGAAATGTCAGTTCCAGTTTCAATAATACTGTCTCTCTCTTCTTAACAGAGAGCTTAAAAGGAACCTATTCCCTGAAAATTCAAATTTAGTATTTTGTGTTAGAACTGGGGTTCACCAATATTTCAGAAGAGTTACAGTACACCATTTTATTACAAAGACTTTATTTAAAAAAAAACAAACCACCCCACAGTCTTTTGGAATATATTCAAACATTTCACAGGACTTAATGCAAGCCTGGTGTCCTAGCAGTGAAAGGGTATAAAGGATTAAAAGGGATATTGAGGATTAAACCTCAAACATTTTGCCAGGATTTTAACTGGGACAGAGGACAAAGTGTAAACCAACTACACAAGCAGGGATATTTCCAAGGGCTTTTTTTTTTTTTTTTAACACAGAGCCAGGAAAGAAAGATGCCTTTCTTTATTCTAACTAGAATGGTATTAAAAAAAATATTATGAGAAAAATTGTTAACAACCAAACCAACCCCCAACCCCAGCACTTACTGCCCGCCTCTTTCCACAAGGGTCTGACACAGGTATTTTCTTGCATTTCTATGGGTAGGACAGTTTTCTAAAGCAATTTCAAAATCCCCAATGGCTTTGTTCAGACTTCCTTTTGTTGCATACCTAGAACAGAAAGTTGCACAGATTGCAGGGAGGTTTCTCTTTCACGAAGCAGATAAACCAATGAAACAAGCAGACTTACAGAGCTCCACGTGCTACCAAAGCCTCAACGTTTTGTGGATCAATTTCCAAAGCCTTGTTGTACTCATTCATGGCTTCCACGTGGCGCCCAACCTTGAAATAATCCACCCCAGCCTTCACACTGGAGAAAAAACATTTGGAAAATATCATGTACAGTTAGTCTGTGCAGATTTTGCACTGTTACTCACAAATTATGACTCCAAACAAGTGATAGGTAATAAAAACCTGAGCCTGGTTATCATGGACTTCACACTGGCATTTCAAATTAATACAGTAATGACATAATTCCACAGCAATATACTGTCTTTAACCCAAAATCTTAAGGCACTCAAGAGAATTTCTGCAGATGATGCTACTACTTTACACTTTTAAATTTATGGAATGATTATTTAAGTCATTTTCTGCACAAAACTGTGTGTGACCTACCACCACAAACCTGGAACAGGCTTAATTGTATCCAAAGCTCAAAAACCCCATCTGACCAACTGCACAAGGTGACAGGGGCAGATGGCACACACTGGGGCCAGCTCATCTTAAACAATATTTTGAAGTTTTAAATTTCACATTACCTGGACATTTCTTCCCCATTTGCTAAGAGATTAACTTATTGAAAGAGAATAATGTAAGTTGGTTTTCAGAACTTTTCATTACAGACTTCTTTAAAAAACTGAAATTTAATTAACATTATAAGTTACTTTTTTTGCAATTAATCAAAGTGGCAAATACACTGCATAGTGTAAAAGCAGTAGCACCTATCCAGGGCTGCTGTTCCAAATGCAGCAAGGGAAATACATTTAACTTTCCAAAGACAGCAAGTGCACTTGTTACATTTACAGTCTAAGGCTTAAACGACTTGACAAGTATGAGGTCATTCAACACTCAATTGTAAAACAGGAAACTGTGTACTTGGTGTTACCACAAATCTTGCTCTCAATCTCATGAACAGGCCAGTATGTTACAAACATTCTAAGAAGTTCTCCCTTAAACCTGAGATGCATTTTGGAACTGAATCTTGGGACTTTATTTATCACGTACCCACTTGGCACATCGCTACACATGTGGTGGAAAAACTGGTTTAATGTGTATTTTCTTTGAAGAAATCTAACCTGTAACCCAACCTAACGACAAGAAGTACCACGTACCATTTCAGGGCCCAAGATGCAGACTGCTTTTTCCTCAAGGCAGGGGCAAAATCTTCTTCATTGAAATTTTTACTTGAAGGAAAAGACAAAACAAAAACATCAAGTTGGCCTTCTGAGTCTACAAAGTTAGAAATAAATTGAAATATTAATAGTTGAAATAAATTGAAATATTATTCATACATGCCTTACTGCTCTCCCTAGGTCAGAAAGGTTATTTATTTCTGAAACCAGTTTTTCCCAAACCATGCTAAAAGTGCTGAATTGAACAAGTACAACTGCAGAACATTTAATAAAAACATACCAAGTTCACACCTATTTTGGGCCTAAAATTTGTGGGGCTGACAACATCAATCATTGTATATATTTGACCCCATTTTACTAAAGAGGTCAGATCTATTACTAAAATAAACACACAACAGAAAACATTAAAACCTGAACATCCTGTGTTTCAATACAAAGAAAATAACAAGAGTTAAGCAGTAAATTCTAAATTCCTATAGCATTTGGTATCAAACATTATGTGTGATAAGGTGTCTTGCTTATTCAGAGCAATAGAATTTCAAATGAAAATTCCATACTGTAGAGGAGTTTGCTTTTAAATATTTAAGGACACGTAAGCTGCAGTCATGCAAGTCAAAATGAAAAAGGTTTAAGTATAAGTGGTCTAGGACTTCCACTCACAAGTCTATTTCAATGGATTAGAATAATCTCTACAGAGCTACAGTATAGGAACAATATAAAAATCACTTACATTTGAAGACTTCTCAGCAAAGACGGTGGATTTGACTCACTTAGTCCTAGTTTTTCTGCTAAATATTCAACTAATGATGGATTAGCAAATCCCGGGGAACGATGTAAAACCTCTTCAAATGTCTCTCCTGTATTAGCAACTTCCATGCTTCGCCTTAAAAAAAGCACCAGTGTACACAAATGAAACCTCACAGGCTCTATACTCAATTTTTTCATCCTTATATTGAGAATAAAAATGCCTATATTGATATTTATATTACTGCTCACAAGCCATTCTCTTCTACAGGCATTTATTTTCCTACTATTTAGCAACTGTTATGTCCTTCACCCTAAGTGAGCTTTTGAAACCTACTTTGGCACCCATCTAGGTATCTCCAGAATACAGAAAAATATTATAAAAATGCAGATAGCTCTGTCCATCTGTCTTCTAAGGGGAGTTTTGAAACGTTCATAATTTACTCCAGTCTCCCAAGGTTTTTGTTTCTTTCATTTGTTTGCTAACACAGTCCCAAAGCAACAGATACCTCACTACGCTTTCTGCTCCTTACAATTTGAGATAGCAGCTAAAAAACCAACCATCCCCACCTATCCAGATGCAAGTATGTTAAAGAGATGAACAACAAGAAGCATGTAATTACCCAATTAAACCAGAAACACCACTGACAAGATTAAGGGACAGGCAACCTGTCAAGAGACGCTCTTCAGACACAGTGGCTACACCCAGCACGTGCAGAGGGGCAGCACATCCTTACTTGTAATGCACTGGGAAGTCATCGGAGGTGATCACGCCCAGTTTGGTACTGGAAAGGTTGGGTGGAAGAGCTGAGCTGTACAGTGACACCGTGAGCTTCTCGTGGTAACGGTCCACGTCCTTGACTGCAGCTAAAGAAGTCATGAAGGGTAAGAGAAAAGTACAGAAACATTTCAGACCCCAAAACAAATCAATTCCCGGCAGTTCTGCAGCTACTCACCTCGAATAAGGTCTCCAGTTTGATAATAAGAGAGAGGATCTCCATGGTTGCTCTGAGGAGGCACATCCCTCACAGGACACAGAGCCTGCAACACAAGAAAGCACGAATATCATAAATGAAGCCAAAAGATTGGTGCTTTTCACTCCACAAGATTAAACCAGAGAAAGATTTGTTTAAGCTTAATGTACATCAGAATTGTGACAATTAAAATTTGGCTTGGTTCAAACAAAAATTCATGCATCCATAAATGATGAACTTTTCAACCCAAAAGTAAGAGTGTGGGTCATAACAAGATGCATTCACTGGCTCAGCAAAGCATCATAAGCTCCCCATGAAGTCAGACAACCACCCATCACCCCAAAGCTCAGTTTCACCTTCACACACACCACTCCATCAAGAGATGGAAGAGGCAACCAACACATGTCAAAAACGGAGCATTGACCAAAGCTGTATCTTACAGTGATTTCCAAATCTGCAATTTCCCGTATGACACCACTTCCCAGACAAATCAACACCATGAAAAAGCCAAACTCCCGGATGGAGCTAATCCTCCCGATCACGATATCGCCACGCTCGATGTCACGGAAAAGCAATTCCCTCCTCTCCTCCCTGGGCACCTCCATGAACCTCTCCAGGGGTGGCATGACAGCGTAACACTCTGCAACACAGGGCACAGAGCCGGTTGTAAACGACCAGAGCACTGCCTGAAAACACAGAATACATCACGGCAGCAAAACACGTTAAAAATCTGACTTATTTGTGCCAACGAGAAGCTCGTGCACAGCCCATATGAAGCAATAATGAAAAATTGTAGGCCTGTTTTTAAAGATACCGCTAATTCAAGTGTAAGTGTCCTTACAATTACACGCAGTGTGTCCCACGCTTACCCATGCCTCACCCAGCCCGCGGGCGTTGTAGACCCTCCTCACCCACCCTCATTCTCCTCGATCGTGTCCTCGATCGGCCCGTTGGGTTTCCACGAGTGCGCGAAGAGCAGATCCGCCTTCTTGGCGATGAAGCGCTTTATCTCGGTGTCGAGGCTCGCCCTGTCTTTCCTGGGGGAAGGAGAACGCGGTGAGTGGCGCCCCGCGGCCCCTCACGGCCCGCCCGGCCGCTGCCCCGGCGCCCCTCACCAGGCGGCCGGCGGGGCCCCGCGGGGCGGCTCCGGGGCGGCCCCGGGCGGCGGCAGCAGCCCGCGGAAGTCGGGGTTGTCGTGCTGCTCGGCGCGGAGCAGCGACAGCAGCTCGGGGCCGTGGTAGCTCAGCGCCTGGCGGAGCAGCTCCCGGTCCATCCCAGCGCCGCCGCCGCCGCCGCCTCGCCCGGAACGGGAACCGCCACACCGGGCAGTGGGTACCGGACGCGACTGCGCGGCCGCAGCGCCCCCTGGCGGGCGGGAGGACCGCGCTGAGAACAGGGCTGCCCGCCCTGTTTTCGGGCGCGTCTCTGGGAAATAAAAAGAGAGCGATGGGAGAGAGAGTGTTAAACACAAGGCACAAATCACAGAGATGCTCCCCGCGGCGATCCCGCCCGGCTCGGAGGGGCAGCCTCTGCGGGCAGTGCCTGCGGCGGCGCTGCCGGGAGGGGGCGCTGCGCCCCCGCCGTGCCCGCCCCGCGGCCCCCTCAGCCCCGCCCGGAGCGGCTCCAAGCGCGGGTTTGAGGGGAAAGGCAGCGCTCCTTTTGGGAAGGCGCAGTCGAGGCGCTGCTTCGCTCTCCCAGGCGGTGCCTGGAGCGCGTTCGTTTCCGAGGGAGAGAGCCCTGAACTCTCCCTCGTTTGGAGGGAGTCCCGTTTGGAGCGGCTGAGGAAGCTGGGGGTGTTTAGCCTGGAAAGGAGGAGGCTCAGGGGAGACCTGACAGGAGGTTGTGGCCAGGTGGGCCCGGGCTCTTCCCTTAGGCAGCCAGAGGCAGAAGGAGAGGATACGGCCTCAAGCTGCGCCAGGAGAGGTGTAGGCTGGACATCAGGAAAAATTTCTTCACAGAAAGGGTGATTTGGCTTTGGAGTGCCCTGCCCAGGGAGGTGGTGGAGTCACCGTCCCTGGAGGTGTTTAAGGAAAGACTGGACGCGGCATTAAGTGCCATGATCTTACTGGCAAGGTGGTGTTAGGTCACAGGTTGGACTCGATGATCTCAGAGGTCCTTTCCAACCTAATGGATTCTGTGATTCTGAGAACGAACGGGAGAGTGTGAGCCAGCACAGCAGTGTGGAGGGGACAGGCTCACCCTGGCAGGGTATTTGTAAGCCTGGTTCCTTGAGCTGTCCCGTGGCCGGGCTCCCATCACCAGTTCATAGAGGAGAACAGGCTCCCCGTGGCACTTTATACAGGTGACACAGAGCAGTGTGCAGGCAAGGGTGTCCTAGCCTTGTTTATGAGAAAATCTACACTGAAACAGAGGGAAAACGGGCAGTTCCCTCAGGAGAAGGTGGTGGGCTGAGGGTGCAGCTGAGCCATTACCATAGTCCTGATGCCGGGCTCAGCATTCCTGTTCACCAGCACTAACTTTAAATGCTAAAAAGACACTTCACTCAGGAGGCTCTTCATGCTAATCACCTCTCTAGCTAATGGAGAAAGGTGCTTAAAACCAGCTGGAAATAATCCAAGCCTATTAGAAAGATCACAGTTCTTCGGCCCTGAAGAATAATTTGTCCCTGGCATCACATTTAATAATTAATTTTAAAAGGGGGTTGGGGAGGAGAAAACCCACTGCAAACAGCATAATGTCACTTCTCCCCTCAATACAATGCTGAAGAAAAAATAGCAATCTGGCTGTCAGCAGATCAGGGACACAGACTCCTCTAGGAAGCAGCATGACTGAGAGGGCAAGGATCATATCAAAGATGCTGGTTTCAGAAGCTCAGTTCAAAGCCAGCAGGGATATCACTGGTATAGCAGACTTGGGGAAGACACTGCAAGGGCAAATTTATATTTTATTTTCATTTCATGTCCCCCTGTTTTAATATAACAGAAGATAAAGGAGGCATAACACTTACTGTGTACTGAACAGCTGCCAGGAATTTGATTTAAAGTCTTCCTGATCTGTATAAGACCAGGTGTGCACTTATATTTCTGGTTACCACGGCGGGAAAACACCATTAACACCAGATGGAAATTTCTCGACATTGACACTGATTAGACACAGGCTGACATGGGGAGGTTAATGCATTTAATGCACCTGCACAGATGTGATGCAGAAACAAGCCTTTCCTGGGTGAATCACACAGCAAGTGCAGTGTCCCGAGCTGTGTGGCACAACTGCAAATAGCAGCAGTTTTATTTGAGGGAAGGGTATTTTGAGGAAGAGTTAAATGGTGTTGCTTAGCAAATACAAGAGCTAGCAATAAAACAAGTTGTTTGAAGCACAAACTCTGCTTGTGTAAGCATTTCCGTGGTCTCCTATGCAGATACACACACACAATGTACAAGAAATTAGACATTATGAGTAAATGTGTTACAGATTCTGGACTCAACATACCAGCAAAAAGTCACGAGCAAAGCAGAACCACCTATAATATCAGACTCTTTTTACAGGCATTTTCTTCTGTGAGTAAAAATAAATTGCATTTTAGGAAATTCAGTCAATTATCCCACATTAATACACAGAATGTAGATTAGTTGCCCCTGAAAGTGAGGGCTACCACTTTGTATTTAAAGTGATCCATTCTTTAACTGGGCCAGACACATTCTGAAATTATCTTAATCCAACCAACTAAAATACCTCAGATCATTCCATCTTCAGAAATAGCTCTGCCAGAGCAGGGTATTTGAGCATGAACTTGTAATCTTCTTTCCTATTTTACAGGTTACAGTAATAAACTCAGAAGCAAAGCAAGACTATGACATTTTGTGTGTTGTTCCACCTCAGCACACGTATAAGCCTTTGCATCCTTTTCTCTTGCAGGCTACTGCCTGGATATTCACTGTGCTTTATAAAATATCTCTGCATCTTTTCAGTGGTGGATTTTCTGTTTTTCTTTTCATTCTTTGCTTGCTTTACTTCAGTTACCCAAGAGGAAATAATTTTGATAAAAGGAAATAGCAGCCACCACAGTACAGGCAGGGCTAATGATAAATGGAACAGTATGGAATAAACCCAGGGGTAGAGATACCGCTTAGGAGACCCCAGGCCTGAGGAGGAGGCATGTTCCATATGCTATTAATCCTCTGTTCCATTAATTTAGGAACTGCCTGGATGAGTAGTGCCTGATCCCATATGCTAAATAAACCAAGAGGGTGGGCAGGAGTGTCCTGATTCTGCAGGAGAAAGTGACACAAGTCAACACATCACCCTGCTCGGGGAGGAACATTCCAGAGCCTCTGAAACCAGACGTGTCTGAACACGCTTGATGCAGATTTTCTGACAGTTTAGGTCAGTGCATGATAAAAGGCAGCTCCCAAAAATCCACCCTGCAGCCTGTAACTCCCACAGTACAGAGCTGGTGAATTTACACCAAGCCAGCTTTGAACCCAGGGTCAAACTCGCAGTGATATGGTCCCTGAACAACCCAAACACTGATAGACTTGATAGAACTTCAAAGTGGGTATGTGAAATACTGAGCAGATTTTCATCCAAATCCAGTAAGCACAGCTTGAATGCAACAAGGTCAAGCTGCTTCTCAGATGTTCCCAAGTATCCAGTCTCAGTGGTGAAGCTTACAAGGAAAATCTCATGGAGGAAAGGATTTTGTGCCAAGAGCCATGTTTTATCACTGACAAAAAGGTCCTCCAAGATCATGCATGTCAAAGTATTATTTTCTGCCAAGTTTGGGCAGATTTGAAGATAAATTTTAGCCTGTTGAAAATGGAAGTGAAATATTCAACTAAATTTGTTCTTTGGGCTAAGAAAGAGGGAATTAATAGTGCTAATGAGAATGAGCATGAAGAGCTGGACTTCTAGCTGTGTCAGACTTTTGGCAAATTCTGCCAAAAGCAGTCTTGCTGCCCAGACTTGCTAAGTTATGAAGCAGCAAAGGGACTGTCCAAAGATGGTATGATATCCAAGATATTAGTTTAGCTCAAGAGTGATGAAGGGATGTTCAGCATGCCAGTTAGTATCCCTACTTTGAGGAAGACACGTCTGCAGGCATAATCACCAAATTTGATGGAGGAAATGTGAAAACAACCACAGAGTGATGGAAAAAACCAAGCCATGGCCATTCATGCACTTCCATTTTTAACAAGTCCAGCTTTGGCATGGTCTGTGAGAGGGTATGGTTTCAGACCATGCATAACATGTAGAGTTACCTGGAGCGTGCTCAGCAGCTGTTTCTGGTGTCACCGACCTTTGCACTTCTCAGATTTCTGGAAGCGTGTAGACAAAGAACAGCCGGTCTCACGTCATAAATATGCAAAGACAGGCTGTGCAAACTGCCCGGGCTCTGAATTGACAATTAGACCCTGCTGGAGTACAACAGAAATAATAGTTAATAAACATCAGGGGAGAACCCCCCCTGAGTGCTGTCGATTTGTGCCAGGCTGCAGGCAGTGGCACTGCTGAGCCTTTGAGAGCAGTGCTGCTCGTGCACTTAGTGCAGCACTTTGTGCCTGCAGAGTAGTGACAAGTGTTCAAAGGCTTCAGGTAAGAGTGGAAATGTTGCTGGAGGAAGCATTGGCATTGGCGTTTTTTACCCTAAGTATGAAAAACAAGCTGTGGTGAAGGAAGGTTTGCTTATTTGACAGGAACACCAGTCAGGCAACTTAGCGCTAATCGTGACACAGACAATATGTACATACACCCACCTGTACAGCCTGCAGTACCTCTAGAAATACTGCCTATAGAGCAGATTCCTGTGATTCATGAGGGCTCAGCAGAAGGTATGCCAAGTAAACAGGTTTTTGTGAGGTTTTCATGGATTTTCCAGCTTCTAACACTCCACAGACTGACAGTATCTCCTGCTTTATAGCAAAGCAAAGTCATCCTGGTTTCTAAGTTTTGGATTAAGTGATTGAAAAAAATCACAACTTTCCAGTCAGCAGAGTAGATCGCACCTTAAAACCCAAAATTACATTTCCAAGGTGTGGCAAAATACACTATGAATATTTGACCTCAAGGCTGCATGTGCTACAAGGAGATCTTTAAGCATGCAGCCTCTCTTGGTTATTAAGTCTCTTATTCATAGTAGAGCAGTATTCATGTTTTCATTGTAAAATTATTTTCCAGCAATTTTCATCTTTCTAAACTGCCATAGCACATCTATGAACTTTCCAAAGATGTTCAAAGAAGTCTCTAAAAATACTTCGAAGATCTAACTAAACCAGCTGGAGTTCTTCTATTCCTGGTAAAACAACTTACTTATTTATGTATCTCATGGTCAGTTGCTCTAACATTCCATTTGTGCAGAATTTGCAGTAAATACTGCCTAAATAGCAATTAGCAGATATCAGAAGTTGTTTTCTTAATTGCTTGCAATGAACCAGGCATGCAACCATTGTCACAAACTAATTAGCAGCCTCCTCATTTCTTTAAAATTTGTCACTATTTAAACTACACTAAAACTAAAAAGTTGAGGCTGTTTTAATAAAAGTTTGAAGAGTTAAACAGTTGGCAACTTCACAACACAGATTAATAATCTCCATGTTTGCTCCCATTTAATGCATGAGAATACCTTTAAAACAAATAAAATGTATCGAAAAATTCGTTTTGTCTTTAGCAGGTGAAACTGTCATTAAAGATAAGTTGAATTGGTGTGATATGATTCCAATCAATTTTTATCTCAGTAAGAATTGTCTGGAAATACAGTGATTAAGGAATACTTTTAGAAATAGAAAGATAAGTTAATTCCAGTATTATCTGACCAGTATAATTGCAGTAAGTAACAATTATAAGTAGACATTCATTAGTCTCTCAACAGATCAGGTTTGTTTTTTCAATCAACCAAAGCAGAGGCCAGATGGAACAGTGAAATGCCAAACTGATGTATGTATATGATATTTGTTTGTTTAAACATTTGGTAAATTCCTCAGAGTGTTAAATCCAGAAAGCTGGACTGATTGGCAAATAAATTACCAAGCCGTGGAAAAAAAAGTGCTTTAAACTTCATAATTATCTTTAGATTTATAATTTATGATTAGTGGTTTCCAGTTTATATCATAAACCTTTTAAAATCTGTCAATAAAACCTGTTGCCTCATGTTCCATTCTGCCTTTTGGGTCAGTGAAGTTACAAAGTCTGAGAGAAAAATCTACCGCTGGTTTTAATGGGCAGTTTGGTGCCTCTGAGGGATTTTGGATGGAGACTTTGTGGGCTCCCGTTGACTTCAGCAGGTTCCAGGTCGAGCATGAAAGACGGAAATCAGTCACTAAACTTTCTATGCTTGCCCTGCCATCTATAATTACAAATTAATCAAAATACATCAGTGCAATGGAGTGTCAAAGTCCAGACACTGTTTGGCTGGGACTGCTGAAATGGAAGTAACAAACAGCTGTTGATTTCCTCTCAATTCTTGTCTTATTAAGGCACTGAACCAAATCTGTAATCAGAGGAATCAGAAGTTCCAAAATAGATGAAAATCTAAAGCAGAGACAGGAGGAGTTAGCTTGAAATGTGAAAAACAATACAGCTGTGAAAGAAAGATGTGTATGTGCCCAGGCAACGACCATGATTTAGGGTAGGAGGAAGGGACCCCTGCCAAAAGTGCAACAAGAGCCAGAATTCCTCTCTTACCAAAAACCCAAACCAAACCCAAAACCCCCCAACCTCTAATATCGTGTCCAAAATCAAAGGCAGAGACAAACTGAAATGCAAATTATGAGTTTCATTCATCTCTCTCTTGTAGCACATTCTATGACACTGATACCAAACTCTGTTTTTAAAGTCACAGAATGGTACCTAAGAAGGTTTCAAAAAACCATAAAAGTAGGTTAGGCATGTAAATACCTTTGCAATTCTGGGCTAAGAAAGGATGATAATTAGTACCACAAATTAGGTTCTTACATATGCAAATGGAATTGTTTGCTGTCGCAACTAATTACAGATGTAGCTCTGTGCTGAGTTGATTGTGAGTGAGGAATAAACATACAAATCTAAACCACTAGTGTTTAAAACTCCCCTCTTGTAATTCTGATGATCTGATCCTCCTAAAACTGGCAAATATATACATCAGGGACTGTGTGTACGTGTGTAGGAGAACAGTAAGTGGGAGAAACAAATCCAGATTTTTCCATCTGTGCAAAATGTCAACATGCTGCCTATAAAAAGATGTCAACAAAATCCTTATAGGCACAATCCAGGCTACTTGAGTTCTAATCTGTACCTTCACTGACAGGGAGAGCAAATCGAAGCCCCAATACAGTGTTTCCTTAGCTGAGAAGTTGGAAGGAAATTATGTAGCACTTCAAAAATGCTGTAAGGCTTGGGTAATGCCAGATACCAGATGTGCAATCAGAGGTTTAAACAGAAGGTTAATAGTCCAGGAGAAGGTTGGTCCTGAAAAGTAACACTTCAAGCAGATGTGGTTTTACTGCCTTGTCAGCCTCCACTGCCAGAATGTGCCTCTGAGAAATTTCAGTGGGAGCCAGGAAAACAGGTTATTGTCAGGTCCTCAAATGCAGCATTCTATTATTTTTTATCTTTCACCTCTCTAAATTGGTTCGTAATCTCATAATGCAAATTTAGTGCTTCACTTCTCTAAAACTGAAAAAGTCTGCCTTGGGTTAGGAGTGATCACAAAGTACATCTGAAAAGTATGAAGAACAGTTTTTCTTCAAATCAGTTTATTTAAATAACGTTTAGCATCCAAAGAGTGTTCTTGCTCCTGCAATCCTGAAGAGGTTTGGAAATTTCAAAATGTAAGAAGGAGTTTACCCTAGACTATGAAGGTTATGAAGGTTTATCTTTGCCTTGAGTGCCAAGACGAGAGAAAAAGCCTTCCCTACCCAGAGCTAGCAGTGCCTTCTTGTAAGGAGTGGGCAGCAGAGAAACGATTTACAGTGTCAGGTGGTCAGAAACTATATAGAGTCTTCGACAAATCATTTCTGGCAAAATGCTGTCAAAAAACCCCCACTCAACAACAAGTAAATGGAGGGTAGGTGCCGACATCCACTTCCCAACAGAGAGGGAAAAAGTAGATAAGGATACATAAGATTTTCAGTAGATTAAGATGCATGAGATTTTCAGTAAGACCAAATGAAGGTATCAAAATATAACAAGGGCCATTGTGGAACTCTAAGATGTAACTCTGAGCAATAGCTCCTGCTGGTACCTGAAATGGGCCGTAATCCTCTGTACTCAACTTCAGAAATTGCAGCTCACACAGCTGGGAGGTGAAACAGTCATTTGGTCTCTAAGAGCTATGTTAGAAGCCAGAAAAAAGCAGGAGAAAGCAGAAGCTTGGCTAGTCTGATATACAAATATTTATTTTTTTTTTTCCCAGAGAAAACATATTATTGCCTTTGTGCTCTGCAATAACAATCACAGAGAAGAAAAATATATTGCAAAGTAAAATAAGAGGTGTTTAGCTTCACTGATACTGAAATGGAAATGCAGAGACCTTTTTGCAATTAGAAAAACTGCAGACACTCTTTTGTAACAGGAAAAAAAGGAAAGCTGTAACTAGCAGAAATCTTTAGATTCCTTAGATAAAAAAATATACAGCATAAATAGTTTGCATTTTCAGTGGGGAGCATCTCTTAGTGAATCAAGCTGTCACACAGCTTAGCAGCATGACACATCTTAGTGATTTAAAGCTGGCTCCATGGCAAAACCCAAAAAACAAAACAAATGAATTTTTTAGTGGAGGAAGCCACTGTTCTCTTATCTTGTACAGTGGCTCTCGGGGCTGAAAAGAGGCAGCCACAAGATGGAAGAAATTAAAGTGTCTCAGCAGAGGAACTGTAGTTTGAATGTACCACTTCACAGGGTATCTCTGCCTACCTTCAGTCCCGCTCATCTCTTGGGGTAAAATGCACCATTACATTAAAGTTTGACTTCTGTTGTTAAGTATGCAACATGCTGGACCTTGGAAAGCAATTATTATGGCCATTCAGTTATTTTGTTTGGAATCCCCAAGCCAAGCAGACTTAACCCAGTTACTCAGGTGCATGAAATCAGTAAAGTGACAAACTGTCCTAGAGCAGCAAAGGACACCTGTGTGTGGAAGGGAAGGTGAGCTGAGTGCTGAGCACAACAGGAGGTGGGAACAGTGACCCCACTGAGGAGCTGGGATGCAGGTCAGCAAGTCAGCACCAGGATCAGGGCTGGAGACAGTGATCAGGACCAGACACAGCGCAGTGACAGCCCAGTGAGCCCTCAGGGATGAGGCAGCTCCAGCTGGAAGACCAGCCAGTGGGTTTGGGTCTAGGTTCAAGTTGAAAGGTCAGAGCTTGGTGCAGACACAATTGTAACAGGGCTGCTAAATAACATGGCAAAACCAGGGAAAAACCCTCAACTTAAGGGCAACTCCCAAGGGAAAGGAGGGAAAGCCCTCACTTCTGGTTTTCTTCTCCAGTAGTTCTTGTCAGTGAAGACGCTGATCTTGAGCTCAGTACACTAAACCCCTTAACTCATCCAGCTAAACTCCATAGGGCATGTACTCAAGGCCCTGGCATGAATTCAGGTAAAAGCACTTGTAGCAGGTGGTACAGGTCCATTTCACTGTGCAGGTGCCTGTATGTGACTCATCAGCCACTCTTAAAAGAATTTTTTGCAAAGTTCACACTTTGTTATGCCCCAGCCGCTCACTGTCACCGGTCCCACCAGAATGTTACCACGTGAGAAGTCAGCTTGGGCTTATTTCAAATGGTACCAAAAAAAGTATTATTTTCTTGAGTGAATTAATAATGTTTATCCACCTTTGTTTTCTTTATGCTCTTTACTGTTCCAAAGGGGTCACATTTAGCAGCTGACCATAAAAAATACTCTCCTTAGATCAAAGAAAGCAATGGGCAATCCAGTGCAGTCACATGGGGCTGATGAAACACACACGGACACTTGACAGGACAGAGATTATCCCATAGTTTAATAACATGTTAATCATCTTAAGAGTCATTATTTGCTCCCAGGCACACACTGTACTCCCACAGTGACATTTGAAAAAAAACAAACAAAACACACCAGAGGACACTTCTACGTGTTCTACCTCTTCAAGTGTCCTAGAACACAAAAAAGGTGGTGTGCTTTTTTGCTACTTCATGCTACTCACCCCAAATTATTTGGGATATAATTGCATAGACTTTTATTTGCTAAATTTAATAATAATGTGAATGTAAAGGTATCATAAAGTCTTGGCGTCATATGACACAAACAGCAAAAGCTTTCCCCCATCAGCATCTTATTGAGTTGCAAAGGTTGCTGTGGGAAATCTGTCTTTTGTTCATCTTTCAGTGAGACACCTAACTGTGACTTCCAACAGAGTTGTCATTGCCAGGTTCAGCAGTAGCTTTTGGTATTTTTATCTGGATTATCTGTGATTTGAGGTCACAACTACTTTCACATATGTTACCAAACAGTTTGAAGGCTTTTTTTTCTGAACCTTCCTGAACTAGAGATGGGATATGAGTAACAAGGGAGGTTGCAATGTACGGTAAGTGTCTGATTTGGGTGTTTTCAGTCTGAGAATATTCCTTAAAGCTGTGTCTGAGTTGGATGAACCCATCTAGCCCACAGGGAGACTGCTCCTTCCCGTAAAAGCACCTGAGCCTTTTTGCTGAAGATGGTCCTGCTGGCACGATATGGCAGAAGAGGAATGAGAAAATGACAGGAGCTTTGCCTGCAGCCCAAGGAAGGGCAGTGAGACACTTAATGCTCCCATGAGGAGAATTCCTAAGGACCAGAAGAGAAAGCCACTGAGTTGTCAAAAAGTAAATCCAGAAGGAAAGTCACAGTATGCAACCTCACAAACAGAAAAGACAGATACTATTTTTAAATCTGAGTTCACTTTGGAGTTATTTATAGATAAAGAAGTCAATTACTGTAGTGTCTATTGTAATACAAATGACTTATGAGTTTCCAAGTTTTTTGGGGGTACTTAATGTAGATCCTCATCCTGGAGGTGGGACTGGTCCCAGGTCCTGTCATGGGGCTGAATTGCATTTGTTTGGAGTTTTGCCCAGCCAAGCACTAACAGCCAGCCCAGTCCCTGCTGCCACCTCATAAGGCACACACACAGTACAGTGGAGTTAATGGGAATTGGTGAGAAGGTCGTGTCCTAATGCTAATGGAAATGAATTATTCCCAGAAACATATTTAGTCCAACTCTTCAAGCAATGAGGTTCAAATAGTTCCCCTGGGAGACTTTTACAGATTCATTTCTGTATCAGAGTTTTTACCTTAGTATTCAGCCTAAGTTTAATTTCTTCTTGCTGCTTATCCCATTTGTAGACTGTTGGCAGTTCTTTGTTCTCAACCACTTAACCTTCCTTTCACCAGCCTATAAATATTGATCTATTCCCACCTTTCCTCTTTGTCTATACAAATTCCCTCTGCAGGTATTTCTGTATTTCAGCCCCACACTGGATGACCTCCAATTTGTTTGTTGTAATGAGCTACCTAGAAACATATGTATTCTTCTGCCAGAGTTGTTGAACAATACCTCCTTATTCGTGCTGCACAAGCACAGGCATTCCAACAGTTTCTCAGTTCTTCACGTTACTCCTTTCCAGATGTGTCCACCACAGTAGGTATGTATGACTTGAATGCTTTTCCTTGAGATAGATTAAATGGCATTTTCCCAGGTTGAAATCCAATTTTTGCTGCATTTCATCAAGTTTTTAAGGCCTCCAAGAAGCAGACTGTTTGCTTCCCAGTTTCTTTCTCTACTTTTTCCCATAATTCATCCAGAGTGCATCCAAAGCACAGATGAGAGGTTTCATTAATATATGATTTACTTCTTTGTCTTGGACTGTATTTTCCCAGGAGCTACAAGTGATCTCAACTCTACAGTTAATCACCTTATTCTAACCCAGCATTTCACCCATTTATCAAACTGAGAGTAACATCTTGATGTTACTCTTGACTCACCATTAGCTTTAGGAAACAAACAACCGTTTGGCTACATTAAAAGGTATGATAGCAGTTGAATTATATTTCAGGAATGGAAACGTCTGCAATTTTGGCATACATATATATATATGCACAGATATATTTATGAAAATGAGTATGATTCACTGCACAGATGACAACTTTGTATTTCATACTCAAAATCATTTCAATCAGTTTCTAGTAATATAGTAGATACTGCAGCAACAACTCAGGCAAGCTTGCAGCTGTAGTCATTACTATAATACACTATGCAACCCTAAGACAAATTGCCCTGAATGGTGAACTGAAATCATCAGGAACTTAAAATTCAAAATGGAATTAAAATTAGAGGGAAATAAATTGGAGGGAAGTTTTTCCCAATTCAATTCAATTCAACTTCAAATGCAAATTCCCAATAACAAAAATTGTCTTAGTAGTCATAGAATTACTTCTGTTTAATATCTACATACAAAAGAAGCCTGAAAATTGGTTTGAGGGAGTTATTCTTAGATCAGTTGTCTGTTGAGAAGAAATTTTCCGTCTGCATTCCCGCTGGAGCAATTGAGATACCACTGGAAGCAGAGTCCATAGCCACCTGCATCTTTCTGTCCTTAGTCAAGTCCTTTTTTGGATTTCAACAAATAAGACATCACGTAGCAAAATCCCACTGTTCAGGGCTTAGAGCACCTGCTAAAAACATCTGGTTACTGCTATTTAGCTAGAGCTCAGAATCTCATTCTTGTGTGTTTCCGGAAGCTTCTCCTCATAAAAGGTCAGAGAATAGAAGAAAGTCCTCTCTTTTTGTGAACCTTGTATAATCCCATTGATTTACCCTGTGTTCAAACCAGTTAATTTCAATTTACCCTTTTATGATTTGCTTCCCTCAAAGTTAATAAACCTATGCTAACCGTTTTAGTTCCAGCTATTATTTGTTTGTGCCAAACACCAGGGGAGAAAAATGAGTGGTGATCTCCTGCTCTGTGCCTCTGAGCAATGCAGCCCAGAAATCCCAGCCCACAGCTCACACAGAGCTGGAGTGATGCTGATGGATTGTGCAGCTGCTCCTGGTACGTGACCGCACCGAGGGATACCTGCGGTTGGTTCCTGTCATGCAGCCCCCTGGGAATGTCTGCCTCAGGGGAAATAAGGGATTCAAATTAAGTTTGACGAGCTCTCTGGGCTCTGACATAATTCAGGATCCACACAGTCTGATCTGTGATACACCTTTCAACTTTGATATGCCTTTTACGCATAAATCCCACATGCAGCTGTGCTCGGTTAGGAGAACCCACCGCTGCCAACCAGCACTGGGACACTCAGACCGTGCACAGAGCACCGAAGGCTTGACAGCAACATAACTGCCTTGGAGCAGTGCCAAATCTGAGGCAATAACACCAGCTTTGCAGGCAGAGTCATCACTTCAGGAACACTGATTAGAGAGGTTTCTCTGCTCTCCATTTCACTGTGTGGGATAGATGTGCCCTTCATGACCTGGAGCATGGGAAGTTTTTTTCTTGGCTGTCACTCTCTTCTGCTGTCAGACTTCTTTCAGTCAGATGTAACAACAGAACCTACAGATTTAATCACATACAAGACAAAAGAAATCAGGAGAGATCAGGATGCATGACACTGCAATCTGTAAGCCTCTGGATGAAGCATATATTGAAGTGACACGTTGAACAGGGATGTATTGTTAGGGAATGGCCTCTGCATTCTCTAGAGATATTCCCCTGAATATATTTTGCAGTGTTCTGGGACCTTCTCAAAATATACTGAAATCCCCATGAATTCCAAAAGCTATGTCAGTCTCCAGAAGTTTTCTGAAAATATTGATATAGGAAGATCAGAATTTGACAATGTCAAACACTACTGAAGTCACAGGACTTGGGGCAGCAGTGGAGTCAGCCCAAATGCATTAGCCCACAATTATATTTTTCAAAACATTTACTGTACCCATGACTAACGACACATAATTTGGTGTTCTTTTCTGTATAACCTGAGTGTTCTCTCTAAAATCCAGTTCTAGTGGGTATCTGTATGAGCTATAACTTTTCCAGCCAGCAGCTATTTCAGCTCATTCCTGAGTTTGAGGCCTGTGGCTTAGAGCAAAAGAGTCATTTGGGAAAAGCTAATCTCAGAAGTATGGCATTGGGTGGCAAAGTAGGGCTGAACTATATCACACTGTGGCCTCAACATTATCTCTGCTTCAGCTCAGGCAAACATTTTTCCAAGAAAAAAAAATGAACATGACTAGATCCTGTACCAGTATTATTTTAATTAGATTTGTAGCAAATAGAAAGCACAATATGTAATTGCTGACTGACTCGAAAATAGCTTCAACTACAAATAATAAGAAACAGGTTAGAACAGGGCACAGTGCCTGGAGATTTTAGCAGGCATTACATCAAACAGCTGAACTCTTGACAGACACTGCAGCTTTCCTTTGCCTGCTGCTTCCTGGAACGGCAAATTCAGGACCCATTTGTGAGTCACTGGCCAGTTCACCCCCACAAACCATTAATGTCACATCTGAACATTCAAATGTCACAATGGAAACAGCTACCATTTAAAAAAAAAAAAAATCCAACTCAGAAGTTTCCTGTTTCTCAAAGAATAGTTTCATTTTATTTCTTGGAAAAATTTTTACAATGCACTTTTCAGGTGGTTGACAGACCTATATCTGACATAAGTCCGGGTGGAAAAAATCCCTATAAAAGCTCTTAAAAATGTTCTCTTAGAGTTATTCTTCTACTGAATAAATATTTTTATCATGACCAAGCATCAAATGCAAAGTGCCATTTCCTGAGTGCTTGCTGAGGGTTTTAAATTTTCTTTTCTTGAGATTATTAGCACAATTCCCACAGTCCCCCAGGGAACTAATGCGTTTTACTCCAGCGAGAAGCGCAAGGAGTGCTATGGACATGTATTTTGTTAAACAATTTTACTCATTGATTTTGTGCCTTAAGGAGTCGGTTCAGAATAGCCTTTTGTGTGCCACTACAATGAAGACACCAGCCGGTGACATTTATAAATCTACTATTAATTGCCCTCACTTGTACGCTCGGGCTCTGATGCACAACGCTTTGAGTCTCAGATCTAACGAGCTCCAGACTAAAACATGCCAAAGATGAGGCAGAGGGGAAATCATCACGCAGGGATAAAGAGCCAAACCCTCCTGGCTGTCGGCTCTGCAAGGCACTGCTGATTGATCAGCGAAGCCTAAGGCTGAGGAGGGTTACCTGCAACACCACTGCTGCTATTCCTGTTCCCTCCAGTGTCACCAGGGCACTATTTATCTCCGGAACATCTCGTTAATGCCAGATCCCTGGCTGGGAGAAAGCAGACAAAGATGCAAACAACAAGAGCTCACCTCTCTCTGGCTCATGAGCAAACTCCTAATGGGAGCCCAGCTCCTCAGGTCTAATTATACTCAAAAATTCCCTCTCCACTGACTGTGAAGAGGGATGGAGTAAATCTTACCTGGCTCACAGAGCTTGAATTTGACTGAAATTATTGTCTGCTGGAGACACAGAATATAATTTTGCTTTAGGTAATTTAACATCTTGTTTATTGCACCTTTAAAAATATTAAAAATGCCATCAATGTTCTGAAATTATCAAAACAGGCTTCTAAGAATACCATTAGATACACACAGTCTAACCTGTTGCACAGAGCAATAATTTACACTTCAGGGAGGTGAGAGCTCTGAACTTTTCAGGAAGACTTTGTATAGAGGAAATCCCTAAAGAGATATATGCATTCATATGGAAAAGAATTATGTAACAAAAATATGAATCTTGTATATCCACAAACTGCCCTGTTTCATTTAAATCTCTTCCTCTCACTTTGAATTAAAGCCAAACTGTTCTGATTATCAAGATGGAGGTATTGCAGAAAAATAAAAATAGTACTCATAAAAATAGTACTGTCTTTATACAGCCCTTGCAATCAGTAGGCCGCAAAGTAATGTGCAGAAATTAGATGATCCTCAGTTTCTACGTGGGGAAATTGAAATACACAGAGGTGAAGTCATTTGAATAAAATCCTCCATTGGGTCAGAAATCTCAGCGAAAAGAGCAGATTTCAAAACCTTTGCAATGGCTTAATGTGTCAAAGAATTCCAAAGAGAAATTATTGATATTCAGGTCCATTCATAACCTGAAAATGAAATTCACGTTCTCAAAATACCCAGACACTCAAAACGAGCATCTGGCATTGCCACTGAAATTTACCCTCCGATGCGGAGGGATCTGATATGCCAGGTGTGTTATACAAAATTAGTAAATAATAGTGTTTGCCTTTAAGAGATAAAATTATAGTCCTTTTTGTTATCAAAAATTCTTTCTTACATCTTAAGAGTTTCCCAGTTTTGGCTCCCTTGCTGTTAATTACAGATCTATCTCTTAAACTTTTCAAGTAACAGCTGTCTCAGAGATCAAAGCCAGTTAAAATAACAGGGGGTGCTGGGAAGGAGTTGTGTTCTTCTTAGTGGTTTCCTGTGGTTTTGATCAAAGTATACAAAGAATCCCATTAAGCAGAGACTGAATTTAGTGGGATGCAGCTATATCCAGCTGAAAAATAGAAAAATAATCTCCTCTATCTTATTGAATACATAAGTCTGTGTTTATCCTCTTTCTGTCTCTCATCTCCAAATTTTCCTACAAAGTGTTCATTATATATGTGCAAGCTGAAAGGGTTCAGGGGTGTTCATAAACCAGGTAGAGTCACAACTGCTTCCCCTTTACCTTCTCTGTGTTGTTCTAAGTTGCCAAACTCTGTAACCAGCACAGCACAAGGATGAGCTACATCCAAGGCCCTTGGCAAACCCTCGAGAGTAATTGTTAATGTAAATGGCACCAGGATCTGCTTTTGTGAACCAAAGTGTTGCTTCTACGCATAAAATCACACTTTGAGGGCAGAATATAATGCTTAGGCATGCCTTGTATTGCTTAGGAAAGATCCAGAAGGCCACTGTCATGTATCTATTTGAAATGGAAAAAACCATCCTTGACATGACTACTCAGATTCACCTAAACAGAAAATTGACTGCCAAGAATATAATATAGGCTTTTTACAGCTGTATTATTTTTCAGTGCCAAATGTTCTCAAACAGATCCTTCATCAGAAGCAAGAATATGTATAGGTTTCTTTAATTTTATTTTTTTTGTGTACAGAGAATGACTATATGAGAAAGCAGCATTCATATAAGATAAACCAGATTTCCTATCAGTGTAATTACAGCAATGCAAAAGGTTTAATACCCTCTTCTTTACTGAGAAGAGTAGCTTGCTACCAACTGATTAAAATATTTTTAATAAGTTCACATAACATGAAAAAAAGAAGCCACTCAAATTGAACTAAAAGAAACATGAGTTTGTCTGCAATGGTTTAACCATATTAGATTAAACTCATATGCTAAATTCTACCAGTGCAATTCTGTGATAAAGATAAGACCATAAACAATATGTTCATTAAAACCATGGAGGAATGAATGGAATAGCAAGCAAATGAAACACAAGGTCATGGGCCAAGAATATGCATCCATCAGGCTTTATAAAACCCATAATCTATTCCTAAATTTCCAGATAAAACACACACATGGTTGGGTTCTCTGACACTTCCACAAATACTAGAAGACTGAAGACTTCACTGGTAGAAAAACAGAAGCTCAATTTTGTGGTATTAGATCAAATAAATAATTATTGCAGAAAATATCTTTTTTTTTTTGAAACAAACAAAAAAGTTTCTTAATGAAAATATAAATTTCAGCATTTCCTGTGAAGACTAAAGTACCATCACCGTCATCATCATTGTTAAACCAAGAGAAAAGTCCCTTCAATTTTTTATTAACTAAGAAGCAGCTTTCTGTTCCCTCTCTGTGAGACTCTCCAACCCAGCAGCTTTTCAGTGCCAGGTCAATTCAGTTTGTTCTCAAGAACATGGAGCTCCTTCGTGAACGTGGAATGAGGTGTGGAATCATGTGGGTGTGTCCAGCATCACAGCACGTGGCACAGGATAAGAAACCCATGCTTTGAGCCTCAGGACAGGCACAGCCAACCCATTGGGATGTGGTGATGGTGGAGAGATGGGGGACAGAGTCCTGCCCCAAGGCTGCAAATACCTAAACATTTTTTTTTTTAGCAGTGGCCTGAAACACGAAGGCATGGACAATTCTGTTTGCTGGCATGCAGAGTGGATATTTGTTCCATGCCTAAAATTCAGGGAAAAAACACAGCTGGGCAAAGGGTGAGCTCTAGCATGGGAAATTCAGGATGTGGCAGAATTCCCTTCCTTGCCTGATTTCTGGGCACTGCCATAGCACACAGTCCAGCCAAACATTTACCAGCCAAACATATTCCACCTGAAAATTTCCAACGGGCTCAATATCAGCATGCTGATATTGAAATGCCAGCACAAGCAAACTGCATTTTTCTAATTTCATTTTTATCTGTGCATCTAAATTCTACCTTTTCCTTTTGGGATCTCCTCCTGTAGTCCTGAACTGTCACTAGCTGTGACAGTCATTATACAACACTGCAGTGCTCTTTTGCCCTCTTAGAGGCTTTTTCCAAGTGCTAGATTATTACTCATCTATAGTTAGATTGCGACTCACTTAGAAAGGGCCTAATTCTGCTTTTACAGTCCACTTAATTGTGAGACACTGCACAGAAAATATGTAAGTGGTGAACAAAATAGGGAGAAAGATAAGGTCAAGCCCAAACTGATGAGGTTCTCTAGAATTAAAAGGAGTTATATAAATAGAAGATAATATTTTTCTTGTTAACAAGAAAGTTTTTTTCATTTTCTTTCTGGGGCCTTGAATCTGCTATTTAAGTCAGTGGGAACTTTTGTTTTCAGTGCCTAACTTTTTTTTATTCTCAAAAGCTTCTAATAAACAGTTTGGCTTGCAACTTGTGCTGTCAGATGGAGAGCTCTGGGATTATGCTGGTGGGCAAGGGATGAAAACATTCCTTAGGCTGAAGAGCTGTCAAGATGAGCACTTCAGTCTTAATGCCAAGTGGCCAAATTTTGCCTGCAGATTCTCCAGTGTGAATCAAAAGCAACATTATCACAATCGTGGGTATTAGAAAGATAGAATCCTAATAAATGGGAGGAAAACAAAACCTCAGGAGGTTTTAAGGAAGTGGATTAGTTTAGGTAATTTTGAGCAACTATTCTCAAGAAAGCACTGGGGGACAGTTAAGTTTAATTAGGCTGCAGCTCTTCACTGCAGGTGGTTTTGTTTCTGCCACAAACCTCTTTTCTTCCCCTCTCAGGTGTACCAGTGAGCACTGATAAAACCCTGGAACTGCTCTTGTATGATAAGAAAGCAAGAGACAGGTGACTGGCCTGCTTATGAAAGAGGTGTGAGTGAAATCACCCTTGTCAATTTTGAATTAACAAGAGCTAAATCTTCCTGCAAGAGGCCAGGCTGGGTGGGAAGAGGTCCTGGTGGGTATGAGCTGAGCTGAAAAACACACTTTGTCTGCTGCAAGTAGCACTGACAGTGTGAGAGCTGCTGGGACTGTGACTATTCCTTTCATCCCGTCGTTATTACTGCCTGGGGCTCCCCCTGCATGTTTGTGCTCTACCAGGATAAGACTTTATTCTTCACTTTTCCCTACTGGGACCTTCGCAGAAATACCATATTTATCTGAAACCTTCACAGCCCTGATCCATTTGAAGTCAACACAACTACAGGAAGAAAACTTCAGCAACTGGGCAAAGATCAGGAAGACCCTTCAGGTTACTGGGCAATTTCCCCCCCTCCTCCCAATGATTTTTAACTTATTTAGGTTAAATTTTAATCAAGTAGAAAACTATGAGTCTAAAAGCAGACAGAATTGATTATATTTTGTGTTTTCTGTGTTCACCCACAATTTTTTTAATGTGGTGTTCTTGACATGTTGTGTTTCTGACGAGGTGGCAGAATAGCTCAATTTTATACATAATTTATTGAAAGTTTTTAAACTGTACATTTCTTGAGTAATTTCCATGTATAATTGAGCTTAAATTGCATTTGGCTTATTTTGAATTAGGAAATCTCATACTGAATCAAGTCACATTAATACATGTTTGGTATCTCTTTAAGAAGCCACTTCTAGGTCCTTACTAATTTTTAAAATATCCTTGACTCTTTTTAAAATTAAATTGAATTGCTGTGATTTTAAAAACCTAAACTTGGAGTTCAAACATCAGAAAATAGGGATTTTTAAACTTCCCATGTGTTTTCTTACTTTCTCTTGAAAAATTTCTCTCAAAAAGTTTTCTGATTGTATTGTCTAGTTTTGAAATATTGATTCTAGTTAAAAAGCAATAATCAGAAAACCAGTAAACTTCTAAAGAAATAAAATATATTGCAGGCCTAACTATAACCCCAATACCATTAGGCACTCTGAAGCTCTTGCTGAGGAGCCATTTAGATGCTCCAGCACACCACACTGAGTCCATATGGATAGCACCTTCCTTTATACCCTCACAAGGGCAGCTGGTCTTGTACAAAATGGGACAAAGAGCAGAAAAGTGGGTCCGTGGAGCCTGCTAATTTGGGAAGATGTGAATTTGCCTTCCCAGTCTTACTTATCACACAAACTCTCACAGTAGTCGCTAAAGTGTCCAAAAATAGGAGTTTGCAGCCCTAACTATAGCCTTGTGAAACAACGAGAAACTCGTAACATCTCCCCTATTAGGGAGGCTTGTGGTTTGGGAAGCAGATGGATGGAATGGCGCAGTGCATCCCATCCACCTTCGGCAGCTTGGCCAAATGTTTCAAAGCACAGCAGTTCCATCACTTTAATTATAACTCATCTCAGGTGTTATCGCCAAAATGATTTTGGCCTAGTTTCGATTCATCCTGGCGCGTTAGCAGGAAGCAGGGAAGATGGGGAAAGAGGAGGAGCTCTACAAGGTATTATTATTCATGTAAGCAAAAAAATTCCAAAAGTCACACGTGACCTTGTTCCACCAAAGAGTAAATAACAACATTAATAACAAAGGCAGCACTGGGGAATGTCACTGGGTTTGCACTGGTGTCAGCATTTCTGTAGGGCATCATTTGCTTTCTTTTTTCATTTTAATTGGATCTTAAAACTCTTCCTTGGTCCTACAGCTTGGAATTTTAGCACCAGCTCAGCAGAAACATCCCTTAGAAAAATATTTGGAAATTCAAATCTCTCCTGAATATTGAGTAAAACACAGTCATTTAAACCCTTTAAAGCAGTCTTGTTCTGATGAGCAGTCATGGCATCTTCTTGTTCAACAAGGCTGCTGTCTGACATGGCTCCTCATTTAGATGCTAAAAGTAAACTTTTGCTCTCCCATTCTGCCTGGAATTGATGCATCTAAGAGGATGAAAATGTCTTTCTATTACTACCTTGTACAACAGCAGAACTGCTGCATTTTTATTATCTTCCTCTGAGGGTCTCTCTGAAGGCACGAGGGTTGCATAGGAAAGATATTTTAAAATGTGATTTTAAAATATTTTCTATATCTTTTTGATATAGAAAATCAGTAGGCTAAGCAAACGAAGCACCAATGATATTTATTTAGAGCGGAATTGTACTTTAAAGGTTTTTTTTTTTGTTCTGCATCACTGTAACTGTAAAAAAATAACCCATTTAATTGTAAATACTAGTGTTAAAATTTTTATGTTCTGGGACTGCAGATTTCTATGCAATATGGCTTATTTTTTTTCAGACTAGAAGTTTAAAATTCCTGAAAAGGCATATATCAAATAATGACACCAAATGTGCAGAATTTGCAAGAATTAAGGAGGCTAAGAAAAGAGCATTTTTGAAATCTGGCCACTGATGTCACATGAGATCCAAGATTTTGAAAATCAGGCCCTGAATTTTTTGTTTCAGCTTTTCAAAGCATTTACATGCCTAAAGATGAAGAGAAACAGCCAGTGAGATTTATAGAAACACCTAAACGTTGGTTGTTAGTCAATGAAAATTAAGTATATAAGCCAGTCAGATGCTTCTGTAAATTATACTGGATGTCCAGCTGCATTTTTAAAAATAGAAAACATTTACAAATCAATTCCTTTGAAGCCATTATAACCTCTCATAAACCTTATCAGCTACCTGGCACCACAGTATTCAGGGATAGATTGCTCTCAGCCTGGATCCTTATTTGAAAGATGTCCTTTGCCTGTGTGATGGAGCAATGAACCACAGATGGACAAATCACAGATAAAGTATCAGAATATTTCTGATAAGGGACAGTACTTAAGCTACAATATCCCTTCACATGTCACAGAAATATGGCGAAGTATTTTGAAATATTTTCTGCACTGGGATTTTATATTCATGTAAAGTCATGTAAAAGTGACAGTGATTTTTGATCGATTTCCCCATAATATAGAAAGGGATTTTACCTGTTTAATCTTACTCTTGTGTTGTCTAATATAGACTTGCTAGGAATATACGGGGAGATGGCACATGTTTTGCTTGGAGCAGATGCAAACTTGGATCTAAAACGAGAGGTGTGTTTTGTAAGTAGTTACTGATGACATATGGGCATGATAAATTCAGAACAGATTGTCATTTAGCACCACCAAGAACCTTACCCTTCAAACGAGGCTGGATATGATCCCAACTGATTACATCACTGCCTGTTCTCGTGTCTTTGTGTCCAGGAGGAATTGCTTCAGCTCCCCTGGCATCGTGGCAAGTTCACGAGATCACACCTGCCATTTAAAAGGGCAAATTTTATGACCTCTGTACTGCTGGAAGTGCCCGTGCTCTCCATGTGTCCCTTCGTGCTCAGTTGCATCTCCACGAGCACAGCACAGAGCCCGCACACAGGGACAGTGGAGCACCAGGTCCTCTGTCCTCTGTGATATTGAGGCTTGCACGAGCAATTCCAACATGGAACACCCTGATGTGATGTCTGATTCCCCAGTATCTCATTTCCAGGTTTGTGTGGTATAAAGCAGGTGAGAACCACTCTGCACTGATGCTGCCAGCTGATGGAAGGAGCCTCGCACAGGCAGTGCCCACGCTTACTGGCAGCTTAGAAATGCTGATTAGAAGAAAGGTATTAGGCTTTAGTTGCAAATATGAAACTTTTTGCTTGACAGTCACCTGTAGGAGAGATGGCTGCTTTCCATGGAGCTGCTTTCTGGCTTGTAATCAGCTCCTTATTACCTTACCAGCTTAAGAAAATTTCCAGAGAACTGTGCTGGCCTTTACCCCAGAATGACATGAGGAAGATCTATCAAAAGAAAGAGAAAAATAAAGAAGAGATCAGCTAGAAGTCAATCACTACTCTGCTCCTCAGACAGAAGCTCAGAGATGAGCAAAGAGCTGCGTGAGTTGTCCAGCTGCCAGAGGAGACCAAGCACATCCTCTGAGTGCCTGAGTGTTCACAGGATACCTGGCTCTGTGTGACTGCACGTTGGCCTTGCATGTGAGATGAGTCCTAAGCGATGTTCTCAATTTCCATATTAATTCAAGAACTGCAGCCAAAGGTAGAAACCCAGAGTCTCCAGGGAAGGAAAACAAATTGCTTCGACTTCTGAAGGAAATCAATATTAGACGGTGCATTGGTTAAAGTGTGGAAACCCATGGATCAGTTCCAGATTCTGTGTAAAGAGATCCCTTAGGAATTCTTAGAATAGATCTTCATTATATTCAGCTTAGAAACACTTCGAGCAGGAGACAAAGTAAAGCTGGACAATTCTGCAAATAGCTTGTCTTTTGGCTTGGAAACCAAAATATATTTTAGTGTAATTTAAAACAGTCTGCTAAACCTGTGAACTCTGGCAGCAGAAACACCACTCTGCCTACAAGGTCACCTGCCTGGGATAATAATGAGCAAAAGAACAAAGATCAAAAGTTAAAAATTCCCTTTTCCCATTGAAAGGTTACAAGACACTGGGATACTAGGTGATGGAGAATTTACATAAAATGAGATACAAGATCACCTTCAATTACATTCCTACTTACAAAGTTGGATCCTGGGACATCACTCTGTGGCCTTAAGAAATAGTGTGAAATTAGAAGAAAATTCATATGTGAGTTACAGGAATATGAACTTTAAGGAGACAGAAGACACTGTAGTGGTTTAACCACTCTTAGGCAGTAAAAGGGCATGCTCCTCTGGTTCCAGCTGTGCCAGGGCAATATGCTGCCACTCTCAACCTAATCCTCACGGCAAATCCTCAGATTTCCCGTGGTAGAAATTATGCTGCCTCTGATCTGCTGATGCTCAGGCTGCTGAGATGACTTTTCCTTAACCTTTATCGGTCTAAATAAGGCACATTAGATGAAATGGTTCAACAGTACATTTTTTTCAATAATACATCTAATTTTGAATAAAATGGGTTAGGGAGCACGAGCACAAGCAGTCCTGCTGGCAGGTTTGAGGGGGCTGTTACCTCAGCACAGGAATGGTAAGTAGGTGCTGGGGACTGTTGAACTTTTGACAGCTCGACAGAACTGTTTGCAGAGTGAACCTCACACCTCACCCTTCTTCAGTTACCTCTTTCAGTTTCATTTAAATGCTCTGGGCAGTGAGGAAAGTTAAACCAAACAGTAGAGAAACAAAATCAGTGAAGGGAAAAAAAATTAAAGGCGGTAATAAAATCTTGTTTTGTTCAACCCCACGGTCAGGAATTATGGCTGCTCCCATTTAATTAAAAATCAGCACCAAAATGCTCCTCTGACAAAGACAGTGTTGGCTTCAGAAATCAGTGAACAAACAAAATTTTCAAAACCTACTAAAATCTTTAAAAAGCCAGTAAAATACATTGCCATCATCATGATGCATGGTTTCATAACTAAACACTTATTAAACCCTAAAGCACACATACACACTCTGAAAGTCAAAAAGAATACAGAGATCCATGCCACACTCCATTTACACAAGAGCCTGGTTAAAAAAGGAGCAAGTCACCATCTGCTGAACCATCTGCTTCATCCAAGTCCTGTTCTTCATTTACGGTCACTGGGATAGGAGCTTCTCCAGGAAAAAAATGCTCGGCATCATCAGAATCCCCAGATAAATATTTAGTACTTTCTAATACCAACCTCAGATTAGTCACAATAGTGGTTTCAGGGCAAAGTTTTGGCTCAGGACATAGATTTGACTTAGCTGGCTACATACTTGAGGATTAAGGACATGATTTTAAACAGCAGCTCAAGTGCTGTGTGAGGTAGCTGAGGGGCTCTGCTCTTTCTGCTTCACTGCTTGCCATGGCAGTAGCCCATCACCTTGGCAGGGAGCCTCTGTGGGAGAAGGATGCACTGTTTGAGCCTGTGGGATTGTGGCCATGTACAAAAATGGTGAGTTTTGCCTGTTCATCCTGGTGTGCTTTCGGTTTAAAAGGGAAAAGCAGTGAGACTTCTTTCCATATAACCTGGCAACTTCATAACTTTTTGCTACATGATGACTGTTTTAACCGAAGCCTACTTTAATGTTTAGCCTGCCAAAGTATTTGGGCACTCAGAAAGAAATTGTTTTCCTCCTCTTCTCCTAAAACAAGTGTTCTGTGGATGAGCTGTCTCTCTGAATGTGACAGGAGCACAGAAGGGTAGAAGTTATCTTTGACAGCTAAATATTTCCTCATTGATTCACTCCTTTCTGTGTCTTGGAAGCCCACCCAAGCAGGCAGAAACCTAGGTTTTATACTTTCCTGTAGTGAGAGCACCTGTATATGTAGGGGACAGATGTATTCCTGGGTTATTTACTGTGCAAACAGCAGGAGATGGAGCAAGCAGCTATTCCAGTCCCTTTGTCTGCAAACAGTTTGGTAAATATTTAATCCAAATCAGGCCTGATTGATGCTGACCAAAATAGTGCATTCCCTAATTCCCAGATGCAGCTGTTACTACAGAAGTCAGACTTTAGTGGAGATAGGCACAGACATTATAGAGGGCAGGTGACTATGGTGGCAGAGAGATGTATTTTTAGTAGTGGCTCTGAAGTGGTAATCAACACTGGCTCTGAACTTTACCCTCCACAGTGAAGCAACCTCTGTGCTTCACTGCTACTTCACACTGGAGTAAAGTCACCTTCTGTTGGACTTTACTACAGCAAAATAACAAAATTGATCAAATAATGCTTTCTGCCCCAGTGCAAAGCAGATGAGTTGGTTTAAAAATCCCAGTCCAAACCTTGCTGCTCTGATACCCCATGTGGAGTACCTAGGCACAGCTTCCTGCTCCTCATGGTCTGGATGTTCACCACAGCCTTTCTTTTCCTGTCCAAATCATGTTTTGCTCACTTTAAAATTTTTCAATTATCTTACCTTCAAATGCTGAAGAGGAGAAAACATGCGTAAAAAAACCCTAAAAAAAAAAAAAGTGTACCCTTCTCCCTCAAACTCTTACTTTTCCTACTGACCCTTCCTTTTCTGAATCTCTTTCCATGAATTCTTCCAACAGGGATTAACTGCATCAACCCATCATCCCAGTTATCATTTCCCATGTAAATGAATGTGCCTGTTACGGGACTGAAAATGGCACTTGAACACGAGGGGACCTTGGGTGCTGTCACCAGGTTCCTATAGCAACTCTGCACTCCAAACTGCACTCAGGCAGGTACAGCTTAGGGTAGAGCAAAGTGGCCATAAATCTGCACCCTCTTTCTTCTTCAGCTGGAGATTGGCTTGGTTTCATGGCACAAAGCCATCCAATAGAGGCTGCTCTGGTACATCATGGGCTGGCACAGCCCCAAAGGGATATTCTTGCAGAAAAGGATGGGCCGTGGCTGACGGGCATTTCCCTGATCACATTTCAAGGACAGGAGGTAGAAGGCAAACAATAACGTGCTGCCACTTTGTCACTGTCCCACCTCTGAAACCCCACTTACTAACAAAAACTTTCCATATACACCAGGAATTTAGAAAGTTTAGTCACTGGGATGGCAGGATGGAGCTGGAAAGGGTCATTATCTATCTCAGTGGGCTTTACTTTCCAGCATCTCATAAGCTGATCCCTAGAGCTGCACAAGGCAAAGGCAAGGTTGCTGGAAGCCTTCTACTGTCATATTTCATAAACATAAATGATAACAATGTGCAGAGCATAAACTAGCTGATTATAAGTCCATGCTAATAATCTATTCTCTAGTACAAAAAGAAATATTTTGCACAACTGTGTTAGCCATTGTTTATATAAATATTGTACAAATTCATCATAAACTCCCAGTCATGAGGAATGATGAGCTGTGATAGCGATTATCTCTGAGCAATTCTCAAGGTACCTATTTGCTAGAAAGAAAAGCAAGACCTAAAATGAGCAAAATGTTGTCTTCAGAGGAGGATCCCAGAGCAGCGTGCTCATTTAAAACAGGAAGGGTGAATGTTAATTACAGCTAATAGGCAAAGCAGGCTCAATTTCCATAGCAAAATGATTTAGTGCTTCCATTAGAATTCCCACAAAGCTTAAAAGCAAGACTGAGAAAACTGTCATGGAGTTGTGCACTGATGCAGGAAAAACACAGGTCTGCCTTGAATGTAGGGACCTGCAGAGGTAATGATAAGTGGATAATGGATAGGATTACCATAAAACCTCACTGCCCTATTGATACAGTTCATAGCCAGAGTTTATTCTGCTCCCTAAGAAGAGGGAAAGCATCCAGGACAATATAACTGAGCTGAGAAGGTATCTCCAAAAGGCGATTATGGATTTTACTTTGACTGGTTCTTTCTTAAAGGTGAAATTCTTCAGCAACAAAAATGTGGTGACCTACTGTTCACCTCTGTAGTGACTGGCCCATTTGGGATCCTTCTGTGCTGAACCATGAATATGACTGGAAATGGGATATTTATCTTTCCATCCTCAAACAGTATTCATTTATATTTTGCTTCACTGTGCATAGGCTTGCCTGATTCAGCACCATTTTAGTGCAAAAGAAGTAGGACTCTCTCATGATGAGGAATATTCAGACCATAAAAAAGGACTATACTTCTCTCTGGCTCTTTCAATCCCAGACAGAAAAAGCAAACAGGATCCATATTACCTATCATTTGATAACTGTCTTTCTCAACCTTGGCTTCTTGTGAGAGCACATTACAGTGCCCAGTTGAGAGGGCTGCACACATCCTTGTTTCTGCACTTCATTTAAATGGAGGATAAGGATAATAAGGATATTAAGAGACAGTAATTTAGGTAGTAACTCTTCTGAAAGCTATGCACTTGGCAGCACTTCCAGAAGAGTATGACTCTGCCTGTTTTATCCTCCCTTATATGTATTTCCAGCCACAGCAATACACAGCCCCCAGGTAAGAAGCTTTTTCACAAGCTCACCACTGCTTACTTGATAACACTAAGTACCCTCACATTCAAAAGCCACCAAAATAAATTAATGCCTTTTTACTTTACAATTAGGATAGCTGAGGATATCAATTTTGCACACCAAAGATTTGTTACTGCTGGTTTTGCAGACTGAGGTTTATTTCTGCTACTCACAGAACCAAAGTTTTGCTGCAGAGCCACAGCTGAAGGGCTGGGAGCTGACCTGCTGTTCCAGTTTTTGCTTTTCCACCAGATTTGCTCCCCAGATTTAAGCCATTTGTTTTGCATTGGCAATAAAGAAGTCCCACAGGTATCAGCAGTGGCACTGTCTGGCCCTGTTACCTACAAAATGATGAAGAAATCTGAGTCAGCTTCACTGGCAACACCGCATTTGGCTGGGAAAAAACACATTTAGAGGAAGTTTAAATTGTATTCTGTCTGCAAAGTAAGAGAAAATTAAACTTCTAAAGCTTCATGATTCTGTTAGAAATGTAACAAATAATTTATCTTACATACCAGTTCCATTTCAGAGCCAGTTTCTCCATGAGGAATCTTAATTTTTAAAAGCAAGGTCCCTTGTGAAGATTAAAATAAACATTTTAAGTAAGTTATTAGGAAATAATTTCTGCATCCTTTTCACATTTATTCAACTTCTAGATTCATTAATTTTTGAGAATTCTAGTTGTAGAGTTTGTAAGTCTTGGTGGAATTAAAGGCTAAAGAACTTTATGGTGTGCTGCACTCCACCATAAATCATGCCAGGCTACGTGGCCAACATCTATTTCCATCATTAGCAGGAATGATATTGCTTCCTGTATGGTGAAACTATTTAAGAAAATACAAAATCCTCTGCCACCAGTCCTGTAAACTTGTCACCGTTTGAATCAGGAGGATCCTTAGGTAAAAGGCCTGTTTCTTTTACTTTTCAATTATGACCTACAAGAGGGTTTGAACTGAATGGCTCAGTGAGATCTTACCATCTCTAACTGTTGTGTTTCCATTTAGCAAATGCCTTACAGCTGAAGTGTAAATGCAGCCTTTAGGAAGGCTTCAAACTTGCAGTGAAAAAGGGAGAAAACTCACGATTTTTAAAATTTGAAAACTGAACTTATTGGGTTGATTTCACCCGATTTTCTCAAGAACAAATGACTAAATAACAGAATATGAGCAATGGATTTAAGTGGGTTTTCTCTCTATGAAAAACATCTGAACAGCCCGAAATGATGTTTGTCTTCTGCACTGAAAAATCAGGACCAGTTCACCATTAGAGATGATAAAACTTTTTGTTGAAAAATACCTGTTTATCAAAAGAGAAATCATATCAATAGAGATCTACAGGAAGGTGCTGGGCTTTCCAAAATTTTTTCCACATAATGTTGCACAACAGGTAAAGGAATAGATGATCCAAGTGAAACCACCATGAGAATTTATGAAAAAATCCTACTTCACAAGGGATCAGCTTTGCCTATCCTTGCAACAAATTTTATGGAATCCTTATTGACTTTAAACTGTGCTTTGGTGTATGCTGGGCATACTAAGCTACCTGAGTTATCAGAACCGTATATCTGTATCCTTACAGAAAGTTTCTTGGTGTCTTTGCTGATGATAAACTGTCCAGATCGAGTCTGAGGAAGAAAAATTCTTCCTGCATTGACTCAGGGTGTATCTTTATTAGTTAATTCCAAAGCTGAAATTCACTCTGACCTCATGATTACTGGTCTGTAAAAGATGTAATGCAGTAGGGAATTGAGTATTTTTGCATCCTCCTGTCTTGCCTTTTTCATATTGCAATCAGCTACATGGCAGTGGTGCTTAAAGAAATTCTTGCAGAGGCCACTGATAAAATATTTGAGTCTGTCAAATGTCATCTTTGTAAAACCCTCAGACTCTGTCCTTACCAGTGGTTGCACAATTGCTATCAAGGGCTGAATATTATGGTATGAAGGTCATAAGTCTCATGCAGGCTCTAACAAAACTCCCTCAAGTTTTCTCAGAGTTCTCAATCTCAATACCAGACATGCATGCCACTCTCCATTTGAGTTGGCACAGAGATTTCAGGAATGACAGCAGCATGATTCAGACTACTTTCTTAAAATCTCTCAGCATATTGACATTACATTAAATGCCAAATGTCAGAGGAACTGCCTTTTTCAATCCTGACTTATTGCTATTGTTATCTGTCACTATTACTGAACTGCAGCAGTACCTGGAACTCAAATTTAGATCAGGGTTTTAAAGCACATAGGAAAATACACAGAAAGACAGAGAAAAATTCTTTACCCTGATGAATAGTTTAGGTAGACAAACCCAAAATGGGATAAAAATCAAATATAGATACCCAGAAACTTGGAGCAATTTGCCAAGGATTTTGAAGCAAGAGTGGTAATGCAGGAAAGAGAACCAGTCTTTCTGAGCAGCTACATCATCCTTCAATAATAAATTTATTAGTTTCTTATTACATGATTTAAATTCCCTGTTTAACAGACACCCAATAGAGACTGCTTAATAGAGATTCCCAGTAGAGTCAGGGAGTATTTCATAATACCTGTCTTTAACTGGCAAAATTTTTTAATGTCCTAATCATTAAATGCACAGAGAATTCATTTATATAGGAGATAAAATAGAAAGAGAAAGGGAAGGGAAGGCACAAATATGTTTTGCAGAGTTACAGCGTATTACAAAGGCCATATATGAACTACCCACACATAAAAATAAATTGCACAGCATCTGCCTTCAAGTCCTGCATGCTGCTGAACTGCAGTGATGGAAAGAATTTATCTTTTATAACTTTCATTTCCAGTGCAGCTGATCTCTTCCTCCCTGGTGATTCTTTCAATTAATAGGTTTTAAATATTCCTTTCCAGCAGAGAATTTATCTTTCCTTGAATTTTCCTGTAGCATTTACATCGCACGTGATTCTAGCAGACATTACAAGTGAAGCCTGTAGTTCAGAGTACTGATCTCTTCTGATGCTAATGACTCTTAATAGTACTTGGGTGAAAAAAGGCCATAAAGAAGGGGAGATTATTTTGATGAAGTGTCAGCACTGAGACTCCTCTTTTGCGTGCAGAGCACTGAAACAGCCTGGACCAAACTCCCCTGTGCTGGGTGTTTGCTCCACCTCCTGAGAGCCAAAGGATCCTGGAGTAACAAATTAAATTGCTGAACCTCCACATCTGATCAATACATGCCAGAAAACGAGCAGGTTTCCCATTCTTTTCAGGGCAAGGGCATGTAAAGGATGCCTGGAGTCCAGGCTTTCCTTCTGCCCTTTGCTTGCATAAGGTCTCAGGGGTGAGATCAATTTTGCAACTGTGTAGTTCCACTGACTTCTATGGACTCATTTCTTCTTTCAAGTGAAAATTGGGTCTAAGAACTCAGTCTTGATGGAAAAGTGTGCTAAAATATTCTGGTAGGCCAACCCTGCAGTCCCTGGCACAGCTTTTGATGGGAATTTGCATGTGCATACAAAAGCGGATTTAGAAGTTATTAGTTAGATTTGAGCCTAAATGTAAAACATCTGATTTAACATTGCACATTCCCATGAGTTTCGTTTGTTTATGTGCATAAGCAAAATTCAATGATTGCCTGTTAACATATTATTCAAAACATAAAAATCAATTAAAATAATTTTCTACAATTCACTCGTAGCCAAATGCTGACACAGTTTAAACTCACTACTGCCCTCAAAAGCAATGGGAAAACCAAGCTAAACATGAATATGGATTTAACTACTTTAAAAAAAAAGCTTTAAGTGTTTTTCCACCCACATTACAAAGTAACTGAAGAACAATGAATAATTAGAAAGATTGGTCAGGTTTTAAATAAGGTTTGCTCATACGTGCTCTAGATTAAATAAAGCTATTGTGATAATTTAAATAAATTTAATTCTATTTTTAGAGGATTTAGTCCAACTGAATGTAGCTGGTAATTAAGGAAATAGCAGTTCTAGCACTTGCTCGCTCTTGTATTTTCTTGCAGACAAAGAACACATAATTTCCTACAGCCCAGGCCCTGCACACCTTCCCAGTATGTAAAAAATATCTGTGGCTTGCAAAGCCCTGTCACTATAGCCATAAAGGGACCTGCTGGCAGGATAAACCACAGGGGATGTCAGAGTCCACACAGCCTGCAACTTTTCATGGACATATCTCTGCATTTCCCAAGGATTCTCATAATTTTTGTAGAATGTGACACTCCCCAGAGTTTGTGGGTTGTGATTTGTTCTTCTTCAAGGGTCGTGAGCATCCTCTCTAATTCGCCTCTTCCCTGATTGAAAAGAGATCCATCTACTCCAATCACAGCAGAATTTAGGAGTGTGAAATAGGTGTGATGTAATTGTGTAAGGACTTGGATGTCAAGATTAAGACTTATTTGTTGTTGCTCTGATACAATATGCTTTGTTCCCCTTTTTGTTCGGGAGGTATATCTTAAAAAGTGCTGAACTCTCCACTGATCCTACATTCAAAAGCCAGTTAGAGCCTATAATTAAATAGGAATTAAAATTCAGTAAGGAAATAATTTTCCTTTTCATGACTTGACTAGTTATTTGAAGTAGGGAGTAATATACTTCAAGTTATAATCAGAGAAATTAAATGGTTAGAACACAATAGCTGATTTTTAAAGGCATTTTGTTAACAACAGGAGTTAAGCACTTCTATATCTTTATAAATCTGCCCCACAGCTTTCTTCCTACCAACACATGAACTAAAATAGCATTAATCTGTCTTGGAAAGGGGGAGCAGCTTCCACAATCAGCAGGTCTCAGGTGGGGAGTCAGGCAGGAACTGAGGCAACTTGTTTCTACAGGGGAGAGTTGCTTCTGCATCCACCTTCTGCACCATACACCCACCTTTATATCAGAGTAATTTCACTGTTTTCCCTCTACTTCAAGCAGTCATTATTTTTTGGTTTCAGGCTAATATTTGAGAGAAGGATTTTATTCAGACAACCTTTTTTTATTGCCCTGTACACCCTACAGTAAATCTGTTCTGAACTTTCCTGATTGTTTTTTTTCATTTGGTTTGGCTTGGTTTTGTTAGGGGTTTTTGTTTGTTTGTTTGTTTGTTTTTGTTTTGGTTTTGGTTTTTTTTAACCTGTTTTTTCTAGTTAATGTGATTTTACAGATTGCCAGAGAACCCTGTCAGATTTCTAATTCTGCCTAAAAGCATCACAGTTCTCCCTATGATAATTATCCAGATCCCTACTTGCTGCAAATCCTTGTTGCTCACTGCAGATCAATGAAATAATAACAGTTTGCAACAGGTTATATATAATAACTTCTTCCCTTAATGTCAAAGGCAAGGAGAGATTTAAGCAACAGCATCTCTTTAGTTTCCTGCTTGTTCACCAAAGGCAGCAGGACTGAGGAATATGTGTAGGTGTTTTGCTGTACCAGAGCTCAATGGAGAGTCAGAACTGATCTTCCTTTTTCACATCTATCTCAAGTAAGTTATACAGATTAAAATGCAGTACAAGAGCTTAGGGAGAACCTGTATAAAAAGCAAGCAGCTAAATACAGTGTTATGGGTTTCATCTTTTTTTTGCAGAGTGGAATTAGCTGAACCAATTTCCTCACTTTTGGTGGAATATTCACTGAACAATCCCATTAGAGAAACAGAAATTGAATGGGCAGCCAATCATAAAAATAATTGCTCAACCTTTATCCTTTCCAGCTGATTTTTGAGAATCTGAACTCAACAGCCCTCCATAGGCCAAGCATGAATTGATTCATCTAAAATTGAATTAATTTAATTTGGGAACAGTCATGTTTGAAGGCAAAATGTTGCTTGACTAAAATTTATTATTCTGATTCCTGATTTCTGTGCGAGTGCAATCAAAAAATGAAATACCTGTTTTTGGAGGATGATTATGTCTACACATGAGACTGCTGGGTTTTTTTTATATCAGCAGCAGCAGGAGCAGAGTGTTTGTACAAAGACCTTTAGACTCTCAGCTCTAATATGAAAGCAATACGCAGAAGTCCCAGAGCTCCATTTTCTCCTTAGATACTGGGTGAGATCCATAACCTTTCTATATTTGATTTTGACATAATAGGAAGAAATATACTTACCAGCCCAACTGACAGCCATACTTCCAGATACATTATAAGTTTAGGAATTTGTAAAGAAGAATTTTACAATGATCGAAAGCTGTAATTTGAAAAGTTCCAAAACATAAAACACATGCAGATACATTAATAAAATAGAAACTATCTGCACCTTTTTTAGGGTGTCCCATTACAGAAAACAGCAATACAAGTGTTAAAGGGAGTAAGTGAATTCCAGAAGGTGATATGAATTTATCTGCAGGACCACAGATGTGCCAGTTAGTGTTTGTAGGTGAGGTAAGATTGCTAAATTCTGCAAGATAACAGTGAAATGATGTGGTTTTAATGCCATCATTCAGGCCACATTTACAGTCTAACTAATAGACCCAAATTTGCAGAATGGCTAAGAACTCACTGTTTCCACTGCTTGCCCTAGAAAACTAGGGATGCTTAGCAACTTGGAATTCCTGTCTGAGTCTGGCCAGAGAAGGGCTACAGAATTACATCATATATTACAATGTAGCTGTAACATATCTTTTCTTTTTTAGTCATAGGCAAACAGGAATATGCAAAGAATTAGATTTCTTGTGTCTTACTACCTGTTAGTTAACTGCAATCATTTCCACTGATTTGCACTACAGCAACAGTCAGGATCCCAATACTGAAGCTCACTGTACGTGCACACACTGATTCCTGTCATGCCTGCATATTCTGTGCTCATTCATGTGCACATGTGTCTGTCTTATTTGTTAGCGTTATGGACCCACCTTCCATGTGAAAATAGCATTTCTCTCACTGTAGATCACAAGCTCTTTGGGTGTCCAGAAAAACATCAAGGTATTGACAATATTTAAAAAGCAGCTCTCTCTAATCTCTAGCAACAGGGTCGAGCTCACTGTCGGTACAGTTACTTGGTGCTAAAGGCAATTAAAGCTACTTAGTGGGTGGTACAAAAAAGACACTTGTCAGTCATAGGAGGGCAGAGTCACATAAAGATTCATGAGCTAAACATTCTTGCCAAACCTTTGAGCCATCCCTGTGTAAACTTTCCCAGCAGCTAAACAGAATGAAGCTTCCAGAGGGAGAGCGTCTCATGAGGGGATTCACAAAATGCTTGTTGTATCTACCTTGTAGATAAATTTTAGATGTCTGTAATAGACATCTAAACTCCCTGGGCCCATTTTGTTTATTTATTCATGGTTTGGACAACATTTTGCAAAAGAAGGTTTTTCTATTAGAAACAATAACTGGCATCTCCAATCCTTTTTTTTTTAAGTCATAGCATGTCTGTAAGCCTTAAACAACTATTTTAAGTATTTCCATTACCATGCAAAGGAAGTAGCCCTTCTTCAGGAAAAAAAATATCCTTAAGTAGGAATATAAAATGGATAAAGACTAGCAGAAGAGTTCGTAAATCTTGCAAATGTTAATAGATACAATAATAAGTAACTATTTAAATCAATGTAACCTAAGCACGTATTTTGAATACTTTACTGACAGGGTGAACTAAGAACCTGGGAAAAGATATTGTTAGTCAGGGGCCTTACTGGATATGGAATGAAGGGAGTGGCTGATGCCACTTGGTCTGCTCAGCTGGAGAAGAGGACACTGAGGGGACACCTCATCAGAGTCTGCAGCTTCCTCATGAGGGGAAGAGGAGGGGCAGGCACCGATCTCTTCTCTTTGGTGGCCAGTGACAGGACCCAAGGGAATGGCCTGAAGTTGAGTCAGGGAGGGGTTAGGTTGGGTATTAGGAAAAGTTTCTTTGCCCAGAGGGTGGTTGGATGCTGGAACAGACTCCTCAGGGAAGGGGCCACAGTACCAAGTCTGGCACGGTTCAAGAAGTGTTTGGACAATGCTTTCAGACACAGGGTGTGGCTCTTGGGAATGGCCCTATGCAGGGCCAGGAGCTGGACTTCAATGATCCTTGTAAGTCCCTTCCAGCTCAGAATAGTCTGTGATTCTGTGATTCTAGTACTTGTCTCAGTTGTTCAGAATTAGATACAGAAGATTTTTTCTGAAAGACATTTCTCTTTTCAAGTCTAAGTAAAGTATATGTGTGGTTCAAGCTCTATCTCCTGCTAGCTTTTAGTCTTTGTTTAATGAACTCTTTACTAATTGGGAAAGGTCCTTTCCAATTTGTGACATGTTTTTGGATTGCTTAACAGATGTAATTAGCATTGAGTCACTTTATCTCTAAATCAAGCATTTTTCTGCTCCTGCTATCTTCCAGCATTTAATGCATTAGTGCTTCCTAATGCCTCTAGGCCATGATTAAAATTTGTCCTTTAATCTGGAAGTTTGAATTGATGGTCCCCTGTCTCTAAAAACCCATTGTTCTTGAACTCAGAGGAGCGAATTGGAGAGAAGGAAGGATGGTGGCCCTGGAAAGATAAACAGAAAAGCACAGACAGGAAGGAAGTGACTGAGCAGCAATCCCAGCACTAAGCTGAACTGAAGAGTGATGTAGGGTTTGAGGGGAGGTGACTTTCATACATCCCATTCGAGACTGCAGTGGGCATCTCAGACTCCAGAACAGAAGTCCTCACCTTCCCAGCATCATTGGCAGATCCTGGTCAAAACCACAGACCCTCCAGCACTAGGTCATCCTGGAAGGAGACTCTGAATCAACTTTTAAGAATACACATAAATAGCCATTGAAAAGAAGTCTTTAGTGAAGAATAAGTTACAAAAAATTCAGGAACTGCCATCTATATGTGTAAGCTTTTAACTTGTTAGTTTACTGGTTCACTTGTAGCTCATTGCTCACAAACAAAACAATTGGCACACACAGGAGGCACTCTGACATGTCAGAGAAGATAAAAAAGTATCTAGATAAATATTATGTAGAACATCCTGTATCTGAAGACAGGTTCAGTGAATACTCCTTGGTTGGCCAAGTATGAATGAACAACAAAGATTTCAACCCAATGACACTCACCAAACAACACATGGTGGGTTTTATTTACAAAACCTGAAAACCATCCTACTCTATTCTCAGCTCCCTGGGTCTCTTGTATTCCTTATTCCCCTTTAGAGCACAGAAAATATTGTGTGTTTGTTTGAAAAAAAGGCTATAAAGAGAAACTGGGAAAAGAAAGTAACAGAGAATGAGAAGGGGTGTTTTTTAGAGATCCTTTCTTCCACCACGTTTTTAGTTTTTTTGCTTTTAGTCACAGTCTGTGTCTCAGTGGGTAATAATGCTAAAAGGTGGATGGCACCCACACACAGCATACCTCGTCTGAAATACCAGAGATAATTCAAGGAGCAGACACTCTGTTCTGAGCTCTGAACGGCACATCTGTCTCAGTCCTTTGGACTTTTTCCTCCTCACTCAGCATTTATTTCCTCTCTTTGTATCCATGAGTTTGCATGAGCACAGAAGCCTCTTCTCTTCCAGACAACTGCTCAGACAGCTGCCTGGCTAGAGATGAAAGAACCCTGCCTTACAGGAACTGGAGCAGAGCCAGAGCTTGCAGCAAGGGAAAAATGTGCTGCCCGAGTGCAGCCACGGCCACTGGCCTGGGCCAGCCTTGGCCAAAGTACTGGGGCCCGTTTGAATCTCAAGTGCAAGTGTCAAAATTAAGGTGGCCGATATCTTACCTCACCACACACTTCAACAGCTGAATTACTCTGTCAAAACTGGGAATTTTACCATCCACTTCAGTTCAAAGACAGTGCCTGCACTGCCTCAAGGGGCAACCAGAGTACATGCCAGTCTGTCCTACTTATTCAGAGCAGATATATTTAAAGGTAAAATCTTGCTGACTGAAGAATTACTTGCCGTTTCTTTAATTGTGTATCAGCTGCTTCATAGCTTCTGTTTTTATTCAAATTTGGCTGAAGCTCCATCCAAAAAGAAAGTTTGAAAATGGATGTGGAAAAATCCCTCCCTCCTCTCCCAGCACCATGCCCACTCCTGCCAGTTTTTATGATTTGACTGAACAACAGCCCAAAGCTCAAAGAAGAGAAGGCCAAACCCTCGAAGCTGTTATTTTTACACTTTGTAATCCTCATGCCATTTCAGGGGTTCCCAAATGTCTGGCAGACATTTCCAACATCTGATGTTGGCAGCACTGCATGTTGCTGCAGCTGAGCTCACACGAGCTGGATCTTGCTCCATTTAAAGGAAGCTGATTTCAAAGCATATCCAGTAGAACAGGCATCTAGAGGTGGACTTTCATGACTTCTCTGATGGAAAACAGTGTTCACAATCCGGCCAAAGATAAACACTTTATTTTACTTGGCTTTGAAAGTGACAGCAACTTACCAAGACTTCCTATTCAGAAGGAAATGTAATCCAGTGGGAGAAGAGATGTGGGAAAGAGTGTCAGTGGATGAATGAAAGGATGAAGTTTTGTTTGACTATTTCTTCTTGTGGCAAAGAAATGTTAAGCAACAGAATGGATCATTTAGACACTACACAAAGTATTTAAAAAAAAGGGGAATTTAAAATCAATAATCTCTTCAATAGTTCCTGTTATTGATTCTAAACTTTTTTGTCTAAACAGAAAAACCCTTATGAGCTCCAAAGACCAGAAATTTGTCCAATGCTTACAGGCTAATATCTTTCTCTATATTGCAAGATACTTAAATTTAAAATGCTATACTACTTAGCACTTAAAATCTTGGCTGTATATTCATTCTAATTACTTTTAAAACCAGCTTGGGCTGTGCAGCAAATGAAGTAGCTGGCACATCAGAATAACGCTGCAATCTTCCATTACTGCCTTTTTGTGCTAAAAGAGGAGTCAGCCTTGGCATGTGCAGTATTCCCACTATTTTTAATATGAACAAACATATATTTCTCCAGTTTTTATAATAGACTGAGAGACTCTTTTTGGCTCAGCTCAATATGATTTTTAATAATTCCTCTGGCTCTGACCAGAAGCTTTTATGAGGAAACAACAGATAATTCACAGCATTTCTCTGTCTGTGCTATTGCTTGGTTTGCTTGAGACGTGGGGCAAAATGGAAGTTTTAGATACATTGCAATGCCTTAATTCCACACAATCAGCTATTGGGTAGTCAGTGTCAGGGAGCTGTAGAGGTGAAACCAGCACAAAAAGAGTGAAGCTGGGCATTCTTTCGTGAGTTTTCACAGCTCCTTCACACGGTCAGTATTTGTCCCCCTGTCCCTGTGTGCCCTGCACTGCTCTGCTCATACAGGTGCCCTGCACAGGTCAGATACCTGAAGCACAGTCACCTGTCAGGGGGGTGAACCCAGAGCAACCCAATAGCCAATAAAAATTTTTACAGCTGGTCAAAAGACCTAGGAAAAAAAAAAAATGTGGGCATGAAGGAATTCACCACAGCTTTCATGTCTCTGTGTTTTGTGTCTCTCCAGTTGCATCCTACAGCCCCTTAGAACTATAATAGATCTATAATTCTTGATTTGCAACTGCACTTTCTTGGGAGATGTTTAATATTCAAAGTCCAATGTGAATTGATTGTAAATTCCAGTCATACAAAATAGATCTTTGTATTCTAATTAATTAAATTTTAAACTAGTGTTTTGATACCATATTTCATCAATTTAAAACTTCCATTCTGCAGAGTCCCTTTCAATATTTGTTTTATACTTGCTGCTTGTATCAGGGAAATATTTTCTTGGAATATCTATGAAAATGGAGCATAAGAAATATAAACATTATTGACAAAGTGCAATAGTAATCCAAGTTAGTGTTTCTGGTTGCAGTTTCACAATGTTCATTTAATTTATGATAAATTTTACTAATAAGGCAAAAATGTGAGAGCACTCCTAAGTTATTATTTTATGCAGAACCCAGAATATTATCAGTGCAGATATTGATTGTACAGCAACATTGAAAAGTTCTCAGAAAGCCCAGGCTTTAAGGAGAGAAGATACAAGAGAACATAGACACAGCATCAGATAAAAGTCTGTGTTTGAGGTGCTGGGAGGCAGAGATGGACGGCCCTGTCCTTGGAGGAAGTCATCTTTTTGTATAGACACTGCCAGACTTGACTTTTATCATGCCTCAGAAATCATTCTAAAGCACAAACGGGTTTGCCTGAAAGGGCATCACATGGCATTTGCAGAATTTCCCCGGGGCAGAGCTCAGCAAGGGCTTACCTTTCAGGGCTGTTTGAAGAGCGAACAATGCATTGATTTCTCAGTGCTGTGAAGGCAGAGTGTTATGTTAGTGCTTAATGTTTCTCACAATTTTTATAGTGATTATCTGTGCTACCTTCACCTCTCAGTGCCACAGGTCTAGCAGAGGAATCCACCTTTTGGAGATGCTCCAGGGCAGAAACCCTTAGGGATTGACACTGGATTCAGCTTTCAGGACATGTGATGTCACTGCCATTTGCAGCTACATTTGCATATTTACCTCTCTCATTATTCATTTATTCTTGGTGTAACTTGACAGTGTGTAGGTCTCTTGATTGTTTGTTTGTTTGTTGTCTAATATAATTTATTTGTGCTCATATAAACTAAACACAATAACATACAGAGAATATGCACCTGACTGCGAAGTCCTTTCACAGTCCTTTCTTCTTTTTGAAGAAAGAGAGCCAGCTGGAGCTTTTCCTAATTTTCAGAAAAGTCCTGACACTGCCCTAGTAGATGTCTGTTGAAGGACAAGCCTCAGCAAAGGCCTGTCTTTCCTCCCATGGCTACAAAGGGTGGTAGGGTATGTACAAATCAAATCCCAGGAGAAAAACATCTTCTCCTGGATTCATCTGCTCAATCCAACACACAGTCCAAGAGCACAGCTATAGCTTCCATCCACATAAAAAGGTTTTACCACCTAATGAAAAGAGGTAAAGCTATCCCTGCCATCTCCCCACTGAGGTGTTCTGCCATGGATCTGATAGGTAGCATCCCAGGAGCATGTCTGTCCTGTGGATAAACTACCCAGAATGCCAGTAAAGAGATTACCTAGAACTGTATTTTCTTTCCAGGGTATCCTTGGCACAATTAAATCAGTGTTTCCTTACCTTCTTCTTCTCCCAAAGTTCCTAATTCGACTTCTGACCAATCTCAAATATACAAATATTCAAATGGAGATATAAAAACTACATTAAATCTAAACCCTGTGCTCCTCTGTGCTGACCAGGTGTTCTGCTCCTCACAGCTCTATTGGCAGACAGGCTCTGGATATGAATCCCAGAAAAGGCTGAGTTGGTTTCAGAGTGCTGGGAACTTTTCTATGTTCTGCACAATGCAAGGGAGGCCTGGTGTGGCAAATCATCTCTGCAGCTGGAGACCAGGATACAGAAAGGCATCCAAGGAAAAAAAGGCCTTAGCTAAGGATTTTAGCCATTAGCTTTCAAGTAGCAACTGAATAAGCTGTATAATGAGGTTTTTTAATCATTGTGAAAAGGTAAGCATTTGGAAACCACTAATAAATGCACTTGCTGGATTTTCATACAGCTTCCATTATTCACTGTCAGTGCTTCTTAAGTTGGCAAAGGTTTGTATATTTGGTGGTTTTTTTGCATTTAGTGCATTTATCAGTCATTTTGAGTTTCAATATGATTGGCTGGTATCTGAACAAATTCCTTAGGCAATCTTTCAACTAGGTTATATGATTAAAAACATTACAGGAGAACTGAAAAGGACAATCTTCGAGATAGATCAATAATCTCCATCAGAAGTATAAATGGAAGAGTCACAGTGACAGTGGAGATGAAGTCCAGATGCAGTCCCAGAGCATTATTCTGAACAATTTCAACATAAGCATCACAGCAGAGAGACTGGGGAGAGAGAAAATGAGATCACAGGGTGGAGAAGAGATAAATCATTCTACTTTAGGAGGCATCAGAGAGGTAGTGCTGATGGAGGGATTGTGCACACCCCTATCAGCTGCCCTCATAACTCAAAGCAGATTTCACTGGGTGGTGAACTGAGAGGGCTACAACACTTTCAGCCTTTTAGGTATTTCTGTGACTGGGCTGAGCAGACAGAAATGCTGCTCTAAGCAGGCAGAGCTGTGCTTCCTCTGACTCACCCCCAGCCTAGGCTCTGTACAAGTAGCAGGTCTTTCCACCCGTTGCCTCACTCTTTCAGAGACCATTTTCAAGGTCCTTGTCCTTTCCTCCCTTCTTCTCCACTTCCTGTGTCCAGATAGGATCTCTGCTTCCTCCAGCTTCCTCCAGCTTCTATAAAATATTTAAATAGTACTTGTTTGTGCTTCAATTATTTTAAACTACAATTTTGAGCATCAAAACATATCAATCACAGAATTTCCAGCTCCTGAAAAGATATGTCCCAAAGTCTGTAAAAATACAGGCAGAAATGCCCTGCCTCTTTCCCAAACATGTGCACCCATGGGCAGGACAACACCTTGTGTGTTGTGGCAGTTTGGTCAGGACCTTTCCATAGCCCAGATTCACAGGGAGCCACCATGCAGAACACCTGCTTTTTCATGCTTAAGGTATCAGAAATATCATGCAAGCCATTTATCTCCCAAACCACTGGACTCCCAAATAATAGGCTTGAAGGCATGAGAGAAGGCTGATTTCTTCTTTACACAAATTCCAAATTACAACACCATGCTCTTCTAGGCCCTTGATGCAAGAACAGCACACTGTTCTATGGTAGAGTTACACTGTGTTAATTTAGAAATGGTTTATGGTGATTAGCAATGATTTTGAGACCAATTTCTGCTTCAACCCCTCTGGCATTCATTGACAAAGGCCTCTGGCAATCTCAGAGAGTTTTGGAAACACAGCACTAAAGCTTTTGTATCTCCTGTCACTAGTTCTCACAGCCCTGTGGGATTACTCTTTTGCAAATGGAAAGTAAGCAGCTGGATTGTGTTTACCTGTTCAGTGCTGTAATAACCCAAATTCAAACTGGCCTCAGCCTTGAGCATGGCCAGAGGCAGCACACTGGAGAGCTCAGATTTACTGCTTTTCCATCAGAAAAAATTACCCACAATATAACCTAAAGAATAGAGAGTAATGACAAATTTCATTTTTGTTTTTGAAAAGGGCAAGGACTGCAGATAGTGATGAAACAAGAAGATTGAGTTTAAACTAGGGAAGCTGAGGAAATGATAAGAGAGAGAGAAGGGAATCAGAAAGAAAAGAAGACAGAGAATTTGGGGAAGGCAACAACTGCTATGCTGTACAGTGCAGAACGAGTGTTTCATCCATCTTACAGGATACATGAAGGCAACACAGACAGTAGGGAGCAGGGAGATCAAAGAGGCAGACTTGGCAGGAAGGTGTCTGTACATGGAGGTGTGGAACTGGCTGAGAAAAGCTGAGCCTGGACTCCCCCGGGCTCGGAGCTGTCGCTCTCTGCTCTCCCTTGCACGTTGTTATAGCACCGAGCAGGGCTGAGTGCATGAAGGGTTAAGACAGGGGCTGCATTGTTTGAGAGCCCTTGCACATTGAATGTCTCTGTGCTCTGGAACCAGCCTTTCCTGAAAAGGAAAAGCAAGCTGAGCTTCAAATCAAACGACTTGAAAGAAGCTGAAATCTTCTATGTTGAAAATAGCAGCACAAAACATTTTCAGTTGTTCTCCAGAGAATAATCCCCTTCTACTGTTATCAAAAATTGTAATAAATGATAATTTTAAGTAAGCTAAAAATATATTTTTTGTTGAGCAAACTGTTTGTTTAATGTTACCAAGCTTCATTTGGTACCTGTCAGTGTAGTGCCCATGGAAAAAGATGGTATATACCAGGAAATACTCAACAGAGGAGATTCATTAGATGGGGCTCAAAGATCTGAAACACAGTTTCTCAGGTTTGTAGGAATAAAAAAATTATGAAGTCAAATTTTTGCCATGCACAGAAGCACCACCTTGAAGAGGCTCCCTATTGCTTTCTGCACAGGATCTCTGAGAAAGAGCCTGAGAAAATACACACACTGACACCAGAGTGAGGGTTAAACCTCCCCCTGATTACAGAGGTTTATTAATGGGCTGAGACCAGAGGACAACACATGAGAGACAAGGAAGATAAACTAATAGTGAATGAAGAGCCTTATTTGCAGCCCCAGGAGAGTTTTCCCAAAGCTTTAATGAGCAGAAACAACAGGAGTTGTGTATACAGTAAGCATGGAATGGCTATGGCATCTTGGAACATCTTTCTTGGAAAGCCCATTTACACCATGGAAGTAAACCCAGCAGCTCCCCAAATGTTTCCTCAGAGTGACACTGTTCAAAAGAGTCACTGCATATCTATCTACAGAACTGACTGGACTGTGTGCTTTTAACAGATTTAACAGCCAGCCTTCAAAGGCAGGTAACCAGGGCAAAGAGAACACAAACAACAGAATTATATTTCAAAATACGAAGGCACAAAACCAAATGTAGTAGAAGAGAGCTGGATATCAGTCACCCCTGGTATATGTAATTGTTTTAAGATAAGAGAAAAGTCATTCTATGAAATAGAATACAAGTACACAATACATCCTGACCACTTGCTATTAATGTTTATTTATATTGGGATATCAATATAGATTTGCATTTCATATTCTTCTGGCTAAAACTCTGAAGGAACGTTGTGTTCATGAAGAGGTTGACAGAGCTGTAATTTCAAAGTAACTTTTTAGACAATTTTTTTCATGGTATAAGTTGTAAAGGTTGCTGGTTAAAAAAAAATCCAGATAGTTTAGTAAAATACAGCAAGTAAATAATAGATGCTCAGCATAAAAGATGACTGCTTTTCCCTCTCAAACATGTTAGCCAAATGTAGGAAAGTAAACCCTAAGGAGACTGGCCACAGTCAACTTGGCTGTCAAGGGAGAATATTAAATGATGACATCACTTTTTCAACTCCATAAAAAAACACAGGAAGGATATTTACTTTGCATGTATAAATTACACATTTTATTGTTCTATTTTAACATTTCTTTTCTTCAGACCACCTCCAAGAAGGTTTCCATAGAAACCTAGGAAAAGCAAAGAGGAACAGAATTTTCCTCAGTTTATATTGATTTTAAATACCACTGCACTTACACCAGCAACGTGTCTTCTGCACACATTTTTATCAACTGAAAATCTAAGTGTTACAGATGATTAAAATAGCAATATAGATTTAGCAGTTATCAAAAACAGTGTTTGCAGTTCAGTCTATCACCTACCCAAATTATGGCATCGTAGAACATCAAAGATGAGTAATTTTTGAAGCAACTGTAATGGGCTTTATCAAGATGAAAACTGCTTTGGAACAGCCATGGTCCTCCATTCTCTCTGTTCTTCCCTAGGGCTGATTTAAGGTGCTATAGACAATACATTTATTCTTTAAATTAACCTCTTCAATTTCTTGAACTGCCACGTATTGGTGATTAACATAATGATTTCTCCAGAGAGCCTGACCTTTGTTCCTTCTAAAGGATGTAACTTGGCCACTTGCTGAGAATGAGTCTCTGGTAGCACCGGGGATGTGATTTTTATTGTAAAGTTTTTGCAACTTTAATGTCTTAATTTCTTTCCTTGGGTTTGTATTTATGGCACAGTTTGGAGCTTGGTTTTTTGTTGGTTTGTTTTGGTTTTCTTTTCTCCTCTCACATTTTAAAATCTTCTCACCAAAGCCAGAAAACTTGGAAAATTGAAATAATCAGCACGTTTTAAACAATTCCCAAAGGCTTCAAGGATGCAGCCTCTTTCCTGCATGCAATTACTTATTGCTGTTGTTCACTTCTGACTCATTTATATGTGCCTGAAACCACTTTAGGAGAACCAATCCAACAACAACTCAATACTCTATTTTGATAACGAGCCGCATGCTGAGATGTCCGGAAGATTCTGTGTCTGAGCTTATAGGAATGCACAGGTAGCTTCACTTAGCAAACCCTTTTAGGATTCCAATTTCAATACAATTTCTTCCTCTTTACAGAGAGCTGAAACTTGGTGACCTCTCACTCACATTGTTTGCCCAAAATACCAGTTGCTGGAAGTCAAAGCTGTCTCAGTGGCATAAATCTGCCTTTTACTTGTATGCAGATCTAGCTTTAGTAATCACAAAAAAAGAAGATGAATATATCTGTTGTGATACGAGGTTAAAAGAATAAATTCCTTCAGTTTTGCTGTCTGGGATCCATTATTTCCACTTTTATCAGCTCTGGATGACAGAGCACTATTTATGCAAATCCAGCGACACGAAGTTTTATAGACAGATGGTGTGAAGATGAAATTCTATACTCCCTTTTGATTGCAAGGTGATCAGTAAAGATGACCCATGATTTGAGGCTTTTGCCCTTAATTTATTTTTCATCACAATGATCTTAGGAATAGCAGGCTTTTTTCTATTCTGCTTTAATGAAAAGTTTTTTCAAGACATCCCAAGGATGGCAGAACCCTCCTTGAAAAGCAAACACAGGGTATTAAATTTTCTTCCCTCTCTATACTCCCAAAAAAGAAGATACAGGCAACAATACAGAACAAACAGCAACATAATAAACTACAGTACCATTTCTTGGGAACTTTCAAGCTTGATTTCCTAATTATAACCCCCTTCTAAGATCATGTACCACATCATTTTCGTAGAGGAGAAGTTTCAGATTTCCTGTGCATGTTTATTTTTAGTTCAGGTCTGCTAATGAGCCCAAAGTACGTGACAAACCCCCCCCTGATGAAATGATGTAATGAGGATGAACTCTGAGCGTGCCACCCCACAATGGTTAACGACTTTGGCGCTTGAATGACGACCAGAACAGGCCAAATTTCTGTTCCTGCCATTTTAAAAAAAGAAACACATTGGCCTATCTCTCCTCATTTTGTGATAGTGAAATGTAAAAATAGAACCCTGCACTCCAGAGGGCTCCAAGGGCTCTTTTCATTAATGTGAAAAATCCATAATTTATAGCTCTGCAGCATGAATAGGTTTGGAAGACATTTAATCACTAGTGAAAATGCCACAACCCCAAGCCCACTCCCACGGAAGCATATATAGCTCACAGCTATTCATCTGGGCTTGCTGGGATCTGCTCCAGTGTTCCATATATTCTCCATAGTGCATGAGAGCAAAGGAACATGTAGTGAGAACTGCTAGTCCAAAATACAACTTGCACTAAAAATACATAAAGGATCATCTCAAAGGGTGTGTAAATGATATCAGTTGCTTTCTAAATATAATATATTTTGCCTAAGCACTTTCCAATGGGGATCAAATCACACTTTTGATCCTGTCACATTTCCTGGCATGATATGTGGTAAATGGGAGTGCAGCTATGAGAAAATCTTTCTTGGTATTAAGGACAGGAAGGCTTGTATCCCAAAGATTAATCTGTATTAAACTTCAACCCTTCCAGCACCAGATTTGAAAGTTCTATGCAGCTTTTTGCTTTCCAGTTACATGCTAAGGAAGATAGAAAAGGTTTTGCTGTAAAAATGGGCTGGTTTAAAATGTTTCATAAGTTACCAGAGGAAGCATATTTAAATTAATCTACCTTGTCATCTGGTTGCATACCTATGGGGATCTACTTCTGTTATAAAGCAGTTTAGATTTCTAAAACATTTCCAAGTCTACTGCCCATTAGCAGTGCAGTTTAAAGGTAGAGTAAATACTAGTGAGATCTACATGACTCTTGATTTTTGGCTGTGGTTTTCTGTTCAAAGAAGCCACCACAGATTCTCAAACCCTGCTTTCTTTGAAGAACAATTTTATTAAAATCAAAGTACTGTTTTAAAGACCTGTACCACTGTAATTCTAGGTACTGATTTAGAAAATGATACTTGTCATATGAAAAGCATGTATCTTGAATTTGAAAGACAACACAGTAGCTAGAGCAATATTTAAAATAATGGGCAGCATCTTCTATTCCATAACTCAACAAATCTTCAGCTGATTGCACAAAGTGAAAGAATGCAGCTTAGAGAATAGAGAAAAAATAAAACCAAACAAGCAAAATCAAAACTTGAAATGTGTGGCAGGATTGAAAAGGATATCCTGGATCATTAAATCCAAATCTCACATAACCACATGCTACTTGAAAGACAGAGACTCATTTTCCAGGCTTTCCGTTTCAACAACCCCAAGCAAGGATAATTGTGTCTCATTTAGACAATTAATTAATCCACCTTTAGATCTCCCGGCATCGAATCAGAAACCCTGTCATCACATGAGTAAGAGAGGATATGGTGTAATTTTTTATTGCTATTTTAGAATTAGTTAAAAAAAATCTATCTCTCTTCTGTTGCACTGGTAGGCTCTGTGTTGGATCTGGTGATTGGGTAGAAAAATTACTATATATGATTTCTGCACAGTTTTCTCTGTTGCACTGTTGCTTAATTGTTAACCTGATTTCAGATATAGAAGATGGGCACAGGTACTGGCTGGTGTAATTCCTGTCCAGCTTCTCTTCCCATATTTCTGCAATGCAGGCAGGTTGAGAAGGGAAGATGCCCTTGTCTGGTAGCTCCACGTTCCAAAGGTGGAACAACCTCAGTTGGGGCTTTATGCACATCTGCTTAAAGAAGCACAAACACATCATCTGCAATATATGTAATTCAGACCATTTGCAGCTGAGTTTTCACTGACTTCATCAGGGGAGGAAGATAGAGTGTTCCACAGGGTATATTAGAAGTCTGAAAAATCTGGAGGTAAGCATAACGACGAAAGAATCTTCCTGAATCTGATAGTCATTCATCCCTTTGTTAGCTCCCAGATATGTCAAGGACACTCAGGAAAAGAAGCTGAATTAACCAAAAAGGTGTCAATTTAAGGAAAATTGCGCAGATCAGCTCTACTAAGAGGATGGATTTTAGCTCAGAAATAAAGGTGGCATAACTTGGTTTCATTCATTTCAGAGTGAATTACACTCAAGCAAATCGAGACCTTTTAAATTCTGACTGCATGTACGTAAAACGATTTAATACGATTTCACGAATATATTTCAAATCCAAATTCATTTGGTTTAATTTTATTGAACATCCCTGAGTAGAAAAGATATAATCCTGCTTTAAACATCTGTCCTGGGATTTTTAGATTTGTGCATTCTCTTCTTTTTCATCCTCTTCCTTTTGCATATCTGCCATTGCTATTTGAATTTCAAGATAAGTGTCCCACTGGGTACTGTTAGTTTTTTCCTTTCAAATAGAACCATCTGGAGAAAAACAGCAATATTGCCAACACTAGCATTAAAGTGTGAGTCAGGCTTTAAAAAAATTTATGAGATTTATGTAAAAATGTGAATCTTTCCCCCACAAACAATGTATTTACATTTTTTTGTAGTGTGCATCTGATATTTTCAAGGTACACCAGCCACATTTTCAAAATGAGATACTTAACCAGGTAACCACTGGACTGTAAAACTACCAAATATCAGGAGAGATGCAGAGCCCTGAGAATTTTTATTCCAAAAGTCAAGATCCAGGTCAGCACTAAGAACTGTTTGTGCTATGGATTAATTAAAATGAACCTTTTCAACAGGAGAGAGACAGGATTCAGACAGACCAGTTTGAATGTGGCACTTCAAATCCCAGCACAGAAATGGACCATTTTCTCCTTATTGCTTACATAGAGTCCTGTTTGCTGGAAGAGGATGTAAGTGAGGTGTAATGTTTGAGGTTTTTAACTGAATTCTGATCAAGTAACCTTGACCTCCTACTCACACATATCAAACTTGTCTGTCTGTCTGATATCTAAATTTTCTCCAATATACCTATAAGGAAGAAGTGTTTGGATCAAGTTTTGACTTAGAAGCTTTTATTTCTTAAAATCAGTTCAGAAATATATGTTCCTCTTCTAAGTTACAGACAATCTCAGTGGTGATGAGCTTATCTTCTTTTAGTAATCAAAACTTCAGTGTCAAGCATTCTGCAGCTGAGTCAACCAGGTCAGACATTCCTTAAACGAATGTGTAAAAAAACTGACAACTGCTAGGGGTTTTAATCAAAATAAAACGTTTAAACCAGTTATTGCCCAGAGAAAATATTTCTAACTTATAATCTGCTTCATTCAACAGATGTTAGTTCACTGTGCATTCACAGATGATGTAGTTAAAACATGAGTAGCATCACAGAAATGTCTGTTCACAGGAGTTAAGCTCAGAGGAAGTGCTATGCTACACCTGCAGGGTTTGAATAAAGAAAGGATTCTAAGGATCAGGATGCTTGGTCCAAAGGGCCTGGAATCAAAGCAGTTCCTACAGGTTTACTCATAAAAATTATCAGAATTGATCCAAACCTTCAGGGGAATCTTCCCACAGAGATCTCTCCCAGCCCTCCAGCACAGGACCTGAGCTTTTCCTCAGGCAATGCAAGGGTGGAAGGATGGAGAGAAGAGCTCTTTCCTGGTACTTCTATACTTTCTGCAAGTATGACAGCACCAAACCTCAAACCCACTCATCAGTACAGATGGGCTGGAGAGTCAAAGTTGTTTTTTTTCTCCCTAGCCCCACTCAACAGAATTATTTTTTCCTGACTTGTACTGTGAATGTACTCAGCAGCCCTTCAGTGTTGGGCACTGCATGGGAGCTTTATCCTACATACAATACAAGTTATATAAGAATAATTGCTGGCCTGCATGCTGTGATACTTGATGAAGGACATGTCTGCTTCTAGTTTTTTTAAGACATAAGTGTACCATAAACAAAAAGAACATTAATTATAAAGCAGCTCCCTGGAGAAATGGAAATTACTTGAGGAGTAAGAATGATTGCTCTGTCCAGGCCATGTCCCACTGAGATGCAATTTGTTTTCTTTTACATCACACATCTTTTTTCCTACACCATCAGTCCTGTATTTTACTGACTTTTCATAACAACCCACAGCACATAAGGCTCTGAATTCCACATCTGTTCTTCACAAAATGTGTACAAAATGCAGCAAAAAATGTTTGTGGGGAGTATCTGAAGATACCATCACAGCTGAGGGTTATAAATGTGCAGATTTTACTGTAAGTCAGGTCAGAATTTTAAGCCAGACATACAATCCTTCTTCTCCCCTGAATTACTGAGCATACTGCAGACACAGTAGCATGTCTTGTGTTTCCATCAAATTCTTTTTGCAGGAAGGTTTTGTTTTCAATATGAACATTTCTGATAAATTACATGAGGGCAAATGAAGGGAAAGCATGTCAAATATGATTATAACTACCAAACAGCCAGTGTACTGAGCAGATTCCTGTGTCTGCAAGATTGCTTCGTGGTGTTACAGGTTGGAGTGATAGAGCAATCATTCATCTTCCAGGCCAGCATTCCTACATGCACTTTATTTCTATAATCCAAATTGGCCTGCCTCGAGGTAAGCAGTGGGGTGTATTACAAAAATCCTGAGGTTTCTTCCAATTCATGGTTCCCTTGACCCCCATGACAAAAACCACAGTGTAAAAGTCATAGTAAATCAGTATTTACTCAGGGCATTCCAAAGAGAGACTTGCTATCATGACACAAGAGCTGGGCTCTAGCAGATTGCTGTTCATGCTTCTCTTTCATTATTCCTGGGACACATCCCCTGAGCCCAGGGACTCTTCTGAGAATTTCTGTCCCTATGAAAATGTGGCCATCTGGGAAAGCATCAAAAACCCCCATCAAATAAAAAAAGAGCCTGCAGTTATAATGGCCATTTACACGTAGGACTACAATCCTATGATTTCAAAAGACCAAGTTAGTGTGTCCTGATCAAAGCACCCTGAAATACTTCCACAGCCTTTACCTCTTGCTTCAAAGGTACAGTGGATTTGTTTCCTGTCCTAAAGCGTCGTGTGGTGTCACAGAGCACAGTTGGGTGACTGCTGTGTTCTGCTGCAGCAGAGAATGAAGTCATCCCACGTGGTAGGCAAGGATTTACTTGTTTGAAACATGACTCGTATTTTGGAACCCCAGAAATGCAATTTCATAGATATATATATTGATGTGCTATATCAAACAATTGTGGAGCAAGTCCTGAGCCCTCTCTTACATGGGTTGTGGGAGTGGCACTGAATTGAGGGCTCTACCACTTACACGTATTGTCCTTCTAAATCCTGCTCTGTGGGAAGGAGCAACCTGAGCCACCAGCTGCTCCTGGAGCCCTGGCACCACGGCACTGATTCAAGGCTAGAGATGAGGATTCCATCCCATAAACATTGTGCCAAAGCACAGAACAATTTATTTGATTCAGATTTTGGTTTATACCCTGCTTAAAACTCTGCCAAAAATTGTTCCAGTCTTTTATCATCCTTGAAGAGGAAAAGTAAATTATATGCAATGCAATTAAAGTGAATCTAGTCTAGTATTTAAGATCAAATATTCAGGAATAGGTATTAACATGTGTGAGGGAGCTGAAGGTGAATTGTTCTCTGGAGCTAATTGAAGAGCTTCCTCTAAAGGAAAGGAAACCTGTTTTGATACTTATTTTGCTAATGAGATGCAACATAAAGTGACTTCCTAGTTATTATGCTGAAATATGTCATGCATATTCAAAAACTATCTCTGAGGAACTGAAACAATTTAGACAAGATGAGCTACTGAATACATGAAAGGAATTGACTTCATGATCCAGTTAATGATTAGATAGGCTTCACTGTTAAAAATAATGACTGAACCAAAAAAAAATGTACATTCACATTAGCTGTAACCACTAGAAGTTACTGTGAGCTTGAAGACTGAATGGCAATTTAATTTTGTTTCAACTGTTTGCTTTTCATTCGTCTTAAAAAAAAAAAAAGTCAATTTATGTACTTTTCATGTGTGGAAATTCAGCATCACGTTTCTTGAAGCTGTCTTATGATTTAAGTATTAGTTATGCTTTAAAGTAGGCAAAAGTGTCAAAAATAAGAGGTACATATTCACCTAATGAATTTAAGCCAAACATCAGAAAAAAATGCTATCCAAGTGGCATCTGCTTAGCACAACTATGCAGTACCTTTCCTGCCATTAGCAAAGATTTTAATTAGTTCAAAGTAGAGCTGCACAGTACTATGTTAGGCTACACTGCAGAATGAGTTTCTAAACTAAAATGGATAAATTCTGAACAAAGTTGCAATTAATTTAAAACAGTGATGCTTGTTAACCATATTTTCATGACTCTTAATATTTTTCATCATCCTCCATGAACAAAAGATAAGTTAAATTAAAATCTCCAGAATCAGCACCCAGACATGAAAGTTTGATCCCTCACCATTTTCTGTGAAGTAGGTTAAAACTTGACTGAGCCAAAAGAATTTACAATCCATAAAACATGTAATGGAATTAGTAAGCAGACCTTGGAAGGCTGGAATCATTGTTCAGTAGGAAAATACACTGCTGGATCCAAACAGGTCACGAGATCCCACACCTAACCTGGGAGCAAGTTGTACTTACTCCCTCCTTTTTATTGGCATGGTAAGATCACAGCTTGAGAATGAACAATTGAGAATTTCTCCTCACTGACTCCAGGGAACCCTTTTGACAAAGGGCAGAATTGCATAATCTCTGTGTTTGAAGTTTAGCTAAAAATGCAGACCACCCACACAATCAAAAAGCTGCAGCTGAGCAGTGAGGATGAGACTTGTACCCTGCCTGTGCTGTTGCACCCTGGGCCAGGCTGAACCTGCTGGTGGCAGAGGAATTCATCCATCCCCCTGATTAAATCCCACACACCCTGGAACCAGCTGAGGAAGGGTCTGGCCACAGTGCAGCCCTGAAGTGGTGGGCTGAAGGTCTCACGTGCTCAAAAATGGTCAAAGATTGTCCAACACAGACCTTTTAATGTCTGCTGATGGCAGGTTTTGACCTTCAGAGCAAGACTGCAAGGACAGGGGGCAGGGAATCTGATTAATTTTCAAGCTGTTTATTAAATCTGTCTCACCCAGGGTATCTAATGCCTCTCTGTTTACAGAATTAATATCTGGCTTATTATCCTCTAGCATAATATTTACATAATTGAGGGTCCATATACTTATAATATGATCTCAAAGCTGTGACTACTCAAAAACCCTGTCACCCTTACACCCAGGGCTGTAAATGGGCACTGGTTTACTCCTACACAGAATCAGTTGCAGTATTAGGGCCTTAAATTCTAAACATAATACCAAAAAATACCCCAAACCAACCCAGCAAACAGGGAGGCATCAAAAGCCTTCATGAGAGAAGTTTTGAAAAATTTGTGGCGTACTCAGAAGACTTCATGTGCACTTACTGTGAGGAGGCAGAAGGGAGGGGTTAGCAGGGTTTGATTGGCACAGAGAGAAACAGGCAGGTTGAAGTGAAAGATGTTTTAAGCAGAATTTAGAAAGGACATTTAGAAGCACTGAGCCCCCAGGTAAAGAAAGGCTGAATGCCTTCACTCCAGATTTCCTAATCAAGTTAGACAGATTTGCTGGGTATACAGCATTTCTTGCTTGGGGAAACTGATAATTGACCAGTTTTCAATCACAAGAACTTGCTGCTGTGCTGACTAGGGCAGTTTAAACATAGAAGTTACCCACAGTAGCCTCAAGCTCCCAGAAAAGTAGAAAAATTCATTTAGATCCTGATTTTCTTTTTTAAGGAAACCTAAAAATCTCTATCTTCTAAAATTAAGTTACCAAGCCAACACTCCATCTCTAAACTGACATTTCACCTTGCTTGGGTGCCCTGTGCATTGAAATAGCTGGAGCTGATGCAGCTAAAAAGACACAAAAGTACAGAAAAAGCCATTTGAGAACGTACAGAAATGTATGGGGCATACACAGCTCCTCTGGGCAACCTGGCCACACTGGATGATTTAGTGTTTCATAAATCTTATAGAGGCTTCTGCTGCTCATTACTGCAACGAATGCAAACCTCAAAATGAACCTATATATGAGAATCCTGCTCCTTTGTGAAAGATGGTGCACTGAAAGGTGCACAAAATCAACCCCCAAGGGGCAAGTCTGTGACAAGAACTCTTGTGTTAGGATGGTGCCAGCCAGAAAAAGTCTGCTGGCAATTCAGCTGCTTTAGCAGACAAAACTGGTCTTGATAACTCGGACAGCTTTGTGTGGCAGTGCTCCAAGCCTGAAATGTGTCACACCAAACTGCACTGTTCAGCTTTATTACCTCAAATTTAGATTAAATTCCCACTGAGCAAGGATCTCTCAACAGACCACTGCCATCCCCAAAGTGGAGCATATTTATGGTATCTCAGAGGCTAAATGAATTTACTAAAAACATGCAAGCTAAAATTAACCTTCTACATTGTAAACTCAAATGATGTGTTAATAATCCAGGTGGATCTTTTCATGCTCCACACTAGATTCAGACTAGACCCAACTCATTCACCTGCAACTGCAGCATCATTACCACCATACCACACAAACAAAGTGGGAAGGTGTCATTTGATCAATAAAGTAAATGCACCTGATTAACAGCCAAAAATAGCTGATCTATTGACTAAAACAGTGCCATTTTCTCCCTACAGTCAATTTGTTTTCTTTTTCTTTCCTTTTATTTCACTGCTGTATTTTACAATGAAAATATCTTTTGCTGACAGAAAGGTCCTTTTTTTTTCATAAAGAAGAGCCTTTGCAACCACAAAGAACATGTAACTGCTCAAGGAAAGACATGAGCATTTTAAAATATTAAACCCATGCTTCTCATATCTGTAACTTTAGAAAGCTAGCTAGTTGGTCATCCTGAAGATAAAATGTTTTAATTGAAAATTTCCTGAGGTTTATAAACAGCTTGTTCATTCAATCCACACATCTCTTATTACCAGCATTTATTAATAGAGGATATAACAAGTTTGGAAGTGATGGCCTTGCTAAAGCTGAATTTGGCAGATCACTGATATTCTTTCAGCTGGTAGAGAATGTGCAATAAAATTGTAAAACTAGGGAGAATTAATTTTGAGAGTGGAAGAAAAGCATCTTTATAAAACACAGTGCTATCAGGATCTGCTTTTTTTCTTGAGAGGTGCTCATAACTTGGACAGTTCATATCACACCACTAATGCATAAAAGCTTGTTTGCTCTTGGTAACAAAAATTGGAAACATTTTTCAAGAACAATTGCTGCAAGGCAATCTCTGCATTTTCAACACAGCTGGCTGTGCAGACTCTAAACTAGAACTACTGTCCATAAAGTTACTCTGATTAGTACATCAGCCCTTTTACTAACAGGTGAACATAAATAAATATTACCAGCTTACTGTAATACAGCTTGAGAAAATAAAGAATCAAAATATGGTTTCATTACCTCTCTCAGTCATTCCCTACTTTTAGTGCTTTTAGTGGAAAACAGTTTTGACTGTTTCCCTGGCAGCTTGCTTTCCTTTTTTTTTTTATTTTTTTAATTTCTTTGCCGTGGCTCAGACGAACAAATACAGAAGCATCGGCAAATAAATCTACAAAGAATGAAAAATAACATCAGAACTCAGTATTTTTCAGATGCTTGCTTGCCCACCTCTTGCCCTCCCGCGTAGCAGGAGAGCAGCAATCTGGTGTTGGCCCCTTTCCCGTTTATGAAGATAAAGGAGCCCCCATAGGGTGAAGTAATTGGGGCTCCCTGCTGGTCCTCAGTCACTTAGATGGGAGAGGAGCGAACAGGCTCGTGGCTGAGCACAGCTCTCACATGACAGAGCACTTTTTCTCTTCATTTGAGCCATCCCCTCCTACTCTGCTCACAACCTTGCTTGTTCTCAGCTACCTTGATGAATAAAATCCGAGTCAGCGAGCACCAAGCTCCAGAATATCACCCAGGGACCGAGTGACAATCCACCTGTTGCTTCAATCCACCAATCTGCTTCAAACATCAGCAGAGATGGATGTGAAGCCCAACTTCAAGCACAAACCTTATTATTTTCTATTTGGGAATGTGCCCCAAGCCCCAAGGTGCTTTTATGAAAGGAGAAAAACAAATCCCTGAGGGTTTAATCCCACAGGCAGTTTAGACACTGCCTTTACAAAGCCATGAGAGTACAGGTGAACTACTTCACTCTCATTATTCTGGGAAAAAGGCTCACAAGCACTGGTGTCAAGGTTTCAGCTCCAATAAACATGAAGGTGTCAGGAACTAGAAGTTATACAGTGAGTTTCACTTTAAATGCTGAAAAACAAAGAGGTGGATATTCAGCTCATAGATTTATGGTTTCATGTTAAGGTCAGCTAAAAGTCAATCTATGCCACACAGGATGATTTACACATCACTAGCAGACACAATATCTGAGAAGAGCAATTATCATCTTGTAATGGTTCACAAAGAAAGTCTAATATGAAAAGCCAGGGGAAGAATTGGGTTTAGGATTACTGCTTAAATGCAGCATTTTTATAAACAGATACATACTTAAACTAACTATTAGGATGCAAGGAAGTGGTGCTCTGCAATTTCAGAAAATCTATGTAACTTATTATGCAATTAACAAGCATCACAGTCAGCAGCATTTACAAACACCTGAAATCCCAAAAGCTAATTTAGTTGGTCTGAATTCAATGCAGAAAGAAGCCAGGAATGAGAAAACTGACCATAAGTAACAGGTATGAAAGAGTTATCTCCCCAGATTGGAGAAGATAGTGACATTTAAAAAAAAAAAACCAAACTTCTGGAAATACATTTTGTGGAAATTGTATTAGGGACTATTGCAAAGCAATTCATCAGGATGACATAAATGTGTGATATAATTTTGTTTTACACGTTCTGGATGTCCTCTCCACTTTCATCTGAATTGAACCTTCTAAACATGAAAGACTTAACTGACTGATCTACAGAAAATATAACGTGGCAGGCGTTGTAAGTCAAAGATTTTGCAAAATTACCAATGCAAACTTGTTTATTCTTCATCAAAAAGCTTTCTTTTTGTAAAAAATGCAGAGGGAACTGGCTACCAAAGTTAAGATAATTTAATAATACTTCAGAAAAATGCGAGAGGGAAAAAAAAAAAGATTTGACAACATATCAGAATATACTTGATATACACAGCAGGTATTTGACTGAGCTCCACTTACTTCTCAGAACTGTAACAATTTATTTCTGACAACTGGGATCTCAAAGGAACATTGGCAGATTGGGAAGCCCTCACAGGACTGCAGTGGAGGAGCCTCCAGTCTCAGCTGCCTCACTCGATACAAGACCATTGTCACTTATTTGTCCCCTCACACCTTTATCTTTTCTCACAGTTTTCTCTTTACCTTTGCACATCTCGAGGCTCCAGTGTCAGCTGTGGCTTTTAAATCTATCCTAATAAATAAATTTAACCAAAATAAAGCAAATACAATAAAGCAAAGGAATCAAATGTAGCCAAGGACACTAAGCAAAATAGCTATCAGAAAGATACTAATTAGCTCATGTAAATACATGAAGGTCATCACAGAGCAGGTATTTTATATGTTCGGTTTGTCACATTTCAAAAGTAGAAATAAATTTTGTTGCCACTCATGAAAAATTATATATAAATACATGTCAAACTCTTCTTTCCTATTGGATCCTCCATACAGTCACTTGACCAACATCAGAGTAGGGATTTGGTTCTGTCACCACCAAAATGATTGAAACAACACATGTCAGAAGGGCAGTACTTTCTAAGTTTTCAGGACCATCCTATAAGAGCAGAGAAAAAATGATTATGTCTTTAGGTTAAAAAGAAAGATAACATACTTTCCTCCTCCCTGCAATTTCTCTGCTGCCCCCTGAAATGAATTGGTTTAAAAATAAGAGAATTAATTTTGAAAATAGAAGCCTATGGAAGAAGCCGAGTTACTGAACACAGTGGATTGGCTGAGCTTTTCACAACTCAAAAATAGGATGCACAAGTTTAGAGAATGAAAGACTTTCCCACCTCCAGATGGTAAGATGCCTAGGCAGTAATTGACTTTAATCACAGATTCCTGACTATATTCTTTGCCTAGGGAGGTCTCACTAGCTACTGATGTCTGAAGCTGAAAGAATATGGTGCCTATTTTCACTCATTTTATGATCTGGTTCCCAACAATCACAGAGCACTTTCAGTAGCATAGTTAAAAACATTATTATAATCCCTTCTTGTTCTGTACTTTACTGCTTAGTTTCAATTCCAGGTGCACTTTAAACTGAATTTCCTAAAATGCCATCTATCTTTTCCAAGCCACCGATTAAAATACCAGATACAGATATATATTACCTAATCCACTTGGTTTGGTAGGTCACAGGGTCATATTTTCTATTCACTTGTGTAATATGTGACCAAGGCACCTTGACCTCTATTTTTATAAACTTGCTTCAGTATCTTTGCCAGAAACTGTCACCAAAGTTCAACTCAGTCCATTTAATTCCACTGTACTTTAACGTGAGCATAATTAAAAGCATTTCTCTACATTCCCATCTTCCCCATTTGCCTCCAGTAATTTTTAATGACACCAGCTATTTTTCATCTTCACTTAAGTCTTCTTGGTCATCCCACAAAGTATGTGAGACAGCAATCCCCCTCCTCTCCCCACCATATAATGACTAAAGGATTCTTGTATTTTCTTCTTCTCTTCTGTCCATGTTTCTTTTAACTGATTATTGCATCCCATAAAACTTGTTGTATTCCTTTAATACAATAACAGGCTGTCCCTAAACTGATTCTGAAAACAGTCACAAAAGTCTAAGGACTTTAGACTGACTCGCCTTGAGTCCCCTGGGTTTCAGATTGTGGTGACCATGAAATATTAAAGAGCACTCTCTGATGATACCCTTCAGAAATTACTCTGTGAGAGTCCTAACAATGCCCCTTTTAACAGATTGCTGCAAGGGATTAAATAATCACAATCAACCCATGGTATCCTCCCCTGTTTTACATCTTACCAGATAAAAGAGAGAGAGAGAAGAAATTTCTTGCACCTCAGGTAAGATCATTTGTAGTTCAGAAGGAAAGGATATAAAGTAGTTCCACTACTGGGCCTTTGAGGAGAACTTGAACCAGCTCCAATTCAAATAATTTTATTTTTAAAATAAATTCAAATATTCCCATGGAAGAAATGATCAGATGTACACAGGTAACACAAATACAAGGAGCTCTCTAACCTTCACAGAATAATTTCTCTTTTTTGCTTTTTACAGATGCTACAGCAAAAAAGACAAGTTAAGTACATCATGTTACTCAAAACAATCACATACTTTATTATATTCAGCACTAGAAAAATATAACTGCACCACAGGCATCTCTCAAATTAAATACCATGTTCAGTCCTTTCATTTGGTTGATACACTAATGGCATATTGTGTGTAGCCACAGATGTTCTTTACAGGGTTGTGCTGAAACCAATCTAATTTTGTGCGATAAATGAGGTGTTCTGATTTCAGGACTCGATTTCCCAGCGTAACAAAAACATCAAAAGAAGTAAAGGCTCCTACCACTCAGAGTCCAGACAGACAAACTAATTTCTCTGTCCTGAATTTCAGGAAGGTATATGTGAAGGGAACACCCTTCAGCTATTTGGGACATGTCTGGAAAACAGAAAGATTTGACATAGACTTACAAGCTACATTAATTAAAATAGTAATGAAGTATGCAAAACATTGCTTTAATATCAGTGGCAAGATATTAGACAGAGGATCAGCATCAAAAAATGAACAAAACCAGCTACCCATAGAATTTTGTTGGTCTAGTTGAAGTAATAGAGGGGCTTAGTATTTTGATATGGCCTAGAGTGCAAGATCAGCTCTGTCCTGACTTGACAAGGTGCCAAATATCAAAGCCATCTAAAGGTGTATTTGATGTGAGCTCGTGGCTTCCATACACTATCCAGAAACTTCAGCTGAGGAATGAATACTAAAGGGAAATACAACATCCCGTCCTTGTATAGAAATGGCAGAAAAATGTTCTGCCTATCTTAATGAAAAGAGGTTGAAACTTTTGGAGACCATGTCTGGCACCTTTAAATAGCAAGAACACTATTTTGTTAAATGACATGGAAAGATTCCGTGTTGGTTTTCCAAAGGTGTGCCAACACTCTGTGATGCAAGACAGATCTGAACTTATTCCAGCACTGGAAGCAACACAGGTCTGTTTGCAGAGTGATCCCTTGGCTGGTTATCCCTGCTCAGGAGATCAGGTAAGTTCATGCTGCTCCCATGCATCTGCTACCCTCAAGACTATCTCTGCAAGCACTTCTTACTTAAACACAGAGACAACCAGTCTCACAAGCCCAATAAATAGGGATGGAGAGCAGTCACAATAACTCATGTAATGTCAGCCTGTCCTTGCTGCTTTAAGGACTACAGCATTTCTCAGACTGCCACAACACTCTGGCTGTGCCATTACAAGTCTCTGCTGGCACAAACCACATCTGTCGAACACCTCAAACACCCCAAAGCATCTTTGTCAGATCCTTCCTGCCACCTTTGCAATACCCCTGCTGTGGAAGCTTCTCTACCTGAGCATTTAAAGCCCATACATCACAGTTTTAACCTGGAAACAAGGGTCTTGTGAAAGTATCCCCCTGGATCACATTGAATAGAAGTTATTTTTCCTAATGAGTAGCACAAGCTATGGCAACATTTCCTACTATTACTATACTGAATAACTAAGGAAGTGTAGCAATAAGGTAAATCAATATTTTTATAAAAACAAGTCAGTAAGACAGTGATTAACAATGTCCTGACTACAACAGCAATACAGACTGTGACCCTTAATGATGAGTAACAAAGCACTAAAATGCTCTCACTCTGAAGAGCAGAAAAAGCAGTTCAGTTTTTAATGTTCAAGAAAGCATGTGAGTTAATTGGGCAACTACATCTGATTACAAAGAACTTTCTCAGACAAAATAATGTTGTCTTACGAAACTTCATGGTGTAAATTATGAAAATTTGCATTTTATTGCTATAACAACCTTTTTTTCATTGTAGTGCCTGTAGGCACCACACAAAACTGGGACCCTGTTGTGCCACACACTGTGCAAACACACCACAACAGCGACTTCCCCCAAATGCAGAAGAGGGAGAGAAGATCATACTATTCTTCTCACTTAATAGTAAGCCGAAGTGCAGGGGAGATAAGTGATTTGTTTAAATCATACAGGGTTCATGGCAGAGACAGGAACTAAGCCCTGCTCTCCCTAGAGCCAACTCTAGTATCAGGACCAAAAAAAGTATCTTTTCCCTTTAAGAAGTTCATCACACACTATCTTTAGGAAGAAATTAAAAATCAAGCCACTCTTTGCAGAACTGGGGTTTAATGACTTGTCACTGTAGTCAAATAATTCAGTGTCAAATGCCTATGATTTTTTAATGATTCACTGACATAGGCAGATCCCATACACAGAGAGGTGCCTGGTTGCTGCACTGCCTCGTTGGAAGTTGTACAAAGTAGAATTCAAACATCCTTCACCACTTCATTAATGAAACAAATTTATCTTCTAATAGAAAAGAAGTCCTTCAGCATTCCGGATATCCATTTTACATTCTTACATAGTCTGTATCTTGTCTTTTTGCATTAAAAGAAAATCCTTTTGATCAATGCTCTGGCAACGAAATTGCACTCCCCTGAATACAGTTTTCAGCCAACCTGCAGTGTAAATGATACTTAATAGATAAAGAGACACGCTGTCAAGATCAGCTATGCATGTGTTAAAGCTCAATTTTCCCTAAGGTGGCAAGGAATAAAAGCCTTTAAGATAATACATTACTGTCTAGTCTCATCTGTAATACATTTCAACATAAGCAACAGGGCTTCTTTCCTCCTCTTCACTTGACTTATTTTCCTCTGCATAAGGACTCCATCAGGGGAAATGCAAAAACTTTATCACTCACAAACTGGGAGATTGGATGAAGGAAACCAAAGTGTCTGACCAAGACTATGTTTTTCTCTTACTGTCACAGGTGGCACTAGAAATCAGGAATCTACACATCCCAACCCATTACCTGTTCATCAAACTACGTAGCTTCTAATGTCATCCAAATGGCATGTCAGAGGTTTATTCTACAAGAAGATTTACTCAAAACCTTAATAGCATTTTACTCTTCCTCATTGGGATTACCCAGTGAGGAATAAGCTCCTTAGTGTGGTACAGAAATGACCACAGTCACACTGATCTTCCTCCATTTATTGGGGCAGTATCCACTCCTATGAAACCCAAAAGACCTACAAAATCAGAAACTTAGTCCTGAGAGTCCTTATGCAAACACAGCACTGTGGGGTATGAGATATTTCCAACTCAGGTTTGTACTGAGGACTGCTTGTGTTACTGGCACATAAGCTTATTCAGAAAGAATTAAGAAATTTTGAGATGTTAAATACAATATGCAACTCCACCTTTGTTTTTTTTATTTTCCCAATCAGCTACAAATTTTGCTGAAATTCTTGGCAGCCAGTAATTGCAATTTAAATAAAGAGCAATCAAAATTCAAGTTTTTCATTTTTCACCACAGTGTGTAAAGAAAAAATATTTTGGTTGACATAAAGAAAATTTCAGCCCATGTAAGACTATGGGTATCTCTCCCTTCAAAGGGAGTAGCTGTGCATTATTTGTTTATAGTCATCATAAGATCAGGACTATGGAGATCCATGCAGGAAAAAAAAGTCAATCCAAAGAGCAGACTTAGGTTAAAAAAAAAAACTTTGAGGATAATTGGACTCTCCATTTTATTAGACTACCATGAGAACAACATGCGCTCTTTTTTTTGACAAAACAAGAAGCAGAAGGCAACAAACAGTACTATTAACAATTGCATCAGTCTCCAGACATATTTCAAATGTTCCAAAAGTTACTGCAAAAAGCATGTCAGCCTGAAAGAAAATTGAATTTATTTGGGAAGTCCTTATGCAGCTACTGACTGACCATGAAAATGATTTCAAAGCACTGTCATTATCTTCAGTATTGTTTCCAGCTGTGTTTAAACAAATTTGATTTCCTTTGTCATCATCTGCAGCTGTATTTCCCTTTTGTTCTGCTTCCTTTTGAAAGCAGTTCACTGGGAAAAATGCAAAGAAAATGCAACTTCATTCCGCGGATTTTTCGTGTCTTCCCTACTCGTACGGTCACTGATCACAGACACATATTACAGAAAAAGGAACTGAGACTGAAATTATACTAAAGCAGAATTAGTTTAATATCCCCAGGACTCAGGGATCTGCCCTCAAAAGCACAGTGTGTCAGGCAGCTTCGACCCTGTTCCTCTCTGCTCAGAGATGATGCATTGCTCTAGCACTGCCTTCTGTGGCAGCAATATACAGAATACAGGAAAATCTCTACATCAAAACAAGAGAATTAAACACACCCCAAAGGCTTCACTGAGCTGGCAGGATGAGAGAATAAATGTACATTGTCACGTGTTGATGCTGGTTTAGAAAATGTTTGGAGAAGAGAGGAGAGAGGGAGGGAAGGGGAAAGACAGCAATTATTTCATTATCTGTCATGTCGGTTGTGCCCTCTCATTTACGCACATTTATCCACATTCGTGCACACCAACAGCACACAGGGAAGAAGGGGGGAGGGGCAGGGAAAAGAAAAAAAAGGAGGGGCTCCATAGACAGCTAAACTAAAAATAAAATTTCTCTGTGGATCTAGATTACAATGCCTGTTTTTCCAAGATATGTCAAAAAAATTGGAGAGAAAACGGGAGATGAGAAATTTGCCCTCTGTACTAGATAACTGATAGCAGGGGGCTGGGCTGACACAGACCCCAGCTTCCTTCATAAATACCACTGAAAACCTGAATTAAGCTACTTATTATCCTAGGACATAATGTGACCAGCTTTGCAGAGATCAATGTCTTCTCTACAGATGCCTGATCACCAGTTGAGAAATCAATCAGCTAAGCCTCAACAACTGCCAGAGGAGCAACCAAGGGCATGCAGTCCTAATACTAAACTGAGATTAAACAGCACCTCTTTCGCCAGCAAAGTGTTTCTGCATCAAGCTGTAGGAACTCCCATTCAGAGCCACTGCCACAAATTTCAGGGAACAGAAGAAATGAGAACTCACTTGGGGTGTGTGAAATGTCATAGCTAAACAGCACAAGGCTTTTCCCTCTTCTATGTCCCTCTCTCTTTTGTGAATTATCCTTGTAGCACCTGCCCTGGGCACTGAGGAGCTGAGTGCTCTCGGTCCACACTTCAAGGAGTGTTTGGGTGACACTCTCAGGCACATGGTGTGACTATTGGGGATGGTCTTGTGAAGGGACAGGAGTTGGGCTCGATGATCCTTGTGGGTCCCTTCCAACTCAGCATATTCTGCCATTCTGTGATTCTGTTTGGTGAAAACATTTAGCACTTGGCTTCCTGATATGCTGGAATATGGAAAGATCCACAAGTGTACAGTGGCTGCACAGTTACCGAGGAAGGCCTTTGATCCATGCCCATAACTAAAGACAGGATATGTCTCTAATTGCTGGTGGGTTTTCAGTGAGAATCTGAAAGAAAGGGTAAATACCCATCTATGTCATGCAGAGATCTGCTTTCCCCTTTGGAGTTGATTTTGCATTCTGAGAGCTGTGGGAGGAGGAAGGAAGAGAGTAAGAAAATCCACAAGAATTCAGCTGGGTGAAATTCACTCTTTGAGAAACACAGCAAACCTTAGTTATTGCATGAAGCAACTTTTTTTCAAATGCTGTAAAGTCCAGAGCACAGCCCTGAGGAGGGTTGTCACTCAGTTCTTAGCTCTCTCTTTCAGGGCTTGGGAAAAGCTGCTGTAACCGTGGGCTCAAGGCTGGCAGCTGCCATGTGCTGATTACAGTGACTGGAAAGTGTGGGTCTTCATTTTGGGCTCTCGGAGAGTTGAAGAACTGAGATTTAAAGATGACCATCTGCAAGCTGCACTGCAGGAAAGATACACGCAGGGAGGACACCCTTTTTTTGTTCTAATGCTCTTCAATCTGTTGTGAGAGTTACTTCTGGTTAATTGAGTTAAACAATCTGTTGTGATTTTCTGTTCTTATAAGTTAATGAACTTTTCAGTTACGTTAGTCATCGGCATGCAAATCTAACTCCAGCATGACTTAGAGCAGGAAGAAAAACAGGCAGTGAAGTGGGTGCTGGGCTCTACCTACAGCAGGTTCAAGCTCAGTCAGCTACTCTTTGTGTGCTGTCTTTGCAAAGTGTGTGTCTGGATGCAGAACACAGAGGCCAAGTGCCCTCCTGACCTCTCTGCTGAGTCAGTGAGCAGGAGAATCCAGTACCAGTGAGGTTCTCTGAATGAGGTATTTGTGAGAGCCGGGCCAAACTACCGAATTTCATGTTTCAAAGGGCCCTGAATGGTTTTTATTCACTAACTGCCTGGGTAGAATTCAAATAAGTGATGAAATATGTCCATGGTTTGAAATCCAACTGGAAATTTATATTGAAAGTGTTCGATTTCCCATCAAGAACCTGCAATACATTTCAAAGTCATACATTTAAGTCCATTGTTCATGAAAGCTCACAGGCCATAAACCAACAACAATATATCCTTGTGATAAATTGATCCTTAAGGGCCCTTTCCAAGTCAAGCAATTCTATGATTCGATGATGTATGAGTTGATGCTTGCAAATATCAGAGCACAAGCTCCCTGCATATTTCTCCATGAACAAATCCAGTAATCAGAGCTTTTGCACAAGTACCAGAAAATCACAGCACAGAGAAACCAAAGTGAATGGAAACAAATGGGTACAGGGTTAAGTGGTGTCTCCCCAGACTAAGCAGATGGGTTTGCATTCTGTGAGCAGTGACAGCATCCCCTGTGCCAACAGGGGTGGGGGAAGAAGCTACAGAATTGGATGCTCTCGTGTCCCAAAGAAAAGAGATCAGAGGAAACTCTGGAAAGGGAAAAGCAGCTGCTCAAAATGATCCACTCCTTTGTAATGTTGTAATTTCAGTCCTGCATAACATCTGAGATTGCAGCAGACAGAGTTTGAGGAGGTTGGGTCAGAACACAGGGACGCTAAACAGCATTCCCTGCCTTAAGTAGGGATTTTAATAAACAAAATGAGCATTAGAACATCCCAGAGACAAAATCCAAACCCACAAAAAAACTACCCCCCAAAACAACATAACAGAGAGAGAAAATAGTTAGAAATAGAAAAGGGGGAAGGTATTACAAATTAAAATTGAAAATCTGGGGGTTTGGTTACCTGTCTCTCACTAACTATAAAAAAAAATGTCAGAGGATCAAGGAAAATATTGTTTTGCAGCTCAGGGTTGTTTGTTCTCCTACATTTTAAACTCTACAGGAAAACAATCCATCAAAACTGATATGAGATAATAAAATAATTCTTCAAATTCCATTCCTTTCATTAGCTTTTCATCAGCCATGTGTCCAAGACTTTAAGATAGCTAATGACGTTTTGGCTGATTGCAAATTCAAAATCAGTCATAAAAAGGCTACTGTATTTTATGTGCTGTATAATCTTTCACTGAGTTTAATATTTTTATGATGTACATTGTACAGATGTGTCTACCAGATAGACCTCATTTAGAATTTGGATTAAATAGCTGCACAGTTCTAGCATTCAAGGCATGCTATCAGTAAAAAAGTTTAAAGGGAAGATAATATTTACTCTGAGCTATTTCTTCCTCTTTGAAGTGGAAAGCGAAGTATTCTGTAGCTAAATGGGAAATGACTCACTTTCAGAACATAAATCAGTGTTTTAACTGAATTGAATTAATTGACATTTGGTATCTTCAGGGATAGATCTTTTTTTGTAATTTTTCAGGAATATCTAAGTCTGAATGCCTTGCTCATAAAATGAATGTTAATAAAAGGGGGAAATTAAAAAACTCTTCCTTACTGGTTAATCTGTCTTGCAAAAGTTGCTTCCAGGAAATATATAGTTCTCTGTACTAATGAATGCATTCACAGGGATTTTCAGGAACCGAGGGCAACCCCATGCGAAACCAAATTGCAAATAAACCCATCTCAAATATGGAATAAAACAAAGCTCTCTGTATTAAAATAGAATCTTCAGTAGAATAGGAAACCATTTTTTAGTAAGGAGAACACGTTTCTTAGTCCTGAAATGGATTAAGTGTTTGGCTTTCAGCTCCACACTGAAAAGAAACTTGGATCATCTGGATATTCTGTACAGTTCTACAGAACTAATAAGGGACAGGATCCTGATTCAATTAAAAGTATGGGCAAAATTCTCTGTAATTTTAATTGAGCAAGGATTTTACTCAGCATATCAACCGTATGTATATAGATTTAAAATACAGTCTTGCAAATATAAGTCTAATTTACTCCTGTGATTTCAGCAGGATAAGTTTAAAGCCACAGAAGCAGAACTAAGATAAGAACATGTTCTATTGTACATAATAATAACAATTTCCAAAGCAAGAGAATAATGTGTGTTGACTGGAGACAGAGCTAAAAAGTCATACAGGAAAAAATTTCTCTCACAGCCCCTCTCACATGATCAGCTCAAACTAAAAGCTCGATTCTGCTGTTCTATAAAACAGCCACATCCCTTCCCTCCAAGGAAGGACTTCTGGAAGACAAATAGAAGGTTCAGGATTAAATTTTGTAATGACAACTCCACAACTGAGGAATACTCCTGAAAATCTTTTGCCTTCTATTAGCACTTTCCACACCACTAAACAATTCTACCATCTGAAGTCTAAATATTTTAAGGATTATATTTCTGTATTTCTATAAGACACCTGACTCAGGAAGACACTTAAGTCACATAGATGATTTTAAATGCTGGAGTAATTCCCTTGCAATTAAGTGTCCAAAGTTACTTAAAATAAGGTGTTGACTCAAGAATAATTTGATTTTCTTGATTGATTTTTCAGTCTAAATGGATTTGTATTTTCGTGTGGTCCTTTTTCTACTCTAACTCTTTTGAATTGGACTAACTGTCCATAATTAACTTCCTGTTAATTTTTACAACATCACTACCAGAGCAATTAGTTCGTGGGTTGCTTCAGTCTGAATCTGGTACATCTGGTACAGCAACGGCTCAGATCATGACTTCCCTTCATCTCTTGTAAATACCTTCTTCTACATATGTAAATAATTTTTTTATTAAATACCTCTGGGAAATGGTGTGTTAGAGCCCTCCAGCTAATGATTAACATGTGCCCTACTGAAAAAATTCCTTGGCCTGGTCTTTCCTGAATCCTTCCACAGGTTTCAGGAATTGAGACCTTGCAGTGTCTCGAAGCTCAACAGGGAGGAAAGGAGAGCAGTTTTAAGGCTATTCCTGGGCTGGAATAGCCTTTGGCTGTTATTCTTTGGACTTATCTGAGAGTCTGCCTAAAGCTACAGTAAAGACTTTGAACAGCACAGCTTGAACCACTGCAACACTGTACTCTGGAGGGATATCTTGTCTTAAATCATCACAGAATCTGGCTGTTATTGACAGGAGAGTAATTTCTTCTCTATAATTCAAGATGTGTAAGACCTCTTTCCTTTATACCTGACTCAGGATTTCTTTCAAATACTATTGAATTTTTTGTGTTCAGTCATGGCTTCATCAAACTCACCACATTTATTTTCTTTTACCTAAATATTCTAGCTTTCTCTTTTGTGCCTCTAACAAGTCAATCATTTAATTAAATTTGCAAAAACACTTGGGGACAGAATTTGCAAGAAAAAAAGATACAGTACAAGGAATTACATTCTTCTGGTTTTTATTTTCACTGTTTGAGAAATTAGTCTCATGTTAATTCACTGGAAATGGAGCCAGTTTAATTTATTCATTGGCAATTCCCAAGAGAGACTCTGTGATTTTTGTAGCCAGACCTATTAATCTGGAGGTACTTTCTCTATTTTTAATGATTTGCTTTTGCTTTTAGCACACTGTTATCAGGAACTGAAGTTATTTGGACATGTTTGAAAACGCAACCTTCTACAGAAAGATTCATCTGCTCATTTATTTTTTGCCTTGAAGCTCTCATCAAAGGTAGATGACAGAATGTTTTTCCAGATACCTGCCCTAAATCCTTTGAAGGGGCTTATTTATTTCATTATTACAGTATAAATTAGTGTTTTGAAATTAATAAGGTTTCACCATTTGCATGCTTTCCACCCCTTATGACAGGAATTTAAATGTATGCAGCTGTCACTTTTTCTCAGTTCCAAGAACTAAAAGAAGGTTAGTTTCCAGAATCTCCATAATGGAAATTTCACTGTACTGGAAAGGTCTTTGGAAGTCTGTTTGGTGAATCTGCCTGTGAGGATTGCACTGAATTACCTGAAAGCTGGTGAACAATAAAAAGGGCTTCTCGGCTCCACCTGTGGATGTGTTTCTCCCTGAGGGTCTGGATGGAGCAGTCTGTGAGCAACTGCTGAAGGAACACAGAAAATGGCTCTTACACAGCTCCCACAATGAGCAGCTTGAGACACTCTTCCTCCATTTGTGAGATCACTGTGCAGCCTTAGATGCTCTCCAATTTCTGCCATCTTCCTCACTCCTTTGAGCGTTGGAAGAGAAAGACTTGCAGTGGTCACAGGCCATGTAAAGGTACCTCTGCTGTCTTCATGCACACTTTTATTGGGCAGCCCCAATAACCACGTTTTTAACTCTTTTAATTTAATCTTCTACCACTAAAATCTACTGGAAAAGATTGGTGGCATACTTTACATTCCATTCATGTGAAATCCAGAAAGGACACACAGCTTTGCCCATTTCTGGCAGCAGGAGAGAGTGCATGGGCAACCCATCAGCAATCTCACTGATGGCAGCACAGACTGTCTGTCACACTTGGAATCACCCAGGCCAGGTTTCAGGAGGAATCAATTACAGCTGATATCAGTTTTTGAAGTGTTCATCAATCTTCCAATGCAATATTTTTTACAGAACTACACTAAGAACTTGGCAAAATAAGTACTTGAGGTGTTTCAGCCAGCTTTCTTTAACCAGAAATCTCTTTTCTGGTATTTATTATGTTTTGCTTGTGCTTTGGTGTATTAATCCTACCAAGAGCTGAAGATAAAATTTAAGGTTTGTTTCCACAGTTATTAGTACCAGATCTGTGCACTGGTGATCCATTTCCCATGACACGAGGTGCTTAAGGTAAATTAGTGTGGAAAAGGAACTCACCATTACTTGGCATGACAGGGAAAAAAAGGATGATTTAAAATTTAGACAGGTTTGTGATCTGCCCAATTTGAGTGGTTGTGCTCTATAACACCCTGAAGCCTGAAAATATTACATAGCTTGGGGGAAGTTATCCTCTGTTTAGTATTTGCAGTTCTGTGCTTATTTTATGTTTACACATTGTTATCTGACTGCCCATTTAGGAGAAATAATTAGAACACAGCTAATTATAAATAAGACAGATTTGTTCTTTCTGGCAAATTCCTTAATGCAACTGATTACCCTTGGCAGAAGAGCTACCATGGCACGAACCTCTTAAATAAAACCCTCACAATGACCTTTCCATCTGTCAAACTATCGTAAATTAAGAAATCAGCAGCAAAGAGAATGAGAGCTTTAGGTTTGGTTCTCAAGTATGGATGGCTTCTATAATTAATTTGACAGACAGGCTTATTTGCCTTCATTTCACCATTTTGAACTTTCCTGTTAGTACAAGGAGACCCATAGGGGAACAACAAGTCTGATGGATGTATTCTGCTTTCAGGTACACCTGCACGACACTGAACAGCTGCATTCAGTTGTACCAACATTCAACAAAAAGTAAATGTTACTCACTGAGTGCAGACAGATCTAGAGGGTTTTATTGAGATATGTGACTGTGGTCAGATTTATGACAAATAAACATTCTTTATGATAGAAGAATATAAATTAATTCTGTCCAATTTCAGATTTTATTGAACCAAGGCAGAGAAATCTGTGGGTAAACAAACTTCAGGGAACTGAAGTTTCTAGGACTATCACCCCAACTACAATAGTTTGTCACAGGGCTGAAATGAAAATTGACCATGAAAACTTGTTCCAGTTGCAGATGTACCCAGTTGTATATTTAATTCAACATCTTTTGGTCTGGTCATGCTCTCATATCTACTTTCTGAACTAACTGTGTTCACTTACTTTCAATGTTTTCTCCTTGTCTTGCCCTCTCTCTTACCTGTGTCTTGCAGCAGGTCTAAAGAAAAAAGATAGAGAAACCATCTATTGTGATCCATCACATCAGAAATATATTTGATGCCCCAAAGCAAAAAAGGTGCTTTTTCATAACAGAATCTACTGGTTCCTGGCTGAGGTTCAGAGTACACAGAGCACCTAGTCTCTATTGAAAGTATTGTTACAGAAAATATCAGTCTAAGATATTGGAATTTGAAACTAAAATCCTGCAGTTACATAACTTATTTGGAAATTCTGCCATTTTTATTCTGACCCAGTCAATATTATAAAGATTTCAGTAAACAACTCTATCTCAAAATGCGATTGCTTTGATAGCTACAGAGACTAGAATATGAGACTGAGTATTAGATAATAAGAAATCAAAGAAGCACATACCAGTCTGAAAAGAGAAGTAGTCTGAGGGTAGAAGTTGTGTATTTGAGCATCGTTCAAGTAGGTTGGTTAGGAAGGGTCCTAAGGGAAGGCACTGCCTCCTGTGCTTTTAACCTGACTCAGCCTTTCCCTGCTGGTACAGGCTGACTCAAAGCAGAGCTTTGCATGCCAGCTTTGCCCACCCTCCTGCAGATGCTCCCAGCCCTGCCAACAGGGTACCTCCCACAGCCACCAAGCACAGGACTGTAAATGTTATGGGCTGCAAAAGATGGCAGTTCTGATCCTGCTGAGAACTGGCAAACTGATCTGCAGCCTACAGAACACCTCATGCAGGGAAATACTCTCTCATTGGATGGGGCCTCTTGTTTATGCAGAGTTTTTAGCCTAAATTACCTTATTCAAAGTATGAAATGGAAGGAAAGTGAATATTTAGGCAGGCAGTATTTCCTTTTTCTCTCCTCACTCAGGTAGATAGGTAAAACTTGCCTCAGATCCATGTTATGGGTACTGCAGCAAGGTATTTCTGTAACAGTATAAAGAAAATTTATCTTTGAGGGCGTTCTCAAGTCTCAAAGACTTTGATTTCAATTTTCTTTCTTTGTCAGATGCATTTTATTCCACTGACTGAAATAGAGTTGATCTAACTGGAGAGCAATAACGACCAAATCCATTAAGGACAGAATTCTCATTTATATTGTATTTCCTTTGTATTTTCTTAGGGCCTCAGACTGAATAACACAAGTCAAACTACAATAGTTTCCACATGTCAGAGGTTAAACACTGGTTTCCTCCTCTTCATTAAACTGTTTGTTACTTATCCTTTTGTAGACCACTGAGCCCCTCATACCTGCAGCAGTGTCATAAATAGAAGTTATGCTGTAGCATTTTCATCCTTATTTAGCCCTTTAAAACCAAAAAACTGCAAACTTGAGGAGAAACAGGGAGAAGACAGAGTATGTAGTAGAAAAGAGTTCCTAAATAGAGAGCAGAAAGATAAAAATGGAACATGCACATAGCAAAAAGCAGAAAGCCAATCTTCAGATTCCGTGGGCAAATCCAAAGGAAACTGCTGCGATCCTCCAAACACCTCAATTTGGATATGCTTCAGAGCTTTCCCACACAAACCTTGTCCTCCTTTCTCAGTTCTGGTAAAATTGCTCCAAAACCTCCAAGATTATGCGTCTCCCTTCTCCAGCAACTTCCTCTGTTCTTCAGCCCAAGCCAAGAAGTGTGGCCAAGCCACATTTACCCTGCCCTTCCTGGCTTCTCCATCTGAATAAGCTGGTCAGTGGGATAGAGGAGAAGGACAGGGAAGCAAGACAATTTGATCAGGTTGAAGCCTTGGCTGCCACAGCAGCGCTAGAGCTGCACCTCCAGCCAGCACCACAGCCATTTACATGGGGACTGCTCCGTGCTCGAGGGGATCAAGTCCAGCAACACCAACAGAAACGCTCCCTGAAGGCTCCAGCTGCATCGTGGGCTCTCCCAGGCTGGGTAACATGCCCAGGGGAACAACCTGTCAGTACAAACCTGGCATGTCCTCACCGTGGCCACCTCTTTTCCTTCATGTACTCTGAACAAGGAGTGTTGTTAAGCTTGATTTCCCCATGTGAAATCCAGATGGGTTGGCTTGGCCATTGCTACACCGCCTTCTCCTTCCACACACCAACCCTCTGTAGCATCTCTCCACGCTGCAGAGCCTCTTAATGCTGCAACAGCATTCCCAAGAACGTCAAGAGGAAAAAGTTCCAGTTATAATTTTAATTAACTTGTGGATTCTGGGCCTTCAGTTTAGGCTGTGTTCACACCCTCGTTGTTTTGAATGATACCATAAAGGTTTAATCCTTATTCAACTTATTTATTTTTAAAATTAAAATAGACTGTCTTTGAATCACCAGAAGTAAGTGCTTGTGTCTTCAACTAAAAAAATATTCACTGGTCTTTTGAGATGATTTTGTTGGTTTTTAATATCAGAATAAAGCCATGATCTCAGCAAGGTGTCGCAAGTCTCTTTATGAATTGAAAATAAAGCACTGTGCTGTTAAATACAGTATTGCAACTGAAAGTGCAAGCGAGCTAACCACAAAACAAAATAGCCCAGAGATGCTCAGGTAATTTATGTGTACTGGAAATTACTGTAACAATGCTAATTTTACATTTTTTAAAGGAAGAAAACTCCTGGGCCATTCTTCTAGTTCTCTCCTAGAAACTATCTTTCCTTGTAAACAAGTCTACCACAAATTCTTTTGAAAAGAAACTTCATTAACTTCAAAATTAAATGTAGAAATAAATATGCTGCAACCCATTTATTCTCTAGGGGAAGCAAAAAAGGCCAAGACTATTCTGAGGAGCACCTTTCTAGAATCTTAGCCTTCCAGTTCCCTGTTATAATTAAAGGCCAATTCAAAGTATGGCACCAATCTATTTTTACAGATGTAAGTATACTAATACCTCAGACTTTAGTGCTGTCTTGAGACATGAAATTTCTATGCATGAAACAGAAACATATTTCTAGAAATAAAGTGATAAACCAGTCCAGTTCATGACTGATGGCACAGAATCAGATGCAGTCACTTCCTTTAGAAAGCAACAATATTTCCCATGTAGCTTAAAGTGCTTTAGAGCCCTGTTTCATCATGTTGGATAAATAACATCTTTACTACTCTCTGCTGCAGAGACCAAGCATGGGAAAGGATTATCGTTTTGCAGATAATAATTTACATGAGGTACTACATTCCCTTCTGAATTCCACTATTACAACATCACCCAGTGTACATACGTGCTGGTGTCTTGGGCCTCCTCAGCTAAGCTGGCAATTTAGAAGAAAGGGTATTTAGGATACAGTTTCAATACTATGAAATAGAGACGTCTGTGTTGATGCATACATTTCCAAAGCTGAAAGGACAAGACTTCAGTCTGCAGCTATAAATTATTCATAGCATATTCTGACACATTGGGGAAGAGACCTGAATATTCATATGCCACAACAACTGGTAAAATCCCTATAAATTTGGGGAATGATGAGATTGTGGAAACTTTCCTTACTTTCCTTATACAAACCTTATGGGACAAGCTGTGCCACAGCGGATTTCACTGACACAAGACATGCAATCAGAGGAATCTGTGGAAGACTTGAGCCTTGAATCAGACTTCCTATTTCTTGAAGCAATTTTTCCCAGAACAACTGGGGATGCCAGCAATTTGGGAACTGTATTCTGAAATCACAGAGACTCATAAAATATTAACCATCCTATTGCACTCATTTGCTAATCAGTTTGGAAGTTGTTTTCACAATCCATCCATATTCAATAATGTAAACATCTGATCTTTGATTCTCTGTTGCTGTAAACGTTCTTTAGCTATTTGTAACTTGGACAAAATGAGTGTAAAGCATAATGATTCAAATTTGGTGGCAGGTGTCATCTATTGTGCATCAATAAAATTGACTACTTAATGCCCTTGATGATAGAGTCTAATGATTGTTTCTCAATAAAACAAAATCACTGTTTCTGCAACGTTAGTCAGTGTTTCCACAGAAGTATGCTACAGCACTGGCCAGGCAGTGGAAAATCAGGACTACAGTGTTCTTTTTACTTTTGAGAAATCCTTTGATTTAACCAATTAGTGTTCTTGTCACAAGCATGTTCTGGATGGCTGCTGTATACACTCTTGTGCCATCTAGTCTGATATCAAAGACTAAAAAAAGTCCTCTATCACTTTTCTTGCCTTTTCCATAACCTCTCTATACAATGATCAAAAATTACTTGGCAGCTTTTAATGTTCCTGGTACATACTACTATGATCTGGACACAAGAATTCAGCTTGCATCTCAAATGCAGAGATGTTGTGCTTTTGTGTCCTTTTTCAGGAGTCAAGTTGACCCCAAAACAGTTTTGACACTGGTAGAAAAACAAAAATCAGAAGAGAAGCAGCATTTACAGGGCCCAGGCTTCTCTATGGGTTCTTTAGAAATCCTGTTCTCCCAAATGTCAGTGGACAGGAGGGACAGAAAATCCTCAGGGAATGAAATACCTGAGTAGCCATGAATAAGTTAAGCATTTGGTAATCATTTGCCCTCAGACAACTATTTACAGTCTTTATTCATCATTTCAGCTCCTCATTGAAACAGAAAATTAAAATCTTCCCACTGCATCCTCCCCATCCCTTATTTGTGCCACTTGTCATTAAGTGCCAAGATCAGAGATAGATATCCTAACAATATTTGTCAGATATTCATGAATATTGCTAATGATTTGCAGTAATTTTTCTACATATATTGATGTCTTAGAATGCAGAACCAGAGCTACAAATGTTGGATACAAAACGTGAACCATCTAACTCAGGAGATCTTCGCTGCATCTGGCACTGATCATACATGTTATGTGAATGTCATATACTTCGTGTGAGCTGAGATGTGACTCTCTGTTGTAGCTTTAAACAGCTTTAGACTGATGCTAAACCATCCCTTTGTTTCTGTGAGAAATAAGGAGGATATAAGGGGGAAATGAACTATGTCCTAAACCCCAGAGTCTGTGCTAGTTCAGTCTGTACTGGGAGTACATATATCAAGGATCACTGTCTCAGGTGAATGCACTCACTTGAACCTCATGCTGGATGTCTCCTCTAAAATCACCCAGCAGCAAATCAGTGGCTGGGAATAGAAAATTCTCCTACTGTTAGTATGATGCCTCTGTGCTGGATATTACTTCCTTGCTTTTGAAACTCATGCAGAATAGATGGATACGAAATAAAGTTAAAAAAAAAAACAAACAGAAGCCCACACTGAAAAGCCACGTAGAGTGTTTGTAACACTGATTTCTCATTACTGCCCATGCAATTCCCACTGACATGGACAGTAATGTGGCATTTCAGTCTGGTGCACTGGGTATTAAGTTGCAAAGGGAGTGGAAGCACATGGTCCTCATGAACCAGCCTCGGGTAGATTTCAATTACTCTCTGCTCTTTCAAAATGACAGTTTCTGGTCTCTGATTTCCACTGGTTACTAAGCTACTAGAAACAGGCACATTGTACATGGGTAAACAGTTATTGTAGACATCTGGGTCACCAGCCAGATTGTAATGCAACCTGCCTTTAGAACACGCTATGTTCCTCACATACACATCTACTGTCTGCAGCAGCTCAGCCTCCTTTAGATATTCTGATATTCAGCCTCAGAAGTGCACGACAGGATGTGGATGTTTTTCTGGTGAAAGAAATCCATCCTAAAAATCTGCAGGGTTTCCCCACGCAGAAAAGTTCCTGGAAAGCTTGGAGCTATCCAGCATTTCATAAGATTCCCATCCTTTCCTGGACATCTCTATTTGCTTCAGGGTATGTGGTTAAGAAATGCATGTGGGGCACTCCTCAGGAGGAAGTTACAAATGACAAAATGTCTCTCTGAGGACAAGAGAAGATGCACAAAATAGAGCAGTTTCTGACTCGCATTTTTAAGCATGCAAACCAAGCAATTACATACATCCATGCCCATTTCATGGTCCTTAAGCCAGGAGCAATCTTTCTGCCTAGACCCCTGAACTGCAGCACGCATTCATCCACAGAGATCCTGTAATAGGTATAAAAGAGGGAAAGCATGAAAAATCAGTTCATATTTCAATCAGTTCTGTACAGATGCAGCAACAGAGGAAACACACAGACTGACAAACAGAGCGAAAGCACTAAGCATTTTCTCCTTATGTAACACATCCTCCCTACAAGTCTATAGAGCAATATAACATTTTAATTGCTGCAAAGGCTGTAATGCTACTCACAACTTGTTTACAAAATAGTGATCCCTCTTTAATCACTCTGTGTTTCTCCTGTGTACTGCATATTAAAATGTTGTAGCCCTTCTAAAATAGATTCTTGCTTATATAATGTCAGGGACATGTGAAGTGAACATGAAATAGAGCTTTGACTCTACAGCAGCTCACACCAAGAAGTATCTCTATGATTCCTCCATGGCTGCAAGCAACACTATCTTCACTGAAAACTTTTTTTCCAATTAATTCTCAAAGTTCAGTAGATTTAATCTTCATAAAAGTGCATAATGCACTGCTCCAAAGGACCCATCACATACCTTAGCCTAGAATACTGTCAGCAAATAGCTCATTTCTTAAGACCGTCACCACACAGCTCACTTTAGCTGGTTCTTAGTTTTGGGATCTAAAAAATGCTCACTTTATGTAAGAAACTGCTAACATTCATTAGACTTATGTTGCTGAACTGGGACTGGGCTAGGCACACTGAGTACTTCTCAGGCTGGAGGACTGAGCTGGGGTGTGACACCTCTGGGGCATTGGGACTGGCTTGTAGGGAATGCTGGGGAGGCTGAGAGGGTCACAGTTCCTGTGGACACGATTTTTATAAGGAATGCTAATATAGAGGTTCCAGTGGTGAAATTTAGGGAATTAGGCAGGAAACTGAAGATAAGGAATCTCCATTGTAGGAGTTCCTGAAATGCTCCCAGTACCTCATGTGGGGACAAACATGGAAGCAAAATGTCTGTGTAGAGATGAGAAAATTATGTGAAAACAGGCATTTCAGATTCAATGAGGGAGTTTACACAGGATGAATTTGGCATCACCTAAACAAGATGGGAACCTTGCTAGTGGTGACAGAAAGCTTTAAAGTAGAGTCCTATAGAAAACTGGATCAAAAGAACACATTAGACTGCTTCATCTTCTGGGATGAAGACATGGGAACACTGCATCATTCAATATGGCATAGAAAACATTTGGCAAAAGTTTAACAGAAATGTACAAAGACTAGAATACACCCAGCTTTAAAGAAAAACAGGGATATAAAAGGCACCAGAGAAATTTGTAGGAGAGATTTAGATAATGCAGTAAACTGTACAGGAAAACCAAGTCGATGGAACAGTTGCACTGTACATTAAAGGAAACTATTTTTCAGTTAAGAGTGAAAAGCTAACCATGTCATAAAGGCAGAATCCCTGTGGATTAAAACTACATGGTCAAATGGGCAAAGTGCAGCACTAAGCCTGTATTACTGTTCACCTGACCACAGTGGTGATGGACTGTAAGATGCTGAAGGGCTATGAGAGCAGGAAACACTATTTAGACGTAGAACATATTGATGATAGATATGATGCCAAGGCTAAATGTTTTGATATCACTGACAGCTGCTTCACTGATCAGCTCCTCACAATTTGCTGTAAGAAAAGTAATTTCTGGCTTGATTCTGTATAGAACTTGCTTGCAATGCCCTTGTAGGATCACAGAAATTAAACAGGCAAGAAAGAGCAGCCATGCACCACTGCCTGTGCAATCAATGAGTTCTCAGCCTGTCAAACCTCTCTCTGTGTCCAAGCCAGGTGAGGTTCTCTCTCAAAGAGGAATTCAAAAGGCCTCTTGAAAACAAAGCAATTAGTTTATTGTCCCATATATATATTTAACTATATAAAATCAGTTCTTTGAATTCGTTAGCGTTTCAGATTATTTCCTCTGTGCGTAAAGAGAGAAGCCACAGGAACAGAATCCAGACACACATCCTCCTCCCACAAAACTGAGATATATCACATCAAAAGCACTACTTCTAAGAATGATAATTTCACATAAAAGAAACAATAAACTGCACTGGGGGACACATTTGCCTGCTGAAACTGACAAAAAGCTATAGGATGTCAACAGAGAGCTTAACTGATTGCCTAACCAGTTCAAGATACGTTAGCTTCTTGCACTGAAAACATATTATATTTTATAGAACTGAATGTTCCTTTATACATACAGCGTGCCCAGACACAAAGAGACAAAACACAAGTACAGATTTTTATTCCACAGTGTGGTGCAGATAATTTGAACTTGTTCTCGGTAACGCTCAAAAAGCTAATGCGCTTTCAAATTAGGCTCTTGAGGTTTGATCATGCTCTCATTAGAGGCATTAACAAAACTCTCAGTAATTTTACCAAGAGCCAGGATTTGGTCCTCAGGAAGATAAGAAAACTTAATATTAAGTGTTGCAATCTTCTTAAAAGATATTGTCACTATTCACTGATTTTCAGAACTAGCATCTTATAAGTAGTTGGATCAGTTGTTATGATAAGAAGTTCTGCTGATGCCTCCAGCTTTTCTGAGTTTCTTTTTACTTGATATTCTTGTCTGGTAGAAAAATAGATGTTCAATGAACAAGGCAGTTCTAAAGTAATTTTCTTTCATTTTAATTTACAGGTTTTTGTAAGATTGCAGTGGCTGTGTGTAATTTCTAAAAACACAATAATTTGCATACATTAAGAAGGTATGTGTGTGCAGTATGTCATTACTTCTGTCTGCTGCATAGCTTTTCTATATGAAAAGAGATTCTGATTCAGAATTACGAAAAATAACATCTATAAATACTGTAGAGAAAATAAATTAATAACACTTGGCAATTATTTCTTTTCTTGAAACATTAATCAATGGATCTTGTTCAGAACCTGTCTAATTCTCAGCATAAGTGAAGAACAACTGGAGCCAGAAAATATGTCATGAATTGTAACTCCATTTAACTGACAGGGAAACTAAGAATTGGGTCAGTTAAGAGACTTGCTGCATTTTTTTCAAATTTTGTCTGCATTCAGAAAAATTCAGGCTTTTTAAAAGTCTTCAAACCTCAAACCCCAAACAGAGCTACTGAGTACTGAACAGTGTTAAAGTCCTGCCAATGTCAGGTCTCCTGATGCAGAGCTAGTGCATGTTCTGGACTGTGTGTGAACATACACTGTGCATATTCACTTGCATGATAAAATAATGAAGTAAATTGCATTTATTTAAGGACTGATTACATCAAATAAATGGTTGGAGGTAAATCAGAACTTTAGAAGGGAACAGTAATTATAGCCAGTGACATAGATATCTCCTTTAACTTGAAAAAATACTGGAAAAATGTATTTGTATGTAGCTCACATCTCTGTATATGGTGTTTTCTGGCACTGCTGCTGTTTTATAGAGGACAGTTCTTTCATGATGCTTTAATGCTGCAACACCAAGATAAACAGCAGTCCAGAGTAGCTTCAGTTACAACCACAGCAACAGCTCGTTTTGCAGGCAAATTCTTTTGGCCTCCTCATAAAAACAAAGATGTCTATTGCCTGCAAGTTATACCTTTTTAACCTGAGTGATAAGAATTGTTCACAATTTTGCAAATTAAATCTCTCTAATGACTTGTGAAATGAAATTTCTTTCACAGTTCCACTGGAAATTTCTTGCCTGACCTACACCTCGAGTTGTTATTTACTTTGATTCGTGGCTGCACCAAACTAACAACTCACAGCAAACCTGTAAGTCAAGAATTGCAGTTGACTTCTTCTTCTTTCTGTCATTTTCAAATAACTGGTTTCTGGCTTTAATCATATATATTTGTCCTTAAATAAAGGAATTATTAAATGAGGTTCTCTAGCTTGTCTTAAACAGGATGCCTGGTTTCTCATGCCTCTTGTCTTGAAAGATGATTCTATAAACCCACATAAACTCACATCCTTAGTCAATCTCTAATGGAGTTGATTAGGAGAGGACTTGCCTTGATCAAGTTATTCCATAATTAGCTACACAAATGTTCCTTGGCCTCTCTGCTAAAGCATCTAGTGCAGCATTTTCAGAGTCACAATGCTGGATTAACGTTGATAACAATAACATTTGCACTTGTTTGAGTCTCCTGCTCATGACACAGGCTGGTTTGAATTTGTATGCTGCTGCAGAATCAGGCAAACACTGAGGCAGATTAGAAAACAGACTTGCTCTTGGCATCTTAATCATTTAAAGTAACATCTTTGTTATTGTGTTAGTCACATCCTTCCCAGAGCACAGGACCATGAAAACTACGGCAATTTTCATGTGATCCAGACTTTGTCCTTCCAGATTTTGTTTAGTTTGGAATTATTATACAATTAACTATATTTACTTATTATCACTTTTCATCTGTGCTCTCTTGTGCCTCCTTAAAGGATTCTGTTTCTCACTCTGGTTCATCTCTAATTCTATTTCCTGACTTTCATGGTTGAACTCTTCTTTTATTTCTCACTGTTCTATTTGCTTGAAATGACAGGTCTAGCACTTAGATTTGGTTTTGTATTTCTGTATAACAGAATCTTCCCATTAATTACATTCACTCTTCTACAAGTCTCTTTTAGTATTTTTTTTGGTTTGAACAGTTTTCTACTTGACAAAACTTTCTACTTTAACATCTTCTGGTATTTGCTTTTAGAAAGAGTCTGTGCACCACTGTACATTTAAGGGTAATGTATATAAAGCCTTCAAGGTCTGACACTTCAGAAACCTCAGGGATACATCTCTTTCCACTTCCCTTGTTCACCTTCAAAGGAACCCCCCAAAAGAGAGATTTGCTGTATTATGTAATGTAAAATTAGATCAACTGAAACTGTTGGCTTTAACCTTCATTAATTTAACATCTAGTTCATATTCGATCCCTTTGCCCCTGCACTGTAAGAAGGAGAGTAATATAAGAACTCTAGTAAGCTCTCACATATTTAATTTTTTGGTCTTTTGGCTAGAACTGTCCCAAAGTCACTTACCATTTTTATTTCATCCCCCCTGTTTTTTATCATTCATTTCCTTAGCAGATGAATTATCACCACTTATCACCGATTGGCACCAATTATCAACAAACTGTGGACTGGACAATTGCACTAGAGCCATGTGCCCACCTGGACTCACCCCTTCGCAGCAAGAAATCAGAAAAACAGACAAAAAAGACAGCCCCTCAGCTCTTCACCAAACTCAGACATACTTTCTGCCTGGAACATGCAAATAGCTATTTTAGGTACAGCTCTGGGGCTGTAAGGTATAAAGAGCAAGCTTGTCTATGACTGAAATAGCTGTCATAGTGCTTCTTGCTCATCAGGCTTTCTCCCACCAGCACATCCAGACAGCTCCCTGCACTTTCCTACAGTCCAAGGCAACCTTCTGTTGAAGTTTTTAGGGTCTGTCCTGCCAGTTTTCCCCAACAGTCAGAAGAGCAGGGGGACATGGCTAAGATAAAACAGGAAAGTCAGTCAGTAGCTGAGGGCTGACGTGCAAATCAACCACTTTTCAGGCCCATTTCACTTTGTGACACTCCTCATCTCCCACAGTGGCCATTGTACACTCAATAAACTGTGCTCCAGCACCCTTCTGTCAGACAGCAGCAGCTGCTGAGGGTCTTGCACATTCTGAGTGCTCCCAGCTTTAATGTGGGAGAGAGTGAAATATCCAAATATCTCCCATAATCAAATATTTCAAACTCAGAAGCAAAACTGATGCTCTGGAATATTGAAGATAATCTGATGGAAAAATACCTGACTCCTCTCTAAAATGCTGCACTGCTAAAAGAATGTGGAACACCATTTCCTAGCTCTCTGTAGGTAGATGACCTCTATATCACTTCTTTCACACTGCTCCATTAGTCAGCTCTGCTTTTTCTGGTTCTAACCCTCCACAAAGAATTCTGCAGACTCCTGCTAATTGTTGCAAAAAAATGTTACAGCACTGAGAATTAATTCTGGATGACTGCAGTTGCCTGTCACTGCAAGTAAAGCCTGGAAGTACTTTTCATGGAACAAAGTTCTCTACTGTTAGTATGGTCTTGTGTAAGGATAGAAATATAGTGAATTTGCTGGCAATATTTTAAAGCTGTTGTTCTAAAACTTCCATGAGGAATTTTTACAGGAAAAGGGACACCACTCCTTTGTTATAAACCTTCAAAATCATCAGGTGCCACGGGGCATCCACAGTATGAATCACTTTGTGGGTACCAAGCAATTACAGGGAAATGCTATTGATACATCCTTCTGTTAAGATTTAATAGGACAGATTTGCCTATAAATGATGTGCTAAAATTTGTCACAGAAAAAATAATAATTTCCTGGGCCAATCACTCTCTCTTCTCTCCTTTACCCTTTCTCTCCTCTTTTAATGGATAGATAGATAGATAGATAGACACATAGATAGATAGATAGATAGATAGATAGATTGATATACACCCAGAGGTGACATCTTGCTCTACATGGAACACATGAGTCACCAGACTCTGAAGATAAATATGAAGTACCAATGGGATGCAGCCAAATAATAAAACCAAGAAGTTTCTTTTTGGTGCAGAAAAATGATAAATAAAAGGATGCATGTGGAGATCCCTTGAGACAAGTAACACAAAGAGATTTTACTGACAAAGAAAGCAGCTGAATTCATCCTGTTAAGAGTTGGTATGTTATTTTACCAAAATACAGATAAATAAACAATGAAGACACAGGAGTGACACATGAAACCCTATCACAGCAGTGTCTCTGGAGTTCTGTGCCTCCTGAGATCACTCAGAGGCTGGAACTCAGAGCTAGACTTGCAAAAGCAAGCTAGATTTATTATAGTAAAGAGATTATCCAAGCAATCAATAATTTTTTATCGTGACATTACTATAATATGATCCTGAAAATATATATTATATTCTAGCTTGAGAAGAACAGAATGGTCAATGTGACTACTTAAAGAAGTAAGTAGTGTATCTGGCATTCAGGATCAGGTCTATCCTTAGGTTATATGAAATATTTACAGGACATGAGCCTCTGAATTTCATTTTGAAAAAAAAAAAAAAAAAAGAGAAAATCTTTGAACACAAGAATGGTTTTATTTTTGAGATAAAAGTTTTTAAATTACAAATCCTGAATTGTATGACTTCATTTTGAATACATCTTTAACATGTGCAAATTTCTCTGATTCTTCTCTCACATATGACTGACCTGACAGAGAATACTTTATAAAGTTAATTTCTTGGTTTACAAAATAATAGAAAACAAAATTAAAACCAAGATTTATCAAAAACATACTAACTAAACATATTAGTTTCACATCTCCCTCATCCCCACACCACAGAGTTCGGATCACCAAACTCTAGCAACAGCTCAAGCCAACATTTTGCTCTGTGGAAAAGCTTCAGCTAAATACACTGAATCAATGAAATGCATTTCATCAAAGCAGCAGTAAAAAGAAAAATTTCTATGATAGGGACATTCACTATTATTCAGATCATCACAGAGCATATATCGTTTCACATCCCACAAAAATGTATTAATTTTACTTATAAACTCTAAGTAGACAGAACTAATTTTTCTTTTCTGTTCTTCAAACTATACTTTACTGGCTTTTTAAATTTTTTTCATTACCTTCTTTCTAATTCCTTATAGTTTTCAACAAATCAAACCTAAGTGTTTGTACCATTTTGGTAAACTAATTCTGTAAAATTCTTTCATTTTGGAAGTTAAGGAGTTAAGTTTAGGAGCTAAAGCTCTAAAGTTGAAGGACAAATAATAAATTATAGCTCATTAGGTAATCCTGGTCCTATAATTGATATCTCTCAATGCATTTGCTGCTCCCTTTTTACAGCATGGTTACTCATGCTTTATTTTTATCATTTATTATTTACAAAGTGCCATGTGTTCCTCATTCTTCACAAAACAGCAAATGTTCCAGGTCCCTGCCCAGAAAAGCTTAGGATTTATGATCAAAAGGATGTGGGCTCCTCTGCTTTGAAATGTTTTTTAATGTTACATCACAGAATAATCAGTAGAAAAGTTAACAGACCATCCCAGTCCACTGCTGGTCAATAAACCCAAGACAACACAGGCCTCATTTGTTGTTGTAAAGCCTTAATCCATTTCCTCTCCGTGATTTCCACTGCATTATTTCAGCTCAGCAGAGCTGATCTCTGTATCACAGTTTGGTACACATCTGTAACACGTGTTTAGATGCTGATTTGTCCTTACAGCTGTTCCCTGAAATCTGAATAGATAAGGAACTTGGAAAATGACTGTGACACAAAGTTGCATTGCAGAGCACGAAGTCTAATTTCTTTTTCATTTTTAAGGTGAAATTCACCAGCTCACACTGAATATCTGGTGTAAATGCACCATAGGTCTATAAATACAACTTACAGATCTATCAGCTTGCTCATTCAATCCATGTCTGAGTGCCAGAGACAGCTCATTAAAGGTCAGTCAATGGGCTTTTTTACTATTCTCTGATATGCCAATGAAGATGATGAAGAAGATGCAGATTTGATTTTTTTTACCACTCTTTTTACATTTGTCCATGGTTGATGAACAGCTCATGCTGTGACAACAGAAGTTAGAACCTTTACCTAAGGCTTCTAAACTATCTTGCTCTTCATGTGAGAATTTCAGGTTTTCAATAAGCTTGAATATTCTGTAACTTCTGAGACATTACACTGCTGAGAAAACCCCATGTGCTTGAAGTTCTCAACCTTAAAACAGACGAACAATTGATTAAACACTGTTACAGCTGCAATCATCTGGGATGAGAAGCAGAGTTAGCTTTTTTCTCAGACCAGCTACAGCAGCTGTAAAAATTAGAGGGGTTTTCAGGTATGCCAGCTTTTCCTGAGGTCTGTAATAGCACTTAACTTTAAAAGCACATCAAGGCCTTCTGAGAGAGGGAGCTTCTAGTTTATAGAACATGCAAGTGTTACTAGTAAGAGGGAAAGGGAATTTCCCAATCTCCCACATTTATTTCCAGATCCCAATGCAACTGTGCTCTTCCTTCTCTCTCTAGAGAAAGAATTGTTCTTCTTTCTGAAACTACAGGTTCTGATCCTGAAGGTCTATTCGTATAAGCTGTACAGCACTACCTGAGGCCACATCACTGGCTTAGATAACCACATTATTGTATTTTATTTTCCTCATTATTCTCCAACAAAGACCATATGTATCTCAGTGTCAGCTTTGTTTTGTGACTCCAGCAGGACACTGTGGCAGAATCGCTTGAAGATGTGAATTTTTTGTAGCATGTTAATACATTCGATACGGTTAAAATATGGACAAGAAAAGAAAGAGGAGCTCAGCTATGAGAAAAAATTAACTTTGTGACAGTGTTTTGGTTGCAGAAGAAGTCCAAGTCCAAGAGCAAGGCTGGAGGAAAGGTCCTGTTCTGGAAATACAGAAAGTGCAGGATATGGTCTCTTCTCAATTCTGTCTTTCCCTTTGTGACTAAGATTTAAATTTGGGAGGGGAATTCAAGATGGTGGGGGAATAAATGCAATTTACCTGATCTTGATGCTGAAATTCAACATTGTCAATCCTGTGTTAAGTTCCTGACTGAATAGAGAAAAGTAACTTTGGTTTGAGGTGAGATGAATCTCTTCTCTCAGTAATGAGGCTTTGCATTAGTGGGCATGACAAAACCAGCAACATTTCACTCCAGCTTAAGAAACTCAGTTACAGATCAGAAACCCATTATACTAATCTAGTACAGAACCCCCCCCAAAAAACCAAACCAAATCAAACCAAACCAAAAAAACCCAAACAAAACCCACAAAAAACCAAAACCAACCAACCAACCAACCAAAAACCCACAAAGTAAAAAAAAAAACCAAAAACCAAACAAAACAACACAAAGGGAAAAAAAGGTCTCAAGAGGTACCAACAGAGATTCAACCTATCTCTGCTCATGTTTTTACAGGAAACAGTTCATCATCTTTTATTTCTACTAACAACTAGTTCCTACACAAGGGCCAGATGAGAATTGGTTATAACTATTTATGGCAGGAAGAGATTACTCACTCCTCAGCCTAAAGAAATGGTTTCTGCCATACCTGAGATGTTTAGGTTTTTCTGGGCTTATATAAACACTCTTCTGACTCCCTTTGGAAATTGCAAATTGCATTTTGAGAACACTGTTTCAGTTAAATGACAAATGATCTTACATTTCTGTGAGAAGATGATTTCAAAGTTGAAGTTGTCAGTACTTAAAAGTTTCCTCTCCAATTCATTTAACTTTCCTCTGAGATTCAGTATATTCCTCTGTCAAATGAAGATGATGATAACCCATATAATCATATTTCAAGTCTAAATTCATTAAAATTTATAAAATGTTTTGCAGTGCTTAAGAGAAAAGTGTTACAAAATTTGAAAGCATTTTTGCTATACTAATTAACTCAAGAGTGAGACCTTCATTGAACTGCAGTTCACACTTTGGAGAGATTACAGGTGGTTTCGTAATGTTATTTTGTAAATGTTTTTTAGTTCTGAAAACATTTTAATTTGTTTACTGCAACCGGCACATGTATAAAAGCATATGGAATGCATGGTGCCAATACAGCTCCCAAACATATTGGCTTAGCTGACATTAGTTCTTCGGATTTTCATCTGAAATTATACAGCTGTACTAGGAAGGAATTAACTCACGTGTTGCTTTTTTCCCTAAGAAAGCACTGTGAAAATTAACCTGTAGATTATACATAGGAATCATGACTGGAGTCTGACAACTCACAATAACAGCTCAACAGGCTAGAGCAGAAATAAAGGAGAAGTATGGGAGCCAACGGGATCGCTGAGTGCTTGGGAAGGAGCTGGAATTAAGGTGGGCAGAACAGAATTGTTTAGACTGGAATTTAGACAAGACAGCAGAGCTAACATGCCAGTAATGTAAGAAAATCAAGGTGCAGGTACAGTAGATATCTTGATCACTATTAACTCACCTCACAGTTCTTGTACAGTGATGACATAATCAGTTACCATGAAAAGAATTGTGAAGCTTCAGTTGAACACTTTAAAGTGTCTTTATCCATCATTGAAGCAAAGGCTTCAATATTATACAGTCTAAGTGCATTTTCTGAATCCTTAATGGAAACACCACTCAGTTTTTGAACCAAAGTTTGCATAAACAGTGCTTAAGCAGCAGTTTTCTTGCCTTGATTTATGACAAGACACCCAGACTGGAACATCAGTATTCCAGAATCAGCTGCTGGAATGGTTTTCAGCACATCAGAAAGAGATATCCTGTGTCTCACAAGGAGGAGATACACACTAGTCAAGGTATCTTTAGCAAAAGGAAACAGCAGACAAGCAATAGTGTAAATTCAGATGGAAATCACTCCATATTTCAGAGAGAGGCAAGAGATTTGAGAGCTTACAATGCAGAAAGACAGGACCCAAACTTATATCCAAAGGGTCTCCATCTATGCATTTGGTTACAGAGCAGAGTAGGATGACATGCAGTAATCCAAATAAAGTGAGTAAAGGGGACTGCATTAAAAAAATTGGCTGTTGTCTCCTCTTTGGACCTACCAAGTAGTTTTTTTGCCAAAATACAAATTCTCTGCATGCCCTCCAGCTTCCAGACATCAGCAAAGTTTTTTCTTTTTAATTAGCCTGACACTTCCTGAGTTAATTCTTTTGCCATGAGCTTGTCTAACCAAATCTCCCAGCACACACTGCCTCTTCCTCCTTGCCTCATGAAACAGGGATCTCACACACTGCCTATATTCTCCTTTGTATCTCAGCAAATGCAAATGCCTGCTACACATGATATCTTAATCACTAGCCCTTCCTCAAGAAAAGTTTCAACATCTGCTGTATCTTAATTATAGCATCTCAAGGGACACCAGCTGATTTCCACATTAGTTAGCAAAGCCTTTCTTATTAGGAATTCTTTGGAGGCCAGATCGTTCATCTTAACAATGCCACAACACAGCAGGTGAAATGCTCCGATGCAGCAGAGCAGCACCAGACCTATTTGCCTTCCAGCCCTTCATGTAGGATTTCCTTGCTGAACCTACACCAGAGGAGATAAATACCTCTCTCCAAAAAGATGAATTCCACCTTGAAAGAAGTGGAGTTGTTCCATAAAGAGCAGGCCTTTGTCAGGTATAAATTATCATAACACTGTTGTCATGGAGCTATGAGAATTTATCCCTGCTGAGGATCTGCTCCAGGATTCTCCAGCTTTTATTGCTGTGTATGTATTGTTGTAGTGAAAGGTTGTCTGTCATGGTGAAAGCAAGCATAACACAATGATTTGTTTGTATTTATAACTCCATGATTTTATATCTGTTAGTCACTGAGGGTTTTTTCCTAATCACATCTGCTCTTGTTACTTTCTGAGTCTGAAATCCCCCATTAAGATGAGTTGTCAGTAACAGCTTTTATCAGAGTTCATAACTCTCTCTGCTGGCTCTGGGACACGTGCAGCTAATGACATGCACACACCTCTGCCCCAGATTACAACTGAGAAAACAGCAATAAGGAGGCTGTGCTAGTGACAATTTTAAAGAGAAACAGTGCTAGGAAAGATTACATGACATAGGTTCCTGGTCTAAGTCCTTAGTTTACGTGACCAGACAACATCCTTGACAAAGTGAGGAAGTGTTTCTCTTTGAAAATTACAAAAATCCATCATTACCGAGAATCAAGTGTTCACTTTAAAGGGGACAAAAAGTGAATAATGATAAGTTGTAACAACAGCCTTTTGAAGCTTTATTTTTAGTCTTTATTCAGTTGCACAACTCCACAGAATCTCTTTTATATAGCTATTTGAGATGAGCAGGTTTGTTTTTTGGAATGAGATTTGCAAAAGCACCAAGAGATCTCTAAGAGCAAATCCTAGGTCTTTCTCTGAGACTTGTGTTATTGTATCACTCATGTTTGCTTTGAAAATGACCTCTCCCTGCTCCAGTGGGGTTTTTATTCTGTTATAAGGACAGAGTTAATCAAACTGGCCCAACGTCAAAGTAAAAATATTTCCCCTGCACTGGAATCTTATATTAGCATGTAGGCACGAAAGAAATCCTAAAATAAAACTGGTTTACCTGACACTGACACAGTAGAAGGCAGCTTTCAGAGAATCAGTTTATCAAAAGGCAGACTTCAGAGCCCAATGGTGCACTTTAATCACTTGTTTCACAGATGTGAAAACAGAGTCATTTCTCACACAGGCATAAGATGTAATTGATTGTTCTTGCCCTATCTCAGCCTGTTAAATTGATGATTGCTGCTGATGTACATTCTTTAAAGAACATTAAAATCCAGGGTGAAATTTTCGTTCTGTCTGTGCCAATGAATCTCAGTCAAATTTTGTCTATTACCATCTACACAGCCAAAAACATTATAGATACTATTTTATTAGTAACTGAAGAAAAGATAAAATGCCTTTTCCCCCACTGGGTAGTCAAAATGAATATTTCTGTTACAAATATGCTTAGAACCATTAAATCATGAGCCTGAAACACAGAATACTTGTGAATAACTGAAAATCCAAAAGGAAAAATGCAACACAATTTGTTTGTGGCAGATTAGTCTGCCACGCTGAGTCTGACATTTAAAAACTCTTGCTATTTAAAAGTTACTTCCTTGCTATTAATCCCATCTTGCCATTTTTGTAAGAGCAGAAGAAAAGATGAACCATGTGTGCCAGTAAACAATATCAAAATTCCTGATCTATGTGACAGCAACTTTTTAATCAACATACATATTTCAGTTAAAAAAAAAAAAAAGTCACCATTACTTAAAAATATTCTTAAGGGTTGAAATTGAGCATGAATTATGAAAAATCAGCATCTGAGACATGAACTTCTCACTCAGCAGAAAAAGTAATGACTTGGGAGCCAGTGCAGCATAGGAAGGCCAAAAACTGTAATGAAAAAAGCTTTGATGGCTCCAAGGGAACTGAGGAAAGCACATTCTCAGTCTGATATGTGGGGGGTGTGGGAGATTAGCCCTGGCTTCCCACAAGAACCCTCCCAGAGTGACATCAGCTGTCTAGAAGAAAGAGACTGAGATTCAGGTTGGCCACATGAAGGGTTTCCAGACTGCTGCACTCACACAACACAAAGTACAGCTTGAGAACTGTTTCTGGACAAGGTGCACAGATGGTGAAAAAAAGTGCCTTTAAGCTCCCACACTGAGCATGAAAGCAGGATTCTCACGCACAAACACACGTGTATAAAGAAATATATATTTAAGAAATTACAACCTTTCTCTTATTTTGTAGGAAGTTGTTTGGTGTAAAAGATTTCATCAAAGCTTGGGAATCAGTAAGAGCAGGTACTAGCCTGTCAGAATCCCACTGGGTAGTCTTGAGTAATCAGTTTAGAGATGATAAAAGCAATATTTACACTGATTAGTAGTTTGTTCCAATAACACTACTATAGGTCCAGTCTAAATCAATTCCTACTGGAAGTAAAATATATTTTTCAGGAAAATAAATAAAACACAAGGAATCTTGATTTTAAAAATCTGCAGACAAAGAACCCACAGTGATTCTTTAAAAACAAATACTGCAGTTTATTACTATTATTTAAAAAGTGTGCACCTAGAGTCTACCTTTGCCTAAATTCCAGCTTGACACAATTTTACTTCTTTATAACTGCTGATGTCAAAGTTTTCCAGGCTCATCCTCTGTGCCTTATATAGATACAGGCTGGGACAAATTACCATTGCTTAAACTAAACAGGTTCAAGTCCTTGAGTATCGTGCTGCACAGAAAGTCCAATCCATTAATCATTCTCCAAGCCTTCACCAGCTTTTTATTCCTTTCTGAAATATGAGTCTGGATCTTCACACAAATTCAGCTCTTTGGGAAATTATCACATCACTACTGACACAGGAGTAGCATAACTTCATGATTCCTGTTTGAAGTTTCTCTTTAGTCCATCTTCATGCCTTTGGCCACTGTGTAACAGTGAAACCTCACTGTAATTCCACCAATTATCTATCATGATCTCCCAAACACTTTTCAGTCATTTTTTCTCTCATGAGAGACTCATTCATCCTACTAAAGTAAGCTAAATTATTTAGAATCCTAGAATATCCTGAATTAGAAGGCACCCACAGGGATTATCAAAATACAGCTCCTTGTCCTGCATAAGACAGTCCCATATATACATATATATATGTTAAAAAAAACAAACATAGAACCAGAAAACCACCACCACCCAAAATAAAACAAAATTAAAAAACAACCAAACAGAAAAGCAACCAAAAAATCCCCAAACAAACAAAAATTCCCAACCCAAATTTATGTATATGTTATATGGGTTTACCTTCAGTTTTACTGAAGTGTGTATGATTTATGAACAATTTCATACACTAAATTTACTTCCAAAATCCCAAGCTTTATTCCATCTACCATTAATTATTTTTTAATAATTTTCCACTCATTAAAAGAAATGGGCAACAGAGCATGACCCAACAATCCCTAAGGGAACCTATTAGATAATGATTCTCACTTTGCATATTAAGACTACCAGATAAGCAATTTTAGGTCTCTTTAATGTGTTGCTCAGTTGAATTTGCATTATTCTCATTTCTTAATCAAAAGTTGTGTGGTACCATGACAAATACCCTGAGAAAGTCCATTACAGCAGCACTACAACATTTATCAACCAAACCTCATATATCATAGGAAAGCTATTGAGTTAGTCAGACAAGTTATATTTCCCATAAACCAATGGGAAATGCCATAAATTATATTATTCCTGATTATTACTTTACTAATAATGTTCCATAACAGTCTTCCATTATTTTGCCAGGGATTGGCACCAGTCTGAAAGGCCTGTAATTACGAAGCCATCCCGTTTAAATTTCTGGCACAGTATTTGCCTTCCCAGTGCTGTGTCAATTAATAAAAAACAACATTAGCAGTCCAGAGACATTCTTAAGAGGTTCCTTGAATACTCCCTGATGAACATTATTGGAACTGCTCATCATAAAATGTCTTAACTTGAACAGTAGCTGTTTAACAACCTCCACAGTTAGTGATGAGATTTCCCTATCCCTATCTCTGACTCCACAAAATACCAATAACAGCCCTTACTCTCAAAATGCTTCAAGATCAGTAGTTTAAGGACAATTTATAAGAGCTAAGTATTTAAGTTTTCTAAGCCTTTGGTGTTGCAGTACCTCTGGAGTGATTAAGAATATTAATACTTCAACAAAAATCCTTCTTTCTTTTATTTTGAACAGGACCTGAGGTATAAAGCATTCTCATATCTTTTTCATTCTGCCTACCCAGAATTTATATGGCAACATTAAACCTTCTGCTGCCAGTAAGTCCCCATGTGGAGTCACTCTAAATAGATGTCTCACTGAATCCAGTAATTTCTCAAGGTTTATCAAGTACAACAAACAGTGAAGTAGTTAATATGGTAAGAGGACTATGTGTCATTCTATATTAGCAGGAATCACAAGTGCATAAAATCTAATTAAAGGGCTAAATTTTCACTTTGAGATCTGCAGCACATTTTTGTACTCAAGAGAAAAAACAAAACAAAACAAAACAAAAAAACCTAGAAAACTTACTTCTAGTTACGGTAGAAACACTAGAACAAACAAATAAACAATTTTAATTTCTAGAAGAAAATAAAAGGAGGAGTAATCAGCAATGTAGACTGATTTTTTTGTACAATAGTGTCATATATACAACAGCTAGAACAGGCAGGCAACACAGAGTATGTATTTTAAATGAGAACTTTATATTGTCATATAGAGCTGGGGGAAGCATGGTCTGGAAAAATCACTGTCAGATGGTTGCTTAGCTCAACTCAGAAAAAATTTATTGATGATTCACTGTCAAACTAGAGGGTTTTCCTAAGTGGCATATAATCCAGTATTTTGATTAATGATTTGGCTGAAGTAATAGAAAGCATATTTGTTAAATTTGCAGAGAACATCAAGCTAGAAAAGCTTAAGAGAACAAGACAGGGATGTGCTCAGAATTTGAAGACATGTAGATAAAATGGAGGAAGAGTTTTGAATAAGTAGGATACAGTATCAAAAATCCGCAATTAGGTAAGACTAATCAACTACACGTGAAGAATTGAAGAATTTTTTCTGGTCTTCTCAACAAGAGTAGACAAGATCACTTCTCCAGATTGGAACATTACTAAAGCAAACTGGTCTAAGGGAAGTAACAAGAAAGATGATCAAGATCTAGAAAATCCAACCCATGTGACAAGGTTTAAGGAATTACTCACTCTAGAAAAGGGAATATTACAGGAGACAAAATAATTTTCTTAAAATGTGTACAGAGCAGCTACAAAGGGAAAGGGAATATATCCTTCTTCACATCATTTTTGGCTAAAACTAAAAGAACCAAGGGTATAGACTTCATCAATGCATGTTTAAGTAAGTCAATAGTAAAATAGTAAAAGCTTTCAAATAGTAGGATAGTTAAGCACAGAAGCTGATAATCAGATGAGCTGTGTACTTTCCACATTTTGAGACTTTCAATGAAGAGGTGGGAAAATCAGCATGAATACAAGTGTACCCTTGGAGATTCTAAATCTTCCATGAAACTTTTCTACTTCAAAAAAGAGGAATGGTTGGTTTACAAGTCTGTAGCACTTATGTAGATGAGGGTTTTATCGATACACTCTGTTTCAAAGTGAAAAGTTTGTGTTCACTTCAACAGAAGTGCATCATGGTCCAAATTCAGGAAAACTTAAGAGCAATGGCCATTTAAAAGGTGTTTTCTTGGGATCTGCAATCAGTTGCCTGACAAAAGTGGAGAGACATGCTTTCTCCTTTTTTATTTGTCTAAATAGGCAGATAATCCTTTCTGTGTAAGGCATTTTTGTGTGGAGAACAGTGTTACAGCAGATCAAAACCAGCTTCTCTGCAAACAAAGTAAACCCCCTCTGCCAGGAAGCTGAGTGTATGGCTGGACAAACAATAGTTACTGTGGTGCTAAGAAACACAAGCACGTGGGATAAAGGCAGGACAGACCAACTAGAAGGCTCTTTCCTGTTATGATCTGATGTGAATGATATGTTAATGCATAACCATGGCTGTGTCCTCCCTCAGAGAGGCTGCATGCTGCAGCATCAGCTGTTGCTGAGCTGGAAAGTGGGAAGGTGAACTCAATACAGGCCCACTCAGAGCTCACCTTTCCAAAGGAAGTTACAATTTCAAACAAGTGCTTGTTTCAGATGTGGCATCAATGGCACAGATTAAGTACTGACTAAAACACAAGAAGTTTCAGCTCAACATGAGGAAGATCTTCTTTACATGGAGGGTGTCAGAGCACTGGAACAGCTGCCCAGGGAGGGCGTGGAGTCTCTCTCTCTGGAGACATTCCAAACCCACCTGGGTGCGTTCCTGTGTCACCTGCCCCAGGGCATTGGACTGAATGATCTCCAGAGGTCCCTTCCAACCTTGAGAATTCTGGGATTCTGTGAAGTAGCAGCAGTAAATAACCTTGCTCCAACAGGTACCACCACCTGTACAACATGAGCTGACCAGGACATGGATGTCTCCTCCTCTGCCCACTCACAGCATTCACCCCACACATAAAACTTGGGTAACAACAGACATGTTGCACATAAATTAGGACAACAGCAATGGAAACTTCAACTGAAATAGGACTGGGAGTTTGCAATTATGCTGGTTATAATCTCTAATAATTATTCTTCATTCTGTTGAGAAGTTCTAGGCTGGTATTTGCCGACAGACACAGAGGTATACGTGAACAAAACTGGTGTGAGTCCAGCATAAAAAAAAATTGCCCTATTAGTATTCTACTCACACTATTTACAATCCAATTGCTATTTTTTTACTGTGACTCAATGTGGTTTCTACATTGAGTCTTTTTAATTAAATGTTTTATATGCATCATTAGTAAAACTTTTAGCTTTTTAAAATTAATTTTGGATTGTGTGTTGTTCAAATCTATTATTCATTGAAGTACGTAAAGCATCTCAGAAACCTCTTTTACATGCATTCCCTAAACACATATAAATCACCCAATGTGTAAATACACCTAATATAATTAGCACTTTCAAACATGTGGTGGTACCATTCATACTTTACAACTGCAATTAGAAAACAAAGTATAAAGTGTAATTAGAATCTCTCAGAAGTAAATATTAAAAATCCTTAATTCTGTGTTATTATTAAAATTTAAGACTATTAATACATTAATTTTCACAGGGTTTGCTCCTCACTGGAGTCTAAGAATAAGCTAGCTTATTTTCAGTAGTCAATTTTTAATCAGCTCCATGTTTTCACAAATTAGGCCAATTATTCTCAGTTAGCAGAAAATAGTATTAATGAAAATATTTATTTTCATTAATGTTTGTAAAGCTCTATTTCTTAATCAAATATAGACATTAGATCTAAATGAACCCAGACAGTTTCCCTGTATGCAAATTACTTATCTCCATGGCTATATGAGCTAACAGACTGGTGTTTTATACAAGGTACGTGCACCAGAACATAAACCTATTATTGAACAAAGCAGCAAATCTGTGTCTTTATGGCCAAATTTGTGCTATGGTTGGATGCTGGCAACACAACCTGTTGTCACACACGAGATTTGCTTTTTAAACTCTTTCACTTAACACTTTGCTGCTTACGACACATTTAGTCTGTATTCACTTTTCTACATGGAATGTGCAGATCTGTCTATAATTACACAATTTTCTTAATAAAAAAGCATGTCGTGCCCTTGCCATGTGGTTTCTCGTCATGGAAACCACAGACCTTGCCATTCCAACCACCACGTTAATGAAGAATACTAGAACAGCTGCTGTTACCTTGGGATCTATATGCATTGTCTTGAGCAGTTTCAGAGGCAGTGATTTAAAAGTATTTTTTTTTTAATTTACAGGATGACATAAACATCAGTAAGGCCTAAAGGAACGTAATATCTACCACCTCCCAGGGGGAGTTGAGTATCAGGGTTTTGACAGTAACTAGGTAGCTGCCAGATTCTCCAAAAACACCTTATGCACTTTATGTTTCTGAAAACTGTCCCTGCACTCCCATTACTCTCTTCAGGATTCCTGATAGCCCCAGAAATGTATTTGAAAACAAAATCTGAGCATTTATTTGTAAAATAAAGGATTTTTATTTGACTTTCTTCAGAATTTCCCCTGGCAATTTAATATTAATTAAAATCTGTTGAGCCATATGGTGACTCTTCTTTTTCTTAACAAACATTATGACTTTCCTATTTTCTACCATGACTTTTCCCATTTTTGCCATAACAAACAACAAATCTTAGACAGCTCATAGCACACAGACATCACTGGTTCAAATATTAATGCAACTGCACAAACAGACCAAAAGGGACCACAATAGAAAAATGTTTTCAGAGCATTTTAGGCAAATGAACCTTGTGTGATTAAATATGCGCTGTAACAAAACCGACTTTCACATCCATAAGTAGAGCAGAGTCACAAAGAACATGGGTCGTGGCACTCATCTTTTTCTAAGCTGTAAAGAACCTGCCTTTATATTTATGGTACAGAACTACACGTCAATGTTTTCTGTGCCACCCATCATTGCATTTTTTAAATTGCACTATAACTGAGCAATAAATATAATGCATTGATTCCAGATTAGATGGAAACAATCTTGCTGAAACTTCTTCTCATGAAGAGAGAGAGCAAAGGCAGAGTTTACACCTGTGGAAGCACAGCACTGCGAGTGTGGCTTGGACTGAAACATATTTGAAGAGCAGATCCTTAAGCAGAAACCCCTGCCATCCATCCATCTCCGCATCCATCTCCCTCCATCTCTCCTCTGCACCAACTGCTGCTTTGCCAGCTTTCTCACTGACCACTGCCAAGTGATTTAGCCCCTGGTAAGGAAAAAGGCAAAAGCCGGATCTATCTGGCTTTACTGGATCTGTCAAATCCTGCCAAAATGTGACATCAATATGTCATTGCATCAACAAATTGTGAAATGAATGCACCTGCTTCTGATGCATTATGGAAAAACTCTTGTTCCAATACACACTATACTATTAGTCTCATATCTAACATTTGGATCTTGATGAATTCTATTTACAAATAACAAATAAAATAGGGTGAATAATTACTCCCGATTTAACAGTTGTCCTTACTACAAGTGGACTTTTTCATATTCTGTAGGAAAAACTTAAATTATTATGCATATTCTTAGATTTAGAAAAAATAAGTAATGCTGCACACTGGTGCTGACAAATTTCACCCAGCTTGCCCACTGAGAAAAACACAAAAGCCTTTACTTAACGCAACAATAAAGAAAGGACATTTTCAAGTGCTTTAGAAACATTCAGCTACTATAGAAACCTGCACACTACCACAGGAATGGATAATCTGGATCTACTGTAGCCAGAGTGAAAAAGTGCACCTTCAAGATTACTAAAAGCTTAAGAGTCTAATAAATCTCTGTTCAACAAACAGCAAAGGCACCAGGGCTCTAGGTCTGAATAGGACTCACTTTTTTTCACCTAGACCTAAACTTTGTTCTAAATTGAGCACAAAGTCAACCAGATATTTATTTCTGCAAAATATGTACTCTGTATTTTGTATATTAAGTGAAACGACAAAATTCAAATATGATACTTCCAGCTAAGTGCAATCACCTTATGTATTACACAGTGAAGTTTTACAGTAATACATGTCTAACATGTATGGACAATCCCAAAGAAATATTTTAAGCTCATCAGCTCTTAATTGAGGTTTTCAAAGCAGCTTGAGGGATTTAGACAAAAAATACTCATTTCTTATTTCCTTTTATCATCGATACGTGGCTAAAGTCCTCGGCTGCTCTGAAAATCTCAGTGAGCTGGATACATATTCATTGGATGTAAGAGAACTGTCACTTTTGTTATCTATCTAAAAGATAAAACCCTTAAGCTTAAGTGAAAAAAATAATTGGATAGATTTTGCTTGTGCCATCACTGAGCACTTTACAAAGTCGTGTTCTGCAAAACTCCATGTTTTAGCTGAATGGGAGCAGTTCAAAAAGGCTTATTTAGTCAGCTGAAATGAGAGCTGTGATGATACAAATGTGCTGGTTTCAGGAATAAGAAATCTATTTTGCATTGCTCTAGTACTGGAACATGTTTGAGATTGGATTGCTCTGGTCTATCAAAAGCATCATAAAGTTTTGCACAGTTTAATAGTAAAACTTGGGAGCTCTGAGCCAAGAAATTACAAAATCTAGCAAATTCCAGGCGCTACTGAGTATAGATACACTGCGTAAGACATAAATTTACAATGAAATTGAAGCAGCTGCTCCTTTTAGTAGATTAGAAGTTTAAGGTTTGAGCTATAGGAAGAGGAGAAAAAAAGCTGGATCCAAGATGATGCAAGTGTCTCCTGCAGGATTTAGCCAGGCCTGTTGTGCCAGTTTGCAAGGTCAGAATTTTGCACGTACGGGCCAGTGCCAGATTTTTGCCTATATAACAGTGTCTTTGGTAAGTGCTGAAAAACGCTACCAAGCAATGCTATCGAGCCGGAATGAGAGTCTCCTGATCTTTTCTGGGAATCACAACCCATCACGTTTGCTCTTCATACGCACAGCTCAAGGTAGGGCCCGGCGCGAGTACATCACTGAAATCCGGCTAATTACGGCCGGGGAGCGGCGGGGAAGGGCTGGGAGCGAGTCCCGCTTTGGAGGCAGCGACCATTCCCGGGATGCGCTCCCTGCGCGGTCCCTCTCCTTCCACGCGGGGAGGTAAAACTCGCGGCTCCGTGTGCCACATCCAGGTTTTGCCGCGTCCTGGCTCCGGGACGCTCCGATTTTGTTGTTGTTGTTGTTGTTATGCTTTAGCAGGGGTTTTTTCCCCGTTTTTTTTTTTTTCTTTTTTCGTGGTTTGTTTTTTTTTTTTTTTTTTTTTTTTTTAATGCCAGCAGTGGGAGCCGCCAGCCCCCGGCGGGGCGGTGGGGCCGGGGCAGCGCGGCTCCCCCAGGACCCCGGCGGGCTCCGCCCGGTGGCCGCGGGGCTCCGCGCGTTCCCTGGATGCTGCTCTGCGGAGGGAGGGAGGGAGAGGGAGGGAGGGAGGAAGGAAGGAAGGAGGAGGGGAGAAGGGAGGAGAAGAAGGAAGGAGGGAGGAGGGAAGGGGGAGGGGAGGGAAGGAGGCCGGGGCTGGCGGCGGGAGGCGGGGGAGGGCGGCCGGGGCCGGGGCCGCCAGGCCGGGGCGGCTGCAGCGGGACGAGGCGCGGAGCGGAGCGGAGCGGGCGGCGGGCCAGGCCCGGCAGCAGCGGCGGCCCCGCGGAGCTCCCGCCCGGCGGCCCCGCAGCCGCCCGGGTCCGCCCGGGTCCGCCCGGGTCCGCCCGCCTCGCCAGCACCCCGCCAGCGGGAACAGCTCCCGAGCAGTTGGCAGCTCCGCATCCGAGAGGGAAACACAGCCGGAGAGGCGCGGAGGGGAGAGGAGCGCAGCGAGCAGCTCTGGGTTACTGAAACCAGTACAGGAGCTGCCAGGACAAACTGAGCTTTTGCCAAAAATAGCTCTTTCGGGGTTAGCCTTTTTTTTTTTTTTTTTTTCTTTTCTTTTTTTTTTTTTTTTCCTTTCTTTTAGTCGAGCGCCCCAGCAGAAGTGCCCCAACCCCAGCGCACACCCAACCTGTCGGCCTGAGGGGCAGCTGAAGCAACCAGAGCAGAATGTACCAGGGACACATGCAGGTAAGCGGCTCCCAGCAGGATGGATGGAGAGGGGAAGCCTCGGAACGGGCTCCGCTGAATCGCGGCTCGGTGAAGTTTCAGTGGGTTGAGCGGAGGGGAGATGCCACCCTGGCACTGTGCAACAAGTGACCTGGTGCAATGTGACCGTGGCACTCCAGCTCAGGGCTAAAGGGAGCAGCTTGCCTGGGGCTGGCGCTGCTCGAGGGGGAGGATGGCAAAAGGGTTCTGTCAACTTTGTAACTAGGTGAAGTTCTGTGTGTATTTATCCGTGTGTGATGCCTGCTTGTTCAAACAGATTCAAGGGAGTATTGCAGGGCAAACATTGTTATGGCATGCCTTAAGTGACACATGTCTCCTGCCATCCTCTTGATGCATCTCTTCCTGTATGTCAAGTGAAGGGCAAACAATAAGGGAAAAGACAGAGCACTTGCTTTGCAAAATCTGCAAAGGTTTCACACCACACTAAAACCGTCGATTTGCACAGTGCACTGTGTTTAAAGGTGATGGATTTGTATTCTTCCCTCCCAACACGGGTTGAGGATTGATTTTGCTAAGCCCCAGAATGACTTTGTAGAATGAATTCAAACACATGGCTAAGAGACTAACATTTTAGGCAGAAATATTTTCTCATGATCCTATTGATCCTACATCGCCTTGGCAGAATACGCCTCTCCTTGATAAAAACATACAACTGTCTTGGACGTGATGGCTTTAACCTTGACTCCCGCTCTCCTTCACATAGCTGTTCCTTGGAAAGCCAAGCCTGTTTTGAAGGAGGAAGTGCCAAAGTGGAGTAAAGGTTTACACTGATCTCCCAAATACATTTCTTTGCTTTGGACCCAATCTGGCTTTTTGTTCACTGCCAGGAACGATGAAATGCTTTTATCACGTACAGTGGCACCAGCCTTGCATGTGGTGGTGTTTGTATTAAGGCTGTTTACAGAGAAACTGCAGCTTTACCAAGTGCAAGCTGACCACTTCTGTTTGGTGTGATTCTGCACAGCATTTAAATATCTGCTGAATGATCACTGGGGACATTAAACTTCAGTCAATGTCAGACACAGGGTTGTGTGCGATATACGTGAGTTAAGCGGGGACTCTGATTCAGCACTGCTCTCCAGAACTGAATTGTAGCAGTTACTCTTTCATGTTTGTGTTATCTGATCCAACAGTGATAAATAATGTGTCATAATACTGCTTGTAATAGGAGAGCAAACAGGTTTGAGCAAGATATGTAATCAATGGAGGGAGTATACGTATTAGCATTTATTTCTGAAAATAAGGTTAAAACACAAAACCAATCCTATAACTAATGATACTGAGTTGGACATTGCCAAATAGGTATTTACACCCTTAAGAAAGCAGAAGTTCTTTGCTATGAGTTATAGATTGCAACAAATATAAAAGGAAATCTAATGAAATCTTGAGGTGCTTGGCAGCACTTTAAATTTTCTGAGTCATTAAAAGGGTAAAATCAAACTTGCAATAGGAAAATAAGATCAAAACATGCAGATGTGTTGTGTTGTGATGTCCTTTAATTTTTTTCTTTCAAAACATTTTTATTTTTCTAGCCCAAACACAACCAAATTCTAACCAAATTCTCTTAAAAGGTTCCTGAACTAAAAATACTATTCCTATTGAGCACACTTATCATTGTTAAAAATTAAAACCCACCCGAGTTCATCACCCAAATAGATAACACCTAAAAACCCTAAAGCCTTAGGAGAGATTTTGATGTTTAGTTATATCTTTAATTAAAGCCTTTAAGTGAGTCAGCCAAAGACACTACAGGGCTAATTTCTTTGCAATGAAATGATCTACTGTAATGTTTATTAAACCATGTTGGAACATAAACTATCAAAGTTACCATACAGTATCAAACCACACAGTAATAAGAATGTAGGGACATTCTAAGCATTACAGGTCCTTTCTCGATATCCAAGATTCTTGTAACACTTCTACTAATTGAGGGAAAATTAATTGCAATTACCAACCAATCTAAAATAAGGTGAACCGTAAAACCATCCAAATTTGGGTAGATCAAGTCAGACACGTAAGTCGGTACCTGGACTTCTAAACAAAAGTAATCTCATTTTTAAAGCACTGAACACTTACAGAACTTACATTTCTTTGAGAGAAACTGGAGTATTTAGCTGGGTACTTAGCTGGGTACTTAAGCATCTAACTTAATACATCCAAATGCAACGTGATGTGCCACCTGTTCCTACACTCTTGAAAGTTATAGCGATCAAATGTAGGATCTGCCAATCATAATTTCCTTTTTTTTCTAGTGTTTTGTTCTCAGATGCAAAAGTAAAATCTGCAGAATTAATTCCATAGTCCAATTACTTTAAAAGGTGTTTACAGAGCCCATGTTTTACTGATACCCTGCTGTAACTCAGCTAATTCTTGGAATACTTCTGAAAGGGGAGAACATTAACAACTGCAACAAGGTAATAAGCATAATTACAGAGACTGGGAATTGACCTATCTTGAATAGGCATCAAGCATTATCAGCTTCAGTGGGAATTTCTGACTAAGCTCAATAAATTCTCCAAGTGTACATGAAATATACTTTGCATTTAAGCACTGCTGAAGTCCAGCACCTGAAGTACTTTACATCAGACCACAATGAGTGTATCTTTTCTTAATTCTTAGCTTATAGTACAGATTCAGTTTCTTGGATTGGTTTTCTTTCTGAATCCCAGAAAGTCACTTTAGTCATTCCAAAGACACAGGTTTAGGTTTCCCTCTTACTGTTTTACAAATGAAGCCTCACAACACAGAAATACAACAGAGGTCCTAAGCTCAAATTCCAAAGATAGTTTTTAAAAAAAAATCTAAAAAGAAGGTATGTCCTGTCTTAACATTTCCAGGTACCTTTCTGTGAGATCAGCTACTGAGTTACTCGGGCACCACGCGCTTTCACATCAAATGAGGAGAAAGGCGAGGTTGCCTTCCACAGGGCTAGCACTTCAAACAGAAATAGGATGCAATACAGTGTCATGGGAGCTCTTTTAAAGCTATTTCACCACCATAATGAGCTTAAGTTCTGATTTAGCCCTATTTACCAATCGGTTTGGTTCATGCAGTGACCGTCTAAAGCGGAGCAGGGACTGACATCGGTCCTAAGGCACGAGCTGCCTCCTGGAGCCTCAGCCCTTGGTGAGGCTTTTGCATGAGAAAGAACTTCAGATGAGGGGCACAGATTGTTTGTCTACAAACACATCCCTTCAGTTATGTCTGAAGTCCTGTTTAATTCAGTAAATGTAGTCTCTGACAGGATGAAACCTGATGGATACGGGAGCACACCCTGGGATTCACAGATAAGGCAAAAGAACTAGGTCTAAATGCTAAACTGTACAAGGTGAAAGAGAAAGTATTTCTCTCTTGGGACAATGTGTGCAATCCAAAGTGTGCTGTTTTCCATCTTCTTCAACAAAACAGTAGCAGACCAGATGGAAGCAGAACACAAGCTGAGTTCAATCCCCAATCACTGCTCTAAAATGTCTGTCATTTTCACAACCAACAATAAGAAGTTTTAAAGTTTTTACAGTATATTATATGCCTGGTACCATTCCCTCCCTTTGAATTTTATGAAAGTTCTATAAATGGGTGGAGGGTAAATTGCAATAATTTTCAGCAGCATTTGGCTTCCTACGAAGTTCAAAATAAATGCTTTCAAAACTGTTTGCCTTGATGCTGTATATAGTCAGCTTTCCCCAGCACAAATGCTTGAACAGAAGAAGTGCTTTGCCAAATGTTGGCATGGGGTTTTATGTACAGCAGTGTTATGTTTCAAGATGGCTTAATTTAGACAAAGCAGAAATCTTGACCACACATGGCTATCAGAGTTCCTCCGGCACTTTCTCGCAAGAACAGGCTTGTTAGTCATGATGCCTTGGCCAACTTCCAGATCAGATAGTTTGTCTCCTAAACTTTTAATTGCATGGGCAATCAACTTCATGCCCTTAATTCTTGTGTTGAGATTTTTATTACCAAAGATATTTAATAGTCTACCACTGTCGTTTCGTATTTACATGAAATAACCCATATTCATCATTCACATTTCGGGAAGATTTCAGTTCTCAAGCACGTACATGTATGAAAGTAGTGGGTCAACAGAAAAATAAGTATGCACACATGGAAATTCTTTGCAAGATGAAACCTCAAGGGCTTCACATGCTTTAGTGGGCCTGAAAAGTGTTGCTAGATATTTTTTAAAAAACATTTTTGCACTGATTTCTCAACACTTAAGACACATCTAACTCACTAGGAAACAGGGAAACATAACAACCTCAGGATTCACTGCAGATGCAAGTCCCATTTCAACTTACTTGGCAACCTATTAAAAATACTGTAATATTGTTGGCTACCTAAAATAAATGAACCCCAAACTATTCACCAGTTATGAATAAGAAAGAAGTCATATGCATTTTTAGGTTAATAAAACAGCTCACAAAGAATACACACAACATAAACTTGAATTCAGTGCTAAATTCCATCTCTGCTCAGCTGTTAAGTTCAACATAAACTTAATAACTTCAAGCTACAAAATTCTAAAAATATGGGCACATGGTTGGAATGCTAAGTAATCCCTAGTAATGGCAATGAACCATAACTCCTAGCCTAGCTAAAATTCTTTTACGATAAACTGATCATTTTTTTTATTTAAAATCCTTTTCTAAAAGTACTCTCAACAGTAGGGCAGTCTGTGTGTTGGTATGATTTCCATTTTGTCTTGATATTTTCCAGTTAATTCACGAACAGCTTCACGAGTTTTGAACAGCAGATTATGAACTGCTTATAAATGAAAAAAAAGCTAAAATTAATGAGCTCCCTTTCATGGAAAGAAGTCCATTCAAAGAAAGTAGGTGATATACAGCGTTTGGCGAAGCGCATTCCGAAACCTCACAAATTGTGAGCATTTGCAATGCTGGTAGAGAGGAGTGTTCCTTGAAGCTGTTAGGGAGTTTTACAAGAGCCTAGCAGAAAATCTTGCAAAGGCTCAGAAATTCTTGGCACATGGTATATTTTTACTGGGTGTAAATGAAGAAGAACTCGTACTAACTAAGGATCCACCTCTCTATCCTGGAATTAAATTCATTCAAAACATAGAAAAACAACAGTCCCCAGCACTGACATACATTTATGTTAATGTTAGTCTAAACCCACTATATAGCTTTCACTAAGGAGGCACTCTTTACTCAAGAATCATGCTGGGTGTTATTTTCTACCACTACTGTCACAATTTTCTATGCAAAGGAGGAGTACAAAAGGTTGGGATAAAGTCCACAAGTTAGGTCAAGATGAATTGTCCAAACAGAACAGGATGCATGAAAGGATGAAAAAGTAAAGTAACCACATAGACAAATTTAAAGTTCCCTTTAGGAAATGCAGTCTCACGAACTCATCTGTAGAATAATTTGTAATTTATAATAACCTTGTTTCTAAGCAAGTTGATTTTCCAGAATCTTAAAAAAAAAAAAGGTTGATGTATAAAGCAGTTCCATTTAAAACCATCTATCCAGCTTAATTTGTTACCCTTTTTGCAATAGTTAAAAATGAAAATGGTAAAAAAATTGGAATAGTACTTGGAATTAATCTACTCAGCACAGGAATTATGTACTAGTTATTTGTATATCACAGAGTCTTAAGTTTGCATAGTCTATTTCAGAAATAGCTGATCCTGCAGAACTGAAAGAAGTACTTGTCTTCCAAATCAGGTGTCATGACATGTAAACTAGGAGGTCACTTTCTGTAGTTATGCATTTTCATCATTGTCCAATAGCATTACCAACAAAATGCCTAAGGATCATAAAGAGCATATTCAGCAAATTCTTCTACCAGGTTAGGATTATTACAAACAGTCTAATATTTCATTGCTTTCCTCTCAGGCCTTTGAAATTCTGAGTCACTGGAACATGAGTTTTACTTCCAATGGTTTATTTGCATATAAATAAAGTAAATTCTAAAATATAAAGTAACTTATACTGAATGGAAAAAAAGCCCATGTCTCATCAGATTGCCTATGCCCAGGAATAGAAAACACAACGAAAGTTTAACATTAGCCCCTGAATGTGATTTTCCCAGAGTTTGCACAGTTAGTCATGCCTCAGTATTAGTGCAGTTCCTCACAAATGTTTTGTACTAAACTTCCATCAGGTTGGCATGGTAGATGTACACCTTGCCTGCCATGCCACTCACACAGATTTGCCACTATTGCTTCTCTCTTGTTCCTATTTGTTCATTTTCCCCTCTTTATCTGAGTTTGAAGGCTTTCATGAGATGTTTTGCCTCCTGCTACATTTGGACCATGGCTTCATTTCTACTTCCAACAGTAGGGCAGCCAAGCCCAGCCAGGTCATGACTGCTGTGAGCAACAGGGTCTGAGTCACCTCTCAGCAGTACTTGGTCACAAGGCAAAGATGCCCCGCAGTGAAGTTCACTGCCACGAGCAGGAAGAAGCAAACTGGTGGTGGAGGACTCTACTGCCAGCAGAGCTCCCTGCTCGCACACTGCGTCTGGGCTGGGACACTGTAGGGGAACACCACGAAAAGGGAAGTAGCCAGCTTTAAAAAACAACCTGACTTTTTACCTACAATCACTACAACGTGTTTGCAGGGTAGTCCTATGCCCGTGGACCTGCTCTTCTCACGTGCTTGTCTATTTTGGCAATACCTACAGAAAAAGGACCACGCTACAGTCTTTGTGACTTTCTCTATAAAATGTTCATGTTCACTTGTCTTAGAGCAGTCTACTGCCTTCTGGGAACTTAGAGAGTTAATTTCATGTCATTTCCTTAAAACACCTCTTATCCTAATATGGATGCTGAATTTAATACAAACTACCAACACCCTTGGACAGCATTTTCCAATAAACATACAAAACAACAGCTATGCATTTAGAACAACAAAACCATATGTGATAAGGGAACTACTGCACAATTAATTCAGACAAACAATCTTTTGTTGATCACATTAAGACTTTGTTAAAAAATACATTAAAAAATTAAAATACTCTTATTTGCTGACACTTAGTAATGAGACCTTCAGAATTATTTTGACATTCATTTGCTATCAATCATTTGGCTTTATAGACTTCAATAGTTTTCAAAAGCCGGAGACACAAACTTTAAAATTTGCCTTACCAACATTAGGATCAGCTGTGTCTTGCCTTTACATGTAAGTGGAAATTACACTGATGTAAAAAAAAAAAAAAAAGAAAAAAAGAATCATTTCCTTCCAATCCTTTTCCACATTAATCCCTGTTTTCCAAACGTCACCAGTTGGGTTCCAAAGTTACAGTGTCAAGTAGGGAGTACACATGGCCTGGATAGGGGCAGGAGAGCTGTCACAAAGTGCATTTTCAAATACAACATTTTCTAACTAATAGATGTATCAAGAAAAAGGTTCAGGATCTCTTATTCACTGTTCATTAAAAATCAATTGAGGGGTCACTTGACCGTTTAAGCCTACTCTGAAATATAAGGATATGTTTCTCAATTAGTAACACTGAATATTAGAGTTTAACTTCACAGAGTTACCTAAAGTCAATTTTGCTAATATTAATATAGGAATAAGCAAAGACTAAAACAAATAAAAGCTTTTTGAGACATTATGTAAGACTGAGAGTAAACATCCCATTTTGATACAACAGTAATCCGTCAGAACCTTTTAAAGTCCTGATAGGAAGATCTGAAGAAGAAGGTCTGTTTTATGCAGAAGAACAGATTTATGTTAAGTAGAAGGATGGCCTTAGTCTTCACTGTGGCCTTGGACACTATTGTCATAGGAGCAACGACAGAAATGTCACTGAAATGATTATTGAAATAAAAAATATGGTTTGACAGGTTTCTCATCAATGTGACATGCTGTTATTCATGGAAATTTAACAAGGAATATAATATTCCAATCGCAGGCTTCAGATGTTGATGAGATCTTTCATCTTTTGCTATTTGTTGTCTAACACTGTTCAAGAAACAGGACAATTTTAAGAAGGCTTTGAAAAAAGAATACAAGGAAGAATGTTGGATAAAAGAGAAGAGGAAAATTATGGTGTGTAATAGAGAAAACAATGCAAAAGAATGCAAACTAGGAAGGAAGTGCTGATTTTGTTCTGAGTAGCAGAAAACATTGTTAATATTACCACTGCACTCAATCCAGGTAACGTTGCACAACGTGGCAAGGTAAATACAACTGGAAGGGATGCACAGGATTGCCTGAACCTGTGCAATAAACAAAGAAATCTGAATTATTAGAAAACAGCTGAATACTATATGGAAATAGTGAAAGAATAATTATCCCTGCAGCACTCACAATAAAAAATTATGTGCAGTTCAGGAAAGACAGAAAACCAAAAGTGTTGGTCATATTAGGAACATGGATCTCAAAAAAAGTGAGCAAAAATTTTGTAAGAAGCTTCAGAACTAATATTTTCAATTGTTAAATTGTTAAGGCTGTGCCAAGAACACACAGGGAATGGAGCTAAAATGGATATCTCCATTTTTCCTTTCCTTCCTCAAAGGCAGAAGGAAAAAGTACAAGTTGCCTAAAATAAAGCTTACTTAGATCTTTAAAGTATGTTAAAGCAACCACTGAAGATTTTCAATTTTGTGAAGAAGAAGGGGGAGGAGAAGCAAAACATACTCTAGGTGGCATTTGTATTATGGATAACCTGATTTATGGTGCAAACCCAAAATGGTTATGAGGGTATGAATTCTGCAGCTATTACAAGTGTGTGAAGCAAAAGCTCATGCAGAGGCACTCTATACAGTCTCCACCCCAAACTGGTATATTAAACTGAAGACTTGGCAGAAAATACATTATAGTATAGTTAGGAATCCAAATAGAACAAATATATCCAGATTTAAGATTAGGTGAGAAAAATGGTTAGACAGCTAACAGCCCAGATACCCACATGGCTATCTTTAAAGGTTTTAGGGAACAGGCTTTAGGGAAAATTAAACAAACACAGACACACAAAAAAAAAAAAATGGAAAAAATGCTGTTTGCATTTATCAAGAAAAGATAACGTCAGGCTTCCCTGACAGCATTTTCTGTTATTGTAACTGGGGTTTAGGCATGGGAGGTGTAACTGCCTTGATCTATATGATCTTTGGTAAGCATTTGTTATGGTGCCACAAAAGAAATTATTATTGAAGCTGGAGAAAGTAAAGAATAGTAGTAAATCTGTAAAGAGGACAAGAAACTCATTCATGGGGAAATGAAAAATAGAGCATTAAAGAAAGGACTGTCAGACTGAGGAAAGTTTGATAGGGAAGGTCTGTGTGGATGACGTTTTGAAACCGATACCTGATGTTTCACACATAAATGTACCAGAAACAGGAAGGTGGTGACTACATTGGTTGATTACTCAGTGCTGGGAAACATTGTCAATACTGGGGAACATCACCAGTACTGATGAGTTTCGGGCCACTGTACAGAGGGAACTGTCTGTACTTCAACAATACAAACACGATTACATTTAACGGCACGGTGTACTGCTGATCATCAATAACAAAAAATCTCTACCCTAAGCCATGAACTACCATTTAGAAATTATTAAGAAGAAAGACCTGCACATACAAGATGGCTATAAGTTGTCAATATGATATATCCATAAAAAAGATAGATGCAGTTCTAGTTTTAGAAGAGGGTTTTTTTCCAGAATAGTCAGTACAATAATGATGCCACTTGACAATGCCACTAGCAGATTTTCAGTTGAGAATCTTGTAAGAAGAGAGTCATGAAAACAGGTCCAAAGAAGGATGATGAAGGAGAAGTCTGTCTTGAGAGAACAGACCAAAAGATTTTGGCTTATTTTGTTGAACAAAATGACAGCTCAGCAGGACCATAATCACAGCATGTAAATGCATCAGGGAGATAAACACCAGATATGGAAAAACCTAAATTAGCTAAGGACAAAACTGGCACGGGAACAAATGGATATTAACTGGCTGTGAATAAATTTAGGTTGGAAATTAGAAGAAGGTTTCTGATCATTAGAGCAATCAAGACTTCCAGTAGCCTTCCAACTGGAATAGTGGAGGCAAAAAACCTAATTACTTTAAAGATGAAACACAATCAATTTATGAGAGATTTGGTATGACATGCTGCCTATGGGACCAGAAGATTGAGCCTCAATAACCCAGCAACAGCATCCTCCCTGTCTTCACAGAATCACAGAACAGGTCAGGGTGAAAGGGACCACAGTGGGTCACCTGGTCCAACCTCCCTGCTCCAGCAGGGTCACCCCAGAGGACAAGGCACAGGATTGCATCCAGATGGTTCTGGGATATCTACAGTGAGGGACTCCAAAAGCTCTCTGGGCAGCCTGTTCCAGTGCATGGCCATGGCACAGTAAAGAAGTTCTTTCTCATGTTCAGGTGGAACTTGCTGTACATCAGTTTTTGCCTGTTGTCTCTTGTTCTATTTCCTGGCTCCATCCTCTTGGCACCCACCCTTCAGATATTTATACAAACTGATGAGGTCCCCTCTCAGTTGCCTCTTTGAAACCATCTTCTGAAGCCTTTCAGAAGTCTTCTTAAATTTCTTTGACTTCAGCAGAGACAAACCCTGATTCTTGTTCAGAAAGACCAAAATACTCAACTTCAAGAAGTCAGAAGTCTGCCTATTATGGTTGTAGAGGGCTTGACTGCCTTCACAGCTTCATTAACCTCCTGCTAAGAGACCCACGCAGGCAGTGACAAATTAGTCTCACTTTGCCTAGTCCAAAACATCATTTTGAGTACTCGTAGAGCTGAGCTCTACAGTTTGAATACTCTCTCTGCCAGCTTCCTTATCAACTCTCCCACTCAACTGAACTCGTAGTTTTGCTTCATATAAAACCTTAATAATCAGAGGAAATGTATTTCCCCCATGCAGCTAAACTCTGTGGTTCACACTGGAAACATTGAAGCTTTTCACCATCTTGTATTCACGTCCCTGCAAGCAGGCACTGAGGGTTTGAATCACCAGCTGTGTTAACACTGTGTAACAGTGAGCTTAAATTTATTTCAATAATAGCCAAAGTGTGTGTGCATGAGGATCTAAAGTACAATCCATCAGATCTAGGAGGGATATTTTCCCTGGCCTCAGCAGAGCCAGGACACGGCTTTTTCTCCATACGACTGCCAGCTCGCTTTTCCCTCCTGTGCTCCAAAACTAAATGCAATGGTTATTATTGGTCTTAAACAAGAGAATGGGTTCTCTGGTTTCCAGTCCCAGTCAGGAAAAAAGTACTGAACTCACTTTGGACTGTTCTCTTTGAAGTCAATCACAGAACCACGTCTTAGAGTCAGTCCTACGTCCCTTCTAGTAAAAGACTGAGTCAGAAAATTATTTTTGGGTTTATTCAGACTTATGAAACTACTTCAGGATCTGATTGCTGGGGTTCCTGCCCCATCTCAGATCATAATGGATGTGATTTGCATCCCACAATGTATCAGGCTGATGGATGTCCATGAACACTTCATCACAGTTTGGTAATATCCTTACAGTCTTGCAGCTCCTGGTTGTTGGAAGTGCTCACTGCAGTTTACTGAGCATCTCTTGGCTACTCAGATTTCAGAATTTCAGGAGTCACACCAACAAAGAGTTTCCAAATAGGTGAGATCACTGGATATTGGCTAGAGAAAGATATTGGAAAGCATATCACTAAATTTACTGAGCAGGGAAACAGGGTGATGGCTTGATGAGTTAAGTAGTTTTTCCTGCCAGTACACAAAAAATGAATGCTTATTTCCAAAGTGTTTTATAGTTCTCAAAGAGTAACTAAATTTTACTGCATTTTCCTCAAGTAGTCACTGCCAAATATCAGAAATAAAATTTTGAATGAACCAAATGAAACCAAAGTTTGTCAGGCTAAGGTGTATGCCCATAGTGTGCCCATGGACACTATGAATGCCCATGAAGAACTGAAAATACAAAACACAGGAATAGTAAGGTTTTTACTGACTTTTTTACAGCTCTATTCTCAAGGAAATAGAATTCTTTGCTTACAGTACTGTACAGGATTATTTTTCGACTATGATGAGTTTGATGTCTGCATGGTGCTTTCAATATATCACTGCCAGCAGGCTGTCTTTGTTTGCTGGTCTTTCTTGCTAAATCAACGTTTCTAAAAATTAAAATCCCACCCAGTATTTCAGAAGATAAGAAAGTAGTTACTTCACCTGCACATTCTTTTGGACAGGAGTCCACAAGGAGCACAAAAGAAACATTTACACTCATCTACAAGAAAAAACTTAGCACTGTTCATTTTCTCACTGTGATATTTATATAACACATTCTGGCTTATGTTTTATTTTGAAACCAATGAGATGATGGCTGGACTGTATTCTCACTTCAGCTGACAATTAAATACACACCTCTCAAAGACCTGCTAATACTTTACAGAATACTCTGTGTTTACTAGTCAGAGACAATTAAGTGTTCAAATTCTTTCATGGGTTTCTTTGACTCTTTCTAGCTGACACTTCTTGAAAAGCAATAAAATGACTGCTTAAGGGTTCAACTACACTTGTCATTTGTTTCTCCTCAATAAAATTATTTTCATAAAGGAAAAATAAATGTATTATAGTCATTACACTTAATTTTACTCTGACTTATATTTTCAGGTTCTCACTAATTAATAGGAGAAGCATTTATTTAGTGTGTCTGGTTACCATTTGTTTCTCTCCAGCTTTAGTTTTGGGCAGTCTATCAGAATTTGTGTTTATGGGTAGCAAAATTATTTCTGAAATATGAGAAGCATAATTTCCAGAGGAAATCTGTTGCAGATTTCTGTCCTGTGTCACCTTCTTATTAATATTTAAGCACTGGCAGAGGACCACAGCAGCATGTACTCATGAACTGTAAAATTAATTTACAAAGATGCTACTCTATGTTCATCTGCTCCCCATCCAATGAAATCCTGAAGTCCTGGTTTCACTAAAATCAGTGATAAAGATACCATTCACTTCAGTGCAATTGGGATATTGTTAAGAATCTTTCACAGTGGGAGTCACTGTTCCTTGCCTCAAAGTAGTCTCGAAAGGGATGTCTTCATTCTGTGAGAAAGAGCTGGTGTAGAAGTAGGCAAAATCTTACTTTGAGGGTTTGTAACTGTTTACTCTCCCTTTGTATGTGGTGGTGCATGCAAGTTCTGTCCAGAAACTTTCTGGATCCAGGAGTAACCTCCAAAGTTTATGGCAGTCTCTCTGTAGTTAAAGTTCCCGCTTTACCATTGCCACAGATTTACTACAGGAACTTGTACAAGGCACTTATTTTCGATGTTCTTCCATCAGTGACAGAGGAATAAAAGCACTTCCATCATCCCAGGATGTTATCCAGATGTATTAAAACATATAGAAACACATGTTCAGCCAGTTAAGGAGACTACTTTTGTTTTTAATGCCTCAGCCAATTTTTTATCCTTATAAAAGTAAAAAGTCATCTTAAAATAATTTTTAAATTTGAATCCAAGCTTTTTGCCAGATTTCACACAGAAATTTTGGTGTAACAGCATGTTACAGGATTCAGTGCCCTCCACAGAACTGAAGTGGTAGGTGAGTTGAAAGAGAGATAACACAATCCCAGATACAAGAGGTTTCTATTCAAAATATAGAAAGAGGCATTTTCAAGACAATTAAGATATTTTAGTCTGCATAACTACATTCAGGTGAAACACTTCAGTGAATATGGCAATTTAAGATTAATACCTTTATATTACCTGGTGCACATCCTTGCCCATGTGATTCTTGGTTTATTATGGTTTATTATAAAAGCAGCTGTGAGAGGGGGCCTGCCAGTTGAGGCAGCAATGAGACACACACGGCCCCAGCTGCTGGAGCACTCCTACAGGACAGGGAATGTGCCAAAGGCATCCTGGATGTCACTCTGGTCACCAGCTGCTTTAACAGCTGGTATAAATCTCAGCCTGCCCCATGGGCAGAGGAGGATGCACACATTCACTTTTCTCAAGCTATGTTAGGAAAGGCGGTTTCAGCAAAACCTGCTGCTAAAGGCCATCGCTTTTGCGTTAAGGGGATCCCAGTTTTGAACGCAGTTCTTTGTCATTGGACTGTGTCAGCTGCAGGCTACTGCTTGTACAGGCCCACACCAGCTCTCTGGGGAAGATCACCAATCTCTCAAAAGAGTTAAAAAGCGAAAGATGTGACACTTGGACTTCAATTCCCTAGGGATTCCTGTTTAGGAAGGTAAATGAGTTGTTAGTCTATTTTCCTCATTATGCTGCGCTTCCTTTAGAGCTATTACTACTAATGATACTCAAAATTATCACTAGTGCATCTTAGAGATGGAAAACAGACTTAAAATCAAATAGATCTTGAATTGAGTGGAATAGATCACTGTAAGCTGCTGAGCTATACCTCACCCTGACATCTGCAGAGGCCCTTTTAGTCCAAGGGATGATACAGATGTAATTAGAAGAGAACCTGATGGAAGATATCAGAAATATTAGAAATACATATATATATATATATATTACATATATAATTAGATATATATAATTATATATGTAATATATATATAATATATGAGAAATAACAAATAACAGCTAAATAACATAATGTCATGGATTAATTTTGAGAAGCTGTTTAGGAATAAAAGAGTGGGTTTTTTTCACCAAGTGCTGAAATACAGAACATGCTAAAGACATACAGACACCGTGAAACCCAACCATTTTAAGAGAAAGCAAAAAGAACGACCAGAGGGCACTGCTGCTGGCTAGGTATTTGTTAATTTTTCATGTGAATTTATTGCATATGTAAGTGATTGAATTAGTAGCACTGACAGGAACCCAGGCACAGTAAAAGCTTCCTGATACTGACACAGCACTGCTGGAGCTGTGCACTCCTGACCATTAGCGATCCCGCTGCCGGAGCCCCGGGCTCCAGGCGGAGGCTGCGGAGCACACGGGAACGGGACCGAGCGAGGAGTCCTTCCCTGACAAAGAACAGGATGAGACCACCACACTTTTTTAGATTAATGACCTCCTTTGGGCTCTGATGCCAGGCTCCAGGGGAGGAAGTCCAGTGCGAGCTAATATCATGCTACCAAAATACTGCAAGGTAAGTTTTGGGGGGGGGGGGAAAAAAAAACAAAAACATTAAGAGGATTTTGTGTTTTGTGGTAAAGAGACTAAACGTAAAGGAGTCAGAAACAGGCAGCTTGCAAGAGATGCTCTAAGGTACAGGAATCAGAATGATTTCCCACCTTTGAGAAAAGAGGGTCATTTCCAGATACTCAGAGGCTGAGCAGTGAAATCTGGATCTTCTGTCAGCGAGCAGTAGATTGCTTCAGAACAGCAAGGCTTTGAGAGCAAACTAGGGGAATGCAAATTGCACATCTAATAATTTAAACATGCAAGTGTATTGCCAAATACTACCATCTAAAAGGAATATAGATATCATGGCTGCTATGAAGTCCTTAGGGAAGCTCATAACCCTTTGGGAACCCTTTCCTCCTTTCCTGCAACATATTAACCTTTTGACCACGTCGGTGCTTAGATCTGCATAAAGAAATTGTACCCACAAACAGTTACAGTTGGTGAGCAGTGAGAACAACACCGTGCAAAACATCAGGGATGCAGGATGTTGTGCGAATTCTGTATCAAAACCTCATAGCCAAGAATAGATACAGATCTAAAAAAAAACCAAAGGTATTTCAGATGTATTATGAATGTGCAGAGGAGCAGCCACAGGGAAACGTTTCATTGCTGTCTTATAAACTGTGTTCCTGTAGCATCAGATTGTGACAACTTATAAGAACATAATACGACCCTTTCCTAAGAGTAACGCTGCTGGATTTAATGGTGCTGCTAATGGACTAAGATTTTTCTTGGAGTAAGAGTGCCATGAACCAGCCCTCACTCACCACTTCCTGTTTACTTGTGGTTTATTCTCTAGAGCAATCACGTATTTCTCTCACTGGAAACTTCCGCTTGTTACTAAAAAAAAAAAAAGAAAAATCATTGCTTAAGATTTTCATTTTTATATCATTCATCCTCACGGAGGGATTTCTTTTCAAGTCAATCGTTTGACATGTAGAAGAGTGAATGAATTAACTGTTCTTTGATTAAAGTGGTACTCTGCTCTACTCTGCTGAGTGGTAGAGCTTCACTTAACATGTTCTTTTGCAGGAAGTCTAGACAGCCTCTTCTAAAATTTCATGTACGCATCATTTGTAATTCATATGGACAATTTTAGTCATTTAGTAAAGTTGCTTCAATATTTTCTGTTTTATTGAAAGTTATTTCATTGCTGCAAGCAAGGTATTTTATTTTATGATTTTCCATATGGTTGATCCCAAAGGAGAAAACACAAAAGAGTTCCAAATTAAATTCTAATCCAATTTAACAACAGCTGGAACAAAAGGAAATATTAGTTATTAGAATTCTAGAACCTCAGCCTCATGGTAGCATGAAAAATGAAGCTGATCATACAGAAGCTTCAACTGTTTTAAGTTTTTATCTCTGTACAAATATTCCATGAACAGCTAAAGACAAAATCAGGCAGAAGCTCTCACTGAACTACAACATTGCACCAATGACAAAATCATAAATAAACATAAATTGAGGGGCACAACTCATAGTAAAACTAGCAAATGTTTTTGACATTTGGACCACACTTGTTGTTACAAAATAGGTGCATTCCAATACCTTGACAGATTTTGAGGCTAGAAGGATCCACTTATGTCATATGAACTGTAACACAATGAAGCTTGATGGACTGTGCACTCTTGACACAAGTGATCCTCAAGATCATTGTTTGAATGAGAACAGCACATACTCTGGAAAAATATCTAGTTTAAGCTTAAAGACTTAACTGTTGGGAAATCTACTCTCACTTGTTCAAGATATTCCAGTAGGGATATTCCAGATTGTTCAAAGCTTTTCATTATATGGAAAAGGCTTGAAATTATATTTATGGCTTGGATAGTGCAGCTAACTCAGGACCTGTGTAAATAAGCACATGAAAGATTCAGTTAAAAGTGTCTCCTTGTTCCCAGCGCAGCATTTCAGTTCACTTACAGTGGACAAAAGTGGCAGTTGGAGGAGCTGGAGGAAAAAGCCTCAAGGCAACAGCAGTCTCTTGCTATATACAGCAAAAAATGTACATCTTACAGTGTAAAAGTTTCCATTGCCATTGCAGGAACCAGGATTTCACCTCTAGTCTTGTAGGAGGGAATTACGATCAACTTTTAGAAAAGAGCTGGGTCACGAAACAGGAAGGCTGCTTTGGAGAGCAAATTTAAAATCAATTCATGTGTATATGTCAGGAGTGTGTATATCTATATAGTAAGCCAAATGCAGTCTATCCACTGAGGTAGTTTAATCATAATTCTATTTCAGCGTTTCCTCAGAAAGTTCCTGGCAATGAGAGTTTTCACAGTCCAATTAACACAACAGGGAGTGACAGCCTCTAAGCCTGAAAACAACTCTCACAGTAATCTGGACAATGCTACAGATGAGAAACTCCTCTTTTATACATGGAAAGGTAATCAGATTATTCAACCAGTTGCAAAACACAGAAGAACCATTTTTACCCACACTAAGAATGGAAGCAAAAGACAAAGAAGTTTGTACTTGTCAGTGAAAGAAATAGGTTAGCATGTGTCCTGATTTGGGAAGAAGAATAATCAATATTTAAAGACACTGAGCAGACTACAGTTGGAGACAATCCTCCCTACAAGAGAATGTTAGAAGCCAAGAAAAGGGTAGAGGAAAGCTGAAAGGGAAATAACGTTGTGCTGGTAAATCAGCTCAGAATAGTGAATGCATTGACTCCACTAGAAACATCTCTTTCCCCCATGCAGTGGAAAGGAAAAACATGGCACACTATACCACTGATTATCATTTATGATAACCAAGCCAGTAGTCCCAGTACTCCATGAAGACACCAATTTCTTGTATTAATTCCCTTCTCCTAATTGATTAACATAAATAGTAGTAATTTCCATGCAGCTGATATCAAAATGAAGTCCATGTTTTGGAATTGTTTTTTGTGCAAGCAGAACAGAAATGGAGTGACCTTGTGTGCAAAATGCATTACTAAATATTTGACTATATAGCTGGACTAGTCAGATAGAAAATATTAAATTATAGAAGCTCATATATACATCAGACAGTATGATATTTAGTTCCTTTTCCAGAAATTATTCAATGTCATTAATTCAAACCAAAATGCACCTACCATATATTTTTTAATGCTAGATTAGGACTCAAGGGATGTTTTCATTATTCCCTCATGACTATACAAAGGCATAAAAAAATATCTCTATAGGGAATCCACTTGTTTATGAAGCAAAACCTATTTGTTTTATTTAGAATAGTCTCAGCAGACCTCAGGTCGTGCAATGAATCTCTGCCTGGCTGCTGTCAGCCCTACTTAGCTAAAGCAGCACCTTTGAATTTCTAACACTTGGACCAATAACACTTTTTTTTTCCTCCCAAGTACTTTATTTGTATTTATTCAGCGGTGAAAGTTGATAATGATTCACCGACAAGATTATGTGCCTGCACCTTTCCCTTGCAGCTGTATTTACTCAAAACAAAGCCACTTAAATGAGCCTTAATCAAGACACATCATTCTGCTCGCTGCGGGTGAGCAAATCCACTCGGATCCCCTCAGCTGGGAACGCCAGCAGTGAAGCCCCAGATTAGAAGGGCAGAGCAAACTGGATTTGTTGGGATGTGGCATCAGTGTCACGTTTGGCTGATTTTAAAATTCACCTGGGTCCCCTAAGTACTCGCCAAAACACGTGTGGTTTCTTCTCTGTTGAGCCATTGCTTGGAAGCCGATGGAGGAGCTCCCTGACGCTCGAGCATTTGCTTTGGCAGCACAGCTCTTCCTAAAATATGTCCCACTGATCTCAGGGCAAGTGTCAGTCCTCGTTCTGCCCTGTGACCAGTTCCAGCTGCCAGCTGCAGCTGGGGGTCACAGAGGGTGGTTCCACATGGAGAGCAGTGTCAGCTGTTAGATGGAAATTCCCAGGGAAAGATATCTCTTTTTCCTGAAAGCTTACTTAATTATGATCAGGGGCGAAATTACAGTGAGAAAACTACTGGAAATTGAATTACTAAAAGATAAAATAATTAAAAGCTTTATCAATAACTACTGAGTGCCAGACATCTTGCTTAAGGGAAGCCTGTCTCCTAAATGCCATCCATCAGTAGTATTTAAATAACATTTTGACAGTCCAACTTACCAAGTTATCTGAAGAGTTTTCACAGAAACTGAACAGGATACATTAAATCCAGACAGTATGTGAGATACTTGTGATCCCTATATGTCAGACTTGTCGGGTTCTGCCACACTGCCCTGTGTAACTTGGCCAGAGCTCACTGCATGTGACTGCGTACAAGTCACAAGCCAGAGTCATTAAAAAAAAAAAAAAATCGATTTACTGAGTAATAGTAAATGTTCTTTTAATTACTTTTACTCCACTTTCACTCCATCACCTCCCACAAAAAATTGTGTCTGAAGTGCTTTCTCTATGGAGTATGAGCTGAAGTTAATTCAGTACCTACGACTTACCAATACATCAGTGACAATGCAGAGGAAATAAATGACAAATTTCCAGTGGCTCCAACAAAATAGCTGGAGCACCTTGCCATGAGACTCAGACTTTTATCTTTCCCCTTGAAACTGTGGATCCTGTATATTTTATGCTCTAAGCACTAAAGAAAAAACCAGAATGGGCAGATGCCAGAAGTAAGACAACCGTATTTTAAAACACATAAACACTGAGGAGTAAACTCTGTTTGCCAGTCTGAGGTTGTGGGAACCTTCTGGGGGTTGGCATCAACCTGCACATCTGAGCTCATGGCAAGGAGTGGGCAAGGCCACAACTGCTGCAGTTCTATCTGCAGAGGCTGTGCTTGTTCTGTAAATTCTTAAAATAAATCTCTATATATTTTATCAGGACGGCAACCTGAAGTTCAAGTGTCTTGAATGATTGTTCACTTTATCTAAAATATTAAATGGATTTTAAAAAATGAAGTTTTCCTTCAAAACTAGCATTTATGGCCCAATTACTGTGGAACACAATGTGAGCCTTGTGGGAAATAAAGCTATTTGTGCAAGATTATGAGGAACCTTTTTCAAACAGTACGCTTTTGAACATCCTCAGCTCTATAGCCATATTTACTTAGAAAAGGTGGCTTTTAACTCTGTGACTACTGTTCTCCAGTGGTAGATTTAAGAATAAGCTACAGAAATCAACCAAAATCTGTTTTCACATGAAGCTGAGATCATTTGTATATACAAGAAATAAAGAACTGAACTTTTTCAAATAGGCAACTTGCAGAACTAATACTTCAGGCAGAGAAATACAAGATTAAACAGACTCATTTAGAAGGTCACAGAAAGAGACTGCAAAAAAAAAAATTCTATTCCGACTTCCTACCGAACTTATAATGGAAAAATATTTTGTGATATTAGGAAAATTTGTAGGACTGTAACCTCTACATAATAAGAGTATTCTTTTCCCCAGAAAATCAATAGTTGTCTCTTGACTAGAGGTAATCACTAAGGCTAAAATTCTAATTGCATTTTGGCAGAGCAAGCTTTTATTCATATGTGTACTTTTATATGCATAACCAGAAAAATAAAATTAAAGGAGATATATGATATTAATGCAAAACTGCCAGCAAATACCAGAATATCATCTCCAAAAGAATTCTAAAAAATCTTGCTTTGTGTGTGGACTCTCACATTTTCTTATCAACCCCTCTGTCTTGAACCTTTAATGTTGTGCTGAAAGTTATCCCATACAGACCACAGAGTTAGCAAAGCAAGAATAAACATTTCATACCACTATTTGTCAGCCTGGCATATACCAAAGATCTTTTATTAGGATCTCAAGGTCAAGTTCTTCTATATCCTTGGATAATAATGAAGTTGTAACAGGGAAATGGTACTGTAAGAAGTATTGGCAAATTAGGTGTTCCAAGGTGGAAAAGGTAGGTATTAGATACTAAAGGTAGGAAAAGGCATGCCTGGAGGCTATCCTTCTCTTATATGGAAAACCAGAATTTGGATTTGGAGCCTTTTTCGTATATTTTGTAATTAAACCAGGACTCCACATAGCTGCCAATGAAGTTTCTATCACCCTTTCCCTTTCTCATTTTCTTACTTTTATGTCATCATTTAAAATTTTTTTCTGGCCTATCATGAAGCCTTCCACCTGAGAATTCGCTTTTTCAAGTCCACTTTCTACCTTCTAAATCCCCTCACAAAATACAGAAATTACCCAACTCATTCACTGTTCTAACCACATTTTTTTCTTCTTTTTGGAGTCCTTCCATCATGACAAGTTTAATCACCCCACCTAAAGCATATATACAAAAAGGAGATCCAGACAAAGCTCTACATTACCTGATTAATGTAGAATTATGCTCAGAAAACCATTCAGATCTGCCATCACATGCTTTGTCCATCAGTGTCTTATTGTAAATATATAATCCCTTTAGCACAGAATTTAAATCCTATGGCATTTTAAATACAGTGAAGTTTCAGACTGCTTCATACCTGGTTTATGTTTGTTATAATCTGAACTAATATCTTGAAATAGTATTAATTGTTAACCATTATAATACAGCAAGTTATCTATTTTTTGAAGGCATAGGACAGGAAATGCTAAATCCTACACCATTATAAACAATTTTGTACATCCATAGCCCTAATCCAAGATAAGTGTACATACATACACTAAGAAAAATCCATTGTTTCAGCACATCCACAGGATTGTGTAGGAAAACAGCTCAACCTGTTAAGAAACAGCTCACATCAGCACTTTCTGCACTGTGACCCAGCTACTTCATCTCAGTGAGCTTCAGCCTGTTTTTCTGGCTGGCACTGGTGAGCAAAGAGATACTGAGAGTGAAAAACAAAACGAAAGTTGGGGTGAGACATTAGCCTGAGAAAGCTGCAGAGGAGATCTCTTTATCTAACTCCATTTCTCACAGGCTTGCAGGCACCCACCAGTGAACTGCAAAAGCCTGTTCATTTTCCACACATTCAAGAAAAATTAAGTTGCCTAAGATTTAGCATCTTTTAAAAAACACATGGGCAGCCTCAATCTAGGTTGTAACCAATAAGAAATTACTGCAAAATTTCACCATAGCTGATAGATTTATAGACAGATGACCTGGATACACTAACATGTCATCTCCAAGCTTTTTGGGACTCAGGCCCTTGTATAAGGAGGAGAAAGCCCTCTCTGATTGTGTTGATCTGTGGACATGTTATAAATATGAGTTTTCAATGCCTGTAATTCTTCCATTTTTACCAGCATCTCCCTAATGACTGAGAAAAGAATGACAAATACACACTAAATCCACACCCATCTCATTCATACTCAGGCAGAGAAGGACAAGTGTAACAGTGGTCAAAGAGCTCTGCCTTAAAATGCTCACAGGAGTAGGGAGGGAACGGCAGAGGGGGAAACCCAGCTCTGGTTGGAGGCTGGAATGAAATCACCCAACCAAACTGGGGGTGCTGCAGAGGCAAGTGTTGTACCTGCTGTCCTTCTTACTCATGTAGTGTTTTTATGAGTATGGTATCTTAAACAATTCTCACTTATTTCCAGGATGTCGTAGGAAATTGTGTCAGTTTTATCTCCATCTCGTAAACAGTGAAAGGTAAAGAAAGAAGTCACTTCTCGATGCTGCACGGCAGACTGAGAGGGAAAACACACCAAAACTTTTATATCTAAATTTCAGTATCTAAATTAGCTCCCTGGGTGCCTTTGAAATCAGCAGGCTCCCTGTGAGAGCCAATTCAGGCTGTCCCCATGACTGGACCAGTGATGTGCCTAATGCTGGATTATAGAAGGAGGCATCCACTAACTCCCAAATCCCACTCAATAATGCTGCCTTTTTATCTTCATTCAGTTCCTTCCCTCTTCCAAGAGACAGTGCCTGAAGGAAACATGGCATTTGCAATTCCAGTAGGCCCACATCATATGTGTATGAGGCTGATCTGCAGAAAACTCCTGCAGTCCTGCACGAAGCAACAGTTTGTCTGAGAAATTCGTGCTTTTAGGATACAAACCAATTTTTTGGTCAGCACTTCTAATCAAATGGACAAGTCACATTTTCTACTGGAAATCGTAACATTGCTGCCTTTTCACTCTGATGCTCCAGTATGCTGCAGTTGTACCATAAATCTCCATGAGACAGATTGTCTGTCTGCTTTAAAAGTGGTTCACAAACACAAAGTCAGGGGGAGGAATCCTAAGAGGAAGTAGCACAATATGCAGTTTTTTCCCACTTCTCACATGTGGGAAGCAGTAATACTAAAGTGCCCTCAAAGAGCTTTCAAGCTTAATTTTTCAAAATATAGCCTCTTTTTTAGATAATAACTCATACATTGCTAACAACCTCCAGGCAGCAAGCCTGAGCACAGAGTCTGAGAAATTAAGCCAATGCTGTTACCCTACAGGTTGTGTTTGTGCTAGTAAAAGGTCAGGGAAAGTTCCTGGACACTGGACTGTAATAATCTGTAGTGTTAGGCTGCCATAATGGTCCCTGACATGCTTTCAGCCCATGTTAGCTTGTGATCTTCCAAACAACTCCCAGGCACACTTCAGAAGGTGGCAGAGAACAGTGACCATTTCCAGTGGCAGTGCAGCAGCACTAACCAAAGAATGAGACTCTAGTTCCTCAGTCAAGTCCAAAAAGCTGTGTTCAGAATACATCTTCCAGAAACCCAAGCAATCTTGACATTCCTCAGTGCATTCCCACTTAAACAGTTCACTTCAAATGCCCGTGGTTGGTGTGTTTTCAGCACTGTTACCTGCTTTGTCTAATCAGTTGTTCTTAATTGTATAACCCAGAACTAACTGCATGGTGATAATGACTTAGAAAGAAGCTTGCCATAGCTAGGAGAGAGAAGGTATTTTGATTTAAAATCTCCAAACCAAAAATGCATTAACAGAAATTTTAGCATACTCGTTATGCAAAAATATGCAAAATTTTCTGAAAAGGAGCAGTCTGAAAAGGGCAGGTAGACTGTGCTGATGTCTCTGGGTGATATGTGTGTTTTGGTGTCTTAGCCATTCTCAGCAGTTTCTTTTGTCAAAAAAATAAAGGATGCTTTCTGAAAAAAATCAGAGGCAGTCTAGTGCTTGTTGCAGATTTGTCACTAAGAATTTATTTGACATACCTTTTTTCAGACTAGGTTTATTCCCTACTTAATTCTCATCTGGAAAACACTGATATTACATGAACATTGGAGTTTAAAGACAATGAATGTTTTAGAAAAGTGTAGCTGTAATAGTCTACGTATATAAAGAGTGATTGTATGTCTCAAAATATCTGCTTAAATTATAGCAGTCAGCTTATTCTCACTAGCGAGCATTAGCTTCTGCTTTCTGTGCCCAAGTCCTGTTACCAGCAAACACTTCCAGATTACCTCCTTGCAAGACTGAATCACACTCTCCATGATTAGATAATCCTAACATCAATGCAGTCATTTGGGGTTTTTTTTCCAAAAGCAAACAGACAAACAAAAACAAACAGGTGTCCAAGGGGTCCAATCTAATTTAACACTGTAGGGAACATCACTACTGTCCAAGCTATTCCTGCCAAACTGCCTTCCCTACTGATGGAAGTGCTTGGGTTCTCTCAGAGCCAGCAGAATGAAATAATGTAAGTACTCTAGCATAGAACAACATCAGATCTGTCATTGCAAGCCAGAAAATCCATCAAATTGAGGCTTTGTTCCCTCAAACAGTCATTTCCTACAGATCATTGAGCTGCTTATTTAATATTTATGTGAACTCTTCATGATACTGTGTTCGACCATGTATCAGAGACAATCTGTGCAAAGGCAACTCCTCTAAGAGCATGAGAAAAGTCCTAAATACACAAAGGAACACTTGTATCTACTTTGGTCATAAGTCCAACTGCAGTATACGTCAGTTCAGCATTTGAGAGCTCCACTAGTGATATTTTGGAAAGCCTGCACCACTCTTGTTACAGTCTAGACTGGCATATAGTGTTCCAGACCTTAGGATTCAGGATCAGCTTGAGATCCTGAGAAGTGAGAGTCCAAACTGAGGACAAAAGCTTTGTGTAATCCTAAAACCAGAGTAATCTCTGCATATCAAAAAGAATTTGCATGGTTCAGTACAGGGAGCACTGCTGTGCAGAAACAGTATGGGTACATAAAGAGTGTTTGAAACAGGTGGGTGTTACAAGCTAAGCTCAGGATTTTTCCATTGATCTGAAGTCTGTAGATCAGTTCAGATGTGCTGTTTTACAGAGGACAAGAAAAAGCAAAGGGAAGTCCTTTCCCTTTACATTCTCCCCAGTCCCCTTAAGGAAGGTTGTCTAGATATATCCAAACACAGTCACCTAACTGTGGTTTCTCAATTACAGTTTCCTCTCCAGCACAATTCACTGGCAGATTTCTAAATTGGAAGCCCAGTACAAACCCAATTGCCTTCCAAATTGGTCTGCTCAGCACAGCAATAAAAATAATCTCAGATGCCACACTGTTAATCAACCTGGCCCTTACACAACACTGTGAGCTCCACTCTTACATAAATGTCACAAATGCCATAATTAGTATCAGCTCATGCTGTAGGAGTGGATCAAAATCTGTGTTATTTGATCATTTGTTTTTGATCAAAACTCACTTTTAGAAAAGAAAGAAATAAAGATAAAAGAAAGAAAATTCACTTTGATCAGGACTTGTTTTGCATATTCTTGATTACAGGACTTCATTGTTGTTTGCAAACTGTAGCAGTGGTATCCGACTTACACCTTACCATCCCAAGTAATTCCTGAAATAAAAAAAGCATAAAATTAAAATCCCCTTAACTCCTGAAATTTTGTAAGTATTTGGGATATAGACAGTGTTTAGCTAACACTTTCTCCCTTAGAGTTATGATGCTGATTTTATTATTCCTGTCATGTTCTGTCTTGTTTAATTGGGTAATAATTGCAGTCAGATTATTGCCTTGTAAGTGCGTACAAGCACCTAACAATGTTTATGCAAAGAACTCCGTATGCCTTCCTGGTTAAATGGGAACATTATATTTTGAATGTGCAGCAAAGGGTGGTGAGTTGCTTCACAAGAGCTAATCACAGGGGAGTGAGCAGGACAGAGGGCAAATTACTGCAGATTCTGATATCTGACCATGGAATCACAGCTGCTAATAAGAGAAGTGAGAACTAATGCTTTAGTAGCACAAGTCTACTCCTGACGGTCACTACCAATGCTCCACGTTTTTCTTTCTTTCCTTGTGTTTTCTGGAGCCACAGAGTAGGGAACAGAGAGGAACGAGTTATTTGAGAATAGGCACTGAGAGGTTGGGCTTTCCCCTCCACACACTGTGCCTATGTTGTATTTTACAACACAACAGGTTTCCAGGTCATGTGCTGGGGAAGAAAAGGCACTCACAGCTTTTTGCTCCCTAGTCTGGCAGAAATCACACAAAAATAGGTGAAGTACAGTGACCCCAGTCCAACTGCTTGTTATAGGTCAGACTCACACCAGCCAAAATTCTCAACAAGTCCACTGATTTATGAGGCTTATCATTAGAGAATAGATTATACATGCTTCTTTTACCGTCATGTCCTGTATTCTGGAGACACTGAGTGCAACCCAGGACAGAACTTTATTTACCACCATTTGTATAAAAGTTAAACACAGTCTGAGGGTAACATCACTGAAAACTGTCACAGAGGAGTTATCAAATACTACATTGTATAAAGCAGTATAAGCTTGATTTGCATCAATTTAATATTGGATATTTAGTGGAACTCTTTCCAGAGGGTTCCAAATAGTTTCTCACAGAAAAATTGGGAGAGAGCTATAATTTTAATTACAATAATCAAGTAAATACTATTTGGTCTTATTTTATGGAAAAGTTTCTCCTCCTACTATACTCTTAGGTAGCTTTAACAGAAGAAAAGGTTCAGTTGACAAATTCTAAACTTATGTTTTCCCCCACTGAGCTTATTGTACTTCACAGAAGTCTGAATCCTGCTGGAGGAAACTGAAAATGTAGATCAGTCTTGAAGCAGTAATGTAAATGATTGGTTCTGACACCAGTAAAAGCATGTTGTTTTCCCTCCAGGTTGCCTGCTTTTCACATAGGCAAGAAAGATTAAAGACATAAGACTACTCTTCATGTGGGGAGGTGATAACCTGCCTTCTCAGAAGGGTTTGATTATCTCAGAACATGCACAAAGAAAAAAAAAACAAAAGCAATTTCCTGAAACAGACTGTTTTGTAAGAGGTTTTTTGTCTTCTAGTTGAAATATTGTTGGGGGAAACAGTGTTTCAATACCTTTTTTGAGGATAAAAGTAGTTATATCTTTCAATTCTTAGCACGCAAGTGACTTCAATGGTCAATGCAAAATGAAAATCTGAAAAAGCCCTCATTTGTTAATTTAAATGCTGACTAGTTACACTCAAGCTGTAACTCAAAGAGTTGTGAGTTCTTAAACACCAAATAGTGAAGAAAAAGTGAGAATTTCAGAACCTGAAACAATACATGTAAGGACAATGCTCCATCCATATCTCTCAATCAACACAAAATCTCGGGATAACAGGGCAACTTATAATAATAATCTGCCAGGGAGATTAAAAAAAAAAAATAAACCTTGCAACAGATATTCTGTCAAATATCTGGCAGTGACATTTGGTGGGCATCTCCTTCACCTCACAAGGCAGTATATGACCCAAAAGAAATTTCAGGTCCCAGTTCTATGAAGTACTTCACAGCTCCTGGTGATGAAGAGAATCCTCAGTACCACATTGGTCTCGTATTTACTGTGGTACCATAGAAGTACTTTGATTTCAAATAATGGACATTAAACCAACAATTGGGGCTGAACCACTTAAATGAGTGATGAAATTTCTGTCATTCCCTTAGAAGGTTTCACTATAAATTAAGGTTCCACTATAAATTAAGAAGCTGAAGAAGGGGGTGGGGAGGAAAGAAGAGTAAAATATGTGAACTCATGATTTCTTTTCCATATGAATAATTATAGTATAAGCAATTGCAAGATTACAATCACATCTCAGAATCTCAAATGTTCAGATGAGGAGCGAAAGGTTAGATATCAGTATGAATATTTTCATTACATTGTATTTAAAAATCCAACAGAGTATTGCCTTACTAACTGCAGGAATGTGGATTAGTCACCTCATCATTAGGAGGTGTTTGCTTGAAAGCCTCCAGCCTACACTAAAGGAATGTGCTTCTAATCTCTTTACCTGCCATGTATTTCATTTATTTACAGCAATACAAAAGTGTCCAGTATAAATCAAGCATATAAGAATGAAATACATCTGCACTATCAGGTGGTGTGTGAAATTGTACAGTTCCAAGCAGTTAAGCTCATGGGAAAAGGATCACTGAGAAGTAAACAATTTACCATGCCACTTTGCATGGCTCAAGGATTCAATGTCTGTACATAAATAAGTCTTTTATGCAAAATGAGAAAAGTTACATTCTAAAAAAATCTCAGGTCCTCGTCTCTCCCTTAGTTTTCTGCCTAGCAGTCTCCCAGGTGAAATACTGCTGAGAAGCTGCACAGTCAGATTCTTAAGGTATTTTGCATGGTCTGCTTGGGAACCTGCCACAAAACAAGCCCCAACAGTTTATTTTTAGATACTCTTAACTTTATTTATTGATTTAGAAGGATATGAGGAATGGGCATAAGCAAAGAGAGTTTTGTGAAAACGGTATCTTTTATTAGATTAGCTGATACAGCTTGAAAAAGCAAACATGCTTTTGGCTGCTTTCTTCAGCAAAATCTAACTCAATACAGGCAATTTTAGTTTAATCTTATTACATTGCTAGCAATGCTATTATGAAATAACTGTGGAACTGAGTAAGAAGAGGGGTATGTTGAAGGTTTCTTTATTTAATTTAAAATTTCAAGCTTCCACGTGAAGCCAAATGAAATGCCTTGGTCAAGATTACAGAGGGGAAAGCACAGGATTTTTTTCTAACTCTCCAACCCTCTCTTCCCTCCTCCCATGCTCATCACTGCTCAGGGACCTGGTGGTCGCTGTTGCTGCTACTCATAACTCGTACAAAAGCAGTGGTTACTCTAAAGTTTCCATACAACAGCAAAGATACTGTTGCCAGTAATGTTTTACACTTACTAGACACATAAAATAAATGGTGAAATGCCATCGCCTTACATGGTCTTGTTCCTCTCCCTGGTAGCAAAAGACTATGAAAACAACATGTGGGAGGTATCCAGGTGTGGATTGTCACTGTGGCTGTGACAGATGAGAAATAAAGTGCAGTGAATAAGAGGCCATCACGCAGCTTCACTGTTTAAAGATCTAAGAGTAACAGAGAACCTGCACTTGAAATGAAGAAAAGGAGAAGGAGCCAAGCAAGACTAGAGAGCAACTGCTGAGACCAGTAGGGAAAGGTCAGGAGAGAAATAAAGCCATGCTGCCTGAATGCTAAGATGTGTGAGAAAGACTTATAAATGAATGAGAGTAGAGAAAAATGATGAGACTAGAGAAAATACCAGACAGCAATCCCATTAGTAAGTGCAGCCCAGCCTCTGTGGTGATTCCTGGCAATGCCACTGATAGCTTCACAATTAGATTTGTCCACAGCAAAATGTAACTGTACAACTAAGCAAAAAACCACAAGTTTTTATAAGCAGCAGAAAAACAAATCAGCAGTGTCAATCAAAATTATCCTAATTAATTTACAGCTAATTAAATATGAAAGTCCTGAAGAACAGGTGTATATTGGATGAACTACAGTAAGCAAATCAAGTGCAGCTCTGATTATTGCCTCATGTTTTTACTCATCTGTGTCAAGTACAAGACTTCACTCTCTTCTAATTCTTTCTGGCTCTGTTGCTAGAAAGCTCCTTCCTGAGAGAAGGACCATGAAAGCAACATTTAAACAGAGAAAGGCTAGAGACTTTGCAGCCTGTGTCAGGAAGATCATCCTGTGCACACAAAGCTGCAGAAAAAGAAAATGATGCAGGTGAAAGTACCTAATGAAGAATCAAAGCTGACAACTGTAGGACTGCATGGGAGGAACGTGGAGAGTGTCACTGCATGCAGAGGGTGATACTGTTCTCTAATTTCCTTCCATCCTGTCCAGGCTTCAGCTACCATCAAAGTTCATTAATAGAAAATGTTTCTATTCAGTATTCATTAGGCTGAAAATGAATAGGGAGAAAAGTTCTGGCTGGTTTTATTTCTGTCTCTGGTATTAGTGAGCTGCAGAAACCGCAGGCGAGTTATTTATCACCTTGTAATGAGATACTGCCCGAAATACAGAGGGAGAAGGAAGTGTATTTCAACTGCCTCTAGAGGCTACTAAGGAAAAAGAGCAGCATCACATCTGGATTGGAACAGAGACACATTCACTGAGCTCAGATAGGTCGGATCTTATCTGGGTTTGCTATAAAACAGTATCAGAAATTAATATGGCCACACTTCCCAGCTTTTCTCTGCCCTTGTTATCATACACATACTGGGATTGACGGTATGGAGATTAGAGTTTGCCTGTGAGCTAAAAGAAACAAAGGATATTTCTGTGTCTCCTCTGCTTTTACACTTCTACTTCTCTTTGCTTTGAATTTTCACATCTGTAAAACAGGACCAAAATAGTTCTTTACTGTACCTGCAACAGTTACTGTGGCTTTGCAGCTCAAGTACTGGAGAAGGTCATGGGAAGTGCTGCTTAACAAGGAAGACAGAAGTCAGAGCTCTTTATTCAGGGCCTTTCATCTGACAGTACTGTGCTTTGCTGCCCTAGCTGGCGTGATTTTTAGTGAGCTGTTTCATTTGTGTTTTGACATATGCTTTTCAAACTGCATCATTAGAAACACAGCTTGTCTTTCCCCTGTACTATTGGCAGTAATTTTCATCATTTCATCAACCATTTTATTTTATTACTGTGAATATTCTGAAAATTGTTGTGGATAAAACAGCGCTTTAAGCTGGGGGTAAAAAAGAAAAAAAAAAAAAGAGAGAGAGGAGAGATGAAATCTTTGCAGAACACTTGCTCATTAGGATTCTAATCTTTCCATGAAGCACCTGGTCAGGGCAGCAGAGGCACAGAGGCACCGTGGTGCTGAACAGGGCATCATCTAAGTCAGAAGTATTGCACTGTGTCCTGAAATCTACTGCTGGGTCCCAGGCACCTGAGGTGAATGTGTGCATGTAATCACCATTCACAGTCATTAATAGCTGGAGCAGGAGCTGCTTAAGAAATCCACTGCTCAGAAAAGGTTGGCTTGGCTTATTACTGGGCCACAGAAACCACTTCATTAGACCCCTCCCAGGAATCTGATACCCAACACGTTGCTGTTAGGAAACTAAGGTGTCCTAAATCCCCCTCCCAAACTACAGAAAAAAGGAGGAGCAGCAGTGCCCTCTCCAGCACACATCTCTTGGGATGCAGAGGAGAGCTACCCCTTTACAGAGCATGTCTGAGGAATCCAAAACAACATCTGCCACCTTCAAGGTGTCCCCAAACAAGCAGATGTAGGACAATCTGCTATATTAATGGAATTCTCATTCCTTCCTGCCGAATTTGCTCCACTGTGCATGGAGTTGATTAAATATTCATAGCACCAGTCAGAAAAGGGATAAAAGCAAACTTGGATATAGCCCAGCAGCCAAAGTAGTCCTTCTGAAAAGAGAAAACACCTGCATTTTAGTCTTTCTCTTGCTGATCATTTGAAGATAAAAAAATGAAGTGTTCAGTACAACAAGGGTATGAAGCTCAAGGTATTCCCACCTCAGTTTCCCCACCAACCCCTCTCTCTCCCCCAGGCTTTCTCTATATTTATAAACAGGGCTTTCTCCAGTCCACTGAAAAACACTGATTCCACACTAAAATTAGAGTTTCTTTGATAAAACAGTAAGAATGGCTTCCCACTACCCCAGGGTATCCTTCAGTTTGGTATGTGAGTACTGTGATGAGGTGAGGAAGCTTAAATAATTTTTGGAAACAGAAAGAATGGGACAGGGTGATTATTTGAACTATGGCATTACTGGAGTGAAGGAGAAGGATGTTACGGTTGTGTGAATTTGATATGCTCCAAGAAGGCCTCCCAGCTTAAATCAAGAAGGCAAAATAGACACAAGAACATTTTTTTCATGAAAACAAACAAAACAAAACAAAATAAAACAAAACCCACACACCGACCCTCTGAAACAAACAAAGAGCCTTTACCTCCTTTGGAAGCTCTTGGGGCAAGACAGCATTTGATTAGACAAATGAAATTTAGAACTTACGTGACTGGAGTAGAAATTTTATATCTAAAATCTGTCCTACTTACAGGAAATTTTCACAACAAGAGAAAAGCAATGCATAGAAGAGGACATGTACACAGTTTACAATTAATATTTAACAGATTTCAAAAATAACCAATCCATTGACCTGATTTTGGAGACTGTGTAAAGTGATAAGGGATATGGACCACCTTGCTGTAAAGGCACGTAACAGGAGAAGATCTCATAGGCACTCACGAGCTTTCCAGCACAGACAGCACGTGCCACATGACATATGACACAAACAACACATATGGGCAAGTACAGACACAATAAAACCATGGTAAGATATATATTCTTGTAACCTGGGCTGAAATGGTAAGAGGTGGGCACTAATACCTGAGACTAACTGTGAAATACAACTGTACCAGGGAGAAGAAATAACCTCCCTTGGCACTTAAGTGCTGGGTGTTGCACACTCTGAACTTCAGTAGGGTATTAATTGCCCTCTTTTGTCACTGTTTAACACACAAAGTGCAGAATAAAGTCATTTAAGCCATTCAGGCTAAGTAATTAGCTATTTTACATCCTTTTTATTGTAAAATAATCTGATCCCTCATTTTATGACTTGGAAAACCATTCACTACCAATTTAGTGATAATATATTAATAACTGTGCGACGTTCCAAATGGTTTCAATAGATGATGTCATGTCTGCAGAACAGCTTATTATCAGGAGAACAAATCTGAGATGCAAATCAGTGAGAATTAGATTATGTTAAAAAGACAGATGCTCTGCCATTCACTGAGCCTTCTACTGACAGGGCTCAATAAAACACAAATTGAATGTGAGTTCTTACACACAACTGTCACTTCCTCGGCCACATCATCTGCAGCTGACCCTTTCCTGTACACATGCTCCTGGCTTAATAAACAAAATATCCACACACTGAATTCCAGTTGATTTCCATCCACAACTGTGTACCACGGGAAGGAGCTCCCTTCCATATGTTTATTTTTTATTGTTATTGCATCATTTTCCATTTTCACCCGTGTGCTTTAGGGTCTCACTCTATTCTTTTTAAAACAGTCATCCTCTGGAGTCACAGGATTATATCTAAAGCTCTCTTTTGATTTTGGAAAAATGTGTTTAAGTTTTATGGCTGTTGAGAGAAACTTTAAAATGTAAAGACTTAACAAGCCACAAAGCAAGTAGAATAATCTACAGTTTTATTTTTACTGTCTCATTACTGTTAATGAGTTGGTTCATATTTTCTTAAAGAATTCAGGGATTCCTGACTTTCAGTGCCACATTAGGATAACATTGAATCTAAACCTGCTATTTTCTCTTCAGAGAGTAAATTTTCAGAAGACATAGACCTGCAAATGGAACAAGTTCAAGAATTTGAGAGTATAAAACTCCTCAGGTTGAAAATACTTCTGTATGCAAAGGGAACTATAAATATACTTCTAGAATGCTTAAGCATATACCAAAAAAACCACTTGTTTGTTTAGGTTTTTTTGTTGTGTTTTTTTTTTTTTTTAGAAAGACTAGTCATGTTTAAGCTGATTTGATTTACTGCACTTAGAATTACAGATAAAACACACTGAAAAAATAGAACTTTCTTTTAAAAATAAAGGTGCAAATACCTTTTAAATTTAGTAACTGAAGAGTTACTGAAGCAACAAAATATTTTGATAAGGAGAATAGTCATTAAAACCTGACTGCTGCCACATAAACCTAAAGAACAGCAACCTGAAAAAAATCTCTTCTGATCTTTTTCACTGTAAAATGGGCTTTTCCACATCCACATCTCACTCAGAAAATTGCCTCCCCAGAAGAAAATACAACTACAGGACCCTCTTTCGTTCATGCCATGACACCACAGGATAGATTAATCAGGTTACTTCTTCCCTCCCCACAATTGCCTGGATCATTTTCTTCCTCTGATCTGATCTCTCTTACCCACCAATTCCAGCACTGAAAAGCATCTTAGAGTAAGCAGCCCTTCTGTACTTAACTCCAAAGTAGTCAGAAGTGAATCACTACTCCAGGCTTTCCTGCAGCTTCTCTCAGCTGCTCCAGCCGTGTTTGACTTTGAAAGATGTCTCAATGTACAATAAACTGAGGAAATGTCTAGGGTTTGATTATTATCAATGTGCTGTAGATGGTTGTTTCCTGTTCATGCTGTTTAGTTTATCTTCATAACCTGAAAGACTGTGTAAAAGATAAGCTACATAAATTAATTAGCTGTTACCAAATCTGCATTCCAAAGAGGGATCTGCTTCTTAATGAAAGCTGCAAGAAGCAGGTGACTTCTGGTGGTTTTGAGCATGCTGATTTATACTGGGCTTTAATCTAGAACAGTCTTTTCAAGTTCTCACCTCTTTCTTGTGATGGGTACATAAAGAAAGACACCCCTTGTTGAAGGGGACAGGAATGTCGATAAACACAAATTACCACGTTGTGGGAAGTTGTATCAGATTTATTGTGATAGAGGAAGCATGAATGTTCAGATTTGTATTTAATATGCAGAACAAATGTGTCTCCATAACTTCATGCATAGACTTTCTATTAATACAGGCTGAGCACGGATAAGTTGATACAGCTTTTGGATATTACTTTTTAATTTTTTTTTGGCCTTTAAATTATCTTCTCATAATCACCCACTGACTTGCAGCTTCAATCTGTGCTTTCCTGACCCTGCACCTGCACCAAGATCCAAAGCTTCCAGCCCCCCTACACTGTTGGATTCTAACCAGCTGCAGACACAGGCCCGTGTAGAGCAGACATCTGCTTTAAGACTGCCTTTGTTGTTCTTCTCTGGCATTGTGCTGACATCAATAGCCAGTCTTAATGGAAATCAAAAAGGCAGCATTTGAGTCAAGCTCTTCCACACCAGATCAACAGACAGCTTTATTTAGGATTGGAAATACGCAGTCTTCTCTTTTGTGGACAAACTATCCCTATCCTCTCAGTCTTCGTGGACAATCCTGTATGACCAAAGTTTGCACTGTGAGCATCAGGAGAACTCACATAACAACCTTTTAGCTAGAAATTAATGTAAATTAGAAAGTTTGGTATACTATTTACATTATTTTTTTTCTTAGCAGATGGATATATTTCAGTATGTAGACTTCAGCTGGCTTAGGAGAATAAACTCACAACTGTGGAAAATATGTATTCCTGCTATGCTTATCCAACGTGATACTCAGTAATTTCTTTTCCTCTTTGGTAAAAACTGCGAAGGCTCAGTGTATTGTAATCTACTATTGTAATTCAGCATCTGTTTATGGTATTCTCAACAGGAAAAGTTGTTTCTTTTCATCATCTGCAGATGCAATTATAGCAGCAAGGCCTGCAAAATGTTCAGATATGAGATGTTCAAGCCTAATAAAAACCCTGGAATGAATTGTTACTCCTGTAATAAAAAAATATCCTCTGAATTCTTCTGTTCAGAGCCCTTTAGCTTGGGTGTAAATATCATGTAACTATAATACTTTACACCTTCGTTTCACCTTCCATCTGAGCCTCTCAATTCACTTTGCAAACATAACTGGAATAAGTTTTCCAACAGGGAAATGCATTCTGCAAAATGCAAAAGCAGAATACCCCAGAGGTCACACTTACACACTGAGCTCTGCCTGTCTACCACTGTTTACACAGTGTATGTACTGGACTGTGCATACAAAACAGAAATTTAAACTTTCCAAAGCTAACATGCACATTTTTAAAATAAACATGAGAATGTATTAAGATTTGGACCTGCTAATCACAGTAAGATCTGACAGTTTGAGAGGAAGTGTCAATGAACAGTTCAGTGAGTGTTCAGAGGCCACAAATAAAGGAAAAAAAAAAAAAAAAAGCATTCTCATGCTCAAAGACTTAAATTTGTCAAAACTAACCACATAATAAAGGACACTGTGGGCTTAGTTACAGGAAATTGTCATGAGTTAACCCACCAGACAAGAAGGATTCACTCTCATAGACTGCACCAACACAAAACAACTCAAGTTACTTCAGCCATCTGAGTTTCACAGACTCACATAACTGATGATGCTGGAGGAACATCTAGAGATCATCTAGATTTTCTCTGCTAAGAGAAGAGTTAACTAAAGCAAATTGCAAAGATGGTGCCCATTGAGACTTTGAACATTTCCAAGGATGGAGAGTTCACAGCCTCTCTATTCTGTTGTTCAATTGCCCCTTTAATAAAAATGTTCCTTCTTATGTTTAAATGGAATTTCCTGTATTTTGCTTTGTGCCTACTGCCTCTAGTCCTTTCACTAAGGGCAACTGAGAAGAGTCTGTCTCAGTCTTCTTCCCCTCTCAGGGATTTATGCACACTGACAGTATCCCAGGCTCAATAATCCCAGCTGTCCCAGACCATCCCTCATATTTAAGATTCTCCAGTCTCTTCATTGTCTTTGTTGCCCTTTACTGGACTCACTACAGTGTGTTGATGCCTCTCTCATCCTGGGGAGCCCAGGGCTGGATAAAGCACTCCAGATGTGGTGTCACCAGGGCTGAGTAGAGGGAAAGAAACACCTTTCTCAATTTTCTGGATATGGTTTTCCCAATGCCAGAACAAAAGGCTGTTGGATTTCTTTGCCACAAGGGCGTGTTGTTGGCTCACATTCAACTTGGTGCCCACCAGGACTCCCCAGGCCCTTTTCTGCCAAGCTGCTTTCTAGCTGAACACCCTGAAGCCTGTACTGCTGCAGGGGGTTGTTCCTCACCAGGTGCAGGACTTTGCAGTTCCCTTTGTTGACCTCAGGAGCCCATTTTTCCAGCCTCTTGAGATCCCTCTGAATGGCAGCACAACCATTTGGTGATCCAGACACTCTTTCCAATTTTGTGTCTGCAGTCTTGCTGGGCTCACTGTGGCCCATCAACCAGGTCATTAATGAAGGTGTTTAACAGTGTTCTTCCAATATTGATCCCTGGGATAGATGAGCAGACACGAAGTGTTTTCCTACAGCTGAAGCAATTTATTTCTGTCTGAGCCTTAGTCCCACTTCATTAAGTGCTTAAAGATGATGCTTTCCAGTATTTACAGAATCATCAAATTACTAGCTCAACAACTTTCCTTAGGATCAGCAACCTAATCTTTGTAGATAGCTATAAAAATATCACTGACCCCTATCTGCATCTTTGGCAACCAAAAACTTGGCAAAAATCTAACAGGAATCATGTTCTAAATGAAACTCCAACTCCTAAAAAGTCTGTCACATTTGAAATTCTAATTTGCAAATGAGTAAATAGTTATCACTGTCCTTTTAGAGGTGACAAATGAAAACAATAAGGAACTGGGAAAAGTTTCACAAAAAGATTGTAGCAGAGCCAAGAGCTGAACCTAATCACATTGATTTAAGCATTGTTCTTCTCAGAGTTAAGCTGTGGTAGAATGGCTGAAGGTATATGAAAATTGTGCAGAGGGAGCATGTATATCCATTCTTGTGACAAATAACAGACAAGATGGTTTTGATTGAAATTATGTTTGTACTTTATCTTTGGACTCGTCCTTGCTGCTAATTTTCTCCAACTCTGCTCTTTTGCCTCATGTCTGGTTCCCAAGTCTATTACAACCCAGAGTGGGAGGGTGAGAGAAGGAGCAACCAGAGGAAGGTGGGCAGCAAAGCAGGAGACACTTGCTTTGTTTTTCACTCCTTGGGGCTGAGCTGATGTGGTTCCAGCTGGGAAGTCCAGGCCAAACAAGACATCCGAGAACACAATGGGCAAGTAACTCAAGGACAGGCTTTAAAGAAGTGAACTTGTGGAAATTCTTGTATGCAAGACGGGTGACTACTGCACACCTCCAGATTATGCAATCGAAGTAGATCCTAAGATAGTTTTTCTATCACCAATTAAAACTACCCAAAATTCTACTGTCAGTTTTCAGTGGGAGGATTCCGTAAAGATGAGTAAGTGTGAAGTTACAGGAAGCAGTGTGGTTTCTGATCAGCTGGCAGATAGTTACTCTCAAAGATAGATGATTTACTGGAGAAGGCCTCATCTCATTTTCTGCCACGCAGCAGTGGTCAAGTTAGATAACCAACTGTAGAAGGGAATTAATTTTTACTGTAAGGGTAGTAAAGGTTAGGGTTTAAGTAACCATTTATTGCAAAAGAACAAATGAGTCAGTGCCAATAACTGATCTAAAATGTCCAAGTGACTACAGAGCCACCCAGACAGCAGTAGTAAAATACAAAAGAGAGACAAAAGTACCACCATCACCTCCACTGGAAACATACACAGGTCTGCAAGTGAAAAAGATTTTTAAAAAGTATCCATGATTCCCATGCAGGAGAGCAAGAACAATTCATTGATTAGAAAGAGAGCTTAAGAATTGGAGAAAAGTATTCAAACCTCTGCTCTGCCGTGCACTTCCATGATCCTTAGGAAATCAATCACTCTGCTCCCGAGTCTCTACCTGCAAACCAGGGCATGCACATCCCTATCTCTTCAGATCCTTGTGAGAATGGCATTAAAGATGTGCACTTCAGATGGATTATTGTCAATAGGTGCCACTAAATGGAGGAACAGCCGTCGATCAAATTATTTCAGAAGCATTCATAAAAGAAGCTCCCTGTAATTACCAGTGGATTTATAGGATTTACTACACTGTGGAAGAAGGAATATTAGAAACAGCATCTAATCAACTGTTTAGCATTTATGAGGCAGCTATGAATAAATGAAAGGTTTCTGTGAAAAAATATGGGGAAAAAAGCCAGAAGTATCCCTCAACTGTCATATATGAGATTAATCACAGGATGAGATCGGTCGCTCTGCATTCCACTGCTCAAACGATTTATTGAACCAAAGAGCCTACAGGAAGGAAGAGAAAATCAATCAATAGCTGAAAATTATTTGGGGTATGCTCAGTCACAGTGTAGAAGAATTTCATTTTGCACTTGTAAGGAAGAAAGTACTTATAGAGGAATTTGTAGCTTCACTGTTTCTAGATACTAGAGCATAATATTAAAATTCCCTCCATGACTATTTATAAGTTCAAAGACAGTATTTAAACATTACTCCATGGCCATTTCTAGAATACTGTTTATTTTCTCCTCCAGCAGAAACACTGATTCACAAAGCATCAAAAGATCTACCCTGTTTTGTGGATTCAACTCTCAGTAAGGAAATACAGGCTAGAAAGGGGTATAAATTGCAAGATGTTGTAACAATCAAGGATTCTGTTCCAAATGTCCAAGATGAAACATACATCTACCAAGTGCACAATAATAAAAACCAAAATAACATTGAATAAAAATAATAAATTGAGCCTGAAGAAGTTACATAAGGTACAAATGTTTTGCAACACACTATAAATAATGCTGAGTATTCTGACAGTTTTGGTCAATTCACATGCTTCATTGAGTCATTCCAGGCTGCTAAAGACTTAAATATTTGTCTTAATCTCTTTGTGAAAGATCTCCCTGCCTCTTGGCTATGTTGTGAAGTCAGAAATGTCAGAAAAGTCATTCTATGTCTGAACAGGACCCTCTGGGTTCCAGAGAAGGTGTCAGATGGTGCAGGATAGACCATTAAAAATGCAATTTGCACGATTTTTAGCGCCCAGGTAGGATGACTCCCAGTACCAACATTTGTATGCTGAAACAGGCAGGGTTAACACTGTTCCTGTCAGGGCAAAGAGAGATCTGGTGAGGGTATGCAAAGATAAATATTTGTGAAGCATTCACATACTGCAGTGATGCCACAAGTAACAGAAAGGTGATGACAAAAATAACTCCACTCCTAAAACATCTTTAGAAGCAATAAAAATCTCACTAGTGATTACCTTGATTTACTCAAACAAAAATACGTGAATGATATTACATAAAACACACAAAATTAAAGACATCTCGGAAAATAAAGCACTGCAATAAATCATACTTAGTCAACACCTTTTATCAAAAGCCTTCTGTAACAATTTTATTTGCTCTTGTGCCTGGTGTGCCTCATTTCTGAAGTGGGATCATATGGGTCTTCCGTAGCGAAGGCTTCCTGAGGTTTATCGTTGGAAACACTGATAAACCTCTCAGAAAATGGTCTCTGCATCTTGGGCAACACTATTAGTTTCCAGTTCTATTTCAAATCATATAACACAGGCTGTCTTCAGTAAGATGACAAGTCTTGGAATAACATGATTTTCTCAGTAGACAATCAGGAAGAATATAAAAAGTTCTATAAAAGCAGAAGGTAATAAACAATTCATTGCTTCATGAAGCATCTGCAAAGAACTTTGTAATTTTGAAGGAGATGGTGAAACCTGTTATCATTAGGTTAGTAGCAATCATTTTGCCTGCCAAAGCATGACTGCTTTTATCATTACCCGTGCTAATGGGAACACACACCTAAAAGCTGCATGTGTAGTCAATCAACACTCATATCCAAACTAACAGAAACATTTGCCCATACATTTTTCTTGAAATTCTCAACATTTTAATGCTGGAACTGAAAATCTTCTCTGACTTAAAATTTTCAAAGGAATAAGATTGAAATTTTTTCTAATAAATTGCTAAAAATTGTTTGAATGCTGATCCACTTACTAATGGTTATATAGTAATGCAATCCATAACCCAAATCCCATTTCAGAGTCTGCTACATTCCAGTAACTAATACAGCAACTCCTTCCTGATGGGTTTAGAAAAGTTCAGTACCTTTGCTAGGAAAAGTACATGAAGAACTGAAGAAACATTTATTATTTTCTTGTAAGTTTTTCCAAAAAGAGTCTATATCTAATTTCCAAAATAAATGTTTTTAGAAGAATTCTGCACAAGCTGGCTATGTGCACAATAATAATCTGGAAAGTCTTTAAGAAAAGATCATATATATGCCCAAACTATTCAACTTCACCAACATTTCAGTCTTCTACAGGTTGGACAATAACAAATACTCAAAAATGTAATAAACAGGTGAAAAAAAAACATCTTTGGAAATGGGAAAAACCGTTGCCTTTTTTAAAATGAAAGAGTCCATGTCTTCATATGCGAACAGTTGTATCTAGCCTGGGCCTTACTTACCCTTTAAATACAGGTTTCCTCAGCACCAGACTAGGAATGAAAAAAATTCAAAGCTCTGCAGAAATTTGCAGAAAGCAAATCAGTGAGCAGATTGTTTCATAAAGTTTCTAAGCAGATAAATTCAAGGAGAGATTAATAGTATGGAAAGCCAAGGAGAACTAGTTTCTGGCAGTAAATTATAAATTTCATCAAGCACATCCTGGCATATCTCTTTCTCTCAGCTCTTGGTAACATCATCAACCATACCTTATCCTATTAAATATCTCTTTTCCACTCCCTGTATTTTGTCCCAAGACAAAATAAAGTAACATCCATACCAAAAGTGTCTGAGCATAGACAGCACCGGAACAATTTCAATATCTGTGACATGATATGGACTTATATCCACAGAGCTAAACTTATTTGCTTGGCAAACTCTTTCCTCCTTCATGTTTTATCACCTTGAGCTCACAAAACTTGGTGGTGATTAACAGAGCGCTGCAGAGGCTAATGCTTAATGGATTTAACAGAAGGGCTTGAAGAAATGTCCACAATGCCTGAGGCTTAAGCCTTGACACAGAAATGCATACGCATACATATGCTTTCTGTTTCACCACATCAAATATCATCCAGGATATTTTCTCCTTGTAACAATGCCTCTGGCAGAGTTCAGCCTGGGAAACCCAGAATAGAATATGTAAAGATCCCTTACTCAGCCAGCCTCCCTCTATCAGCTTTTTAAAAATGTTTTTAGCTCTGATAATATTTCTCAGGGCTTTGCTGGAGCTGCATTCATCCAGCCACGAAACAGAGAGAGCCAATACCACATCCTGAGAGCAACAAATCACACGGAAGCTGAATATTAAAATCACATTTGTAATCCTTCAGTAGACCGAAATATGTTTACATGAGGATCCATTCAATAATTCTGACTAAACAGCCTGCAACGGAGAATGAAGAACTCTTCATGTGTAATTTCTCAAGAAGGATGGACTGAATACTTAACCCATCTCTAGCACCGTTCACAAAGTACTATATGATTCATTATTTACATAAAATACTCACTGGAGAAAAAGGTTTACACTCCAAGCTGTTAACCTTTCGGTCATCTTTCTTTTCAAGATTTATTTTACCTCAGTGGTTATGTGGGTGACACTCTACTGTGTCAAAAGACTGTACAAAATTTGCAGCCAATGTTGAAAACTGGTTAGTTTTAGGATTTCAAGCAAGGATGAACACAGGGGCCAGTGCCTATGTGACCATTAATACAAGTGGGAAGAACATGATGTTCAGGAGAAGTGACAGAGCCTGGCTGCTTCAGGTGCACAGGAACTGGGCACTTTCATGTAACAGCAAGAAAATTCAGTGAGCGTGGATCTGTCACAGTATTGCTGCGAAGACTTACACCAAGAGATGTGCACCAACACAAAGAATTTACGGTCTAAATCAACTACAGCACAGGAAGAGATGAAAACCAAGAACTGGAAGCATGAGGCCATTTTTCTTGCTAGAATTTTACATGTGAAAAAATCAAATTGATGTAGACATCAGTTCTCAAAGGGCTACTTGAAAACAGCACGTCTGGAGACATTATTGTTCTTGTACAGGCAATAGAACTTAATTTCTTAGTTCAATGACTCTGTAAGGTACTAAGAATTTTCCAGAAGCGTGAAAATGAATATGATTGTTATCTCCTAGGAGACAATAATCTTCAGTAGAATCATCCTCCTGAACATATTTAGCAACTCTTTAGGGTTCAGTTATTTTAGAGGAAGCATTCAGAGTTTACCTGCACTTTAAAATGTTTCTGAAGGGTGGATAACAAGAGAAGCTTTAATGTACCATTTGAAAGATCAGTAAAGTGAAATAATTGGAGAGGGACCAATACCATTTACAATCATTTCTTGTTTATCTTCTTCTGACAAAACATAAAAACTATGTATTTCTTCAGAAGCCTAATTTCCACAGCCAGATTTCATGTCTTAGTTTTTAGAGCCATGTTGTTAATGAACTCCATCACAAATCATGTCAGAATTTCACTTTTCAAAACAAAGGTACACATTCAAAACTCCCAACAGAAACCTGAAGGTCAGGCATTTACATTTAAAAAATCCCATTCTCTATTCAGCACATTCCTCAGTATTCTGACATTTTTTACCCTTTAGACAAGAGAGAGTGAGATACCCTTTTAAATGGGAATATCAGTGGAAAGCAGGTATTAAATAGAGTCGTTTTCTCCTCATACTGAAACAAATAGTTTACAATTTTAAAAATGAATGCCTTGTATAACAAACACAGAATGTAACATTTCTTTCCTCTGGGAATGCTCTAATGAGCACTGTCTTCTCTGCTCGAGAGAATTGCTCCTATCTATCAATCTTGAAACGTGTCAGAGACTTTGGTTTCTTTGACCCAAGCTAATCTTAAATCATCAGCCTTGATGCTGGAGAACATCCTTGCAAAAATTAATCAAAGTGGCAGACATGGAAAGGGGAGCTGATAGAACAGCGACACTAATATCTGCAATTAAAAAGAGAATACCCGGGGGCCACTGCCTGTTCCTGGGGACCCTCTTCCTGCTCTGGACCAAAAGTGCCCTGACCAGAGCAGGAGGGTGAACAAGAAGAGGGGTAACTGTGAGAGTGTGGGGGGGCTCCCACCTCCCTGTGCTGAACAGACTCAGTATTTGCTTTCAAGATCAGTAGGAGGGATGGGGTTTTCACACTCTCCCCGTTCAGATAACTAATTACTCACTCTATCAGTTTGAGTGTTTTCATATTCCCAGCTCATTCACATTCCTTCAGGGCTGCTTTTCCCTGAGTCAGGACCCAGTGTGCTGCAGTAAATGTTTTCAGGATTATCACGCAGTACGTGCTTTATATGACACATCAGAGATTAAATACTCCCACTATTTGGAAGGAAGTTGTTTGCCAGATGGCATCTGCAGAACAAGAACCTCAGACAACTTCATAAACCCTGTCCTTCAGTTCCTACCCCGGTACTGAATGACTCACAGGCAGGAATGCACCTCGGGTGGTTGTGCTCCCCTCACCTCAGGTCTGCTATTTAAATGTAAAACTTCTTCACTTAGAAGGAAGTAAAGATTAAATCAGGATAAGCAAATAGAATCATGTAATAATTTAGTTCGGAATAGGCCTCTGGAGATTATCTGATGCAAACCCCTTAGTCCCACCAAAGTAGGTACTTGGATTTATGTAATACAAAAGGAATCTATAAATCTGCAGAACATAATCTTATACAGATGTCCCATACTGTCATACCCTTCATAGCACACAGAAAGTACGTGAACTTATAACAAGTGCAAACAGAACTGACAACCTTTGTTCTTTTTGTGACAGATCTAGTCATAGATTTTGGTTGGGAAACGCATTCAGCTCCTGGGACAAGCATTAACAACAGCCTTCCTAAACACAAATGATTTCCTGCCTGTCATGTGGTCTAAATCCCATGTACCCCACAGACTGAAGGAATTAAGAGTTGCAATAAAAGAACAAGCATTTTACTTCGTCTCCCTTCTCACAGTAGGCAAAGAGGAAGCTTCGTTCAGTGACACCACAGCACAGCTAAAGGAACTGAGAATTTGTGTCATCCCACCCTTCCACACACAGACAGCAGCAGCCAAGTGCAAAAGACATTTAATTAAAACTCTCAAGTTGGTTTAAGTTTGGAGTGCTTCCACTGAAATGCATTCTCTCACTTAAAAAGAAAATCATAATCAGCCAGTATTGTGGGACCCACTGACGAGAGGATTGATGGGCTTTCTGATGCTGCCTGCAGATTTTATTAGTACTCCATTAAGAAATGCTATTCAAAAATTGTTTTTTATGACAGCAATACAGCAAAGTCAAAATAAAACCAATGGACAAGCTGGTTTTGAGAAATCCATAGCTCCATCATTAACTGAGACATTTTTGCTATAGCTAAGAATATACCCACATTTTTAGTTATATGTGAACCCAATAAGCATGAGGCAAAAAACCAATGCCAGGTACAGATAATCTATTCCCTCTAGTACAAATAAATTAAAGCAGATTCAAAATAGAGATGAGGACCAGAGTATAGTATTTGAGTTTACCCCAAATATTTTTTTGTCACTGGTGCCCACAAACCATACCTATTACACCATCAGCAATATTCATGAAATTGGTTATAAACACTCTCAGAGAGAACCCTGTGGAAAGCTGCACCCTGACAGAGCTGTCTGGGCCACCTCTTCAGCTGCATTTTCTGTGGATACATGCCAAGTACAACTCTTTGAAGAAGATGAAACTCTTAACATGCATCTGGGGACCAGAGCTCTCTCTGCAGCAAAACAGATTTAATAACCCCTTTGAAGAAAGCTCTTGAGGAAGTTAGAGAAGCCAGTAGTGTCTTAAAAGGAGCACATCCAATGACTCAATTCCAGCCTCATGCTGTGGTGCCCTTTACTTCCCCCATTTAACACAAAGCCTGAGGCACAGTATTAGCAGGCAGATAATAGTTAAATAAAGTGGGCTAACACAGGAGGACAGGAAAAAGAAACAGATAATTTGTGCTCCAGGTGCTTGCACTAGTACCTGGAGTGTTCCCAACTCAGCTCCTCCAGGAAGGGTGTACAGCAGACGAGGCTATAGAATCCACATTTCAAGTTCCCAGAATCCACATGAGTGATGAGGTGGCCAGGGGACAGCACACAGTTGTCTTTGGGGGTGACTCACGGACACAGGGGCTGCTCACACCCATGAGCAGCTCCACCTTCAACCCTTCTATCAACAATTCAGCCCCACTCGAGCTTTTATATAAATGTCAAAGTCCATCTGCATTTTCCAAGAGGAGGACACAGCATGGCAAGTGCTTCAAATTGGTTTAAAAGACACTGCAACAAAAGTGCAAGTATTTTTCCTGGCACAGATATACAGAACACCTGGGAGCCACTAGCTCCAAGAAAGGCATATTAAAAAATTACCAGGACAGAATTAGGAGGAACAGGCACCTGGCCTTCCAGGTGTAGCAGATTCTCAGGAGACATCCCATCCCACACATCTTTCAGAAAGAGAGTCCTGAATTTATGACATATGTAAGGCCACAAAATCTGGTGTGCCAAGGCATCTGATTAGTTTCAGGAAGTGCATAAACACAGATAAGAGGAGAAAAAAAAAAAAAAGGGAGAAAAAAAAAGGGTCAAAAATCTCTACATTTTAATTTATTCTATTTTCCTCCAAAATTAACTTTCATCTTTGTCAGTAAATTGTCCTCTAAGGGGCAGGGGGGGAAGGACGGGGAAGGCGGGGAGTTTCTAGAGTAGATTTTAAAACTTCAGGTTTTGGCATTCTCCCTGGGGTTTTTTCAGCTGCTGGATACCATCATGAACAGCTGCTCCCAGCCACAGCACACTTACTGCTGCCAGACTGCACGCTGAGAGCTGGAAATCTACTGTAAGAGGAGACTTGCAGAGACTAAACCTCCACAGACTACTTTTAGGGCTGATTTAACACTCTAGAGGGTAATAATTTGATTCCAGTTTTTGTTGGAATTTTTACTTCCAGGTTTGATTATGTGATAGACCTTTAGTCTGAAGAAGAAAGGTTGTGTGCCCTGTGAAACTTTTTTCTATTTGGTATTTTAGACATGCAATGGGTAAAATAACATAGCAGCACAAATCCTGCAAAGTTTTGCAAATAGTGTGGCTTTTCAGCTGAAGTCTTCATACCTGTTTATATCCTTGTGTACATTCAGGAAAGCCTGATGGATAGGGTGATTAATTGCAAATGAGTGCATGTTGTTGAAATATGACCATTCGGTTGTTAGAGGCTTTGAAACTCTGATAGTCATGTTTCTGCAGATGCTGAGTTTTCTTCCTAACTGGTGTTTCAAAAAAGATTTCACTCTACAAAAATTAAATATCTCACTTCACTGAGTCTTTTCACTAATTTAAGCAGTGTAAGAAGTTCATTATACGAGATGATATTTCACAAATTTTTAAAAGCTTAATTATCTCCACTGTGACTTTTGACAGGCTATATATACAAGTTCAAATAATGTACTCCTACAGAAGACCTTTTTGCCTCAGAATAGAAAGTCTTTTTCAGTCAGCAGCCGAAGTCAATATTTTCTAACCACAAGCAGTGCATGGAGATGCAAAGCTGTAGGATTACTGCAGGTCATATTCATACAATATGTTTCTGGAGTTTAAGACAATCAGTTTTCGCTGTTTCCCACCAATTTGAACTTTCTGTCTCACAGTGGAAGTTTGGATTCCTTTGTAGTCCAGAAACTGCCAAAGACTGGACACGAGATGGTTTGGAGCTTTAGCAAATCACAGCAAAGTTTCTACTGAAAATGAGCTGAGAGAACTTGCAGAGACACCTTTAACCATTACAATTCTTGGATGGTCCTGAACAGACACCTGAAAAGGTCCTGATGGAGCACAGCTTCACATAGTTGCATATGTCTCATAAGATTGTCAAATACAGAAGTTCTACCTCCCTGATCCAACAATAGAATTAAAAATAACATAAGAAAGACTAAAAAACACCTAATAATAATAATAGAATTACTACTTATTAAAAAATACATTATTACAAAGGATCATACCAGGGAAACAGAGGCAGAAGCCTCTGCCATGATGAATTACCTATAACACAGCTACAGCTGCAGAGCTTCCCTTGCTGCAGGTTCTTGACTGCACCCATGTATTTCAAGCTCTCTGTGCTACAAGTTTTGTGGCAAACTCTTTGGAAAGCTTAGGCTGTCAAAGTCCAAGGGAGAACTGGTTTTTCCCCCCCTGAGTCTCTAATCACAAACATTGTGAGGAGCCCTGCAGAGGAGGACTTAGGAGTGCTGGAAATTCTTTACTTGGAGGCTGGTGAGGCCCTGGCACAGATTGTCCAGAGAAGCTGTTGATTCCTCATCCTGGCAAGTCTTGAGGGCCAGATTGAATGGGGCCCTGGGTAACTTGACCTAGTGGGTGGCACCCTTGCCCATGGTAGGGGAGTCAGAACTGGATGATCTTTAAGGTCCCTTCAACACCAAACCATTCTATGAAACACGATTAAAAAAAAAAATGTGCTACAGATATATGTGTATAAGAGAGAAAGTTTGTATGGTGTATGCTTGTTATCTCATTTCAGCATGGCAAACACATATGACATGACATACTTCGTGAGGGCTGATGATCTCATCAGTCTTCTCCTTCTCTTTACTTCTGACATTTTCCATTATCTGTGTTCTCTCTTCTTCTGTCTGACCTCAGCACTTCTCACAACAACTGTCTTTATTCTCCTGAAACCAGTGCTTACAGACAAGTACACTTAACCCCCATGGTACTTGGAACAGGGAGATGTGGTGAAACTGATAATAGGATTGTGGATTTCATCAACAACCTTTTTTTTTTAAACCTATGTGAAGAACAACTGAAAAGGAATATTTACCATCCAGGGCTCTGGCTTGCTGCAGCTGTGCACACTGACTGGGGCTACCTCCAGGCTCTCCCAATTCTAAGTATTCAAAACGTTTCATTATGATATTTCCCCATCATTCACACAATACAATTAGGAGCTTCATTTGCTGCTAGGAACCAAGCTCAGTCTAAAGCTGGATATTCCAATCAGACATGGTTTTGTGCTAACCGAATGCAAACTTTAGGCTGCCTTTCAGTGTTTATTTTTAATGGATCCTGAATGCTTCCACTAATTCAGGAACTCAGCTGATTAAAGCAGGAGAAGGAGGACTTATTTTGCTAAATGTAATTCCTGCTTATGGGATTTAGTGAGTATCCCTTATAGCTGGAGGAGGCAATGGGATTGGGTGCATTTAACGTCTTACGGTGCCAAGCCACAACCACTGCCTAAATGCCCCCAGGTTAATGCTCTGAGGGCAGAAAGCAGGGTTAGCCTGGGTCACATCCCTGACTACAGATAGAGTGTTATATTTAGGGATTAAATGTATGAGATTTAGTCTTTATACATGTCAAAATAGGTTGTTATATTTATATCGTAGACTAGCTTTTATCTCGATGCAAGTGTCACACGCAACCTCAGTTAGAATCCAGGATAGAGTTTCTGGCTTTGTAATTGCATTACTGAGATTTTATTAAAAGCAGAGAGGATATGCAAAACTATCTCTTCCTGCTGTGAGCTACCAACAGTTTGGTTTTAGGAAATACCTACAGAACACACCATATTCATGTTTTCAGGGGCTTGTAATACAGCAGTACCAGCATGGATGGGCAGCAGTATAAAACCTTACAATAGGAGTATTTGTAATTTTAGACTGGCTTCTAGCCATTTTGATAACTGCTAGTTGGTAATTGCACTGCTACAGCACAAAAGCTAATAACTGTTCTGTATTTCTCTGAGCAAAAATGGTATTATTTTTCTGTAGCTTATTTTACAGCATAAATTCCCAGCATCCAAGATGAGACAAAGCACTTGTATGATTCTTGCTGCTCTTCTCTTCTATTTCAATCATTTTATAAATGAAAAAACTAAAAGAAGAGACACTATTATTGCAAGTAGTACAGTCTCATGATTTCACATTAATAGGTGAAACAAGTTTCAAAAAATGGACTATGGATAAAAACATTTTCTCTTTAAAGTGGTGTGGTACAGCTGTGTTTATTTATTACCCTTTGTGCCACATTCCCTGATTTCTATTTGTCTTTCACACTGGCATCCTCTTAACCAGTGTGTTGATATACAGCCTCCAGCCTTCACAATTCTGAAAAACTTTTAGGAAGGTAATACTCCTTTATAGAAGTGTTTTCTCACATCCACTCACTCACCAGGACCCCAGAGAGAAAAACATTCAGCTCTCAGAAGTTGTTCTGTTCTACTACGGAGTTGACAACTGCATTGCAAAGATTTCCTGTTGAGTGCTGAACCTTGCCATAAAATTCAGCAATTCCTTTATGTCCCTCTACTCCTGCTGATTTTATTCCACTGTGCTGCCAACATTAGGTAGTTTTCACAAAATGAAGATTTGAGAAAGAACATGTGATCTTTTTCCTTTGGAATTCATCCCTGGAAGCAGCAAGACCAACAAATTAAAAATAGATGCATCTAATGCAGCAAATGCTGAAGAGGCATCATTAAAAAAAAATCAAAAAAAGAAATTCCTTTTGATTGAACATATATAAGTTGGTCCATATTGCTTATTCGCTGAGAGGGATTGACCAATGTGACTGAGTTGCACACAATTTTAATAAACATTCAGTTCACGTGGGTTTTTTCAGGGAAAATATAGAACATATTAGGTTTATTAGCATCCCCAGCTTTTGATGACAGTCTTATGTGAAAAATATTTCGAGATACCAGTTCCAGATGTCCAGTTATTGGTCTCCTTCTGAGCTATATCTTTTTTCGTTACCTCTGTAACTAGAAGTCTTGGACCTAGTAAGACATCCCATTTGATTCAAAGGTAACTACTGTAATAATTTTACATGGTAAAATTTTGCATAGTAACTTCAGTTGTGGGTCAAAGAGAGAAGAATTTTTTCATTGTGCTTTTTCCAGTCAGCCTGTGAACCAAAGACAACCACTCACATGCCAAAAGAGGCAGATTAATAATAGTATTAATATTAATAATATTAAATCAGTATATGGACATGATAGGAGAAATGTCAGCACTGTAAAAGAGTTACTGCAATAGGATATGTAAGATATGTGTCCCTAAGAATCCACAGCTTATTGTGCCTTATTGGTCCACAGTGTAATTCTAACTCAGCAGTTCCATTATAGAATATTTCACATCCTACTTTATGAACAGTATCCATAATTTCTAGGTAGGATATTCAGTATAACAAACAGAACAGAGGGTATCAGGACAAACCTGTTAGTCAAAAAGTGAAACAGAAGTAAATAATTTTAGTTCTGTAACACCATTTCTGACTCACTGAACATGTAATTCTCAGAGGATAAATTTCAAGTGTTCAAGATATATTTACTGCAATGCAAAATTAAGGGTCAAAAACTAGTCTAGACTACTATTTTATAGATTATATCCTAGAGGAGTTTATAGAGCTCATCCTTGAAACAGTGATTATCTGAAGTTGAATGATTACATATGATAGAACACTACTGTGACAGCAGGTGCTCTGCTGCCTTTTGGGCTGCACTATAAAAAGTAGAAAAGTAACAGCAGAAAAAGAGAGAGGCCAGCAGAGAATCCCAAGGACACCGAAGGAAGACTCAAAATGAAAATTCATGAGATTCCTCTCTGCACAACATCACACGTGACCTGAAGTGTGAACTCAGGAGAGGAAAGGGAGCAGTTTCCCAAAATAAAATGTTCCCCTCCAGATCAGTTGAGATCCCTTCAGCAGGCTGCTGAAATCCCTATCTGTGGGAGTGCTCGGCACCATCAACTCCCACTGGAAAAGTGAAGCACTGACATGATGGCATGAACAGCAGATTGGTTTTTGGGAATGTATCTCATGAGGAAGGAGTAGGGAGCAACTCAGTCTCTCAGTAAGAGCTTGATTTTCTCTGAGCTGAGAGGTCAGGTAGTCAGCAAACATGCTCGTCACTTAAGAGCAGCACTAGAGCACTTTGTGAGAAAAATACTACAAATCAAATGAAACAATGCTTTTAATTTATAAAAAATGTGTCTATATATATCTTAGAGGATTTTCCCTGTGAGATACAAGTGATGTACAACAACAACAAAAAAAAAAACAAAAAAAAAAAAAGAAAAACTTTACATCTGCTATATATAAGGTCAACTAAGGTGAGCACAAGGCATACTATAACCTCAAAAGCTACAAACTGCTAAAAATTACTTTATCACATGGTATCACACAGCCCAGAAATTTAAAGCCACTTTCTTAATGGTACAAAAAGTCCTACTGCAAAACCCTGGAAAGAAAGTTGTCCTTCTCTTAGCTCCCACAATATTTGTAACAATTTAAAATGTCATCTATAATTTGCTGATCTGATGCTATCTGTAATGCTTCTCATTAGGCTTAAATGGCTAACTTGAAATAGTTATAAACAAGTCACACTTGTAAATAGTTCTAAATTAGGCAGCTCCAAGACAAACAAAAGCCTGTCTTGCTCTTGATCCTTCTCTTTCTCACAGAAAACCAACTGAGCACCTTGCCTTTGATTCGCTAATAAACAAGGAAAATTCAGACTGAAAATTCAAAAGGAATCACAAAATGCAGTAATTTATTCACTGTGTGTCTTGTTTGCATTTACTCTCAAAAAGCCCACATTTGCACGGAAGACAATGGCTCATTTTAATTAACATTTGATTTCCTCTCAGCTATCTCACGTATGCTATGTATGTTAGAGCATACAGCTATCTTAATTTATGAAATGTGCAAATTTCTACATATACAAGCAGATCTTTTAGAGAGTTCCAAAAAACACACAGCCTCTGGTATTGTCAGGATATTTACAGAGTGCAAAAAAATATATTTAAAAGCCTGTATAGGGGGAGATAATGCACAGTTAATAACGTTGTTGAGTTATTACTCTTGAAAGGTAAAATTTAAACTATATTGTCACAGACAATAGAGAAATAAAAGGTCAGCATTTGACAAAAATGTCAACACCAAAAAAGCGCGTTGGAGAAAATAGAAACAGCCTCAGCAGGTACAGGAGGAGTTAGTCCTCAACTTGTCAGAGAACAGAGGCATGAAAAAGAGAGGGGGTTTTTGCAACACTTTCAGTATAACACAGTAACATTTGAAAGAAGATGGTCCTTCATGTACCGAGGTATAAGAATAAATTCTCAGTCTACCACAGCCAAACTCTCTTCAGCCAATGGCACTGTTACTGACCAAAGAAAACTTATTCTATTAACAAAATGAGGCAAAACTCAAAGAGAGGACAGTGCAATTCAGAAAGCAGTGCATGAAAATAGCCCTAAGTTATCCTTTCTACTTCACTGAGCATGAATCAACTGCTTTAAGGTTTTTTTTTGCTATGGACACTTCATGGTAAGATGTGAACAGAAGGGAGGAAACCAAAATCCCGGCCTTGCTGTGGACACTTCCAGATCAACCACAGCTTGTCAAGGTTTCAAACAAGGCAGCTCCCCTGTGGCCCAAGTAACACCCTCCCATACAGGAAAGCACTGGTGTTTTCCAATCCTCCCATGTGCTTTACATAATTATTAGTAACTCTTCCTCACCCTACACCGTGCCAATACCACAGGTTGCCTCGCACTTGGAAATCCGCATTCCCTCATCTCTGCCGGATGCTCTCTGGCACTGCTCTCTTGGGACAAAGACACACATTTCTCACTTGACTTGCCACTCAAGAACATCTCTCCGTGGGAAGGCAGGATTCGATTGACTCTCTTTATGAATATGCAACTTTAATTAGTTAATAAGCATGTTTCTCGGAGCCTGAGATTTTGGCAGCTGCTCTGGTGTGTTATCCTACCTCAGTAACTCCCCTGTAGCAAACTTTGAGTTGAAGCACATGTCACTGGGCCTCTCACTGCTATCACCATCTGCGACAGCTCCTTTTATTCCTCAGTTATGCTCATGCTATCTGGGCTGAAAAAAAAAGTCTTCCAGTCTTTGCCAGTCTAAGCATATGCCTGTGTATTTATTCAAGTAATTTTTAACGATCTGAGTTGACAATGCCATCTTTGACATTATCATTTCACTGGGGTTTCATTAATAGGAAGTGTCTGAAGCTTAATGGGGAAGAGTGAAATTGGGATCAATTCTTATTTATGAGATTTTCATAGCAAAATGGGGCAGCAGTGAATACAAAATTCAGAGTGCCGTCTGATAGACTGATTTCAGACAGTCACAGCAGTGTCACTAGAAAAGCTATCTAAGGCCACTCTCTATTCCTAAATCCACCAGGAGACAATATACTGAATTACTGCTGGTCTACAACAGCAAACTAATACTTCTTTCCCTGTGCTGGCTCAGTTGCTCTCCTCAGTGACTAGAAAACAAAGTAGAGATACATATAGATATATATATTTGAGACTCCACAACTTGTGCTCTACACCCAGGCCTAACACCCACCTCAACCACACTGAGCCACCACAACCACCTGTTCCCCTCCACGTGTTTGCAGCCACATCCCAGCCTATTCCTTGGTGCAAGGGGCAGACACGAGCGAGCTGCTGCACCACTTTCCCTCAGACACGAGCCTGCTAATTCTCTGATAATAAGCACATTTACTGAGGCTGTCTGCAAGCAATTCAGACAGTGGTTAACTCGTCCCTGCTCTTTCACTCGATCGAGATTGATTTTGATGTTCAAGAACAGTCTGTGGTAAATGACTGTTCCAGTGGGAGGGGACACAAGCAGCATACAGCACTGCACTTCACAACCGAGGCAGATTTATTTTTATAGAACCTCTGAGGAGAAATATTTCTGACAATAGCTGTCATGCTACTGTCAGGCAACTTAACCTCCCCAGCGTTAGGTTACTATGCCCTGAAGTATGGGAGATTTTTAGTTTAGCTTTAGCTACACAGGACAGGCTGGTGCTGGATTTGACATCTCAGATGAAGAGGCACAATCCACTAATTAGTGTGACTGCACTTCCAAGGGGTTTTCTATGTACTAGAAGCCAGTTTTGAAATAAAAGTAGTGTAATTTGCATCCCAAGAAAGTAACAGCTAAGAAAGCTTCACAGTAATCATAATTGATGATTTAACTTTTTTTTTTGCATATGAAACCTTAATTAAGATGTTTTGAGAATTAACAATTTCTCCATAAGAGCCATTTCCCATTACCAGCTGCTTTTATTACCTAGTCTTAGATATCATGCTGTAGATACTCACAGAGTTTTTATTAAACAAAATTGCTGCCTTACCAACCAAATTAGGCTGCTATGAGAAGTGTGGACTCACCACTTTTTAGCTGTACTGCAGACTTGCAGCCATCCCCCAACTGACAGTTAACAACTGAACTTTGTGATACTGTTGAATTGCAGAAACAAAACCAGAGAACTTGTTTCTCTAATGAGGAACTTGCCAACCTAAGCACAAATGGACTGCAAAATATAGTGTGCTTTGTAAACATTATTAGGTAATGTTAAAGCATACATTTTAAAAAATGGGTGTAAAGTGAGTGAATAGGTACATAATTTTCTTTTTCTCTTTAATAAATGCTTTTTATTTTATAAGCATGCAAAAATAAGTACAATAGCTAAAAAAACTTTCTATAGTAGAGGGTGAACACCTGTTTAAGCAGAACAATATAGAGTGTAACCGATACCAGTGATGTGCTGTTAGAAATAGAGATGTTGCTTTCAGCTGCTTGTAGAACAAGCCAAATGCTAATCACTGTCATTGACAGAGCAATGAAATTAAATCTGCTGAAGCCAAAAAGAACACAGAACACTTGCAAATATATACAAAAGAGCAGATTTATACAAATATAACTGATGTGGTCCATTATGCTAAAAAATTAACTTTAACAGTAAAGGTTAAGACCAGGCCAGGCGGGGTTCTGAGTGGCCTGGTCCAGTGGAAGGTGTCCCTGCCCATGGCCTTTAAGGTCTATTCCAACTCAAACCCTCCTATGATTCCATGATAAGAATGAGATTTCAATTGTGAACTTCAAATTACATCTAGAAGTAATTATCTACTAATGCACTCCATTTTCATTTTTGTAATTACAATATTCTTGCAATAATAGAGTAGAAAAGTCCATTCTCCACACTAACAGCACACGTCAGAGAATTAGGAATATCTTTTAAGAGCATACTCATAATACCTCAATTTTAAGAGTTTGCTTCCTGAAGGTTTCCAAACTGTGTGATAAATAAGGGGCTAAATGAAGGGACAGTAGCATAATCCTCTCTAAATGGGTTTATATGATGCTGCTAATGCTGCTTTTATATGATGCTGTTAATGCTGGTTTTGCAGCATTAACATACTTTAGTATTTCAGATGAGACCATTCTAAAGCTGAGAGTGCATGCAGAGGCCATCTCCAGGTCAGGGACATGGAGTTATTTTGCAGTCACACTGTTATTCCAATGCTTCATCTACTATTGCCATTGTCTGATAAGCAGCAACCTACTCTTGTCAGGGAATAAAAATAAGGGGGTAAACATATTCTACTATACAACGTTAAAAATAGAGTTTTATTCTAGCAAGTAAGTACACAAAGATTCAGAACCCTTTGTTACAAAGAACACACAGCACAAGAAGACAGGATGAATTTTGGGTCAAGGATACAGCATAAAGCCCCTTTATGACTAAAGTGCTATAACAGTCCTACTCTGCCTCTGTTCACTGTAGAAAGGACTCAGATCTTATCTTGAATAATAAATTCAAGGGTATCAAATGTTTATGTCATGGTGGGAATCAAATACTTGTATTACAGAAAGGGTTAAATCTATCCTAGCAACATTCAGAAAGGAGACTGGAGAGAACTTACACAGGTCAAGAAAATAAGACCTAAAGGTATTTTTCAATCCTAAACTATCCTGATCTGTTGTTTTCAAACCTATCATCTAGTATCATATATTTAATATATACAGGTCTTATCACAGGTGATGAGAAAGTGACAGTCATTTGCTTCAAAACAAACCCAGATCACAACCCTCTGTCTACCCTCTGTTACTCTTTTGTTCTGTTCATTCTCTGCCTCACCGTCTTTATATCCTTTGACATGTCAGAATCACATATGTTGGGATTAAATATATTTTAGTATTTCATGCTAACAAAAACTTCCACTCTTTTTGATAGGGTTTGAGCAAGGTGTTTAACAAATGAGCCAAAGAAAAACAAAAATCCTAAACAGAATTTCATCTTTTATTATTCTAGACAAATCATGAAAGAATCTGTATGAAAGAATTAACTGAGGACAAAAATTTTGATCACATAATGTTTACCCCAGACTTACAGAACTCAAATCCTGAGATTTTCATCCTAATCTTCAGTGCGAGTTAATAGTGATGACAATGCATTACATACTGTCCTTGATGCACAAGCTGTTTTCCTTCATAAACAAAATCAGAACAATCAAAATAAGTAATTTTAGAACTAATACAATTCCAAAGTGGTTCTGAGATTAGGTACCTAGTAAGAGACATACACCAATTCATTTACTTAAATACATATCCTATTTTTCGAGGCAGTATGCAGAATTTTATCTGATTCTGAAATAACAGGTCATTTGAACAATCACCCTTAGACAACATCATTTCATCTTTGCTAAGCAATATCTTCCTTAAGGGCTTTCAAAAAAAAGAGTAAAACCATGTTTACCATGACAGTAAGCAATGTGGACTCTTAATTTGGTAATGTAAAAGCCAGAGGAAGCAACAGACAACACTTACGTCCCTCCAACAGTTTTGATAAAAATTTCTCTTGTATTCATTACAGGTGTATCAGTTCTTTTCTCTGCAGAAAACCATAGTTTCAGGACTTAAATGATCTTCAAACTCTCATACAATTGTAACTATAGGATAAGATCAGATTAGTATGCATGCAGAGCCTTCTTCTAGCTCTGTAAGAGATTTCTTTATCTTTTAAATTACATTTTTTTCTTTGCCTCTCTTTTTCTCATTCTAAATGTCTGATGAGTCTCTTCCCAATCTAGAGATAGAAAATATTGGGCTAATGGGACCTAATTCCTTTTTTGGCTACACGGGTTTACAACTGTGAAGTGAATGGTTTTATAACGATCTCTGGAAAAAGAACAACAAAGTCTGCAAATACTGGAAAAAAATAAACATTTTCTCCTATGTTCCAGGCAGGAAGAGCCCAGATTATACCACTTTAACATAGAAACCTGCATCAGTTTCTTTTAAAGAAAGAAACTGCATGATATTCCAGACACAGTTATACTTCCAGCTGTCTGTTACTCATACTTCAAAGTATCACCATACACTTTTCTGAGTCTCATTGGTCCCAAGTGAAGTAATAAAAGAAGAGAAGCAACCTGCAGACTGACCTCATGCCAGAGATCATCCACTTTTTTCTCTGAGATTGAGGACAGGTAGCAACCAGGTACTTGGAGAGGTCAAAACAGTTCTATGTTGCCATATCTATGCATTTTATTTTTAGAGAACATTATTGATATCAAGACACAACAGTTAAGGCACAACAGTTTCTGGAAAGATCTGAATCCCTGTTTGTTTGGGTTTTTTAGTTTGTTGTAAATAAACAGGAACTTTTAAGCTGTGCCATGACTCACTCCACATTTCTCTCTAGTCAACACTGCCTTTGCTATATTAATGCCAATAAATTAGTGGTTTGACTCTTAGGACAACAGAACTGAGAGTACAGGAACCTCTCTAACAGCAGCAGAGTTGAAGGCAGAGATAATAAAAAACCAAATCCAAGCAAAACTATCAAAAGCAAGATTCCCAACATCCATAAACATTTGTGACAAGCATGCAAAAAGTTAAATGTTTATCTCAAGCTTCGTAGCTCAAGCCATTATCTGAGGTTAAATAAACACAGCTATTAATTTCACTGAGGGTTAGTTACCCTTTTGCTACATCTATAAAACAGTTTCTATAAGATAGGCTCAGAAACAGGTGTCTTGTAATCATCAGATAAATCAGAACAATGTTCTGTATTCTGCATTTCCCATGAAGACTATTCTCCTAAGTAAGAGGGAATTGGTAAGCCTCTAATTTTTCCACATAAAATACCACCACCGCTCAGTTTATTTTCAACTGCAGACTTAGTCAGTGTTCTCTGAGCATTTGATGAAACAGAACCATAAAAATTGTGTAGCAGGAGATGAGAAGCCCCTATCACTTCAAAGAACAATAAATCACGTGCTGGGAGGAAGTGACTGAGCGAAACTCATCGTTCACACAATATGTGTGCAGCAAACACACATTTAAACAACAGACAGTACATTAGTCACCAAGAGTTTGTTTTCAAAGTGATCTGAACTCCTTGAATTTCACTTGGACTAATACTAGAGGAATGTCTTATTCTAATTCAGTAAATGCATTATCATAGCAATGTAGCAATTAATAACAACTAATTCTGTTATGTTTATGTTACGCCCCAGGGCTCATAATACTGAAGTCAACATAAAATGAATCCAAATTATGGGAAGGAAAATACTTTAGTATTAACTCTCTGCTGAAGACCACCAAACAAATTTGAAATTGCCAGTTGCTAAATCCAATGATTTCTCAAAGTTCCCTGGCACAGACTGAGCAGAGATGAAAGAAATTCTGCAGCTACTCCCTAAAATTTTTCAAGTCATATACCATTGTGCAGCCGAAGGACCCACCCCTTTGATAACGAAGTTCCAAATTGCCAAGAAGTCAATCAAATCAGGGCCAAAAAAATAGTTTCTGCATATTCACAGTGGTCTTATTAAAAGGTGAAATAGACTAGAAATAGAAAGAAAGAATAGAAAGAAAGGAGTGCAAAACCTCTCATCCAAGCCTTCTACACAAGCAGATATATTATATAACTGCTTCAGAAAAGGACCAGAACCTTAAACAACCTTTAAGCAGTTAGTTGTGTCCCAGACCTCCTTCTTCTTACTAACCTTACTCTATATTCCAGTCTGGATTTACTATTTACACTTAGATCATCATTATTGTTCCAACATTCCAGAGTGTAATCTTGCTCAAAACATATACTGCAAATTAAAAATTTTGTCTTAAGAGGGAAAAAACCTAGTTTCACATCCTACTGCTTCTATTATCCTGAAGAAATCATACACGTTTACAGAGAATGAGATTTGACAGAATTGTGTATTAATTTCCAGTCATAATTTGTGTTCAGATGCATTAAGTACAATAAGTTTGCATGAGTTCTTAAAGGCAAAATGGGTCTTGTGGAGCTTCCACCAGAGACACTTTAGAAGTTGTCCCACTTGGCCTTCAGAATGAATCTACAGGCTCCAGAATGAGGCAATTTTTAAGGGAGCACATATAATGCAACAGTTACTGACAGTCAATAAACAGAAAACTTACAGTGCCATTTCAATGCAAATGCTTCTTAAGCTGGAATGTAATTTAACTACAGTATTGACATTTAAATGGACACAAGACACAACCCAATGAGGGTAAATGTGGATATTTATGCTGATTATCTTTTATCAGCTTGTCTCTTTCTTTGCCAATTGTCTTGTATGCAGTAAAGTCTTCCCTTTTAAATGATCTTAAATGATCTTCAAACTCTCTTACAATTGTAACTATAGGATAAGATCAGATTAGATTTTAAATACTGAAATCTGTTATTCCATCAGTGTAAGAATGAAAAAAAAAAAAAAAAAAGGAATAAAAGAGGAGTAGCACACTTTGAACTTTGAACTCAGCCAATATGTATTTAGCTGTAAATATGTATTTACTGTAAATTGCATCTTAGGCAAGCCTTCCTATAACTGCTTCCTTCTCTGTAGCCAACACTGTCTGTATTTCATCCTAATCTTATAAGAATGAACTACCAAAGGTTGTGAGTCAAAAGAGCTTGGTTCATCACTAACAGAAAGCTTGATAAGTTCCAAAGCTTGCAAGTATAATATGGAAATACTAGCTCAGGTCCTGAAAGCTGTCCCTGACAATATCTGCTTCTAGTTCAGGACACAGAGGTTGTTCAAGTGTCTCCTCACCACAGTCAACAGAGCACTGCCTGAAGGAATTATGTTCCCATATACCTTAAATATGTACCTCACTTTATTGAGCTCATAATAAAAATTGCCAAGAGCTTTGATGAAGCAGAATTTTCTGTTTAAATATCGATCTTGTATGGGTCCATTAAACTGCCTCACCACATGTTTTCTCGCTGTTTTTAATTATATATAAGATACAACATCACTGGAAAACAGCAGAAAAGTATAGATGAAAAGAAAGATATATGGAGAAAACATTAATAGAAAAGCCTGATAAGGGAAAAATATGAAGTAATAAACAGATCCTATGTGAAACCAAGAGCTCACTGTTGTATTGTGGACATTGGAACCCTCGTGGAGCCACGGCATAGCTGTGTGTGCTCATTTTGAGAGGCAAAAATCTTAGCACTGTGTAATTTTAAGCAGTAAAGCCAAGTTCGTCCCTTCATTTGTTATTTTTAAATTGCACAAACCACAAAGATTTGTGAAGCATAAAGCCATTTTGAACAGGCTGCTTAATTGGTACTGTAAGTCTAATACATCAGCTGCTGGGAGAACTGGAGAGCAGCCAAGCCTCCCAAATTCAACACGGACAGCAGCTCTGTCTGTTCTTTCTCCCAACACAGGAGGATGACAGCTACTACAGCCTAAAGTTATCACTAAACTTTCGTAAAGTTTGTTTTATAAAAACCTTCCCAACATGTTAAAGATATTTAAAGAGCAGATTGATACTTTAAGATATCCTGGACTGGTGAGTTTTGGTTTTGTTTTTAAACACTACCATTCAATAGCCCAATGGGAATGTTCAGGATAGATAGTCACTTTTTTTGGCATTATATTAATAAATTATATGGCATTATATTCATTATATTCTTAAACAACAAGGTGTTACTTCATTTATCCTCAACTAGGAAGGAGAGATGCTGCATGAAATCAGTAATTCTGTCATTCCTGTATCAGCACTGTCTGCAGAACACCTTTTTATATCAAATTCCTTTACAAGGAAAGCTGTCTTGAAAATTTTATTTTACAAAAGCTTAAATTCAGACGTGCCCCTGTTGAGATGATTTCCAATGGCTCAGGGAACAGTGGTGCATTGTAATGTTTCAATTATTGCTGAAACTCCTTGGTAGAATCTTTGGAAAATAAATGGAACAGCACAGGTCTATACAAAGAAAGAATTTCTTTCTCCTCGTATACATAGTTTTTTAAAAAAAGAAAAATCAAATCACTCCATTTCTTTCTGTCCCCTTTCTCACAAGAATAAGTGGTATAAATATTCCTGAAAAGTGAGTTTGGGACTCAAGTACCTTAATATTTGTCAAAAGCAAACTTCTAACAATTATATGGATTTAGATAAAAATCCTTTCATTGCCTAGATGTTGACAAAGAATTTCTGCAAGTAATGATTACATTTAAATACTGTTGTCAAAGTGTTAAATGTTTACAAAACACTGGCTATTGGCTTTTCATACAGAAGAACAAAATTTCAAATCACAGTAATGAAGAAAATAATTAGGGAATTACATAGTATTTCACTATATAGTGATATTTCAAGTCTGACCATGTGTTCACTCTAACTATCATGACCTGCAGGTGATCTGTTGGTCCCATGTATTTAAAGGAGAAAAGCTTTGTCATTCATGTGCATGGTTACAAAGCTATATGCACCACTGATTAAAAAAAACAACTGCTGTCCTAGAAATTTACATTAATATGCCCTTACCCTAATTTAATTAAATACTCACTGCTAAGAACCACATCTAAATAGTGTGTCTTGCACAAAATTTAGTTTGGATGTATTCAGAAACAGCAGCTGCCCAAAAATAGAGTGTTTCCTAACAAAATCCTACTAAATCATCATACTCCTTTGGAAATGTCTATTCCTATCCATTATCTGATCCCAAAGGATAAGCCTAGAGAAATTGTTATGAAGTTTTGAAGCCAATTGTCTTATAAATATCTAGCATCAAGGGAATACTCTGAACTCTACTCCTTATTTTGCTTTGGAGATATCACCTAAAGGAACTGTTGCCTTTTTTTTTTTTATTGTATCAGATAACGAAGCACTGACATGTTTCTCAGTTTTTCTCAAGCAGTATGTTCCATTAAAACAAATAATATATTTTTTCCTTCATCAGTTCACATTTGTCTTGATTTGTACATGGGTTGTCATGTTCTGCATCACAGTTTTTTCCACCTATATATTTCAAACAAATAGGGAATTACAAAATTTATTTACTAAGTTATCAAATTGATGTTTACATGAGAAAGCAACTTACCTTGCAAATCTCCACTATCGAGAAACTTTTCATTTTAAAGCCCTGGCAAGTGTAAAATTAGATGTTACAGAATTACAGGGTTGGAGCAATAAACTACTGTACCAGATAAATTCATACAGCATTTTTGCTTGCTAAGAAACAGCACTTAATATTGAAGGAGGCCAAGTAAATAGCACCTTAAAAAATAATAATTCTTCAACGATTATTACAGTAAATATGCTAAAGTTTTTCATTTCAACTGCAGTTCACAACAATAACGAAGTTGTCCTGATCATAGAAAAACTGGTTTTATTGCTCTCCAATTCTTCTGCCCAATCACTTCATAGGCAAGGATTGACTGCAAAGTGTTCACTACAATGAACAGAGACCAAAATTTTCCAGCTTACACACCTTACATTGGACAACAATATCCCTATCACCAGCATAAAAAACTGCACTTTCCAATGAATTGGTCACGTGTGTATCTCTCCAGCAGAATCTGAGAATTTAAGCTATTCCACTGTGTTGGCTTTCTCTTTGGTATCCAGGAAATTGCTACTAAGTTCTAGTTTCAAAATCATGTTTTACATATCACAGGCTGAGTAGCCAGAAATAAGTCAACCTTACACGCAATCTTTTAGGAAAGTTAAAAGAAAGATCTAGTAAGCAAAACAAACAAACAAACAAAAAATAAGGTAACATGAACCACTTGCTTTGACTGGCAAATATACGAAGTCTGCACATAAAAAATAGCACAGAGGTATCCATTCCCCATTGTCCCATACCCACTTTAACCTGATGAGACATTTTATAAATGTTGTCAACCACTCCCAGGGTTTTGCAGCTGCGTGTACGAAAGATTAACAGCAGGCACTAATACCAGTATCATGACTCTTTTCAGGCAGTAGGTGAAACCTTGAAGAAAAAGTGGCTCTGTCTTCAAAAAAGTGACCTGACCTTTGCTTTGGTGGGTTTTTACTCTGCAAGAAATAAAAAGCACTGCATGCTTTCCAATGCATCCTCTCTAGCTGATAAACTATTTTGTTCTATCACTCAGCACAAAAGGACTACATTCTGTAAAGATCCAGTAGCATGCTGTTAGTGCTAGCTAACGATAGCTCATGTGTCATACTGGAAACGAGCTTCATAGACCTGGAATATGTCATATGAATCATGAACAAACACGTAATTGGCCAATAACCTTTGATATGCTTACCAATTAGAAGTAATTCTCCTTGGATTTAAAGTATTTCATTTTACAATGACTTTGCAGTTCTTTGGATATCAAAGGCATCACAAATCCAGCATGCTTACCATTTGTGACACTTCTGCTCTGAGAATTTCTTGCAGCATGCAAAGAACTCTCTGTAGGGTACCTGTGATGTGTTGCACAAGCAAGCTAATCTCATATTGACCTGACAATTAATAAAGTCTGTTTAGAACCTGCAATAGTACATAATGGTTTTACCTGCAATGGATGAAATGTTCCTGAAACATCGGGTAGTTCAGTATAAGAAATAGCAGGGGGTTATTTGACACAGAATACACTGCTTGTGAAAGTAATTCTTGGATATGGTGTCGTAGTATAGAACCCCTTCTGTTAATAGACTTTTAAGTATTTAGATATATTTAAGCCTAGTGTAAAATACTTCTTTTATGGAGCCAGATCCTGCAGCCCTTGCACAGTTAAAACTTCCATGGAAATCAATGGAAGCTTTTAAAGTATAATAATAAGGACATGCCCAGGGTCACTGGTATAACACAGTTCTGCTGTGATGCTTTATGTGTGCACTCCAGCTTTCTCTGTGACTTGCAAGAGGTGGAGATCAAATAAGACAAAAGATCAAGATAGAAATCGATGTGAATTCAAGACAATGAGTATCCTCATTAAATAAAAATGAGGAGCATCAGACCAAGTATGGTACATAATGTTGGTGCATTTTTTGTTTGGCTAATAGATATTAAATAATGTCAGCATATCTTAACTTTGTCCTGAATATTACAATATATTCAGTGAATTTTAAGAAAAGTGAAATTTTAAACAAGAATTCTTGCAGTAAGTTCAACAACAACGATCATTTTGGGGAGAGCTGTAGCAATGTCTACGATGGCAGGATTTGGCTCCTTATGTTCTTTTAGTGAAAACACAGACTGTTTATATGATGTAAATTGCTTTTTAAAATGTTACTAGAACTATAAACACTGTAGGTCCAGATTATACATTCAAATTTCAGGGAGAGTTTGCCTCAGTGAACCACAAGGAACTGTGCTTTATTTGCAAAATCAGCTTGATGCTATTTTGGGGGGGGGGGGGAACAACCAAAAAAAAAACCCCGAAAGACCCAAATCAAACAGAAAAAAATCAGGTGGTTTGGATAGAAACTTTGGAGAAACTAAAATTAAATGAAGGGGCTGATCCTCCAGCCCTTACTCCTATGGGGATCCCATCCTGCCACCAGAGGACTTCCAGCAGGTCCTGCCTCAGCAGGACAGCGCCGGACTCCTGTTGACTTCACTGGGGCAGCTCTAAAGAGCCACCAGACCACGGCTGGACCCCAACCGCCCCCTTGACTGGGGGGTTCACAGATAATTTGTTATTATCTTTATTTTTAACCAGTGGGTGTGCGCGTATTCTGCTTCCAACCAAGCTTCGCTTCCAGCCGCAGTGTCCCGCCGGGATGGCTCGGGGTGCGTGTGCGCGGGGGGCGGCGGTTCCCGCTCGCTGCTGACCGGAGCCCTTGTTGATTTCGCTGTTGTAGGGCAAAGGCGCTAGGGCGGCCGATAAGGCTGTGGCCATGGTGATGAAGGAGATTCCGAGGGAGGAGTCTGCAGAAGAAAAGCCCCTCCTCACTGTGGCATCGCAGGTGGGCGGAGCGCGGGGCTCTGAGGAGGCCGCGGGCGCTGCGCGAGTCCCACGCCCCAGGCGAGGCGCGGAGCGAGGCTGGCTGAGCATCCCAATGCTTCACTGGCGGGGGAAAGTAATGGGGGGGCTGGATGTTTCCACGTGAAAAATTAAACGGAAATGCATTTTTGCCGGCCCCCCATCCCCCCAGTTTCAGTTACCAAAAAGTTATTTTAAACCGACTTAAAATTGCGGTTCTAATTCATGCCATCAATATTCATGCCACAAATATAATCATTTGCAATTCATGTATGAAATAGTCACATTCAATGCGTATGCAAAATAAGAAACAGCCAGTTCGCGATAGTGTCATTTTCAGTATTTCAGATCCCATTCCTAAGTTCTCACTGGGATTCTGTTCCTGGTCTGGATCAGAATACATGATTTGCACATCTCATTGCTTTCATTCTACAACTTCAGTCGAAGGAAGGACATAAGGTCCTCACACTAAACCTTACTCACACCTTAGAGAAGCCACCAAACATTTGGTGGTTCCATTAGTTTCTTAAAGACAGTAACTGAACACTACTGTAAATCACAGTGCTGCCATCTCATTACAAGAGTGGATTTTATTCCCTTATGTTGCTCACGTACATGAATTTGTTCCCCAAGCAAGTGCATTTAGTTTACTGCTGATATTTACTGCACACAAGTACTTCCTACTCATCAGGAGGTTTAATGGAAATTGCTGGAAGTTGTTTTTATGTGAGAGCCTTAAACAAAATCCACAATGCTGTTTTACTCCTTTCATGATTTAGGATAACAATGACTGTACTTTTAGAAAGTTTTTAAGATGCACACACACCAGGACGTACCTATTTTTCAGAGCATAGCAGATGTGCTGCACTAATACACATTCTAGAAATACCATCTACTAATTCGGAAACCAGGTCTGGCACCTCCTCCTCAGCCCCTGTTGAATACCAGATTTTGCTCATGGTGAACTCTGATGTCTGTGAAGTAATTGCACAAAGGAAAAAGATGCTCCCTTTAAGGCATAATTTCTAATTTTCTACTGAGTTATTAAAAAGCAATTAGAAACCAACATAGAATGCTGCCTCCTCTAAACCTCCACAGCACTAAAAAAAAAAAAAATTAACATTTAAAAAAATTAACATGCAAAACTTCCATTGGCTTCAACAGGGACAGGAGTTCAGCCTGGGTTCATTAAATGTTTAACACACCATTTGTAGTGGCTGTCTGTCAGTCTCCTCAGCAATAGTCTATGATAAATTTATGAGTAAAATGCTTGTGTCTGTTAGTCAGTGTAATTTCTTCCACTAAACACAAATACCTACTTCCCTGCTATGCACCAAAGGGGTGCAGAAGCCAAAAGGAAGCAGAATCAAGTGAAAAAGTGAGTATTTTCCATAGCCATCTTTGCATCATGTATGTGTGGTGTGCAGTCGTACGACCATGTTGCATACATCATTTGTACCCTAATTGTCTGGCTGAAGTGTTGGTTTGAGGTGCTGCCTGTGCAGTGTGTCCGTGTGAACCTCTCATTCAGACCATCCATGCAAAATATCGCTCCGTTATGTCGTGATGTTCATTGACCATCACCATCAAAGTGTTTGTCCCTGGTCTTTACATGATGAAACAGATGGATGTGGTTGCTGCTCGCAGGGTGAAACACTCCAGTTCCAAACTGGCTACAGTCTTCCCAAGCCAGATTAAGCTGAGTCATGGCAACAAAGCCTGGTCTTTCAAAAGCTCTCACCATCACCAAACCCAGTGCAGGCAGGTCTATTATATTAGGAAGTAATTAAATACATTGAGCATCTGTGCTGCTCCAGCCTCACAAGGAGCTAAGCAAAATCCTGAGGGTAAAATGCAAGGATGAAGCTCAGATAGAAGACTATTGGCTTTTCTAAAATCTCCCATTTCCAAAATCCATAATAAATGGAGGATTAATCATGTCTGATGACATGATGGGAGCAGATTCTGCAGGAAGCATAGTTGGAATCTTACACGCAAAGAAGAGTCTCAATCCTCTTTTTGATAGTGATAATGTACGTAGGGCCCTGAATTTGTATTTTAAAATATTGTCTCTTTGCTCTCTTCCTCTGGAAAATGATAAAAACATGTCCAACACAGAACAAGACAGACATTTGTATTTTATTGTACTGCTCCTGGCAAAGTCCAGCTTGTAAAATATGACACTTGTTTTTTTATATAAATACCGAGAATTAAATTTAAATGAAGTTTCCAATTCCCAAATTGTTTTATATCATCAGATATTGTTTTATATCATCAGATCTGGAGGCAAACATTCAAATAACATGAACCAAAAAAGTCCTGCAGACTCCAGTGGGGCCATGGCAATATATGGCACCTGGGAATCTCAATCATCATTCCAGCAGTAATGAGTACACTACAGTAAGCAGAGGGGTATTCCTGGTAATTGAATAGGCCTTTCAGTATCTAATTTTTGTGATTCTGTCTCAATTACCTTTCATAAAAGTCACTTTCTGCACACTTATTTGTGTGAAAAAGGATTCAGTAGTTGCCAAATTTAATACTTAAGCATCAACAGAGTGAGCTTTCAGTACTAATAGGATTTTCTAGAACATAACTCTATCCGTGTTGCTGTCTCCTTTTAGCTTTTTAAAGGTAATTCAGAAGACTGGGACAAATAAAAAAAATATTATTTTCATATGAATAGAACACAGAAAATGTGAAAGAAATTTTACTGAAGGTACAAAGATTAACTGACCATGGAGCTATGAATCAATATACTTCTAATTGAAGCAGATAAATAAATGAGAGAAATCATGCATAAGAATTTGATTTTAATTGTAAAATAAGATTTTTTTTTTAACCTCTTCACAGCTTCTTTCCATTTGTCAGGAGTAAAAAAACTCATTTCAAAATTACTTTCTAATGAGAAATTTAAACCTAAATACCCCCTGGAGTCAAAGTTTAATTGTACAGCCAACTATGAAATTCCCAATTTACTACAGGTCAGTGAACTTCAAAGGATCTGATTCAATAAGGCACTTCGATCCAGACTTATACTTTAAAATATGATTAACTGCTTTATTGAGCAGTAAAAAAAGTCCATGGTTAAATGCTTTGGCAGACTGATCTTAAACAAACAAATCTCATGGTGTCACAAGTTTTATTTGTCCCAGATCCACCACACCTAATTTAGATTACTCGTTAGAGTACAAAAATTGGGAAGCTACTCATGGTAGGATCCCCGTAAAGATAACAGAAAGAAAGAGGACCTACAGGTGGGGATTCATATCCCTGACAATCCTGTGGCAAATATACAAATGTACTCTGGATTTATATGGAGCAGAAATGGAAGTCCATCAAAAATTCACCAACAGGAAAAAGAAATGCAAAATATATCTTGAAAGCTGTTCCCCACTTCTGCTTATAACCAAAAAAAATATAGGAGCTGCCTACTTAGAATTTACAGGACCTACACAGACATTTCTCAGAGCACAGTTTTAATCTCAACCACATTTAACTTAAAAAGTTAACCTACAGAACACCGAGGGTTTAGAATTTCAGCTGGAAAAAAAGCAATTTAAAAGGCTGAAGTTACATTATAAGAAACATACTGAAATTCATCCTCTCCCGTGAAAAATGCAGGCTACAACACACGTCAAAAAAAGAGATATGTTTAATGGGTACATCCCAATTAACTACACCAGATGCTTAAGACTTTTTTATAGTCTCTCTATGAGGTATTACTTAGTATTCAGAGTAGGAACTATTATTTTTTTTTAAGTTAACTTCATTTGCATGCCATTAGTTGATCTAAGCAGATTTATATTTACTCTGGGGCTTATGAATAAAATACTCAAACATTTCCACAGCCTGAATGCCACTGTTTTGTTGTTTGGGTTTTCATGTGCTTTTATTTATTTTATTTTATTTTATTTTATTTTATTTTATTTTATTTTATTTTATTTTGATGGTGGTGGTATGTTTTGGGTTGGGTTTGCTTTTCTTTTTTGTTTTTTTGCTTACTTTGTTGGGCTTTTTTGTTTGATCTGGGACTTTTTGTAGGTTTCTTTGGGGTTTTTTTAGTGTCTGATAGAAGATTTTCCAAATGTTTCAATTTAATTTTATAAAGGAAACAGACTAAAAATACCTAATATTCAGCTCCCAGTGTTGTTAGGAGGTTTTCTGATGTGTGTATGAAGGACTCACTACATGAATTTTATTGCATAATCAGAGTTTTCCATATAAAGTAGACGGTCCCATTTGAATCAATCATGTTCATTCTAATCTTCTTAGTGTTAGACTTGCTTTGACTTCCAGCCCACGCCATAAATGTTTACTAAATAACATTATAACAGAATGGTGGGATGTTGCAGGGAATGTAATTAGCTTCCATTCTCTTTTAGAGAAACCAGAACTCACTCCATTTTCACTGGCTGAAGCTCATTGATGTAAAAAAGGGCAAAAATTGAGCTTTCTAATTATTGTCATTATCCAAGTTTGGACTACAATAATTCACTGTACATTCCAATTTGTCCTCTGAGAGCAGTGGCAATTTCCACACTGATCTTAAGAGAACTAGACCCCAGATCCTATTTTTTTATTTTTTTAAAGGATTCTTGATAAATTAACGAGCAGTATTTTCCCTACATCTCAAATCCCTCTCATTGCATTTATTATAAAATTTTCGAGTAGTTCATCTGCAGACACTTCATAAATCTTACTGATAACTCTTTTTCATCTATTATTAAAGCAGGGTAAATACAGGAAGAGCAAAAAAAATGCACACTTAGCAGTACAAATATTAATTGGTTCTTTACCTCTAAGTTAAATATTGCTCAACACTTATTGCTTTCAGGGCAGTATGCATAATTTCAGCACAAATATTCTCATGAGTACTTTAAAATTGCCTAGACAATATGCTTAAAAGTCAAAAATTAGCTGCTTGCCTAAAGTAATACAGAATTCTCTGTCACATAAATTAAATACATTTTTACATGAAATAACAATTTTAATTTGAAATTACCATGGGAATCGATGGTGGCATTTTTTTAATAAAGTAAAAAAATTAACTATATTCTTTCATGCATTGTAAAATACCTTAAGGACAGAGAGATTGGACAATTATTTTTTTTTTTTGTGAATGCCATAATATACAAGTTTAACCCTGGTTTTTAAATGAATTAACAGGAGTTTTCAGAAACTTGTCAGCTCTTCATTCATGAATTCTCTAAGAATACACTGTCCTGTTAAAGAGTTGCAAACCATGTACTACGGTTCTAGACTCACCGAACTCGCTGTTCTTACAGTGAAACTGTTCTACTGAATTGCAATTCACAAACAACTTATGAGTTTCCAGCTCTTCAATCTACGAAAAACATTCCAAAGCAGCCACACACACCATAACAGACCCCTACAGAGAAAGACCATGTAATAACAAGGGCTTATGACTTGGCTCCCACCCCTGGCCATAGCAACACATGCACAGCCTTCCTGTAGTTATGCTGCAGAACTTTGTTTGAAAAGAAAAAAACACAGAAAGAAGAAGAAAAATCCGTGTGATTTTGAAGGTATTACAGTCTACATCCAAAGATACAGCAAGGGTGAGGTAAAAGCCAATTTTTTTTGAATTGAAAATGAAAAACCGGCATTTTTAACATGGAAGATCAGTAGGAATGGCACAAGTTTTACAATAACTAAATTCTGCCAGAATCCGTTGTCGTGGTTTTGCCCTGGCTCAATTTACTTTTATACCCCCACATACAATTACTATTAGTTGGGAGAAGGTTTATGCAGACAAAAAGAGACTGAATTAAAAAAAGTATGAGTATTTATTATTAACAAGCTAAAACTAAAGAATTATATTTACAACAATTCTACTTAAGTAAAAGGTACTATGTATTTACAAAAGATACTTCTCCCCCCACCTCCCTTTATATCAGTCCAAGGAGGAGAAGCAGTCTTTTTCTGTTCTCAGAATTCCAGCTCTCTCTCTCTCCAGTAACTCTGCAGCACTTCCGTCGCAGTTGGAACTTCTTTATCTCTCTCTTATTCTGTGTTGGCCTCCAGGGCTGGGCTTACTCCCCTCCTGGGTTAAAACCGAAGGCTGAGGGTTACCCAGGTCCTGAAGGGTCTCCTTCCATAGACTTGCAAGGGGACACTTGCTTACTATGGATCTTCTTCCACAGGGTTACAGGGGATAATGGTTTAAGAGTTCACCCCTGTTTCCTTATGGAGGTCCCTCCCCATGGGAGAACAGTCCTTGATTGACTTCTCGGCATGGGTCTAGTCTGGATCCCTTACTCGGATCCCAGTATCCCACCTGAGCCATTTTCTGCTCCAGCGTAGGTTCTCTCTAGCACCAGCAGCACGGATCCCACACATGGATCCCAACATCCCTACCTGAACCGTTTTGTGTTCCAGCGTAGGTTCTAATACCCGTCAGGGTCATAAATCTTCAACAGCAGCAGCATGGATCTCTCATTGAGATCCCAGGCTTATCTGAGCCGTCTCGCTCCAGCATAAACATCGATCCCTTCGAGGGTCACAAAGTCTTTAACAGGACTCTGCCTCATCTGAGCCGCTTTTACTCCAGCATAAGGCTTTCTCTCTGTTAAAGTCACAAATCTCTGGTGCATCCACAAGCTCCTCTGTGAGCCGCATGGGGGTCTCTTCACCCCAACAAATTTTCACAGGTGGCAGGGTTTTATTTTTCAGTCTTTACCCTGCTGAAGGGAGGGAGAGCGAAAGGGAGAAAAAGCAGCTCTCCCCCCTTCGAACTTTTCTTCTCTCTCCTGCGACTGCAGCTTTGACCTTGGAAGTCTTGTTATCTCATGGCTGGAATTCTTCTGCAGCGGTTTCTCATCTAAGCAGTTTGTCTTTTAAACTCTTTTTTTTTCTTCACTCTCTCACAAGAGAGAAGGGAGGTTTCAGTGCTGCACCTGCCCCCCCCGGCCCAAGCCGGGGAGGAGAGAGCCTTGGCCCTCCTCGGGCCCGCTACCCTTCTACATGGCTGCTGTTCCTAATTTCAACTGCGCCACAACCTTCTCTTCCGTTTTCTTAAAGATGTAATTAGCAAAGGCGTCACTGAACTTTTTGATTGGTTTTTTGTCCGGAAATCACCTGGACAAAACCATCCTCAGCCCCAGGGATGGGCTGGTGGGTAAAACCACGACATCCGTGTCTTTAATTCTCCCATCTTCACAAAGAACTTGTACCTGCTGTTCAGTTCTATATGCTGTCAGTCTTCTTTACTTTGACCTAGAGGAAAATATTAAATAATTTTATAATATTTTGTAAGCAAAGATCAGAGTTGCTCCCGGAGATGCTCTAAGATTAGAAATGCATCACCTGCAATGTGAGGGAAGAACACTTCTCTAGTTTCTATCCTCTACACCTTATTTAAGAGCATTTGAGAACTGTGGGTTCAAAGTCAAGCATCCTCTTCAGCTGAAGTTACCCACCAAAAATTAATTTTAAGTGAATGATAGAGAAACCAGAGCCTATCATGACGAGTTCCCTGCAGATACTATCATAACACTTGTGCAGGTTTTTCCAGGGCTTTCTCAACAAATTACTTTGGATTCTGTATCCTTCCTGTTCTTCAAGACTATTCCAACCTCTGTTTACTCAGCATCCATGCCAAATTTGTTAATCCCTCCATTAACTAGCAGGCCACTTCAGGAGCACAGATTAAGTACTTCTATAAGAAATCATTTCTTTAAAGGAACGCTCTGTAACTTCTTAGTGACTACGTTACTTGCAAGGATCCGTAGACATCTATGACAATGAGTTAATGTTGTCTTTGATCATTGTTGTAGAGCAGTTCTCCAGTCCAGATAGTGATATGGGGAAGGGGAGAGGCTAAAACACAAGCCACAAGGTAGCACCACAAAGACAATGCATAACCAACTGAGGGAAAATAAAGAAGTAAAATCTTCTAACACCCAGGAGGTGGAGGCAAACTGTTTTAGAAAACAACTTCCTTTAGCTTCGAAAGTGCATGGAGCATGCAGGCATTAATGCAATAGATTTACAATAAATCACATTTTTATATGACTAGTAAAGGCCAAACTGTCAGTCACAGTCAAAATATGACAAGAGCAACTTTCCTCCTCTTCCCCCGTGGCTCTGATCCAGCAGGACAGTTAAGCACATGCTTAACCTTGAGCTCTGCTGAGCACACTGAAGTGCTTTGCTGGAACTAGGCCAAAATGCAGGAGCCAGACACAACTCCCATATTAACTTTCCTTTAGCCAGGCCAGGATGAACAAAGGGAAGGAGATACTGAATTGAGAGATATTTAGTTTTACCTTGCAACAAAATGCCATAACTTGCCAGCACTTAGAAACACAGGTAGGATGTTGCTGTGACACAGGGATCACAGCAAGGGTTGTCACCCAGCAGTTCAGCTGCTCTTTATGAGGATGCAACAGACACATTATTATTTACTGACTCAGGCATCAAGCAGAGACTTTAAACAACACAACTGGCATGTGAATTTAAATATCCAGTGCAGTGTCTACAGCAATCCCCTCACAGCTTCTCTGACTTCACACAAACCCTGACAGTTGTTTGCACGAAGCCCCTGGGGGTGACTTGGCCTGTGTGATTTCAGGTAAGATATTGTCACCTCTGATTCACAGGCCACTCCACACACTTCCTACTACTTTGCAACAGAGCATTGGTTATCATCTGCTGAACAAGTCTATTCTTCAGAGAGGCAGTAACACCAGTACTCCTTGCAGGAGGGTGCAAAGAGTTTGTCTCAGTTTTGGAGCTTCCCACAATTCACGTGGGGTCGAAGCCAGTTACACCACGTGCCACAGGAGCTGATTCTCTGTTCTTGTGAAAACCAGATATTTGGCTGTCACATGAGTGTCATTGGGGCATAAATTCACACTGACAGAGAAAGAATTAGTATCACCCTGGCACGAGGATGAGGCAAAAAGCTGAGTAGTGATCACACTTACTACACAAGAGTAAATAAAGTGTGTGAGGCAGTAATTTTGATTGTGAGATATTTATAAGCCTACTAGAAAAGCAAGTGAAGAAAAACATAACTCATGCAATTTGAACTTTTATCATGAGACTAGTGATTTTTTTCAGGAGCTCCCCTTCCTCCCTCTGCAAGCAGAAAACAAGGTCTTCCAGTTCTCATTCTGCCAAGGAAGGAGATATAGGAGTCAACTGTCAGACCAGGACTTCCAGTTACACTCCAGAGGACAATAACCTCGATTTCTGGCTGTGGTTCCCATTTATCAGTTTTTAGAAAGAGCCAGGTAGTGGAAAGCAATTGACTTGTTTCCTCTTCTCCTAGCAGTAGTTTGGGGCTTCCTAACTTACTGCCATGAGTAATTCAATCAGCCTCAGTTGACAAAGTGGATCCAGTACAAAATCCAATCCAACGAACTTGGGTAGCTAGTTACACCTAAATTTTAGGTGCCTCTTGAACCAGTCCTTCTAAGATAAATTCCATATATAACCAGGGGGAAAGAGAGGTGCCTTTGAGAGCTTCCTGAGGGACAATCTAAATTAGGCAGGCAGAACCTCCCTCTGGAGTTGCTTTTCTAGGCATTTTTCTCTCCCAATTGAACATGGAGGGAATCTTGGCACTTAATTTAAGAGAACTAGTTCACTATGTGCTCAAAACATTGGTGCTAATTAGCTGCCTATGCCTGACTGGAAGCCCCCCAATTTAAAGTTGAAATAATTTATCTTAAAGACTAACATTATGTTATGCCCTACTAATACTTTAAAAAAAAAAAAAAGAAACAAACCAGCATGCTTTGTGCACTGCAAACAGATTAAGATCAGGAATGCAGTAAGAGGGTGTATAAAATGGGATGGAAGGACCACACCTTACAGTTGCTGTTAAATCATCCTTGCTTTGAGTATATTGAAGTAGTGTGGCTGGCGTCAGCCACCAGATGACACTTTTGACTCTCCCAGTATCTCTCCCAAAGCAACCAAAAGCCCCACATATCTGCTTTTAGGAACAAAAAATTCCAGTATCAGTATTGGTGTGAAAAAAACACCTTTCCTGTTCAACAGCAGAATCAGTCCCAGAAAACTCATTCAGATTTAGGAGGAGTATTTTATACTATGATGAGTCTCTTCAGATGTATTGATAGTAGGGAATACCACCCTCCACAGATTTTAGAAATCCCTCAGTTAGAGGAGTGTGTGGGCTTCTTCTTTAATTAAAATGAACTTTATAAAGAAAATTTAAATTCTTGCAGACATTACGAGAATTTATGGCACTCCCTGGCTAAATCAGTACTCAGAAACCCACAGTTCTCCAGGCTGAGTCTGCACGGCTTGATGTGTGTACGGATATTGTGCACATAAATCCAGTCTGCCCTGCTCCTGTTCCCATCGCTGCTTCCTCCAGCACCTGCTGATGCTCGGTGACTTCCTTAATTTCACTTTACTTCCCTCATCTGCAACGTAGAGATAATACTCCTCAGCTCTGCAGTGGTGCCAAGCTTGATTCATGAAAGTTTTAAAGCTTTCTGTGATATTCACCCGAAAGGTGCTCAAGAACCATAAATTATTAGTTTAATATAGATCATAGTTTTCATCTCATGAATCTTTTATATCACTACTCCAAATTAATGTCTGATATAACTTTAATAACTTGAGCAAAGTTAAACTAGGGATAAATTTGGTACAATATATGAGGCAGCAAAATGAAATTCCAAGTGTGAGACCAAGGGCTTAACAAGTGGCATTGATTACACAGTAATGTCAGAAACCTACCCCACTGCCCACTCACCTACGGAAAAATATCAACTCATGGCACTCAAACATATTAAGATCTTAATTCATCATTAAATGTCTGCTTCACAACAAAACAGCATTTTTCTAATTTCTAATATGTAGTTTGTATTTATTGAGAGTTAGTAGACATGATTATGTCTTTGCTATCTGTTTTGACCCAAATATTTCAGTTGAAAACAGATTATTTTTCATAGGAATAAGCCCTTTAATAAGACACTGTTATATCTCCTCGTCTTTAGTTATGGGAGCACAGGACACAGGACAGTGACCCTCTGGGTCACAGTCTACTTCTCAAAAGCAATCACATCATATGTACAAGCAAATCACATATGTACAAGGCTTGGCAAAAGTCATTTTGTCCCCTCTACCCCAAAAAAACTTTGTTCATATAGTTCACTGCTGTGATAGGTTCATTTAATTCCCAGACCAGATCTATTCGTGGTCAGTTTAGAACTCTTTGTTATTGTTCCAGCCTTTCTCTATAGTGGAAATATCTTTCCTCCTTCAATGTCATCTAACTACTCTCCCTTTATATATACAGGAAGAATAACTATATGCCTACTCAATCTTCATTTTGTTGGCCTAAGCAAGTCAAACTCCTTTAGTCACCTGTAAAATGTGGGGTTTATTCTGCTGATCATTTGAGTGGCCCATGTCTGATGAAGTTAGTGTATTTGTTCACAAAGTCAGAGAGTCAGAGAAGAGGAATCTGTTTGTTTTATAACTAAATAAAAATGCTGCAAATGAAGCATAAAGACACAAGTTAGTAAAAATTAAATCTTGTTTGCTGATGAAGCTGATATTACCACCAATTTTCTTTCAGTTTGTTGGTAGAATTTTATCAAGGGTTTTGAACAATCCACTGCTGGTATCAAACTAATGAATGCCTGTTGCTTAGCAGGTCTTCCTCTTATAAACACTGTAATAAAGAAATTTCTAAGGACATGATAACCATCTTTGAAAAGAAACAAAATATTTATCAAACTTTATAGTTCAGTTGGATCTTGGAAAAATTCGTGTCTTTATTGATTCTTGTCTCCTTCCCTACCACGACACTGATTCTTATTATTATTGCTGGTCTTCCCTGAGTTTATCCTCTTATGTCCACAACAGGTTTGGGCAACAAATTACCTTTTCAGCTGGTCTTAAGATTTTCTATTTTTCACCTCTGCAGTGAGTGATCTTGGGTGCTTTGGAGTTAGAACCCCCCATGACTGAGTCACTGGTGAGGTGCATCTGCAATCTGGGTTTAGCACATGTAGATGTAGAGTTTGGGATGGTATCACTGCCAGATTTCTAAATGAAGTGCCCATATTTGCATGTTGTGCTGCCCAGCTGAAATCAACAGAAATCAAGTACTGAACAGCAGTGAATCTAAGCTGGTTTGCTGTGATAACTTTAGAGGTAATCCTGAGCTCAGTGCCAGTAATTAACAAACATGAGGATGAGTAAACACCCTTTTTTGCCGATTGTAGTCCATCCTAAACTTTAAAATTTGAATATATCTAAGAGAAAATTCTGAAAATTCAACAATGTAAAGAGAGTGAGAAGAGAATGGCAAGAAGGAGAGAGGAGAGGGAAAAATAAACCTGAAAGTGCTCCAGGCAAAAGCAACTGAGGGAAAACACATTTTCACATTATTAAGATAAAGTAAATGCAGGACACACCATCAGGCATCCCTCCAACTCAGCTTAGGTCTTGATCCTCCAATCAGAGATAGATGGCAAAGAGGAGACTTTTATTTCTCTTTTATTTACTGTTTTCTTTCTTTTTAATCCCAAGTGCATTAATAGCTTGTAATGCAGAGATTCCTTTTAGGTAGCAGAGAACCGATGCAGTCACGTAGTTACAACAGAAGTGGAAAACTGCTCACAAATAAAATCTGCACTGTGAGTCTCCCCGCAGTCAGAGCTCGTGCAGGAAGTTCATACACTCACCAGGCTCCATCCACTGTCATTCACATGTCGTTGTATGGCAGAGAAGTGTTTTCTGTCTCAGCAGGTTATTGTTTAATGGGCTAATGCATATTTGCTAGATGAAATGCTATTGTGGGAGTTCTCTGGGGAGGCATGCTGCTTGGGGGGAAAAAAAGGCCACTTCCAAATACTAAAAAAGCCCTGTTTAGTCTCCTGGTGACAGAGAAGGCCAACTTCACCATGGATGTGAAGGGAGTTGCATCAGGCCTTGAATACTTTAGCCCTATAAGCAATAGTATGCAATAACTGCTAAGGAAAAATCATCTTGCTGCTTTATTTTTGTGTGATTTGTAAAACTGGAATATGATTTTGCCCCAAAAGAGCAATTAGAGTCCTTTTATTTTAAAGCCAGAGATATCTGTGCGTCATCTGATTGCAATACCTTACTCTCACAATCAAAAATAAAGCACATGATGTTGTGAGACGTGTTTTATTTCTTTAAATTCTTCATCCCAAGAACACTCTGTGACCCGGGGTTCTTTGTTGTTAGCTGGTGAATGAGCAACAGGAAAGCAGACCCCTCCTGAGCCCCTCCATTGACGACTTTCTCTGTGAAACTAAACCAGAAGCTGTTGCAAGGCCTGTAACATCGAACACTGCAGGTAAACAACATTCTTTACTATCCCTCAGTAGATAGAAATACTTTGATTTTATCTTATTTAGAGCACATTTTTACAAGTAGTTTCTTGATTCTTTTAACTATCTGCACAAAATCACAAGCCAGTATTAAATTATAATTGCCTGAAGTATTCGTAGAAAAAAGTTTGTTCATTGCATTTGAGGGCCAATAGGATGTGATTCAAACCACGTCATTTCCAGCAGAACTTTGGGGCTGAAATAGAAGTACTTTATTTAAGTCTCACAAAAGTATGACCAATTCTCAATATTTGTTTTTGCAAAATTTTAACCTGTGAGAAAGCCACATTTAGTCTGATTTTAACCAAACCCCTTCCTTACTCTAGAATGACTTTTTTAAATAAAAACTTGGATGGAATGGCAAAGAAAAAGGGAAGAGGTATCAAAACAGTTTATCCAGGCTGAGTTTGGACACGTTAATAGTGAAAGGATCTAATAAATTTCTCAGCTCTGTTGTGTTCAGTGAGATAGTAGAGAAGATAATAAATAGTAAGAGTGAACCCTAAAAGCCTTTTGAATGATACTGAATTCTATTTGAAGTATATTGTCCTTTGGAGGTATTTTTAGAAATTGGTCCCCTCCCACTCAGTATTTGTGCAAAGGTAATCGATGCAGTTGAGCAGATCAACAGAGATTCAATAAAATCAGCATAACACCACTATGTTCTCTTGCTATCTCTCAAAATGACTCTGCTTGTTAGAAACCATTTAATTAAAATCTATATACATGCAAATTATTAAATGAGTAATTGACAGCTGGGTGATTATCTTCACTTGTAATTAATATGTGTTTAAAGCAGTATGCAAGTTCTAATAACAAAAACTGGGACACTAAAGAGCAATTGTAAATAATATTTTTTCCTTTTATATATAGCTAAAGATATTACAGGGATGAATAGAACTATTTCAGGTGGTTTAAGAATGGTGTTTGCTGTAAAAAAGTATCTATAAATTGTATAGCTGCCTAGAATATCTACCAGATTCAGGGGCGGGGGTGGTATTAGATTTATGTAATAGCAAAATAAAAATTTCTTATTCTATGAAGATTGATGAAATTCAGTCACTTGCCAAGAACACAGATTAAGCACTGCAAGAGATAATACAAACTGATTTGTCAAAAAACACCTGTCCTATAAAACAATGATAAAGAGACAGTTTTCCTATATTTTACATGCTAAAGAATTTTAAATGTTATTCTATAAGCAACTTTTAAATGAAGAACCCAGGAAGATATCTACTCCTGCATTTTCCAAAATGGCACGTGGCACAACAGCAATGCCTAAGCAGCTGTTACCAGCACTTGATAATTCATAAATCAAATCAAATCTTATCTAAAATCTCAATTGTACAGGGAACCCTCACAGCAGAGGAAAATCTGTGAAGTCCACAGCCTTAAGACTTTGAATGTCTTTAAGATTTTAGAGGAAAAGTCTTTAATGCAAATATATTAAACTGCACTTGTTAAGCACCTGAAATTTCCAGCCAGATTTTAATATGCTGGTCATAACCTTTAGCCAGGAAACACACACCTACTCTAGTCAAGTGCAAACATATCAGTTAATACTTTTTCCCATTAAAACAAAGCTTTAAAAGCAAGCTTTTTGAATTAAAACAACCTTAAACTTTAACATTTTGTCTCTAAGTATTATCAGCAGGTCTGGATCTCTTGGATCTTAGTGAACCTGTCTTACAAACCCAAAACAAAGCAAAGAAATCAGAGAATCCAGCAAGAAGTGAAGGCTTAAAAGCTTCAACCCACAGAAAGAAGACAGACAATCCTGACCTTATCAGTGTGGATTCTGAGCAGAAAGTCCAGGCTGTCAGAGTTGCAGACAAGTCTTCACTAGATTTTGGTAAGAGTGTAGCTATTTTATTAGTGCTCTATAGCCTTTTTTAGCTCAAGTTTCTCCTGACTATTATCACAAAATAATAAGCAACACCAGATTTTTTTGTTGCACCACGTTTTAGCAGAGATTGTAAACTTTGCTCCACCTTATAAACTATTTGAAGCCCTTTAAACTTGAAACACTCTGAACACATTTTACATTTTGCTATTATATGTATTTAATTGTCACTAAGTGTGCTAATAAAGCTCTGAAAGGTTTCTTTGAATAAAAAAATATAGTCAGGGTGAGTAAAATGGTAGAAAAATCTATAGGGGTATGATGAGAAATTGGGAAAGGACACAAATGAGAGGCAGCCCACACATAAATGTCCTTTTCAGAACTGCAGATGTCAGAAGGACACAACATGTTTGTAAATGCTGCTGTATCTATGCATATGAGGGAAAAATTCCATTCTTGACAAGAGAGATATATTTCTACAGATCGAAAAAAATCCCCCCAACAACTCAATATCCTGCCAAGCCTGATCTATCGACAAGCTTTGGAAAAGGTGAATTTAATTTAGTTCCATCCAAACTAAATTACTTGCACTGCAACTGAGAAATTTGCAAGGTAAATGTAATTTATACCGAGGCAGCAAACTTTCCATTCATCAGCACAGAATTCTTTCAGAGACCTTTTCTTCAAACAGGAGCTGAACATCTGATTTCTGCACAGCGAGTCTGACATATGACTGAATAATATTGGCTGCCTATATTTTTAAATGGTAGTCTCTAAAAACAGTTTTATTTTTACAATTAGACTAAATTACATATAAATCACTGATTTTAAATGGAGTTACACTGACATTCTGACCACGAATGCTAATAGATTTTGGAAAAATGTTGTGAATTTCTAAATATTTTCACAGCATATTGACTAGAAAGGTGCAAAACATTTCTGTATATTGGACCTTAACTAAAATATAGTCTTTGGTGGCACCATTTTCTCTATGCCATACATTTAGTAGAGGAGACAAAATTTTCTGCAGTAGTATTTTTAAAAGATTCATATTTTCTTTCCTTATTTTCCAGTTGATATTCAGACACAGATAGACAAATGGGATGATGTCAGTTTTCATGGAGACAGGAGTAGCAAGGTCCACCCTTCTGCAGAGCGAATCTCATCATCATCATCTAGAGCTCCATCAAAGGAGATTTTATGGTACAGCTTTTTGCTTTCCTTACAAAAAATTTTCCACTCCATCTTTCTTAATTCACAGAAATGCTTTCTTGATGACAAGTCATATCATTAAACTTGTTATGATTACGTCGAGTGTGTTCAAGCACACATTTCGGACAATACATCATAAGGAAGCACACTCTAAAACGACATTTCACCAGCAATTTTTAGTGTTGTGAAAAGTAGCAGGTGCAATTACTAAATAAATGGTGGTGAGAATTCTACAGAGACATGCAATGATCCAAATCCAGCTACAAACGTGAGTAAAATGAATAAAACTGGATACTTGGCAGTGATTTGACACTCCCTGGATATCCAGAGTATTTTGGCTTTGCTACCACAAGGGTACAACTATAAGAGACAACATAAAATATCCAAGCCAAGTGCTACCCCTTTCAGGCAGTTAACTAAACTGGAGGGGTTGCAAATGAGGAAAGAATTGGACTTTGCCTTTGGGAACAGTTCATGCAGATTAATTCTGCTGCCCTCCTGAGATGTGAGTAACACTCATTCACCACATTATGCGTGGCCACAGTCAGCATTTTCATACACTAGAAGAGGGTTTCTGACCAAAATGATGCTTATCCTGTGTTTAACCTACCATTTTTCTGGGCATTTCATTAACTTAGAGCTTGACACGGATTTTGCCCAGTTGACTTGATTTTGGTCTACAGGGTTTCATTCTCTAGGAAGAAAGAATGTCAGGATATTGTGGCATGAAAATGCACATATGCCAGCGCGAACTCCTGCATGGTGGTGCTTGATTCTTAGACACTGACTGCAGGTACAGTCTTGTGTCATTGCCTAACCTCATTTTGCCTGGTTATGAAATAGAAGTGTAAGAGTGAGAACACTGAGAAGGGTCCAGGTACTTTTGATAATTCAGTTAAAAGAAATACCCTAATTAATTGGGGTGTGCTTACGAACCTGAAAGACGTAAAGCAGCATGTCTTAGTGTTCAGTGATGAGTGTAAATGCATTGTTTCTAGGTCCACAGAAAACAGATCACAGTCTGAGCTGACTAATGTCAAGAGTGCCTTGGACTCTGATTCTACATCAGAATTAGAACTTGCACCTGCAATACAGGTAAGGAGTTTTGGCAACAAAAAGGCAAGGAGAAATTGTCCCACTGGCTAACCATTCACATTCTGGGACAGCTATTTAAGGGATATTTTCAGGATCATCAGTGAAAAATATTTATGCTGCTGAATCTTCACACCCCTTTGAAATTAATGTTGTGAAAATGACTTACATATGTCAGCACCTCAAACATTCAGCGTTTAATACTGCAGTGAACTGTGACCTTCCTGTACAAAGACAAAAACTTCAAACTGCAATTCACAGCATCAGGTTTTTGCCCATCAACCAGTTTTGAAAATTCAGACTTCTAATGGTTCCCTCTCCCTGCCACATATCTGTTCTCAAGGTCTCTTGGTCAAGCAGGAATCCCCAGAATTGGACAATGGTTAAGGAAATCATTAGACCAATGTTCATTATTCATTTATCTGCACAGGTGGGAGAGCAGTGTGGTCAAAGGACTTTTTCCTGCAGGAAAAGCAACTCTAGTACAGAGGGTTCTGGGCTGAAGGTTTGTAGATTTGCCCAATTCCACTGTCACAGTACATTGGACAGGAGCTTGTGGCAATTATTACTTAGAGTTGTAAGCAATTATTACTTAGAGTTGCATATTTTTTGGTATGTAAGTATGCACAAGCAGGTACAAACATAGATTTAGATCTGCATTCACATAGATCAGGGTGCTTATACACCTTCTTTCCTGCTTCTTATTTTTTAACTGAAGGATTTCTGCCCTAGCCACTGGCCAGGGCAAGAGAGAGTTGTTTGGTGGATTAGCTTTTAGTTGAAAATAATTTTCTTCCCTTCAACAGCTATTTTTAGGCCTGGACTTCAAAAACTTTCTGTCAGATGGCAAATCTGGAAATTAATGGAAAATAATAGCCTCTGTTGAAAATGGAAAAATGAGACATTAAAATGCTAAATGTGTTTTCTTAGATTATGCACCATTTTTTGAAGAAAATAGAAATAGAACCCAGTTATCAGATCCATTTCTGTGAGTCTTCTTTACTTCCCTACCATCTCTACATTACAAACAAGAGGGGGTTTTTTCCCTCTGGAAAGTCTTATTCTAGTTGCATTGTATGATATCTTTTCTTTCTCTGCAAAAGATTTATACTTTTTATTAATGGAAAAGATAAATTGCACAATATCATTCGCTGGAAATGGATGTTGTGTTCTCACATAGTTTGTCCATCTTATCTTGAAGTACCTCTGACCCCTTTTTAGGAGGCTGTTCCTCAGCCTAACAGATCTGAATTCCAGAAAATTTTTGCTTAACTAAGATGTGTGTAAATCAAGTAGACTGTCACAGAATTTAAATACCATGGCTTTCTGTAAAAGCAGTTACAAATTTAGTATTTAACAGCTCTGCTTTCTGTGGTCTGTTTCCTGTTTATCTTCCACTAGAATAACTGCAGAAGCAAAAATCCACATTTCTCACTCAGTGTAAGTTCAGTCAGTTGGGGCTCCATACTCTTTTGGGAAATGACTGATATTTCAAAATAAAAAACCCATGAAGCTGAATAAGCCAGCTTGAAAAAGAAGCAGAGAAAAAATTCCTATCTGTTGTTTTGGTATATTTCATATTTGGGGTTTGTTTTTGTTTTGTCATAACCTACTCTTTTTCAAACTTACGGTCCGTTCAAGTAACAAAATGCTGAACTGGTAATTAGTAGTGCAGAGAAATGACCTTAAGTGAGACTGAGTTCTTATTCTAGACAGCTAACTTAGAAATTTAGTGGATTTGTTCACTGCCAGCTTCATCCTGCTTATACTTGGACTGCCAGAGCTGTCAGTTCTCAGCAAACAGGCTCATCCATCTTGACCGAGTTCTTACTGTGCTTGTAAAAGAAATCACGTTACAGCTTTTATCAAACCATATGTTTTCCATACTTTGTCCTCTATAGGTCTTGTCTATCTCATTTAAGGGTAACCTCTGCATATGCAACACATTCTGCCATACCCTAAATATTCCATCTTGTCAAACTTGCTGCAGTTTTCCATCAGCAGTTTCCCAGGCAATCACCTCATCACTCATCTTTGGCATGTTAGATTTGGTTCCTCCAAGTGAAATGCTAAGTAACTAGGTCATATTTTCATTAAAATTATGCAATCTTCTTAATGAAATCCTGTGTTTACCAGAACTTATATCAATACAAAATCCAAAAGACGAGCTCTGAACTACTAAGGGAGGAATGTGTTTGAAGGCTGGAACAGGCTCTCATGGTGGCTCTCAGATGTGGCTGGTTTGCTTCTCAGCATTTTTCCACATCATGCCTTACCTATTATTAACTCTTAAACAGCACTGGCATTGTTCTTTCTTTTCTCTGCCATTCTGTAAAGTCCCTTGTTATGCTTTTATTAGTATTGAGATATCCTACAGTGTTTGGGGCTTTCTTGAAGGCTTATTTTTCATCTTATAACTACAAACTGCAGAGGGAGATAACATGTTCCATTGTCCATACATAAAGTTTGCTCATGTTGTAATTCTTTAAATGCTCCTCTGGGCATTATAGATATTTTACTACTCACCTACAGTACACAAAACCCCTGACATGCTAAAAACCTGCATCTAATTCAAAGATGTCAGCACTCTTAGACTGAGGTATAGTGCAAAGCCTCTAAACTTTAGAAATTTCCAATTTGAGGCAATATATTTAGAATATAAAACTGATTCCCCCCTTCTCCCAAATAGCTCAAGTAAGACTAATGACCCTAGCTCTCCTTGGGTGTGGCAGTTGCTCTTAGGAAACAAAAAGTTACAAGGGGCAGATTTAGCTCATTACTTGAAGACCTGATCAAAAGTTAAAACTGTAATTTAAGCCTCTCACCAACAGTTAAGATCCAGCAGAACATAAGTAGAGTACAAGTGCAGGAAAGTGTGTGCAAATGCATCGGAATGGAAGATTTTTTTGTTCCCCTGAAGACAGCAGCCATGATCAGCTTCAGTACCTTCATTACAGGGTGATGGGAATATCAACCCATGGTGTTCACAGAGTGTCCACAGACACTCCCATTCCACCCTAACCCACACCCACCTCAGGCTCCCCTAGAGGGAGGCAGCAGCAGAGTCCCAGCCCATCACCAGCTGGAGGTGTGGAGTTCTCCAGTGCTGGCCCTCCATTCCCAAACCCTCTTTTCCTGCACTGGGGGAAGGCAGCACGTTCATGACACATGGGGTCTTCCACTTCTGGGTGTCCCAACTTGGAGAGTGACTCTGCATTTTCTATATGCAAGCACAGCTTCTGAGGGGTTTGTTAATGACCTTTTTTCCCTCTGACCATGCGTTTCATGGAGCAGAAAGTTTATTTCTGTGGGGGTGATGCAGGGACAATGTGTATCTCCTGTCAGGTGGCAGAGGGGACCTCTGTGCTTCTTATCTTCTTCCCCCTCACCTCTCTGCTGCTCCCAACAAGTTCACTCTCCCCTTCTGCAGTCTGAACATCATCTTTTGTGGTATTGTCCTTGACCTGAGGAATGGCAGTCACTGGAAACAAAAGGGTAAAAAGCGGAAGTAATCAAACCATTTGCAAGAGCCAACTCATAAATAATGGAAAGGCTGGGAACATAATTAGTGCCTATCAACAGAGTTCTGTGTCAAGGAAAACAAATGTAATTCTTTGATCAGATTACAGGTCAAGTTGATAAATGGTGCTGTGTGATATTCTGCAAGATGTTTGAATTAACATACCATATTCTGATTTTAAAATTGGCACCATACAGTATGAATTGAGGAGGCATTTAACAGATTAAGACTGGCTAACATTAGATCTCAAGAGCAGTAGTTACTTACTAGGAACTGTAACCACGTGGGGATTCTTCCGTGATTCCAAGGAGAAGCTGTGATCTTCAGTATTATTGATCTGAAAATAAATATTCAAGCCATTCCTGAGAAAAGTTCTATATGATACAGCAATGGAATGAAAAAAAGGTAAATAAGGGAGTCGAAGAAATGAGCTGGTGACCAAGACATCTGTATGAATATGTATTCCAATACATTTCAGAACAAGACTGCACTCTCTACTTACAAAACTGTGCTGGAAGGCAGTTTGAAAAGAATCAATGGCTCAGAATGTATGAGAATGTCAACATAAGGGCTCCCTGTGTGGTGCTGGGGTAACGGAGTTCTGTAGCAGGGAGACAGGAGATCACCTGATTTCAGCATAGAGAAACAGCAAGACAGGTACCAGAATATAGAGGTCACTTTGGTTGTCTGTGTGGCTGTGAAAAATAAAGAGAGAGCGTAAAAGCGACCCAAAAAAAGGTCGAAATCTGAATGTTTCATAACGGGATAATTTAATATTGTAATGTCTTTATTTTATTCAATGTCTTTTTATCACCAAAACCTGATCAAAACCATCAGTATCTTTCTATAGAGAAAATAAGGACTACTAAAATGTGTTTTAAACTACTGGAGAAAAATAAGAAGTGGTAGTTGAAAATATCATTAAGGTCTCTTGATAACTTTAAATTAAATCCGAGCACCTTCCTCAAAGACATATTCCAGACAAGCTCAGTTTATTCTCTGTAGAACATCAGTTTGATCCTGTGGATGCTGAGTGACAAATACCATCATGTGATATGTAAAGAAATGAATGATTTGAACCAGTTATCTCTTCTGTACAAATTCTATTAATCAGTCAAACAACTGGTTTGTGTGTAGGCAGGGTTTTGGTATGTTTTCAGTAACAACCTGAAATCTCTTCCTGGCCTCAGCAAGGGAAAAAAATATTTTCCAAACCACATGGACCAGAGGCAGTAGATGTGAAAGCAGAAACAGATCCTCAGTGTGGACTCTCAGTGCTTCCTGTCACAGCAAAGTCCAGAAACCAACACAGAATAACACCCACAGCGCCCACTACCAACGTGCTTCTCACAGAATTTGTGCTGTATTGTTGTTTTCTCCCCATCTGTATATCATCCAACCAGTGTACATCTCACTCATCAATCTCTGCCTGAGAGACCAAAGGCTGGATTGACAAATGAATGCCATTTTCTGGGTAAAAAAAACACGTGTACAACCACAGACATATGTGTTCAACCTTGCATCGCACACAACATGTGGGAAAACCCAGGAGTGTGTTGGATGTTTCATCCCAGCAGTGCACACACCAGCATTTGCAGATACAGCCCAATGAGTCTGATGGGAGCAAAATCAGTCTTTTTGCAGTGTGGCTCATTGAAATTGAATATTACAAGTACAGACATCAGAAATATAATCACGTAAATTAATGCAGTCGGGACCACGGGCAGGCAAGTGGCTAATGAGTTTAACCTCTTGACAAACACGAGGGAAGGGATTAGCAGCCAGAGCTCTATTTAGCAAGATTAGGCCACTTTGTGCCTTTCTATGCCATCCCTAAACATTGTTTGGTTTTGTACAGTGCCTTTTGTTAAAAAAAAAAAAAAAAAAAGTTTTTAATAAAAGAACAGGGAAAAACTTGTTCTGTGCCTCCAATGGGATCAACCTATACTAAGGCACAGAAGAGAGAGCTGCTGATTGTGAAAAGGATTTGTCCTTCCAGTGAAATCCATGGCAAACCTGGCTCTCCAATGTGATCCTGAAAGAAAACTACAAAATATACAGGGGAAGTGAGATGAGATGTTTTCACCCTGGAGTTTAGTCAGTGGGATGTGTTCAGACAGTTGTAATGCAGGAGAAGGAACAATGAAGATAAAAGTCTTATATAGAATAGTCAGCTCTTTCCTTTTGTAGTCCAGCTCTTGCACTGCCTTTTCTTGGTTGTCTCTTTATTTTTCATGCATCTTGAGTGAAAAGAAAAATCTGGAAAAGATAAATTACTCTACTTCCCATCAGGAGTGATCTTAGCTATGGTGGGAGAAAATTCAGAGGAATTCATGCAGGGAAACGACTAATTTTCCCCAAGAGAAAGGACATTTGGGGTTCTGGACAATTGAGGAAATAACTCAAAAATGTGACAGAGAGTCTATCATCCTTTTCTGATTTATTCTTTTATTTTTTAGGCACGATCAACGAGGGAGCAGCGTTGGGGAGCACCTCTTCTCTCCAGAAATCACTCCTTGGAAGAGGAATTTGAAAGAGCAAAGGCAGCTGTTGAGGTATTATTTAATTTACTATTCCATTTTCAGCTAACGGTCTATAGATTTCTTGTTTATCTTGCAACAGAAACACAGGAGAAAGCTGGAATATTTAAAGCAGAGAAAAGACACAATTCCTGGAGTTTCTAATTTAAAATAGCATTTAATCTCATGGAAAAAAAAAAAAAAAAAAAAACCAAACCAAATAAACCCCAAACCCTTAACTATAAACTAAGATTAGACAGAACCAACTTTTCAAGCTTGATTTTTATTGCTATAGCAAGTGGGTAAAGAAAAATGCCCCATAAATGTAAGTACTTCCAAACTGAAAGTAAAAGAGGGAAATATTTTTCCCCAGCAACTGAACGTGTGCACTCAGCTATTTAAGCTCAGACACAAACCAATTCTCTGCAGGGGAGATGGAATTCAGAATCCCTGATAAACAGCACAATTACCTGCTGTAATGCAGACTGCACATGCAGCAGTAACCATGCACCATTTTCACATTTTTACAACTGGTGGCAGAGCATTAAGCACAGGAATATTCTTTTTTCCTGAGAAATCAATTTGGTTTGAAAAGATGAAGGTATTTGGGTAGTTCTCTGAGTGCACTTCCATGGGTTTTTCTCTAACTACATTTCCAACATCTGAAACATGAGTGTTGTCCTATACCACTAATCCCAACTGAAATCCTGATCCTGACTGGAGACAAGGTGGAATACAGGTTTTTTTAAAAGAACTCAACAGAAAATAAGATACAAGCATCGATCTAGAGGATCATCTGGAGCATTGATCCGTAAATGTCATGGGTTCCATTGGTAACCCTGCAAAATCCCATCACCACAAAGAGCTAAGACAGCTGCCTTCTACTGAGGACAGAATTTCAGGCTAAATTATGTAACAGCTACTGAAATGAATTTTTAGGGTGGAAAGGATGAGGCTGTGAAACCGATTCCTCAACACTCATTATTTTTAGCCTGGACTGCAGTCTCATTAGTCTCCAAACCATCTAGAACACTTTAAGGTTATTTGAGTTTTGATTTAAATTTTAGCCATGTGTTTTAATAGTCCTCTAACTCAAGACTTTATACTATTCCAATTCCAGTGCTGGCAGTTGAACTATTCTAGATTAATACTGGTTGATTACCAAAAAAAACTATGCCTAAATCATATGCTGACCTTTAGCTAGAATGTCCTTTTTAAGAAATTAATCTGATTTGTAGGGTTTTTTCAGGATATGCTATAGTAAGGGGCATGGTTTCTACTACGGTTTGTTGAGATTTTATTCCACACAGGAGAAAATTGTGTCTGAGCACACAAGGTTAAAATGGACACAAGCAGTAACCAAGCTCTTTTATAAATTAAACACTGAAGGCATTTTTCTTGTCTTTTCTGCCTGCATTGCTTTTTCCAGATCAAGCAGGTTCTTTATAAACAACTGCTGGTGAGGCACAGGAGATGTTTTTGATGTCACACATCACACACTTTTGTTCCTGGCATGAAAGGAGAGACTTTGCTTTCAAATCGCTGCTGCTTAAAATGCTCGAGGTGTTCCTAATTGCACTGCAGACTGATCTGAAGGTGGGACATGATGTGCTGTAACCTGTGATGGCAACACAGGGAACCTGATTATGAACATCTTGGCTTTAGTGGTTAAGCAAATCATGTCAGGACTCTTGCTATCACCAGAAACTGTGTGTGATGGGGAGTTTCCAGACACTCAGAGAGAAAAATGAGTTGAGTCCAACAACAGTTTACATTTTGAGGCAATAGAGACAGGTTGTTAAAATACTTTAAAGTAGTCTCAAAAACAGCTATTCAAAGGAATCTAATTAAATGTTTCCCTAACTGTGTAGCTGGCAGTCTAAAGTTATTCTTTCTGCTTAAAATAGAACCTTGGACCAGGTAGTTCAAATGGAAAGGAAAGGATTCTTCAAGACCTTATAGAGCAGTTACTTCCATTTGTATATGAAAAGAGCTGAATTTTCATCCTAGATAAAATGAAGTGGTAAGAAAGCTGGAGTGATTGAAATAAATTGGAGCCCATCTCAGAAAGATTAGTGCTTTCTTAAGCGAAGATACAGTTCAAAAATTCATTTTTTAGGCTTTGGATGTTTCTGCAATACTCTTCAACTGGGAAAGCTCCAAGTGGTAAGATTAGCCAGAAAACTGATCAAGAAAAGGAAGCAAATCTCAGGTTCTTTGTGGCCTAGTTCGGAAGGAATTAATTAACAATTCAGTAAATGAAGACACCAAACTTTATCCTCCACCCAGTATTCACTTTAGAGCTTTGGGAATGGTTTTAAGATGTCAAACTTTGAGATTAATGAAGATTTGTGAGGTAATTCTTTCTTAAGAAGGTTTAAAGATGTCTTTGCCATTAGGGAATCTTTTAAGAATAAAGCAGTAAGTAAAATAGCTTTTATACTAGAGAGGGTCCAGATTCCCTGGCAGTGATCAGGTGCTTGCAGACCTCACTGCCTTTTCTATTCTTCTGGAAATTGGATTTGGGTTTTGGCTCATTATTTTTATCTCCATGATTCCCAAGTGCAGTAAGAACAATGTTTTAACTTAATTTTCCTAATAATTAGCTCTTTTTTACCAAAAATTGGTACTTTTGAATTTTTAAAAAATGCTAGCCCTGGGATTCAGGTCCATCCTCTACCTATACTCTGTTAAAACAACTTTTTTTATGATCTGCCATCCTATTGGTGATAGATTAGGATAAATAGAAATAAACCCAAGAAAATGCAAAGACTTCCAACAGAGAAATGTCTCAGAGATGGGGAAAAAAAGCAGTTTTGTTGTTTTCTTATTCCACATTTCCCTGATTAAACTGCAGATGCCACACTGTTTCATGAGCTTATGCATAAGAAATTCTGAGCTGTCCTTCTCAGCATCGCTTTATTTACAACACAATGTCACTTGAACCATCTGCTGTATAATGCACTGTTGTAAAGCATCAGAGTATATTACAGCTAAATTATGTGACAATAGCAGGAAAAGATGGGATTAATTTCTTCCAACCTAGGAAAACATAGTCCAGAATCATCAGCTCTGTGGTTCCCATGAGTACCAGTTAGGAGTCCTTTCTGTACCTACAGTGTTCCTGTCTCACTATTTAGACATCACTTCAGATGTGCCTGGGAACTAAGAACTTGAGTCACCAAGATGCATTTTATTTGTCACTGTCTCAAATCATGATGGGAATCTTTGCCTTGGTATATCAATTTTTTTTATATACTACATTTTATTAAAAGTTTCTCTACATTTCTCCATCTCTACATTTTATTTAAAGTTATTAAATTCTACATTTTATTAAAAGTTATTTAAATAAAAAAAAGTTTTATTAAACGTTTCAAGTTTCACTTTAAGAAGGTATCAGCTACGGAAATCTTACCTGGTTAAAAGCACACAAGTTTAACTAATTGTGGCTTTCACATCAAGGAGTATGTTGATGCAGAAATTCAAAGAAAAATGACAGAACTTTTCTTTGTTACGCATTGGTCAAGAAGAAATATTGCAAAGTAATTTTTGGCACTACAGGACAGGTAAAGTTCTAAAAGTCATGAAAATCAGTAAATTTATAATTTAGCCAACAATAACAAAAAAGTACACCCTCTCCCCTTTCACTGTATAATAGGAAGTAGAGAGCCTGGAAATATTTTGCCTCCCATTTGTTTAACTGCTTCAGCATATTTTTAAATACTGAGACTAAAAATAGCCTCTTTGACAAAATGCAGAATTTTCTGCTTGGAAGTAGTCAGATGGTACGAACATTTTTCCTGGTTGTCATTCCACTTCACTGCTGCAGATGATCTTAGAATGTGTTAAATATGTCCAACTGGTCTTTGGTACTTTTGGTACATCCAAAGCAATTCACCAGCATTAAGGCAGCAAAAACACTGAAATGAGGTTAATTGGCACCAGTGATGTAGCAGAGTTAAAATTAGGTCTGGGAGTCTTGGTGCAAAGCCAGATCTTCAGGAACGCTCAATGTTAATTTAACCCTCCTGCCACTGAAGTCAATGAAAAAATTGCTACTAATGGCCCAAACAAGCAAATCTTCTTTCATCCTTGCAAAATAACAGCTGGGTCCTGCTCCATGTCCAAGTGTAGAGAATGAGTAGAGAGACATTAGAGCAAAGCAGGTCTGCTCCTGGTTGCATTTTCCCTCCCCTTTTGACTCACTGTAGATGGACATCCAGCATGGCTACTTGAGTGCACAACAATTCATTGGCTTTTTACGTGGAGTATAAACACAGTGAACATCTGTGGGAACTCAAAATATGTAATTAAAGAGAAGAATTTGAATTTAAGACCTAAACCCACTTATATGCTTGTTTATAACCTGCAGAAATATGATTTGATATGTTTCCAAACCACTCATTCATAGAGAATTTCTGTGGGAAAAACACAAGAAAAAATTTAATATAAACATCACATATATGCATATATATATTCATTTTGTGTATTCATATCTATGAATTTATATATTCATACATATAATTATTTCTATAACTTAATCTGCCTAAAAAGGCATTACTAATTACTTTTTCAGTAGTTTTATTAGTTTTGATATGAAGGAAAGGGAAATTTCACTCTTTTGCCTCATCCTGAATCTCAAAATTGCTGCTTGTATAAACCTGATCTTTTAACTTTTATTTCAGTGCACTGCAAATTTGTACTGAGAAATGGTTGATAGAGGCATCTGTTGAACAGGATTGTTTTGGGGGTTCAAGTACCTCTGGTCCTGGCTAAGAGTTAAAGAGGGAGTGACCTGATTCATTATCCCAGCCTTTTCATACCCTAAAGGGACATTTCAGCACAGTCTCATGACTATTTATAAGAATGTATTTCCTTCAAGTCTGGAATGAAAGCAAATTCTGTCGGTGTGTAACAGAGTGGTCAAGTGCTGTTTGCTTCTATTACCCAGAATGAAATCTCCTCTCCAGGAGTGAATGATTCCCATTCAGAGGAACATTGCAGGTACCTTCACAGATCCCACAGTTGCATAATTCAGACAATTCTGAGTCCCCTGGAAGAAAGTGCTGGATATCAGGAGGCACCTGCTTTCCTTTTTCCAAGTACCTAAGGAAGGTTGCAGCAAGTCCTGCAATCACAGACTAAGCTCTGTTCTTCAGATCCTGCCTGGATGTGGAGCAGTAGCCAAGTTGTCAGTCTTGTAACAAACATTACATTTCTAACCTCAACAGAATTATCTGTGCTGATTTCTTTGACATAAATAAGCTGGAAAACTGTGCCCCCAGTAGTGTCATTTCACTGAAGCTCTGGCCATGACCTTGCAGGAACTGGAGAACTTTGGAAAGGTTCCTAGTGCTGGGCAGATACTCTGCTATGGATCTGCTTTTGGGAGGCTTATGACTGATTTGTGGAGGCTGAAATGGCATCTAAACTTGGATTCTCCCCTCTTTTTAAATCCTATTTCTGTTTTTTGGAATCATTTTCTAGTAGCCACAGTGGTTCGCTCTGACTGGTCGTCGCACATCCTAAATCTCATTGTTTTTTTCATCGTTTCTGTTTCCCTTGTATATTCATTTTCCCCTCATCTTTGAGCTGAATGTTAATCATACTGTACAATTTTATAATCTCTTGTAGATTCCTCTCACCAGCACAGTACAAAATGCAATATTAAGATTTCTCCACTATGTCAAAAAGTCCAATTTCTATTAAATCTCTCATGCAAACACTCTCTATCTAAGCTTTGACATTTCCCTTTCACAGAGCTGAAAATGATGCTGAATATACTAAAGTGGGATGCTTGTTCTCTTTTAAACTGCTTTATCTACTGTTATTCTTTAGCATATGCAGTTAATTGCTTTTTTTTTTTAATTTTCTTTTCTTTGGCCAGAGACTTGCAACATTCATTTCCTTCAAATTTTCTGTAACAATTTGCTGTTACCATCAATAAGATGCAGTGTAAGTTGCTGCAAATCCTGCTTCAAATAGGACATACGCTGCCTCTGAGATAAAGAGTTTTCTGTTGACAAAATGCATTCCAATACAAGAGATGAAATTTAATTATATGAAATCCCAAAAAAGGAGCTGTAGCATCTCGGTCAGTGTGATTATTAGTAGAATTAATACCATTCAGCAAAGTTGACAGACTCAGACCACTGGTAGAAAGAAACTAAAAGCTTACCAGATTTTTTTTTTAAAGTTTTGATGTTCATTTTCTGTTTTCCTCCTTTTCCTCTAGTCAGACACGGAGTTTTGGGACAAAATGCAAGCAGAATGGGAAGAAATGGCTCGCAGAAACTGGATTTCAGAAAACCAGGAAGCACCAGGGCAAGTCACCATCTCAACCATTGAGAAGGTAACACCCAGTTTTTAATACATTACATCTCTCCTGTGCAACACTGAGATGAGACTCAGCTATTCAAAAGAGCCCAAGGAAACTCATTGGACATGGAATTTAATTTTATCCAAAAGAGCTCATCCTCTTTAATAATCTGTGAGTGGAATAGATTTAAAAGACCTTGCCATAGTTAGAATACATTTAAACTCGCATACTGCCTGAACTGAGCTGAAAGGCTGACAAAGCAAACTGCTGGATTATGGGCAGCTTTGAAGACAGACACCTGAGGAAGAGCACCAAATAAAAATATCTGGGCTGCTACATTCAAACACTGTTGAGGACAGAAATGACAGAGATTCTCTCTCCTTCATTCCTTCCATTTCAGACACACTTTACACTGCAGTGACAAGAAGAGAAAAAGGCAAAATTTAAAGGAATGCTAAAATAAACTCAGGTGCCTGCAACACTGTTCTGTATCTGGAAGGTTGATTGATGATTTCAGGATTTTAACTGAGCAGACATGAGGTTACAAGCACTGCAGGGAGTCAGCTGCTTGATGTATGCTCTTTACCACCCAGTTGGATGTCCTGGGCTCAGGACAACTCTGCTGTTACTGCAGGCAGTGTGAGTTGTTGCTTTTATCTTTGATGGCAGAAGGAGAGTAGTACCAGTACCAGCACCATTAGTACCAGTATGACTTCACAGCTCAAGTAAAAATAAAGACAGCAGAAACATAAATGTCCAGTAACATTTTACCTTCTTACCCTTTTTGTAAGTGAAATTCCGTGGGGGAGTTCACAGCATTTTCACAGAACAAAGTATGTTTACATCCAGCTGGAAAATAGTCAGTCATTTAATTTTTGGGACTCGACATTCCTGGCTACAGTGCTTCATCTCGGGTCCATTATCTCTCTTCTACAGGGTTATTATTTCCATACTGAGAATCCCTTCAAAGACTGGCCTGGTGCTTTTGAGGAAGGACTGAAAAAAATGAAAGAAGGTGACCTTCCTGTTACAATCTTGTACCTGGAGGCTGCTATTCTGCAAGAACCCAACGATGCAGAGGTATTCACTCATGTGCCTTGTACTGACAAAGGGAACGGGGACTTCCTTTTGCATGCAGTGATGGAAGGATTTCAGGGCTCAAACCTTTACTAGTCATGATTGTCTGAAATGGATTAAATTCTAAGAGTTTTGAATTAGTATATGCCTTTAAATAGATAACAGTGAGTCCTTCATAGGATGAGAATCTGTTTTTGTAATAATATTGTTTGAAATATTTCAGACCTTTTCTCCATATCCGGATGTTTTCAAAGTATCTTGTAAACACTGCTATTGTAAAGATAATATATTTTATTTAATAACAGTGTGGAAAATTTTTTAAAAGTTCTATAAATTTCTGCAATATTGCTGTTTTCAACAAGTATATATTTGAAGTCTGGTTTTTGAGAAAATATTTACAGTGTAAGAATCTAGGGCTCTTTGAATCTACTGCTGCATTAAACTAAGCAGCAGTATTTCAAAAAACAGAGGATCCCCAAATCCTCCAGAATCCCTTAAATCTATACAACTTAATAATTCTTCTTCATAATTTTCTGTAAAATTCTACCAACATTTAAAACGTACAGTAGCTCAAATCTAAGAAATGAGAATGTGATCATACACTGACACGATACCCTTGCATTCATTGACTACAAATATTTATCAGGCCCAAAGATATTCAGAACTGCATTGTTTGGTACTGTTGGTATCACCCTGTAGAAAAATCTGTACTTAGTGCTGGACAGATCTGCTGCTTTTATTACCTCTCTGTTTAACACTGATATCAGTTGTAACTCTGTTTGCAATTGGATTTACAACTAACTAAGACAATAATGATCATTTCTGCAGGCCTGGCAGTTCCTGGGTATAACACAGGCAGAGAATGAAAACGAGCAGGCAGCGATCGTCGCCCTCCAAAGGTAAATGGAGTTCAGGGCTAAGTCAGGGGGCTGATGAGTATTTGGTAATTGAGACCTGGGGATATTTAATGCCATTCTTATCTTGGAATGTGAAGCATTTATTTAGCTAAGTAAAGCATTCACATAGATACAAAAACTTTCCAAGTGACTTCAGAGGGTGGTTAATATTTCTGTTTCATTAAATGAGTGGAATATTTAACCTACTAATTTAAGTAATTGCACAAAAGTTCCATGGCCTGATAAACTTGAATTAGTCCTAATGCTAATTAAGTGCCTTTTTGATATTCTAGCCACTTGGCATATTTTCTGTAGTCAGTCCTTTAATGAAGAGGTTTTCTTAATTGGAGTCAGCTCCCTTCAGCTGCTGAATGCTAGACTGACAATGTTTTTAGGTTGATAGAGATGTGAAGATCATGGAATGCTTGTATGTAAAATGTGAGTTCCAAAATATCATCATTATTATTATCTTTGTGTAATGAGCTTTTATGTTTCCATTTGAAGCAATATTCTATTTCATCAGCACTGCTAACCATGAAGTTATTCCAGCTAACGATACTCAGACTTATTTATATGTCACTTATGAGCTTACCTGGATAGAAATGCAAGGGGTGGCCTGATTTAGGGCTTGCTCATCCCCAGTTTTCAAACTAGCAACAGCAATGTTCACAAAATAGATGAGATTCAGTTAATAGTACATAACCAGAGAAAGACTGCTCGAGATGATTGTCTCCAGCTTTGTCAAAGGAAAACTGAGAAATCAGGATGACTGTGAAGATTCACAGAGATGGAAGAAATTTTGGCTTCAAAATACTTTTTTGTAGAGCTGAAAACTGTATTAAAACTGTTTGCTTGAAATTATGTAAAGCTTCTCATTGTTTACTAGACAGATATTACAAAAATGAATCTACCTACATTTCCTTATAATCAGAAGGATGAAAATAAAAATTTTATGTGTAGTTTTCTGTACATATGTGTGTATGCACAGCAATGTGTGGCATATGTGTATACATGTGCATAATGCACTTATTGTACAAAATAAGACAATGTCCCTTTTTGCAACTATTATTGGGTAGATTTTACTTATGTGAGTGATTTTCTTTACACAGATTATTTTGGAAGAATTCAAGAATTGTGTTTGGCTACAGAAATGTTTCAATATATTTTTATTTTCTTCCTAGGTGCTTGGAACTACAGCCAAACAATCTAAAAGCTCTGATGGCCCTGGCTGTAAGTTATACCAACACTGGCCATCAACAAGAAGCCTATCAAGCTCTGAGAAACTGGATAAAGCAAAATCCAAAATACAAGTACATAGTGAGAAGCAAAAAAGGGTCCCCAGCACTTAACAGGAGGATGTCTAAGACAGCAGATGAAAGGTAAATTCAGTGTAAATCCTGATGGTGGAAATTGTAACATCACTGGAACTGATGGTAAATGCTGTGCCTCCTTGCTCTCTATAAATCCAGCCTGTTCCTTGTGATGGAATACTCAGTGTCTCTAGTGGCAGGAGTAGGAAGACAACACAGAATATTTGGTTTAATGACTGAAGGCTTTATCTCTTATGTCATCTCTGAAGGTTAAAAATAAAATAAATAATAAAACAGCTACAAAAATATGCTTCCCCTGAACTCCCATCACTCTCCTCTGACCCTGCCTCCTGCCTCTGTAATCCCACATCCTGCACCCTCATTCTTCAGTTGCTTCCACATCCATACCAGGCCTTCATCCTGCTCTACATGTGTGTGTTCTTCCTACTGTTCATTGTTTCTCCTACATCCCAACCCAGCCACTGGAATCCAGGAGTGAGCCACTTTGCAGTGTGACATGGCTTCAGTTCTCTGAAAATACTGGGAGGTGCCATCTGCTTGTTTGAAAGCTTTTCTGGTTCTAACCAAAGAGGCAGCATAGTCATTGTATTTGTCTTCAGCTGGCATCCATTTTAAATAACAAAATAATTTGTGAGTTGGCAGCCCTTCATCATGATTTCATGAGGTCAATAAACAAGTACCTCTGGATTGTGAGATGCATGATAAAGTCATTAAAGGTATAAACACGATCTGCAGAACTGAAACACTCGGGCTATCTCACTGCTTGTCATTTTGAAGACAGGCCTTATGTTTTACCCTTATCACTTACAAGTCCTGGGTTGACAAGATAATTGAGTATGAACAAAAATAAAATATGCAAGTTCTGCTTAATTGCTAAGTGTGTTATTCTACTTCAGCTTCAACCCGCTGACATCTGGTGCTGTCAGTGCAAAGGTTTCACAAAGCCTACAGTGGGCACAGAAGTCTTGTATTTTGGCATCTTTCTTCAAAGGTCTTGGCCAGTCACTTATCTATTCCTCTTAAGAATACTACTACTTTTACCAGTAAAGAACTCTTTTTATGTCCAAGAAACTCATCTAATCTGAATAGCTTTAATAACTCTTCACGTAATCTCACTTGGGTTCACAGCTGTACATCATTTTATAGATGAAATTTTTATTCCAGTCATAAGTTTACATCACCACCTCAAAGAAGATCTTTGCTGTGATGAAGAAGCTTATTTACAAATTTTAGGAATATATCACTTGTGATAAAGCCACTACAAGGATTTTAATTTCCAGCTATGCAATCAGTACTGAAATATTTGTAAATAACTGTGTGATGGATCTTTATTTTTCACCCTTCTCTAGCTCATTACTTGAAGAAGTAAAGGACTTGTACCTGGAGGCTGCTCACCAGAATGGTGATATGATAGACCCTGACCTGCAGACAGGACTTGGAGTTCTTTTTCACCTGAACGGAGAATTCAACAGAGCAATAGATGCATTTAGTGCTGCTTTAACTGTTCGACCAGAGGTACATTTTTTACTCTTACATTTTAAAAAATTTATCTCTGCAGGCCATTTTCTTTCCCCTGTCTCGATCAGACTGTTATTAATGAGATGTCACTTCCGCCATTAAAATTTCAATACCCAAAATAGAAACATTAATTACAAGACAGCCCCGTTTAGAAGCAGATTTATACATGTCCAATTTCTAGCTGTGTGCTGATTAATTGTAGTAGTTACATAAAGTTGCCTGTGACCACGAGTCAGAACCTCACATCCTGTGTCAATTAAGATACAGCACTGTTATTTTCTGCAGTCCTCCTCCGCTTGCAAGCAAAAATGAGCTATTCTGTCCCTTTTTGACACCTACAGTAGACAAACTCGTTTTCTCACCAGGACTACACGTTATGGAACCGTCTTGGAGCGACCTTGGCAAATGGGGATCGCAGCGAAGAAGCTGTCGAGGCCTATACCCGTGCTCTGGAGATACAACCTGGCTTCATCAGGTCCAGATACAATTTAGGGATAAGCTGCATCAACCTAGGGGCGTACAGGTGAGTTAAAAAAAATGTGCACGCACAAAGTCAGAAATCATAACTACCAAGTGAATATTCATCTTCTGGCTGGGGCTACCTAAGGAAAAAAAATAATCAGAATATAGCTACATAATCTCAGCTGTTGTAAAATTTTGTCATTAGTTTTTAAGAAGAACTAACAAAGCAATGATACTTTTCTTATAGCCACAAATTCTACATAATAAAACTACCAAGCTGCTTAAGCAATGTTTTTTGCTCCAAGTGCAAGTACTCATAAAATCAGTGGGATTGTTCTCACACTGCAACTTAGTCCTGTGTTTAAGAGCATTTGTAAAAGAAAATATAAGAGCCTGTTGTTGGAAGGGGAACTTCGGTTAAAGTAGTGCTTCAAGCAGTTAATGTCATCAGAAACACTTGCAGTACATCCTTCAGGAATGGAGGATGGGTGTTCCAGGGTCCCAGCTGTCAGGTTAAGACAGGTAAGATGATGGGGAGCTACGCTGCAATGAAAACAGGATTCTCAGATGTATGACTAGACTGGGCTCTGCATTGCTGCAAGCCGTGCCCACCTGTTTAATGAAAATCAAACAAGAATGAACTGCATTGTAAAATAATGTATTAGAGTCTGGCATGGAACTTTTGAAAGTTTTACTCTATTCTACCTTTTTTCCCTCTTCCCTACAGAGAGGCTGTCAGCAATTTTCTCACTGCTCTCAGTTTGCAAAGAAAAAGCAGGAATCAACAACAGGTTCCCCACCCTGCTCTATCAGGCAATATTTGGGCTGCACTTCGGATTGCTCTGTCTATGATGGACCAGCCAGAACTATTTCAAGCTGCCAACGTGGGTGATCTAGACATTCTCTTAAGAGCTTTTAATCTAGAGCCGTAATAAAAAGTATCCACAAATCGATTAAATTGTATTAGGAAACAGGACTTTTTTATTACTCATCCCCAAATGACCACATTTTCCAATAGATCATGACTGTAGATCAGCAGGGGAATTATTTCAGACATTATTAGGAAAGGAAAAGTTCAAAAGCACAAAAATATTGTAAATAAATTCAAAATTCAAATGATTGAAATGAGCTGTGGTAATCTGACAAAGCCCTGAATTAGATGAAATAGCAATTTCTGAAGAATCTTCATCCCATGCAAGCTATATCTTTCTATATGTACACAGCTTTACAAAGAAATGTACACTAAGAACAAACCTAGATAATGGTTATTGCACATTAGAATGGCAAGCAGTGCATCCAAGGAATCTGCTTAGTAGCTCGTTGCACTATGCTGACCCCACTTTGCCCCACAATGGGGATACCCTATCCTTTGATTTCTTTGATGAAAATTCTTATCAAGGTCCATTTTTAACACAGCTCTGAAAGTAGATGCATGTCAAATGGATGTGTTTCGTTTTCGGATATATTTGTTAGCTGGCAATCAATTTTTTTTGCTTCCAGAGGTACCTCGATTAATTTGGGCCCAGTTCTGCAGGCTCACACACCATGTGCAGTGTCAGGAGGGACACTGCCCGTGGAGGTCCACGGGATGAGGTGGGGTACATGTGGGAAGGCCCAGTGTTGCCAGCAGAAGGGGCAATTTGCACTAGAATTGTTACTGTTCACACCAGCTGTCCTCGATCTCGGACAGAGTCTGTCTGCTTCAAAGGAGCTCATGGCAGGGTCTGCACCTATCTGTGTACTTATGCACTTTAATCTTTCTTATTGTAAAATAGTGCTATGCTTTAATTTTAGTTACCAACAACAGAATGTACAGGATGGCCTTGTTGGCGTAGAGGACCAAATATCATTTCCTGAAATGATAGGGTTTTCAATATTCTTATGTTTAGAAAGATGCAAATACAGTATAAACTGCATTAACAACTAGAAAGATTATTCTATTATGCATCCATCAGGTACTATACATATACATGCATGTGCATGCACATACATGTTGTATGCAAATGATGTCATTTCAGAACATAAAAAGCCACAGATCTTTATTGCAAATAAAGAAAAATCTTCATAGGAGTTACTGCCTGCAGACCATGCTCGAGGGAAAACTTTCCCTGAAGAAATAGGTCTATATAGTGCTTGTAGGATTGAGATCAAGACTTGATCCTGCTGTTATGGCAAACAGTAGCAAGAGTGCCCGTGACCTCCCTGAGAGCAGAGTAAATCCTTATATAACACCAGTATGTGTAGCTACTTACAAATGTGTACATAAACACACCATCTTAATTTTCCCTGATTGGATGAACAGGGAACAGTGTTGGGGCAGTACATTTCCACATGATGAATGGACTGATTGGCTACAATCAAACACATTTAGCTCAGGGTGAATGCATCAATCAAAGAAGGAATAGAAATTTTTAGGGGGTGATTTTCCATTGCTGATATTTTTAATGTTTTTCCAAAATAGTGAGAGAGAAAAAGTGTAATTAGGTGGCTACTGTGTTGACCTGTGGTCAGGAATTCAATGTGCAGAACAGCTTCTGGAATGTGGTAAAGTGGGACAAATAGCACATTTCTTATAAACAACATTAAAAGAAAAATCCAGCTTAGCCAGATAAAAAAGAAATCCAACTGCACGGATCACAGAGAAAGAAGCTCTGTGGGAGTTAGACAGTTTCACCAGGACAAACTTTAAGTTTCTTGCAGCTGTCTGTTATTTTCAGCAACCACTTAAAGGAAAATTCCATGTAAGACAGTGTAATCACTGCATCTAATCACCATCTATAGTTTGTTAAATACAAATAACCGATTGTCATTAAAAAATAAAAGGCTTAGCCCTCACTCTCCCTCACAGAACAGAGATGCTGAAACAGCTACAGAAATTTTTTAAGAGTGTTTTATTAATTCATTGTCTACATCTATATTCCTGTTTATCTATCGTTTCATAACCAATTCCTGCAGCTTTCTCTAAGGATGGGGTATGGGACTGACTGGGAATGTCACTTTAGCTAAGTGGGCTGCTGTATTCATATCTGCTGACAACAGTTTGCTCTTTTGCTTTGACAGCGATGTGTGATGACAGCTCTTTATTGATAAGGCAGAGCAGAAGGTGCAGTGCAATTGAATCTGGGAAGTGATAAGAGAGAAGGGAGGCAGCTTTGAGAAGAGGCTGTAAAGCAAAGGCATATGTGCTTAGATTTTGCTTGATGCCCTGCCATCATACAAGTTCCTCTAGAATATCCTCAGTGCTGTGGTATAGGATAATCAGTGCTTACCCAGAGGAATTGGCTGTTCAGGAACTTTATTTCTATATATTTAAATTATAAAACCAGATATTTTTATATCTGTAAATCAAAAAAAAAAAAAAGTACTTGACTTCTCAGAGTCAGAATGACAGAGGGTATTTGATATCCATGGCAGTTCACTAAACATCTTCTTCAGCCTGTGGACGAGTAACACAGCAGCTGTTAGGAAATCCTAATACAACTCCAGGCCTCTCCAAAAAGTAGGAACTAGCTTTTAGTTTATCCTGAGATGTACTGCTCCCAACTACATTCATCTGCTGATGCATGTCCACGCCCATGGGATTGGTGTGAGCTGTCTGTGTAACCTCGAGACAAATCATCAGGACTGAACTCTGCCTCCCGAGGGGCGGCTCAGGTCCCTGGGTCCTCCGAGAGCACTGCAGTTCTGCTGCACAGGACATGGGCTTCAAAGCCTGTCCAAAGAGGTGGTGCACACCCTTGGAGACTATCCCAGCTGTTCTCTCCTGCTGTAGACAGCCTGTGGCTAGTTAACCACGTACCACTGACCGAGACACTGCGAGAGGGGAGGACAAAGCAGGCAGACTTCTAGGGGCCAGTGGCACATCTCCTCACACAACTCTGTCCTGGTCAGTGTGGGAGAGCAGCTGGAGGCTGAGCTCACCTCTCTCTAGCAGGTCAGACCCAGCAGCTCTTGGGACTTTTGGGACTTCTTCAGTGTCCTGGGCTTTATCATCCTCCTTGGCTCCCACTGCCAAGCACTGTCAGTGCAGCAGACAGGATTAGGCACAGCTTTGATCTGACCTCCTCACGGCATTCCTTAAATATTCAGGGGCAAGCACGTATATTTGCCTGAAACAGCAAGAGGAGATGTGTGGAGGCTGCAGCATATTAACAACCTGAACAGAAAATTCATCTACTTGCACTTCTAACCAAGCATGAGGCGGGATAAATAAGGCGGGTGCTAAACAGTAGCAGCTTGAGCCTGGGAGTGAGAGACAGCAAATCTGGGTCCTCTTCTCAGTGCTCCCTGTGAGCTCGACCAAGCCAAAACCTCCTGCCATCCGTGACACCCAGGTGTGCAAGGAAGGAAGATGGGAAATAACACTCATTGCATGTGATGGCAGTACGTGGGAGCAGGGGAGCGGTGCTGTCCCACAGACTGCATGGGTTAGGTCACCACTCACCCAGAGAGGAAGGTCCCACACAAACACAAGGTTGCCCAGTCTAAGGAAGCAGTTTCACATACAGACTAGAAATTTCGGCAGAGAAGAGAGTCAGACATTTCAGGATAACAACTCCACAGCATCTATGGGGTGAGGCTAAATTAGAGTGCTGCAATGGTGTATCACCATCTCTCCCACCCCTGTTTCTTGTTCTTGTTACTCCCCTCTTTTTCCAGAGGTGATTTATCACTGCCAGGTACCTGATTCCAAGTTTTTGAGTCTTTTTTCTATTTTATACTTCATGCAATTAAAAAACATTTTCCTAACCCCCAGTTTAGGACCGTCCCTCTCATTTTTCTCTGCAAAGCTTTAAGAATATTTGTGACCTAGAAGCCTGATCCATAAAGCTGCTGAGCACTGGAAGCCTGGAGTCTTCACAGGAGTGCTCAGCACTTTGCATGATCAGCTCACGTGCAGGTATTCAGTGACCAGGCAAGGGCTGGCTCTGGTACCACTGCACATGCTGAACAGGCACTGGAATCACGGGGATAATTTATGGAGTGAGGCTTTGCAACGAAGGCAGAAGGCTCCTTTCTGGCTGATCTGATTAAACTGTAATGACCACAGAAACTTTGTGGGAATAGGCTTATGTCAGCTTGAAGAACTGATTTGATCTTTAGGTACACAGATAAACATACCTGTATCTAACAGTATTTTCTCATGATCTGATAAATCACAGCACTTGTAAAAATATCGAGGGGGAGGTTCAAATGACACAAAACCTCACATGGCAATATTGCATGCAGCTACATTAACCAATAACCACTCTGAATTATTAACCCAGTGCATGCAGCAATGCTACCTGAGCATGGGTTTACAGAATGCATGCAGAAGGCCCACACATAGGGTATTTTTAAGCTACTGGTTGGTATTCTTCTATGGAATATTTTAAAAGTACTTTGCATCCGCCAAACTCGAATCTGAGTTGTTCGTATTATTTGGAACAGGCTAGAACAAAAGCAGAGCCCTTTTAAAATCCCATCCTTAGAAATCACTTTTTGTTGTGGATTTCATGTTTGCTTCAAGTGTTTAATTAATAACAGACATCTGTAGTAACAGTTTTTGCAGACATGTTTTAGTATCCTCTCAAGAATTAAAAAGCTAAATTCGCACAACTTTCACAGTGAAGTTGGGTGTTTGGATTTTCACATTTTCTTCCCTAGTCTGAACCACACAGCACAAACCAGAGAAAAAAATTCCCAGAATCAGTGAAAAAGCTGTTGTCTCAGTCTGTGCTCTCTTACCATGGCCAGGCTTTTCAAACTTGCCCAGTAGCTCTGAAAACATCTCATTGTTCAATGTCCTGTTTGAAATATGCCCATGTAAAACTTCACAAGATCTGAATATCTGCTACCTCCAACTGAAGACACTTAACTCAGCTGAAACCTCAGCACATGGAGTTAAGCTAATGAGCCAAATTTAGAAAACCTGGGCCTGAAAAGGAGGACCCTGACAACAACAACAGAGCAGCCAGGTGATCCTAGGAACATCCACAGAGCATGGGCCTTCAGGACACAAAAGCCACCATGGCAGAAATAACAACTGACATAATTACTGCCAGACATTGCCTGTTGGAGCCAGTGAGAAATGGAGCAAAACATAAATTGGTTGTAGATCCCTTTTGCCCAAACTTGCATCTGCAAAATGAGACATAGTAGTTATTTTGCATGAATAACCTGCACAGTTGAAAAAAAATGTGATTTCTGGTCACCAGTGTTGTCAGCTTAGCAGTCTGTACAGTGAATTTATGTAATAGATGTTTATATTATGCCAAGTACTCACAGACAAAAACGATAAGACAAAATGCACTGCACGTTGTGAAAAAACTGGTGGATATGCAATACAGTATTATCTACTTATTCAAACCCTACCTAGGCTAGAAGTCAGATTCCTTCATTGTAGTTCTACTGGTTTTGGACTGGTGAAATAAATCAGAAAAAAGGAGTGCCTGGCATAAAGAGATCACTGACACTTTGAACAAACCTAGGCAAAGTGAAAAAGAGGCATGCCACAGAATCCACGGGGAGTTTCAGAGCCTCAGCCCACAAAGCAACAGGCATTCAACGAGGGAGAGACAGAAGGAATCTAAATTTTCCTAAAATATGCTGTAACTTTACAAATGCTTGCATATGTGACAGCCCATTGAGCAAGCTTGCATGGTCAAGACTTGATGTGCTTTGATCTTTTTTCCCCTTCTACATTTACAGAATGCCATCAACATTGGCTAAACCTTTAATTTGAATAGCCTTTTTAATATCAGTAAGCTATTGTAAATTCAGGAAAAAAAAAGAAAAAAATTTATAAATATATTTTATATATCAGAGTATAACATATCTAGAGTAAAATAAAACTATATAGTTTTGAGAGGCATTCTGTGTGGCTTCTACATGCTGTAAACCGTTGGAGAAAAAAACACCACCTTTGCAATCTCGCATCAGTTCTTTTGGCTTTATTTTTTAAGCCAACATAGGGGAAAGAAGAGATTTTAGGGTTGGCAGATCCTTTCACCCGGGCCATCTGAAGAGCCCTGCTGCTGCACAGACCTGCCCTGCTCCCTTCCCTCCGGGGGTGAGGGGGGAGCGCCGGTGCCAGGCCCGGCAGGGCGGGCGGTGGGTGCGGAGGGGGAGCTCAGCCCGACACCTGAATGTTTACATTCCGTTACCGAGGCTCGTATTGACCCAGACCAAGAATCTGAATGTAAGAGCAATACGGGGTAAAAGATCAGTTTCTTACTGCAGGTAACTCTGCCTCTGTATACTTAGTGCATTATCAGCTGTGTATAATATTAAACACAGACCTATAGTTTACTGATGCTTTAATTTGGTGTTTCCTTGCACTGCTGTTTAAAATAATTTGTTTCCTCAAAAACAAAACGACAACAACAACAAAAAAAGAACGATGTGCATACTGGATGTGTTAAATTTATTAAGGTCATAGATGACTATTTGCAGAGCACCACACTTAATGTAGTATTTTTGTACTGTAATGGAAGCATGCCTTCCTTGGGTTCTTTTCCACATATTAAATTGTATTTATTTACCTGTATTTATAACTGTGCGATTTTTAAATATGTTTTAAAAATAAACTTTGTCTGTGGCTTCAAATATTTCAAAATCTCTTTTCAATTTGAGAATGGTCTTGACTACAATTACATGAACTGAAAGGAGGAATCTACATCTCCAACTGAAAGAAAGGATTTTTTCAATGAGATCTTCTATCCTATTGTTTGCTTCTCTGCTTAAAAATTAAGCCCAGAAGATGCTTTTATTCTCATTTTTCATAAATTCATTGCTACTCTGAGGCAGAGTTATTTTTAGAATTTATTTTTATTTCAACATGTTGATCTATTATACTTACAGCTGGAATTTATATCATCTGAGGCCTGGCCCAAAAGATTTTGTGCAAACAGTCCACATGAGGAAAAGGGGGAAAAAGTAGATTTAAATTTTTCCTGAAGACCATGCAACAATTAAACCAGAAGGAGTAATATCACAAAACAATCTTTATGAAAACAAACAAACAAACAAAACAAAACCCCAGAACAAAACCAAAACCAAAACAAAAACAAAAAACCCAAACCCAAAACAAACAAAACAAAACCAAATAAAAACAAACAAACCAAACAAACAAAAACAACAACAAAAACTTTCAGTGACTGAAATCACTACTCAAGCAATTTCCCAAACACCAGAGTAGGAGTTTGCTATTGGCATTTTTCAGTTTTGGCTTTCACAGGAGGAGGCAAAGGAGCTGATAAGGATAATGTCATTCCTACTCTATGCTTTTGCTATGAAACACCAACACAATCCCAGACATGAGGGACAAAAATTCCTGCATGATGATGTGGACAGAAAAGCTGGGGGCTGTGGACAGCTAAGGGAGTTGTGACAGGACATTAAAAACACACTATCCCTTGGGATGAAAGTAGTTGTGGGCTCTTGACACTGGGGTGTTTTGCCAGGAGATACAAAGGTTAGTTTAGTTCTTACTGCTCAAATGTACCAACAAAGCAGCTCAAATGTATCAACAGGAACATCCATGAATTTCGTGCTCGGTAAGAAACCCAGACCAGGAACACAGCACTGTCATCCTGAAGCAAAAGACAGTGGTTGGGAGAAAAGCATTAGTACCAAATACACATAAAAAGCTGCTCAAAAAATGAGGGAAGGATACTGGTGAAGACATCTGAAAACACAGTCGCCCACTCCTCACCAGCTGTCAGTCATGCAGTATCTGTCTTCAATAATTTTATGGCATTTGTCTTCCACCACAGCTGTCAGTGCCTCCCTTATTCATGTTAAGCTTGTAGTACACCTGAGGGACAGAGGAGTTACTTCCTGCTTCAGTGAGGGGGAGAAGAGTGTGGTAACTTGTGAGTTATAGCACCTCCCACAAACAGTCTGCAAAAAGCTAGCAAGTACAGATCCTACACAGGGAATTCTTGGATGAAGAATTCAGCCTTTAGCTTGCACAAGGAGCCGCTCTCCCACCTCTGCCAGCTGCTACAAGTGGTGTGAACGGTGTGGTGTGGCTTGCCATCGTCACAAAGGACATCTGTCATAGAAAAGAGACCAAAACAGATCATTAAATTTGGATTTCAGAAGCTGAACCAACTCTACATTTCTTATCATTCTACATGTCACATGCCCTCCATTTCCACATCAGGAAGTGTCACTCAGAGCCCAGCAGATTTACCTCTTACCTCTCCTCCGGTTCCTGGTTCCATGATCCTATAAAAAGTAGAAATGCTTGTCATCCTCAGTCTTCTTTCTTGGCCTGTTCTTGCACCTACCTGACTCCCAGTGGTCACATTGCTATGTAAAGTCCTTACACATGAGGAAAACAGACTTCTCCTTTGCTGAACAGCAGATGAAATTTCTAAGTGAGTATGAGAAATTATAGACCATGATAAAGCAGGAATTTGGGGTGAAATGACAACACTATTCCACACAAACATCGCCAACTCTTGTGATCAAAGAACATCAACTGGCTTAAAAGTTAAAAACAAAAAATCAATCTTGTCTTAAATCCTATTTTCTACTTTTTCCTTTGTTTATATCTACTCAAGGCTTGGGGATTTCTTTTTTTCAATCCACAAAATGCCAGAAGTCACAGAAAATCAAGACTCTCACAAACCTCTCTGTTCCCTCTGCAGGTTCTTTTTTTTTAAGTAAAACACCAAGAGAGACCACAGAGAATAAGAAAAGAGAGAGAATCAAAACACATTCAGTCAATTCCCCTGCAGTTCAAACAGGAAAGAAAGAAGCAAGAATCCACACAGTCACCAGATGTGAGAATACTTCTTTTTAATTTAAAACAGTTGCAACAATGTCATTTACAACCTTTCTCATCTTGGACAAATACTCTCCAAAAAGTTAACAGTGCTTCAAGCAAACAACTCCGAGTGGTGCAAAGTAAACCAGGACAGACAATTCCAGGATACAACAGTAAAACCACTGAAGAGTGAGTAGAAATCAGACACTGATCTCAGCCATTAAGGTAGGAAGGGTGATGGGGAAAACAATAAAATGTCCAGTTACATATTTTGCATAGTCATTCAATGCATGAAAACAGCAAAGAGGATAAAAATGGCTGCTGCCAGGATGGAGAACAAAAGGAATGAATTGGAGAGGCTTTTAAAGCAATCTAATGAGCTCTGGTTGCATCCATATTCCAAATGTGTTCTGTGACCCAGAGGAGGCTGCCTGAATCAAAGAACTGGTCTGAGGCTGGTTTCAGTTCCACCAAAGTGAGTCACAGATAATGCCACTGAACCCAGTAGAGTTTCAAGTGATGGGAGTTCAGAAACATCTACACAGCTCTGAATAAATTATTTTTTATTCTAAACAAGTAGAAGTTGTTGAGTTTTATTTCCTTCCAATTTCCTAACCTAAATGTATCATACATAGAAGTAGAAATCAGTCTGAGAACAAGAGAATTATTCACTGCCAAGTCTTGGCTTGCCATAATTCTCAGGTTAGATTGTCTCAAACAGCTCACAGTGATTTTTCTTCCTCCATCCCTTTTTGGCAAGAAGCCCTCAGCACACTGAACTCCCCAGCAGCTCTTCCAGCACCCAGACTCAGGGAGTGTGCCCAGGTTGTGTACTGAGGCCTGGCCCAGCACAACTCAGCACATCTAAATTTTAGCAGGCAAAGCCTGATGAATTAGTCATCTATTCAGTACAGCCTGTTTGAGTGTGGTTTCTGCCTGTTAAAGTTTAAAAATAATAACAAACAAACAAAACACAAAACAAACCAAAAACACCAAAACAAACTTCTCCCCCACATTAGGCTGAAGAGTCAGGAGTTTACATCCTGCTCCTCCAGATTCAAGATGTTCTTCACACATATCCCACCACAAAAGGGAGGCAACCAGCAATCTGAAAAAGAAAGGATGCCACTGCTTTGGAAGAAAATAAAATAATGCCTCAAACAGCTGACTGAAGAATTTCTAACTGCTATTTCTGACTGCTAAATTTCAGAAGTCCTGTAAGCACTTCCCCTAAACTGCTCCCTGCACTCCTGACCAGCTTGGTGGTTTTGGGCAGGCAGAACACGAGCCATGAACTGAAAAGAACTTTCAGGAGCTGAGCTGCTACAGTTCCCTTACCAAGCCAGCCAAGGGCTGTCCTCTTTCAGTTACTATTTCCAGTATTATCTCCTGCCAGCCTTCCAAGTGTGCCTTGTGACATCAGGCAGTCCCACGGCCATTACAGTTTTAGGATGCACCAGACAAATAGTTTGCAACAGTCCAAGCTCCATCCTTGATCCTACAAGACCAGCCATGCTTCCAGTTTAATAATGAACATGGGAATTACTCTGTTGGCCTTTATTTACCCAACGTTTCTAAATAAAAAGGCAGTGGCCACCAGATCTTATTAGTTTATAAATAGCCCTTTAAGTTCATGAGGCAAGAGGGAAGCTGTTGTGCCAAACTTCCTTGGAATATAACTGTGAATTAAAAAACAAACAAACAAAGAAACAACAACAAAAAAATTTTTAAAAAGAAAAAAAGGGGGGAAATAAAAAGGCCTTTTCTCCTTTTTCTGCTGCCAGAATGAAAAAACACGTGGATATATGGAAGTTTTGCTCTTTCACTTAAAATAGATGATGTATCACTGCATAATTTGCTGATCCCATTTTCAAATCTGCCATTTTCTGGTGAAGTACACAACTATCTAAAACCTGGAGGAAGGAAAAAAATTTACTGGCAGCTTTTATTTCATCCAGGACCGGTGCCTCAATAATTACAAGGCAGCTGAATCTCACAGGGGACACTTATTAATATGCTAGGACACCACAGTTCTGTGTCAATAAGAGCACTAAGTGCTGGGAGCTTTCCCAGCAATTAGGCACCTTTACACTGTACAGAATTATTGCACTGGAATTTCTCTCCAAATCTTTTAAGATCAAAAGCTGATTAAAAAAACAACAGTGTTTTTTGGCTCTGCATGAAGCTTTATGATCAGAGGGACAACTATTTTCCCCCCAAACACTGGGAAGAAAATAAAATACCCTACTCGTAACCAGATGTTTAATTTGGGTTCTCCTCTGTAGTGCGTAGCTGCCTGAATTTTTGCTACTAAACTTGCAGGAACTGACTGCAGAGGAAATGTAATTTCCTTGGCTCTCCTCCACTCTTGTATGGAAGAGGGTTTTTTGACTGTTGCAATTTATTTTGAGGGCTCAGTAACATTGTACAAGGCAAGTCCAGCAACAGTCTCTAAGCAGTGGCCAACACTGTTGAACCTTTGGGGGTATTTTTTGGAATCATGAAAGGTTTCACACTCACCATTGTAATTTTTCTAGAATTAGCGTGTTCAAATATAATTTAAAAGCCCCCATATATATTCTTCATTGTGAAACAAACTGAAATAACACCAAAAAAACCAAAAACAGACAGGAAAGGCCAGCCCCTGCCTATCCACCCCTTCAACCCTGCCAGAGACATCAAACCCCTTTCAGAAGGTGTCTGTTGAAGAGATCAGGTTATTGGTGTGTTTGCCTGTTTTAAGAAAGCTGAAATATCAATTCAAGGTTTTTTGTTCTTGTTGGGTTTTGTTGTTCAGGTTTTTTAAGGGGGACAGAGAGGGGAAAATCAATAAATCAGCAATTTTACTACGCAATTTCCCCCGCTCACAGAGGAAACTCAATATTTAAACAATCCTTAGCAGAAAGCAGATTTTCACTGGGAATACTTCGTCAGGGAGTTGATTTCAGCTGGAATATGAGTTGTCTAGATGCAGGTTTCCTTGGCATAAATATAACAGGACATTAAACCCTTCCTTACCTCCTCCATATGAAACCCAAATTTAAATAATAGCCCTGCCTTTCCTGAGGGTATGCCTTTAATTTCATAGTCAGAAACTCTGCTTCTTTTAGCCATCTTTAATCCTGTATCTGTTGGAAGGACTTGCAAAATGAACATTCAAGAGAAGATGAAGAAACCTCTGTCTGCAAGAATAAAATCTACTATTTCTCTTTGGCAGAAAATGTACCGGGCACTGACAGGAGATTGCTTTTATCTCCATTAGGTTCTTAGGCTTATGCATCAAAAAGGCAAATCAAAACAGTATACCACTGAATTTCAACAGACATAACTTCAGTTGACTTTTCTCACTGCACTGAAAATAACCTCTGAAACAAGACAATCTGCTTTGAAGAACAGTCACACACCCTCTCCCTCCAATTTCTGTGTGATTTCCCTACGTGGCCTGGACTCTGGTTGGAAACACTGGCTTCCAGTTACCAAAGACACCAGTGTTTGTTCCTGGTTTTCAACGAAGGTATGGACAGGACAGGCAGGAGCTGGGCTGAACTAGGCTATTTTTGTTCAACACTGAAGCTTCCACTTTCTCCACACACTGGCTGCAAACTCCACCAGTAATCTGCATGGCCTTTAAGGTGTATAAATTTAAAACAATGTACTATACAGCACCTAATAGAAATTTCCCGTCTGACATTTAAGGCGGCATCAAACGACTGTTTTTTAAATACACTATAAACATCCCATGTTTTCTTTTGCTTTTTGGCAGTCCAAGGGTTAGGGGTCTTTTTGTTGGGTTTAGATTTTCTTTTTTATTGTACGCTTTTTTGGGCAGGTTAAAAAGGCTTATGGCTTTTTAAGGCCAGAGAATAGACTTGAGGTCTAACTTGGTATCCTGTGGTAAAAATAAATGTAGCCCAGGTCTTTGGGAGGTCTTTCTGAGGCACAGACTCTGAGGTCGTTGTAGATCACCCATCTGAAAGGAAAAAAAAAGTGGATTACACTCCATGTGTATAAAAATCATCACTAGTTTATCAGGGACTTCTCAGACACAAACTTCAAAGAGCTTAAAATCTAAAATTAGGCATTGCAACAAGAACAAAAGATCAGAGAAATAGCCAAAGCAGAGTGTTGCCACAGTCAGGAAATGAAAAAGAGGACATGTGTAGTTGCAGTCCAAATGAAGGAAAATCAGGGATTCCCAATGCCAGAAAATGGAAGCATATCAAAATCACAGCCCAGATCAGCACCACAATAGTATCAGCAACACTAGTATCAGCCCATAGTTTGATGGCTTTCTATTGATGGGGAACAAAAAGAAGTTGGGGATAGCTCAGATAAACTAAGCCAGATCTGTGTCTGAACTAACGCCCCAAACTGAAGGAATTTGGAACAACAAGCACAGGAGAGCCAATGTTACGCTTCAGCACAGACCTCGGTGGAATCAGAACTGACTCATCACATCAACAGTCTGCAACAAATTTCATTTCTTTGTTGGGAAATGTATAGATGGTAAAACACGTGTTGTCTACAGTGAGCACACCCTGCTCTGTAAAGATTGATGCCTCAAAACAGGCATTTGCTTCTCCCTGTGTGAGTCTCCCAGCTGCACCCACCTTCCTTCCTTTTTGAGATGACAAACATAGTGGCCACTCATGGTGGATGTTCCCATGTGGCTGATGAACCCGAACAGCTCGTATCCTGTTTTGAGAAACACAAATGGCATCATAAGGTTCTTATTGCTAACACTGCAACATGACTCCAGGGAGAACGTTCTTTCTAATACTGGAGGATCAGCTAAGCACTCCTAACTCACGCTCTGCATCCCCAAAGACAGTTTCTGTCAGCACTGCAGCACACTCTCGCTCTATCTATTGGTCAGATTCACTGATCAGATTCACTGCCAAACATCAGATTCACTGTCAAGCTTCAAACCAATCCAAATCAAACCTACACAGACCTGTGCACACACCAGGGCTGTGATCACAGCCCCTACCAGGAAACAAAACAGCAGATTCATTCCCAGTTCACAGAGAGCACCACAGAAAGTGCCAGGTATGGACTTCATTCTGCACACAAATTAGCCATGCCTGTAAGTGTGATCACAGATCCCCTACAAATCAAACAAAATCCAGAGGTTTATATTTTAGCAGCCCATAAAAGAAAGGACAGGAAAGAAACTTCTTCCTTTGACACAAGGACAATTTTTGTGCCTAAAGTCCCTGGCGAACTCAGCATTGGTTCTCGATTCCCACCCATTCATGCCATTCACCCAAACTACCACCAAAAGTAAAAGGGTACCTTCTTTCAGGATATTGCATAATGACATGGGCCTGGATTTTGGTGGAGAGGGCTTTCTGGAGCCATTTTACAGAATCATGTTGGTTATCAGGATTTCAGGCACTCAGTAAATGGTCTCAGTCTATAAAGGCTAAGTACCACAAAAAATAATTATTCCAAATCTTTTTTTTTTTTTTTTAACCTAACAATAATCAGTGTCCCCCGTGTTTCCAAAAGACTTAAGGTTGATATCTATAACATTAATATAACAGTAGTAGCATAAGACCTTTACATTCAAGAACAGAGATAGAAGCTTAGAAAATACTACATTTATTAGAACTGGTCGCTAAAGACCCTTCAAAAAATGTTATGTGCTATCCTTATGTTGGCACCACCGCTGAGCTTTTGTACTCCAGTGCTGTTCCACTTACATCAGGTTCTTTGCCTGCTTCACAACTTTGCCTGCCGTACATTAGCCCCATCTTGTGGTTTATTTAGCAGTAGTATGACAGAGAATCTCAACCAAAAGAAAACAAAACAAAAGCAGCACACGCAGGATACAAACTATACCTGACATATTTTGAATAAGGAGCTTGGTTGAAGGGATTATAAAATTGCCCATCAGACCACAGGAGGACAGAAACTCAGGTGGTCTGTAAGAGCAGCGTTGTCTTTAGGATGCTCAGCCTCTGAGGATTTAAACATTCCAGCTTTTCTTTGTCTTTTTATCGTATAGCAACAGAACAAAAAGTAAACCTAGGCCAGGACAGACTTGCATGCTCTGGTAACAACAAACTCAGACTCAGCTTATTCAGTGAGTCCAGGCAAAGAGTGTTCTGAGCAAACACAGCCCACAGAATTCCGCAGCCAACAAAGCTGGATTCAACCCCAGAAGCAAGAGTGGAAGTAAATTGCCTGGATCATGTCCAAAAAAGCGCAGTAACTACTTTCAAAACAGGAAGGAGCTCTATGAATGGTGTGGGTGTGACACAACAATGTGATAACCAGTTCTAAGCTGAAGCAGAACTTACTTCCAGGCCCATCTTTGATCCTGGGTCCCTCTGACCCTGTGTCTGCAAGGATATTGGCATTAGCACTGTTCTCCATATCCATCGTGTCCAAGGCAGGCTCACTTTCTTCCTCAAGGTCAGGGTGGCTGAAGATCCATTCCAGTGCACGCTCCAGGTTACTGTTCTGTAAGCCAAATAATCAAAAGAGCAGCCTTTAACACCTTCCCTACCATCATGCAGCCACTCAGCTGTCTTTGAACAGAGTAAGGATCATGTTAACAGCACTTGGAAGGTACACAGTCTACCTCCAAGTAAAATAGTATTCAACAAGCACTCTGCAGAAGCTTGGCAGATGGAAGAGAAATAATCCCACAACTAAGACCCATGACCCCAGGTTCTTCTCTTGCTGACACATAGCCTTTATGCATCCAGGTTATTTTTCAACTGATAGTAAAAGCAGGTGAGTTTTCCTCACTGTCTTCCACTTCATTGAGTGAAACACACAAATCACCTTCCCCACTCTAGAGAAGTCAAGGAATCCCACACTTTGCCAGAATAGTTCTGGTGCATCATCCAATAACTGGATTTTTACACACATTTCAAAGGCATCTGAGCACACACATGTACGAAGTACAGAACATGAAATAAAATCCAAGTGCTACCAATAATCCATGGAACTCACTGTTGCCTTCAGCGCTTGAATTGCTAGATTCCTTTGGAATCCCATGGAAATTATAATTGCAACCATCTCTTCAGGAGGCTGGTTATCTAACCCTACAGCTCCCAATGCTGCTGCCCCACTGGAAGCAACTTCTCCAAAGGCAGGTATGGCCAGAGGCTCAGCAAAGTCTGGAAAAAAGAAATATTCATCAGTTCATTCTTTTGCCTCACTGAAGTGGAAAGTCAACAAGAAACACAAAGAAACAACAAGCAGGACCTCAAAATCAGTCCTGAAATCAATGTAAGTTCATTTCGCTGGCATCATTTAGATGGGACTTAGATGTGTGGAAAGCCTTACAAAAACCAAAATGAATGTGCACATTACAAAATATCTAGCAGACTGCAATAACTTGGCACAAGGCAGAAGTCAAACAACTGCAGGAAAGTAGCACAGATTGGTATGGAAGCAATGATGTCACCAGGATAATAGACAACCCAGAGCACAGATGTAAAATGAACTGATTCCATTCCTGAAAATGTCAGCTAAGCCCAAGTGAAACTCATTCCCCATTTACACAAGCAGCACAAAAGCCCATGGTGAAGCGTGGAGTTTCCTGGCAAGGGAGTACTCAGATATACCCAGTGCTGGATCTGTAGCCCAAACTTTGCATGGATGAAACACGGGACGTGGAGAACATCTAGCAGCCCTGTCCATCACTAGATAGCCCAGGTTCTAAGTACAGCATGAATGCTCTAGCCTGAGCTAGAGAAGGCTGATATGGAAGAAAAGCACCCAGACCACAGGATTCTTTGTACTTACACTTGATCACAAGTCAGCTTCCCCCTTAGCAGCACGGACCTAGCCAAAGGGTGGAAACACAGGGCTGGCCCACACCATTGGTGAGGACAGGAGGGTGTACTTCTGGTGTAGCTTAGTTTGTTGACTTCTTCTAGGCAGAGGATACCACATAATGGTCAAGATCTGCACATCCCAGGAGCAGCTTAGGAAAATTCACTCACACCTCCAGGTTTCCCAGGTGGGGAAGGGGGCCGTTGTTTCTCTGTCACACATTATAAAATTTCTACTGACTGCCAAAATACACAGTGAGGAATTGAGTTTAACTTACACCTTCCAGTCACTGACCTGGTTCTTCCATGTGTGCAATGATCCAGTTGAAAGCAACTTCAGCACCCAGGTTGCCTGTATAGTACACAGCTTTCCGACACGCTTCCAAAGGAAAGCCCATCTCTGCCAGCTGCATGACTGAAGACTCATCAATATCTAGGGCTACAAGAAAGGACCTTCTAAAATATAAAAGTCTAATTTCATCCACTGTATAATATGTCCTATTGTTATTCATAGTGCCACATTAATTACAGTACCTATCCCTTGGATTTGGTTTAGTACTTCAATAAACCCACAGCCATAAGCCTTGTACAGAGCATTACAGGAGTTGCTATGGACTTAATAATCTTTTTTTCACAGTAAACTACACAGATCATTAAACCTTGATGAACAACTACAGGACTTTATTTATTAAGAAAGCTCACCACTGGATTTCAAGGGGTGAGGAAGTCAGATGGTGAACTTAGCTAGAAATGGCAGCCAAAAGCAAGCACCACTCAAAGGCAGGATCTTGCAGGTTAGAGAAACAACAGCTGCCAGATCTATCAGTGTCCACTTGAACTGCACCTCTGAATGACAGATTTAAATTAAATCAGTGTCCAGAGGGAGCCAGGATCAAGCAGCTGTGACCCCCAGAATTGCAAGATCCTCCTGAGGAGCAGCTGATGGAGGAGCAGCTCAGATTCTGGCTATAGTGATGCTACTATAGACTCTTTTCTAAGAGAATCCTGCACATGTGGAAGTAAATGCTGAACAAGTACAGAAATCAGCTGTTATTTAGAAGCATGCAGGGCAACATTTCATGCATCTCTATAATGAGAAGCCATCAGCTAAGCAATAGCATGACAATGTTTTTAAGCAGCTGAAATACCAGCCTGAGAAAAATGAGATACGTACACTCCATGAAATGGTTCGTCATACGATCTGAAAATTAAGAACAAGAAAAAAAAAAACAGGGAAAAGGACTTATATGAGGGTTAAGTAGATCCATATGTGAAAAACAACTCCATATTTTTAAAGTCATAGAAACATTTGACCTCACAGAGACAGGGCACATTCATCCTTACATCACCGATGTTTTTGTCATGAATTAGAGCAGTAATTTCCCTGACTTAGTTCAGAGCAAAGTGTCACTGGTACTAAAAACCGGTAGGAAATAAAGCTGATGGTTGACCTAAGCAAGAATCTGTTTTGTAACAAATAAAGTACCATCAGCCATGCATTTACACTAAAACTAGGTCAGTCCATTCAACAAGAGGGTAAGAAGGAATAGGCCTTTGTGAGAAACCTCTACAGATAAGGGATGAAATTAAAACTTTTAGAGAACTGAATTTTGCCATATCCTTGCTCTGCACACAATTTCAGGTACTGATGTCCTTTCACCCACATACAGTTTGATATTATGCCACTTCTATTAAAAATATCCAAGCAAATGGGGCCATCATGTCATGAGAGTAGTTGCATTATTGGCTTCATATTAAATACTGAGGCACCCAAACTTCAGTCACTTGGAGGAAATTGCAACAACCTGGGTCTAGGGTCATACTATAAGGGCATCATTTTACTTGCCATAAACCATTTTGTTTTCCAGAGAAACCCAGGGAAGGAGGATATTCTAATATTCTTGTTTCTGAACTTTAGCATAAAAGAAACAGTATTTAAGGGAAAAAACCCCACCAGTATAGCATGTTATTCACTCTCTTCCTTCTGCTCTAGAAATATTTTAGTTAGCTGTTTGACATCATGTCCTCGAGACAGAGCCCTTTTTAATGGGCTGTACAGCCACATATATCCAGAGAAGAGGACTGTGCATGCATGGGCACCTGCTAAGGGTCTAAAAATTCTTGTATTTTAAAAATTAATAAAATTTTTAATCTTAATCTATGCCTGGAAAGCTTTTATCTTAAACTGTGGCCCCTTGTGCATTAAGTATTGTCCTGTGAATTAATCAGTTGTGCAGACACGGTGTGCTCATTGTGCCACGTTGAACCAAAGTGTTCGGAATTCTGTAAGTAAAGTCTGTGACTCAGGAGAAGAGCATCTGCTCAGAACTGCAACACTAAAATCTTACATCAGTAATTGCAGTAAAAGACAGATTTTAAAATTCCTTCTGACCAGGATATACTGGACCAAATACTGCGCACAACGGAGTACACATGAACCAAGAAATTGATTTAGGTACAGGGCCTCCCAAACTACTTTATCACCAGGTTTTAGACAAAATTTACTACAAAACAACAGCAGTTTATGTAAATAAACCTCTTATGCAAATATAAAGATCAAATAGATTAATGCTCCATGCCACTTATGACACCTGCCATGAGATCCAGGGCAGGACTCTGAAACCAAGTCCTTTGCACCAGACCCTGGGAAGTGCACAGTGACTTTACTGCAAAGGATTCATTATTTGGAGAGAGTCCAGAACAGCAGCATCAGTTATCAAACCTTCTAGTGGAAGGTGTCCCTGCCCATGGCATGGGTGTTGGAACGAAATGATCTTTAAGGTCCTTTCCAACCCCAACCAGCCTGTGATTCTGTGATAAATCCTGAAAACATCAAAGCAGAAAAGCTGGAAGAACTGGGGCTGTCTAACAGGGAGACAAAAAAGGCTGTGAGTTGTTTTAACAGTCTTCAGTGACAGAAGCACAGAGCTGCTTTTTTGTTCACAGTCCCAAAATGTGAAGATTGAAGAGAATCCCTGTGTGCTAGAAGGAGAGGGGAGTACATGAGACAGGAAGACAGTAAATACCTTTTGGGTCATCGGGAATGACAATGGGAGGAGCAATGTCTGGAAGTTCCTCTTCTCCTGGCTGGAGCCCCCTGGCCCGAAGGTGGCTGATATCCAGGAAATCTGGCATGTCTATAGAAACATCTGCAAAAGCAGAGAAACAGGCTAAGCTTATGCACCCAGCAAAATGATCCTGTGGTTCAACCTACCCCTTGAGAGAGGGGTACAAGCACAGACAGGATTCTCCAGCTGAAAACAGTTATTTGAGACATCTGGAACACTAAAACAATTTAACTAGGAGGTTGGATTACATGAAACTGTGTTTTAACTCCACAGACCTGATGGATTGGTTTAATTTGTCATAAAAGGAAAGCAGATTCAATTGGGATCTTCACAGTACAAACTGTAAGAATTAAGTCAGGTCCCCATTATAGACCAAAGCATGTATACCTTATCAATTATCTTGGATAGAATGAAGAAAAGGTAAATATAAAAAGCACATACCAAGCTTTTTGGGTATCCAATCAAGGCCAAAGGTGAATTTCTTTATCTGCACCACTAAGTACTCAGGAAATGAAGCAAAACGGGAGGTCCTGGCAAGGACAAGAAATACAATTCTTTGAAACAAGGCAACAAAATCACATGGAGCACAGATTTCAGAACCTCATGCACACTGAGATGAACTACTGCTACTTGATAGACAGGATGAAATTCTAAAATGTAGGCAAACAATTAAGCTACAGGCATTTGAAGTTCAAGCTCTTAACAACGAGACTGCATCACCTCTTGGAGGCTGACAGTTGAGAACAATTGATTTCCTGCTCAAGTCATCATTACAACTCTTGTCAGGCTTGATCTTCACATCACATTTATGACACCCAATAATAATACAACACCAAAACCCACTATGCTCTTGTCTGTTCCTCTCTGCATCATGTCCAGGTAGCAAGACAAGCACAGAGCACAGATTTTAACAGGCAGCCAGACACACACTTACTTAACTCCTGCAGATTTTGCTTGAAGGGCACTGCTCCAGAAATCCTCTACATTGCTGGGTTCAGAAAAGGCCTGCAGACATGCACTGAATGGGATCTTGGCACGGACAAGTTCTGGTGGAGGTCTCCTTGCAGCTTCTGCTTCTCGCCTCTTCAATTCATAGGCAATTAATTCATCTGAGAAATATGCACAACACTAATGGATATTGTCATGGTTGCGCATTCCAGGCTTATTATTGCAAGTTTTACAAATGCAAAAAACTACTTAGCAATAAAATTTTTACATGGCTTTAACTAGGCATCAAATCTCTTTGTCTGCACTGGGTTCAGGAGCTACACTTACAGACACATCTCTGTTTTGAAGGGGTTTGTTCATGGTGAAAACACAGAACTGGAAATGCCAGGCAACCACCAACGAAAACCTTGCCATGACAGTCAGAATCCTGCGTGAATAGTAACACCAACTACCCACTTTATCAGCTCAATCTGACTTGGAAAGTTATTGCTGTCTATCTCTGTCATCTGGCTATCTGGACAGGACAGGATTATGTATGATCTAGAAAAAGTCCTGACACCAGCAAGCTGAGCAGTGTCATATGGCAAATTTATAAACTAATCTATCTTCTGAGTCATTACCTGGAAATAACATGCTGTTTTATAAGCAACAGAATCATTACTGAAACCGATGAACAAAGATTGCAGAGTTATCCTAAACTTATTGTCCAGTTCAAGGAGCTGTGGGCCAGGTGAAAAGCAACAGGTAGACTTCTCAGCTTTGTGCTACTTCAAAAGATCTCATCAAACAATCAAAATACTTCCCTCTGGCTAAAAAGTATTTTCCATATTGAGTCTATGTATGAAACCAGAGGCACATCCCCCTTCTAGTGTTCCTGTGATGTCCCCTTCACTTCTACCTCAAGCACACATTTATTGTTAGTCTGCAAGACTCTTCACCACTGATTGCAGGGGCAACCATGACTTGTCAGTGCCTCTCTCCTGCTTCTAAATTTTCAAGCCTCCTCAGCCATTATCTCCTTTAAAAACAAGTGTCCTTTTCCAGAGAGCTCGTAGGCAGCAAAAAGCCACTGCTGTTTATTAAATCAATATCCAATGCTTCATCCTCTTTCCCTAAAGGATATCCAAATTGTGTATTTTGACTTTATAGATGACAAATCTGTCTTATACCCCTATTGTCTATTATCATACTAAATCTTATCATCTGCTGCTAACAAACACAAAGCCAGTTCGGGGTGTTTTTGTTGATTTGGAGTTTTGGGGGGTGGTATTTATTAGCTAGTATATTCAGTTCCTTTTTTTATAATGAAGTTAAGTTTATAAACCATTCCACTGTCTAGGACACAGGAGATTCATTCCTAATGGGGATCTCTGGGCATACACATGACCCCCCTACCCCCTGCAACACACACATGAACAAGGGCGAACACGTTGTGCTACAGGTGATGTGGCACATCCCTGGGTCAAACACATCAGTTTCTTTCTTTACCTTTGTTTGTTGCTGCCTCCATGGCAACAGGTAACTGCATGATGTAGTCCACCCTCTCAGTGTAGCGGACCTTTCTGGACTGGCAGCACTGCGTGCGCTCCTCCACCACGAACCGGAACACATCACTCGGGTTTTCTGAACCCACAGGGTTCCTCTGGAAGGAATATTTGACCCAATCACTTATGTGATGATCATTAAAAGGACCAGACAACCCAAAGGCTGCTGGTTCTTTTATGGTAAGCACGAAGACACCCATCTAGCACCCGGATCTGGCAGCTCAGCTTGCACTGGATTGCAAAAATCTCACACCCAGAGAGAATAAACTGAAGTCCACAATGTCTGCACCCACAGCAGTATCTCTCTACACAGGAACTTGCAGAGCATGTACCTAATGAACCTGACTGAGCCAAGGTGAACAGAAGAAGGCAGGGAGGTGGCAGGTTACAATAAAGATAGAAAGCTCAGGTAAATAACACGGAGCATCCTTTCTGCAAACAGAATTGCTCCCACCACTCTGAATCCACACTGAAACAGAACAAGCAACTTGTAGTTCATTATCCAGATGGGAACGTCAAACAAATAATATACCTCCTCCTTGTTGTTCATGTTAATGCCTGTTATCAGGCAAGAAGCAGAGAAGTGTCTTCTAACCACCCTATAATCAGTACATGCATTTTGGGACGTGGAGCATTATGCATGCAAATGTGAGTAACTTCATCTAGAGACTGTAACACATGAATAAACACCCTTGATTCTCAGGGAAAATGGGAAAATGAGGGAGGAAGGGTAGACAAGAAATGCTTTACATCAAAACTCCATGTATTTGTGAATTCCTTTTCAGAAAGACAGCATTAAAATTCACAGTATGGTTCTTATACACACAGCACTGAGCTGGAGCTCAGTGGAACTTAAGGTTTTATACTGAAATATTCATCTGACAAACAGTTACTTTGTTTTCAGCAGGGGAGTCCTTCCTCCCATGATTCGATGATGTACAGCTGGGGTTTTTAAAAGAGCTGGACAGGATAATTAATTTGCTCCCAATGATTATATGAACTTGGAATAATAATAATAATACTAATAATAATAATACCCAATTCATTAATATTCCATGACATACTTCAATATGGTAAGAAAACAAATAGCATGTAACCATAACACAAACAGCAATTTAAAAGGTCACATATGTTTATAAATCTTATATCCTGTACAGTGATGCTTGACCTCTTTATATCTTTTACAGTTGCTATCAGCAGCATTGACCCTGTGCATGGTCATGCAAGAGTCTGAAGTAAAGAAAAGGAAGAATCAAAGAAACAAATGTTTCTAAACCAAAATTAATTTCCATTAGTGCCATTTTCTACATATCCAAGGTCTAATACACTATAATTAAAAAATTAGACCCTCATATAACAGATTTGCCCTCATTTTCTAATATATCCAAGGAAAAGAAACAGTAATTGGGATTTTCTCACCTCTACTAGATTTATAAGATGTAGGAAAAATTCCTGTGCATCTTGTTGTCGATTAGAGGAAAATTCTGGGTGGCCTTTACTTATAAAAGCCTTAAACATTCTGGGAGATATTCCATTGCGTTGAGGCTAAATAAAACAAAGGGAAAAATTTTAAAGAAATATTTTTATTCAACCCTGGACCAAATATCCCAAAGCCACTCCACTAGATCTACCTATGGCCCATTTCTGCCACTAGAGAAATGATACTTTCCGTTTCATCTTGTTTTCCATTTTAATAAAAATGGGAAGGACCCTGAAACATCATTTGGGGGGTTTAGAGCCTTTCAGTAGGAAACTACCCTAAATCAGAAAATCTCAGAGAGTCCTAGTTTTTTGACTTTCTCATCCTCTATGCTAGTTTAAGAAGACTCCCCAACCATTCCAGTTCCTCAAGACAACACTAGCTATTTTGCCATTTAAATAACACTTTTGATGGGGTCAGAATCTTTTACTCAGATTTGCTCTCATCCTCCATGAAACCAAGTAATTTTCAAGCCCATCCAAGCAAGAGTATAACTCTCAGAGGCTGTTAAAAACTCAGTCAATCTCATTCATTACTAGAGTTGCACTATCACACCAATATAAAAATAGAAAAAGCAGCATGAAATGGAAGGCACAAAAACCGCACACTAACAGAGCAAAATTTTATTCTTTGTTTTAACAGGGCAGAATATTCTTAGAACCAATGAAACCAGTGGGAGATTCTCAATTTTAATCCTTTTTTAATTTCTGGCAGTACACCAGCCACCACATTAGCCCAAGATGCTCCTTAAAGGCTCTTGTCAAGAGACAGAGTCTCAGCATTGCTTGGACAAAGAGATGTTCTAGGGATTTCTGAATTTTGGGTTATGTTTGCTTCAGTGTCCTCAACTGCCTTCCATCAAAACTAGGACTGGGGAGAGAAATGCATAAACCAGCTCACACTACTACACACCAGGCTTCTTCCTGTGCCAGAAGCAGGAATGTGGCAACTCCTCCTGCTGTATAATGCAGTGAGTTTGGAATCAAGCCTCATTTACACCTATACACTTTGAACAGGAAGAAGAGAAACATGCTATGTGTGGCAGTCTATAAAGCAGGATGGAATCTTGCAGTCTAAACCCTTTCCACCTCAAGGACACAAGAAACCACCCCAAAGCTAAAGCTCTAAGCAGAAAATCAAGTAGTAGCTGATGACCCTTTAGGCTTTCAGCCTCTTTTTAATGTTAAAGTGGGGCCAAGAAAAATGCTGCCATTTCCAGGCTAAACCCCTGTGGTGAAAAATTTCAACTCCACGAATATTTATAGAATACCTGACATACTTTCCCCATCAACAGTTGCAAAACAGTTTAGCTAAATATAGATTGTGCTGGACCACTGCAGATCTCATATGAATGCCTCTACAAGCAACAACTCCCCAAAACTTTGGATGAGTTCCAAAGGCTCAGAAAGCTAGAGAACTTCTTTGCATGTAGGAGGGAGGGAAAAAAAGGAAAGGAAAAAAATAAAATGAATAATTGATTTTACAGACACAAAGCAGAAGCACTTGAAAACACTGGAGGTCTAAAATTCTATCCGGTTATATTTATTAAAGAAATCATCACAACTCTCTGAAAGACAAAATAATATCTCAATGTATATCAGCATTGTTGATGGGGCAGGAAGGCACCAAATAAAAAAAAAAAAAAGCATCCTCAAGCTGAAAAACACATGGATTCACATTCCCAGAGTGAAGGAATGGAGAAAATATCTATACCTGATTTTTTAAAAATTAATCTTCAATACAACAAGGAACAAAAGCTGTAAAAGCTGTTTCAAATCCTAATATCTGCTATGAATTGCTTGATAAGGAAGTCATTTGAGGCATGTAACTTCAACTTTATTAAACTGCACTTAGGAACAACACAAGCAGTGTTAAATGCCAGTAGATGCCTACTATAACCTAACAGAGTTTTATACCATCTGTCATTACAAAGTTCTCAATATCTCATTGCCAGTAGTGGGTGCAGGGCTAAACACGGAGGTGTAGCTTTATTTGAAGGATTTGGGTCCCTGAACTTCCAGCACATTATTCTTCATTCACATCTTGTGTGTGTGAGGCAAAGCACGTCAGTCAGTACACACATAATTCAATGTATGGTGAAATCTGTTCCAATATTCCTCAGTCCCAGGGGTGGGTTGATAAGCTTTGACAAGCAGGATTCATTATTTGTTGTTCCAAAACAATGAATAGCTACTGTACAAACCAAGGAGACACAGGACTTCCAGATCATGTAAACTACTCTGTATCAGATGTTCCACCTGTCCAAAATCTCACTGGCATTCTGATTTCAGGAGAAATTCCTATATTAATTAATTGATAGACGAAGGTAGAGGAAAACATCTATTTCCATGGAAACTATCACCATGGCTCTGTGGCAGAAACATGCATCACTTCTGTGACTCTGCATGGCCCCTCCATCTACATAAAAACCTCCAGCACCACTTAATCTCGCATTACCTAGACAACTTCTACAGAAATTTGGTGGAATATTATCAGACCCTTCCTGGAAAGAGTCCTTTAGCTCTTTATACTTCTTTCTGAAATTTACAGAGGGTTTAGAAGCTTGCTTCCAAATACTCAGGACTCTCTGGATTTTTTTTGTTCCTCAGAGAAGATAAATGTTGGTTGCCAGTTCCATGAACATTTGCACTCATCACTGGAGCAGCAGAATACTTTATTAGCAGAACCAATGCTTGCTTTAATGTGCTGCACAAATAGAGCCTGACTAATATATCCCTGACTGGTATCCTGCACATTCCACCTTGCTAAGCATCCCGTCCATGCTGGACCCACACGTGTTCTTCAATGCCCAGCACCTGTTCCCTTTTCTCAGGATATCACTTTTACCTCGTTACCAAGCTGTACAAACTCAGGCAAATACCTTGTGTTCTTCTTTCATCACCTGCTCAATAAGCTCAGATTTCATGGGTGGCTTAGAGTATTGGCCTGAAAGGAGGCCGTGTCCCAACTTAGCCCTGTAAGGAAGAAGGTGGGGTGGAAACAAATATGTGAGAAAAACAGAAAAGAGAGAAGACTTTTATTTCAAGCAAAAAAGAAGCTTGCTGCTTTTGAAATGAAACATCATTACCTGCAACTAAGTGGGGAAATCTTTCCATTCTACCTTGTGTCATGTCTCACTTTCAAGCCCACGAAAAGGTGTTCTTTTGCCCTGCCATAAGATTCTATTTAAGTTGACCAAGTAAATAACTGAGGAAACTTACATCTGAGTGTTGAAATCTTGTGTTGGATCAAGAGGAGAGTAGTCAAATATTCGTGGGAGATTTCCCACATACCTGGGCAGCAAGAACAAACCACAAACGTTCAAATACTGCAGCTTAATGATTCAATCTATCCTTGGTGAGTGCTTCTCACCTAATTTCAATAGTAAAGAAATTAGGAAACAGACATTGAGGTTTTACTTAGAAGCTTCTAGATATAAAGGATATGGCAGTCTTGTTCATCTGGAATTTAAATTCTATTCCTTGATCTTGAAAGAGCTGCACCACGGTGTTGCTCAAAAACACAGAGCTGAGTTGAGAACCAAGGTACTTTCTACTCCTAACCAACATAAGCAAATAAATTCAAAATAGTACCATTCTGACACCAGAACATACACCATTCTACCCAATCTGTTGGAAAGTGAAGCATTGAGCAGCACACTCTCTGAGCACAAATAAAAGCAGGCTAGGTAGATGTGGCCATACTGAAAGAATACACCTGATTTCTGCCTGGTCCCTCTTCCAAAGATCTCCACTACTTTGTTGATTCTAAGTACTCCAGGTAAATCCAAGGCCCATGTTAGGGAAAATTACCTTCCTTGATAAAACTTATTTTGATATTTATCAGCATTGGAGGTAGAAGAGCTGGAACCTAATGAATTTACAGACTGTACTCCATATGGCCAACAAAGTAAGCAAACACAAGTTTTCTCCCTCTTCTTCTCCAGAAGGCAATTCTAACATGAAAATCTGGCAGGTTTTCCAAAATCTAAAAGCTTTACTTCCAGCACATGCACTACTGGTGCTGTGGAATGAAAGGGCACTCTGAATTTTACTTCAAACCACAGACAACTGTCCTTTATAAAAAGGCTTCTCTCTTTGGAGTGATGTGTTCAGTTTTGGCCGCCAGGAGTATTTCATATTCTTCTACTGTGCTTTTGTCCTCTTAATTATTAAGGGGAAGAACAGGCTTACACTACCCTTTTCATGATTTTAAAAATTTTAATTAAAATATGCCTCTGGTAGTTTCCCTCCTTAGCCAGACCTGCATGCAACAGGTGCATTGTTTTCCACTGGAATGAATCAATATTAACATGTTTGTGCCAGTTTTTTGCACAAATCCCACTGGAGCAACAGAATGTCTCCTGCAGTGGTACAAAGGCATGGACCCAGGACAAAACCCCTAATGTGATACTGATGATACCAAGACAAACAGGGATGTGTGCATATGCATAGAAACAGCAGAGACAGAGACATCAAATTTACAAGGTGGCACATGATTTCCCACCACTTAAGCTAAGTCAGTAAGTTCTGGTTTCAAAGGCAGATTGGCAGATTTTTCCAACCTTTTCCAGATCAACAAAATCACCAAATCCTCTAAGCAGCCACTGAACTGACTGAAAGAGGTCTACTTGCAGGGGAGACAAAAATTAAAGCACCATTTTTCTTAGAAAAACAACAAACTGAGCAATGCAGCAGCAAGTGACAAGATCTGGTGTGAAGCTACTTACGCTCGCTGGAACTCTGGGATGCTGAAAATGGCTTGCATGACAGCATTGAGGTAGCAGCTATTTCCCAGGTTCTTTATGCCAGTGTATCCTGGGCCATACATGGGCTTGAGTTTCACGCCAGCTTCCTGAATCACTTCCCATTCTGAGACTCTTGGCTTTATATCATTATCTCTCAGCCCGTTCTCTGTCTGAAAGCAACAAGATTTTCTTTTTAATCTGTGTAGCTTCTGCAGCAATTATGTTGCTGCCATCATCACCAACAACTTTGTGATCTGTCCTCCATAAAAAGGAAAGGCCAAATTAATGGGCAAAGGGAGGTAAATGCTGCGTGTAAGGGAGAATATGAGGGACAGAAAGCTGGCAGCTTGTTCCTCCAGTACATCTCTCAGCTCTTTACCACAGACCACTGGCTCTTCGAGTGTTCCCAGTTGGGACCTCAAATCTCAGCTGGGAGTTTCACTTCTCTTAGGGCTGTGACCTCAAGCCTCAGCATCAAACACAGCTGGGGGTTTTTTTCAGATTTTCTACTCTACTTGTAATGGCTGGGAACAGCTGCTGCTGTAGGAGCTGGTCCTAGCAACAAACCACATGAAAAGCTGCAGATCCAAGAACTTGTTCATCCCTTCTTTCAAATGGGAAAAGCCCAAATTTGTGGCACTGAAGTTTCTCTCCTTTACAGCTCAGCCTTCAGCCTGTAGGTACAGGTCACTGCAGTGTCATTCACTGCTGGCACTACTGTGTCACTTCTCTGAGAAGGGTTCAGACTGGAGGCAAAGCCTTTGCAACAGCTGAGACTAAATTTTTGAGGTTGCTGAGTAAAACAGGTTTTCCAGAAAGATCACTGGATAAAAGAAACTTATTATTCATTATATTGGCAAGGACATTAGTACACCAAAAATATTATTAGTACCACAAAGGTTTTTGAAACTAAAGTGTAACTCTTCTCTCTCATTTCAGTTATCGTTAGTTTTCTCACCCCTTGGACAATGAAATACACTAAGCCAGTATCATGTTTGTTCATTTTTAGCAGTTCAGGTTCTCAGGTAGTGATACTAGGTTATGTACTTGAGTGAAAAAAAAATCAAAAACAAAACAAAACAAAACAAAAAACACAAAACAAAAAAATAAAAACAAACTACAAAACCCCCAACATAACAACTAAACCCCCACCTGCCTCTATAACCATACCCTATTCTGACTTTTTACGTAATTTAAACAGAACTGAAATCAACATCCGCTAAGATCCAAATTATAGGAGGTACTTCTTTGCTAATACAGACACAAACACATGTTCAGGAACAGGACCCTTTTTTCCCCAGTCCCTTTCTACTATATCTCACCCTAGACCACACTGTTTTCTAGACTTGAATGTCTTTTTTTTTCATTTCGTAATGCATTTCTTAACAAAACCTAAGCTGAAATTTACATAAAGAACTTGGAGCCACTTTTTAACTTATCCATTGCTTAGCCTCTTTTTGCTTAAGACTTGTATCTGTTTACATATGCAACAGGCTTTCCTTCCCTCACTGTAATGAAGTATTCTAGATACTCTTCTCTAGTTGAATGAGGTTTTTCATCTTGAAGGCAAATGGTACATAACACAGGAGAAGTGAAAAATGTAAACTAGAGAACACAAAGACCTCTTTGGGAAGGAACCTGTTGGATTTGAGAGTAATGATTCCCTCGGATCTCAGACAATAAAACACAAACTGGCTGGCTGAACTCAATACTATAACATGGAAGGAATCACACAAACAAGCTACAAGTGCCATTCTTCTCCTCTTTCTCTCCCACCCCCAACTGGAAAAGCAAGTAAACAACAAACCAAATAAAAGATGGATTTCCTACCACTTGCATCTGCAGCATATCAATCCCAAAGTGCGCCAAATGCTTTGCTATGTGCGGGTCTAAAACCGGCTCCTCTTCATCAAAGGAATAGACATCTACAAAAGTAGAGAGAAACCAAAGGATCAGATGATATCCCCTTCTCTTTGTTTACCACAGGGCTGCCTACATAAGATGCCTTGTTCATATTTTCCAGGTTTGGTTATGGCCAGCAGAAAAGTGCACAGACAACCACATAGCTCACTACGTGCCTTAAATGCTCTCAACAAAATCACCTCAAGTGCTTTCCTCAAAAGCAATTACAGGCTTTCACAGTGTTAAAACTTAAAAATATTTATTGTGATCATAGTATTGCCCCTCCCACAAAAAAGACATTTGTAGGGAAAACATGGAACAAGGCATGCAAAGTTCTCAGATATACGGCCAGTCCACATTTTGAACACGACAGTGAGAGATTCTGAATTTTTGTAGAGCTGCTAGATACAAACAGACACACCAAAAACATGAGTACATCAGGCCAACTGACTACTAGCCATAGTATTTTAATTTCTAGTACAGTTTAAGAAATCCATTTATGCTCTGTTCCCACAGAGATGCAGGGAGAACAGAGAAATTCTTTATTAGAAAGAAAGAGGTGTTTTTTTGGAATGGATTCCGTTGAATTGGACTTTGAAGATTAATTTAATCTTGCAGGTAAGGAGAAAGAACAATTTTATGAGTGAGGTGTCTTGCTTAATCGTATGGGAGATTTAGATTTCAGTTCTAGCTCTGATAGCCCCTTAAGGCCTTAAGTAAAAGCTCATAAACATTCTGGCAAGGCAAAGTTCACACTGTAGAGGGAAGCAACACATCTAATGATGATATTTTCAATATGAAACCAAGTTTAATAAATTCAACAGAAGGACAAAAGAGTTGAGAGAGAAAACCCCTTTTTTTAGTGTTTACCAAATAAGTCTTATGATGATGCTGAGGTCAGAGCAGGTTTCACCTACTTGAGCAAATAATGATAAAGCTTCAGGCATCAGAAAGAAATAGGAGTGTAAAACAAGCACTAGTAAGACTTGACCAGGCCTTCCATCTTTTCTCTTCTCAAGTCTCTTCCTCTCTATTAAATGACTACTTCACTGCTTTGGTCTCTCCTCATACCAAAATCCAGAATTCCTCTGCCAGTCTGCCTGCATTTCTCTGAGACAAGTTCCCTTCATGCCTGGCAGAGTTTCTCACAGTGACCTTGTTCCACAATGCCAGATCTAGGCTGACAGAGAAAACTTAGCCAGGGGAAAGATGAAACAAACTCAGGAGAAGACATCAGGAACCCAGATAAAGTCTGCTCACAGCACAAATATCAGCTTCTGAAAGGTCCTTACCCTGGCCTCTCTGGCAGCTACAGACTCAGCTCATCCCCTGTGTGAGGTTTTCACAAAGGGCAGTCTCACTGAAGTCTGTTGGTACCCAACCCACACGGAAAGGAGAGACTGAAGCTTAGCCAAGAACTCAAAGCCATAATGCACCTTTTAAAATTGACCAGCCTTATGAAAAACATTAATACTCTCAACCTATTAATACTCTCTAGCCAGCAGACACTCTAATAATGTTGGTCCCAATGACCTTCCTGGCATGTGTGTGGCTGGAGCTGCCCATCTGCTGGAATTCCAGTGTGTGGTAGCAAACGTGCCCAGAAAACATGACTGTTCATCAACACACAAGACATCACAACATTCCCATAGTATTCTGGTGAGGTCACAGCGCAGCCAAAAGTTCAAACACCTAATGGAGTGAGATTACACAGCGACTGAACTTGGGTGACTGCTTTCTATATGGGAGCTTTGATATTGTTTTCTCTCTGCTCTGACAACTGCAGGGAGCAGTCCACTGGGACTACTGACCCAAAGCAGCAGAAATGGAACACATTAATCTTTTGCTTAAGCCCAGCTTGTGTCATATCCTTTAGTACTTTCTGCTGTGTAATGTAAATTCATGGGAGAAAGATATAATTTACTTTTCAAGAGATCAAGGAAAGAAGATGAGAGTCACCAAACGGAGGTCTGCAGTGCTGTCATGCAGACTTTGGCAGACGAGGAATGTAGACAAGTCAGCAAATGTGACACACAAAAGGCTGGTATCATTAGAGTGAGAAAGAGGAAAAAGGGGGGAATATAAGGGGAAAAAACTCCCACCAAGACAAATCTGAGAGAGATAACACAGAATTTTGTTAAACAGGGAATAATCACTATGATTCCTGTTACTGTAAGAAAAGAAAAAACCCAATGCTACCTGTACTTCCTTTTCTTTGACAGCTCAAGATTTACACCTGTTCTGGCTGTGTAGACATCAGTCCTTCCTACTTAACCAGTAACAGGCAATGTCAACACTGTCCCTGTGGAAACAAGTTGCTTGGGATCCCCCCAGAATTATCTGACAACTGCTGACATTAGCACCCACAAAGGAACTCATTCAAGTACCTGCCACACAGGGCTTCCCCCTGCCAATCCCCCATCACATGCCTTAATCTATTTCCAAACAAGCCCCCTCACAGTGACTTGAAATCTAATGGCACTGTCTGGAGAGCCAGCAGGTAGCACAGTCTGCCCAGTGGTGCTCAACCTACTGAGGCAACCAACTTGTCTGACTTTCTGGTGCATCCTGTCCAAGGTACAAGAGCAGAAACTTTGGTTCAATTTCTGCCCTGATCCCAGATGTGACAGAATGTTACAAAACGGGGCTAACTGCCTCAGAAATCTTTCACAATGTGCACAGCACAGACTTCTCAGGGCAAGACAAAGAGCTCTCCTCCGTGTACAGGCAGAGGCATCACCTCTTTCTCTTTCCTACTGGTGTGAAAAAGGAATAATTTATGTCAGGAGAGGCACTAATGCTTATTACTCCTCTACCATCACCTCTTCACCCCTAGCCCAGGGAAGCAGAAAACAGACAGACTTTGTGTCACAATCAACCACGGAGCCTCTTTCCTGAAGCTCATCTGTCACCCAGCCCTGTCGAGGGGTTATGAGTACCACGGAAATACAGCTCATAGACAGAATGATTGCTGAAAAGGAAACAGGGAAGGCTGGGGGAGGGAAGTCTTTTCTATATGGAAACCAAGTAAACATCACCCAGAAGAACAAAGGTCTGTGGAGAACAGCTGGTGCCCCTCATTCAGAGGGAAGGATGACAGCCTGTCCTTTGTTATCCCAAAGGCCACATAAGAGGAAGTAGCTGATCAGTGGAAGGCACAAGGACAGCAGCCATAAGGAAACAAGTATTGCTGCTAAAGATGAGAAATAAAAGAAGTGGGGGAGGAGAAACCTGAAAAAAACCACTAAAGAATACGCTGTTTCTTTTGTAGATGCAGTTGAAACCTACAGCTGGGCAAATCCTAAACACCCTCAGTAACTGAGATTTGGATAGAAATCATCCAAGGTCAGGCTCATGCAAGGAAATAATATTCCATCTGGAAGAGAAAAGAATGAATTTTGTTTAATGTTTCTCTGGCACGGCTGGTTGAATCTGACTACAGTCTACTTCCCCTGGCACTGAAAAAAACTCAGAAAAACTCTCAAATGATTCTTGTTGAAAAAAAGGGGCTGCTCTAAACAGCTATTTTTCATTCCTGTAGTCATGAGGACTAAAACCAAAATATAATCATGCTGTGAGTTCTTCCATTTTTATTTCTCCATACAGCTGGAGCAAAACATCTCTTTGCTTACGACTTTTTCAGCTTCTCACATTTTTATTCCATCTAATCCTCACATGCCATAATCCCCTCTGCAGCAACGCTGCAGAACATCACACTTGGAGAATATGCAAGCAAGGATACAACTACAGCTTTTTTTTTCTCTCTCAAGATCTTGAGGCATTTTACAATTGAGCATCTCATCATCCCCCTGAAGATGAGCGTTCACTAGACTGTTTCAGCAACATTTTGTTCAATAAGAAAAAAGAGCAGTTTCCAGTTATAATTAAAAAACCCCAAACATGCTGTTACAAGCAGACTTTTCTGAATTTATAACCTCTTTACCCTGCTTTTGTTTCTTTGTTATATGAGATTGAACCATTTGCCCTAGCAAATGTAGCAGAACTAAAAAAATACTGTTTCTCCACTGTTGTTTCAAAACAAAACCATTCTTCTATCATAAGTCTACTATTACACAAATTTAAAAAAAAAAATATTTACACAGAATATAAAACAGGAAAAGAAGAGCTTTCTCTGAATGGAGTGTGTGTTGTTCCCCCCAACCCTAATCAAGATTCCCAGACTCACAGGATTTCCTTTCCATACCCCACTTTCAAACATTTGCACCAGAAGCACAAACCCTCCTGGTAGTAGCCTCATGCACAACAGACACCTCACATCAAAACATGCCACGTGGCTGACCTGCTCCATCAGGAGTGATGGTTCCCAACTTCACTGCCAGGGGATAACCCGTCTCCTTGTAGTGCTCCAGGGCATGCCCGTTGCCCCCACTGCCATCGAAGAACCACCTCCCGCACAGCACGGAACCGTCTGTCAGGTTCAGCCACAGATTCTCCCGCAGGTCACACTTTGAGCACTTCCAACCACTGCGAGAGGAAACGGGAAGAAACCACAGAAAGATGTAAGGCAGGAACCAGTCCTGTGCTTCCCATTTTGGCAGGTCAAACCAACCCACTCACCCAGCCCCGAGTCAGGCAAGGGAACTGTGGGCCGAGTTCCTGGCTTTAGTTACCCTGGCCTGGATTAGAGAGCCTACAAGGAACAAACCTCATCACCCTCACCTGGGGGGAATCCTAACACCATTGTCTAACTGTACAAGTGTTTTGGCGTGTTTAGATGCCTGTAGCTCTTCTTCCCAGGAGTCGGGTTCCTGCTTCCTGTAGGGTGATTTTGCACTGAGGAGCGCGTCACAAGCTATCGTCACCTGGAAGACAAATGCGTGTCAATCAAAACCTAACACAGTTCAGTGACTGGACAGAACTTGGCCTTCAGCCTATTGCTAACCACACACAGAACTGGTTATCAGTAAGGCTATTTATACATTCAAATATGCATCTAATCTTTTAGAGTGCTGTTATTATTTTAGCAGGAGAGTAAGCACATGTACTATGTGAGCTTTCCTAGGACAAGCTGGCACCATAAGGGCAGGAATACAGGAGGTAAAGGAAATCCAAGAAACAAGGACAACTTATAAAAGTTGTTAAGAAAGATCTTTATGTCCAAACAAGCACCACACATAAGAAAACAAAGTAAAAACAGAAACAGGAAACAATTCCTATGACCACTTCCACACACTCACTGACCAGTGCTGGTAACTCTTCTATATTGGGTAATGAGATTTCATAGTGATCAGGAAATATGACAAGTTTTGCTTCATCTTCATATTCAAAGTCCTCACTGTTGAGATCACTGTTTGTCTCTAGATCTGGAAAACAAGATGGGGAATGTTAGGAGACTGCCCCGCGACCGAGGTTCCGAAATTGTGGCGGGGGTACCACTATAAGCACTGCTTGCCTGGCATCAGCCTGCATGTTGACACTGTCAGTAGTGTCTTCTGGCTAGAAATGTTTGTGAAATCCTGGTCTGAACTGATATCTGACCATCCTGCATGAGGATGTACTGAGGACCAAAACTTCCACTTAATGTCATCCCAAGTCACAGGCACAGTTGATTTGTCTCCTCTCCAGGCACTGCCCTGTTGCAGACATCACATTCCACAAAGCAGTTAAGAAAATTCTGCTCATCTGGGACAGAAATCAGGGTGTAATACTGCTGTGTCTTTTACCCAGGATCTTGAAATGCTGTTCAGTATGGAGACCAGGGCACACCACACATGCCCAAATTGCAGAGCACAAATAAATAAAGAGCACCCCATATTTTCCAGATCACAGACCTGGCTGAAACGTGCTATGGCTCCCATCCATCTTGAATCTGCGTCCTTTCTTCCCATGAAGATGTCCCTGTCTGGAAGCATTCCTGCATCTTATCCATAGTCTCAAATAGCTACAGCAAGTACAGTTAACACTAACATTATCCCTCTCCACTCCTTAACCACTGTAACTATTAGTTTGAAAAGCATGCATTAACTATTAAAGCTTTCTTTTGAAGACCAAGCCTTCCACAGTGTTTGTATACATTCTACCACTGTAAGAATTATTTTTTTGCTTAAATATGAGCTTTGATCATGCAACATCAGCTGCAATGCTTGTCCAGAAATATGTGGACCCAGAGAAAAGCCAGGAGGGAACTAAGTGGATAGTGTTTGTATCTCTATCTTCATGAAAAAATATAATTATTAATTAACATATATATCACATAGTGACAAGACTTGAGTTAAAATCTTGTTCAGTTCTTTCCAGGACAAATGAAAAAGTTTAGACCAAACATGTACATACTGTGTCAGACATTGAAAAAAATTCAGCTGCAAGAACATGTCAGACAACAACGGGATCTTCTGGATCCTTCTCCTATCTGGAGATGTGGGATCTACTGTATTCTGATGTATGAGACAGTCACTGATAGAATAAAGCTCAACCAAAAATGAGATGCATTAGTGGTAGCCCAAGCTGGCTCTTATTTCCATTCCAAGCACATGCATATCCTTAATGAGTCCCTCAACACTAACCGAGCATTGGCAGCAACCACTGCACCCCTGGGAATGCCTGAAATCCCAACTGTATGTTTGAGAGAGGTGAGAATAACAGAAGCCAGACACAGAAAATTAAGCTCTCCATTTACCCAGAGTGCAGTAACAGACTGAACAACCCCAATGATAAAACAAGTATCAAAAGATATTTTAACTTGACCTCCTGAGAGGAACATCGATTCTTGGCTCACCTGCTGCGCCAGCCAGTCCTGAGGGGTGACAACACCCACTGTCAGTGACTTCCAGCAGCATGACTTCTCTCCCTCTCTCAGCAGCCACCAACAAAAGCCCCTTCTCATCAGCTCAACACAGACACAAAAGCAAGAACTTTTTCTCATACCGAAAGCATGACATTTATACAGAAAATATTAATTCATTAGTAATTCCACAAATCACACGTTTTTCATAATGAGCCCTTCTCCTGCTGAAGCATAACAGAGATGACCAGAAATCTCACTTTACTCCAGGCTTCTTTCCCAGGTTGTATTAGAGCCCTGTGTCTGATAAATGAGCCAATTTCCACAGGTGCAATCTGTGGTTGCTCTTTTGCTCTGAGCAAAGAAATTAGTATCTCCAAGCTCATGATAGACATGGCAACACATCACAGAGAATTTTCACATAATGCCCAGAAATTTGGTGGAGACCAACATGGCAAAACCAGAATTACAGACCACCTCCTAAACAGGACAGTGGATAAAAACTCATTGTGTGTTCAGCCAGGTTTGCAGGCAGCAAATGCCTCTCCCAGGGCTGCGGTCACACACTGCCTCAGCCACCAGAGGGAACCTGGCGCCAGCTCACTGCTGGGATCAGTGCACAAGTGTAAGACCCGCCAGTATCTTCATCTCCTTGAGATACTGACATTGAGTTTACAGCATTTACAATCTGCTGTACAAGGAACAGCAATGGCACTGCTGCCTCTGTTCAAAATTCTGCAGGCAAACACTGCAGCTCATCTCACAACAGCCAGGGAGCAGAGACTTCACTGCTGCTGACCTGACCTGCATTTGAACCAGTGATCCAGGGATGAAAGGCTGAGTATCCTATTAGCAATCATCTGCTGCCACCTAAGGACTTCACATGCTTGGGAGCATCAGCCTTCCGTGTGCAATGGGTAGGGAAGGGAAGTTCCTTTTTACCTTCTCAGCCTTCACGCCATTCACGTCAGCAGAAAGGCAGAAAACAGTGTCCCATCAGCATGGGACTCTGGATGTGTGACACTCCAGTTTGGCAGCATCACATGCCTTATTTTAAAGAAGGAGCCATACAGCTTCATAACAGTCCCAGGAAACGCAATGAGGGTTTCACTGGCTTTTGAAGGGGACCATATCAAGCTGGTACACTTGCACCCACACATCTACTCCCTCTGACTAGGAATTAAAAGGGACTGCCAGCGCTTTCTGGTAATTATCAGTCTGAAGACAGTTTCTCAGGGTCCAGACCCCAGTATATGAGAGTGGAAAGGACTTCTAAGGTCACTGAGGGAAATCCCTTGATACAGCAGATGACCATACAAACAAATCCCTTTGGCTGACTGTCAAGGAGACCCCTAAAGGATGTTAGTTGAAAACCCCCAAATAACTACTCGTATTTTTAAATCTTGGCCTGTGTGTGCTGAGAGCCATAGTGGTTAAGTGCAGTAGAAAGTTCTACCTGCATTATATTTTCTGTGCTTGTGCAAGGGCCTCAGCATGGCTGAGAAAGCATGAAGATAGATATAATAAAAACAGATGACTGTAATTTTGGAAGGCAGTGGAGCCCACACTAAATGAGGGCAGAGGTTGACCCCGAAACCATGGGCATCATGTGCAGTCTGCAGGCAGTTTCAAACTAGTGCAGAATTTGGGAGAGGAACAAGAGTAACTATAGGAAAGAGGAACAGTGTGGAATCTACTTGCAAACAGAGCATATTTGATTAAAAATTACTCTGAAGGCACTGAAAAACATGAAGTTTCAAGAATTATATTTCATCAAAAGCTGTGCCTTGGACAAAGATCTTCTTCCAAGATGCACTGTGATTGCATCTCTGGGCAAAAAAGAGGCTTTACTCAGTTCTAGGACTTAGCCACAAGACAACCAACCAGTCTGGAATCTTTTCAAAGAGTGACAGCTTGATGGTCAATGTCCACATGACATTATTTTGCTTCTAGTGGACTAACAGTCCCAGTCAAACACTGCAGCCACTAAAACAAAGTACCCATAGGTCATAAATGTTGTGTTGGGAGGCCAGGACGACAGGCAAAGTAACAGACATGTTAAAACAGAGGCTTGACTGACGTTGTTATTTTGGGCAAGTGGTCAGTAGAGTAAATTTACTCCACCTCAGAGACATCACTTGGTGACGGTGAGAAAGGCACTGCAGCTGAGCTGACTGAAAACAGCAGCTGGAAGACAGAGTACTGTAATGTAAACCAACCCAGCAGAGGGGAAGAAAAGGAGTGGATGTGCCCAGATCAGATTTAGACAAGTTACCAACTGACTGCACTAATAATAGGGGCATAAGGAGACTCCAGACAGGACCCCCAAACAGGATTTCCTGCCCATATGGATGTGTCTGTGTGTGTGTGTGAAAGGGAATACAAACATGAAAATTGGATGAGGATGTTGACTAGCGAGTCTACAACTAATTTTGGAACCCCAGAAAGACACCTTAGGAATCTGAGCTCGATCCTGTTCTCACTGAAAGCAATGAACAAGTTTGCATGGACTTGGAAGTGGAGGCCTGAGTCTTCAATTCAAATAATTTCTTCCTGAAGCCTCTAAATAATAGTGAATTGCAGCAGCAGCAGCATCTTTGCAAAATATAAGCTATTCAGTTCATTTATTTTCGGGCACATTCAAAACCCTGACTTCATTGATAAACTATAAAGAAGAAAAAATTAAAAAAAAAAAAAGGAAGGAAAGAAAAAAACACAAACAAAAACCCCAAACAAAACAAAACAAACAAACAAAAAACCCAAACCAAATCATTTTACAGTCATAACATTTTGCTTTCCAGAAAAAGGAAAAGCAAAACTTCCTACTAGGATCACTTAGATGATTCACTACTTATAAAATAGCATTCAAATCACTCTCTATGTCTCCAAAGCATTAGTATGCTGTTCTTATGGCTACACTAGACATCACCCCTTGTATTTCTGGCACGGTCACATGTTAAACAAGCCAACTAAACCACCAAAATTCAAATTCTCAACTATTTTGGTAGAAGCATTAGCTTGTGTTAATCTGGCCTAATTTTCACAGTTCTACCTAAATCAGCAATCTATTAAGACTCAATTAGTGTAAGGTATCTGCTTAACATTCTATACTTAATTCAAGTTTAGATGGCAAAGCCAGAAAGCAACAGGGTCACTCCTGGTCTAATCAGTTCCACTACAGCTGCTGGGGGTATGCACAACTTTACTGGGCTAAGCTGTCAAAATATTGTCAGGAGATGCTCAAATTCTCCTACATCACAGCTTTTCACTCATAGATATATACTCTATAAACTTAAACCACTCATGGTAAAAGTCCTCTTCAGAAGCTCACCGAACAAAAGTAGCCTCACTGAAAACAGGGTTTTGCTCCTGACCTGGGAGAACTGAGCGAGGCTGTGGTCAGATCCAGTACAGCCACTCTTAGGAATGGTCTTTACACTCAGAAACAGCAGCCATGAGTGCATTCCCTGCCACTGGCAGGCAGGTGCCATCCACGAAAAGCTCAGCAAGTTTACAAGTTGTCCCAGACTCTCCAAATGGAAGTTTTGTCTTCCTTTCTGAGACCTTCTGAGACCAGCTGCGTGTCACAGATACTGCTCCTCACTGGCACTCTTCTCACCACCACCCCCACAGATCTGCTGACAGAGCTGTTCATCTGAGGACTTCAAAACACCTTTAATTGATGGTCTAAGTTAGCCCTGACTTAGCTCAAAACAGATCTCCCACAGCTTGCTGCACTGGCAGATAATGCTCTGGTAACCGATCTGGGAGAGGACATCTGTCTACAGACAAGTTTTATGGCAGCCACTGTGCCAGCTCTGTTTAGCCCAGGGTGCAGGCTTGGCATGGACCAAAAGATGTCAGGAAGTGGGTACGAGAACAAGGCAAAAATGTGGTGATTCCTCCCTCAATGCTCACATCCTAGCTTCCAGATATCTACCTGGGGTGGGTAGTGGTGTGGAGTGTGTGTGTGTGTGTGGGTGTGTGTGTGTGTGTTTTCTGGTTGGTTTTGGAGAAAGAGAAGAAGGGGGAGATACTGTGTGCAGATGTAGTTTCTCTATTTAAATGAGAGGTTCACTTCCTATTTATAAAGCAAAATTATAGAGAACAAAATATAAAATATTGTTCTACTGATGTTCCACTTGACTCTTTCACAACTGAGTTGATATTTTAGAAAACAATTCACCCCATCTCTCTCTCAGAACCAGCTCTCTGAACTGCAACAGGTAACTTGACAAGCACAAAATACCTCCAAACTTGCTCGCCTAGATAACAATGCAGTGAGGATACTATTCCATGCATCCTGACAGTCTGCTTTAAATACCACCCCAAATTCCCTGAAAGGTTGCACAGCCTGAGCTGAAGTTATCCTGTCCACACTATCCAGCAACACCTAAACCAGCCAGGTTAAAGGCAGTGCATACATTTCAATAAACAATGCTGTTATGCCTCCTGATTATATAGAATACTCACAGCCTTCTCCAACAGAAAACCAAACCAAAACGTGCCCCAAACCTAAGGCATGTGTGCACATGCAGTTTCCTATGAATCTTCTCATGTCTAGGGAAAGATAAATCTTCCAGTTGACTGACCCAACCAATCTGTGTTCCTATTGCATTTACTAGATAGCAGCAGTGCTAGAAAGTAATCAGAATACCCAAAAGATGTTTTCCTAATACTAAGGAGATTGAAAAGGGTTTAGTATCTTTAATAGTTTTACATCAAAGAGGATTACAACAAGCAATGTAACGAATGCCCAAACTGGATTGACTTTGTACACAAAGCTTAAATCTCTGGGCCCTCAGGAAATTATTCAAAGACACCTAGAAACACAGGAATGTTAGAGTTACCCACTGATCATTGTCTGGTTTTTATCTGACAGGGTGAGCCCCAGATGGCAGGTTACACACCTGGGCTGGTAGCAGCCAGTTTGGTGCAAACCTCTGCCACAGGACAAGTCAACCATGAGCCAGCAACATGTCCTTGTGTCCTCTGAGAAGGCAACAGGGAAGGCCAATCCTATGGGGCATCAGGAAGAGTGTGGCCAGCAGATGCAGGGAGATCATCCTCCCCCTCTACTCTGCCCTGGTGAGGCAGCACCTACAGTACTGTGTCCAGTTCTGGGCTTCCCAGCCCAAGAAAGACAAGGAACTACTTGGAGAGGGTCCACTGGAGGGTTACAAAGATGATTAGGGGGCTGAAGCATCTCTCTTATGAGTAACAGTTGAGAGGGTAGGACCTGTTCAACCTGGAAAAGAGATTGAGAGGAGACCTTATCAATGCATACAATTATCTTAATGTCAAGAGGATGGGGTCAGATTCTCTTCAGTGGTACCCAGGGACAGGACAAGGCACAACAAGCACAAACTGAAACACAGAAGTTCCATCTGAATATCAGGAAAAACTTCTTTACTTTGAGGGTGACAAAGCACTGGAATAGGCTGCCCCAGAAAGGCTGTGGAGTGTCCTTCTCTGGAGATATTAAAAACACCCCTGGAGTGGATCATGTGCAAGCTGCTCTAGCAGGGGATTGAAGCAGATGATCGACAGAGGTCCCTTCCAACCTCAGCCTTTCTGTGACAGGTGCCCAAGGACACAGTGAGAAAGACAGAACTAAAACAACCTGTTTAGATGAGAAGTCCAGCAGCTCTAACCAATGAAATAAATGTTGAATTAAGAGATAAGATGCCAAATTTTGCTAACCACCTCTTCTGCTGTCACATGCAAAATCATCAAATCAGCTGACCTCTCTGTGGTTTTGTTTCCTCAGCTATGAACAAGCAGAGCAGTAATTCTTTGTTCTTTACTTTAAGCATGGCTAAAAATTAGTAAAATCTGCTGAGCCAAAGAAATGGATACAAAGCATTTGGATGCATGGAAGTACTATTTCCAGGATCAGAGCAGAGAGTTAATACCATTTTACTCCCAGTTATCAGGGACTGAAGTAGAACAACTGACCAGATGAGATAGTCCATTAGAAGTACTGGATTAAATGGTGGTAGTTCCATGTGCTAAATCCACCCCAGTGAAACTGCACTGCCTTCAGAAGTTCCCTGGGGCTGGGAGCACTTGGAACTGCAGAGCCAGGTCTACCCAGTGGGAACAAAATGCTCGTGTGCAAGGATGGAGTTTGAAGACTTCATCATGGCACATCAGAGACTATGCCAGTACCCTGTGTGCTGGCACAGCCCAGCGACAGGAGCCTCCTCCAAACATAGGCAGAAGATCAGCAAGAACAGATGCTGACCATACTTTTGTACTTCATGTTTACACTTATGTTGCTAAGACTGTACAACCATTGCTGCACTGCAGCCAGCTTTGTTTCTGAACCAATTCTAAGCATCCAGTGACAATCATTATTTTCAATGTAGACTGGCAGTAAATGGCATTTAGACCAGCATCTGTGATGTAACAGGCTTTTCCTACAAAAGAAGTTTGGGTTCTTTATGACTCATCTTCAGACCTTTTTCTTTCTCAGTCCTTGTAAAACTTCCTCCAGACATTAACAACAACAATTTAATCGATCACAATCTGCAGAGGTCTCTTAGGGACACGTTCCACAGATCAAAAAGAAGGTCATGCTATTGTTTCCCTTTAGCCATAAGAGCGGGCAACTGTAAAGAAAACATTTAACCTCTGCATTTCCTGAAGAAAAAATTCACTATTCACTATGAATACAGAGAGAATAAATAATACATGGATTGGAGAAATACCACAAACAGTAGGAGAAGAGAGAATATAGGTTTTGCATCATGTTCTCTTCATCCATATTTATGAGGCCCTCAGGTTTTCTGGGTAATCTGAATAAATGGATTTTGGATGATATGGACACGGTAAGAAAACTGCTTTCCATGAAGCAAGGGGATATAGCTGTGGATGCTGCAGAATTAGAGATGCTGGTGTGATATATACAGTTGCATTCATTCCAGGAGAGACCATGACATCACTTAAGAACATTTACCTGTGTAACAATTTTAAAATGGTAACAAACCTTCCTATGACCAGCTGCTGAGCAGAACCGTGCCACACTGAGGCCCTGCTATATCTAAACATTAAGTATAGATAAACATTTTTATAAAAGGGTGCTTTGTGGAAATCACAAAGAGAGAGAATGGACAGAATTAGTCAAAAAATGTTATCAGAGCCTAAGCTGTTTGAGAATAGCTGAAGGCCTAGTTTAGATTAAAGTGTTCCATGTATATATATACACATCTCTCAATATGCACCAAAATTGCTAAGAATTACTTATTCATCCGGACAAACTTTGAAAACGAGTGCCAAAAGTTAAAAACCAAACAACAGAAAAAGAAAACCCACAAGGAGCCCCAAAGCCAGACACAATGGTGGACAGAACCCAAGTACACAGGGAGACAGGGTCAGAAAAGGACTGTGTGGAAGCAGCTGCTCACAATACCTAAAAATAGCTTAGCATTCCTCCTTTTTGGTAAAGCTCCACCAGATGCTCCTGGTACCTTCTGGAAAGAGAGGAAGAAACAATTAAAAATCCATCAAGTAAGACAGCAGTAAAACAGCAATAACCCCACCCCATCACCATTTCTGACACACATCTGTCTGTTCGCGGTCCTTCTATCAAATCACAGTCCTTGATGAGCAAGAATTTAAATTCTCTTCATTTACATCAGGCACTGGGACTCAGCTCATCACTGCCCACCACTCCCATGGAGTGAGGAACTCCACCTGAACCCTTCACTCTTGTCTCTGCAGCAATTAAGCAGAGGGTGTCTCATGGTCAGACTGCTGTCCTGTCACCAACACAGTGACATCCAGCACCTCTCAAACCTCTCACCACTTGATCCCCAACAGTATTTCCTAATGATTAAAGCTGAATTAGAGGGAGAAGAAAAGGATATTATCCACATAAAAGACTCAATCCTTCATGACTGATTCCAACAGGACCACTTCCATGTAATGCATTAGTTCATTTAATTTTCTTCTTCCCAGAAAAAAAATGCTCTTTTCATCAGGATCCATGTCTGCTTCCACCAAGATGAATCCAAATTACCACCATGTTTTCTTTATGTCTGGAGGAAACCTGACAACACCCAAGTAACTGTTTATTGGGATTTTATTGTATTTTTTTTTAATTTAAGCTCCACAGCAGAGAACAGCAACTTCCAAGTGAGATTCAGTTTCAACCACTACTTTTCCAGTTCAGGATACTTCAAACTACTATGGAAAACAGTAGTAGCTGAGGAAATGTCAAAGTCAATGCACTTGCTTCTTATGCTGTTTATTAAATGGCACCATTAAATAAATCAAATTACATCAAATAAGCCTCTGTGGCTATTTGATGCCAACACGATGCATTATGTAGTGTGTAATGTTAGTGTAACTGGCAGGGTTGTCAGGCAACTTTTTCTTTATTTATTTTTTTTTAATAATAATATTGGGATACAACAGGTGGAGAGAAACCAGCCAAGAACCTGTCAGCCTAGGGAAGGTTCATGTTCACCTCTGCTCCTTCACAGGCAAAAGGGTCACATATTTTGGGTGGTTCCCTTCACCATGTAAATAAAGCTTTGGCCTGAGCAAAGTGCTTGAATCATCAGTGAGGTCTTATACATCACAGGAAAATTTTCCATTCTTAGAAAGAGCAGATGCCAACAAACACCCCTTGGCTGCATTTAAGAACAGAATCCATTTTCCACATATAAAAGCCCGAGGGAAAAGGAGTCAGGGTTACAACTCCAGCATCTAAAATAAAAAAAATAAATTCTTCAAGCAAGTGAAAATAACAAGCAGAACCTTTCTTTCCTTAATACTACTGGAATTTCACAAGTGGAAAGGAAGCAGACAGGAATCCAAATCTATTTTTAAAAAGTAGCAGCAAGAAACAACATAACCCAATTACAAACATATTATGAGTAAATGAAACATACTCCAAGGATTGTTGTTCGCAATACTAGGAAGCTTCAATCGACTTCTTATGTCACCAAGTAGGATATTGTGAAAGTCATTAAGACTAGAGATTTCAAAGAGAAAGAATTCACATGGAGTGTTCATATTTAATTCAGGTTGGAAATGATTTCAGTTTGATTTTCCAAACTGCTGAATACATCAGAATTGTAGATGCTCAATACTCCGAAAAAACCCCACAACCTGACAGTTTTACCTTGTTTCTCCACCTGTCAGAAATCACTGAAAACACTCCCCATTCACAAAACCGTTTTGGTTTCTAACAGATGCAACATACCCAGTGAATGGGAGGCCACAGGAGGCATCAGCAGTGGCATTAAATTCCATTTGTGATGCTTCTTGGACAAGGTGACAGCACAGCCTGTTCTGCATTCCCTTGAACTGCACCAATGTCACATTTTTTATAACACTGCCATCCCTGAATAACATCCAGGAACCCAGCACTGTAGGAACCTTCATGCTTCTCTCCCAGTGTTTTCAGCAGGGCTGAGGTATCACTACAGCACCAAACTAAAGCTCTGCCTGGAACTGAATCTTACCAGTCAGCTGTACTCAAGTCATACACTACAGGAAAGTGGCTGATTGGAAAATTCTGAAGAGTGAAGTTCTGTGGAAAATTAAGTAAAAACAAAACTATTTTCTTTATTTAGCTAAGAATTTTACCAGAGGGTGCTCCACAGCTTGCACCTTGTGCACATTTCTGACGATTCAGCAGCTGCCTCTGGTGCTGATCTGCCACTGGCAGATACCCCAGCTCTACTTAAGCCAGCAGGCTGAAGATGTGACCCTTATTTTCTAATTGAATTGTGACAAGATTCCCAACTGATACTTATTCCAAACATCTTGGGAAGCAAACTGGGATTTCTGCAGCAATGCAGTGCATTCTACAAGGATGATGCCAAGGGAACCACAGGCAAGAATAGCAGCCTCACTGAAAGAATCTTAACATGGCATATCCAATGCCTTTGGCTTTACTGTATCCCACACCACCAAAATCTTGGCTTAAAAAACCCAAACCACAATGCAGCACGTGCCAGACACTTCATAAAACTGCTCCAAGTGAGGGGCCTGATGCTTCACATTGCTCAAAGGAAAGGATAGCACTTAAGAAGCAAACAGTCGTGGTAAAAAAAAAAAATCCACAGCTAATATATGAGGAATCCTGGCTGTGAGCCCTATCAGATGATGCAATCTTCACCTGCACTGTAGAGTCAAACCCTGTTTCCTACCACATGACCCAGAGCACCGGTGCATTGCCACCTTCAAACACAGAGCCAGCCCCTCTGCCACATCATGATTCACAATGAGAAATACAGGAACCACTGCACGAGTTCGAGGGAATGGCTGTGCAACACCAATAAATACTGGGATATTTTTCTCCATTTTGGAGTTCTTCAGCCTAGTCTTTATCAGGAAAGGAATTTCTGAGGCCTCATTTTAATCCCAGCTTGTGCCCTAACATACTGGAAGGAAGTTATATACTAGGAAAGCTGACAGGATTTCTGCCCACCTGTCTCTAGATAGCATCTCTCAGAAGTGTTAAAGTCAGTCAGAACAACTGTTGCTAAAACTAGACTAGGCTCTCCAAAAACTCGGTTAACAGTGTGAAGTAAAATGCTGGTACCACCCTTAGAAGGAAAAACAATTCTTATGTATAACAAACATTAACAATCCCAACCTGGAAGACCTCCCTGTAATTCTGATAAAATATGAACAGTCATCTATTGGAATTAAGATAAATGGTCAGGGCACTTTAGGTAACTCAGGGCCTTCATCACCCAGGAGAAACATTGCTGCAGAATGAGAAACAAGTATTCTAACCCACTCCAAGCAGCTATTTTAAGCCCTCTAACTTGCCAACAGAGACAGAGTTTATGGGAGAGTGAGCCATGAGCAAACCCAGTGCCTTCCATATAGCTCAGGTCACAAGTCATTACCAGCCCTTTAAAGATGTCAGACAAACCACACACAAACAGATGTTATGAGGCAAAGGTTGTAAGTCGCTGTTGATATGCAGTGATAGTATGGAAAAACAGTGAACACAGAGTTTGTATGTACACACCCACGTGTGTGGGGTAGACTAAAGGAGGGGCAGCTTGTGTCTCTAGAATCCAGCATTAATTTAAGCTAAACTTAAGATCCCAGACCAGGTCAGGACTTAGCTGTACAGGAGTTTTAAGGTGAAAAGAAGTCCTGTCATCCTGAGATGAAACATCATATAAAAAGTAGATCTTTTAAGAAAGAAGCTTCCAGTCAAATCTGAACCAAACCCAGTAACTCTACACTTCAAAGGTTGGTTTCAGAAAAGTATTTAGCTACCTACAGTATGAATATAATATGCAGATAATATGTATGTGATATGCAGAAACAAGAAGTGAAAAAGTTAAATGGAAGTCAGGAACAAGCTGCCTTTAAGATCTGACACTTTAGGGCTTTTGATTCATGTCAGAACTGAAGTTATAGGATTGGCTGGGATCCAAGCACCCGAATTTGATATCCAGCCCCAAATCCTAATGTGTTCCTTTCTGCCATTCAGTGATTTGGTCTGTGTCTGAAATGCATCACCCAAATGAGCACAAGAGACCAAGAAGTGCTGGGTAGTCAGCTGGGAAGCCCCAAGTCTCACCTCTGTCACATGGCGTTTCAGATGCAAATATACACACTGTCCTGTTTTCCGGTAATGCCTTTCAATGTGTTCCCTTCCAAATCCCAGAAATGTGTTCATGCACACGTAGAGACCTCCTTCTGAATCCTAAAAGGAACGACACAAACAGTTACAACATAAAAGGAACTGAACAGGACAGAAAGGACTCAGTATGCATTAAAGAATCCCGAAGAATTGCAGACCCTTTCTGTTATCACAGCACTTAAAATAATGGCTTTCGTAGCACATCATGGTGTTTACATTATCAGTCCTCCAAGACACTTCCACATCATATCACATATCACATCACATCATTCCACAGCCTACAGAAACTCTTTGAAATGGGTTACAACTGCAGATTGGTGATTGTCCAAACTGGAGGTCCAGAAGTTAGTCTTGAAAAGTTCCACCTGAGTGCCAAATCCACAGAGATTTGTAGGGGCAGAAATTTGCAAAGCATAGAAATAATGAAGCACAGACATTTGTTTGAAATATTAGAATTTTTTTTTTTGCCGTTTGATTGCAAGAACACCATTTCAAATCAGAAGCACAGCAGAGCTGATGGTCCAGGGGTTCAGCCTGTCTGAGGAAAACAAATCTCAAGTGACCTTACAGCTCTCAAAACTGGCTAACAAAAAATTGGCCAGTGTTTTGTGTACATTCTTCAGTATCTGTCAGGGATTCTCTCTATTCATGCAACTAGAGAGCTTGAAGACAAGGGCACTACAAAGGAAATATAAAGATATATAATCCTGGTACTGATCACAAATGCTGACATTTCAGCAACATAATCTGGCAGAAGTCCCACAGCTTTTTGCTCTCCCAAAAGCTGAGTGTTGATGCTGGCTGTTACCAGGGCCTTGCTCAGATTTAACACCACTCTAAGATCTCTCCTATATCAGGCTGCCAGAAGGACTTTCAGTCATCTGCTCATTGGTGTTGGATCAATTTTTTCAAGCCCTCTAACATGTATTGTTTTGAATAGGTGGTGCATAACAAAGATTGAGCCTTTCAGAAGCTCTGTGACCTTCCTTCTATTGTGAGCATGTTTGTACTACTGGATAGTACAGAACATCTCATGTCAAATTCCCCAAAGAACAACATGATCTAAAGTCATTCATGGGCACACCTTAGAAGGAAATTAAAAAAAAAAAAATATATAAGTAGGGATCATTATCTCCAGAAACAAGTCATGATAGACACACACAAGTATATAAAGATGTATTGAAAGTTGTTACAGCAACAACCACTTTGACAGGATACCATCTGATAGTGCCACACAAGTTTAAACCAAGCTTGAATGTGACACTCTAAACCCAGTTAATTCTCCCCAACCTGCTTCAAAGATTGGAACTGAATATTTTTGTAGGACTTGAAGGAATCCAAACTTCCAGCTCACCTACACCACCCATAGCTGTATGCTACTCTTTCTAACATGCTCCTTTCCATCACTACAACTAAAGCCAGAACTGAAGAACTGCCTCAGACTCCAACAAATACTGGTATTTCCAAAGCATCCAGCAGAGCCAGGGAGCTGAGGAGCAAAACATGAAGACCAGAGAACTGATGTTTCACCCCAAGACCTTAGAAAATACTCGTCTCTTCTGCTTCTCTTAATGGGAAACAACACATACAAACTTCAATTTTTCAGATTTAACTGAGAGGTGAACATGTAATGAACTACAGAGCTGTTGCTTTACCTCCTTCTAAAGGTCAAGAATTGCCTTGAGCATTCCAGAATTAAAATATGCAATCTGAAGCAAGGGTTTAGCCTATCTGCCATTCACACCTAACATATACCATCAAGTCGTTCCTGTAACATCTAGATACCACAATGATTGCATTTGCAGATGAAACCACTTAGCCATCTCATTTCTGATCCACATAACCCCTGACATTCTACATAAAAAAAACCCCACAGCTATTTTTAATTTGAAATATTCACAGTCCAATATTCGCAACCTTGAGAACAGGGCTGATAGCTACAACTGTGCTCAAAAGTAATAAAGTTGTTAAAAGACAATTCCAAATCTGGTATTCAAAATATTTCCCAAATACAATTGTATTTAAAATATATTACCTTTATTTTAATTTCCACTACCCTTTCACAGATTTATCTACCTTAAGGCCCATTATACTTTTGCTGTCTGCTCTTCCATCCTGTGTTCCAAATCCTTTTGCATTATCTCCTCTGAGAAAGCCATGGATGCGTCCCCTACAAGAGGATCCTACAGGTACCCAGTCTAAATAAAAATATATAGTGTTGTCACTCTAGGGTCTCAGGAACTTTGTTTAAAGTTTTGTTTTCTTGGAGACCAGTCTCTCTTTTTCTGGAGGGAATCCAAGAGACCACTGAACCATTTCTGAGAAGCAGCCTATGACAATCTGACACTTTGAATATATGAGCTAAATGTAGAGTCTGAGTAAGCTGGTTGTGGTTACTAACAAAACAGTGATTTCTCCTGGAGAACACGGGCAGTGTTCTCTCACACAACATGGAAAGAAGTGGACAGACTGTCCAAAAGAGGTCACAGCAAAACAGGGGCCCCTGTGAAAAAACCACCTTTGTAGATGGCTGTACAAAGGATTAGGTCCCATTTGCTGCTCAAAAAAAACTCGACTCTGATCTAAGACAAACTTTGTGCTGGTTAATTTAACCCTACTGAGCACACAACCAGTTCTGGAAGGAATGATATTTTACACAGGCTGTGGCATGTAAATCTTTGTATTTGACATTCATTGTAAATATGTATGACATTTTATGCTGGAGGAAGGCAGCATATCTAAAATATTGAAGACACTATTTTAAACCAGAAAAATATAAATTGTCCTGACAGACAAAGCCAGGAACTTTAGCTGGGTATTTTTCCCCCCTCACCCTCGTTTGAGCATGAAGTGGACTTCACACGTAGTGTGAAGTTTAGGATAAAGTACAAACATTGCCTTCCTTTATTTCTCCAGTCTAAAGACACTGTTGGGGCTGAAGCTTGTACATGTTCAGGCCTTCATCACTACCCAGAAGGGCACTCAGGAGCAGGACAGTCTTCGCCCCCTCTAAGGAAGAGGAAAAGTGATTGCTCTTCACTTTGTTTCTTCCTGTTCTTTGCTGCTAAGATGGCCATGGTATTTTATTGAGGGAGAGGGAGACATACATTCCACACCAGGGAGAAAAGTACTTTAAAAAAACAAAGCAAAAAAAAAGAAAAAAAAAAGCTACTCTTACTTATTTAGATAACAATTCATGTTTTGAGGAAGGAAAGAGGTGCAGAATCCCCAGGGAAAGAGAGCAAAAATGCACCAGTTACTCCCTCTCAGGCCTCAAAAACAGAGCAAGGAAGCTGGTGGGTGAGAGGTCTGGAAATACAAATGCCAGTCCAAGAGGACACAGAGATCACCTCGTCTCTTCACACTGCTCATGGCACCAGGCACTAACAGCTTCCAAACACTACTAAACTGATCAGGATTTGGACTAATGACCTCTTATTCCATTACCAATGCCCCCAAATCATTTAGACCCCTCAGGGAAATCTAGCATTTAGCAATTTCAACTCCTGAGGTGGCTCAGACAACAAAGAATTCATAAAAACACAATGGCTTTGGTGATCTACTAACAGGGCAAACAATTACAGACCTGGGCACAGTGTCTGCTACACAGTGTTTGCTTTAGATCCTCTAGAACAATGGCAAAACTTGCTGAGATAGGTATCAGAGTAATGGTGACAAAAGGAAAGAAGAAAAGGAATAATAAGAAAAACTGGGCATCTGGTAAAGAGGAGAAGAAGGAGAAGAGGCAGAACCAAAAAAAAGAAATTGAACAACACAGATGTACAGAAACACTGATGTGAAAGTATATACAAGCAGTGAAGAGGAACCATGTACTACTGGAACTGGTGGAAGATGAGAGATGTGGGAAAAGAAGAGATGGGTGAGGCAGAGAAAGAAAGGACAAATGATCTGGGAGTAGGAAATATATTAGAGAGTTTCTAATAATGGGCTGTAAGCTTCAAGTGCAAAAGACATCCTTTCCCTGCCCTTGCTTTACAAAAGCCTTGAACAGCACTGAATACTCCCCTATGAGCAGGTTCTTTCACAATTGCTTAAAAAAGATGTCTGGTATCTCTGTTGTAGAATCTAGATGGGCACATGATCAAGGCCAATCCAATACAGCACTTACAACGTTCCTGGGAAGAAAAAAGCTGTGTGGGCCAATCAGTCACTAAAATGAAACCAAACCACCATTCCAAGAGGTGGATTGACTACTCACTCACGTGTGTAAGTCACAGGAGAACTACAGAGCAGGACACTCGTAATTCTGGAGCAGCATCTTGGACAAGTCACAGTCACAGGCAGGATCAAAACTTCACGATACATGAGCAAACACAATGGTAAAAGCTAACCTGAGGTCGGGAGCATTTCTAACCTGCAACCAGGAATACAGAAGTTCCACCCATCGATCATCACTGCTTCCACTGCAGCTTAGATTTAGGGAGTTTGATGGTTTTGGTTTTTGCAGAGCCCTGGCTGTATAGTTCTGCTGGTCACAAAGACAGCGCTGTGCTTCCAGAACAGAAAATCTGGGAAGAAGCACTGAGGGGAAAACTTATGGTTCCACAGCGACATTCAGCAGAGCTCCAGCATTGTCCATTCATCTGCATCTCTGTATTTATCATCTGACACTGCAGGTACCTCACAATCAAAGTCTCTCTGCTACCCAAAATACTCCAGTCCATCATCACTCCAGATAACAGGACAGTCTATCACACTTACAGAGGGAAAAGCCAGTAAGATCCAAATTTAAATCAATCCCAAGGAAAAGCACAGTGCAAATACACATTGTTTGTCCTCCAAAGCAGCACAGTTATTTCTCATCTGTCAGCCACTGCAGGCACAACCCTTACTGATGTTACATTCTCCACCTTCACAAGACCAGTGAGTTAACCTTCGTGTTCTGGAGCACTCCCAGCCAGCAGGACAGCTTTGGTATCTCCCTGTCAAGCAGCAGTACAACTCTGCTCTGACTTTTCAGGTAATCACTCACCACCAAGAAATTCACTGCCTCAGCAACTTGGAGGTCATTTTGCAGTTAGGCCAAAATCCTTTGTCTGGAGTATTCCATTTGTCTCGGTGTGTTCATTCCTCCTGTCTCCTCTCTGTTACTCCCATTCCATCAATGGAAGCAAGATATCAGCCTACCCCTCCCAGACACCAGCCACAGTGACCTTCTGATTTTCTTCAAGGAATATTGACCAAAGGAACAGCCAGATAGGAGCTGCTTATCTCTAGAAAGTTTTACACATTATGCTCACCGATATCCACTACACACTCCAGACTCTCAAGGATCTCAGTCTCAACTGTGCTGTATAACAAACAGCAGAGCATCAGCCCAGTTTAGCCTTTGGGAATTGTCCCAACATAACCATTACAGAGCTCCCGAGCCACAGAAATGAAGTCAGCAAGATTCACAAAGGAAGCTGTTGTCAGCAGCAAGGTTTTCCAGCAGAGCAAAGCCAAGCTTTCAGCTGCTCAAACAAACACAGTCCTGCTCTCTACAGAACCAGACTGCTTGGTCCTGTCCCTGTGTCAGACTCATGAGCTGTGCTGGGGTTGTGACCAACGCCCTCCATGGCGAAGGTTTCAGAGCACATCCATGTGCAACTTCCACAGCTATACACGTAAGCCTTTCCCATACTCCCATTTGTATCCCTTTTCCAGTTGTTGCCTCTCCCTCAGATGGGTCTGATCTAAAATGGCCAGAGGTCTTTGAGACCAGGATCCCATTAAAAGGTGGAATTTCCACAGATGAGTACTACACTTCTATAGAAATAACAGTAAGACAAAAGGTTACATAATGCAATCCTTTTACCTCCTGCATTCTACTGAACACAAAGTCAGGCTCATCCCTCATTCCTCAAAAGAGGAACAAGTGGATACAACAGGAATAAAAGTGGAATAAAAGTGAATACAACAGGAGAGAAGAAACCTACATCACAGCAGCATAGATAAGAAAAAAGGCACCAGGAGGGAGAATTGCACCTCAGATCTGAAAAATTAGAGGTACAGGACTACATCAGCCAAATTGCAGGGATGCAGTTGGCTCCCAGAGCTGCTGGGCCAGTCACTGGAGGAAGCAACAACCAACACTAGGCCAGGTTTGTGTTTCCTCAGCAGCCTGCCTTCCCTCCTCAGTTCCTGTATAAAAGAACAGCTAACTGGAGGAGGAACCCCCAGCACAGAAACAGAGCTTTCCTAGAAGACATAAAAAAAACCCTATAGAAAAGTAATTCAAATTTAAGTCATAAAGAGGCATATTTTCTCATGAGACAAGCAAACTAAAAAGTGTCACTAGGGCTCTTGAGTGCACAGAACTTGGCCTCCTGTTTCTGCCAACTTTCCTGGGGACCAAACCTAGTATGTTCTGCTGAAAGCAGGTCAAATCTAAGGACATGAATTCCTCATCTGTTTAGTGGTATTTCTAACAATACCACCTTTCTGAGAAGATCACCATGCTACAGTTAATCCATGTGGAAAAAATACACTGAATATCCACTCGTACCTCTCCTAGCTCACAATTCTGAACTCTTCCAACCAATGACTCCCATTGTAGCTCAAAGGTGCCATTGTTCTCAGATCTTCACCCAAGGCAGTAAGACTTTAAACTCATGGAAAGGGAACATCAACCAAATCTGAGAACAGAGAAGCTCCCTACATCCACTGGAACATGGATTTTCAATGACACTGTCCTACTCAAATCTAGACAACAAGACATCTGATAGGGTGACAAACAGGGCTGCAAAAGTCAGGTCTTGCTCTGCACAGTTGGAAGCAGAAGATGGAGCCACTCACACCTAGCACCTCATTTTCCTTGGCACCCCCTGACAGGAACAGCTCTGACTTTGACCTTTCCACCCTGTTTGGTCCTTTAAAAATTGCTGCTGAATCTTTCATCATCATCATCATCATCATCATCATACTTTTTATCCTAATACTCACAGGTCTGACGGTTTTCAGTGTATTTTAAAGATCATGGCACATCCTTAAATGAAAACTAATAATATGCAACTAGTATGGCTAAAGAAACTTGAGTACAGAATTGCTGCATTACTGGGTAGGTCGCTTTAACCTGTTCAAACACTCCGAAAATTCTCTTCTTTGGAGTAGAAGAAAGGGGGATAAGGAAAAAAAAAATAAATAAAAAGCAAACTGCTGAAATTAGATCTTGTATTGGGACAAAAAAAGTGACAGAACAAAACAGTTTGCATTGAGCTGACTCCAAAGAGAGACATGGTAAAGTTAAACTGTAACAAGGAGCATATTTCAAATGGCAAAACGAGAAGACGTGAGGAAATACTGAGAAATATTGTTACAGGAGAAAACACCTCCTCCATCAAAAATGCAATCTGGGATTTTAGCATGGCTAACAAAACCAAGAGCATGTTTTTTAACACTGATCATCTGCTTTAACATTATAACAAAGTCAGCAAACAAACAGTGTATCTTCTTTCAAAAAGAGGTAGGCACCTCAGCAGGGAGAGGCTCACTCAGGTGATAAGAAAATAAGTCACAAAGCCAACCTAATATAAAACATAAACATCTCCCTTCAGCCAAGCACCAGCCAGTCTGTATCCTTTCACTTTCCTTCTGAATGGAAAACTGTAAAAACACAGCTCTGCTATTTTCCATTTGTCAAATGACAGCGATTTACCCTTGAAAGCACAGGTTACATTTGCCCCTTAGAAACGTCATCACAGAAACAATATCCAGGTGTCTCTTAGATTACAGAGAATTAAAAATAAAATCTGCGACAAGTCTTTCGCTCAGCTAAGGTGAGGAGTGGTAAGGGCTGAAAAGCTTATTGGGAAACAATAAAAACTGGCACTACTTTTATTTTTATTTTTTACTGGTACTGCATAGGTTCAGCCAAGCCTTTTGCCCAGTGAATGCCCATAACACAATTTAATTAAAATTTTTTATATTGGAGGGCAGCATTTTCCAAAATCTGAAATCTCTTTCCAACAAAGTCAAAAGGACAAAATATTTTGAATATTGGGGGGGGAATCACACATGCTGATTTCAACTCCTTCTGCTGCTTTTATCCACAGTTTTTGTTAAGTTTGCTCAAATGTTTTATGCTTTGTTCAAATATATTGTTTAGCTAAAGAGCTTTTGCTGTGCTTACTTGAGGCTTGTAGGAGGGGTGGTGATTGATTGTTTTTTAATCTGTGACAGTATTTAATATCCCTCCTTACTTGTTAACAGAAATTTTTTATAAACCATAACATCCAAGAAGTCTGAAAGTGTTACTAAAAACATCAACCACGTGCTCACCCAAGCAAAAATTTGAAGGAAAGATTGTGGTATATTGATTTTCCCCCACCAAAACCTTCTTAAGTATATAATGCAATTATCGCCTCTGCGGTAGGGTCTGATTTGGCAGTTCTAATCAGCCGCCTCCAGTACAGTCAGGGCTGCTGGGTGACACTTGAGATCTGAAGAGTGTGGGTAAAAATAACCTCTGTTCAACAAGACATGATGAACACCAGACAGCTGAGTCACCTTTAAAACCAAGTTTGATTTTCTGTATTAGAAGGATTTATCAAAGAGAGAGGGAATTATTGAAAAGAAGCAGATAAAGGATTCCAAAAATCCATCTGAAATGTATCTTTCGTTTAATATTCTGTAATGTAAACCCTGAGCTTCCTTTTGATTGCTGCCACTGGCATTAACATCAATATGTAGTGCTCGATCACCTTTGGGAAAACTCATCTTCATGTGGAGAAACAACTTTGAATAAAACTTCAGCTCTGTTTAAAAAAGTGTAATTTCTAAGCACCTGTTCCTTACAGAGCACTGTCCATTTACAAAGGCTTCCAGTATTACCAGGGAAGTTAAAAGTGAGTCAGGCCCCAAATCTGCCACTGAACACATGCGTTTCGTGGAGCTGGTGGATGATTTTCAAGACATCACAAAACCAACACCACAGAAAGTTTACTGCACACGAAGCATTCATCTAACAGCAAACTAACCAAGCTAGTGGGGAAATACTACAAGCTCATTGAAGTTCAGTGACGTAAATGAAACCGTGGGGGAGAAAGTGTTTCAGGGGAACTTTCACATCGATTTTCAGGATGAGCCTTTATGTTGGAAGCTTTCTCTGAAGATTTTGAACAGAGCGAGCACCGAGGCAGTAGGAAAGCAAAACTATTGACATCTGCTCGCCAAAATAAACCAAGGAGAAGGCCAGGCTACTGCCTCCTTTTTATCTCCCTCGGTGTGAAAGCAAAAGCAGAGCTCCGCGGGGACGGGCAAACCCGGACAGGCAGAGCAGGCAGGGAAGTTTCCCCAAAACCCACAAAATCCCCGTGTCCAAGCAACCACTTGAGACTGCCTTGAGGAGGAAGATAAACAAACAAACGCAGGAAGGAACCGCGTTGCTGCGACGGAGCCGGGGATGTGCGGGGAGCGCTCCCGCCGCTCCAGCGCAGTGCGGGGCACGGGCCGCGACCCCCGAGCGTGGGAGGGAGGCACCGGGAGGGCGAGGGGGGGCCACGGCAGGTGGAGGAAGGGATCGGGGGGATTTTGAAGCCACAGGGAGAGGCGGCGGGCCGGGGAGGGGGCTGCCCTGCGAGCGGGGGTGCGGCGGGAAGCGGGAAGGGGCCGCTCGGGGCGGGCGCAGCGCGGAGGGGGCGCGGAGGCAGCCGGGGTTTGGTTCGCTGCACTCACGGGCGAGTCGTAGGAGAAGGCACACTCCGTCTTGTAGACCCGGTCCCCTGACTTGGGCACCCGGATCGTGGGCATGTAGGGGACGAGCAGCTCGCCCAGGTCCCCGGCGGCCATCTGCGCATCGCCGCCGCGGAAGAGCGCGGCCCGCTGCATCCTCCTTCCCTCCTTCCCTCCCTCCTTCCCTCCCTGCCTCCCTCCTGCCCGCCCGCCCTGCCGAGCCGCTCTGCGCGGGCGATGCAGGCGCAGGGCAGCCGGGCCCGGGGCAGGGCGGCGGCGGGAGCGGGCCCGAGGGAGGGCAGGGGGAGGGAAGATGCTATTTTTAATCCAATGGCAGGGGGAGCGGCACCAGCTGCGGCGGCGGCACTCGGGGGTCCCGGCGGGGGCGGGCGACGGGCAGGGCGGCGGGGGCGAGATTCCCATCCCGGTTCCCCGCCGAGGCCCCCGCGTTTCACCCGAAAACCCTCGTTCCCGTGAGGGAAGGACGGAGACTTCGCCTCCTGGTCTCCCTGTATAGCGCGGAGCAGGTTTCCCTTTGACCGGTAATTATTACAGTCTCTTTTATTTATTTTTTTTTTAAGCAATTAAATACTATATATATATATTGTATTTTTTCTTTTTATAAAATAGCTATAGCAAAAAATATACTGTGTGTATTTTGAGGCTCAGTCCCTCGCCCGCAATTGCCCAGTGCCGCGGTGCAGGCGTCCCGTGTGTCCGGTGACTGTCGCGGTGCCACCACGGCCGCGCTGACGGGTCGGATGTCGCAGGGCAAGCGGGGCAGGTCGGTGTGCAGGAACGAGGGGGTGGGATGCAGGGCGGGAATGCCCAGCCTGGGATGTTCTGGGATGCCACTGCTGCGGCAGTGCCAGCGACTAAACCCAGATCTCACAACTTGAAGTGACAGTACCTTCAGCTTAAAGTGCCATTTTTGGGCCATTTGCTGTTTCTCTCTGCTTTTCACTTCAAAAAAATAGTCAGGGGAAGGAGGAATAGAGTGAAGTAACTTTGTAGGAACAAATATTGAAATAACTTTTTTTTCCAAGCAATATCTAATAACTATTGCATATGCCTGGCAGTAGCAGCATTGAGGAAATGACAGGCCCATTTAAAATGAAGATGAGTAATGAAGGTGAATAACCTTCCACCACATCCACATTGTATCCAAGGATTCATTGATCACTTCCAAGCAGGTGATGTGACCTTCACTAGAACCACCTTTTACCTCATAATCTGAAGTTTCAAAAGGTGGTTCTAGAAAAATCTCAATTAAAAAGAGAATGGAAAAATGTTTGTATCCAGTTGTTACGAACAGGCTTTGAGGGTGAGCAGAGCAGCACACTCTGATCTCAGGAAGTTTTCTGTAAGTGTTGGGAACAACACCGAGGGCAGAATGTGATGTCCATGGAATGATTTTAGACTTACTCAAGAACAGACATTACATCAGACTTGTGAGCTCTTTGGATGCTGGATAAAAAACACTAATACAGAGCCAGACAGATTTATTTTACCTGAGGAGACTTTGTGCTTTTTTAATGGCTTCCCTTATGATATAACTCAGCATTTATAAACAGTTAGAGCCACAATAAGACATATGAGCCATCTAACCTGAAAGATTGATTCCAACAAAAAGGACAAGCAAAGCACTGATACAAAATCAATGTCTTTCTAATGTTTGGCCCTGCCAGGAAACAGCAGATGAGGCAGTTTTTGCTTAAAATAGTCCATGCAGTGTTGCTTAATGTAAAGAAAGAAATTTAAGTTCCAAACCACAAGAGGATCAGGGGTTAGTAAAGGGCTTGGGTTTACCTCCTTTAAAAAGTGGGGGTTTTGAATGTGGAGAGATAATTTAGGGTCACAAACTGTAAGAGGCACTTTCCGTCACTCCTGAGACATTTAAAACCAGAGGAGTACCATGGCCTGTAGAACACGAGGAAACACATCCCTCTAGTGGCAAAAGCCTGCCAGGTAAGAGAGAACCCTCTGTATTCCCTATGGAATTGTTAAAAGTGGTGTAGAAAACCAGCTGTACAGTTCTGAAAATACATGGCAGGTAAGTGTGGGGCTGTCCCAAGTGCAACTTGCTTGATCCTTGCTCTTCAGCCATCCAGCAATCCTTCCATAAAAACCTTCAATAAGCAGTTTCCTTTCTTCCCCTTCTTCATCTTACTAAGCCTGTTACAGAAAGTAGCAACCTCTCTAACAATGGAATCAATAACTTTATATATTGCTAAAAATGTTAGATATGCAGAAGTTAATAGGAAAATACTTAGTTTAGTATTTGTCCACCGAGATCCTTCTTTCTCCTGAGAAGTTTCACATGACAGAGCATAAACTTTAGCCTAGAAACTGTGAGGCTATTTTCAGTATCTTGAGTTGGATGAAAGACTTAAGACTTATAAAATCCTCTAAAAATCACTAAAACATGAATTTATATGAACCACTTGCTTTTTAATGTCCAGGAACCTTTCCACTGCTTCCTACTCTCACATCTGACAGTGTAGATAGTCAGAGGTCTGGGCAAGCACTTTTGTTTTAATTCTGCCTTTTGAAAACACAGGAGCTATCTGAGGAAATAAAACCTCAGTAATGAAAAAGTATTTGTCTAAAGTGGTAGATATAATCCCAATAATGCAAAGATATGAAGGTATTTTTCTTACTTAGTTCATCTTCCACCAATTAATTATCTGACACAAGGCACTGAGAAAGAAAAAAACCTTAGTTTCCTCTCCTTTTCACTTGAAACTTTAAATGCTAGAAATGCTAGAAAACTAGTATTATCAACTTGTTTCAAATGTATTAGGTCACAGAGCATCACTGATGTTCTGAAGGAGTAATTTCTGCCAACTGACATAAGGCACTTTTGCTGACTTTAACTGCTATATGAGCTTAACTGCCATACACTTTCTTTTCAAATCACTGGAATCAACACAACCATTGTTTATTTTTATTCATTTCCATCAACAAACAGCAGGATGTCTATTCCTTTGCTCAGTCACAATTTGTCAGTATGCATTTAAGACCATGCACACTGTCCCAAAATTGTTTAATTGTCAGGTGTGGATTTCATAGAATTGTCAACAAGGTTCTTATCAGGTGTTTCATAATGATACCAAGGTCCATCTCCCCGGTGTCTCATCAGTCTGCGTGCCTCCAGCTCCATCAGCCTGAAAAAAAAAGAACAACAGACACACTCAACATGGAGTTTATTGATGTATTGATGTTTAACATCAGGGCATTACTGACCACAGCAATGACTTTAGCATTTGTAAATACTCTTATATACAGTTTATAAATACTGCTCAAACATAGGTAATACCAAAATGTGAAGGGTTCAACTACAACACGAGCTATTATATCCTTCCATTTTTTTTTTTTAACTCAAGTTGTTTCACAAAGGAGTAACAAAAATACTTGCAGGAGTTTTGTCATAAGGCTCTTGTCTAGCTGTGAGCAATAGCAGGGGCAAGAAGAGCTGTCCACTTGCTGACTCGGGAAGACTGAGCTATACCTTTATAAATACCAAGTGTTTTGAGGAGCCCCTGTTATTTTACAAGGCTGCCCTTGGACTGTTCTGGTAATCTTAACACTGAGAAGGCAGGGACAACATCTGCAGTAGCTTCCAGCCTGGCAGCAGCACTCAGGGTCAGGTGACACAGGACAGCACTTTATGGCAGCATCCAGCTCGGTAGGTTAAGCAAAATCAAAGAGTCAGCTACAGAGTGCATCAGTATTTTAAAGCCATCAGCTGTAGGATGTACCTCATTTCAGTTTTCTTCGCTTCTATGGCGAGCAAAGCCATCTGTTTCTCATAGTCCTTCTCAGGGGCGTCAAGGATGTAACGAGCTATCCAGCGGCTGATGGGGTGCTGGAAAATAGAAACACAGAGATTTTTGAATTTCCCAAGTAGAAATGTCACCGTGACTGAATAATTTTGGATATTCACAGTCCTGAAAAGATGGCGTAGACATTGTGAGTGCTGCCACTCAAACCGTAATAGTAAAGTTAAAAACATGTACAACTATTTGTGAGGTCAGCACCCTAAAAAGCCATGTTTCTTTTGCCATTTTTAATGCCAAGATAACCTGCAGATGGCTATTCCGTAGCAAGATTAAAAGTTAATGGAAGACACATGATTTATTTTCTTTCTGTTGAAATAAAGTTCCTTAAACTGCCACTGTAATCACTGAAACTGGACTCCAAACCTTCAACTGCTTCCTACCAGAAACAAAACAGTGCTTGCAGCAAGAAGTCAGGGACTAATTTTAAGAAAATACAATGAAATTAAACACATACAGCCTTGAATTTCTGACTTTAAATATCTTCAATTTTAGATATAAAAGCATGTGTGATATTGGACTTTAAAACAACGCTGGCAAACAATACAAAAGAAAGGAATGTCATTTTAAGCTCTTAAGATGTTGAAAAAAAAACAAAGAAAAAAAAATGCATGTTATGAATTCCTGGCATATAGCTCCAGCATAAAGTTACAGAGCATTTGCATCTACTTATGCCAATAAACAGATTTCCTACAGCAATATGCATGGTCCATAAAGCTGAAAAAAGTAAGTTTCCTCCCAAATGTATCATCAAGAGAAAGGCTGTCCATAACACGCCACCCTCTTACATGTTACACTCACTTTGTAGTATTCCCAGTACTCTGGAACATAACCTTCGGGAATCTCTGCGAGTTCAGCTTCACCTGACGAGGAAAGGAGGGGAGGAATATTTAATCCTATGATTATTTTTCAGAAGTACCTTATATTCTGCCTTTCACATTAGGAAAAGGTCATTATTTCTCACGGAGAGCACTTAATCCCTCAGTGTGAGCTCTAACTGGACTTGCTGTTTTCCAGACACACCACACACAGATGATGTTGTAGCTCACAGACTTTAAGTGACACAACAAATGCCACTTGTGTACACAAGCCACACATCAAAGGGGTGAAATCAGCAGCTATGCAGAAGAAACAACTTGGATCAAGTCCACAGAAATGCCCTTTAAAGTACAGGAGCTGAAAGCATAGATTTTTCCTAATTTCTTTATTAAATTAGTCACATATTATTACAGCAGTAGGTTTAACACACATATTGCCAAGCAGAATTTTGACACCTTTGGTGGATAAAAGGTGACAGTTGCAGTCTTGTTAAAGTAGTACATAAAGCAAGGTAATACAGACTCCTCATGTGAACATAGATGAAGTGTTCACTAAACTTCGCTGATGCTTGAAAGACTGTCAAAAGATGAATTTTTTTTTTTAAAGCAACAACTAATGAAAATATATTGGTAACACCTTCTATGCACTTATACAGTATTATTGTAACTGTTAAGCCTATTTCATGGTCTTCCAAAGAGAGAGCCTTAAAACATCTCTTCTTTTTTTAATCCAGCGTGATGAGTTCCCATTTAATAATTTTCACTGTACTTTGCTTAGCCACGACAGAGCACTCACCAATGAAGATGTTGACGTACGTTATGAACAGCGCCGCCGGTATTCCCGTCAGGAATATGTAGAATCTCTGCAGAGGAGACAAAAAGAAACAGTATGGGAAACTCAGAACCCGGACAAAATTCAGATGAGGTTTGTCTGAAAATGGTGCAGCAGCCAATAATTCTTAGCTTTGCATTGTTAGGTTAGAAAGGGATGTTGTGTGTAAACGTTGCTGTTTGAAATGAGTTAATTACTGAAGCAGAGCACACAAAGAGAGACGCTGTGTCAGTCCAGCAGCCTGTTCAGTGCAGCTTTCCCCTCTCCAGCAAGGTCTGTCCCTGCAGGAGGGACAGCAACACTTCCCTGAACGCTGCCCCAGCATCTTGGGGTGCCTGGAATGAGGCACTGACACCAATGCAATAATCCAGCACCAGCTCTGGTGGCTGTGCAAGGCAGATAAAGGAAGCCTGATCCCATGAGGGGAGTTGGATCAAATTGGCTGTCACCTGTCACAATAGGCTTTACCCAAAACCTGGCTTTTGAGGGGTCAAATTCAGGTCAGGCTTCCTAAATCTCACCTCTGGTGTTAGTGGTTTAGGTAACTGAGGGCAAACCCTGCAGGAGGGTAACTAATACGTTTCAAAAAGGAGGATGGAGTGGAAAGCATTGTGGGTTATGCATATATGAACACCCACATGTAATTCAAGAATGCTACTGCAGCAGTAATTTAAGTACCTATCCCAACCCTTGATATTTAGCCAGTCTTTTAAATTCATCTGCCCCTGATTTTACAGCACATGACAAAATATTCTTTTTAAAGAGGACCTCCAATTCTTGTTTGTCCAAATAATGCCAACCGCATTTTAGATGCTGTCACATCAACAATATAAGAAATCATATTTTAGACACTCTTACACCATTTTCGAGGAACGTGTTGCACCAAATGCAATAAATTTGTTTTTAACTCACCAACAAGTTCAGAAATCGAGTATCATAAAAACTTGTTGCCTTGATAATAAACATTCTCTTCCCATGGCTGCTGCTGTGTCGCACAGGAACTGAAAATCGAACCAAAGTGTTATGTTTGTGTATCCCATCGGTGATTATGCCAGCACAAGGTCAAACACACACATGAGGAAAGAAAAAAAAAACAACTATACAGCAGTGGCTGAGTTGTTATGAGCTGGTTTTCTGGAGGTTATCATTATTCATCTGGACTAATTTCCTATTTTGCCAGCACGATCCTATTTTTTTTCTTAACTTTAGAGGTGGATCTGCTTCCACCTGTTAGTCCCAACAAGTAAACCACTGAATGTCACCCTACGGGGCCAACTAAGCATGCCAAGAAGGTCAGCATCCCGCCCATTTGCATCAATGTTTTACTCAGAAAAAGGCAGTTTTTCATAGGAACGAAGACGCGCTGCACCGGTTCAGCCCCCGGCCCTCCCCGCGGCCTCCTGCCCGCTCCCCAAGGTCACCTCGCCCCCCGCACACCCGCCCCGCCGCTCCCCCACCGAGGCCGTACCGAGGGTGCCGGGGAGGCGGGGGCGATCCCGGTGTTCCCGGCGATCCCGGAGCTCCCGGCGATCCCGGTGCCGCCCGCCCGCCGCGCCGCCCAGGCCGCGGCCGCCCTCAGCAGCCGGCTCATGGCCGCCATGGCGGGGACTGGCACGGGGCGGGGCCGGCGGCGCCGCTTCCCACCGCGGGGTGAAGCCCGGGAGCCGCCATCTTGGAAAAGGGCAGCACTCTCCCAGTGCTCCCGGTGCTAACTGAGGGCGGGGGGGTGAAGCCGGGCCGCCGCCATCTTGACAAAGGGCAGATCGTTTCTAGTACTCGCGGTCCTCAGCGAGGCCGCGGGGTGAAGCCGGGCAGGCGCCATCTTGGCGAAGGGCAGCTCGTTCCCGGCGCTGAGGGAGGCGCGGGGCGATGGCGGCGGCCGCCGTGGTGGGAGCGCTGGGCCGGCGCCTCACGGCCGCGCTGCGGCTGCCCCGGGCTCGGCCGGGCCCCCCCGGGTACGCACCGCGCCGGGAGGGCTCTGCTCGGGCACTGCGGGAGGCGGGCGCGGTTCCCGGGAGGAAGGAGAACCCTTGGCGGGAGGAGGGTGTCCGTGCGTCCTGGTGTCTGTGTGTCCTGCTCCTCTAACCTGAGGGCTGCAGGGTGGTGTGTGGCCTCAGGCATCTTGTGAGAGCAGTTTGAAGGTTCCCCCTGTGCCTGTTACGGTTCTGCAGTCCTTGTACCGGCGCTCCAGAGGGGTTTTGTGCTTTACCGTGTGTTCGCGGCGTTTGCCTTTAAGGCCACGAGGGAGGTCGTGGAGTCTCCCTCTCTGGAGACATTCCAAGCCCACCTGGATGCGTTCCTGTGTCACCTGCTCCAGGTGACCCTGCCTGGGCGGGTGGGTTGGACGGGATGGATCTCCAGAGGTCCCTTCCAACCCTGACGATTCAGTGGTGTATTCTTGTACAACATAGCTCGAAGTTATCTCATTTTCAATTGCTATTTGTCTCTGAGTATAGAAAATAGATGATTAGATGAGACAAGGGGGAGGAGAAAACACAGAGATGATATTTTTGTGAATAACAAAACTCGTGTCTTTTTCCCCCAGCCCGTTGCCTGTCTGTAGGTCCTGTGCCTTTGTGAATGAAACATTCTCCTGCAACTGAATGTTATTTTTCTTACCATACATGGTTTTCCTTCTAATTTCTATGCAGGTTGGCGCTGAACCTGTTCCACAAGAACCTGCCGAAAGCTGAGCCCCTCCATCAGGTGAAGTTCCTGCACACGACTGTGTCTCGGAGAGGGCTGGAGGAGTTTTTTGATGATCCAGGAAACTGGGGAGAGAAAAGCGTCAAGTCTGGTGAGTTATATTTAGCATTTCTGATAGTGATCTTCGAGCCACTTGTGCTCAGCTGAAGTCTGACCTGTTTTGTTTTGCGTCAGAGAGCATTCATAGCTACATAAAACTTACTTTTCTAAATGTATATATACATGCATCTGTTTGTGCATCTTTATTCCTGTGTGTGTTCAGTGTCTGTGAAAGCAAATAGCTATTGGGCAGCAAAATGTTTTGCTGTAAACCCTCTGCCTTGCTCTGAAGCAAGGGTGTGTCACAGAAGAGATGTTCTTTGGTGAAATGTATGGTCCTATGGAACAAAAGTAATTCAATGTAGATTCATCTTAGAGCTTTCCCTGTGACCAGGCTGTTGGAAACACCAATAAACAAAGCAAAGCTGAATATCACCAAGGATAGCTTTCCAAGTGGTAGTATTTTTTTTTTAAATGATCCTTGTTCTGTTGATTCAGCTGAGCCTGCTAATAGAAGCACATTTTTTTCTTTTTCAGAATAAGAGAGCTTTGTCCTTTTAAGTCACTGGGGTTTGTTTCTGTTTATTTTTATTTTTTACAGGGGAGGCATGGAACATAAAGCAGCTGAGGGGCAAGAGCAGTGAAGACTTGCACAAACTCTGGTAAGTAAGTTTTAGTGAAGAAGTTTCCCTTCTTTCAAAGCAGCTCTGTACTTTTTATTAAAATGTGGCTGGTGAACTTATGAGCCATAACTTCAGTCTGCCCCCCAGCTCTGCAGGCTCCAGCCTGCTGGGGGATTGGAACAGCCCCAGTTCTGGCCCTGCTCAGAACACAGAAGCTCTGCTGCAGCTGGCTGTGGGATAGCTGTGTCTGGGACAAAGGTTTGGGATGAAGATGCTGAATCTGAACCCTCTGGGGGTTGTTTGAATTGGACAGAGTTGGTTTCAAGTGCCTTCTGGTGGGGCCAGGCAGGGTGTTAGATCAGAGTGCTCAGGTCTGTGTTTATACTGATCTTGACAGTCTCTGAGGCTGGAGGTTGTATCACCACTCCAGGCAGTGCCATGGCTAAAATAGCACTTAATTATTCCTGTGAAGAGTTTGTTCTTGCTGTATCTGGTCCTTTTGCTGTGCACCTGTAAGAAGAATCTGGCTCTGTCCAGGTAGGGGAAGACAACTTATTGCTGTCTTCCCTCCCAAGCCGCCTTTATTCCAGGCTAAGTAAACCTGTCTCCCTCATCCTCTCCTTTTGTGTCTGCCCTCCCCTCTCCACCTCTTCTGGGCTTTCTCCAATTGCTCAGGACCTTTTTGCTTCTTCATATGAAGCAGCAGGTGTAGGAGTTGGGATTTTCCTGTGCTCTATCCAACAGGATAGTAAGTGAATAACTGCTAAGGTGTCCAGAAGTCATTTTTGAGTTACTGTGCTCTCTGACCTAGGTATGTCCTGCTGAAAGAAAGAAACATGCTTTTAACTCTACAGCAAGAAGCAAAACGACAGCTCAAGCCTATGCCAAGCCCAGAACGGTTAGAAAAGGTAATTTGTTCATGCTACAGAAAAATACAACTCTTAAGTAAAATTGCTCAATGGAAGATGAAAGTGTTTGTAGATTGGTTAAAGACCTTTTCTTTACATCATTTCCCTGATTTTAGTATATGCACAAACACTGCTCAAGTCATATTTTGGTCACAGCAGCTTTCTCATCAGCCAGTGGGCATTACTGGGGCTGGGACCAGACTCCACAGTGAAAACTAAAATAACCAACAGCCAGTACAAACCACCTGGCAGAAATACATACAGCAAATCTTCTGTTTGCTTCCCTACCCCTTCCCACCCCTGCCTCAGAGCTTTCTGTACTTCCAGCATCTTTAAACAAACATCAGACCATCAGTTATTTTGTATCTGTCCTGCTCTCAAGTGAGGTTTTTAAAGCACTAGTGTGTTTTACCTTTGTTTTTCTTTTAAATTTTAGGTCTTTATGTGAGATCTTTTAAATTGTCAGTATTGTTTTTGTTGGCCCATCCTGAAACTATTTACCATTTTTAGGTAGAAAAGTCTATGAAAAATATAGACTTGGTTGTGAAAGAAAGAGAAGTTGCTTTGAGGCTTTTACAAACTGGCCATGAAAAGCCAGTACCTGGAGAGTGGAGACACGACTTCTTGGGACGCACCTTCTGGTATGGAAAACTTTTTTTTATTATGTGTGAATTTTTCTTGTGGTGAGTCTCTACCAGAAAATCCTTAACTAATCAGGGAAGGATCCATATGTTGTATAGAACCAAATGTATTTTCTGGTCAGCATTCAGGTGCTTCTTTTTTGGCGCTTTTTTATTAATGTGGTTATAGTTTATGCTAAATAATTCAATGGCAAACTTTAATTATAACAAAATTCGTTTTGTTATATTAATTTGCTATATTAATTTGATTTCTGTGCTCAGAAGATGTTTGGTACTACACCTTTTCTGTTATACATGACTGAACCAGGGAGTTGTGTTCAAGTTGAACCATCTAGACTTTCCTACTTAAAATGCAAAATCCACATATTCGGGGACAACAAAGTACAAACAGCTGTTTGGAGTTCCATACTGTTGTTGATATTTAACTATTAGGTAGAAGGTGCTACCTTTTAAATTATTTGTTGTCCAGATACTTTCAGTAATCTGTAATTTCAGGTGATGATGCTGAAGGCTCCGGCAGGACCTGTTATTTCATTAACCAGAATTTCACCCTCATCATATTGGCAGTGGAAGCACTTAATTACAGTGTTCAGCTCTTCAGTAACACTGTAGATAACACAAGATCAAATCAGTGTAGATAACACAGGTTACAATAATGGTGACTTTTCCGTTGTTTGGAAACATTGTCCACAAAGAAGGCACTGCCCATATATTTTATGTCCAGTCCCCAGTTAAAGCAGGGAGGGGGCAGAGAACGTGGAATGGTCATTAAGCACATGCAGAAACTCTGGAATACACATAGTAGGTCTGACACTCTCTGGATGCACTGGAGTCTGTAGGTGAGTCTGCACAAACCATCTGTGCAGCCCATGTGCAAGAGGAACCCTGGACAGAAGTAAGAGTCTGTATTTAGGGGGAAAGGCAGACTTGCACTTGACAGGACACTCCAACACCAGCACTTAAAGATGTAGCAGGAACAAAACTCTTTGGACACTGCTTGTTCACATCAGCTTTGGGAGGTTTTCTTATGAAGGAGTAACTTTAAACTAAAATTGCAAATAATGACTGTTTATACTGGGTCCAGCATTCAAACATCTACAGTTTTTAAAATAAGACCACTTTCTACAGAAAGAGGCTGAGCTACACAGGAGATGCTGTTACAAACCAAGCCAGCAAGGGCTGGAAATAAATACCCCCAGACAAATTCTGCACTCTACCAGACCACTTTATCACTGTACTGAAACCCAGGAGGAACTGGTAGAATCCCAGAATGAAGACAGTGTAACCCTTGTAAACATTCTGTAACCCCTTTTATGTGTCTCCAACAGGTACAGTTTCAAGGAGTGGCCGATACCATGGCACTTGAACGAAAGACACAAAAGGAAGAGATTCTATTACTTACCTCATGTGAATAACTTCATCAGGTAAAAGATATTTCTTTGACATTGAAGGTTATTTTCTGTTCTGTTCTTCGGTCCTCCTTATTCCACTTTACAAGATAAAAAATAGTAGTAATCTTCACATGCAGACTACCAAAGGTCTACCAGAGGTGGAATTTCTGTACAATTCAAAAGCAGAAAGCAAAAGAATTGCTTTGTAGCAAATGAATTCTGAAGCTGTTAATTGCCAAGAGCCTCTGTCTGATTAAGGGGGCGAGCTTGTGAAGGTCACAAGCTGTGTGGAAATTAATTAACCACACCCACTTCTCTGTTTTAGACTCAGAATTGAAAAATTCTTACGGAAAAGGGCAAGAATGCAGAACCTGGAGAGGACGAGGCGGAAGGTCTTGGAAAGGAAGTTCCCTCACCTCGCTCTGAAGTCTCAGAGCCAGTAACTTGCTGGAAGAGCCCTGCAAGCAAGTGGTCAGGTGTCTGTGACTGAACACAAAACATGTTCTGAAACCACAAACAACTCCACTGAGCATTCCAGAGCCTCCTCCTTTTTTTTTTTTTAATACCACGTTTGACTTAAATAAACATGTTATCTGGAATTAAAAAGCAGCTTTGGTGTCTAACTGAAACCATGACAGTTGTTTCTAGAAACATCTGATAAATGATGTGTTAGCCAGCAGCTGTAAGAGTGAGACATCCATCAGCACCAGTGAAGAGCGGCAGCAGAGTGCCAGGTGACAGAAGGAAGTGTAGGGATGGTGTTTACCCAGCTTAGTTTAACAAAGATGCATTAAAACCAGACAGAAACCTGAAAGCATCTGAACCTCACATAAGCCTTTGCCCTGTTCATATTTTTCTGAACATTTTCTCTGAGTTACAGGTAAGTTACCCAAGGTATATTTGCTTTCTGCATAAATGCATTGGAAAACAGGCTCTCCAGTCTGCTGTGAGGAATTCTTCCCCTGCTTTTAAGTGTGGCTTCTTAGACAGTATGAAATATTCAGCATGGGAACTTCTAACAATGCAGTCCTCACACCTAGGCTTGCATGACAAATTCAAACACTTGTACAGTGTTTTTTTGCAGAGTGCAAAATGTCTGAAGGAAGATTGCAAGAGTTTTCCGTGAAACTGAAGTAGGAAGGTACCACTGCTCCTCTCCGTGGATTGAAACACCTACTTGATGAAAGCTTTTACACCTCCTCGTGAGGTTGTTTAGAAATTTAGACCAAAGGCACAAATACCAGTCTTTTAGGAAGAAAGTGTGCCCAGCAATATACTCTGGTAAAATACTGCAAGGGAACCTGTACTGTTTCCTGTCAGTATCTATTTCCATCACTCTGACCTTCAGTTATTCCTCTGCATCACAAAACCACAAAATCTTTACAGTAGTGAGAAAACTCCAAAAGTGTTTGTCTCATTTTGAGAGAGAAATATGTTTTATCAATAGCTTTGAAAATCTGGGTCGAGCAACTTCATCTCAAGAGCAGTTCCTGGTTATGATAAAGACACAAGCAAGCTGGTTTGATAAATTACTTTATTGTTTGGAGGTAACGTGAAACTTTTCAAATAGAGGCCTCATATTTACCCAGAAGGTCTTTTAGGATATAAAAATGTAGCAGTACTTTCTGTTTATTCTTTTTAGATTAGTTAAATGCTATTTGGTTTTCCACAGCTTTTGAGATAAGGAGCAAAACTTCACTGTGTCTCAGAACAGACCACCACACAGTTGTAAATGAAAGTAAGCTTAACAGCAATGTTGAGCTGCATCGTGACAGCCAGTTCCTGCTCAACAAAAAATAATCATCATCCCCATTGCTGTGACCCTGAGAGCACCTTCCCCAAGCAAACACAGGCACTTACTGACCCTGCCGGGAGTCCCCAAGGGATCCAGGCTGCCCCTCGGAGTTACAGCTCCCTGCAGCAACACCAAGCCACACCCCGATGGCTTCTATTCCTGTTCTCCCGGTCCTGGAGAGGCAATTTTTTTATCTCAATTTCCCCAGCTTGAACAAGTTTTGCTTCTCACCTACATCACAAAGGCATTAAATACATTCTTAGAAAGCAGGTGGAAAGCAGTGATTGCTGACTGAAATGAAACTGCTCCGTAACAAAAAAATTAGCAAACCAGTGCTTAATAGAACATTCACTCAATGGAATGTAACACTTCTGTGAGACACAAAAAGCTTACACCGAACTAGGTCACTGAATACAAACTTTCAACTTTTAAAACAACAGAGTAACTTTCTCTGCAAGTACTCACAAAGCTCCTCAAATACAAAAGACCAAATTTTATTTTTTTAAGAGAGGATTAAGAGCAATTTAAGGCCAAAGTACCAGCAAGGAAGACTAGTATGTGAAAGTAGACAAGAAATATTTAATAAATAAGCACAGGCATTTGCAAGGTTATGCCTCTATCTATTAGCTAACCTGTAAAGCTGTTCCCAGGAAAAGATACTAGCGAAAATAGACATTTATACAAAATTATAAAATGCTTGTTAAATGAATTATTGCTTTACAAGGGATGTAAACATCCTTTTTCTATTATAGTACCAATTAGGTCTCTCCAAATTTCTAAGGTTTGTTAAAATGGAACTTGAATTATGCAAAAAAACCCAATATAAACTTTCTACAAAAAAGAGTCCATCCCATTCCTGAGTATGCTAAAGCTATAAAACAGAAGGAGCACCGAGCAGGCAGCAGTTTTCACAGTAAGAGGTCTTAAGGACATTTTCTTTCTACACACTGTTTCCCTCCTTCTTCATATTCTTGTTTAGAAATCCACATCTGTTGAAAAGTACCCTATTAGAAAAAAAAAAAAAAGAAAAAAACCAACACACAATTAAAAAAATTAATCAGAAAACAAATGAAAGTTAATTGAAACATGATTAGCTTTTTCTAGGAAGGAAAACAAGCAAGTTCTTATGTTGAGGTAATAGGACTTGACCTGCTTAACTGTCTCTTCCTTGATTTTTATTTTGCAGTGATTAAATTCAAGACAGGACATGCAGTACCAAATGCTGATTTCAATCTCCCTTTTCCACGCTGATAAATTAATCCCCACAAACCATTTCAGCACTCAGCAACTTGTAGAATTAAATTCAGGAACATGATGCAGAAACATGTTTGCTACTTCCATGGCCTACTAGATACATGTAAAGACTGTATTTCAAGCCTGCACCTTTCCATTAAAAATGGGAGAAGGTGGCAAGATATGTTTTCACTGGAAATGCTCATGTCTGTTTTTTAAATAGATCCTCCTCACCTTACCATGAGGGTGGCCAAGGAGACTGTGATTGCTACGTGAGCACAAACCCTGCAACACACACTCATGGGGAGTTAGATTTTGGGGTGACAGTTCTGCTTAGCACAGAAACACAGTAAGCCAGGTTTACTAACCAAGGAAGCCAAAATGGAGCCACCAATCCATGAGCTGAACCTCCGCTCCACAGTCGTGTTGTTCGCTATCAACTTCAGGCGCATGCTCTGAGCAGAAAAGGGGGCAAAACAAAATCATCAGACCAACTGCAGGCTGGTCACCTTCAGGGACAAGAAGCATAAGGAACTTGGTGTATATACCAAAATGCAGGTGGGAAAGGTCCATTTTATTACATTTGCAATACTGCTCATCTGCCCTCTATTTAGAATCCAAGAACAGCCACAGTGGAACAGGACATGTTGTGGCTTTTACCTCGTCTCCCAACAGGGAGCAGCAGCAAATGCTTAAGGCAAGGAATAGGGCAGGTGGAGAGCAGTAATATCCCAGTATATACTGTCCTCTCCAACACTGTACTGGCACTAAATGTCTATTGTTGCTGGACTTAATTAATTTTTTTTTTGAGCCATTTATTCTTTTTGTTTTCAAAATGCCTTGTAGCAATAAAATCTTTGCATTTCAGTGGGTTCCTCCTCAGCAGTGAATGACTACCTTTGTCAGTTTTTCCTAACATTCACCACTTCAAAGTTGTTACAAGAACATTTTAGCTTGAATCTGTAAAATTCAAGAAATACTATAAGCTATATCTACTTTCAAGAACACAGGTGTAAGGTATTAATGCTTTGACATTAAGTGATATGTAGGTATGTTAAATCACCAGGTTTTTGTCTATGAATAAGTTGAGCTGTCTGCAGAAATGAGGAAAAACAATTCCTACAACAAAGTGACAAGACCTCAGGCAGAATGACTGAATGTGCCTCAAATTACTCAGCAACACTTCAAAAGAGGGGCCATCAAGGGAAATAAGTGTTGATTAAGGACAATTGCAGAACTTAGGATCACCATCTGAAAAGCAGGAGTGGAGCAGTAAAATACTGAAGAAATATTGGAATTTATTTTGTATAAAAATGTTCGTATAAAAACTTGTTTTCTTTAGAGAAGGAGATTTCTTACCCTGCAGAAATCTGTTCAGCTGTTTGGTTCCTAACACAGTCAAGGCTATGACACATGCTTGTGCATTTATGTGGCAGAAAAGCAAAATGGTAAGTACTCAGAGTGGGAACTGAAAGAGTTGCTTTACCGGTGGAGTTTTCTGAGACAGCTCTCTGTTCAATCTGTCTGTGAAACTCTGTATGAGAGTGTTTCCTCCTGCTACAATCACACTGCCATAGAGGCCCTAAAAAGAGAAAAAACAACATTAACAGCATTAACTTGGCAAACAGCTGTTACTCAGAATAGAGAGGATGGAACACAAGTACATGTAGTCAACAGCAACATCACTTGATGCCAAACAGTATTACCTCTCCCAATTCAATTAATTATTTAATCACTTAAAAATATTTCAAGACAGCTTAATATTAAACTATAGAAGGAAGAGAGAGGCCACATGATTATCTAATGATAATCATCATTCTAATGATAATCATCATAATGAAACACAATATATAGATGATAATCATCATAATGATTATCATCGTTCTAAATGATTTCACAGAACAATTTCTACTGTGGAGAACCCTAAACCTACAGATCTTCCCTGCATCTGAAGTGCTGGTTTTCTTACAGCTGGATGCAACACTAAAGAAAACCCCACAGCCCTGCTGATAGAGAGTCTTCTATCTCAGTAATGCTTCAGGTGGTGAAACCACAGCCCAGCTTATAGAGCCTGCCTGACGTGCCACTTAAGAGGAAAAATTTTTGGAACAACCCCCATGTAGTCTGTATCAGACCTGAATATTTTCAAATTGACACCTGAGAAAGGTAGAACATAAGTTTTTAAAAAGAAAGTTTTCCTTTAAAACCTCTTCCTTCTACTCTCTATAAATTCCATATACTTTCTAAACATAAACCAATTACATCCTGCCATGCCTAAAAATCTGAAGGTAACAGTCAAAGTTATGAACATAAAATGCTCATCTGAAGCCAGTCCAGGGCACATTATGCAGTGCCAGCCACAAAATCTGCACATTAGACACTTAAATACAGATAGAAACACTAAGTAAAAGAAAAAATTCTGATTTAGCATTTTGTAAGAAAAACCAGTAATGGTGCAAATGCCTATACACAAATATGTGACACTTATAGAATTATTCTAGTGTGTTTACCATTATCCTAGTAAATCACATTTCCTCATCAACAGTGTTCTAGTCCCCAAAAACACGTACCAGCACAGAAATATCTACGCCTTAAAATCCTCCCGGGCTGACTAACACTCACCGGCCTGATGTCGATATCACACATTCCAACGCTTGTTGTGACAACGTGGCTCACACCCAACATCGTGTTACCAGACAAACCCTGCAAGCAAAAGGAGGAATCTACACATCATCTCTTCAGAAGAGCAAGGCATAGAAAAGCTCCGATAAGCTGAATTTAGAAGTATTACTAGAGAGGGAGCCAGGCATTTTTTTAGGGGAAGAAATACGGCTATTTTCCCATTCAGCTCGTCATCACCCACTTGGAACGTTTCACCCTTCACTCGCCCAGTCCTAACAAGACAGGGAAGTCCCATCCCCAAGAGAACTCCACAGTGCAAATACACACATCCACATCATAACACTAAGAACACCACACAAAAGGAAGCCAAGTGGTAACCTAGCAATGCAAAGCCTTCCAATTACACCTATCATTGTGGCTTTACCTTTACATTGGAAGGATCAAACAATCCCTCGGGAATTTTCAGACGCTCCGCACCGAAGTCACAGTTGTAGCCGTTGGGGAACTCATAATGAACTGTTGGCATCTGTGCTGCCACCCTGGAGCACAGCGAGAAAGCAACACACTGAAGTGCTCTGTAAACAGGCTGTCAGGTTACCTAAGCAGTGTTATAAACTACATTTCCAATGGGAATATTGTGATTGGTAAGACTTACGCTTTCAATAACAATGATCTCACCTTGGAATATTAAATAAAAAGCTATCACCTGGATGTATGCTGTATCCCTACTTTCATAAATAAACAGTTCCTGGACAAAATTTTCTTCCATAACAAAACCAGCCAACAGCAATGAACAGGCTGAGCACCCCCTGCACAACTGGTAACTAATTCCACAAGAAGGTAAAAAAGTAACATACTGTTCATCATAGGTTGAGTCTGATACTTGGAGGACAGAAGCTTGGAAGTCCTGAATGACACACTGTGGAATTAAGAATAACATGGTTATAAGAATTTCAGTCTTCAATTTTATAGAATTTATAGAATTGTTACTAACTTTTTAAAGATTTTCTAGATCTTCAGGAGAAAATCCTGATATACTTGCAAACAGAACTTATTTATGGGACACTCAGGGGAGCTGAGAACAGGAGGAATGACCTACTTACATTGCACATGTAGTTGTGCCAAGACCTGGTGACCTGGGGCAACTTCTCTTTTCTCTTCCAATTTGCTGGGGACCCCTCACGAACTGCCTCCTGGGATTGTAGAATAAATGATCATCAGTTAAACATTTAAGCCTTTCCTCAAGAAAGCACTTAGTAAATAAAGTTACTTTCCCACCTTTGAAGCAATCATATAGGGAGGAATTATCTCTATGTTCATTTCCTGAAACAATTCCCGGCACTGCATGGTAATAAAGTCTCCTGCAAGTGGTGATTTTACAATACCTAGAGAACAAAAAGGGGATCCAACATAAAAATATAAAAAAACCCAAAAAAACCCAAGCAAACCAAAAAAACCCCCCAAAAACCACTAACCTAGAAAGTACCAAAATCATGAATAAACTCACTCAACTAACTATTTATCAGTGAACACCACTAGGGTTTTTCCCTGTTTAAGGGGATATACAGATTTTAAAGCAACAACAAAACTGTACAAGCTGAAATCAAGCTAATTTGACCTTGATACTGCAATGCTGTTACCCATGAAAGTTATTACCTTGCTGAAGCACATATCCATCATGCACTGGAATAGCAGTGGTGTGTGTTGCTCCACTATCCAAAATGAGACCTGTAGATCTCCCATTAGCAAAGCTAGCCAAAACGATTAAGGAAAACATTGTAATTTTCACTTTGGAAAAAAAATGCTGCCATACAGTTAGAGCATAACTAGGAACGAGGACCCCAACGTGTTACTCCTTGGCTCTACAAAAGGATTTGTCATTTTCCAGTGTGTACCATCATTCTGTGAAGTGCATAGAGTGAGCACCATTTAACTTCCATCTGTGAACTAACTCCAGCTTCGGATGTACAAAGGCGAGATTTCACATCAACACCATGCAGCAAGCTCTAAGTACACCCAACTCATTTAGACTCTGAAGCTGAAAACATGTTATTAGTTTAAAACAATTACAAATATTCTTCTTAAGGCTACGGGAACTTCAAGATCTAATTGCTGCATTTACTAGTGTGGACAACACCATTTTAGGTCTGTAATATTCTTATCCAGGGTATACAATGAAAAAAAAAATAATAGTAAGAAAGACTTGGCCTCCAAGGAAAACAGTCAGATCGGGAGAACTTCAAAAATGAGCTCTAATGCTTTAAAGTTCAGAAACGGAATTTGTTTACTTCCTCCTTGGATGTTTATGGAAAAATCAATTTGAAAGAAGTCAGACATGCTGTTACACTCAGAATTGCCTAGAATAGGTTTGCCATAATTTCCTGGGGGAGGAATAAAACCCCATGCAGTGAAACACTTCGAAGGATACGCTGTCAGAACGGCAGTTTTACATAGGAAGAAGGCAGGGATGTTGTAGTGCTCAAACATCAACTCCGTCAGTTTTTCACGCTTTGCTCTAGTATTCCACTAAAAAATAATAAATCCAACCCACAAATAAGTGGCCAAAAAGAAGATGTGTTTGCACACTAAAAGGCTGCTAACACAATAAAGAATAATTAGAAGAACGGCAGGTATAGTTTCAAATCAGACCAAAAGGCAGATTTCTAGCACTTTACTTCTTTACAACCTTTTTTATTCCAATGATATTACAAGAAATTAATGGTCGTCTATCACACAAAAGTGATACACACCTTTCCTGTTACAACAGAGATTTCTTTATACTTCTACAGCTCTTCCAGTATCAGTCTCTCATAGAACTCTCCAAAACAAGTACCATGCCCTTTCCCAAGGGGAAAGCTGCATGAAGTAACTTGCCCAGTGGGAAGGAAAATAAATCCAGATTTTCCAGTTTCCAAGGTACCTGTCTACAGTTCTACTGTAGTTGATTAAGCCAGGATATATCTCAAATATTCAAAACATTACTGAAAATGTTTTTTTCCAAGCCAATACAATAAAATAAGATTAGGTCTGTAAGGAGAATGTTAAGGGGAACCTCTATTCAGACACCCACTGAGCCATCAAATACGAAACAGCCTTTGCAAATTCATCTACACTCCACAAGCTGCAATTTAACACAAGAGAATAACGAAAAAGAAAATCCTTTTTGTAAGATTTTATTAAAGAAAGGCATAACTTGTGTATGGCATTTCTACCTTTTCTACTCTGACTTCAAGATCTGCCCTTCAAATGCTGTTATTAAATGACAGAAACCTTGTCCACTGATTTTCCCAGAAATTTGCATTCATCCACTTCAGTTGCCTTACAAGACCACTTACAGAAACAAAGACAGAAAAATTAAAACTTCTCCATTATAAATGTTATTCTGTGTCATGTAATAGTAGCTGTAAGGCTGAATGAAGCAGCAGATTTTCAATGGCATTTTACTAAGTGTAACTTAATATATATAAGACATCCAAACATCTTTTTCCTTTTATTCTAGGCAGTAAAATTTCTTTTTTTAGATTTTGACTTCTTTTCAATAAGTAAGAAACAATAGCACATTGCAAATACTTTCTAATACAACTCATAGAAACTGTTTCAAAATGATTTGGTTTTATTCTGGAATCTGGCAAAGTATTTTAAAATTGTCATTTCTGTAGCTAAGATTTAAAACTTGTCACCTAAAAGCCACTTATCCAAGACTAATGTTTGTAGAGTCAGCAAAAAAGACTTATCAAAATGCAAAGCTGCTTTTACTCACTGGTGCTTCAGACATAAGGACAGGATGCAAGCTCGCTTCAGATTTAATGTGCATCTTGTAAGTGTGATCCAGTATTGCCTGGAAACTATCCCAGTCTTCAACTGTAACAAGATTGAGGCAAGTAGATTAGTTACATCCAAGTTTTGGTTTATTTCATAAATACATAGAGGTTTTCCAATTTATTTACTTTTTTTTTTTCTGCACAGAGCTCTTTAGTCAAAAGCTATCTCAGCAGACATAAACCTCTTTTAACAGCTCTGCAGAATCCTCTTCCTTTGTAACTACCACGATTTCAAGAATTACGGTGAAAGTCCACTAACAGTGACAACCAACCATATTCCATGCAATCTGTAAACCAGGTATCTGTTCTTAACAGCTTGTTGGCATGAAAGCTATGACCTTCTGCAGCCTGGCAATGCTATTTTAAAATCAGGTAGAAAAAGACAGAGCACCATACTCATTCCATTTTTTAAAGGTGAAATGGCCTCCATATTCTCCCTCGGGACTCTCAGGGCATTGGTGTCTATGTAGTAAGTTGGGCCCCCTTGTTTGCCTTTGTCACCATCTATCTCCATCAGAGTGCTGCCATTGTCCCTTTCCAGCACCACGCCAATGGCTGTTGGAAAATCAACCTGTAAGGCAAGAGGCAAGCAGTACATGAGGATTAATAATGTTTTGAAGGTTGTTTTTTTGCTCATAAATTCAGAGGTTCCCTTATACAATACATTTATAACAAAACCCAATGTATTCTGAGAAGTTGAAACTCACAAACAAGACCAAAGGCATAAATTCACGTTGTATTTCCATCGAGGCACACAGACTCTCACCTTTGGACAGTCCTCGCCTGCATAGCCCGCTCTGACAGTGTACGAGCCAATGTCAAACACCAGAGCTCCAACTTCATCTGAAAAGATTGTTAATAAATGGTGAATGGTTATTGCACTTTTCTGCAACCCTGACCTTTCCCTGCCCGCTGCCTGCTTTGCCTCCAAACGCAGAAAGGTCAAGGGATCGAGGCAAGGAGAAACTTCTCTGTTCAGAACTCCAGTTACCAGAGAGCTACTGGAGGGCTGCAGACGGGCTTGGACTGCAACCCCTTCCTCTCGTGTGAGTAAAAGGGGAATTTTAATAGACGAGGGAGAACGTGGTTGCATCTAAACAGATCACAAAATAAAGCTTCCAAGTTGTAACTCAGCAGCCATATGAAGCCGGGCGAGCCCGGAGATCCCGGGGGGGATCGGGATGAGGAAGGTGGGACTGGAAACAGCGACTGTGCGAGCGAAGGGGCCACAGCACGAAGCGCCCTCACTCCTGCGGGTCCCGATCCCCGCTGACCCCTGGGCTCCCTAAGGCAAAAACCTGTCTGAAACCAATCCCCAGACCCCGGAGCCCACGGGGGGACCCACACCCGGGTCCCGAAGCACCGGGACCTTCCCCGGCCCCCGAATATCGCCGATCCTGCCCCAGGCCGCGGCCCGGATGGTGTCGGGGGGAAGGAACCTCGGCCCAGAAGGACACGAACAAGGCCCCCGCCGCCGCCTGCCCCTCACGGGTGGGACGCGGAGCAGCCGTGAGGGCTCCGGGCCGGGCTGAGGGAGGCGGGAAGCGCCCGGGGGAGCCGCACGCGCCGCCTCGCGGGGCGGGGGAGGGGAGGGCGGCGCCGGACTCACCTCCCCCGTACACGCCGCCGCTCATGGCTGCCGCTGGGCCCGGCCCCGCCGTCCACCGAACCCGCGCCGCCCGACCCCGCTACCCGCCCGGCCCGGTGTCCGCGGGCCCCCCGCGCTCCCCGCCCGCTCCTCCCGCCGCCGACCCGGCAACAAAAGCGCCGCGGCCGCGCTCCCGCCCGCGGCCCGGCCCGACCCGCAGCGCCGAGCGCCCGCCCGCCAATGGCAGCGCCGCGCGGGCACAGCGGGCCAATCGCGGCCCGGGGGAGGCGGGGCTGTGCTCGCGGGCAGCCAATCCGGAGGCGGGACGCGGAGGGCGGGCAGGGCAGTGGGGGGCGGTGTGAGGGGAGAGGCGGGCGGGGAGGGGGAGCGTGAGGGGAGGGAGAGGTGAGGTGGGGAACGGTGCGGGGGAATCACAGAGTCACAGAACGGGTCAGGGTGGAAGGGAGCACAGTGGGTCACCTGGCCCAACCTCCCTTCTCCGGCAGGGTCGTCCCAGAGCACGTGGCACAGGATTGCGTCCAGGCGATTCTGGGATATCTTCCAGAGTGAGGGAGACTCCACACCCTGCCCGGGCAACCTGCTGCAGCGCCCAGTTACTGCACGGGAACGAAGTTCTTCCTCCTGTTCAGGTGGAACTTCCTGTGCATCAGTTTCTACCCGTTGCCTCTTCTCTTATTAGTGGGCACCACCGAGCAGAGCCTGGGAGGCAGGCCAGAGACATGACGAGAGGACATAGTGTCAAGCTGCACCAGGGGACGTTTAGGTTCAACAACAGAAAGGTTTTCATCATAGAAAGAGTGATTAGACATTAGAATGGGCTGCCCAGGGACGTGGTGGAGTCGCTGCTTCTGGAGGTGTTTAAGGAAGCACTTGGTGTGGCACTTACTGTCACGGTCTGCTCGTCGTGGTGTTGGGTCATAGGTTGGGCTCGGTATCAGAGGTCTTTTCCAACCTAATTGGTTCTGTGATTTTTGTGGTTCCCCTGCTGCTGTCACTGATCTGTTGGGCTCTTGCACCGAGAATAAAATGTGGTTGAAGTATATCTTGATACCCCCGCGTTGTGCTGTTCCTTGCTGGTGCGTGTGCAGGGCTGGGCAGTCCAGATTTGCCGGCTCAGCTGAGGATTTCGCAGCTCAACTTGTCATTTAGGCTCTCACATCGCCTTGTTTGGTGTCGGCCTGCTCAGCCAAACCTGGTGTTCAGCCAGAACAGCCAGACAGAGGAAACTATGAAGTTGTAGGAATTCAAGAAAACAAAAGAAAGAGACCTCAGGCATAACCAGCAGTTAGCGTTAGAGAAGCCTAAAATTCTAGCTGGAGAAGAGGGGGATTGGCTTAAAGGGCAAGTGTTCCTGGTATGCACCTTTTTCAATTCTTATATGAAGTAGGGTTTTTTTGGAGGGGCTGAGGAACTGAGTGTTCTTTTAATGTGACTCGATTTAGTCAACCTAATAGAATATTTTATTACCTCTATGTTTGCCTATAAAATGCAACATAGCAAAATTATCTTAATAGCAATTACTTATTTGACTGTAAATAATAAAAAAAATGTTTCTTTAATTTTCATCCTAAGACAAAAATCAGTGGTGTGAGCTCGCTTTGTCTTATTTTGATAGGGAGTTCAGAACTTCCTACAAAGCTTTGTTTTTTGTCTAACTTGTGACTTAAATTTCAATTATACCTCCTTATTTACACTGAGTTTAATCAGAGAGGTAAGAAGAGAGATAAAATTGACATTTGGTGTACCCAGTAGTTTTATGCAGGAAGTTTGTAAAGCTGTTGAAAATAGATCTAACTATTGAAAACGTCAACAAAATTTATGCTGGTGAAGGAGAAAATCAGCCTGGATGTGTGTGTTTGGACTGCAGCTCCCAACATGCTTCAGTTAATGCTGGGCTGGTGACCAGCAGTTCCCTTCTAAGGGTGAAGGTGTGAAAACATAGGAAAAATAGTAAAATCCAACAGTTCCAAGGGGCAACAGTTGTGAGGGTTTTCAAGCACAATTATGACAGTTACAAGGAGGTGATTTGATTTACTAACTCTCAAGAGTGAGGAATTTAATTTGATACAGTCTGACTCTCTGGTTCTTTAATGACCAAACTTCATAGTTTTATCCTGCAATTAAGAAATTAATTTTTCTATATAAGTTACAGTACACTACAACTACAGCATATCGATGCTAGCATTTAAATCCTGCAGTTTCATGAACTATACATCATAAAGTCAGTGCACCTGGGTTTTGTATTATGGAATCTTAAAGTTAGCGTGTTATCATAATTTCCAGTATGAAGTTAGTATGCTATCATGATTTCCAGTATGTGGCACTAATACTCAAGGTAGAGCTGTTTGAGGAGGAGGAATTAATTGCAGAGGGGAAAAGTGGTTTAGAAAATTTGGAATTACTGTGCCAGAGGATCTTCATTTAGCTCCTGCTTGTACTTTATTTTGTAGTAATGATTCATTGTATTCATGTATTGATTCAGTGTGATAATTGACACTTTAAGCCAGATCCTGCTCACTGCACAAGAGCTGCCTGTGGCTGATCTGCAAGCCAGAAACTAACACAGCATTCGGTTGCTTTATTTTTCTTCAGTATTTCTTCAACACAGAAGAGTTCCTGGTGATGCCGTCAGGAAATGTGTACCAGGGTACAGAGGATTGTGGCACGTGAGGCTTGGAGAGAGGATTCACCTTCACAGCGCCAGTAGCTGATGGGGACCGATCGTGAGAACTGCAGGTAACACACACTGGGAATCTTGCTGGTATCGGGAAGCCTCGGGATCTGACAAGCATAAGGAAATAAAGCCAAATCCGTGTAATCCTCAAGAAGCCTGGAGGATAAGGGGAAGGAAATTTAGACTGACAACTCTCCAGGTCTTACTTTTCTCTGCCTTGAACTTGCAGTGTGAATAACCCTACAAGGCTCAGCGCACAAGGGAAATAGACTGCAGGTGTCTATTTCCAGCAGAGTCCAGCCTTGCTTAAATTTTGGATTATTTTAGTGAATTCCTGCACATCATCCTATGTTTGCATAAGAGCAGGTGAAATCTAAAGTTTTACCGCTGACCATAATGCATCCAGATGTTTTCTGGGAAGGTTTAAGTATTTCTGCTTAGTTTTCTCAGAGGCAAGGATTGTAAAATCAAAGTAGATAGAAACAATGACTGTACTTTATCTAGTTTCCCATATTGGTACACGTGGCTGGAATATCTTGCCAGGAGTTTCAGGTGCAGGTATAATGCACACTCTTTGGTTTTCATGGGAATTTCACATACCTATTTACTGTATGTGACATTGTATATAATAACTCTAGAGCCAGATATGAACAGAAATTGTCCTCAGGAATAAAGAGAAGAATAATTTTGAGGCATGAACCAAGGCACCAAATACTGATGCTTACTCACAAGCAAAAGTTAATTTCATCAGTGATAGTCTGGAGAAAGTGAAGTTCCCAAATTATTGCTTTAAGGTTTCTAAAACTTCACTAAGATGTAATTGTTTCAAGCAAGTACATTCACCTTTTTAGTAACATAAAGCAATGTAGAAAGTGATGCATATGTCAAGCCAAAACTGAACAAAAATGATTTTTTGTTTCTCAACAAGCTGCGCTTCCCCATGGGGTGGTTGATGGGCTGTTGCTTTTGAGCAGTGCCATATAAGTGCCAGTCAGTCTCCCAGACTGCAGTGCCAGCAGACTGACTGTGACAATGGCTTATTCATAACGTCTGTGGTCCTCCTTGATTCTTGATTGCAAAATGCATGTTAAAGGTTTTATTTTTCTTATTTTCAGATGAGGTCTTCTGTGTTTATGTGAACTGAGAAAGCATCTGTAGATGAAAGAGCAGAATAATCATTAGTACTCATTCAGTCAAAAACTTCGTATGACCTCTCAGCTTTCCACTTTCTTTGCTAAAGTACTTGGGTATTTTGTCAGTTTAAATACTTCCCTTCCTTGCTGAGATGCTGTGAGTATAAATACGCTGCCATTCTCCCTGTGCAGAGAAAAAGCGAGAACAGAAACTAAATACTGAACCTCACTAAGGGGCCTCAACGTTGGCATAATGACCTCTAGGTTCTTACCTCAGACTGCTCAATTATGATTCATATAAAATGTACCAAAGACAGACACCTTAAACCTGGATAACCACTTTACAGGCTGTTTGGGCTTAGCAGCTGAAAATGCTGAGGAAAGGAGGTCTGAAATCTCTCTGTGACTCCAGCAAGGCAGTTCTGGGGTTATGTGTTCCCGAATCTTCTTTTGGAGCTGGTGTGTTTAACTAGTCCTTTTGTAAAGGACCCACGATTCAGCCTTATTTTAGGACATGATTGAAGGAAAAAGTGATGGTTCTTGTCATTAATAGACAGTCAACTTTCCATCATCAATGGATGGCCCGACTAGAGTTTGGAGAGCATGCTGAGATTCCATCTGACTGGCTGGAATAATAGTGACTGGGATACACTGGAGAATGGGGGAATAATATTAGTGCTGCTGAACCATAAGTGGTCACTGAAACCAAAGTAGGAACATCTGGACCCTTTTCTTGTTTAGGTAAGGCAGAGTATGGATACACAGAGCCAGATTTGGTCAGCAATGCACAGCAATATTTGCCTGGAACTGGTTCTGAGGTAATAGGTCTCCTGGGCTGAGCCAACCCTGGCCAGAACTGAAGTGTGCTTGAATTGCCCTTCTCAAATGAGTCTCTTGTGTACATATGTCTCACTTGGAACAGATCTGGCAGAACTTACTGTTTCAGGCTTAGTGCTTGGTCTGTAGTCCCTTTGGATTCTTGCAGGGCTTATTTGCTTGGCAGCTGGGCCACCTCTGACCTGGCTCAGTACCTCTCATCTGCAGAAACAAAGCTCTTTACAGCTGGGAACCAGCTTAGCCTGATAAACAGAAGATCTTTGTGTCAGCTGAACCCTGCCATTAATGAGGCACATTGATCCCCTGTGCTTCCCACTGCTCCAGTAGGAATCTGGATGCGACAGCTGAGCAGGTGGCATGGACTGCAGATCTGTTTCTTGCTCAGGTGCTCCGTCTTCAGCCTTGCAAGGTTCAAATCCCTATTCCCGGCTTTCCAGGAGGTGCTGCGTTGCCTCAGTAGCATTTTCAAGCTGTGATGCCGTGCAGGTCAGACCCATGGCTCTGTGCAGCCAGGGGGAAGGAATCCAAAAGGGAGCTGCTGACTGACCCCTTCCAAGAGAGCAGAGCTTTGTTGGGTGAAATGAGGCTGTCTGGGGAGTAGAGATCGTCAGTGACCTTGCAGGTGTTGTGACACGTTTTGTGTCACTTTTTTGGAACCCTTTCGACATCTTCGTCTGCTTTACTATAGAAAATGGTTTTCACTTGACATCTGGAAATGTTTGTTGTGCAGGGGAGGTTTTGGTGTGACTGTGTCTGTGCTGAGTTTGCTCTCCCACCAGGAGAGGGCACAGGCAAAGCAGGGGCAGAGACACCAGGCATCCAGATAGTGCAGCAGGTTTTGGAATACAAACTAGAAGAGCATGACTTCCACTGGGCTTCAAAAAACCAAGCATTGTCTTGGTTTATGTACTATTGTATCGAAGAAAAAGATTGTTATAAAATTAATTATTAAACAGTAGTGAGGGAAAATAATAGTGCATTTGCTGGATGGGCATGTTTGCAAAGAGATTGTCACTTCTTTCCTGAATTCATTCAGGCCATTACTGTGACATGTAGGTACTTTGTCATCCTAAATGAGTATGTAGAGCGATGCAATTGCACTGCAGCAAGAAGAGTGATGTGGAAAAGGGTGTGCTTTTATTGAAGAGATATCAATTTGTAGAAGCAGCTAAGGATTGCAGTGCTTTATCTGAATGTTTATTCACAGAATATGTGTAATTCTGGGGCAGTCACGCTACAGCTGTTCAAAAAATCAGCTGCTGAATTACAGCATCAGCACACATCTGTATTAATATGCTCCATTTTAAAGAGCCATTGGGATTGTATATAAGACCTTTGCGTTATTTGGTGTTTATAATTTGATGATTATTTGAAATTTGCTGTAACAGGTAAGTTCATGGCATTTTTTTATAACTAGTGTAAGAATTCCAATTTTTATATCAAGAGATTTGCAATCCCTTTTTCTTCCAATTACACAGTTATCTTAGAGTCTGATTCTTCTCTCACACCACACTGGCACAGTGTCTTTTATTTCAGTGCAGCAGAATCGTCTCCAAGAGGTGGCTGAGGCCCAAGGCACCTTCCTTGCAAGGGAAATTGAGAGGAATGAGTGTTCCCAAGGAAAAGCTGTGATAGTGCAGAACCTGATAAGGTCTGCAGATGACAAGTTTTCCTTGGGTCCTGATATGTCAGCTCATGGGAGTGGGTAATCTTCATTAGTCACTCCTTTATATGAAAATTAGCTATGGCATAGGGAATACTGGCTAGGAGAGTGGTTAGGGATGTTCTTTCTCACAGGACATAAACAGCATATGACAGCACCACTCCATGACAGCCTTGGTATTTTGCATTTACTAATTGCTTATTAACTGCATTTATTACTTGTTTTCTTTGAACAATAAACAAAAATAGAGATAGAAAACTGTCTAGCACTGCGGGATGCTTGTGGTAGGGAGAGCTAATTTAAGCAAGTCTCAGGTATTTTTAAACTAGTGCTTTTAGGAAACTGGGCTTATGCTACCTGTTTGATTGCCTCCACAGATGATAAGGTTGCAGCATAAGTACATTATAATTGCTGACAACAGAAAATCCATCTAGAGCGCAGACTGCGTGAGTATCTTTATTCTGGGAAGAGCTTTGATCAGAAATTTTTGCTTTTTGAGACACACAAAGGAATCCAAACATGAAACACAACTGGAGGAAACCAGGCCTTTTAAGCTCTATTTCTCAGAAACTTCTTATTTTCAATGGCTTGTTTAGATCTGCCTTAAAAAAAACAAAAACAAAACCAAAACACAAACCCAAAGCTGTAGACACGATTTCTCTAAGTGTGCCTGAGCCAGGTGCCAGCACAGAGAGAGCCAGTCCTGGGCACTCCAGGCCTGTGCTGCTTTGTACAAGTCCTAGTGCCACGTGGATCCCGAGGCTGCAGCACCTGCCAGAGCCGTGGTTTGTTTGACTTGGTGGCTGATGGTTAATCTGAACCACCATCTCTGAGGGTAAGCCAGCAGGGGCTGCAGGTGTCACCAGCACATTTCACCTTGCCCTGTCTTGTTGAATGGTTGGACTTGCCTGGTCCTCTCTGGTCAGAACTACTCCAGTTTTCCTGCTCTGGGGTTCTCCAGCTATGGTGGTCATCACCTATTGGAGTATTTTGGCACATAGTTTATGGGGTCAGCAGAGACTGATCTGAGTCATTAAGGTACTAGATGACAAATACAGGAACTGGAAAAAAGATGGAGTGAGAGTAACTGACTTCTGGGTTTGGAGGCATCTGTGTTAAAATGCAGACTGTGTCTATGAATTTGACTAAAATGGAGTACTAAAGCAGTGTGTTCATAGCCAGATGTTTGCATTTTCTGAATGTTAGTACTTTATATTCCTCAGTTTATCCCACTGAATTTCACTGCAATAACGTTCCCAGATAAAACTAAATCATGGGAAAGCCAGAGAATGCTGAAAGGCTGTCATTTCTACTCCTAAGGAATGTTGTTATCTTCTAGCATGAACACCCTTGACATCAGCTGGTCGAGCTGCAATATTCCTAATGGAGAAGCACAAGGTCACTAATAATGGGTTTGGCATCATCTGACAAGGCACATGTTTGTCCTCTAGGAGGACAGAGAAAGGAAAAAAAAATACATTGTGCTTACTCAACACTGTAATTTTCAGAATCATATCCATAGCCTAGGAAACAGAAAACATCATTCACCCCTTTGATGTTTACATGATGTGACAGTGTAAGGGCCTTTAGAGAAATAATATGTTCTGATAGGTTTGGGGTTTTTTTCTGGAACTCTGTGGTATAAAGGGCACTGGGCCTGCTAAAGCCTGAGCTCATTTTCTCCAGCTGAAAACCAGATTGGAGAAGACACACCTAGAAGGAAAGACAGAATTTGGAAAGGATGGAGAAGGTGTGATTGTCTTTATACCAGGTGACTACAGGCATGTTTTAGTGGATAAATTCTGCAACAGGATGCATGTCATGAGCATTTAAATGTTGAGCCAGAAAAATGCTGAAGACTTTTGATTCCCACTCGCTTGACTGAGCTGATCCTTCCTGGGACGAATCGCTTCAAATAAAATCAGTAATAACTTATTTATTGAGTGGTTCCTGTCTCCAGTCTTTTCTAACAAACTGAAGAATTTTTAATTTAATTTGCTAATGTGTTGGCAAGCTATATCAGTGTACAGAAAGGATTCTTTAAGGATTGGCAACCCCATTTTCCATTGGGCACTACATATGCTGGACTCAGCAGTATGACACAATGTCACAAAACAAGCGTAAGTTTCTGGTTTTGTGCCTTTTCCTAAGACTCTATTAGATATCTTGCTTCCTGACTGCAGCTCTGTCTTCCCTTCTCCCTATTCACAGGCTGGATTTGTGCTCGTTGTGCTGCCCAGAACATTCACAAGTCCATCTCACGAGCTGAAACACAGACAAGTTTATAGGCCTGGACATGACATAAAATGATGAAGGTTTTAAGACCATCTCTGTGCAAAACCACAGAAAGTTTTTGCATACTTAAATTACCTTCTGTTCTTATATTTAATAACATTTCATGCAAAATATGTCCATGGCAGACTGCATTTGTTCTTACAAAAGCACTTTTGGGAACACTGATGGTAAAGTTTTTGTTCAGTTGTGATAGCAGGTGGAAAGTTTGTAGTTGGATCTAAATTTCTGCAAGGAGTAATTGTGAAAAAATTAGGAGCTTAGATTTGGGTCACCAAAGAGAAGATTTATGGGAACATAGAGCTTGCATTGACCATACACATATTGGTGAACTTTGCCTTCTGTGGTTTCTCAACACAAAATTGTGCTTATCCTCATGTCAGGAAAAAATGTAATATCAGAGGTAATGTTATACTGAGATCTCACTTTGCTCAGATAAAGATATTTGTCAGTTATAACCCAGCAGAGCATTTGCTGGTATGATGCTGCCAGAGTTTAAATAATTAAAAATGAGTTGTCTTCAGCAAATGAATAAAGTACACCTAATGGAGCATTATCATTTGAATATCCTTTCTGTTCATTACTTGTTTGGTCGTAAAATTCAGTCACTTGTAATGGCTCATTCAGCCTTTTTGGAAAATTGTCATGATACAAATGTAATGCCTTCTTCCTGACTGCAATGGGATGGTAGATTTTGAAAACAACAAAAATTAAGCCCTTTCTTCCATAAACCTTTTCAGCAATAGCACTGAAAGCTCTATCTAAAGGAGTCTGAGTCCTTATTCACTTTGTACAGCTGGGGAAACATTTTGTGAGAGCAAGCTGGTAGTACAGCTGAGGTAAATGACTCGTGGCTCCTGAAATCTCAGCTCACTGTCCTAGATGTGAGGACAGTCAGAGGCTGCTGCTGCTCTAGTGACATTTTCTCTCAGGTAGTTGCTGATTCTGTATAGATCTAAGATTTATTGGAAACAAGTGGAAAAATTGAGTGGAGAGATTTGTCTTCCCATTATTTGGTGAACTACAGCATGTACTGCTCTGTGCAATTACCAGTTCAGGCTCTTCCTTCTGTTACCCTTAGAGAGTCATATTTTTAACAGGATTTCCTTGGTAGAAATGGGTCCACTGTGCTTAATACACTGATTCTTCCTACCTTTGTACTTTGTTTGCTCTTGGAGGACCTGGATGTAATTTTTTAACTTAGGTATTGGCAAAGTTTCTTGCCTTTATTCTTATATGAACAAGCTAGGCTTCTCAAGCCTGTCTATCCTCTTCTTCAAGGATCTTCTTCACCTAAATTTGAATGCATCTGAATTGTAAGTAATTGAATTTAGGCAGCTAGGTATAGAAATATCCTGTTTGCAGCCGCTGGTTGCTTCAAATCTGAAATGAAATAGAAGTGGGGCAGAGTTCAAATACATCTAATGTGTTTTCATCAATTCAGCAGGAAACTCAGTTGTCATGGTAGAGCCATTCCCATCCAACTTTTACATAATAGCTGAGTGGTTAGAGCGGCCACCTCGGTTCACTTCCTCCTTCAGTTCTTATTTCAGAGAATTGTGCCCTTCCCTTTAGGTTATTAAAATGATCTGAGTGATAATGCTTTCCAGAATGCTCTTTGAAAGCTGGTTTTTTTATGCATTTAGGAATCCAGAAATCCTGAGGTCTAAAGAAGAGCGAGTAAAAGGAGCCTGATCCTGAATTGTAATTGGTAACATGTGCAAGCAGGGGTGGCAGATGCTTTTCTAGGTTTAATACACAGAATTCCTTCAGCTTTACTTATTAACAGAGTGGTGCAGATGCTAAAGAATCACAAAGGAGATTTCCTTTTCATCTTACTTATGATTTTTTTCCATCTAATCGTGGAGGAATTAACCACACCCAAGTTTATCTCTCTCTGTGACAGGCAGATCAGAGTGTGGTCAAATTCATTGTGATCGTGCTGTGCAAAAATAGCAAAATGCCATTTAATTTGTTCTCTGATGTTTGTCTAGAATCACATCTCCTTTAGGCATAGTTCTCAGTAACACTAAATACAACTGCTGATGTGTTTAATGTCATGAACACAAGAACTCTTGTACAATTTATACAAATGCATTGTTAGGGAAAAATGAGGCTGCAGGAGATAATGTAAATAACTATAATAATAAATAACTTTACGTAACAATAAAGGAAGTGAAAAGGAAATGAAAAATACATCCACTTGTCTGAATACAACTGTGAGCTATTTTAATGGGAAATTTTAATAGAATTGAAAAGAAAAAAAAAGAGAGAATAAACCCAGTGTCTGAATTATCAAATAATCAAAATAATCAAACCCTAATTTGCTTCAATTAAAGACTTAGAGATGCTCCCAATGCTTTGATTAAGAAAAAAATTAGAAAGTTTCTTATTCACCTCAGCAGGCAGCTCTGCAAAATGGAAGATCCCTGTGCTCCTCTGAAGCCATTTAATGCATATATGAGCATGGATTCCCAGAACTATCTATAATACATATAGTGCTTTCTGCTCTCAGTGGCTTTTTTTCCCACTCTCTTTACGTCATTTGCCATTTGTGAGGGTTGCCAGGGTAATGACCAATCATCCCTGGAGAGATGCCTGCTAGTAAGGACAACATAGGCTTTCTCTTTTTTGGTATTCTGCAGTATGTGTTTGAGAGCTATTCTAGCATCAGGATTGCAGAACTTTTGTTTAGTTAGTAGGGAGGGAAAGTTTACAGAGTATGAAATAACAGCTTACAACTATTGAGGTAAGTGAGGATTTTTCTTTTCTATTTTATTAACAGTCCTGTCTGGATTTATTCAAAACATTGAGCATCATTACTTTCTTGTTGTTGTTGTTGTTATTCATGTAGCTGACCTTGAAATTGGTAATAGCAGTTCAAATACCTAATTTGAACAATGAAATCTCAGTAGTGCTGCATCTACAGCAGGTCAGGATTTTATTCTCCTTGTAACTATGAATCCCACAGCCTTTCTCTCCACTACAATCACCATATACGTCCACTCATCCCCAAAATATTTTCAGAAGAATTAAAAACAAGAAACCCACAGAGTGTTGTAATGCAGATTTCAGAGCATTAAACGTGGTTGCCTCTCAGGCAAATGGGAAGTTCTGCATAGTCTTCTCTGTGCTGTACGTGTGGAATAGGCCACATCAACTGGAAACTGAAAATCCAGAGTGCACTCCTGTCCCACAGAATGCTGAAGATGTTGAACTTGTGTTGTTTTTAAATTTTGACTATTGAATAGACACTTGCAGGCTCATAGTCTCTTTGCTCACCCATGGACAATGATTAAATATAGCCTCCAGACTGCAGACATTTTTTCTGGAACAGGGATCAGTAATGTAAGCTGGTTCTGATAATTGCCTCTCTGAATAGGCCCAAATTTTGTTCTTTTGCACGTGAGGGCCCCTAAATAAAGCATAAGAAAGGAGGCAAAAAAAATCTCTTCAGAAGTTCCCAATGATCTCTGAAGTTTCTGTGAAGTATTTACGTGTAATCTGGGTTATGACAGATATGAGTGAAATGTTTGGCTTGGGATGGTTTCTTTTTTTGTTGCTATTGTTTCAAATAACCCACATCAGAAGTATTGTAAGTCCCAAGCATCTTTGTTGGTACAGTTCCCCGTTTGTGTGATGGCTTCCTGGGAGAAAGGGACAATTGATGCAGTTGTTATATTGGTTTTCTGTGGAATTGCTAAGGTATCAAAGTTCAAATTAGTAACTGTCTCATCAAAATTACTATTTGCTGCTTAATATATGTGCATCTACTCCTGTGCTTCTCATCCTGGCAACCTTATGTGTCCTGATGGGCACAACATATATTAATTAGAATAAAGCACATATTTATTTCACTTTATTTCCTGCTTACTGCAAATACATGCAGAGCGTAATTTTGACTCACACTTTTCCCCAGTAGAAAAATACAGTGGGGCACTTAATTAATGGAGCACAGCAGTGAGTCTGGATGTGTGTGCATGACAGAGAAGAGTATTCAGAGCAACAATTTTAAAAGTCTGAGGTGAAAATGATCTTTTCACCAGGCTGTTGAGAAAATATGTTTGTTCAGAAAGTAGACCCGTTTCCTCTTTCTAAAAATTGTTGCTGGTTTTTGACATCTGTGTGCTGGATATCCCTTTTAAGCAGTTTAAGATATGAGTAGTGTTAAATGCTTAACACTGTAGGGGAAAAAAGTAAGCACAAAGAAAATATATATCATTATTTAATGTTTATCAACATTCCATATGATTCCAGCATTTTTAGTAATCTGGGAAGCAAATCCACAGAATGATAATTTTGTATTATTCTAGGTGTTGTCTTCTGGCAGAAAAATAATATGGTGACAGCTAGATAAGGTATGTTAATTAGAAAAGTAGGTTTTCACATGAGAGATTGAGAGGTGAAGCTGTCTGGAAAACATGGTGGGTAGCAAGCCTCAGTCTTTATCTTTCTGTCCACCTTTTTCCTGTCTATCTTCACCATCTCTCTTTCCAATTCGAAAATGCTCCATGATTGTATTATGCAGAGAATAGCATTTACTTCCAGACAGTGGGAGAAAGAGAGAGAGAAGCTGAAGTGGGGAGAAGGGAACCAGCCTGCATTGTGAATTGTTCACAGCACAACTGTCAACAATTAGGGCAAGGTATTTGTGGCTCTGAGGAATGATGCAGAGGCAGAGGGCAGGGAGCAGAGAAGGAAAGCTCCAAGGCTGGGTTTGGTGGTGCAGGAAACTGCCTGAGAGCTGCAGGGAGCAGGCCAGGAGGAGACAGGTTCCTGGAGCATCTCGGTGATTCTGGCATGCAGAGTTTTGGGTGGTAATTTGGGGAGGATGGGTTGGATGGAGACAGACATTAAAGGTTGAGATGCAGTGTTTGCCCATGACACAGTGTGAGTGCTGTTCAGCAATTTGACCCTTTTAATGCCGTGTCTGTTGCTGGAAACTTTGGAGTGGTGAATTCTGGTTGTTTCTTTATCTTGTACTTTTGAATACGTAGAAAAGAAGAGGAATAATTAACAGCACAAACTGACAAAAAGTCAGGCTTCAAACCAGGGTGGGAAAACCAAGCAGATACTCATGAATGGGAAGACATATCAGGATGGCAAAAGAGAAGCTTATCCAGTGTTTCCAGTGCTTATCCTGGAAAGATTAAGACATGTTGGATAAGTGCAAGAATGTATAAAAACATTCAGTAGCCCAAACTCCTCATCCCTTGAGAAACAGAATGCAAAACATAAATGAAGGTGAATAATCATCGAGTGAACAATAGTTTCTAAACATAGTGTATGACAAAGCAAATCACTATTGATGACAGCACTAGTGCTATCACTGCACTGGGCATCTCAGCCTGAACTGTGGCCTTTGCTGTTAGAGGTCAGTTCTCCTGAGACCTGATAGATTATTTTATCTGAGAGACGTCATCTATCCATGATCTGGCATAGATTACCTTTTTGGTCATCTGTTTTGTAGTTTATTAATGAGCAGTATCTCTCTGGATATATGTCTCACAGGAATACTTTGAGTTCTAGTTTGTGACTGTAGTGATTAATGAGACCATCAGATGAAAAGTTTACTAATTCAGCCAGGATGTTATTGCATTACCTGGGCCTGACTGTCCAATGCTGTGAATAAGCACATCTCTGTTACCTCTGGGATCTGGAGATGTAACTCCAAAACTCTGATGTGAAATCATGATATGTGTGTATTCAAGGCATTAGAAAATAATTGAGTTGCACCAGAAGGCACGGGAATAGTTGCAATATAAAGATCTGATTTTAAACTGTTGGTTACTGGCATTTAAAAAAAAAAAAGAGTTGTGAAAATGTGCTTTATCATCCAAAGCTGCAATCCAGGAACAAAACAAAGGCATGCAGAAGGAAAGTTACTGTTGCTTGACCAGCAGCATGCATATTTAGGAAAGACTGAAATGTTGAATGTATTACAGCACTTCCAATGTCTCTCTGAAAGTGCATGTTAAGGTTCACTTTGAACAAGTAATTAGAGAGAAAATGTCTTGTGGTTTAAAGCAGAAGTGGTTGGCAGAAGATGGGCATTTTAAAACACTTTACTAAAAGCTTCCAATTTATCCTTTTAGTCCTATTTTCAAATTACTTAACTGTGGTTTCGTTGCACATCCATAGACTCCCAAGTTTCAAAGAGGCTTAGGTACTTTCAAACATTTCATCACTTATTCCTGAACTGTTGGATATTTGCTGTATGATGTCAGACCATTCCATTAAACACTTCAGGGCTTGTTTTTTCCCCTATGTAAGCTGGGAATAACCAATATTTACCTTATCAGACTATGGATGTTTCTGTTATTCTTTTTGTAGTGCTTTGAGTAGTCATGTTGTTCAGGGCTTAGTTACTTAAATATGCAAAGAGCACACAGCCCTCTGAGATCCCCCAGTTCATCTTGTTTTTCTATTGTAGTTACAAGGTCAAGTTGAAATAATCCCCATGATTATAAGAGCTTGTATGAAAAACTTTCCTGGAGAGCAACATCTGTTATCTGGTGGTAATAGTGATTCAAAGGAGCTCTTTGGGAAGAGAATACAGTCTGTCTCACATGAACAGGATGACTCAGTAGTTCACATTGGGAAAGAGAAACATTCTCCAGGCCTCACAAACGTGATTCTGGAGACTCATTACATGCATTATTATGTGCTTTTGTGAAGCTCATGACACAGCGCAATGGGAATGGTTTCTGGCAGCCACAGTCCTGCCTTCCCAGCAGCAGGAGTGATCCTAAACCATCTGCTGAGCCAGGGCTGCAGGCAGACCCTCGTTCCCCTGCAATTCCTCGGGGGCAGCACGTGTGGCTCTCATTTCTCATGCGTGGTGATAAAGCAGAGTAAGGGTAAAACAGTAAAGTAAAACAGCAAAGGGCACTGGGAACCATCCTGTGACATGACAGGACTCTGCCACACACACACCCATTTATTTGCTGTTGAGTAATTAACAGCTCTGCCTGTAGCTTGGGTTAACTTGTTTAGAGAAATTACGTTACTCTGATGAGCTACGGACATACACATCAAATTTCATAAGGATTTGATTTTATTAACCATTCTATCTAAAATTCGAGTCAAATCCAGCCCCCCTTTCACATGACTGCCCCTGCTGCTCAAGGCCTACAAATCAAAGCAGCCTTATATCTTCACCTGGGTGAGTGAACAGGCATCCTGCCTTAACCTGGTGGGGAGTGATGACTGAAACTACACTCCTGGACTATGTATGACTGTTCCAGCCCTGGCTGCTTTCACAGAGGCTTTTCTCTGTCAAACATTGCCCTATGCAAATAAAACTCCTCGTAGATGCTGTGTAGTAACATCATGTAAAATGCTGAGGACCTGAAATACTTACAGCTTAATTGACTGCAATTCCTGTTGACTTCGATGGGTGTTTTATTCAATTAAGGACTGCAGAATTTAGATCATTGCCTCTGGCTTACATCATTGCAAATATTATTGATGCTTATAAAGCTTTCGGGGATTTTTCAGGCTTTTAGTCCACAAATTGAGTGCAATGTGAAAGGCTTGCTCGGGGGTAAGAGAAGTACTTATATCCATCTCATCTTTCATTTACTTATTCCAGAGTCTTTCTGTCATATTCCTTTGGGAATGCCCATATAAAATATGCAATTTAACAAAGAAGGGGAAAGCAGAGTTGTCTCAATGCAGCAAGATTCAAGTTTCATTTTGCACATTAGAAGTGTGCCTTTCTCATTTTCTTGCCTAAAATGTGAAAGTGAATCTGATTAATTTTAATCTCATAAAATGTTGCAATTAAGGCACAGTAAATTTAGAATGAATATTGAGGAAAATTTACAGTTTCCCAGGGGCGAGCATGGATACAGTGCTTGAAACTTAAAACTATGCAGATTGGAGCACTAGAAATTTCAGCAAAAGGAACCAACCCACTTTGGTGAGAACGGTCAGGTTGGCTTCAAAGAAATTTTCCCTTTCAAATCTGCATGCCTTATAAAGTCAATGCTGGAGTTATGTGAATAGCACAAGCAGGGCTTGTGTAACTTAATTCTGACCTCTCAACCTCTGACCATATTAGGAATATGGACAGGATAGATATCCTTATGCTGGGTCTGTGTTAGGCCCAGAGAGAAAAGGAATACTTCCTTTTCCTAGCTTCTCCTCCTTTTCATTCAGTGCTTTGGGCATGAATGGTGAGTAAACCATTTCCCATATCCTCTGTGTAATTGCATTTAATACTTCTTTTTATCTAGAATCAGCAACAAAACATCTAAAAATACATATATTTATAAGTAAATGAAGACAAAAAAGGGTGATAGGGCTGGGCACAAACACTTTTAAGACACGTACTGTAGAAATCTGGTTGCATTTCAGGCAGTATATTCTTACTATAGATCTTCACAGAAAAATCTGCAGAAAGAGCTAGAAAAAATCATACATATACACATGCATATTCTTAGGTATATTTAGTAAAATTAGAGAAATGTCTCTGTGGAAAAATTTGTACACATCACAGGTAGAGAACTGACTTCCTTCACGTAATTCTGTCATGGCAGGTGAAATGCAATCGGTCATAAATAAAGGTAGCCTCCTTAGAGAAGGCAATTTTTTTGCAGCAGTGGAGAGCACAATAAATGTTATCTGTCAGGGAAAGAAACAGGCTATTTAAATTCAGGCAGCAGAGCATCTTCAGTCGGAAGGGCTATTTTTAACTTCAGATGTAGCTTAATTTAGAAACCGAGCAGTTGAAGTCCTTTTTTTTTTTTTCCCCTACTTCTCCGACTGGAGATTTTTTATAATGATTGTAGATATCCTTGTGTGAAGGGACTGAGCAGAATAAAAAAATACATTATCCTGAGCTTCAAGGTCATGAAAATGCACGTCGAAACAAAGCAGCTTTGTGGCAATACACGTGCAAACACAGAGATCAGATGAGATCGATGCACTATTTTATAAGCATAAGGGCCACTTTGGCAATTATCCAGGAGGCTGCATATAATTTTGTATATCCATTTATGCAAGATCTTACCCAGATCTGAATTATTTTGTGTAGGAAGTGCTGTAATTGCGTACAACCCCATACAACATGTGATAAAGAGAGTGTAAATTCCAGTGGTTTCTAAGGCAGAAATGTTTATGAGAAATCTGGCAATGATTTCCTGCATTGATTTTTCTGAGCCAGCTTCTTGTATTTGGCTTTGTTTGCAAGTTAATCACAAGAATTGAGAAGCTCATTTCTTTATAGAAGATATTCAGAACTAAGAATTGCAGATTTGACTCTATTAAGTGATTACAGGCTTTTTAATGTATTCAGATTCAGAACATGAAAAAAATCCTCTCACAAATGGAAGTACTTCCAAGATGGCTTGTTGCAAACACTCCTCTTGCATAATTGCATACTCTATGTCACTCAGCATTCATCTGGTGAATTGCAATAGCATTTCAGCACAAAACTCGATCCAAGCTGGGTTTTATAGTTTACCTGTTCAAGCTCAGCCCGAAGCGATTCTGAAAGCTATTCCAGTTGCATAACAATAACAAGGAGCAGAGAGACATGTGCCATTGCGACAGGAATAATTGAGTTATTAATAAGCTGAATGTGACATGGAAAAGTTGCCTCTATTTCTGAGCACAGTGACACCTTCACCATTAACTCTTAAGCACACACAACTTCTTACGGTTTCTGAAATTTTGCTTAAAGGGTTGAGCGCTTCTGCACGTACAGAAAAGATAACTTTTTCTGTAGTCACCTAAAATCCTGCAATTATAAGTGAAAGCTTCTGCTGCCATTTATTCTCTAACTTATGACAGCTCAAATTAGAGGCTTTCATTCCATTGTTTTTATACACCGGGTAGCATGATGTAATCTAGTAAGAACATCATAAAACAAGTTAGAAATTTAGAGTTATAATCTGTAATGTTCAATGGAGGTTAAAAAGAAATACAGTTTAGAGCTTAGTGCTTCTGAATTGCCCATTTTGGATGGGGATTTCTTTCATCTTCCTCTGAAACATTTGTTTTTTAAGGAATGCTCCTTTTCCTGGCCACGTTCTGTGTGGAAGGAATATGGGAGTTAGCATAGAAGCTGTCAGAGCCATTAGACTCTGCTGTGGGGTTTCCTTAATTCTCTGCTGGCCACACAAACCTGAATTAAGGCTGAATTTCGTCTCTGGGAGGCATTTTAGTGGTGCTGTCAGACTAGGAAATTCAGACTGTGACGCACAGTTCGGGTTGGGAATGTGCATTCAGAGCCCTTTCTTAAAGAGGCTTTTCTTTGTAATAAAGCAGATATATTGCACCAATATTTGCTGAAGTGTTTCAGCTTTTGAAAGAGAATGTGTTTTTTCTCATGAAAGATCTGAAGCTTGTAGCAAAAGAAACACTCAGCACATATACTTTCTCGTTTTAGGTATGTTGGTATGCTGTCAAGAGGCAGGATTCAGTTTGCTTATTATGGATGCTTTAAAAAAGACTAAAAACTGTCCAAAAGAAGCAAGGGAGTTGTCAAGAAAAAGCTGAAACCCTCAGGATTGAGGGTAATATTTTTGGTCTTACAGAAACACAGGATATTCTTAAAATAATTTTCTGAACGGCTTTATAAAATCTTGAAATTTATAAAAACTCGGAATTATGGCTGTCCATTTGTATTTGCTTTGTTTTCCTTTGGTCTGTAATAAAACCCAACTGTTTTGACAGCACGTAGGAATTCTATTTTCAGGCATTCTAAACTAGCAAGTGTCTTTGAAGGAATAGGTGACACAGAGGTGATGAGGCTTCAGTAAGGCTGGACCTTGAGCTTCAAGGAAAGCTTGGATTTCTTATGGTGCAGCACTAAAGTGCTCAGTGACCTGAAAAGAGGTTGTAGGTGATTGTTGGTCTCTTCTCCCAAATAATAAGCACTAGTACAAGAGGAAATACAAATTGCATCAGAAGAGGTTTAAATTTGATATTAGGAAGAATTTCTTCACTGAGAGAGGATTGTCAAGCACTGGAGGAGGCTGCCCAGGGCAGGGGGTGAGTCACCAGCCCTGGAGGTATTTAAAAGGCACGTAGATGTGGCACTTGACATGGTTTAGTGCTGGACTCGGCAGTGTTAAGTTAAAGGTTGGACTTGATGATCTTAGAGGTCTTTTCCAACCTAAATGGTAATAGTTATTTTTTATTTAATAGTTTTCATCCGCAGATCTCAATGTGTGTTATAATGAAGGTCAATATCATGACCTTAATTTATAGGGATGGAGATGGCTGGACAGAATGCTCCCAGGGTTTCATGAGCAGCCCTTAAGACCTGGTTTCCCTCTGCCTTCCCTGCTCTGGGTATCTCCCAGTAGTGACTGGGTCACTCATTAAAGACTCCACAGTGGCCCATACTGGAACCTGCAGGCTGGATCCAGATCCAAGGGGCCCAGTAGGGTCTCTGAGAGACATGGAATGAAGCTGCTGGAGCTTCCTGACTTTTATCTCTGTCTGATCCCAAAGCAGGTATTACACTGTCTATCTATATAATCTGTATAATCTGTTTCCATTGGCAGGCAATCACACAGATAATGTACTGACTTTTCCATAAAAATTTTATTTGAATTCTTCTCTTCAAAAAGTTTAAGCCTTCTCTCCTATGTCACTTGTTGTTACAAGAAAATGTATGAGTGTTTTCTATGCCCACAGATCACAGGAGGGAGGACAAGCAGTGGACTGGAGGTTTTATTAACCTGTCTTCTCAGAAATGGGAAATGATTTTATCAAAGTGTGACAAATCACAAGAAGTAAATAAACTGGTATTTTAGGTGAAACACAGGAGATTGTGACAGTCATACTGTGTGTCTAATTACAGAAATACAACGTGCTACTCCTGTATAAGGATTCTCAGGCATCAGTATGTAAGCAGTTCACAGCATACGTAGGCATCGTCATCCCATGTTCTTTCATCTTGGAGAAGATGGTCATAGATGAGGAACTAAAAATAGTGCAGTTCAGGAGCGCATGCTCCCTGGAGGGGATCAAAGGCTGAGATGCTGCTTAGGCATGCAGACAACCAGAAGTATCGGAGCAGGAAGAGTGTGGTTGAACCAGTTAGTGCACCGATAAAATCTGCTACTTCTGGCTTCAGCAAAGTTTGTGACAGCAATAGAAATGGAGCGAAGAAACACAGGGAGAGAGAGGTGCGAGGCAATTCCCATGGCAATTCCCATAGCCTAACCTTACGTGCCTAACATGTAGGAAGGCAACTTTTCCTGAACTATCGAGAGATTAAGTGCAGAGCATGTTATTTCAGAAAATAATTCAGAGTCCACAAGTATGGCTTCTGCTCTGAAGCACCTTTAGAGGAGCCTGACACTCCTCAGTGATTCTGAAGGAGATTGGTTTAACTGCCTGCCTTAATCCCCTGGGTTGGTACTGAACACAGCCCATGCTAGGCACTGCAGAGGCAACTTTGTACCCAGGACTACACATCTAATACTGATAATGTTCTTTCCTGCATGCCATCACCTTGGGAAGCTTCCACTTCCCCCTCAGGCTCCTCTTTCTGTTCTTTACATGGCATACAGATCTTGTATGTGGAGGCTGAATAGTTTGTCTGAAGGACAAAGACAGTGGAAGAGTATCTCAGGTGTGTGCGTTGCATTTGTAACTGAATCGTAAGTCAGACACACTCAAGGACTCTCCTCTTCCACGTTTCGTCCTAGCTAGGGGAAAGTTATTTCTCTAATCAGGATTGGCTTTCTAAAAGTCCCTGGCAAAATCATAAGTTGAGCTGTTTAGTTCAATAAGATCTCTGAAAAACAGGAAGATTTGTACACAAAACAAATGGTTTTGTGCCATATCTGATGTAAGAAGAAAGCAGTATTTACTTGAAAAGGAATATATGAAAAAATCTGGCTTTTCATTAAAGTAGGTATTTTTTTGACTCAAAAAGGATTATTTTTTTAATTTATGGTTAAAAATACTTTTTTGAAGTGTCATTACTGAAAATTTTGCCTCCAGAGCCTAACTTCAGAAGTTCTGCTCAATCCCTCTGCAGCTGACTTGCAGCACTATTAACACTTTTCATGTTTCTCTGTTGCACTTGTTTAATACCAGACAAGGAGCCATGTGGGTGACAGTTCTGTACCAACAAATCTTAACAGACAGATGCTACAATTTGATCCTGATACTCACTGTATGTTTTACTTAGTGCTGCAACCAGGGCTTAAAAATACAAGCACCAGCTTTTTTCCTGTATATATCTCCATTAAAAAGCCTGTTCTGACCTAACATAATAGTAATAGGAGGCTATTTTATTTTTAGACTAAATGAAGGAGGGGGACAATGACATTAATATGTGTCATGGTCCAAGAAAGCTGACATTGGCTGACATTCATCACCAGATCTTGCATAAGCATTCGCCATACCTAAATTAAGTAGTAAGAAGAAACTTCCTCCCCCTATTAAGTGGCCCTTTATACAGAGAAGATTAAATTCAGCTGATAATGTCACCAGGAAGTCAGTGCAATATTTAAAATCCGGTTGACAGTGTAAATGCTCAGTAGTTCAGGCACAGCTGTGGCAGTGCTACATCCTGGGCTGAGCACTGGGTTGAGGTGTGCAGGGGGGAATCCTGGAGCCGGGGAAACCCAAGGAAGAGCAGGGAGCTCTGCCAGCAGCTCTCATGAGCAACAGTGGGAGATTGGAACTGTCCAGGGGAGCTCTAGTGACCAGCAGTGCTGTGGGCAGGGATCAGGAGGGAATTTTGCACAGCAAGGACTGTGCTCAGAAGTTTCCAGCCCAGGGAGTGCTCCAGGTCTCTGCCATAAAAGTGGGAACTGGAGAAGACAGGCTGGAGAGGGACCAGAGAAGGGCCACAGAGATGATCAAAGGACCAGGAATCTTCTGTGTGAGGAAAGGCTGAGAGAAATGGGTTTGTCCAGCCTTGAGAAAAGAAGGTTTGAGGGTATCACCATCTTCCAGAATTCAAAGGGTGGCTATGAAGATGGAGACTCCCTTTTTGCAAGGAGTCACAAAGAGAAGATGAGGGGCAGTGGGTACAAGTGGCTCCTGGGGAGATTCCAATTGGACACAAAAGCAAGATATTCCACAGTGAGAACAATCAGATGTTGGAATAATCTCCTCAGTGAAGTGGTGGATTCCCCAAGGTTGGACATTTTGAGGTTCAGCTGGACAGGGTGCTGAACCATCTTGTCTAGACTGTGCTTTTGCCAAGAAAGGTTGAGCCAGATTGCCTTTGAGGTCCCCTTCTAGCCTGGTATTCTATGATTTTATGATTTGATTTGTTTGATTTGATCTTTAGTTCTTGTGTGAACATGTCCTTTTTCACTGTCAGTTATGGCTGTAAGGTTGATGGACCAACCCTCTGTGGTCCTTGTACTCCGTCATACAGAGGAGAGGGAAATAATTTCAGTTAAAGTAAAAATTAGAAACACTGAGCAGAGATGCCCTCAGCCAGGAAATTAGGAAATTAAATCCCTGATACTTAGCATGGAGTAACAAAATCATAGTGGCTATATTTCCCAGAACTGAAAAATTAGGAATTGAGCAAGGATATTTATGCAGTATCATAATTCAGTCTTGGAGGTGACAAAATAATGAAGCTAATTTTTTGTTTAGGAGTCTGAGTATCATTTTCTGGTATATGTAAATAAGGGTAAATATGTGTAAAAATATTTGGCTAAAAATCTCAACAGAAAGAGCAAAAGAACAAAACCAAAGACATGGTTTAAATGTATAAAAAAGGGCTTGTTCAGTGAACCCCTCAAACATTTGTAAAAAAATGAGCAAAGTGGTAGCAAAGGCAGCTAAAGGGAAAAGCATTTTAAACTTCTAGTAAGTAGACTTTAATTTCTAAATATAACCACTCTAATAAATTACTTTGGAAACTTAATACACAGAGCCACAAAATATCCTCAGCCCTGTTGTTGAGAAATGTCATGAATTCATTGGAAAAATACACTAACAGCGGTCACGAATGCATGTTTTATGGAGGGAAAATGTGTTTCCCTTGATGCTTATTCATAAACAATGGGTTAATCCAAGCACACACCCTGTATCTGTGTTGGTGCTAAACGCTTCCAACGCCACAGAAATTCCACACACACAGGGATCTGCTCACTGCACTATTGTGAAGTATTACTATTCTTTACAGTCTATTTTTTTGTGTGTCCTTTTTCCTTGTGAGGAGGGGATAAGCAATCAAAGCTACAAACGTGTTCTTCTGCAGACAGAACGCTTGGTGAGCGTGGTGCTTCCACATCCCTGGGCCTGCTCCTGTGCCTTCCCATTATTTCTGGTGCCAGCAATTTCTCAGCTCTTGTCTGAGGTGGGAGCTGCTACACCGGTGGCTGATAACAAACCTTGGAGCTGCTTAGACCGACCCTTTAAATGTCCCTCTGACATAAGCTCAGCCTTAGGGACTTGTTGGTGTTTGTCACGTGCCTGATAACAGGAGGTTTCCTGATGCAGCCTTTGAAAGGAATGGACAAAAGCAGCACAGCAGGGTTCTCTAGGGCACATCATCCTTGCTACTTCAAAGGGAACCCTTTTATCTTGGGCTTTGAGAGACTGTGCACCACCCGTGCTAAGGAGATTTAGAACATCCTGGTTTAGATTTTTGCCTCAGGAGGTTTTTTGTCTGATGGTTAAGAATGAACAAAATCCAAGCTAAATTCAAAGTGGTTAATTGTTTGTGGGTGAAAAAAATGTTCCACGTGAATTCGTGAAGGTGAAGATGTCCCTGCTCAGTGCAGGAGGGGTTGGAACTGGAGGATCTTTGAGGTCCTTCCAACGCAAACCATTCTGGGATTTTATGGTTCTATGACATTTCTGAATGAAAATATCACACACAATTTCTTCAGTCGTTGGTATTCCTGGTGAAGTCACTGTATTGACACTGGTCATGTGCACAAACAACTGTTCCAGCTTGTGTGCACACACAAACCAAGGTGGATTTTACTGCATATACAACTGATATTCAAACAAGAAGGAAGTGGGACACCACCTACAAGGTCTAGGATACAGATTAACAGTTTGGTAGCTGTGGCCCCACATCGGAAATGAAATTTTAGCCTCAGTTGTGTGTACGGTTGATGAGAGCAGTGATAATTCTATCATGAGAATTACGATGATGCAATAGAAATTACAGCTGCTGGCATGGAAGCACAGCTTGCTGGTAAGACAAATTTGGGTGATGCAGGTAATTTCCAGGATGTTGAAGTAACTGCAGTAATGTGGGGTTTGTAGTGAGCCTGGGTTTTTGTTTTGATTTGTTGGGATTCTTTGAGAAAGTTTTGTTTGTTTGATTGGTTGTTGTTCATTTTTTTCCTGTGACTCAAAAATGGCAAGTGTGGACCTATTTTGGAATAAATTGCAAAATTTTTTTTTATCAAAGGTAGATCAAAATGTTCAGTATATTTCAGTATGGTCATTGATTTTTTAGGAGCAATAAAAGTGAGCTTCCTCCACTTAGATTCCAGCAACTGATATCCCACAGGAGATTTTAATGAATTTGGAGATGATGGTGGTGAACACAAAAATTGTGAGCTGGCTGAAGTGCTGACTAAAAGTAACATTCAAAAGAAAGTGATGAGGCTGGAGAACAGTGGTGTTTCTCTGGGATCAATTTTGAGATCTGTTGTATTTAATATATTTACTGGTGTGTCGAGGTGAAATTCCTCAATATTGGAACAATGCTGGTAGGTATTGCCAATGATGAGGAAGACTGGATTGTTGTTCAAGGAGAATTAGGCTTTTTTACCAGATTGCTGGTAATGTCATATAAGTCACCTACTGTACCAAGCCAGGCACCTTGGGTACAATAACAACCTCATCTGTAACCTGGGGGTTTATGAACTGGAAGTGGCAGAGGTGGAAGCAAACCTGAGTGCACTCGTCAGAGGAAGGATGAATGTGATCACACATTGGAATATAATTATGTTAGAAAAGATAATGCAGTCCTGGAAGGTGAGAGTTTTTTAACAATTTGAAGGGAATGTTGGTACCATCTTACAGGGAGTGTTAACTCCTTTTGAGTATTTCTGCACCTGCTTAGCTATTTTTAGACAAATTAACTTAAATTGTGAGAGGTATAAAGAAGAGCTACAGGATGAGCAAGGGCATGAATCTTTGTCTTTTGAAGGGAAATTATGATGTCTCTTGTACCCAACCAAATGGGGCTTTCTGGGGTGACGCTTCATTAAATACACTGGGAGCAAATGTAGGTTCAGCGTCCTTAGTCTGTTTGCTGACATCACTAATAAAGCTGCCAGTCACTGGCTGTTCAGTAGTTTTCCTTTGTGATGAGGATAGTGGACTGGTGTTAATTCCAAAAGTCCACAAAACTTTTGCAAGTGCCACTGACAAGAGGATTTCCAGTAAGACCATATTTTCATTAGCACTGCAGAAAGCACTCAGCAGCCTCAAAAAAACGAATACCACTTTTCAAATCTTGGCTACAGATTACTTAGAAAAGAATGAACTGTTCTTTAATTGAGATCTTACTGAACTTCCTTCTTTTAGGTCTTTTGAGCAGGGCTCTGGTGGTGTCACTGCCTTAGCCCTGCCTAATGAGGCAGCTCCCCACGATGACAGCTGCTGCTGTCTGGGTCTGACTTTGGAGAGCTCCGTAAGTGCGGAGTGGGATGACATCATGCTCCCTGGGGTGTCAGCTATTAGCTGCTAAAAATAGTTACAGGCAAACACAGAACAGAAAAAATCAAATGTCTCTTTAAACCACTAGTGAATGGGAAGGTGAAGAGCCAGAGCTCAGCTGAGGGGTCTTTTGTTTAAATGCGAGGGCAAACACCGGCTACCATCCTGGCAAGTGATGCAGCTGATGCTGTGATCTGGGAGAGCCCACAGGGACAAGTTCATCCCTGGTGAAATTCCAGAACTGTCATGGTAAGTGAGCTTTTTGTGTTTATTTCCCGCTGGTTAGGTTATCTGATCTGAGTAATCCGTGTTTTGCCTTCCTTAATGTAAGTGTATCTATGGGATTCACAGCACGAGGATGATGTCAGTGTTACTGCCAGTACAACCACAGTTCTATGAAAAAATAAAACACAAAGCAATATTAATTTTGCAAAATGAAGTGTTCAAGCTTAAGAAATAATGTACAGTAAAGACTACGTGCAGGCATAGATGGTGCCTCGAGTCTCCAAGTTCAGGAAAGCATCCTGCTCACCCTGTGTTTTGGGGTTATTTGGTGCAAGTTTTTTGACACCACTTATGATTTTTAGGCCTTGATTACAGATTTATGAGATAAGACAGGCTTGAAGACAGAGATCTCATTCTCAGGCTTTAACTTAATTCCAGTTTTGTAATGTAGACCTCTGTTTGACATTTCTGTGGTACTAGTAAGGTGTTTCAGATATTAAGATGCTCCAAATTAAATTTGATCTAATAAAGAAAACACATATAAATACAGAAGCAATATAAGATGAAAGTTAAGATTAACACAGGACTGGGTGTCTCACAACCTTTGAAAATCTCATCCTTTTTTTTTGCTAATTAGACCATGGACAGAAATTTTCAACTAGGCTTATCAGTGCTGTTAGAAGAATTTCTAACCTCAGTTACTCCTAAGAATATTTTTTTACTTCTTAACTTACCATCTAAGGGCAGGCAGGGGTAGAAATATGAAGCTCTGACTCTTCCAGACAAACACCAGAGATTCTCATTCCAAGTTACAAATGGGCCCAAAGCTGCCTTGGCCACAGTATAATCTTTTTCTCACCCATTTGAACAAACCTGCAACGGCTTATGCTGATGCAAAACCATCACAAATCACTCATGAGTAACACTGGTCCCCTTAGCGGGGAGAACAACCTGTTCTCCCTCCAGACTTGGCACCCTGGCCCCAAACTACCTGGTCTGCAGCCAGTGCAGAGGCTAAAACCACAAGTCTGCTGATCCTACAGAGCCTGACTCTCATCTCTGCCAAGCCTTTGCAGGAGCCTTCCCCAGAGGGAATGAGGAGCCTGATGGATGTGGTGCTGCAGGACATCAGAGTGTGTGCTAATGAAGCAACAGATCCATTACAGCATTTAGCCATGTCACAAGATCCAATTACAGGAACTTTGTGAAGTATAAACCAGTCTTGATTTTGCCCTGTGCTCATCCTGTAAAAGTCGACGTCTCTAAAAGGTATTCCGATCCTGCCATTATTTCCCTGTGCTGATTCATCTGCGTTGAAGACAGTTTAGAACTAGGGTTTGATTCTGCCGTATTGCTGGTAATGGTTTTTGTAAATCTGTTTGATAATTTTCACGGATAAAGCTGAAGAATCCCTGGGTCTTCTGCTTGCAGGGCGTGACGTGTAAAGTAGAAGTTTTTCTTGCAGATCAGAAGGCAGGGGACTGACGTAGGAATTATTGTGTGAAATTGCATTGTCTCTGTTATGTAGGAATTCAGATAATGATTGTGATAGTCCCTTTTGTCCTTTAAAAATGAGAATTTATGACTCAGAAGGTGCTCTTCTGTCAGTCACAAAATTTTCCCATTACACCAAGCCTTATTTTTAATGCTATAATATCCTGTTCTTTTAGGTGCAAGTGTGGTGTTTTGATTGCAAACTGATTTACAGTCATTTTCTTCAGTCTGCAAAACGGGCACCAAAAAAAAAAAAAAAAAAAAAATTCTATATTCAGTAGTGGCCAGAGGGGTAAAATATAATATACTAAAAAAAAAAAAAGAAAAAAAAGAAGAAATTTTCTTCTTTATGTGGGTTTGTGAGTTTTATTTTTTTTTTAAGGAAGAGGACTATTTTTAGATGACTCCTACCTGAAGGAGCAGCATCTTAAAAAGAATGATAATAAGAAATCGAAATACTGGGAAGCTTTACAACACCAAATGCATATGATTTTTAGCAGGTGGACAACTTCTTGTTTAGAAAGGTTTCCTGCTGCATTAATTTTTTCCTTGCTCTATCCCCCAAGGCTGAACATCACTATCTCCTGCAGACAATGCAGCAACGACCTGATTTTGTACTAGATAATGATATTTTTGATTCACAAGCTGTTTTAGCATTCCAGAGCATTGCACTGTTATAGCATGGATTCATCTGAATTTATAGTAATTTATTCATAAAAGGATTGTTCTCTCTGCTTTGTGGGATGCCATCAGGGGTAAAGGCACATGCAGTAGCACAAACAGCTGAGATCTTGTGGCAGAATTTTTGTCTGCTTGCTGCTTTCACTGATGGCCTTGACAGTAATTATAATGGCAGTAGAATAAAGTAGCCTCTAAAAATTAAAATTTTCTGTTGGAATGCTGGCAACGTAGTGCAGATGTGGCATAAAGTTATTGTGTCTTCTGGAGGTGGTGGCACTGTCTCATATGTTCTGTTTTCAAGGTTCAACCAAGAACTGTACAAAATACTCCCAGCAAGAGGTACAACTACCTGAGCCTCATGTCCTTTGATTTTGGCTGAGCAATCAAACCCTTGTCCTGTGCTTTTTTGGTGTGTAAATGGACCTACCGTGTATGGAACTTATCTCAGTTGAAATTGAAGCAAAGTAGAAAACAGAGTAAGTGACAGTGAATGGATCTACCTGAATTTTGTAGGGAATGTAAGAATAGTGGACCTAAATAATCAACAAAATTAGGGTAAAAGTCTTTATAAAGCACTTGTGGAAGCACATATTTATGTTTGGCATGTCCAAACTATATCCCATTGAAATGATGGACAATTCAACAAAATGTATGTGCCTGGAATGTACTGAGATCCAATAGCAGGAAGCTGAGTCCAGATAGAGTCAGACTGGAAATGAGGCAGATGTGTCTATTAGTGTGGGTCATTAAGCACGGGCACATCTGCACAAGAAAGATGATGTTTCACATGCACAGTAAATTGAAGGTTTGACTTATATAAGACTACACACGTAATCCAAATTAACATCAATGAGTTAAGGGATCTGATGTAGGAACTACTTGAAGGATACAGTTCCACTGTTGCTGCAAAATGCCAGACTGAAAGATTAAATAACCTCTCTGGCTGGAAAATATACGAGTCCACAGCGATAGCTCTGTCCTGCACCTGCACAACACACAGAGAACATCACCAAGTCTACTTACCGTAACATTTCAGACATGGGAAGAGGGACACCTGCATTAAAGTGAAATTTGACGATTGTCTTGTACGGAAGTTGGTGAGACAGAACCCTTATCCACAGAAACCGTGTTGTCAGCAGTGCTGTTTGTTTGAATTAAGGCTGCAGATTGGATCTAGTCGTTGATGCTGATCTCAACTTTTATGTAGGACATAAATTGAATACATTACATTTTCTACCGCACCAGGCCGGCTCTGACACAAACGCCAAAGCTGAAGTGAACGGGAGCAGGCAGCGCTCTCAGCCTCAGGTGCCAGGCCATTAGAAATTCCAGGTTCCTTAAATGTAAGTGTAGTCTAGAAATCCAAGCTGAAAGACATCCCAAAAACAACACGCTGGAATCAGCTGTTACTGCTGACACTGAGCCAAACCCAGCGAAGGAGCCTTTTGATTTATTTCAAGAAACATGTTGATTTCAGTGTCCTGTAACTGCATCTGTCACCACCAGCCCCTCAGGAAAAAACTGAGGAGGGCTGTTTTTTGTTTTTCAATCGTTAACTTTGCACTGCTGCGCCTTCCTTCCTCTCTAAGCTTCCTTTTTGTGTAGATGAAACCCAGTGATGCAGTGTTTGCCTATAGGCGTCCTTTTTCCTGTGAACACAGAAAACCCTGAAGAACAAATAAACTGTTTAAGTTGCTGATCCTGCATGTTTGCAATTTCATTGGGAGATTTGGCTCACATGTAAGGACACAAGGATCCGGCTCCTGGGGAATAAACGTCAAAGAACATGAAAAGAAAAGCCTTAGTAGGCACTGGGACTATAAGAACAAAGAGTGCTTCCAAACTTCAGTAGTAAAAACCACTGGGAAATGTGGAATAGTCTGACAGAAGCAATAAGAATGATGGTTCTGAGTCAGGCACTGAATCAGAAAAAAAAAAAGAAAAAGGAAAGAAAAAAAAAGATACTTGATCCAAGTGAATTAAAGCCACTTATATTCCTGGAAATGAATTATTTCCTCTTTATCAAAAAAGGAAAAGAAGACAAAGAGGTTAAAAATGTAATTATATGTTGCAGAAAGAATTATATGGCAATTTCTGTCTCCCAGGCTTGTGCTCAGAGCACAGACCAGAACTCTGAAACACTGACTGACTTTCTGCAGTGTCTCAGCAGTGTTGCCTGTGCTGCCTATTTACTTTTCAGTGCTTCCTCTCAGAGCCTGTCTTTTAGTCTCTGTCCTCTGCAGGTTTTTAGAGGAAGCTCTGGGTATTATTTTGTGTCCAGAATAAACAGAAAGCACAGTACTGTCTTCTGTGAATAATCTCTCTCCCTCCCATGTGAATTTACGAATACTGTAGGAAAACAAAACGATCACAGAAATAGTTTTGTCAGATGGTCCCTCCGTGCTGAGGCCTTGGTTTCTTGCTTTGTCAATGAGTATCCGTTACATCATTTACTATTTACGCCGCGAAGGCCTCCAAGGAAGTGCTGAAGCCTGTGAACATCTGCCCCCCTTCCTATCTTAGGCTGAGAATATTTTCATTCCATTCCTCTCTGCCTAGACACAGAGTGCCTGCAGACTGTGGCAGAGTCTCCGTTTCCAGTGCACGCTGATGTTTTGCCAGTCATGTGTCGTGAGGGAGCGTCCTCCCACTGGTATGAACAACATGACCATGAAGGAAAGCGAACAGCAACTGCATTATGTCCTCCAGAAGATGGATGGAAGTTAGAGGGGAAATGCTTCAGTGCCCTGTGTTTTTAGGCCCCGCTCATCAGTTGCATGACACCACTGCTGCATTTGTTTCCTAGAGTTTGCAAATGGAATTGAATCAGGGTTGTAAACCAGAAAATCGTGTTCGTAGGCCTTGTAGATTGACAACAGACATGCTGTAAAATGCTCAAAAAGAGATCACCTGCAATTAGTCTATAAAGAACCTAATCACCCTTACGAATTTGACAACCAAGGTTTCAAATAGTTAACTTCATTCTGTCCTATACACTCACTAAGAGTGTCTTTTTGTGCTGGATTTTGTGGGGGTTTTTGGGGTTTTTGGTTTGGTTTGTTTTTTTTTTTTTTTGATGGGTGGAAGCTGGTTGAAAATAAATATATTACAATTCACTTACTCCTAAAACTTTGTCATTTAATAACAAAAATCCATTTGGTTATGAATGCATTAAGGTTTCTGCACTGAGCATACCCAGACTCTGCCAGTCATCAGACTGAAGAGCAGAAAAGGAGTGGGGCAGCTTCCTACAGACTTTTTCCTGGCTGTCCTGGTATGGTGCCTTGAAGTAGATGATGCTGCCATATGACAGAGACCACCTGATTAGACTAACCAGGATATAATTAACATTGCACAAGGAACCCCAAAAGTTTTATGGGGTTGTAAGTAGCATTATCTCTCATTATCCCAAAGAAAGTTTATTTCTCGCTACTTCCCTTGAGAGGAGAGTTAAAAATTGCCCTTTTGTGGGAAGAGGACTGACCAACAGATAACCAGAGAGAGCAATCTGGGCACTGGCATGGCCAGCTGGAGCCCAGCCAGAGTGGCTGGGACTGGGGATCCCCTGAAACAAAACTGTGCAGCAGAAGCTGCCACAGAGACCTTCCCTGCCAGGTGCCACCTGGAGAAGCCCGTGACAGCCTGGCCTGTGGCAGTCCCAGGTGAAGGAAGGTGAATGGGAATGAAAGAAAAGGAAGGGGAGCAGTGGGGAAAGGAATTAATCTTTGTTTTTTTGTGCTGGAAAGATCCAACCACTTTGCAGTGTTGCAGCGTTTTGAAATGTGTTTTGTCTTAGGACCTGAGTCTCCTGAAGCCAATTTGAGTCATTGCTTTGCTACACAGTGATGCAAATGAGCACCAACCCTGTGCTTCCATGCTCACACAGACACACATTTCTGTTGGGTGCTTGCTTTTTAGCACAGAAGGGAACCAGCAATGCTAAAACACCATCTGTTTTGCTGTGTCAAGGGTACCAGCTATCACTGCAGCCACATCACTAAATCACATTACAACCCTCAGCCTAATGACATTTGTATAGATCTCCAGCTCTCTACTATTTGCCACTAATCAGAGTAGTCTGAAGATAATCATGCAGGGACATTATCCCATCTGATGTTCTTTCCCTCTGCCTCAGCTACTCATTTCTACAGTGCACACACAAGCCAGCATAGCCTGACTTCTCCAACTCCTTTTGTTATCTTTATTTGTCTTTCTTTTAGCAGAAATAATCGAGAGGTCAGTGAGGTTATTGTGCCAGGTCTGTTGCTCAACTCTCCAGTTCCCTGTTGTGGTGGGATCTTGCAGGAAACTTGAAGAAATCCAAAATACAGCCAAACCTGTTCTCATACTTGCTCTGTGAAGCCTACCCTGCCTGTGCAACAGGGGCTGTTGCATGAACATGATTTAGCCTTAAGAGATTAAATATCTTTTTATTACAGTGAGCCTCATCCCAGTGGAGACAATGTTAGGGTTCATATCAGCACTACTGAGTGCTCCTGTTTGCTCTACCTGTTTCAGCATTGCAAAAAGATTAGGTAAATTTTCTTCCCTGTTACAGGTACTTGAAACTGCAATGAATTTCATGAAGTGAACAGAATTGTTTAGGATTTCAATCAGTGCAGTTGCAGAATTTGACCAGCCATCTTAAAACCATTGCATTTATTTCTAAGATTCAAAATGTTATATTAATAATTTAAACAATTGTAGGGAATGTGCTGTTACACTGACCTTGAAAATGTTGTTTTGTTAGACATAGTAAATACAACATTTGCTTGCTAAAATGGAAACATGAAATGCTCAGTCACTTAGAGCTTCATATGGAAATCATCAGGAAAACAGCTCCTGTTCTAAATGTCGCTGTCAAACTGACAGGTTGCTGCAAAAGAAACAGATTCCCAGCTATTCAGTAGTTACAAAAGATTGAGATGATCCAGGTTCATCAGACCATCAGAGGGAGACTTGAATTTGTTGAATTCAAATCAGTTTTCTCTGTTTGCTCACTTAGGCTGGTCCTAACTGCAGGTTTGTAAGAAACTTGTAATAAACTTCTGAGCTGTTACTCATTCAGAGAACATCAAAGAGCTGTCAATTATGAGGTGTCAGAGACTTGAATAAAAATGCAACTGCCTTTTTTGAGAGATACCTTGGGCTGATCACAACCACTTTGACGTAAAACGCAGTTTCTCTGCATGTGCAATTAGCAACTGGTTCTGGCAATTTCCTTATGGGAATTCTTCCAGGGGTATTTGATGCAAGCAAATGTCTCTGAAAATAAGCTGTGGATGCACTAGGAAGATAATTTTGATGTTTTTTTTTTTTTTTTTCTGAAAAAGACACCTCTGTGTCTGCTATAGTTTAAACAAGAATGTATAACTTTATCAAATCCTGACCCTGTGTCCCTGTCCATTGCTCAGCTCCACCACTGTAATCCAGCCTTTTATTCTTTGGAGTAGTGGAAACCTTGGGATTTTTGACATGCTTGTCAATGGATTTGCCAAGATATTTGGGACTTCTTTAAAAAGGTGCTACTGCTCTGCTGATTGACATTCAGCATGGGCAGACAGAGCAGGCCAAGGAAAAAAGCAACAAGCCAGAAAGGAACAAAAGCTGTCAAATCTTGAGTTCTCATTCCAAATGTCTTTGAATCAGCAGCTCTGGGCCCTTCCCAGCTCTTGAAGGAATGCCAGTTTAGTGCAGTGAGTGAGTAAGGTGTGTGAGGGGGCGACTGCTTCTCTGTCAGTTGTGAGCAGCTTTATTTTAAAAAGTGCCTCTTTTTTTTTTTTTTTTTTTTTTTTTTTTTTTTGCTGGTGTTCCGGAGGTTTGAATGGCTCAGAGGAGCTGCTAATGGCTCACGGAGGCTTTCTTGTTCATGGCCTGCTGCCCAACCCAATCCAGCCCAGGCCATCAGTGACTGGGAGCTGTTACCACGTTAGCACAGCCTGATGGATGTGAACTGTGCCTTAGTCCAGCTCTTAGCAGGAAAAGCATCACAGAAACCAGCACTGCCGTTGTCGCTGAGTGACTCTCACGAGACAAGGGTGTTTCGGGGCAGAGCTGATGGTGTAGCAGCTTCTCCTGCCTTGTGCCCTTCCTTTCACTGCCGAGAGGGAACACCAGCCTGCACAGCTGTCAGGCTGATGCTTTCCCCATCACTGAAATGATACACAGTGAAACAAGAACAGAAATTAGGAGCACCTTGGGTTAAAGAGCATGGGTATCTTCTGGTAAAGGATACACAGAAGAGCATGAATGGTTTCATTCAGAATTTTGGACCAAAGCCCACTGTATAGGAGGAAAATCATTAACGCACGATTAGCAATTGTGTGATAAAATGGAAATTACTTCTTTATTGTAATCTCTGACTTTATTTTGTAATGCTTTCACTATTTCTTTTAGGCATTTTGCTCATTTAGACTCTCATACCGGTCATTTTCGCTCTGCTTATATTTAATTTCTCTCCTTTGTTTGCTCGCTTGTTCTTCCATCTGAAAAGCTCTCGTGTAGGGTAACTTGCTCAGCAGCAAGGATAGAAGGAAGGCAGGTGGGCAGGCAATCTGAATTCTGATTTTGGCTCTGCCACTGGTTGCTTGGCAAGCTGCTCACACCACTCCGTGCCTTACTTTCCCACAGAAAGAGACTCACAGTTGAAGAACAGCTTAAAATTTTTGACAAAAAAAGAACTGTGCATCTACTAGTGCTATTTATTAAAGGAAAACACACCTGAAACCAAGTGTTGTATTCCATGTGCTCCCTAAAGTGTATATTAGTTGAACCCATTAAGCCTCTGTTCTTCATTTTCCTTTCCCGAATTAGTTCTAAGTGTTGAGTCATCGTCATCTATGCACGCATCCAAACCACCATAGGCATCTTAGCCTTCAAACTGCAAAAAAATCCAGAACATTCTAGATTCTTCTGGATTCTTCAGCCCATTTAACAGGTGTGATATTCAAGCAGCAATTCCTAGTAACTACTGAGACAGTTACAGACCTGAATGGCACTGCAGAGGGTATTGCTCTCTCCTTAAACTTTAATGTTCTCTCTATTCCCTCCCTCCCCGATTTAATTTGGATGAAGTGTCCACCAGCAGGGCACAGCAGTTTGTTAAGAGCACAGTTGTTATATAACTTTATATTACTTACAGTCTTATAAAACTGTTGCAGATAACACCACAAGTAGTGTCTCTCCTCTGCCTGGGCCACAGTGCTATTTCCAGCATCATTAATTCCCTGCAACCCAAACCCTTTTCCCTCAGGAATGGCTGGGGTCATAGCAACACTGCTGATGCAGATGCAGATGCAGGTTAAGAGCCAGCAGCAGTAATATGCTGAAAAGCTTCTTAAGAATGGTTGCTGTCTCCTGGAAACCAGCTTCTTGTATCAGATTTCCTCATTCAGTACCACAAAACTCTTCAGGTAGCAGAAGTTTTGTGAGTTAAATGGCAAACCTGAAAAATTACAAGCTTGAATAATACTTCTGACAACTCAGGGGTAAGCTCAGACCCAAAGTCCAGAGGAAGGTAAAATATATCTGTAATTAGTCTAATATGCAACACTTGACTGTAGTGAGTATTTCCTGCTCTACTACACCCGAGGGCTAGCTTAGATTCCAAAACTGAAGAATTCGCCATCTTTGCTATAATGCAACTGCAACTCACGGAGCTAAGTTCTGAGTTCATTTGCTGATCTCCACCAGGTATTTTCCAGTGTGGCACCTGCGAGCCTGGTGTTCTGCAGCGTGCAGTGAGCAGCGATGGGCTGTGCTCAAGGGGACAGCGTCATGTGCAGCGGGGTTTGGTGTGTAAATGTGTTCCATTTGTTGGTGGCCCTGTGAGAACACATATACTGAAAAATGTTGCCCCTCTGATTTTCTAAGATACTGGGTATCAGTGGAATGCAAGAATCTTTCACTGAAAATGTGTAAATCAGTTGCTTTTATTTGTAAGAATTTCTAAAGCTAATTAATGGACATGATCATGATTGTCTTCCTGTTCTGTTTCATAAAAAAGACAGAATTTCTGAACAGACTGAACAAAATAGTACTTCTTTAATACTCCCTTCTTCCTAGTTCCACATTCTTTTACTACCCATGTCGGTTCCTGAATACTTTGTTAAGCTCCTTTCACCATGAATTCATGTTTTCTCTTTTGTCTTCACTCACTTTATACCTGGATCATGACTTTAATGTATGCTATGCTCTTTACTTGTTGAAAAAGTATCTGAAAACCGATAAAAAGTGATCACTTGCTGTTCTCTGTGCAGCAAACTAGTCCTTCCTTTGCACCTTATTGCACACACTGTACAATTCTGGGGTTTTAGGATTAAGTTTGGTATACAATAAATAAGTGTAATTTCCAAAGCAAGATCTAGAAGATGCCATCTTCACAATAGGCAGAAGAGCTATTTGGCTGAAAAGGGCTGGGAGATTTTTCAGACTGAGAGTTAAAAAGGGATCTTCGTTGTTTCTGCCCCTCCCATCTGCTGTTCTCTGCAGCTGAAAATGGGGCAGAAAGCCAACGTCATGACATTTGAGCAGACAGCAGTTTATGGAAGTGTCTATTACAATTCCACACCCACACTCTCGGTAGAAAGGAGCCTTCTCCCTGGCCAGTGGAAGCAAAGGTGCTGCCAGGGAGTTACAGCTGATGTGAGGCTTCCTTCCCTGGGTCTGGGGCTTGTAGGCAGACTTGTACATTTTTCTACGTAGGTTTTAAATACAGATTCCCCTTCCTCTGCTTGCTTACTCCTCTCCCCCTCCAGAAGAAATCAGAGGATTTCTAAAACATACTGTGGAGTTTTCTCAGCCCTCACGTGCCATCATCACCAGTGGGCTGGGCTGCAGCATCAGAGAACGTGCAGAAGCACCGTGATAGGGATGAGCTTTGCCTTCTGCCTCGCGCAGTCATCTCAGACACTGGTGAAATACCCTGCAAATTACAGTGAGCACTTGAAACCTGCTACTGATCTCAGTGTTTCAACTGATCTTAGAAAGGAACAGTGTAGATCAAATGGCTTTTTCAGCCTGTTTGATTTTTTATTGCTGTTCTTTTACGATGAGCACTTCCAGCGGTTCCACGAGTCTCCTTCGTCATTTTATCTGAAAGAAATATTAATGTATTCATAAATACATGCATATATATAGGCTGTACGTAAAGCATCTATGCAAATATGCCCACTCCCTTTTCTTCTATTTAAATAGTGTTCAGTGATTGTTCAGTTCTCTTTAAAGGATGAGTCACCTGGCTCTCTCTGGAATCAGGAATCTAAACTCAAACCAGTAGCTGCACAACAATCAGCTGTGGAGCTTGATCAGTTATTTTACTGGACCTCAAAAAGTAAATCCACAATTTTTTCATTTTCCCAAATAACAAAAAACCCCATTATTATCATTTCTGCTGACATTATTTTTCCTTAATTCTTTATTTGAATTTAATATTAGAGAATTAGCTTGCAGATAAAATAAGAGCTGCTGGATTGGCAGCCCTAGAAACTGAAGTTCCCTGTTTCTTGGTAGCACAAGGACAATAGTAAAACACAGCAAGGACACTCCCCTCCACCTGCCCCATTAAAGAGCGACCCATGGACCAGAGCTGGGGGTGAGCAGCCAGTGCAGGTGCCATACACGTTCCCTCTTGGAATTCTAGAGAGGCATGGGCACGATGTGAGCTAAACTGCTGCCTTGGATGCTTTTCATGTGAAGCATCAGCTGGTGAGCAGGGAGATCAGCACTCCTTGGGGCTGTGGAAGGTCACCCCTATGTAAGCTGACAGAATGACAGAAGAGGATCTGTCACACTTGTGCTGAGCAAAAGGAGGAGTCTGAAATGAATGAATGTTAGACTTCAGTGAGAATAAAAACAGGAGATGGAAAGTAAAGCAGTAAACCTTTGCTGTCATATTTAGGAATTAAGTGAGAAAGGGATTTCTGAAGGATGTGTGTTTTCCCTTCCTGTATATAGAATATAAAGATAATATGTGTAATCCTGCTTAACAGAGTAATTAAAATAAATCAGTAAATTAAGTGAACTTTTAAGTGTCTAGCTCTCCATAGGGCTTGAACAAAGAATGACGTGAGACTGCTCGCTTATTACTAAGGGGTTAATCTCCATTTTAATTCCTAGATGTGAAAAGAAAGATGGAAATGTGAGGGAGAAAAGATGTAGATTAGCATCTCTCACCTGAAGAGCTGCGTGGATTGCAGAGGCAGAAGCGCTGTCAGACACAAACAAAGAACAAGGACAAAGCAAATGTGCCACTGTGGAGCAGCCTGATTTAACCAGTGACACAAACAACCACGAAAGGAAACCAGCCTTGCCACTGTAGAAGTGTCAAGAAAGTGGATTGCTCCATCAATAAATTAATTCTGAAGTCTGGATGAGCAATTTATTTTTTCTTGCATTTTCCTAAAGTCAGTCAAAGGGGTTGTGTGATTCAGTCACACCAGTGCAGGGGATTCCCTCTGGATCTGTCTCTTAGTTATGGGTTGGGGTTTGTTGGTTTGTTGGTTTGTTTGTTTGTTTTCCTTTGACTTGTCTCCTGAAAAAACCCACATGACTTCTTTGTGTGTATCCTGAAGTGTTTTGGGAAGGAATTAGATAATGGGCTAATGAAATGTAGGGGCTTTCTGGTACATGGAAAGTACCAGGCTGACAATGAACCCTGCATTTCTCTAGAACCAAGAAAGGACATGCAGAGAGACTTTGGTGATATTTTTAGCCATTTAGATTATACATGTGCTTGTCCATCTTTGTGCCTTTTGGTCTGAGCCCTGCCAAGACTGGGGAGCTTTTAGAAAACCTCTCCTTGCTTCCTCATACCCATTCACTGCTCTAACACGCAGTGCTTCACTAATTTCCATCAGAAGGGTGTTTAAGGTGCTGCTGGACCTGTCTTGGCTGAGGTTTTCAGTTACAGCTGAGCCAGCACAACCTCCAAACAGGTTCCCTTCCTCTACCTTCCCTTTGGAGGTGTTTCAGGCTCATTGGGCAAGAATCCAAGCACTGGAGGCCTCCGGTAACATTTAATTTATCAGAAACCAAAGTTGCTGCATTGGCTGTAGTAACTCATAATTCAAAGAGAACATGTTGGAGAAACTGATCTGGATATTGATTTTAAGAACTAATCTGGCGCTGTGTCTCAATGTTTCTTTTTCACTGCAGAAAAAATTGATTCCTTATATAAATTCTAAAATAATACAAAGCATATTGCAGAACTGGCATAAGAATGGCTCCATTAGGGGTAGCTCTGATTTTGCAGAGTGGCGTTTGGCATGTGAAACCAGTGATCAGAAGCAGAACTGAATAAAAGCTGGTTGTAAAACACTGCCAGCAGGAGAACTGGGGATTTCTACTTCATTAGGAATTTGTAACTTCATCAAATAAATGACTAAACCGACTACACAGCGGGTGAGATGAGTTTTATAAGGAGGGGCAATTTCTTTCATTTTTATGGGTTGGTCCAAAACAAGATATTCCTCCTTGCAGACTCTGCTTTGCTGTTGGCCTTGAACCACCACAGCTGCAGCAATGACCCTCCTGAGAGAGGAGCTTCCCCTGCTGGGAACCCTGTCCTGAGTGCCTCATTTTCACAGCTTGCAACTGAAGAATCTTCCCTGTTTCCCAAATGAGTCATGAGGATAAATTATGTAATTTTCAATGGTTTAATTTGCACTGGAAGGACAAAACCTGATAATTTTATTATATGTAACTACCTAAATACCATCTGAACTTTTCTGGGACTTTGCTCGCAGCCTGTTATTTTCAAAACAGAAGATGAGAAATGGTGTGCTCATTCCGGGACCATATCTTGTCAGTAATCGCTACTCAGGGTTCTGAAGATTGAATTAGGAAAAATGTAATGGAACAAGCACAGTTGAAGGGAGAACCATCCTTGTGCCAATTTCTCCCTTTTATAAAAATATAAGTGACTTATATGGTGACACAGTGACTCTGAGACAAGTTTATTTTCCTCCTCAGGTATGGTCCAACAAAATCAAACCTCGTTCCTTGTTGGTTTTTGCTGTGTGATCACTCATAAAATGCAAAGCAAACATATTGCTGGAGGACATCTGTCCTTTGGATAAACGGAAGACAGGTGTATTGCAGTGCAGGAAAGCTCAGCATAGACTTTGCAACCAGGACAAAGCTATTAAAATAATAGGTTGGAGTCAGTTAGGGGACTTGCATGTGTGTCTTTTTTTTTTTAAGACTGATTTAAGGCAAGCAATGAGTCGTTTCATTACAGTACACAGTGTATGTTCCAGCATGTACTGCCATTAACACCAAGCCATTTATCAGTAACCCACTAATAGCTCAACGATTGCTTTACTCACAGTAGTTATGATACTCTAGTAAATATTTTACAAGAATGTGACAGTTTGTGTTGTTTTTGGCGTGTCAGACCCGTGCTGAGACGATGCAGGTGTCCCATCTCTAGTGTTGGAGGGCTGACCAGGGCTCTGCTGGGGCACTGACCTCTGCAGTGTCCCTGCAGCATCAAGGTCAGTGGAACAGGAGACCCAGAGGTGCAGCCAGAGCATCCCCCAGATCAGCTATTTCCTGTATTCTCGGGTCTCACGTTGGCTGTGGCTGTAGTTTGATCGCAATTTGATCTCAATACGAGCAGCAAATGTGGAATGGCCAGACAGACCCACAGCCAGACCCACGGACGCCGGGCAGTCAGTCAGTCAGTCAGTCAGTCAGTCTCTGACGGCCCTTCTGCTCCCCACACGGGAGCTGGTGTGAGAGGGGAGCACCACTGAGGGATGTAGGGTGGCAGCTCTGCGAGGAATACACAGGATCTGAGCATCCCTTTAACGCATCACTTTTTTATTTCCACATTACTGATCCGCAAAGCTCAGCGCAGCCCGTCCTTGTTACAGACCCACCCTCACTCCCACCCCTCGGTCCCCTCAGCTCCCCATCACCCGTGTCCCACTCCCTGGATCCCCATGCCACTGATGTCCCCCAGCGTCCCCACACTCCTTGGTCCCATGCCCGATGGCTGCCACCCACAGGGGTCCTACACGCGATAGGCGATACCTCTGGGTCTCCACCCCAAGGGTTCCTAAGTCCCCATCCCCTGGTGACCCCGTCCCCTGCATCCCCATGCCCTGGGGTCGCCCCGCTCCCCTCACGGTGGTCACCCGCAGGGTGTCCCCTCCCCGGAGCCGCCGCCACCCCCCGCGTCCCCCCCGCCCCGTGTCCCCCTCAGGGCGGTGGCAGCGCCGCGGGGCGCGGCCCCTTTAAGGGCTCTGACGTCACGCGGCGCTGCCATGGCAACGGCCCGTCCCGTCGCGCGGCCCGTGCGGGCGGGGCGGGGCCGCTCCCGCCCCAGCAGCGCCCCGGCCATGGCGGCGGCTCGGTGACACCGCGCTCCCCGCCGGACCGCAGGTACCGCGCCCGGGGCGCCCCCGCGCCGGGCCGTGCCCGCGGACAGCTCTGCCCGGCCCGAGGGGCTCGGCGCGGCCGCCTCAGGGCGGTGCCCGCTCCCACCCGGCGGCTCCGCTCGCCGCGCCGGGGCCAGGCAGCCTCGGCCGGGCGGGGTCCGCGGGCCGCGATTCCCGGCGCGGCGGCAGCGCCGGCCGCCCCCGCGGGGTGAAGGAGGGAGGGACGGAGGCTCAGCCGCGCTTCCCGCCCGGGCCGTGCAGCGCAGAGGCGGGCACGGCCCCGGCGGGGCGGGCTCGGGGTGCCGGGCACGGGGAGGTCCCGGCTCGGGGTGCCGGGCACGGGGAGGTCCCGGCGCGGGGCCGGGGCCGCGTCCGGCGCTGCCCCCGCGGGGCCGCCCGGCAGCGCCGCGCCCGCCCTGCCCGCCCGCGGGCGGCCCCATCCCGCCAGGGGAGGCTGGGGCGGCACCACCGCAGCGCGGGGGGGGGCGAGGGGAGGCAGCGCTCGGGCGGCGCCGGCGGCAGCGCCCGGAGACCCCCGGCAGGTGAAGCCCCGCGGGCGGGGCCGGGGCCGGGGCCGGCAGGAGCGGCCGGGCCGGCGGGGGCGGGCGGCATCACCCGGTCCCGGCCCGCTCGCCCCGGAGCGCGCCCAACGTGGGGCTCGGCGGGTAAGGGGCCGGGGAGGGTCCCCGGGGTGGTGCCGGGGCAGCGGAAGGGAGGGTTGGGCTCATTGTGCCGGGCGGGGCGGGAGCTCCGACCCCGGGGCGGCAGGTCTGGGTGGCACCGTCGGGCTGCGGGTCACTGCGGAGCCTCGGGGCTCCTCCCCGCCCGGGGAGCGGTGCTCGGTGCCCGGGGGCCGGCGGAGGCAGCCCTGGCGCTGGAAGTCCCGGGTGGGCAGTGCGGAGCCGTGCGGGACGCGCCTGCCATCCCAGCGGGATCGGCTGGACTCGCGGTTCAGGTTGGGAAGTCTGGCAGCAACAGGCGGTTCCCAGGCTTATGGAGTATGTAGGGAAACTCTCCTCTCTCTACTGCATTTCTCTGCCTGCCTAGAGCTTGCCTGGGTGTCAGCATTCCGTGAATTGGTTTGACAGGGGTGAATCCGAAGGTACTCCCCGTCTTTAGGAAAAGTGCAAAGTCATTAGATGCTTTTTATGTCATACTTCATAGGTATTGCTGGTTTCCAGATCCAGATTTTTTTTCCCCCAAATCTGGTTTTTAAATTTGTACTCATTGCTGAGGTTATCAGCTTCTTTGGTTTTTAGGTTGATTTCTGTTGGAAATTGTGAAAAGCCTTCAAATTGCTAGCAGATATAAATCTGGTAGACAAGTTTAGTTTATGCTGTAATATTACCTGAGCTAATGCAAGATAACCCTCTGATCCATTCCCTTCTGTTAATTACGCAGCTTGAGAGTAGACATAATGTCTTTTATTGGACTGGTTATTGTAGCTTGGAAAATTTTTCAGGAGCATTTTCAGTTCTGAAGTGGAAGCAGGGTAAGTCTCAAAGCTAAGTGTGACTTGAGGGGAAAATGCTCTGATTATTAGTATTTGATTATGTGTAATCAGTTTCTGAAGTAACAGTAGTAATTGTTCTCTGTTCAGTAGAGAGTATTGGGAAAAGAGTGGCAAAATGGAGCAGAGAGAGGAGAGAGATAACAGCCTCTAAAACCTGCCATAAAAGTGTTGGGAGCGATGAGAACTGTATCTTTCTGAGTCTGGTGGGATTTCTGTGTACTAGTTTGGTCTCTGCTTTTGTTTTGTCTGTTTCCTGCTGAGAATGTGAAGGGAGGGATCAGAGGGATTGCTCTGAGAAGGAAGGGGTTCCCAGTGGTAGTTGGGTGCTTTTCCTGCTCTGCCAGTTGTCAGCACAAGCTTGTTCTGGTTTGGAGGGTTTGCCTCGTGCAACATCCACAGAGTTACCACAAGAGCATCTAAAGTGCTTTCTAGAATTCCCATATGCTTCCCTAAATACCAATAGAGGATCCAGGAATCTTGGCAGTTCTTATGGGAAATAGTAGGAATATCAGGAAACATGAGTCTGCAAAGTCATCAGAGGAAAACCTGAATCTGCTCCCTGACTTCCATTAGGAGTACGGGAAGTGATGTAGAAGGTGGTCACTAATCTGACAATGAAGTGACAGCTACAGTGGCTCTAATTACTGGTTAGAGTTGGGGAAGTCTGAAGTCATGTTAACAGGAATAATAAGCAAATCAACAAATTAAAATGAAACAAACCACATGACAAGCTCTCATAGTCCTGAAAGCCTTTTAATGGGGTGGGAATCTTCAGTGGGTTTTTGCAATGTTTGTTTGTGATTCTTAAGCGCCATAGTTGTGGTGAAGTTAATTTGTGCTTCCAAAGAACAGACTGATGGTATCTTGGAAGAAGGGGGCCAAGAAAATGAGTGAGATCGTAAATATATGAATATGTCTCACTGTGAGTCTACTAAGGCAAACTACAGGCAGTATTACATTTTATTTCTTTAAAATGAGCAGTTTTTACAGTGGATAATGTAGATGGCTTATACAGATTCAATAGGTTGAGAACCAAGGCTGCTATAATAATAACTTTAATCTGTTAATCATGAAAATACTGAGTTTCAGGTCACAGAGATGTCTTTTTCTGTATTCTGTATTGTAAAAGTGCTACAGCAAATAACTGCTGTCCTTTCTCTAGTTTAGCTCTTTCCTGAGGGCTTGGTCTTGATGGACTGCTCAGGTCACTTAGCTCTTGAGTAAGAAATTGTTAGCTACAAATGTCATGTGTTATATTTATATTGGATAATGAAAGTTTCAACTGCATCTTCATGTTGCTTAGTTAAGTATTCCTATATCTAGTGTTCGTTTTGTCCCAAGTATTTTAATTTTCCAAACAGTTTCTAAAGAAAAAGGTGGGACTGGAAAACCTTGCAAAAATATTTTTAAATGCAGAACCACATAGTTCTCTCCCAGCCCATTATGGAATTTTTAAGAATGCAAAAAAAATTATGAATATAAGATTTTGAAGAAATAAAAATACAAAACCACCCACAGTATGTAGCAGAGTGGTGATCTTCCTTAGTTACTGTCTTCTCTGCCAGAGTCTTAATTTATGACTATTGTGTCACTGAACATGGTAATTTGATTTATTTTTTTTATATCTGTGGTGTCACTTTAAAATGTGTTATCAAACTAGTAAGAAATTCAGAATCTCTGAACTTGACATGCAGTGCATGCTCCTGGAATATAAATACTTAGGGACAGTGATAATGCAGTGATTGTGTTTTGTTCTTAATACTGTCTGGGAATATCAATGCTCAGATTAATGCAGCTCCCAAGAGCCCAGAACTGACTGTTTAGAAAGTATGCATAGTATTGCTAATGAAGAAAATATTTTTTAAGTTCCACCAAAATTTTTCTCTCCTCTAATTAGATGCAGACCTGTCACTTACTTCATCTTCCGAAGTGTGTAATTAAATTTAGCTGTTATTGTTTTGTCCTTGTATGAAACCTCTGTATTTTGCAACCCAGAGTTTTGTAATAGAATTTATGTGAAAGATTCGAAACAGGACTAAAGCAAACGATCCCGAGAAACATGGACCGTGTGCTGTTCTCTCCAGGCTGTGGTTTGGTACCTGATACCGGTGCAGGGAGCTCGAGGAGCTTTCTGGATAACACGAGGCAGTGCTGCACGAAGCTGCAGCTTTCATTAAAAAGATGGTGCTGTTTAGGGTTAGGTTCAGCAGTGTTTGAATAACCACTGTCTTTGCAGAGAGCCTGAAACAGAAAAGCAAGAGGGGAACTTTCTTAACGCTCTGAATGAGTGTCAGCTCAGTGCCCCATCAGTGACGCTCCACGTGCTGATTGCTGTGAATCACTGTAGCCAAGTGTGGGAAATACCATAGTGAGAACTGGGCTAAAGGTTGGTAAAAGAGAGTTAATTCAAATATAGGTGGACATTTGCTAGCAAATGGTTGTGCAGTTCACTGGCGACAGTTTCATTTCCCTTACGATGTCTCGGCTTCCAAAAGTAAGTGAAATGCTGACATACAGTAAACCAGATTTTGATTCAGTTACTGTAACTGGATTGTACTCTTGCAGTCTGTTTGTTGTCTTCTGAAAGGACTTCAGCTGGAAAGAAGGGGAAAGATAGAAATCATTCAATACAATCTATGCCTGATTGTATTGAAGAGCAAAAGACACTTTTAACTTCCCACCTATTACATAAAATTAGTTGTTTAGGGGCAGAACAGGATTGCCAATTTGCAGAAGCTGTAGTTTTCCCCTCCTTCTTATGTTGGATCTTAAACAAATATTAATCATATGGATTTTCAATGTAAGCCAAGTGTTTGAGTCATTGTGAATCCCACTGTTTTGAAACATTAAAAGAGCTGAGTAGTGTTAAGTTTAAAATTATAAGATTTTAATTTTAAAATGGGGGGAGTGGAACAAAATGAAATCATCAGATCAATCCCATGATTGAATGTGCTTCTTAAATGAGATTGAAGGTCTTGGAGCTGCTCTCAGTGACAGGCTTGGCAGCTTTACAAGAACAAATCACCTCCTCACAATCAGCAGTGGGAAGTCTTGGACCTGCCTGGTTTGTTTTCATCGTGCACTTATTAGTTCAGGTGGTCAGCACAGGGCATCCAAGCAGTTTCATGATAACTTGATGATTTAATTCTTGTTGGATTAATTTTTGTATATGCTTTTGCTGCCCTGTATGTCTTTATTTGGTTATTTATTTATTTTAATATACTAATTAGCATAAATTGTGCCTAATTCTCTGTTTACATATTAAAATGCAATTTGTGTGGTATTTATACACATCTAAAGTCTTGCATTACAATTAAAGATGCTCATTTATGATCTACTGTTGAAACACACATGGTATTTAAAATTGGTTTGTTTAAAAGAACCATTTGATCTGAGAATTTTTCTGGTGACCCTTTCTGTCCTGATTGATTGCTTTGAGTGAGTGTTCATGTAAACCAATTTTATTCTTAGTTTGGAGAAGGAAGACGTTTTTCTTCTGTCAGATTCTTGATTTAAGTTGAGCGTAGTTGTTATTGAGCTGAAAAAAGTATTCAAATTCCATATACAGATGCTATGTTTGTCAAAATCTGATTTCACAGATTAATTTTAGAGCTTCTGTGTGTATCTAATAATTTTTATAAGTTTTGGTGATCTGACATACAGTTTTGACAGTGCAATGTACTATCAGAGTACTAAAAAATTAGTAATTTGGGGTATGCTAGGTTTTAGGCAGCTTTATTGTATAAAAACTTCCCTTCCTCCCCCCCCCCCCGAAATTATAAATTAGGTTTAGGCACATGTATTTATGTTGTACTGCTCTTGAGAATGCAGAGTGGAAGGCGAGGTGGTAGAAGATCTGATCAAGTTTTGTTGCAATCTCAATGTTAGGCAGAGTTCAGAAATAGCACAGCAAAGTTCCCATGACAGCATTAAGTCCAGATGCCCTAGAATTTCAAGAAGCTGATAATGATGTTAGTACCATTTTCCCTCCATTGCAATGATAGGAAGGACACAGCAGGAGCGTTGGGTGCTCCTGACAATCTCAGGGGAGAAGAGTAGTGGTCCACAGGGAAGTGTTTCAGCATTTTAGAGGATATTAAATACTCCTTTTTAATCTTCCTGACTCTTGTGGGGCAAGAAACTTCTTCAGTGCCCTTTCAAGTAGTTCGGATACAAGCTGTCTAAATACAAAACCACTCCAAAGCGTGGAGATGAGGTGGCCAGGAAGTAAAACTATGATTTTGGGCACTACAAATACAACCTTAATTTCTAAGATATGGAACAGAAAAGGGAAAACTCCTCTTTTGTCTTGGAAGCAGCCCAAAAGAGGGAGCCAGGTTGTTTCTTTATTTTTCTACAGCAGAATAAAAATAAAATTCAAGACCAAACTAAATGGACTGTAAAGGAGTATTTACTGATGTATTTAGCTGCTGTTCCCCAGCTTTAGAAAAAGCAGCTAGTTGAGAAGGTGGGGTAGCTGGAGACATTGAAGTCATTAAGGGTTTTTTTTTCCCTGCTTATCTATTAGACTTCATTACAAATGCAGACTGATGGGCATCAAAAGCCAAACACACACACTGGAAAGGGATGGAGTGAAGAAAGTTGACTTTTGCTCCTGATGCTGCTTCAGAAGCTTGAGCAATTTGCTGTTCTCAATCTCTACAGAAACCTGGTGGCCCTGAGTCCTTGCTGGTAACTTGGGCAGGGTGACAGCTGAAAGGCCAACAACCTTAGCAAACAAATTGCTGGAGGGTTTCAGAGCCGTGGCTAATGTTTGCCTTTTCGTGGAGTCAGGTACCACTGTGCTTTGCTCGGAGCTTCTGGAAGCAGGAGGCCAAGACTCTTTAGCCATTTTTACTAACCTTTCAGTCACCATCGCTGAGAAAAACTCCAAAAATGGTAGTGTGCATCTCTCAAACACCAAAACCAAAAGTCTTCCAAGAACATGTCTGGTCTGTGGTGGAGGCCAGAGCAGAGATGATGCACTCAGCTGAGCTGCTGCTGACCTCTCTCACTGTGACTGACATGTGTGGGAAGCATTTACAAGAACAGCAGTTCCAGTGGATTGGAGAGGGATCCTGCAGCAAAAGCAGGTTGTTGGAGCCATGGGCTCTCTTGAGGCCATGGTGCCTGATCATTCCTGTCTATAACCTTAGGCTTTGTCTCCACAGGGAAATTCTGCTATTTATAAGCTAGTGAGGATCACGTTTTCATAAAAAAGTTTTCATTTAAAGAATAAAAAAGTGATCCTTTGTGGAAGACTGCTACAAGTGGGGATATTGTACTTCTTTGCAGCAGCATTTTGCTTCTCTTTTATTCTCTTCTGCTGGAAACTTCATCTAGGGTTACTTTCCAGTAGGCAGGTGGTTAATTTCTGACTTTTGGCCAGTTAAAAATCACTCCTACTACAAAGAGAGCCTTTATTTTGAGCACCCTTCAAGTGTGGAGATAGTTAGAAACCTGGTGCTCCTTATTTCCTTAACATAACATATTTCCTAAATATTGGATATAGTATCTGCTTTAAAAAGCAACTGTTTGAAAACAGGCATTACTGCTTGAGAAACATCAAAAACAATTCAGAAGAGTATAGGTTAGATACATCCATCTCATCAGAAGTGGTACCTGAAGTAGTTGAACAGCTCATGTACTCTTAATCTCATTCTTGCATTAATAGGAGTGAAAAAACAGTACATAGGGTTTTTACTTTCTAGCATGGGATTTTTAATCATTCTGTAAAGTGAGGTTTGTGATAGTTATTTTTTTTTTAAAGGCCTTTGACGATATGCATCTCCAAAAAAAAAAAAAAATAGAAAACCCTATTAAAGTAGCCTGAACTCTAGTCTGGAAAAGAACTTATTTTTGTGGCTTCAAATCACAAGTAATTGACCAGAAATGAAATGTATTGGGAACTAAAAGCAAAGTTAAAATTGGACCTGAGGGAAATAGTTTTATCAGATCTTTGGATAATCTGTATTTAAAAAAAAAAAAATCAAGTGCTTCTATTCCCTTGTTTCCTTCTGAAAGAGTCCAGCTGAGTGCTGAGTGTTCCAGCTGCGTGGTGGTGTGAACACATAATGCCTCGCTGTAACTTCGGTACCAGGGGAGTGTGTGTGGTGCTGAGTGGGAGGGGGAGGGAAGGGTGCTGAGCACTATGTATAGATCAGATCCAGCGTTTTTCCCGAGCCAGTGATGAGTTTGAAAGGATGCAGTGTGTATGTAACTGGTACTGCTGGGCTTTCTGCTCCTCCGGCGTGTGAGAATGCTCCACTTGCAAAAACTATCAACCAGGAATTACTGCATTCGAGTAAATAGTCATCTGAGCTGAATCGAGGCACTTTTCCTGGAGACAGTACTAGTTTCTCTTAATGGGTATCTTCTCCATTGACTTTAAACCTAAAATTATCTGTGTGCTTGGTGCCTTTTATGCACACTGTGCAGTCTGCTCTCTCTCAGATAACTGGAGGCTGCCTCAGTAATCTTTTGTGCCTGTAGGTGCCAGACCAGATTTTATATGCACAGCACTGCTTGGCCTTCCACGATGCCTCTTCAGTAAACACCAGTGTGCTGGTCCCTAAAAAAATCCCAAATCAAACTTGTTTGGAGATGGATTTTAATGTAAATGAGGGTGTTTCAACATGACTTTGAATTGTCACTCTGCAGTAGATATTTCCTAGTAAAACGTTAGAATAGCCTCTGGGTATGGCTGGGTATTTGAAGAGACAAAAAACCCTTAGCTCACTCCCTGTGTGTGTCCACCTGTCTGTGCTCAAGGAAGAAATTGGACTGGAACCATCACTGTCTTCTTACTTAGGGTTATGTCTTTCTGCTTCATTAAGATCTTTCTTGCCACTTCTTAGACGTTTTGAATTGCAAAATGAATAATAATTTGTTCAGTGATGGAGTGTCCTGAGGTCAGTGAACCAAGTTTTTACTGGGGAATCGTTGTTATAGTCACTGAAGACAAGATAATTTGAATTTCACATGAAGTTCTGTTTGCAGGGAGTGTGATAAAAATAAATCTGTTCTTATGTACCAAAACATTTTGACCTGGAAACAAACATAATGAGCATAAGATGCAAAAATGTTAATTTTGGAAAAATCACTCTTTTGGACTGTGAAATATTCATGACTTTTAAAAATTCCTTCCTTCCTGTGCTTTTCTCAGCCTTGTGCTTAACACTGAATTTCTTGGCTTTTTTTTTAATAGAATCTGGTGTGTGTGGGCAAGGAAGAGTAGGGGCTTTCTGTATGTTTTATGAATGTACTTGGCTTAGACTCTCAGTTGGGTTTTAGAAATAAACTCTCAAATCTCTGAGCTTCAGACACCAGTCTCATGAAACGTCAGCCTACTGCATAAAGAAGGGTAAAAGTCTGAAGTTACTGATGTTTTTCTACTAGCAAACTTGGGAATTATTTCACTCAAACTTCTCAACTGTGATTTCCTTTGTCTGTTTTGTGACTGCTGTTAACAAGGTCAGTATTTATCCGTCTGTTTGTCTTCCATGGCAACCATAATAAAACCAGTTATCAAACCCACCTCTGTGACTGAAACACACCAGAGGTTGGTCCTTACTGCACTAAAGTCTGAAGGTGAACACAGATGTTTGTATTTGTGTCATTGAAATTACTTCTGTTCACAGCTCCATGGAGTTACTGCGGTAAATGGAAGTGTTTTGATGTGGCAGGCTTTGTTTCAAAGTCATACTAAAATCACCAGCTGAGTAGCTACATGTGTGTCAGGTGGCACATATTTATGTTTGTGATGTGTAGGTACGAGGTGTTTTGGCCGAAGGAAGGAAGGAGCAATATTGTTGTCTTGAAACTGCTTCTGCCACCCAGTTGGTGGGTGGGGTTGTGTTCCTGATGTAACTGCACGGGGCAGGTGGGCACGCAAAGAGGGAATGCTCTCTCAAATCCCACTGATTCATTGTTTGCTCGTGAGTCTCTCTTGTGGCCTCTCCTTTCCAGCTGTACGTTCAGTTTTGTGCACACACATTCATCTGTTCCTTCAAACTGGGGACGGTGTCTGTTGGAGAAATGGGTGTTTAAGTAAGTTCTGCTCGTACCCTTCCTCTCGAGAGGCGTTGGTTGATTATTTCCTGTTTTTGTACCAAAGCTATAATGGAGACATATCACTTTAAAACACTTCCAAAATGTGCAGAAGTGCAACAATAGCGCTGACCTCAGCGAGCGAGGTCACACCCAGGCTGCTTCCTGTTTTCTTCTTGGGGAGACCAGAGGCCCTGAATATGGGAGAACTCCCCTGTGCATGTGCCCAGGGCTTGAAATCACAGTGACAATTGGTTCCATCTTGCAGAATCAAAATTAAAACAACTTAGGGAAAGTATTCTGTTAGGATTTCCAGGGTTATTTTATAAATGGTAACCGTTTTTAAATGAATAATCATTATTCTCTAGTGAAATGTGTAAGATGTTCTGTAACCAGTGCTCCCCTCAAATGTATACATTAAAGAAAGAAAGGAGATGAACTGAAGAGGTGAGAATAAGAGCAAGGTACACAATGGCACAATTGCAGCCCCTACATACTGTTATTTCAGCTTATCCCAGCCTCTCTCTGCTGTAACTCAAGTATTAGTTGACCAATATAAAAGCTCCTTGCTTTGTTGTCTTTGTTTATTGATGCAGTACAGCTACAAATCAGAACAAAGGATGCTTGGGAAAATGGATAGCTGGAAAGGTCTCTTTGAGAAACAGGAGAGACAACATAGGGCCAAGGGATAGTAAAAAAGGCCATTACATGTTTCATTTTCCTCAGTGGAGAGCTGTGTGTGTGTGGTCCTCAAACAGGCTCTACTGCAGAAAATATATTATGTAAAATTCCAGCTGAAAGACTTTCTATATGAGGGTCTGTAACTGCAGCACAGCATTAATGCATTTGCTTTAAGTGACTGCTGTGCAGGCAGAGATTTCACTTTATACAAGGCTTTGTCCACCATGTCCAGGTTTGTAGATTTTGAACCTTCCTCCAGTATGTCAAACCCATCCCCTTCAGGCTGCAAGAAATAAAACCTCTCTGTGTTTTTCTTCTCTATTCCTGGGGTTTGGGGAGACATAAATGAGTGGGCAAAGCTGCCAAAGTCTTGTTTAGAACAAGACTAAATGAAGAAGTGTTTTATGAAAACCTTCTTTGGCACATCCTGAATACATGAAGTATTGGTCTGTTTGTGCTGGCAGGGCTCAGCTTCAGAGCCAGAACCCCACTGTCCACCCCTGCAAACACTGTCACCACTCACAGGACACAAGCAGGTAAATTTACACAAGCAACTTCAGCATATAAAGGTTTTGGGGCTCAGAGCCTGAATGTGTGTGACTTACCAATATATCTCCTTTGAGAGAAAGCTGGAGCATGCCTTGGTGTCTTTTTCCTATTATTAGTAAGGTGTTATAGTTAGCATTCCTTATGTTTAGCCACCTGTGTGATCACTTGTAGAGAGGATCACGTGAAAGTTACGTGAAACCTCTCCTGCTGCTGCTGTCTGTTGATCACTTGGGAGATCTTGCTGTGTATGAGTTGGTTCGTATAGGTAAGCATGGATTTCAGTTCCAAAGGACCGATTTTTTGATACAAAATGAAATTATTACCCAAACAGCTCTTTAGCTGATAGCTCTTAAGAATCTAGTCAGACAGACTGTTCTTTCTGCAGTCCCTTTAATCTCTATATATTTGGCACAAAAATAGCAATGCTTTCTTGTGGGGAGGGGCGTATTTACACTTCTCTGGTACTTTTTTTTCCTCCTGTTTATATGGTGATTTTACAGGGGAATAGGCTAAGCTTGCCCAGGCAAGTGAAAGTGCCTGGTTTTTTAAATACTTTTTTTATTTTTAAGAATCTAAATTACTTAGTTTGTAAACTGTAATCCTCTCTGAGACAGAAATACTAGAAATAGAACTAAAGGTTCCTATCACTGCATGCCTGGCTATTCTGTTTTGAGTAACCTGCAAATACCAGCCTATTTCCTGGCTTTCCAGCGCTCCATCAGCTCTTGGTCCCTGTGCCAGTGCCATGGGGTCAGCAGGTCCTGTCTGATGAACTCCCTGCGTCCCAGCTTGTGCAGGCGCTGTGTCCTGCCCTGCTGCCTGCTGGGGTGTCACAGGGGTGGATCTTCTCAAAGTGTGAGCTCAGTTGCATTTGGAGTGACTTTTTACAGAGAAAAGGGTGGTTTTTTTCCAACCACAATGTTCTGAGTCCACAGTTTGTAAAGAAAGTATTTTGGAGACAAGAAACTGTGGCAATTTGTCACTGCCTGCCTGTATAATGAAGAATTAAACTCTTAGCAAATGGTGTTGCTACTGAATCAGGAACAGTGCAAGGGGTAATTTATCTGTGGAGGACTCGAAGCCTGCCAGTGGCTTTCTTGACACTAGATATGCAGTGGAATCTGGCTTAGTTAATTATTTTGCCTCAGGAGGCACTTTGTTTTGGTATCAGTAAATTCACTTGTACAAGTCCACTGAGGAGAAACTGCACTGAGGGACAGTTCAGCCTGCAAATGGCTGAGGGCAGAGATGGCTGCCTTGGCTACACAGTGGTTATCGCTGCCTGTGTTGTTGCTTCTGATGGAAATATCTCATGTCCTTGACCCTCTTTTCTGATACCTTGGGTGTCCTGCCATGCTAACACCCCTGGCTACCAAATGTATTAAAAATTTCTTCCCCTTCCTGTTGCTCATCCCCTCAAGGCCTCCCTGCCACAGCAGGCGATGCTGTTCATAGTCCATCATGCACATCATGAAATGCCTTTGCAGAGAAGCATCTGGCCTCTTCATCAGAGGTGCTACCTCTGAATGCTGAAAAGCAGATGACACTAGGGGTCTGCATCTAAGGGAAATCAGAGTATTTTTTCTCTGACTCAACATTTATTAAAAATATGAATAAGTCAGGCAGGTAGGCGTTACATTACCCCAGTGTCCTGAGGTGGCAGGAGGAAGCCTCACTCCTTCTACCCATACAGGTAGATGAGCTGGTGGCTTTGCTGTGTACATGACTGAGGGCTCCTGGGGAAATGAATATTTGGAATAAAGATTTTTTTTTTTCCAGGCTGTGAAACTGTGCTCCTTCTTGGCTGTAGTATTTTGATCTTCCTGGAGGGGAGAACAAACAGGCACATGTCCTTTGTAACCTAGTACAACACCTGGGGCTTGTATTGAATCCACTGAGGTTTTCAGCAATTTGTATGAGGAAAAAATTGCAATATAGAGATGACCTCTGTTCTTGGCAATCCCTGTAAGCCCTGCAGAAGCAGTCCCAGCATTTAATCTGATAAAAACCAAGTTGTTTATCTGATTACTGGTAGCACTGGAAAATAGCACACTTTGAGGTTGTGGTGATGACCTGCTTCTCTGCACTGAGGACATGTTTATGGCATGCAGCTTCTGCTTGGCCAGTGCTGCCAGGCATCTCAGGTGTGAGTTCTTGCTGTGCTTCAGTGATACACTTAAAAACATACAGCACATAAATCTGGTCTGGCCAATGGTCTATGGACATAACAAGCTCTTTATCACTGTAGCATCAGAAGTATTAAAACAGGCACAGATACATCCACAAGTTCCAGGCATCCAAGCAGGTGTTTTATCTTCCTGTGTTGCTGTCGTGATTCTGCTGACATCAGTCGGGAGTTTGACTGGAGTTCAGAGACGCTGCTTGCAGAGTTGGTGTGAATCTGGAAAGGCATCTGTGAGAGCTTCCTCCCTACCCACTCAATTTCTGTACTTTCCTGTGGGCACATCAAAGTACTACTGGGGAAAAAAAAAAAAAAGGTAAAAATCCCAAGTGGAAGCATCTTTCTCCCAGTTCTGCTGAATACTTCGTGGTGGGGGATGATCTGAGCACAGAGGCCTTCGCATCGGGAGCTGCCGCCAGCCAGTGCAACAGTGTTGGATGAGCTTCAATTTAATAGTTAAACTGTGCACTTAGTTTGTTTACTGTAGTATCCTGGTGTTTATACATAGCTTAAGAATATCTCAGAGCTTGCTGTTCAGCTGCTGCATACTGGAAAAGAACTCTAATGCTCAAAGCTAGAGTAATCCAGTTCTAAAAGGAACCTGGATTTTGTGGGAATGTGTGCTGGCTTGAAGGCCGTTCTGTTCACTGAGGTATAGCTTGACCTTGAACCACTGACACGTTTCTGCTGAGCAGCAATGCTAAGGTCTTGCAAATTTAAAACACAGTGGTGCTACTAGGGCTTTTCTTCTACCAAAAAAAAAAAAAAAAATTTCTTTCAAAAAGTGTGAAAGATCACTGTCCTTTTATTTGCTTCTGGAGCTGGGTTTTTGTCCATGTAGGAACTTGGAGAAGTGTAACACAATTTAAAGCTGTGAAGTTTAACAGCTGTGTAGCTGCTGGTGCAGGAATGGCATTAATGGTGAACAGTGCTGATAAAAGTGACGTTAAAGTCCTTGACAGCAACTTCGTGGCTGAAGTGCAGGATGGTCATTGATGGACTCAGAGTGCCAGTGCAGAGCTACAGCTCATTTCCTAATATGCTCATGGTTTTACCTATGAATTAAAAAAAAACCCTGACTTTGGGTGGCTGTGAGTGGCCGTGCATGCTTCCAGGTGGGAATAGTGTCACTGTCTTTATGATCAGTAATTCTCTGTGTTGAAGTGACTGTTTACAGAGCACTCAAGTGTGTGGCACATCACAGGGCAGAGGCTGACTTCCCTTCTCAGAAAAATAGAGACACATCAACTTCTCTGTTGGGAATCTTTATCTTCTGTTAAAAATAGCACACAAGACTACTAAAGGTTGGCAGGCAGCACGGCTGGCTGGCTTAAGACCTTTGAGACCATTGTTTTGTCTGTGTTACCTTTCAGTAGGGTCTAGGTTAAAAAAAGGAAAATCACAATGAAAAAGTTAATCTGACACTGCCAGAACTGAAAGTGGGGCTATATTTCATAGAGGTATACCCATTAAATGTATTAAATTGTAATTAAACTCAATAGACTTTAAAGGTGTGTGATTAAATGTGCGTGCTAAAGGGATGTTTTTAATGCTTAATTTTTAAAATCAGGCACGAGTGCTGATGACTTCTATGTTATACCTGCTGTGCATTAAGTAATGTTAAGTAGTCTGGGCATCCAAAAATAGGAACATGATAGTAAATGAAGTAGTCTAATATTCACATGTGAATTACAGTGTCTTTGTAGTTGAACAGAGCACAGGTTTAAGGAAGGAAAACCTCATAGTTTGTTTATATACGGCTGGAAATACTAGTTAGACCTAAATCAGCACTTCTGTTACTGGTTTGGATGTATTTTGATCTGGAGATGATCCAACTTATGTCTGTTTGTGAGTTTGTTCTGAAATGGACTTTGCAGTGAGGTTCAGATTGATAGAAGGAGTAGATAGATGATTAATGAAGATACTTTTCTTCTTGAGTAGCCAGAAATTTTGTAGCTCTCAAACACTTGTTTAAGCTGTTAGTCCAAGGGTGTTTATCTTATTAGTAAATTGCTTTGAATCAAAACTTCTCACTCTTTTCAATCTATGAAATGTTGTGTTTTATAGATGGAGAAAAGCTTTCCAGAGTCAGTCTTTGAGAGCACATCACTATTGAACTACAAAGAACCAGTATCTAGACCAGATAAAGGGGTTTCACTACAACTTCACAGACACTCTGTGACCCTTCTTCCTCTGTTTTATGGCAATTTTTCAGTGGACTAAATAACAAACATAAAATAATGTTTTGAATGGGTTCTTCTTCCCACTTCTTTTCCTTCCTTCCTCCATTTTTATTTTGTGAGCAGTACTCACAAACTTTTGTCTTTCTTCTTTTATAAACTAGAAGTGGTTTGGCTCTTTAGATAATGTCATGGGACCACCACCATCACCTTCCTGGTGTGCTTTTCCTATCATGAAAAAATTCCGAATAGGTGTCTGGCTTGTTTGTGAGAAACTTACTTTCTAATGTTCCTTTCACTGCAAGGATGTTGAAGTCTCCAGTGTGTGAACAGATTTCAGAGGTCTCTGCGGTGGTTGCACTGCTGTGCTGGGAATAAAGAGGAAAATTGATCTGAGGAAACTTTGTTCAACACACTGAAAAAAAATCGGACCCAAAATCTGATTAAAAAAGAAAAAAATTACTAACGTGAAAGTGTGCCTGCATGAAGTCTTACTGTTAATTGATCTTTTTATTGAGGTTACTTTGAGTCCTCATTCAGATGAGAACTGCTTTAGACAGCTGAGGGCTGTACCAGCACGAGGATGCTTTTAGGGATGGTTCAGTCTTTGCTATCCCTTCTCACTGCATGGGGGCCTTTGAATTGAAAATGTCATTGTACCCAGGGAAAGTATGGGAAAAATTGGAGAAAACCTGCTATTTCAGCTGCAGTCAATGATTCAAAAATTTCATCTGTAATTAAAACCAAGCCTGCCCTGGCTGTCCTGTGCAAGGTGCCTGTGTCCCACCCCTGTTGAGCCCAGAGGTGAATGTTGAGGGGACCTGCAGCCTTTGCTCTCTGTTGCCATCTTGGGGCACAGAATTTGTGACAGAGTTTTCTGGGTGGGTGAGCAGAGCCCCTGCTACAAAACAGGTTCTTAAAGGACAGTGGGTGGTTCTGTTGACAGTTGCTTCTATATTCAAAATAGACTCCACTGAATTCTACTTCTCATGGTAATTCAGGGATTGAAATCATTTAAGTCTTGCCAAATTCATTAAAGACAGTGTACTAAAGGGAAAATATATATAAATATAGGTTTGTGGAGGATTTTGGGTGGGTTGGTTTTTTTTTTTTTTTTTTAAGAGTAGAAAGTGATACTGAAACTTATTTTTCTTCCCTCTTATTGGCAGGTTTTCTTCGGCAGTGGAGTGTGAGAAATAGAGGCTGAAGAAGATGAGTGAGCTGGAACAGTTACGGCAGGAGGCAGAGCAGCTGCGAAACCAAATCAGAGTGAGAATTGCTAATTGCTTATTTTTCATTACAAAGTCCCTCCTTTAAGGGAATAAATTGTAAAAATCACATCTATTACTCACACCTGTTTAAGCTGTGCAGAGCTTAAAATGTTTTTAGAATATTTGTTTAAAAATCAGAAGAGGCAATGGTATAATGAAATGCATTCTTAGTATTTCTTGAACAATATGTTTTATTTCCTGTTGAAGTTCTCTAAGTTTTGGTACTAGGAGTGTATTTGTCTGCAAATTTTTTTGTTTATTTTGGGTTTTTAAAACAAGAGGGGAGCAGCAAACTTACAGAACTTTGGTGTGACAAGCTGGGTTTAGGGTGTTAGAAAAGCTTGTTCTGGGCTAAAAGTGATGACTGTGCTGTCACTCTTGACCAGCCTGCAGGTCACAGCATGGGCTGTGAGAGAGAACCTTCCAGGGTTATAATTTCTACAGGCCCTATTTCTTTGCTTCCTGTTGAATTTATTTTTTTTAAATGCTGATCCCCACCATATGTTCTAATTTTGTGTTGTATTTACTCACTGAAGATAAACCAAATATGAGCTGTCATCCCCAAAGTCAGTTTTCCAGGAATGAGTTGCAACATGCCTGTACATTTCAGTGATGCAGTTTTCAGGAAAGTACAAAGTATAATAAGGATATTCAAAGTCTGTTTATTTTTAATCAAAATTTTCTAAACATGAACCATCCATAAACCTGATTTATATGGGAATGCCTTATTTGCAAGCATTCCTATCAGCGAGGAGTGCAGGTTTCTTGGAATATGTTGCACACTGACTTTTTTTAGCATGGCATCTGCTGGCAGCAGTTGTTGTGTGGTGTCTCCTGCTTAGTGTGAGGCTGCTTGTTGGTGTCAGCCATGTGGAGAACACCCTTCATGTTTCAGGAGTTGTGTTGAGGCTGCTGCTCATTCAGTGCCCCATCGTTTCCACTTAAAACGCCCTGGAAAGACAAGGGTGGGGTCAGTCAGTGCTGTGGCACTGGGTGCCCCTTCCAGCAGCTCTGTAGAGGACACAAATAAATTTTAGTTTAAAATACTTTTTTTTTCCTACTGAAGCTTTATAACAACATTGCACAAATAAAAGTTGGACATAATTTTTCATATTTTGCCTGATGTGTGAAGACTTTGTCATTACATGACATCAGGGTGAGCCAGGCGAGTCTTTGCTCAGTCTTGGTAATCAGTCAGACTGGTTTTATATTTTATTCAAAGTTGTGTGAAGGAGGAGCTACCAGGCATGTAAGAGAGCTCCACTCTGCTGCAGGGAAGTCTGCCTCTTTTTTAAATTTTGGAGCATAAAAATCTGATTGGCCCTTTGTAAAATGACTCCATTTTGTGGCTTTATGCTGATTTAACATTTCCTTTGTAACTCTGTCACTCAGCCTTGTAACTGGATCTGTCAGGTGTAGCTGAGTAACCAGGGCTGTGTTGCCTTTGGAGTCTTTGGCTCAGCAGTGGCAATTAGGGATTCCTCTTTGGATCTGAGTGCAGGGTTGGATACCTTATGCTTGATTCTCACTTCAGATAAATATGCAGTTCACAAATGCTCCTGCTGACTTAATATCCAAGAAACACTCTGACCAAATAACTCAGTTTCATATTTTTATAGATCACTGGTCATCTTGCTTATTAAATCATGGCACAGGTTTTTTTCTAAATAGGTGTTTGTTTGGGATGGATAAGAGGATAGGTACAGGAGCTAAAAAAAAAAATTTTTTTTAAAGTGTCTTAAACTATTGGGCTGGTAATTTTCAAAAGTTATATTTGATGCACTCCTAAAATAGGTGAGGTCACTACCAGCATTTGATGTTTTATATATAGCTAGAATTTTGCTGTCTTAGTTGTTTACAACTCTTGGGTTTTGTCTGATATTTCCTCTAACAATATAATCACAAAAATCAGCTTTGTGCTTAGAAGTGAGGTCCAGATCAGATTGTACCTACCAGCTTCCTCAAGTGTACAAACTGCAGTGCATAACTGTCCATTCCCCTTTTTTCAGTCTGCAGTATTTTTGAAATATTTAATGATTTCTAATTTTCTTTTCCCCAGTGTCTTGGTGATGTGGGTACCTGTGTCTCCCCATGCAGTAACTGCAGCTGTAGCTCAGTTCTGTACACAGACAATGTTGGAGGAATAACTTAAGGCTGCCTGAATTTTTTGTGCAGGAGGTTTGAACACTGAACTATCAGATCTGTCAGATGAGTTTATGGTTCAAGTTAATTCCCAGTTCTCTCTGTAATAAAAGTTCCCATGTGATATGTGTGTCCTCAACTTTGAGAACTGAAATTGAGGATAATGATTTTTGGAAGTGCTGCTTACTTGGCACAGTGTCATTTGAACCAGACATTTCGAACAAATAAGACACTATATTTAAAAAAATCCATGAATTTTGGGGAAAAAAAATGTAATCTGAAGTATGTGTGCTTAGAAATCGTGGGGGCTGCACACTGATCAAGCAGGTAGATTTTTCTCACAGATTTTGCATTGTCTACTGCATGAACTGAGAAAATCTACCATTACATAGAGGAGCTTTTTACCTTTTGACACTAATGATTCTGTCACGATGGTGCTCGTGTAGAAATGACAGTTTCAGTGTAAGAATTAAAACAGTCTGTTGAAACTCTCCTGTTCCTGCAACTTTGCCAGCCGTGTGGCAAGTGTCAGACAGCCTCAAGGATAGGTGTTGGTAATAGCTCTCCCTTAAAGAGAAAAAAATGCTTTGTCTCATTCAGACTGCGTTGAGAAATCATTTTATGTTGAACATCTTTAAGTATTTCAGCTAAACCAAACAAGTAAAGTCATTTAATATCCAGTGTGTTTCTTCCTGTGGCTGAAATAAGTCCTGAGTGCTAAGGGATTTGCTGCTCTGGTATTTTAAACCCCTCCTGATTCCAGACGTCAACATTTTGTAAATATTTCTACAGTTCAGACATTATAAAAATAAGTTGAGATGACTTAATCCACTCTCAGGCTTGCTTTTTGGGAGGAGAGCTATAAAGGGTGGTCAAAATAAACATGCACTTAAGAAATGTTAAAGTTGCAATGTCAAGTAACTCTCAAGCAAGAGCTTGAAAAAAACTTTAAGATCCTGGTCTGAATGTGTTGATGCAGTTCCAGAATGTGTGAGTAAATGTTTCCGTCCCTCCTCTCGGAGAGGACGTTGCCATTTGTGCACAGATTGAACTGGGGTGGGGTGGGGGACACACACAAATGTGTGGTGAAAGCCATCGTTCCTGGGAGACTGGAGAAATCACAGGAGTTCAGGAGGGTTCTGTGGCTTGATCCTTCAGTTGGGCTGTCGATGGCTTTAACTTAACTTGTGCTACACAGTTCCTGTCTAATTTTAAACCAGTTTTAAGCCAGGTTTCTCAGAAGGAGTTGCTGACCATGTGCCTGTTTCAGTTTTTCAAGTACAGGGCTGGAGCTGCAGGAGGGCAGTGCAGTCTCAGCTGTAACTAAAACCAGGTTTTGCAAAATCAGCGTTGTGGACCAGGCTCAGTGGTGCTCACCTGTGTCAGGTGTTCAGTCTGTGACTGATGATGTGAATGAAAGGAAAGTCTGGTTTTAGGTCAGGTTGAATCATGTGCAGAAAAGAAGTTGAATGTCCATGCAGTCTGAAATAAGGACAAAAGATGGAATGTCTGTAAGGAGAGCTGAGCACCACCCATTCCATGAAATGAGTGAAGGCATTAGTAGACTCTTTTTCTCCCTTTATTTTGCATCAAGTGATCATCAGGTGAAGCCTTTGGTAATCCTGCTGTCTGTCCTGCTCAGATCCTGCCTCTTGATTTCCATCCTGCCTCTCCCTCTGGCATTGTCACCCCCGTGATGCCAAGGGGGTTGGTAATGAATGTACAGCCTCATGTACAGAGCTTGCTAATCATGTGTAATATATGGTTGCTTTTCCAGGTGGATCAGTTCTTCCCTTGTGCTCAGCACACCCTGAGCAAGCACATCCACCCCAGGGAAGGAATACAGGGAAAAGGGTAGGCACTGGGACTTCAGGATGGCTCCAAGTGCCTTTGAATCCCATAGTCTGTAGAAAGGGAGATTCAAAGGCTGCTAGGGCACAGCCCTTCCTAAGTCCCTTTTCCTCCACTACCCCTAGTTGTGTGCCAGTGCTTTAGATCCCTGAATCCAACCAGTTAGGGTGACAGAAGGTGTCTGGGGTGTCAGTCGTGGTGCTGTGTGGCTTTTTGAGTGTGTTGAAGCCTAACTCGAGTTATTTTTCCTTTAGACACTCTCAGTTAATGCTCAGTGTTGCCTTTCCAATTCAACTTGTTCCATTCTTCTGTTTCAGGATGCCAGGAAAGCATGCAGTGACACAACTCTTGCTCAGGTATGTTCCTGATTCCTTGTGTAGGCTGTTACTTAGTAGATAAAAAAACCCTAAAAATACCAGTTTATGACTGTTGCATGTTCCTGTTCAGTAACTGAAAGAATGAAGTGAAAGAAACCTTTGGAAATGGACTGTCTATTTATACAGCTATTTAAAACAGAACAAAACAATACCACCAAAAAACCCCAAATAAACAAAACAGGAAAAAAATCCAGCCAGTCAAAAACCCCCCACCATCTTAATGCATCCTGCTTCCAGTTCACCTTTTAAATAGAGTATGTTTGTTTTCTTTAATGTATTTAGAAAGACTTAAGTAAATGTCTGTTAGCTGTATTTTGGGAACAAAAAGATTTTGCATTTAAAGTTCTGCCATGCTTTAAAAAGTAACAGTGCAGTAAATATTGGAGGATTTTCTTTCCTGGGTTTTAATTGAAAACTTTCAGATTTGATAATGTGAAATAGCCTTACTATTACACAGTAATATTTTAAAAAGCTTTCCTGAGGTTTCAGGTGTAGCCATCACGAAGAGTGTTACAGTCTGTCCCTGTGAAATCTGTTTGTGTTGGTGTTGCAGGGACCTAATCCTGGGTGTGCAACAGTGGCCTTTTTTTGTTTGATTTTGTTGTGAGCCAAGACAGATTGTGTTCTATCAAAGTTCACATGTATTTTTGTTATCTCGTGCATTAAAAATAGTTCTCAGTATCTCGGGGGTTTGTTTGGTTTATTTTTAGATCACAACAAGTCTGGACTCCGTGGGTCGGATCCAAATGCGGACCCGGCGCACGCTCAGAGGTCACTTAGCCAAAATCTATGCCATGCACTGGGGATCTGACTCAAGGTTGGTACAGGGGAGGCTTCAACCTGCAATTTAAGGGTTGGAAATCAGATTGTCAACTTCAGGTTTAATGTCAGGTTTTGGGGGCCTTATGGAGTGATGTTGGTGCCCTTGCAGGGCCATCCCAGGTTATTTGGCTTTAGTTATAGTTTGCTGTTTTAAAACTGCAAAGGGGTGATAGAGAAACCTTGGCTGAGAGGAGAGGTATTTGGCTTATTCATGAATTTTTCCCTTACCATATTATTTTCCCTTTTCCTTCTTTCAGTTTTAACTAAGTTTTTGAGACTGTTTAAGCAGAGGAGGGTACATAGTGAGGCATATTTTTGGAATGCTGGGCACTCTGTTTTCCAAGATGTTGAATAAAAATGGAACTGCTGTGATAACAAAGATTTAAAAACTTCACGGACCAGTTTTATTTCATTGAAAAAAAGATCCTTTTGTACATAGTGGGAAAAGTTGGAATTTTGCTGTGCTGCCTTTAGAGCAACTGGTGGTCAGGTGGTAACACTGCCTCGTGTCTCTGTCATGTTGTCCAGAGAGGAAAACATCTGGACTCTGCTCTGCAGATTTATTTTCATTCAAATTCCCTATTTGCTTTTTTGTAACTGTGTAGTTAGAATATTAGTATGTGAATAATGAAAGCAGCTGTGGAGGGAGCTCATAAAATGCGTTTTCACCAAGTTGTGTGGTTGTGCTCAGTGCTGATCATGAGCCCCTGTGGACATGTGACTCTTCAGTCAGGTCATGTGTAGATCTGCATCTTTGCAGACTTTCCCCAACAAATGCACCCCTCCAGTGAACAAGAAAAAGCAGAGGGTAATAGAGAAATTATGAAACTTCCGCATCACTTGGTAATCGTGAATGATGTATGTATATTTTGAGATTTGTTGGGGTTTGTTTTATGTTAACGTATTTTATTTTGTGTTTGTGTTTAGGCTACTAGTCAGCGCTTCTCAAGATGGAAAATTAATTATTTGGGATAGTTATACAACAAATAAGGTACTTATTCCTAATCTTTATCTACAATTAACGTATGATTTGTGTGAGAAGGCTTGTGTCTTGTTTTTTTATGTGGTTGCAAGACAAAAATTAAAAGCAGCAGTGTTTCTAATTCAGACATAATTTTTTTGTTCTGTCACGACTAGCTGATTACTGGTGATGTGTTGTAGGGTGTGTTTCTGAAGCAACAGTTAATTACATTGGTAGTATGTAACATTTTCACTCTTAATTTGCCAGTGCAGTAGCTGGTGGCTGTTGCTCTCTGCCTGTCTGGTGCTGCTTCTGAAACTAATTTGGTTTTGAATTGTAGAAATACACAACCTCAGAATTTACAGGACAGTTTTGGCTTTCAGGGCAGAGAAAGGAGAAGGAATTAAAAAAGCTGTGCTTCCATAAACTGTCCAGTCTTCATGGGCACAGCCATCCTGTCTTCCAACCTATAGCTCAAAGATGTAAAAGAGTTGGACAAGGAAATTAATTAGAATAAACAAATGCTGTAAATGTTTAAGTTTAGGATAGCTTTGCTATGAAGTAGTGTCGTGCTGAAGTTCTGTATATCTGCCCTGCAGATACCGCTGGTATCTGTCACCCCAGTGTGTGTGGAAGTGTAAATATGGAATGAGCTGTGCTATGTTGTTAAATCCAAGTACTGAAGCACACAGTGCCCGTGGTGAGTGAGTGAGCTGGGTGAGAATGAGCGGCTGTCTGTGCCCTCACGAGCTGTGTCTCTCCCAAGATGCACGCCATTCCCTTGAGATCCTCCTGGGTGATGACCTGTGCCTACGCTCCCTCTGGCAACTACGTGGCCTGTGGTGGCCTGGACAACATCTGCTCCATATACAACCTGAAAACCAGGGAGGGGAACGTGCGGGTGAGCCGGGAGCTGCCGGGACACACAGGTCAGCCATGGTCTCCTTCCACTTGGGTTCGTTACTGCACCACAGGGAACCATCTTGGTCTGAGGAGTGTCGTGAGCTGTGCCATAGTTCTGGCTGTGGGAGAACTTTGATGCTGCTCTTGCATTTTAAACTTGCAGTTATTACTCCTGGGTTGGAAACTTAACGGAACTGTTTTGGTTTTTAGGATACTTGTCCTGTTGTCGCTTCCTAGATGACAACCAAATTGTCACTAGCTCAGGAGACACCACTTGGTGAGTTTCTGAGCTCTGTTGGCCTTCCCTCACCCCCTCTTTCTTTTTCTTTTTCTTTTTTCCTCTCTCCAGTGCCTTTATTTGTATTTGAAGCTTGAACTCTGAAATCATCACAGTCACGGTGTTAACGTTGTCGCTTTTTATCTGCAGCGCTTTGTGGGACATTGAAACTGGTCAGCAGACCACCACGTTCACTGGGCACACTGGAGATGTGATGAGCCTCTCCCTGAGTCCAGACATGAGGACTTTTGTTTCGGGTGCCTGCGATGCCTCCTCGAAGCTTTGGGATATCCGGGATGGAATGTGCAGGCAGTCGTTCACGGGGCACGTGTCGGATATTAATGCAGTTTGTGTAAGTGATCCTTTGTATTTCCACGTGGGAAGGAAGGGGGAGGATAAAGGCTACATTTACATGGATTCCGCTACTGAGTTACCTTGATTTCAAATCAGTTAATTAGGGTAGGGACTGCTGCCCTGTATGGAATGGAGAAGGTTGTCTAATAAATTATGGTCTAGTTTGTAACTGAATTATTATTGCCATTATCTGAGATGCACTGAGCTGTTCTTGGAATAGTTTCAGCAGTGTTTTTGTTCAGTAACTGAGACATCACTTTTTTTAAGAAGTGAAGAATGGACCAGGGAGATTTTTTTGCAGTGTGGCAACGTGTTAAAAGCTGAAAATCATAGATAAATACAATAAACTGAGAGGGTGCAAAACAACCAAGTGTCCTCATCTTAAAGATTTTGGTTGAACAAAAATGTAATTAATATTTTCTTTGAAAAGAGCTTTCTGAGAAATATTCTAGAAAGCAAAGTTAAAAATCCGTCCTGATGTTGAATATTCCCTGGAATAATTTGGTAATATTTATAAACTGGATTATATTTCCTCTCTGTCACAGTAACACTATGTTCTGATCTGCAAGATACAAGCCCTGGTAAATAGGGAATGAAATCTAAGTCTAAGCTGCATCTGTTTTTGATAAACATGAAAAATTATTAAGGCTGAGAAAATACCGAACGCATGACCAGTACAAAAATGCAGATCCTATACTTAGACCTGAGCCCTGAGATGTGCTGAGCTCTCTCCATTCCCATCTCAATCAATATGGATGTTGAGAGAATGACTCGGATTTGGAGTAGATTTTTTTTGAAATTGAATTGCTTACAATCTTGTACTGTGGCTGAGCCAACCTGGATGACCAGCTCAGGATGGAACATCACGTTCCACTTCTCCCAGGTCTTCCTGGCCCACAGCCAGGATGTGCAGAACTGGGGTTTGCTCTGTTCTGTAGGAGTCAGCTGCATCCCCTGTGACTCCTGTTACCCTGCACCCAGGAACTGCCTGGGTACAATTCCAGTCCTCAGGTGTCACCAAGCACTGTTCCAGAGAGGTTTCCTTGCATAGTTGTTTACGTGCATTTTTTAACATGCAGATATTTCTTTAAAATAAACCATTCTGTCTTCCTCTGGTCACCCTGGCTAAATAATCCTTTGACGTTCTTGAACTACTGCATGATCAGTATATTTTTCTGGTGTCAAACTCTTGTCTCTTAATTAAAACTTCCAGTTTTTCCCTAATGGACATGCATTTGCCACTGGATCTGATGATGCCACTTGCCGGCTCTTCGACCTCCGTGCAGATCAGGAGCTGATGATGTATTCCCACGACAACATCATCTGTGGGATCACCTCCGTCGCCTTCTCCAAGAGCGGGCGCCTCTTGCTCGCGGGTTACGACGACTTCAACTGCAACGTGTGGGACACCCTGAAAGGGGAGAGGGCAGGTGAGGACACACAGGTGCTGGAGCTGTCCCAGGGCACGTTCACACTCTGTGCAGAATGCAGAGCCAGTTCATTGCCAGTGCTGTTGCTGGTGTTAGGGAATCTCCCCCTCCTTCCTTTTTAACGCTGTTCTTTTGGAATGGCACCCCTTTATTGTGTTTGGTTCTGTGTTCCAGTAGTTACAGTGCACTTCAGTTCCATCTCTGCTGTGTGCTGCAGTAGGTGCTGCACTCAGTGGAACAGGCCTGTTTTTGGGCATTAGCCATTACAGATCTCTGTGCTGGGAGATCCCAGCTCTTGGGGCTGAGGAACAGCCTCCGAAAAACATCTGCAGAAAATGCACTTCACTGTAGTATGTGAATTTAAGTAATACAAAATTACACATCTGCATTGACTTCTGCACCCATCCAGAGGCAGTAATTCTGATGTAGTTACAGTAGGCTTTTTGCTGTGGGGACCATCGTTTCCTCCTCTTGGGAGAGAAGTGAAGTGGACTCTTCTGGTCCTTGAATTAGTCACTTCTGTCAGGACACAGCGTGTTTATAGCACAGCTATTTCTTTGTGCTTCTTACAGGAACTTCAGTGCAGGGGCCTGGTTCAGTTCTGAACATCAGTTCTGCTTTTCAGTCTGAAAATAGATCCTTTTCCTTAGGGGACACGTGGGCAGCTGAGTTCTGATAGACCTGGATGTGGAACCTTGGCAGAGCAGACAAGGGAAAGAACAGGCAGAGGGAAAGCAAAAGCAAAGCTGGAAAAGGCAGGATAGTTCCTCTTCTGATAGCCTGACATGATCCATGGGGGATTTGTGATCCCAAGGGTTTGAAAAAATTGGGAAACCCAGGGTGGTTCTTGTATCCAGGACATTGTCAGGAGACAGCACATTTGATTTTGGAAGTACTTGATGGCTGAAATTGTGGACAGCATTGCCAAAAACGAGACAGACAATCTGATTAGGGATGAGGGCATCTTTGGGACAGGAAGGAGACACTGTGAGGGCAGAGAGAAAAACAGAGGTGATACTGAGTGTGCATGGTTTTAAAAACCTTATTGTTGAGTTTCTTGTGTTCTATGTGGTTCTTCAGAGTAAAGACAAAAAAGGCAATTAAAATCCTGCATTACAACTGTTTTTTGGTAAATTTAAGACTTGCCTGGGAGAGCAGAGTAACAGCTGCAGTCCTTGACACTTGCATTGCTTCTTCTTTTCCAGGTGTCCTGGCTGGCCATGACAACCGTGTCAGCTGTTTAGGTGTCACTGATGACGGCATGGCTGTAGCTACAGGGTCTTGGGACAGTTTTCTCAGAATCTGGAATTAACTGGGAGCCAAACATGTACATTCTCCATTTGAGATCTGGAGAGATCAATGCTGCAGCCTATAGCTGTGAAATAACATTTCTACCTTGTATTTGCAGGTGAAGTTTTTCTATTCACTGATTATTACACAAAAAGGCTTTCTGTAAACTAGAAAAAAAAATCAAGTGAAGAAATAGGGGAGGGGGGAAGAAATCACTGACTTTTTAAAAGGGGCCAGCACACATAATCATGGTGACCGACAAACTAAGAGCCAGTCTTTTTGTTTTTGGTGGTTTGGTTAGATTGTCCTTGAAGGGTTTTTGCTTGTGCTCAGTCTGCTAATCCTGTACTTTTTTTTTGTACATAACAGAATATACACATTATAGCAGCCAATCATGTAACATTTGTCTGTATGTAAAGAAATATGTTTGCATTTTTTAAGGAACTACATTTATAGCTTTGCTTTTAACCCGAGATGTCACTTCTGAGTTTTGTAGTGGGTGAACTAGATTGCTGTTTTCAATGTTTTTTGTGAATTTACTGTAGATAAAGTGAAGCCAATGGTATGTATGTGTTTTTTATAATGGAAGGCATTTGGCTTTTTTTTTTTTTTAAAGGCCCTGGAGACTCCCAGTTAATACCTACAGCCTTATTCACTCACTTCTTGACCCGCTTGCCTATTTTTAATCAGGGGGGGCTCTTCCTTCAAGCCAGTGGTTCCTGGTTCATCCATTGGCAGTCATGGCCTCCAAACACCAAGGAGTTAATGCCAGGCAGGCTTGGCAACAACAGCAGAATTAATTTGAAAATAAAATAATTCCAGTTCCCGAAGTTTTAGCTTCCTTCCTGCAGCTTTTTGCATCAGTTATTCCACGCAGTCCGTGGGTGCAGAAGCCAAGGGGTCACTGCTGCCGTGCAGTGTCGAGTGCTCAGCTCTGGCTGAACGGGTGGCTTTGGCCCATCTCAGGCTCCAGCTGATCTGCACTGACAGGGATTCAGCTGCTGCTCGGAGTGTGTCTCTGCAGGGCCTGCTCAGTCCCACACCAGCTGAGAAATTCAGGAGGACTTTGCTTGAATTCCTAAAGAGGATTTAACTGTGCAGTTAATCGCCTGTAATCTCCCTCCAAATTCGGGGGTTGCCAAAGCACAGCCCAGCCAAAAGTGCTTGTTGTCAGTTCTGTGCAGTGAATTATCAAAGGAATTGTGTAACTGAAATGCTCCTCTGTGACCCCTGAGAACTTCCTACGATAACCTTGACAGTGCTCGCTCCGTGGTCACTGAGGCTGTGCCAGGGGGTTTCTGGATGCCAATTGTTCTGCAGCTCCAACACTGTAAATAAATAGCCCTTTCCTCTCCCGATTTTTTCTGATTCAGATGTCAGTTGCTTCTAAATGTGATGAGGTGCAGTTGAGTGTAGAGAGAGGAAAATCAGGTGACTGATGCCCATTTGAAACTGCCCGGGGAGGTTGCTTAACTTTTTGGTGCCTGGCAGCCTGTCTGAACTCGCAGTGGATGTTCCCTTGGGAATCTCGACGTCTGTGGCTTTTTTTTGAAAGGGGGTTATGTCTATTGGCTTCTCTTAGGTGACTTACTTAAAAAATAACGTGGATTTTAAATCACCAGGTTGGAAGATGGTATTAGTCATCGCTCCTCGGAACTGATGGGGGAGTCTGGGTGTCTCTGGGTCAGGTAGGCAAGATAAGGGCCCAGAATCCTGTAATACATCCAACTGGATTTCTGGCTGAGATGACTATTTGTCAAGGTTCTGACATTTTTAATCCTAAATTTCAGTACTTCCAAACTGTGCCTGTAAACTTGCCATGTCTATAATGGTGAAGGTGCCAGTAAATGTACCAGTCAATCACAGTAAATTCACTTTTAAAATAAGAAAAAGGCACCTCTTGTGCTGGAGAAGGAACATTTCCTAACAGCAGCCTTGTGGTGTAGGACCAAAATCCCACTGTATTGTGTCTCACAGGAATTCCTCAGCGTTTTGCTTTATGATCTGTCTGCATTAACGAACTATTGTGGAATTCTTGTAACTCTCTTAAGTGAGCAGCTCTTTGGGATCTTGCAGACTCGGTTTATTTTTTAGTGCTGCACTCGATTATTTTTATTTTTTTTTTTTTAACTCACAGCTGCCTTGGGTGAATCATTCTGGAAATTTGTTACTAAAGAATTTTAAGAAAATATTCTTTTTCTAAAAAACTTTTTTTCCATAGAAGTGTGTTTTGAACCAATTTCCTAGTCAACACCTTTGCCAAGACAGGTGCCATTTTTACATTCTGGTATTAAAGCTGGTTTCTACTTGTGAAACTCCAAAACCAATTTTACAGCTGTATATAACTTTTCTTACCAGTTCAGGTATCCTGTAACCGTGGTAATGGCTCTTGTAAGGTTATTACTGCAAATAACTTCACTGTCATTGTTGGATGGCTGTTGTCTGTTGGATTCAGCTGCTTTTAGAATAAATGCTAAGGAATGCCCACTGCTTGCTGAGGTGTCCAAAGGCATCACAGAGCCCTGCCTGCCTCTGCTCCTTGGTCACCCTGGGTCTGAAGTGCCCCAGGTCCGGGGGGGCTCCTGTGTCGGTGCATGAGGAGACGTTGGAGAAGCCCGAGCACAGCGGGGGAAACAGCGCCCAGTGCGTCTTGGGAACTTGGAGAAAGCCCGGGATAGATCCTGCCCAGGTGATGTTTGCTGTTTCATTCCTGCCCTGGAGATGGGTTATTTTGTTAAGCCTACAGATTTTCTAAGTACCACAGGTGCTGTGTGAGGCCATTTGGTGACTCACACAGGCATTCCTGTTAAAGGGCTGCCTGACCTTTCAAGGTCGATGCTCCTTCTAAAATGGATGTGGCTTCAGTGGTAAAAGCTCAAACTCCTCCTAATACAAGGAAGGTAATAAAATGACCCTTTGTAGGTTTTACTTGAAAGGTTTTATCCAGCTTTGAATCTCAAAGAAACTGGTGTGTGCCACAGTTACCATGGGCTTGAGTGTGCAGCTCCTGCGATTCCTGACTGCACCATGACAGCAAACTCACAGCAGGTCTGGCAGCTCTAGTGGGCACATCTTCCCTGGATTTCAAAGTTTGTTGCCAAACTCCATTCCTAGCTGAATTTCAAGTAAATTGTGTCATTAAGAGCTGGAGTAGCCAGGAGCATTGTGCCAAACAGGGCTGGGTTGCTCTTGCCCAGCCTCTCCTCTGAAGGTCATGGCTTGGGAAGTGGAACCATGTGCTTGCTGTAACCATTTGTGTTATTCAGGTAGTTTGTCAGTGTTTTCTAACGAGACAGAACTTTGCAATCGAGAGCTCTCCCTTAGGGCGAGTGCCCAGCCTGGGCTTGTTCCCGTGTTGACTCAGGCGTCTGTTCACTGGACGAAGCTGCTGCAGCGTCGTGCTGATGTGCACTCCGTGCTCCAGTCATGTGGCCTCTTCCCATCTGTATCCAGACCTTTTCCTTCCAAACGTCACCACCCTCTCACTGCAGAGAGGGGGCAGCGTCCGGCAGAGCCGACAGCTCAGCGTGCTGACGAGATTTGTACGGGTGGAAATGGAACAGAGAATTAAGAGGCTTTTCCCTGCCTATGGACAGGGCCTGACCTCGCCTTGGTAAAGCTGAGCTGGTGCAGCAGCAGGTCCCAGCGTGTCCTTATGTAATGCATGGGTTGGAAATTGTTAACTCTTTACTTCAGTTGTGTAACCGCTCGTCCCACGATGAAGTTCACATTAATTACTTTAAGGTGGAATGAAAACATTGTGAAAACATTCCAAGAGTTGTAGTCTGTCCTCTCTGAGGACACTGTCACCTCCACTAGGTTTAGTGCTGTGCTTTAAGATGTTGGTGAGAGTATTGGCTAATTGGACTAGTTGGTATCAATGGTTGTGTAGCAGAATGGCTGGTTTTGAGATAGCATTTCCTGTACAAGTACTTAGCATGGGTTGATGGTGCACTGTGTATCCAGTACTCTGGCATGCATGCTGGTCACACTCCTCCTACACTTCAGAGGCACCAGAGCCTTTTATCCAATTGCTGGTTATGTAAAATACATGCAGAATGTTAATGCAGTGTTGTTATGGTAAATGTGTGAACAGTGTTACTAATTGATATAACTGATAACAGATTACATGTGCCTGACATTCTTATACCACACAGTATGTTTAGGTTTTAACTAATATGGACTTCGGTGGAATAGTCTTAGATATTTCAAGCCTTTGTTTTACTTACACAATGGTGCTCTCTTTGTGTTTTTCTCCTTTTTTTTGTTTTTTAAATAAAAGCATCTGAACACTTGTAGTACATATTACATCCAAAGGAGTCCAAAGCAAAATGCTTCTAAACATGCTTGATTTTACTTTGCCTTTAGTTCCCAGGATCTCTCATCAGCTTTTTTTGTTTTGTTTTTACTTGTTGCTGACTACTTTGGAAAACTTTGGTAATGTTACCAATTATGAAGTGATTCTGCACTGCCTTTGGATTGTGTATGTATTCAGAAACAGTCTTAAAGCTTTTATTTAAGCTATTAAAAAAACCAGGGACTTGTGCCATTTGTTCTTTAACAGTGCTGTTGTAAAAAGACTTCCCTGTGACAAAAAAATCACTTGCTATGAACTCTGTTCATAGCTTTTTTTTCCAGGATGGATCTTTTTCTTTGTATTTGTACAGTGGCTCAGTGAAAGATGTTGCCATGAGTTGATATTGTAACCAATAAACAAGTGCTTTTAACCATCTGGGGTCACCTGTCAGTGTTGTGTTAGAGCATTCCCTGGGGAATGCAAATGGGATGGGAGATGGAGCAACCTACCCTGGATCTGCATTCCCTGTGGGAGTGAGGTGCAGGTCTTCGCCTTGGACAGAGCTGCCAAAGAACTTAATAGAGCACAGGGGTAGTACTTTTTTAATAAATAACTGCAGAACACGTGCATGTAAAGTTTAATCTCGATACAATGTCAATAAAAATGCTCCAGAAACAGAGCACTGATACACAGCTGTGCCCTCACTGACACCACTCACAGCTGGATTTCAGAGTTTCCCTCAACCCCCCAAGAACAAACACAGGAACAAACACCCCAAGACAGTGGTGGAACCGTTCTTTGTCTTCCCTTAATCCTCTGGCATTACATCTTACATCCACTTCCTGGTAAGATAGCCCTTAGTTAACGGAAAATAGCAACACCTTGGAGCCGAGTATTTCATTTAGTCATGTTAACTAAATGCCATAAAAATACATAAATACTCTGAAAAGGGTTTTTCTTTTAAAATAAGTTAATTTTAAAAAGTCTAGTTAGAAAAAAGTAGGTGTTGAATGACTGCAGATGGCAACAGCAGAAACTTTTCCTTTTTCTAAAAAGAGGCTTTTCATTTCTGGAGGTGTGCAAAGAGAAAGGACTCCACTTGCCTGGAGTTTTACCTAGAGCAGAGCCAAGGTCAGGACATGGTCAAACCCCATCTCTCCCTGTACTCCCTGAGTCCAGCAGCAGGAGCTCCAGGTCAATCCTGACACCCTGAGCTTCCCCACCCAACCTGCACCAATCCAGTCCAGACCATCTCAGCAAACCCTCCTGTGCCTGGCTGTGACCTGCAGCTCAGCTCAGCGTGGTTCCAGCCCAGCCCTCACAGGCAAAGGGCCATTTCACTGCTCCAAAACTGCAAGAAAAGGTTCGTTTTTACCTACTAACCCTCTTGGCTAAGTGTGGTGGCCAGATGACCGACCCTCTATTCACTGCCATCTTTCACTGCCTCTTGAGAAAGAGGAACTGCTGCCCAGCACACTGGCACCTGCTTTCCAAACAAGTCAGGAGTCCTTTCCCCATTCCAGAGTTTGTACTTCCCTTCACTTAACAAAATCACACCCACATGGAATAACAGCACCCTCCATCCCTGGCTCATTCCTAAGCAGCTGAAAGGAGACAGTGATGACTGGGATAAACCCTTGCCCTGCATAAGCTCCTGGATGCCAGGAAGTGAGACTTGCCACTGCTGCATACTAATGAAAACCAGTGAGGATTTGGGTTTTTATTGTCAAGTGCCCAAAGAAATTTAGTGTTTAAAGATAAATTTTTAACCCAAAATCTGCAAAACAAATGTAACACTTGGAGTAGCACAGCTCTTCAGTCTGGTTCACCATCACAGTCCAAGTTTTACAATAAGTGTAATCAGAGTAACATTTAAAATATAAATCATTTCATGTGGCTCCACAGAGGAGAAGTGTCACCTGTGAAATTCCTACTTTGCCCTACAAAGGATCACCGGGAAGGTTCGCAAGGACAGTTTATTTACTCTTTTGAAGGAAGTGTTTTGTGAAGCGATCTAGTTCGTTCTCAAGGTGAATGGCTTTATTTCTGCAAAACAAAAGCAAGGGATTTGCTTCAGTGCAGGAACATCCCCAAGCAGGATCTACATCAGTGTTTCATTTCTATTCCTCTACTGAGACCCACAGCACTAAGACAACCTAAATGCAGGTTTTTAGAAGGGGTGTGGGGGGTGCCAGACATTCACTCCACCGTGGTGGTGGATGCCCAAGGCCAGGAGGCAGCAGCCCAGAGCCAGGGCAGCCTCAGAGTGAGGGAAAAGAACAGGAAACTATGGCTGAGGCTGCTTTCAAACTCCTCAAGCACCAACTGCTGGAAGTTTCTCCTCTGCAAACACCTACTACTGGCACAAGAACACCAGTACTGCACTGAGTGACTCAACACAGCACAGCTGCTCCCCTGCTCTGCCGTGGGGAGGGGGCCCCTCAGCTGCCTACAGGAGACCAAAATTCTGGAGAAAGGCCTCTCTCCCATACACTGAAGAGAGACATGGGTAAAGATGATCAAAGAGTATTATTGGAGCTTTGCTGATTCTCCAGGCAGCAGCAAACATTTATTTAACTTACCCAGAGGTGCTCAGGGTATCTCTGCACAGCCTCCTGCACCTGAGCCAGCCTAGTTCGGCTCCGGAGGAACAGCTGGCACAGATCTCTCTGGAGGCAGCAGGGCTAAGAGATACTTGTGGCCAGTCACACCCAGACTTACCTTAGCTGCTTGGAGTTGTTCTGTATGCTCTCCAGCTGATCTATTTCTTTGGAAAGCCTAGCAATTTCTTCTTCCAGGTTTTTCTGGGTAATATCTACCTGCTGACAGAGCCGAGCAAAGGTAGTGGCCATTTCCCTAAAGGGAAAACAAGTTTGTAATCATGATTTAAGGAAGTCTATGATATCAAAAAAAAATTAAGAAACATAAAACAACTCAAAAATCATGTGCCATGGGAGTGTGCAGAACACAGAAATCAAAGCCTCCATCGCTTAAGGGATTACAGAATAGCAGAAAGCAGGAGAACTGTGCATTTTTTAAATTAGAAAAAGAAACCTTAAACGTACCAAATGCACCTCAATCTACGCCAACATCGTGTCTGGCCATTTTGCATAAAGCATCTACAAGTACAAGCCTGAGATGGGGCTCTGGCTGCATTCAAAGGTGCTGGAGCAGCCCTGTGTCCCCCCACTCAGCACCCTGTGCAGGGTGGGGAGTGCCCCAGGCCTGCCCACTGAGGCCCCCCATCCTACTTGCCTCCTCAGCCACATGCTCCCAACCCCAGTTCCAAGACTCCTCCTTACACAAACAGAAAACAAACCCAGTTACCACCCTGGGCCAGCACCCAGGCTGTCCCCCAGGAGAGGAGACGCCCTCTCCCCTCTCTACTTCACCTCACTGGAGCATTGGTTTGAGTCCAGCTCTTCCATGTCCTCACAGAGACACACAGCTGCTGGACACGGGGATGAGTCTCTTTCCTCTGCTGAAGCTGAACTCTGTACTAGTAAAGTATTCCCTGAGCTACACAGGAGAGGTGTTCTGCACCCTGGGCCTTAGGTCTCATCAGCAGGCCTAATTTTCTGAAATAATAATTTAATCAAAACAAATTGTTTCAATGAAAGAGTCTGAGGGAGACAATCAGCCAGACATTACTTTGCAGAGACAGGTGGGGAAAGATTTGAGAAAAAGAACACAGAAAAAAACCCAAACAGTTCAGAAAGGCTGTCAAGTTCCTCTTCTGCAGAGCAGAAGAGCCAGCACTGGCTACTCAGAACTCACCCACCCCAACCCTTGGGGCAGAAGCTCTGCTCACCCTTACAGGGACTGTAAGGGCAGAACAATCCACTGGAGTGAACTCCCACATCTCCACCATGAGGTGCTGGACAAAGAGAGTCACCACCTGCAGAGCAGCTCGCACAGGCACACACAGGGACGCAGCTATCGGCCTTTTCAGGTGGTTCATTTTAAACCCTCTTCCAACTCCCTCATAATAAATGCCAAGGACACTAAAGGTGCCACCCCCTCCCCACAGCCCTGTGGTGACAGGCACCTGTCCCAGCTTGGGGACACCCCGTGTGACACTTACTGCTGCACCTGGTGGCTGCAGTTGGCGCTGGTGAGGCTGACGATCATCTGCAGCTTCTCGGTGGCGTAGTTCACAAACTGCTGCTTGAAGGCTCTCTCCTTGGCCCGCGTGGTCCAGGTCAGCCTCTCGTACAGGTACAACAGTCCGTACATGCTCAGGGAGAACGAGATCAGCTTCCAGCCTACAGTTTTCCAAATCTGAAAAGGAAAATCTTCATCAGCTTAAATGAACTGCCCTACGGAATTAAATCTAATTCCACCCATTTTTTTAAAAAAAATCATCTCTGTGGCCCCTTTCACTGGATTAGTTTAAGAAAATATATTGTTTCCATAACATTACTGCAGAGCAATACTGCTACATCCTCACCAGCTGGCCTCACTGGCATGGAGAATGTGCAGGTTGCAGAAGCCTTGCTGCTCTTTCATGAAGGAGGAAGCAAAGCTCCCACTAAATCCAAACTGAATGATCCGTTAAATCACCATTTAATTCAGGCACTGAACACAGACCCATGGCACACAGAACATGCCCAGCTCTCCTCAGAGTAACCAGACTGATTCTCTCACTACAAACTGGCTGTGGGTACCCAGGGCACTGCATGTGCTCATCTGACCCAGTGTCAAGTCCACGACAGGCTCTGTGCTGCACCCCAACCAGAGAGACCAGCTTGGCCTCTGCCATCCCTTCTGGCACAGGGAACGCTGCCAGAGCTACTTGCCACTCCGCCAACAACGATGATGCTCATGGAGGTCCGTGAGGTCAGCGAGGCTAAACTCAGTACCAAAGGAACCATAAAGTCATCCTGGGGCACAGTGTCTGGAGTTCCAGCGGGAAGGCTGGCGGCAGACGGGGTGGTGGCTAAAGGACGAGGGATCTAGAAGATGGGAACAGGGCAGCCTGAGTAAAAAAAGCATCCAGGAACTACACAGAGGGGTTTTGTTTTATTTTCATATATTCAGGGTTTGATCTACGGAAAGAAAACCCTTCAGCGCAGAAACCTGAACCAGACTCCTGAAGAGCAGTGGAGGCTTTGACATGTCCTTGCCCAACGGACATGGGGTTAAAATAAGGGTTTCTGTACAGGGCTGGCTCTGAGTTAAGGATCCAAAAGTTACAAAGGGAACAGGCTACCCAAAGGGTTTAATCCAAAGAAAAACAAACTCGTGTGACAGCTGCAGAAAGTTCAGGTTTTTAGTTCCATTCTAACCCTGAATATAATCCAATAAAAACAACCCTCACCAAAAATATTTCACACAAAGGGCCTAGGGGAAGGTAGAAGCAACCGTGTAAACAGCACAGGGAAAGAGCAAAAATCAATATATTCTCATCAAGGTAAAACAATGGCAGCTCAAGCTCAAAAGCACTCACTTGTAGGTTTGGATCTACTAGTCCCAAGAGTACTTTCTGAGCTTGTTTAGGACCCAAGAAACGGTTTACAAGTGAAGTCCATCCCAAAGAAAAGTGGAACATGATATCCTCTTGAAAATCTGCACACAGGCTGTGACAGTTTAGATCATAGCTAAGGTCAAACTTCCTGCATGGAATTAGCAAGTGGAGCTGATTCTGAGCACTAGAAGGCAACAATGGTTTCAGATTTTCTAGAAATAAAAACAAATAGTAAAGATGAATTAGAAGTAAAGTATATTCAAAAGCAGCATCCTTGCACTGCTGAGCAGCTTTGCCAAGAATCTGGAGCTGACCACTTCATTATTTATTTATTTGTAAAATCCATGGCCAAGATTTCAGCCGGGATGACCCTAACAGAGCAGGTAGTTTATTGCTCTGATATAAGAAAACAGCAATCAAAATCAACTCACCAAGAAAGCCCTGCAGGAAAAAGGGGCAAATTAACTGAAAGACCTCTATCAATGGTCAAAAGATAAGGACAGACTAAGAAAGAATTGATTTATCCAGTAGTTCTGTGGTGCCATACAGAAAAGGCAACATTATTGCATTGAGAGGACAGAAAGGTTCACGTAGTTTCATGATCTTGTTCTGAATCTTTATTACCAGGAACAGATCAGTAGAGAAGGATGTGAGATAAAGTTACTACTTATAAAGAAAAAAGAAAGAAAAAGAAGTGCACAAATCCTTTGTGAAATGATCTGCTTTGCATTCAGGATCTGGAGGGACCTAAGGAGAGGATTATACTGCAGAAACATTTCCTAACAATTAGTGTATTTCGTGTCTGTTGTGGAAGCCAAAAGTTTAAATGGGTTTGTAAAAGGATTAGACAAGTTGCCAGAGGACAGGTCCATTACTACTTAAGCCATTAATCCAGATGCAGCATCTCGGCTCAGAAGTCCCTGAAATGGGGAGGGATTGCTATATTTACCCTGGCTCATTGTTCTTCTCCCCCAGCATCTGTTACTGGTATCAGAGGGCACTGAGCTGAGCACTCAGTCCTGATCGACACTGGCTCTCCCTTTATCATTTATAGCATCAGTGTTAAAATAATTTTCTTTCTGTTCATGATTTAACAGCAAGTTTTCTTAGACTGTCTTCCTTTCAGTGCGAAGTGTTAACATCCCTCCTCCCTCCTCTTACCAATGATCTCCTGCTGGGACTGGTGCATTGACTGGTTGACCTCACTGGAGCAGCGGTCAGCCAGGTTCTTCCCCAAACCGTCTTCTATGTGTTTGTTCAGTTCCTGAAGTTTTAGAGGGAATACATGCTCACCAATGCGTATTTAACTCATTTAATTTATATTCAGTTACATTATACAGAGCACAGACACGTTGCACACTAAGCACCATTCCTTACAGTGGGAAGAAAAGCACGTTACCATGGAAATACCATGCTTTCCACCTGCACACGGAAAACCCAACTGGAATGACACAGGGAAGACTTCCCTAGGACTGCAATCACTAAAGGGCACAGGGAAAAGTCTGTACTTTCAATAACCTGTGCACTGGAAAGCCACTGAACCACCACCTACTGCCCTACAAAGCCTTTACAGTGTCATTTGACAGGAGCCAATTTCACCGCTCCAGCTCCTGTGGGGGCCTGCTCAGGACACGCTGCTGAGCTGGGAGCTATGGCAGCCACTCAGCAGCAGCAAAGTCTGAGCATAAGAGGCAAACAAGGCTGTACAGGCCTTAAAAAGCACTAAGTTTGAGCAGGAATTTACAGAACATGAAAAAAAATTCCAGCTTTTATTAAAAGTATCAGGTTTTTGCAAGGTCATTTTATTTTTGGACCTATTTGATTTTAGGAGTAGTGAAAATTATTTATGCTAGGTCTTTATTTACTGGAAATGAAGACTACAAATTAGGAGCCACTCTATTAAAAGGATGGTTGAAACAAAAATTAATTTCTTTCCCAACACAAAGCAGAAAAGATTTTTAACCTTTCCAGTTTGGGGTAGAGATACGAATATGTCAGAAAGCAAAAATCTTGCAATGCTTGAAGTGTCACATAAAATGCTACATACCTTATGAAAATACAAAAATAGAAATTAAGGGAAAGACAAAGAGCCTGACTTCAAACCATGCAAGAAAACTTACTGACTTATAGAGCTTCAGCACTTGAGGAGAAGGGTGAAAATCTGAATAAAATTCATCAACTAAAACTGAAAGTCGGCAAATCTCATCAGTCATGGCAGAGGAGACCTGAAAGAACACAGAAAATGCTTGAAATGTTTAAATGTTTCTCCTACCTTTTCTAGCCAGAGTGAAAACAGACTCCTGCACAAACTGTCCCAAGAAATTACTCAATTACCTGACAGGCATTTTGAGGGTTGGTTTTCTTTTTTTACATTGGCAAAGGAACATAGTGGATATTTCAAACATACTTTGTATGATAGGTGGGCTCCTAAAGGAGCTGCCTGACAGAAGAGGCAACACTTGGACCTGGGAGGTTGTTCACACTGCCCTCACTTACTTTATTTTCGACCTCCTCAGTAACACGTTTGATTTTTTCCTTCGTATCTTCCGTCAGAATGTTCAGCTGGTTTCGAACGAAGTCCAGCCTGTCCTTCTGATCCTCTCGCTCTTCCATGGAATGGACTCTAATGCAGCAGAAAGGAGATCACCATCAGCAGCAGGAATTCTCCCAGGAATGAAACAAGCCCATACCCAGCTGATGGGTACTGAGCAGCCAGAAGGAATCAGGAGTGGCCCTGGCTGGCCAAGGCAGAGGCACCGCCCCGAGGGGCTGCAAGGTGGCTGCACTGACCAAACATAACTCAAGTTTTGATGTATTTACAAAACCAGCATTTCGAGTCAAATTGTTATCACTGTACATGATTGCAACTAAAAAAAGGTGTGGGTAATCAGAGGCCTTTAACTTAGTCTATCCTGGTTTAAAAAAAAAAAGAAAAAAAAAAGGTAAATCTGATCTGCATCAGTTTGATGCAAAGCAAAGGGGACGTGGACAGAAACCAACTTCAGCACTAACAACTCTCTTCAGAATTCCTTGACCTATCAATTAAGCAAAAATTCCTGAAAATCTAGAGCAGTTCTATCTTGAAGGGCCAGCAGAAACCATAAACAGCAATTCAGGCTAAGAGGGGTCACCACAGACATTTTGGTAAGTCAATTAACAGAAAGAAGTAGAATATCAGAGCGTTTTCAAACATTTCACAGCTTGTTTTCATGGGATCTGACAATGTGAGACAAGTCAGTATGTAAACAGTTTGTAAAAGCTGACATATTTGGGAGGATGAGTGTTTGACAGCACAGTGGAGTCTGCTGAAACACAAAGACACACTATTGACAGGCAGAAAGGAGATGGATGGGAAGGATTAAATGTCATAGCAAGTTCACTGTGTGAAACAGACAAGGGGCAGCAACAAAAGTGAGGAAAAATCCCAGACTATGCAAACCTCAAAGGGATATGTGAAACTATCAGACAGAGCAGATGAGCTGCTATCATTAGCACTACAGGATTACAAGAGGAAAGAGAGAATAAAGCTATTTAAGGATACAATATGGAAAGGGCCAGAGGCCAAGACTCTGTTAGCCTGGGCTTGTCTCAACCCTTCCAGTATTGTAATCACTTGCAAATTAGTGTCCACATCCTCCCTTTAATTTTCTCAGTGTTACTGTTGACAGAAAACTTCGGATAAACAGGCCCAAACATCACCTCTGAAATGCTGGATACAGCTAGAAAAACTTAAAATTTCAAATATTTCTGAAAAAAGATTTGAAAACACAGAGATTGCAAGTCAGTAACAAAGAACAACAACGTAAATCAAGATCCCTGTACAGAAGTCAGAGACCAAGGACAAGACTGAGCAAGTGAGCAGTTGTAAGACCGACACACCAGAGAAATTTTCTGTTTCTTACCAAGCAGGAAAAGTGAATTTTAAAGTCCATAAATGGCCCAAGAAAATCACCAGCACAGAAACGGCTCCTTGGATGATCTGGACAAACCAAAGCCAACCAGCCCTCCAGCCCACCTACCTTTTCTCTGCTGCTGCCACGTTTATGGTGTCCATAATGTTTTTCACAGTATCTATTATCTGTTTAGCTCTGATAGTGTGCTGTTCAAACTTGGTTTTCACGGCTGACTGCGAGATACACTCCTGCGAGGGGCCCAAGCCACAACACATTACTGCAATTCCATGCCAACACACCCAGGAATTTCACTGTCAGAAAGCACAACGCTGCCAATTTTACCAAGAACTTAAACCAATGGGAAATAAAAAGGGAGAAATTATAGAGAAATTAAAAGACAACAGAACTGAAATCTCAAACGAGTCTACAGCAGCAAATCTGCCTTCGTGTTCATTCACAGTAATGTGCAGAGGTTTTCAATCTTTTAAAATAAATCAATAACGTAAAGAAAGAAGAAAACTGATGAATGCATGAGATAAATCTACCTCTTCAGAAAATTTTCCAAACTATCTCTTCAGAATTACAAATGTCAAACATGAATGCTGGCAATACAGCTTGGCTTGAGTTTTCTTTGTTGCAATACATGCTCTCAATTTCAAGAAGCAGTTCTGTCAATGAAATCTGACTTGCTCAGGTCAATACTGACCATCCAGGAACAAAATATATAAGCAGGGATAAGAAACAAGGGTTTTCCATGGGATAAAAAAAGATGTTAAATAGCCCTTAAAATATTAGCTTATCTGCAGATTACTGAAGTGTTAAATGAATGAGTAGAGAAAACTCTAAAGACAGAATTAATCAATCTTGAATACTGAGCAGTGATTTAGAATTACAGGACAGTGACTAAAGAGATTTACAAATGTTCAATTTGGGCAAAAACAAATCAGTTGCAATATGCCATAAATGAAGACTTCGACTCTTTTTCAAGCACCTGCACATCCTGAGTAATGGAGCCAATTAAATGTCAGAATTCAATCTGCACTAAACACCCCGAAGTAGCCACATCTTCTGTGTTTGAGGGGAACAAAGCAAGCAGCCAGTTTCCTTAATCCAGATCTATGGGACTTTTAAATCCTCAATCTGTGGATGCACCTTTCATAGCACAAACAGGTTTGAGCTGTTTTTAAAAGACTTCCCTGTGACCTTAGCATATGCTGTAATAACAGATTTAAAAATAATAAATCAAATCAAAATAAACAAAATGGGTAAAATATTCCCTGTTCCTCGACGAAGCAGATCTAGAAATCAGCAATGAAAGGCCAGAGCTTCATAAAGATCAGCACATTGTAAGAGCTAGACTGGGCACAGAGCAAAGAGTCTTCCCAACGTTAGTACGTGGTGGATAAAAGGATGACAGTCACTCACAACACAATCAGAAAATCCAAGTTAGAGCACTAGGAGAAACACAAAGGTTAGTTAAACAATGGGGAAAGCTAAGAGGAGGACAGCAGCAGTTTTGCTGTTAGTCTGTAAATAAGTATTTACTGAAGCAAAGCTAAAAGGTGTGTTTCAACAGTGTAACCAAAACCAGTTACCTTCCAGCCCACTTCCAGAACAGCAGGACAGTCATTAGGTGCACAGGTTATCCCACCCCTGAGCAGGGTTGGGGAGGCTCATTCAGGCTCTGCCATTCACTCCACCCTGCCTCCCCCCTCCACTGCTCCCCACACCGCTTCTGTCACCAGTTTTTGTAAAAACCTCAGGAAACACCACAACCTGAGGCACGGTGAGGATGGTTTTATGCAGGATATCCACTAAGGACTACTGCACACAGTGCACTGCAGAGGCACTTCTTTGCTGTTTGATAAGGTATTTCTATGTGTCTCACTGTAAAATTTCAGAAGATATCCTTTCTTTCTGTTATGTCACAATATAAAAATTCAGAATTGATCCAAGAATTCAACCCTTTAAGACTGCCTCTTTTCCTCAGCTGCAATACAGCTGACATACAAAGCAGTATTAGTTTTTAGAGCAATTATATGAATCTCTAAAATCTATCATTTCCCCACTACTTACAAGTGTTTTTAGTAATGTCTGCACCAGTTTTTCTTTCAGCAACTTTTAACACCATCTGCTTTGCAAAACACCATGTTACACCTATTTTTGGAAGGATTTTTGCCCTCACATACAAGTCTGCAAAAATGTAATTACAAACCTTTCAAAAATAGCCCAGGTTTTTTTTTCTCATATCATAACAAACTGGTCCTGGTGGGCTGTTTCTAGAGTTTGGGGTTTTTTTGAATTCTAGCTATACTGATCTCCTATCAGGCCTGGAATGAACAGGCTTTCCCATCAACTGATACTAAAATAAAGGATGTGGAAGTACTGGAGAAGTAACCATTCCTCTTCTCAGCCCATGTGGAAAAGAGGAAGAAGCTGTCCAATTTTAGTGAAGAGAAAAGCAGGGTGAGAGAATCCAGGAGGAGCAAACCCAGCAGATACAGCCCAGGGGAACACGGCACATGTGGATGGGTTTATACACGAGGTGCTGAGATTGCTCAGAGAGGGCAGCTGGACAAAAGGGTGTCAGAGATATTTGGGAAGTCTGAGCAGGGCACCTGGGCAGGGACCAGGAGCTACAGGCAGGACAGACAGACTGAGGCAGGGGAGGGGTCAGTGTCTGACGAGGACAGACAGAAGCATCTGTGCTCTCATCCCTTCCCTTCACACACTGCAGTGTAATCCAAGAGTCTTGGGACTTGCAGCTCCTCTGTCAGGAAACAGAGTAAACACAAAGTGCTTTAGGCAGAAGTGCTCAGGTTGTACCCAGGGCTGAATCTGGTCTGGCAGTGCACAAAGCAAGGTATCAGTTGGGATTTTGTTCCCAGACTGAACACAAAAAGTTCTACCTGGTGCATGATATTCTTCATTAATACATAGCCTAGAGCTGGCAAACATAACTGATGACAACAGTATGCTGCTGTCAGCTACTTTATCAGCTCCAGTGACAGTAATTTGAGTACTAGGTTTGAAGATTTCAGACCTGGTGAACCATTAAGTATCAGCCTTGCTTTAAAAGCACATAAAATGCCACTATAACTCAAGAAACTGCCCACAAAACCTGAATGTGAAAGAGGCTGCAACAGCAGACACTCAAAATATAAACTGCTTTCGCAATCTTTATATAGCACAGCTGTCATTCTCTTGAAATGGTGGGATCACACTCCTATTTAAAGCCATTCATTGTGATTTCAGGATGTAACACGACTAAACAGGGAAAAGCATTACAGAATCCACTCTCACTGTTGGAGGCAGGTGTGCAGCAAATGAAACACAGAATGTGAAACAAGAAAAAAGGTTGTTTTAAGGCTATACAGTGCTGTCACAGAATTGTTCCTTGTCCCAGCCTCTGACACAGAAACTTGTCATGGTTATGACCTTGTGACGGATGTTTCGCATTGTGGTGGCCAACCTGTGACATCTGATTTACATGTGCTGAGCACTCACAGCACCACATCATTTAGCACATCATCATTCATCTTAACATGAAAATATTCCAAGTGTTAAGTACTTAACTGTAATTATAAGAGCTTTTGTCAAAAAAGCTTTGGGTACAGCACATGGCAGAACACGATAATGAACAACAACTGATTTAGAAGTTGTATTTCCACTTTTTTCCCACTGGCTCAAAGTTTCCTACTGTAATTCTAAGGACAAAAATTACAAACAAAAATACATGTTTGACTACAGCTAGTGACACACGCAAGAAATGTCATGCCTCCTGGACTCAGGCCCTGCCAGTACTCTGAACCCATCATTTCAGCAATTCACTCATGTCTCCTAGGAACATGGATAAGGATTAAATTTAAACTTTAGTCTGACATTTTCTTGCTTATGCATGACAGAATCAAGCTACTATTTTAAAACCATTTTGATATACACATATCATTACATAACTTGGCTTTGCTAAGGTCAGATGGGTCTGCTGTAATGCAAGAAAAAATAATTTTCAGAGACAGCTTGATTTTTTAAAATACATTTATACACAAAACCACTGAGGCACGTCCAAGATGCCTCCTTATGATGGCTTTAATTAATTAGTTATTAAATTCAGCAAGTCAAATGGATCCTATCATAAAGGACTCACTCAACTGTCCAGTCAGTCCTATTTCTGCAGACACTGTAAACTCCAGCTATGAATGTGGCTAAACTGAGGGGGAGAGGTGGATTCTGTACAGCACAGAGGATGCAAAACCAGTATTAATGCTCAGAGTAACAGAGCTAAGAGGTAAATAATGGTGATATAATCAAAACTCTGACTTTAAAAGTGCAAGTAAATATTTAGATTTACGTTGGTGAAACTGAATTTCTTACTACAAAACATTCACCAGCACATGGTTGTAAGTGATACGCACCTTTTCAAGGGTATCATCTTTTTATACAGACTATACTGTTACTGAGATCTCAAACACGAGCTAAGAGTTTTGGTCCCTTCCCTCACTGAACAATACTCCTCTCCAACAACTACCTGCTGCTCAAGATGAGATGAACAGAACACTCAGAAAAGGCAAAGCTGCAGATGGTTTAAATACCTTACACTCCTCCACTTGCTAACATGGGTAATGCTCAGTAAAAATAAGCTAAGCATAAGCAAAAGGTACCACTGCAGTTAAAACCGCAGGCAGTCTAAAAAACGCATCATAAATACCTCAAATATCTGCTCAAAATGTTGAAATTCCTGGAATCTTGTTTGAAATCCTTCAGCAAGTGCTCCACCTGCAAAACATAACAGACCATAAGGGAGAGGGGACGACCTCACAGCATGGACTGCATCTTAAATACTTTTGTTTATCAGGTTTTATGGTATTTTTCTGTATTTGAGTAAAAAAGTTCCTACAAACCACCCTCTGGCATTCCTTGAGCCTTCTGTCTCCTGGCACTCAGAACTTCCTTTGCTGAAACAAAAAAGATTCGATTCCTTGCTTCTACAGGATCAATAACTTTGAGCTCGTCGACCAGGAAATTCAGACAGCGCTCCATGTGCTGCCTCCGCACCTGAGGAAAAGGTAAAAAACTCGTGAGGAAAAGGCAAAAATGGAGCTGTCAACAAAACAGAACAGTCAGGAACAGATGCTGAACCACCCCTCAGACAGCAGATGCTGCCAATCCTACTGAGGCAGCAGCTGCCTTTACTCATTTACACAGAGCTGGGTGCAACAATATTTCCTTCTACAACTGTATTTGTCAGAGATCTCAGCCCGTTACTGGGGCAAACACTTCACTCCCCATATAGAGAGAAATAACTCCCACTGCGAGCTGGCTGCTGCTGGGAGGTCTGAAGAGCACTCTGAACTGTTCACACCTAACACTGCACAGGCACAGATGTATAAACTGTACCCTCAAGCTGCATTATCACTACAGAAATAAAAGGTAATACATGGAAGATTACAAAACAAGCTTAACTGTGCAGGAAAAAGGTTCTAAAGGAGCTTCCCATTGTATTAGCTGCCTGCATAAATAGTCACTTGAACTGCAGGCTGCTTTTTGCAAGGAACAAGGAATAAGTTATTTCCATTTTCTGACCACGTAACTTAACCTTTTATTAATAAGACAAAGGTATTGTTTCCATATTAAGATGTCTTAATTAACTGTAAACCCAAATAAGAGTCCCCAGTTCACTCACATCTTCCATGTACTCTGGTTCTGAGGCAGAGGCATCCCATCTATTATTCAGGATGAAGATGTTTGGCTTCGAAAGTCGTTCGTTCACTTTATGGAAAAAATGCTTCTCCTAAGAATTAAAACACAAACAGAAAACTCCCCAGATATCCAAACCAGAGTCACACATTCTTCTGTAACAGACTCTGAAGTTAATCCAGCTTTTTAAAAGTTTATCAAAAAGAATTTAACAACATTAAACCCCACAGATATCCAACACAAAACAGGCTTTGATAGTTCAAGTCATCAAATGCCTTAAAACCACTGCCAATGCTGAAAGTCAAAGACCTTGCAAGCTTCACAAAAATGGGTACAAACACAAACAAAAAAAACTTCCAGAACAAATAGTTCAGAAAATTTTGGAAAATAAGACTTATTTTTCTATAAATCTATCACATCATTCACTGTCATATTTTTTCCTTCCTTCTTTCACTCTTACCATCTCAAACTTCATCTCTTTGATACTTCAAGCCTCCTATTAAAATTGTTTGCACTTGTGTGACACTCAAAGCATTGCTGGGAAAGAGGGGAAGGGAGAAAGAGCACACAAGATATGACTGTATCTGCCTAGTTTTTGAATAAGATGCCTGGCTAAAACAGTGAAGTCTCTCTTATTTGAACTACCAACATGTTCCTGATCACCCTGTCAAATCTGATTTTTATATCCAGAAAAAACCCCAACATTCTCTAACTGTATTCTCACATAGGCAACATCACTTAGAACTACAGAGAAGCTACATTTCCTACATGAGAATGTAAGGCTTGAGTCACAGGAAAATAGTCATTGATGAATGTCTTAATTTAAAAAAATTAAGTGTATTTAGGTCCCTTGCCTGTACCTACCACCCATCATTGCTGTTTTCACAGCCATAACGAGTAAGTCGTGATGGAGCGAATCCCCACTGAGCACAGCTGAAACACAAGAGGTCTCTGTGCTGCCATAAACTTTTCCAGGCAGCAGGACAAGCCCACATATCCTGGACACAGCACTGGAGATCCATTAGTCTCCATCAGCCAGGAGTAAGCATCTGCAAACAAGATCACTGCTGCAGAAATGAGAACTTCATCTGAGGAGAACTTATGGGGGAATATTAGAACAATCATGTTTTTGCAAAAACATCTGTGATAGTATGGCAGAATAATGCCAAGTATTCTCAACCCTGTTATGGTAAGAGGCAAAAATAAAGCCTAAGGAGGATGAGAACATAGCTGTCACATGCTTTACCTGCAGCATAAACCGTGTAGATGAAGAAATTACCATTTGCCACAATGCAAAGCAAAATACAAATGCTTTTAAGTAGTTACCTAATTGTTAAAGGCAACTTCATTTGTGTCTACCAGGCTGAAAAAACAAAAAAGAGGAAAGAGCAAGAGATCTGTTTACTGAGCCCAAACCTCAATCACAACTAAAATCTACTTCCTTTCCCTCTGACAGACATCCTGGGCACTGGTGATTTCCAGATTCAAGGCAACCAAAAACCTCAGCCTATTCACAGGATCCAAGTGCAGTGATTCACTTCCATAAAGGTCTCAGCTATTTCGGTGAGGGAACTGCTGAATATTTAAATGAGGAAGTGTAAAATCATCGCACATCATACCGTGTTCATGAGAGTTGATTCAGAGTTGGCAACCAAGACAAACACATCAGCATCCAAGCAGAACTTGTCAATCCAGCTGTCCAGTTCTGTAGTGACATCTGTGCCAGGGCTGTCCAGAACAAAAAACTCAAAGTCTTATTTACCTAGCAAAAGGAGTACTTGATTTTTATAAACTGATAAAAACAGAGTGGGATTGCCTAAGGGCCTTGTAAGAAGATACAAAGCTTTATATCTTGAGGCTGCTGCCTACATCAAGCTGAAGGTGAACACTTCAAAAGTCAATTACCCTCTAGCATTATCAGTCACTTGCTCATTACACCATCTCACTACAAATGCAACTTCTAATTAATTAGTATTAATAAGCATAATTGCCAAAGGAAGTCCATCAGAAACCTGGAGAGTCTCACAGAATTGTTTCCCTCCCTGTATCCTTTCAATTAGAAGAGACAGTGGTACATGAAAGTTTTTTCATTAATAAAGTCTTACTTTAAAGTGATATGCTGTGCAAGCTGTACATAGATTTAATAAGAAACTAAAATGAAGTTAAAACTATAGTGCTGTCAGTTTAAAAAAAAAAAAAGTGAAATATGAGCAATAAGTCATGTTTGCAACACCTAAATTATTGCTGGTTCAAATTTCCTCAATTAAGTAAAGAGATTATTTGCCCCTTCCATGTATCTGTTCTATCAGAATCCAGGATCTTTTCCTCTCCCTTCACATTTCACCTTCAGCAACCGAGACTGTGCAGATCAAATCATGCACCCCAAAAAATAATGACTAACTCCCAGTGATCTCAAAGGTACAAGATTAGACATAGGACCAAAACCACCACAACTTACTATAACACACTCTGGGTGTTATTTTGTTGGATATGAAGAAATCATACCTAAAAATTCACTCACACCTGAGTGAATTATTCTCAAATTCATTCTGTATTGATTTATGAACTAGGTATAAATTATCTAAAAGTTTTAAAATCTGTTACCAGGTTACACCTCAGTGACCAGAAATAAGGGCATCTGACACAGACAAAGCAACAGCTTTCAGAAATCTTTCAACATGCCAGTTGTAGGAAATGCCAGCCCAACACAGGGCACACACAGCTGACAGTCACAACCACGTTTTGAGGTCACCCACTACTCTGGTATGTAGACACTTATCAGAAGCTTTTAAATATGAAGTCCAGACTGCTTTACACTTCACATGATGAGTCTGAATTGTCTAAAGAGAGGAAATGGGCAAAAGGTTGTTGCTGCAACAACCCTATTCAGGCTTCCATACTGTTTGTTTTAAAGGTAAAGTATCCCCAGCCAAAAGCTAGTCCCTTATTCAGCTCAGTCACAAGACACCTGACTGTTCCAACTGCTGCAAGGCCAAAATCAGGGGGGTGATGGCAGGCACCAGTATATTCAAAAGAACAAACTACTCACTTTCAAACAAAAAAAAGCCTTTCAACAATTTTGAACCTAAACCAGTCTCTTTCCTAAACATTCTAATGGTTGATTTCTTTAAGAAATCATTCACTAAAACAGAAAACATACCTGTCCACTAAAACCAAATCATCTCTCAGCAGGGCACACTTTGACTTGGGCCAAAAGACATGGACGAGACAGCCAGCTTTCAAATCCTTATCCATGTGAAGTGCATGAGCAAGCTGATTGACAGTCTAGAAAGAGCATAAAGAGGAGACAAATATGAATATGCAGCATGAACAAGTCTGTACACCGGCCTAAATCAGTTCTCAAGCAAAGCTGGACAGGATCTCTCTGGAAAGGGGTAACAGAGTTCATACTTTGTTCTGGTGAATAGTTGAGATTTTTTTTTTTTTAAGCTCTTCAAGTCCCCAGTGTCTAAAGAACAAGTTGTGCCTTGAAACTCAGACAGGATTTTCTGAGGAGACACGAAGTGGTGTATTCTCTCCAGGGCTGGAGTGTGTGACACTAAGCATCACGGTGAACCTGCCTTGGAAGTTTAACATACCGATGCAAGCAGTTCAGTAAGACAAGCACCCTAAGTCCAAATGAGGGGCACATTCCAAATCCTTACCAAGTAACAGAACTTACTCTTACTCAACATATGCTGTGCTACCATAAAACATACATTTAGTCATTCCTCTGAAATAGCCAAGAAAAATTGTCAAGTAGTCCATTTGTTTATTCTTTCCTCCTAATTAAGAACATTAAAATGTAGAACAAGTTAGCCTTACACTTTTGTTAGACTTGAAATCCTTGCTAAAAGACAGACCCTTTGAGGAAAAAATCTTATGAAAAGCAGTGTGAATCATTCAAGAAACGTACCTTAACACTCTTCTTTTCATCTGATCCTTCTGTCATAAGATAAGCCTTATCTCCATCAGTCCCTTCGACGCTGAGGAAGCAGTTGGTTGTATGGCCAATCCCACTAGGAAGTACCTTATCCCACAGCATTGCATTAATGACTGAACTTTTCCCACTGCTTGTTCTAGAGGGATAGAAAATAAAAGCCCTTAGAGCAGAGAACAGCAACATTAAACACACCTTCGTCCTGAACTGAACAGCACAAGCTGTTGTGGGTCCAGAGCTCCAGGTCAGCACAGCACAGCTGGCCAGGAAAGAGTGGGGAGTGTGGAATTGAAGGAACTGGCTCCCAACTCCAGATTCTGCAACAACTTGAAGTTCCCAGTGAAGTTCCACTTCACATTAACCCTCCACCTCTCACCCATAAATGTCTGAGGTTTAACTATTACACAACAGCACGAAGTTGCACAGACTGTAACTCATTTTTGAGCTCCTTCTTCCAGAAAAAGTTCAGTGCTCACTGTACAAGAGTTAAATTTATTCAAAACATCAGGGGGAGACTTAAACTCTCCTCTTCCTGCTCTGAACTCCTGCCCTTTGCAAAAGCAGCTTTTATCACACACCACAGCTTGTAAATGTATTCAACTTTTAACTTTGTGAAATATCAAGGCTGAGATATAACAAATTTCTTTATTCCAGAACTTCTGAGTTTTTCTTTAAACAACTATTTTTAGTAAATTGAAGGCAAGGCCACCGTTGTACGCATTATTTCCAATACAATTATGAAATTCTTAGAACTAAAACATGAAGATTTATACTTCATAAAAACACGTAATGACATGCTTAAATGTAAGCACAGAAAAATCACACCAAAAAAATGGGGACTAACAGACCCCATTGTTACTGTTATCCCTTAAAATCATCACCCAGGTCTATCAGATTAATGACACAACCAACAAGGCATCTGTCTCTATCTCTCTTCAGCTGCTTATACACAGAAACCTGAACAGCTCAGAGTTCAGTTCCTCAGCACTTGTGATCAAACACAAACAAAACTTACCAAAGGAAAAAACCCAGAAAAATAAACAAACAAAACAAAACCCCAAACAAAACCCCAAACAAACAAACAAACAAGTCGTCCTGGAGAAGATGACAACAAACTCAGGCCTTCCCAAGTCAAATAACGGAACTAGACAGGATAATTATTTTCCAAAGTTTATCAAAGAAAACCATGTAAAAAGACACAGGTAAATAATATACAGTCAGGAAACAAGAAGGCATCAAAGAAATATTCAGCATCAATTAGGTAACACTGAACATGGTTTTACAGATTATATTTCATACAATAATTTTACAATAAAGCACTAATTTCAATTAGATATACACACAATAAGCTCTACAAGAAAAAAAAATCAAATTAAGTTCTGGTAATTTCATTACCTGCCAAAAAATGCCACTTTCATGTGTCTCCGTGAAAGCACCTCACCAATGACTGCCAACTTGTTTTTATAAGCTTGTATTTTTGCTAGTTCATCTTCTGTTGCTACATGCTCAAGCTCTGGGTTCCTGTACGTGGCTACACAAAGAAAAGAAAAACATAAAAGCAATCACATCCATGCTCTCTAGTACAGGGTACAGGTAATCAGCACTTCACATGCCAACAAAGATCAGTGTAAATTTTAATCACAGTGATAAAACAAAACAAGCAAAACCTCACTACAGAAAGTGGTATCGGCCCCTGGAATTTGATAGCTCCACCACAAGCACTTGTGAAAGTCATGACATAAATCACTTCACATCAATCACTAACCTAACTGCTGATTCAGACACGCTGTGAACACAGCCTGCTGTCCTCACTTGCCCTGCTCTTTGGGACACTTGCTTCTTTCAGAAAGGAAAGCCAGGACCCCTCACGGATACACCAGCTAAGCTGGGATGTATTATCCCTGCAAAACTCCCAGGGATGATGAGGAACCAACTCCACGTCGCCACACACACCCCTCCACGCTGCTAAAACCTCAGAGGGTGTGACCAGTGGCTCCTGGCATGACATCATGTTGATCTACTTTCCTACTGAATAATGGGAGAACCTGTTTGTCCTTCCTTCTGTGCAAAAGAAACCACAACGGGACCATACAGGTGGTTAAGCTTTCACCCTCGTGGAAAGGAGGCCAGGCTGCCGTAACTTAATCAGCTTTTCACCTGTGTAACCATGCCAGGCATCCCTGCCAGACCACGCTGAAAAGAAAAAAAAAGTGTCACATGAAAAATGAGACTACTTTTGAAGGCGCATGTTTATACTAACAGCACAGTAACAGGTAACGTAATGTACACTGTGCTGCTGTAACACACCCTCGAAGCAGAGGACAAGGCTCTGGTGTTTAAGGAGAAAGCTCACCCTCCACAAAGGCTGCCCCCTCAGTGACATAGTCCAGCAGCTGGTCGAAGATGGCAGTGATGGTCTTTTTGGCCAGCACGAAGTGCTTCAGCGGGGAGACGGAGCCTTCTGCCATGCTGCTGCTGCAAGGGAAGGTGTGCAAAAGTGACCAAAACACTCGGCACCTCCAGCTAATGAAAAGTCACACAAGGCCATTAAAAAAAAACGAACAAAACCACGGAAGCCAAAAACGCGCCAAAACCCCCATATCAAAGCCTTAAACACCAACGAAGGGCAGGACGCTCAGTTTGCGCTGTTTATGCCCATCTCCTGCCCTCATCACACGCGCCGAGAGCGGCTGGCGAAAGTTCACACCGATTCGGTGCGATCCGTCCGGGGAACACGAGACTCTCCCCTCATCAAACGCGGCTCCAGCCTCCGCACCGCCCGCGGGTCAGCGCTGTGCGGGGCAGCGAGGACGGGCCCCGGTCCCTCACGGAGCGCGGTGACACCGCTCCATCACGGAGCCCCGGCTCTCCCCGATACCTCACGGACCCCGCTGGCCTCGGCCCCTCATGGGAGCCCCGGCTCTCCCCGCTCCTTCACGGACCCCGTTCCCACGCGGAGCCCCAGCTCTCCCCGCTCCCTCACGGCCCCGGCGGTGCCCGTCTCCGCCGCCGGGACGGGCGGACGTCACGTCACTCCACTTCCCTTTCCTCCTCCTTCTCCTCCTCTGACCCGCTCCTAACCCGCCTGAGGCGCCGCCATCTTTACTGCGGGCTGAGGGCGCCGCCGCCGCCATCTTGAGGGCGGGCGGGTCGCGAAATGGAGCCGTGCAGAGCCCGGGAAACGGCGGGATAATCACCCCGGGAAACGGCGGGATAATCACCCCGGGAAAGAGCGGGATAATCAATCACCCCGGGAAAGAGCGGGATAATCAATCACCCCGGGAAAGAGCGGGATAATCACCCCGGGATCGAGTCCGCAGCACCAGGGTTTAATCACAGACAGCTTTCGAGGGTTAAGGACCCCGGGCGATTCATGCATTCGATACGGGAGCATTAGGAAATGAGAACCACAGTGAAAAAAAATCTGTGGCAATAAGCATTGTAGAGACCGCATTATTTCGGGATTACGAATTGTAAGTTCTTGCAGTAATTTTTGGGATGTAAGTTTTGTTTTGGAGCCAACAACGATTCGTATAAAAAAGTGGTTTTTTGCTCAATAACAAAAATTATCCAGGAACCTGAAACACACAGAATCAGACTTATTAAGGTAGGGAAAAAAACCCTAAAATTATGGAGTCACACATCAAGCCTAAAGGTTTAAAAGTCTGAAAGATGAAGAATCAAACGCAAATTTCTCACAAATACAAAACACTTCCCAAAGCAATCTCACGATCTTGCATAGATTCTGGTCAGAATGCTGTTCCCGACACAGCCAAATCTGCAGGTACCAGAGAACAACTGGATGTGTTACACTTATTTGTCTCGGAGGAAAATAATCAATACTGGCATACTCCTGGTCACCACAGTTCACTCCTGTCATTCCAGGGAGGAATGAGATGAACTGCCCAAGCTACAAGGTGCCAGGTCCGTGGCGGTGTCGGAGCAGCTGCTCATGTGCTCCCAGGTCACCTCGGCACAGCAATGTCAGAGCACTCACCTTCCACTTACAGCCTCACCTAAATAAAGCACCCTAAATAAACCCCTTTCCTTTGATGGCAACAACACTCTGTCCTTGGCATGCACAGCCATTCCTTTCAGCCTTCCAAGTTCTAGACAGACTCATTACCTATTTTTCCTACTATTTCATATCCTCTATGCTTTAATGTGCTGATTGTGTGGAAGCTGACGGTCTACTTATGTTCCTTTTTAAAACTTTAAAATAGGACAAGTTACTCTCTGTGCACTTACATTTACCCTCTGATAGATATTAAAAAATACTAACATCAGTCCCTCATTTAAAAAATCTGAGACGGCCTTAGATACATTTCCTATTTAGACACTGTGGTTTAGTTTGGAATGATTTTGCTTCATAACATTCCTATGGGGTATTGTTTTCGTTCCTAGTTTAGAGATTAGAAATAAACCAGCTCAAAGATAGACATGAAGCTATTAAAGAGTCAACACGCCAGTCTGCTGTATCACAGGGCTCCGTGCCAGTACAAGACACCACCTCTCCTGTTGGGGACACAATGCTGATCTACAAATACACACACTTCTTAAGCCCATTTGTTTTATTTTCGTTTGGGGTTTTTTTGGTTTTTAAATGCCTCTTTTCCACTTCTTGTCACTGTCCCCTGGAGCAGCTTCTCCACAGCTCAACTGCTGTTCCACCTGTGTGCCATCACCAGGAGCAGGGTTTCAAGGGAGCCAGCACTTCCCCTCTCAGATACATGAACAAAATTAACTTTTCATATAGAAGATAATTCTCGCTAATGTTTCGTTAACTGTATTATTGCTACCATTTTAAGCCAGCCAGGAAGAATGTGTTCAAAATAGGAAATCAGCAATTCTACCACAGATACTGTCATTCTCTGTACAAGGGACTGATAAAATACAGCAGGACACCCTCAGGTTGCCCTTTTTTAATGACAAAACAGAAGACTGAGTAGTAAATCAGCATTTCAAAGTGACAGAAATGGTCTTGCCTCCTACAACAAAAAATACACTAACTGGTTCATAGACATTCCAGAAATACTTCCCTTGAAACCAGAACTTCCATAAACTGACAACGTTCAGCCAATTTTTATCCTTACCTTTAAAAATCCAATGCATAGACTCTTGCACACCTTGAAGCTGATAACACCAAATCTCACTGACCAAGAAATGTTTTTATACATTAATTATCTCTATACAAAGCTTGCATTAGACAATCTTACATTACAAATTTACAATCAATGCAGAAAGAAATGTAAACTCCATCAGTAATTTACGGGTATTTTCACCCTGATAACTATCACAATCTAAGTGACCTCACTCTTTTTTTTTAATCTGTACAAGTATCCCCTCACAAATACAGCTACAGAGTGAACTGTAAAAATTCACTTCCAATGATTACAGTGGCAGGACAGTGCTAACTAATATAAACAAATATGTGAAATAATTTGAGTGATTAGTAAAAATTCTGTAATGTACCAGTGTTTTAAGCCAGTATATAGAAGTTAAAATGTACAGAATTAAAATAACAGTCTTCAAATTACTAGTGGTGGAAAGCTAATTATAAATACACAGCATTATAATAATAGACTACTAGAGGTTTGCTCTATTCAAAGATTGGTGACATACAAAATTTCAGTGAGAGCTAAATTACTTTTATGCAAGAAATTCACTTTGTGCATTCTCACCTGGATCACTGCAAATTCCTTTTGCAGTTACTCCTTAGAACATGATCCAATCTCCACACAAGCAATGTGTGTCTCCTCAGTGCATTAAAAGACAGGAACTGAAGGTAAATAAAGGGAATCCTGTAGTACATGTGTGGAAGAGAGGGCTGTTGGACAGAACAATGTTGGATAGAACTTAAAGTGAACAAGGAGGTTGGATATGTACCTTGAGAAAAAGAGGAGAATTTTAAAAGCTTATCAAGAGTATGAGGTGGGAAATGAAGGTTGGTATGTGAATTTGGAGATGTCCATGCCTGGGAATTTTTGGAACACCCTTATCTTTGGCCAGCTGGTGCAATTTGCTAAACACCAGTGCAATGACCTGCTGCCACAAAGGGCAACATGAGCTGGATGTGGAACTGGGATCTGTATTGTGTTACTTAGGCATGGAACTAGGTATTGGATTTGGTTTTGTACCTTTTTATCAGGAGAGTTGGTCCTGTACGCTAAACATGAAGGAGTGGGATGACCACCAGAACTGCTATCACAGCATGCAACTACTCCCACTGTCCCTCCCCCCAAAATCTGGTCCATCTCACTGTAAATGTGATTACTTCTACTGAAACCCTTAGACAAGGAAATCCACAACACCAAGTTGTTATACATGCTTTGCTGATATAAAGATGAAAGCATTAGAACTGTACAATTTCTGTTAAAACTGTATTTAATTTCAGCGACTAAAACTTAATTCCAAGTCTAACAAATTGATTACAGGGAAAGAAAGCAATCACACTGTCTCATGTATCTGAAGATGACTTAAAAGATCTTTTTCATTCCCAAACCTCATTAAACAATCAGTACATTTATGAGGCAAATCTGCTGAATGCCTGAAATCCAAATGAGTTTTAAGATCTTCAATCTGTCCTGTTGAATATTCACAGTACTGACACAAATAAATCCCTTCAGATAAATGAGAGCTCAGGTGCTTGCAATACTCCAACATACCTGAAAATCCCTTCCCACAGTCATCACAAACATGAGGGAATATTTTGGTGTGCTCAATAGCTACATGCCTGTTGACATTCGTGTGCAGCCTGCTCCTAAAGCCGCACACCTGGCACACAAAGAAGTTTTTGCACTTGTCAAAACTGATTTTGTTGATGAGGCTGTACTGCCCACGCTCCTTGTTGTGGTAGCTGTCGCTCAGCTCTATCAGCCGGCAGGCGTGTTCGTTCACCACGTGGCTGTGCAGATCCTCGGGGTCGTTGGTCTCGTGCTCGCAGAACTGGCACAGGTACTGCTCGTCACAGCTGTGCTCCTGGAAGTGCAGGTACAGCTCGCTGCTGGAGGAGAACTGCACATCACACTGCTCACACCAGTACAGGTGGTCGTTGAAGTGAGTGTCTGCTATGTGCTGACTCAGGTTCTCAAAGATCACCGTTTTGTAATTGCAGTATTTACAGATGTACGGGTCCTCCTCGTGTAGTTTGACGTGTTCGATGAGCTGCACTTTGCTGGAGAAGCTTTCTTTACAAACTTTGCAGACGTGAGTGTCTGTGCACGTCTTGTGCTTCAGGATCATGTGCTGCTTTAAATCAGAGAAGTACTTGCTGTTGAACTCACAGAGCTCACACTTGTACAAGCCGCTGCTGTTGGCTCTCAGCAGGGGCCACTTCTGTTGTGCTGTGATATTCAAAGCCTGATTCTTCTCAAAGATTTTACAGGTTTCCAAGGGGATTTCCTCCAGGTCCTCAGCCTCCAGCTTCTCAGGTGACACAGTCTGTGTTTCTATATCATGAACTTCTACAGCATTCACTTCTGTTGTAGAAATTTCTACAGTTTGGATATCTAGAGGTTTCTCTTCTTCTGTGGGGCTGTCACTGAATATAGGTGAGTCACATAAGTCTCTGCACATTCCATTGTTAGTACCTTTATCTGCAGGAGGAAATACATAATAAAAGGTTGAAAAAATCTCACTGCAAAAGACCAGGGTCTATATTTAACCTTTCAGTCGTTTACAGCTTACAAATGCAAAAAGCAGTTATTTTTTGCCCTGCCAGACTATGCTGTATGTTCAGCTAACAAAGAAATACCAGAAACTACAAATCCCTCCCATCTTCTGACAAAGCAAAGCAGTTACACTGCAAGCCAGCAGCTGTGCTCTCCCCCTTCCCAGCACCTCAGCTGCACACACACTGACCTTTACCTTTATCCTTCCTTTTAGGGTCTGCACAGTGCAGCCCCAGGTTGGAATGTGCCCCACTCCAGTGAGAACTCCCGGCATGCACCGGACTCCCATCATCATCTGTGTCCAGGCTCTGCACAGGACTGTGGAATCTGCCTGCAAAGGGAAGAGAAGGATTTTCTTGTCATAATTTGTCCATCCTGACATCGTTGTGATTCCTTGATTTAGTCATACATCTTATTTACTATTTAATTATTCTAGTTGCATAAATTTATCTTAATATACTAAGCAAATCATAACCTACATTAAAAAAAGTAATAATAAATACCTTAGAAATTATTTCCATAAATGCAGAGGAAAAAAGAATTCAAAAGGTGGCCACTCTGTCTTTAAAATTTCAGCAGAAGACAGTCAGGTGATTGTAATGGAAAAAACCCTTAAAATCCTTAAATGAAACTTTATATATTTAAGAGACACAATTAAAAAAATATTCTTAAATATTTCTGGACATCACATTTTAAAACATAATACTTTCTAAGACTTCTGGAGACTTGCTGGTAAGTTATTAGAGTGAAAAGAAAAATAAATATAATAAAAATCCACCATCGCATTTGCTCTCCTAAACTTCCCATCCACTACTGGATGTTTTATAAAAAGGCATTTTGTTTTCCACAAGTACAATTCAATGCAACTGCTGGTAAATGTCATCTGAACTCATCAGCTTTACATTACCTAGCTAGTGGATATTTGAAGTAGTTTAACCACCATTATAAGGATCTTTCTGTTGTCATTGTTTCTACTTTGAAAACTGTATTTCAATTGTAAAGATTAAACCACCTTCCACCAGTCTAAGGCCTATCAGATCACAACACTGCTCAGAAATCACCCTCTATATATTGTGTATTCTATTTACTTCTATGAACAGGAGGAGCATGACACACTTACTAAAGAATTGCAAAACAAGACTCCAAAATGTAGTCTTACCTCTGTTTGTATCTGGCTGTCTCATAGAACAGACACTGTAACAGTGGTCAGAAAAAATTCCACTGTTGTCTATGTATCTGCTTGCACCTGAAGAATCTAAACCAAACCAAACAAACCAAAAGTAAGTTTAAATACTAATACATTGATATAGCTTCAGACATATTTCATGTTCATCAAAATTCTCTTCACAGTTTTACCTGTTGTTTGGGGAGAATTCTGTGCTCACCTGACAACATTTCTGTTGTGACTCACACATTGCAGCTGCTGCCTGGATGTTTGGACTATCAGAGACAGTCACTATCAAACGCTGCTCCCACTGAGAAGTGACAGGAGCATAATCCATTCAGTGCTGAACATTTCTGGATATCCTCATCCCAAGTTTTACAAAATTCCCCCCCTGTGTGTAAGCACAATCACCTTCATTTGTAGCTTGAGCCAGTTTCCCCATTTGCAGGGAGTACAGAACAAAACTGTTCAGGTGCACTGGCACTGATCTCTGTGGTGACCAGTGACAGGACTCAAGGGAATGGCCTGAAGTTGTCCTAGGGGAGGTTTATGTTGGCTGTTAGAAAACGGTTCTCCACCCAGAGGGTGGTTGGGCACTGGAACAGGCTCCCCAGGGCAGTGGTCACAGCCCCCACGCTTGACGGAGTTCAAGGAGCGTTTGGATGACACTCTCAGGCACGTGGTGTGACTCTTGGGCTGGTCCTGTGCAGGGCTAAGAGTTGGATTCGATGGATCCTTGTGGGTCCTTTCCCACTCAGCATATTCTGCCATCCTGTGACTCAGAGTAACCCAACAAGGGAGCCCACAGAGCGGGTGCTTGGTACATTTGAGCCAAAACTTCTTATCCACCATTTGTGTCACTAATTTTCCATGTATTAGCACATGTGGTCCCTCTCATAAAGTTATTATTCTGAGAAAAAAGATAAACTTTAGTCAAGCGTACATAACTCAAGCTCTAGACTGACCTGAGTACCGAGAAGGATGTAGAGTCTTCCTTTTCCTCTTTTTAGGATGTTCATTCATTTTGAACAGTCTGAATCAACTGTAAAGTAACAACATTCAAGAATTAGACTTTTTTGTATCTAGTTTATCTTTCTGGACCTTATGGAACAACACAAGCATTTTGAAAACCTGCCTATTAAATACAAGAGTTCTTTCCTACTCCCCTTTCTTGCCTGCCAGCCTATTTTTTTACAGTTAAGAACCCATGAATTGCACACAACTGCTGAAGTCCAGTTTCACATTCCTGCCCTGGAACAAAAGAAGGTTCACCATAAAGACAGGCAGGTGGGGACTCCAGGCACCCCAGCACTCAGAGTCACCTACAAGGAAGGTCTCCAGCACCCTGCTGACATTTGTCAGGGACTGGATATTCTGAAGCAGAGCCCTTCAGAAACACATTTTAATGTTTAACATACTAACAAAGCCATGCTCTCTTACCAAATATCCGAGACTCTTTCAGTATCAGGAAGCCGAGCAGCTAAGAAGCTGATAGCTGTACAACTTCCAAAGGTAGGGAATGCATCAGCTCAAGAAGACTTTCACCTGTGGAAGAACAGCCTTTTAAACCACTTTAAAACTTGAGCACAAAAGAAAAAAACCCACAGAATTAGATATAAGTAACACAAAGAATGGACCTATGGAAATTGAAGCTAGAAAGCAACATAAGAAGTCGATATTAATTTTGGTTTAGAGCTTCAAAATGAATAAGGTAGATGTACTGGAATATTTTTCCTTTTGTATCAGGTTAGTTGTCTTTTGCTGCACTTGTCAGCTCCTGACAGCAGAAGAATACTTGGAAACGACACAAAAATACTTGAGTTATAGATGGGAACAAATAGTTTTGAAAAATAAAGGGTTGCAAACGCGGAATGCCATGTTGGTTACCGTAATACCAGAGCACTCACGGGCCCAGGATCTTCTGAAGTCAGTGCCATGCACCAGAGGGGAAAGCAGGGAGAAAAGGGCCCTCATCAAGTCAGGGCTGTTCTCACGAAACGAAACAATTTCTCTGAACTAAAATTTGTTTTATGGGATGGGGGGGGGGCGGAATTAGTGTTTTTAACATTACATCATGGTCTGAAGTACCAACACCCTCATCGCTTTCTCTGACTGCCAAGGGAAGCAGCGACAGCGCACCGACACGGCAAGTCTCACCGCAGGTAACGCCGCCGAAAAGCTCAACCTCTTCCCCACGGATGGGGCCGTGAGGTGTTCTATTCCTGAGGATCGGGATCCCGCCCCTGAGAATGGGGATCCCGGTCTCGGGAATGGGGATCCCGCTCCCCCCGGGGCCGCGGCCTGCGCGGAGGCCGCGCGGGCAACCAGGGGCGGGAGCGCGGCCGAGGCTCCGCTCCGCCCCGGCAGCGGGGAGCTCCCGCCGCGGAGGAGCCCCGGGAAGGGGCGAGGCCGCGGCCCCGCTCGGAGGGCCTGGCCCGGAGCCGCTCCGGGCCCGGCCGTGACTCACGGCGCACGGGCGGCTCCCCGGGCGCTGCCACCGGCACTCACCTGCCGCCCGCCCGTCCCGCTGTGCTGGGCTGTGCTCCGCCCGGGCCCGGCCCAGCCCAGCCCCGCCGCTCCCGCCGGTCCCTGTCCCTGTCCCGGTCCCGGTCCCGCTCCGGCCCCGCTGCTCCCGCGGCCAAGGAGCGGGAACGGGCGCGTGGCCGCCGCCCACAGCGCCCCCTGCCGGCCAAGGGCGCCGCCGCCTCAGCAACGGCGGGGGGGGGGAAGGACGGGACACACACAAAACAAACCCTTAATTTATAGTTAATTTGTATCTCCGTCTGCATCCGACACCACACCGATAATTTAGAGTTCCGTCTGACCACCTTCAGGTATTCAGATTTTATGCAAGTGAGAGTGTGATGTCGAAGCCAGAGCCTCATAAAAGCTCAAATTTGCTTTTTTGTGTAAGTGTAGATGTCCCTTAGAATTACTGTATAGGGGAATATATATTAAAAAAAAAAGGATAGGAAAATAGGGGAATCAATAGAAAGCATATTATAACTATATACAGTACAAGGAAGAGATATATACAGTGCAAGGAAGACAAGGAGCTACTCGAGAGGGTTTGGCAGAGGCACAAAGGTGATGAGGGGTCTGGAGCATCTCTGTTACTGGGAGAGACCATGGGATTTGGGCCTGTTTCACCTGAAGAAGAGAAAACTGAGAGGGGAATCTCATTAATGCACAGAAATATCTCAAAGGCCGGTGCCAAGAGGTGCCAGATTCTTTTCAGTGATGCCCAGCAACAGGACAAGGAGCAATGGCCATAAACTAAACCACAAGAAGTTCCACCTCGACATAAGGAAGAACTTCTTTGCTTTGAGGGTGTCAGAGCACTGCAACAGCTGCCCAGGGAGGTCGTGGAGTCTCCTCTCTGGAGACATTCCAAACCCACCTGGGTACATTCCTGTGTCACCTGCGCCAGGTGGCCCCGCCTTGGCAGGGGGTTGGATGTGATGATCTCCAGAGGTCCCTTCCAACCCTAAAGATTCTGTGATTCTGTCATATATATATACAAAACGGTTTGAAAATTAAAACAGGCAACTCTCCCCTTCTCCCAAATTATAATCACAAAGGAATCTCCCCTTTTGCTCACTTCGTCTTCACTTTTTGTCGTGCCACGGAAAAAGGCACCAAGTTGGATTTGTCCACAAAGCAGAACACTTCAAACAGCATCTTATTGTTTTGAAAAATTACTCATTTATGTTGAAGACAGAAGGGAGGCCATTGCAGTCACTTATTTCCATGACTTAAAACAGCTTATGGAATTTTGCCAGGTATTTCATTCACTGAGTTATTCTGCTCTGGCTTAGCCTGAGTTTACCTAATTTTAAGAACAAGCTTTCAATTAGCAGAGAATCCACAAAATCCCTAATGGTGTTGTTCCACTGATTAGTGAAAATAAATTATACCCTGCTTCTGGCCTCAGTTTTATTCATTAGCTGGCAGGTGAGACTGGACTTAATCTGTCTATAGCCTTTGTTCTGAAGCTGGAAACATGACTTTAGGGTGATTTGCTTAGAGCCACATGGAAAGAGCTTCATCCTCTGATCACACAGGAGTTCTGGTGTAAGCAGCACGAACAGAACTAAAGGTGTCCCTCTGCTGGCACACTGCTGAGCCCTCAGAAATTAAATAAATGTGGGGTATCTATGATCTTAGCTGAGTTACCAATCGAACAAGATCCTGGCATCCCAGTTCAGTTTGTTCTCTGCTGTTTATTCCAGGTTGCTGAGGTTTCTCCAGGACAGCTTGTTTTAAAGCTCTCATAAATTGGCTATAGCCACCCAAATGGGTGGATGCCCACATACTTCTCCCTCTATTCACCAAAACGTTTTCCATATAAATATTCCAAAAAAGCACTTTCTGCAGTTCCCAGCGGAGGGCAGTGATGAGAACTTAAAATCCATACTTTGCCAAGGGGAAGGAAAGGAAAGAAAAAAAAAAAAAAACCAAACCCAAGCCCAACACAATTGCTTTGAATTCAGTCCTGCTTGGTGAGGCAAACTCTGATGAACCAGAGCACAACTCATCTTCTGTACTTTTGACTGATTTCTTCTCCACCCAAAGCAGCACAGCCCAACACCACTTATGCCAGATAAAAAGGCTTTCAGTGAAAGAAAAACATCTGAGGAGGATCCCCTTTGAAGCTTCAGATCCAGTTCAAAGTCACAGGCATCAAACAGAGCTATCAATGCTTAGGACAGAAAAGTCTAAATGAGTCTTATTTTCTAAACCACCAAGTGCTTGGGATGTTCAGGCAGCTCTGGGCCAGGTTTTAATCACTCAGAACCAATTCCAACTCGAAATGCAGAAAAGTCCATGTGATATTCACATCTTTGTTTAAATGGGCAACACAGATGATGCTTATTTCAATTAGCAGGGATGTATCTTCTCCAAAATAAGAATGGAGTAAACCCTTTCTTCAGTGAAAGCAGGAAACATAGTGCATGATGATAACCTTTGCTAGAGGTAGATTTTTTTAGTGCTTAAAAGGACATATAGGAGGTTACCTGAGGTATCTTGTATAGCATCAGGTTTCTTGCTCTTTTGTTACATGGTTTCAGATTTTGGATCAATTTGAAAAGGCAGGTTGGAAACCAGACTGATTTCTGAGGGTGAAATCAGGAGGGCTCACTGAGATTGCCATGCTAAAGCAAACTGCCCAGACTGCAAAACTTTCTTCTGTTTCACTAGCATTATTTTGCAGCTTTTCCATAATTTTTTTCATGTTTTAGGTGTCCAGACCTAGAACTACAACTACCACCAAAAAAAAAAAAAAAGAAATCACAGCACGGTAATGGCAGCAAAGTCTAAAATTCACATTTGAACAAGAACTGATGATCCCCTTTCCCTGAATCATCCTGTGCATTTAACACACAGTAGTAACCACTCATAACCATTTCATAGTTACCAGGAAAGGTAAAACTCACCTTATGCTGTAATAAACACAAGGTTTAACCTGCTAGTCCATGTTACTGAAGCAGCTACTTCCAAACCCCTAGCCATAGTTGGATTTGCTCTCTCCTTACTAGAGCTCAGCTGGAGCTTCAAAATAAACATAAGGATGATGATGCCCACCTTTTATTATGGAGTTGCTCCAGTGCAAAACTTGTGTTATCTGGAACAGAACTGACCAGTGTACAAAGTTTAAAGCTTACTGGGGACAACAATGTGTTGAAGAGGCCTGAGTAAAAACCCTGACCTTTCCCTCATCCCTCCAAAAAAAGTGAAATCCTCGTCAAGAGAGCTCAAATCCCTCCCACAACAATGGTTTGTTGGCAACTGAAGTCCCAAGTAGACCAACACATCCACAGAAGTGCCTCCATTGCACCCTCATGCTCTTATATTTGCCAGTGAGTAATTTCCCTAAACATGTTTCTCACTCTTTCAAAGTTAGTACTGGATACAAAAATACAACATTGCTTGGTTGTTTGTTTAAAAGCCTAATTTTGATAATGAAAACATGAAGGATATTAAAAAAGAAACCAAACCAGATTGATTTAGCAGGGGCTTTAAAAGCATCCAGCTGAAACACTTCAGTAATATCTGCTCTCTTATCACAACTTTTTACAGCCCACATCTAAAACTAGAATAAAATTACTTATTTTGAGGATCAGCGTGTGCAGGAACAAATGCCCTGTGCAATCTGGGACTTCCCACCTGCAAATAATGCAAATTCTGCTTCTGTTCCCCATCGTCATTAACTGATGTGTGCAACTCCCATCTACTTTCTTCCAGCCTTTTTCAAAGGCAGAGCTGCAACACCCAATCACACCCCAAGGCAGAAGATTCCTTAAATTCTCACTTCAGAATTCACAAGTGTACCAACCATATCATTTTAATTTAATTGTTAGTATATACATTAACACTCAAAAGTGTGATAAAAACCAAACAAAAGTAGTTTTTTTTTTAATAAACAGCATGATACAGACCGCGAAGATAAATAAAAGGCAGACTTTTTACAGTTTCCCATGAACATAACTACAATAAGTATCATAGGCCAAACTTTTGTTACTTGAGTAGCACAGCAGAAGGGGTAAAAAAGGGTTTGTGGTTTGTTTTTTTTTTTATTTAAAGTACTGCAAGACTATTCTCAGTATGACAACACATGCATCTTTGCTGCATCTTAAATACTTTTTGGCCCATTATTACTAAAAATGTCTTGCTTTCTACCTACTTTACCACAGACCTTCATCACAGAATGACACACACATGGCAACACCCCCCCCCCCCTCCCCCCACCCCCAGTAGTGGTTATTTCAAAGGTAATTGTCTCATTTTTAAAAGATATTTCGAGCACTGGGAGGTGTTTATACTCTCCTTTTGATGCAGACACGTAACTGGCTGCCAGCTGCAACGAAGTTACGTAGAAGCATCAAGAGGTGACACCCTCCTGGGCTCTATTTACCCAAAATGCCAACAGGATCCTGGGCTGCCTTTGGCAGAGCAGGTCCAGGGAGTTGAGCCTTCATCCTGCCCCTCTGCTCAGCACTGGTGAGGCCACACCTCGAGTACTGGGGTCCCCAGTACCAGCCTGACATGGATGTGCTGGAATGGGTCAGTGAAGGGCTACAAAGATGACGGATGGGAAATGAGGCTGAGAGAGCTGGGATTGTTTATCCCGGTCAAAGGGAAAGCTCAGGGGGCATCTTGTCAATGTACACAAATACTTGATGGAGAGGAGTAAAGACAGGCAAGGCTCTTCTCAGTGCTGCCCACTGAAAGGGCAGCAGGCAGCGAAACAGAAGATATTTCATAACAACAATAAGGGAAAAAAATTGACTGCGGATTCTTCTTTCTTGGATAGGCTCTAAACCCAACTGGGTGATATCCTGGGCAATCTGCTCTAGAGTTGACCCCGCCTCAAACAGGGTGGCTGGGGTAAATTATCTCCAAAGCTCTTTGCCAACCTCAACGATTCCGTGAAAATTCCACAGTTGTGGTTTGCAATGACAACAATACTTCCAAAATTTCAGGCCTGAGAATTCAGGACATCAGACTGCAGCCATAGATTTTTTAAATCCTTTTCTCCACCAGGGAAGTAGATTTTGATAAGTGAATGTAGATATTCACAGATAAAACCTGAAGAGGTGTGAGGGGGCAAGGAGAACGGATGATACTCCCAGATGATGAATTACACATTTATCTTCACAAGAGAAGATGAAGAATTTGGACCACAGCCACTGTAAGACAAGAGGATTAATCTATTCCTTTTCTTTCCCCAGCCCCAAATGAAACAGTAAGACAACTTTGGACAGCCTGGGGCAGTTGATAATTCAGGATATAGAACACTATTAATAGAGCCTGAAAATAGATTAAAAGTAGTTAAAGAGACAAGGCAGAATGAGATTGCAACTATTGGGAATCTGGCAACAGAATTTCAGAAAGAATCAAGACAGAATAGCATATTTTTTGCCTTCCTTATGCCAAAGGAATATTGCATCACGTACAGAAGTGACAGTAAGGACACTTAAGACACACTTAGGCAAACCAGTGGGGACACCAGCTTCCAAGTACAGGCAGGGCATTGCTTCAACTGATCTCTTACAAACATTGTATGATGTTCTTATGCTATGGGCGTGTCCTTTTTTAGGGGAAAGGGGTGTTGGAGAATGAAGGGAAGAGACAGAGGGATTCACCTCTGGCTTAGAGTCAGGAATGCTCACAATAAGACCTCAAGCTTTTCAGTCTATCCCATAAGGCTCAGAAGTCAAGAATACCCTGCTGACAATTAAGAACAATGATTTTTCCTGAGTGTGGGTTCAACAAGTCTGTAGGATATGAAAGAGTAGGAAGATGAAACATTTGAACTGGTAAGCAACAAAAATCCTGGAAGTCTCAAGAATGAAACAAACTATAGACAAGGTTACAGTAGTTTTGGAGGGGAAAGGCTACTTGATAGAGGCTATTTAAAAAGTAAAATTGTAAAGTGTTTAACTGGGCTGCTAGTAAACATTCCTCTCCTTATGAGAACACCTTTCATACTGAATCCTAAGAATAACTAATCTGGAACTCTAATATACATGTAGTCTAATTCTGACTTCATATGCTGTTGTGAATCCAGAGCGATTCCGATGAAGTCAATGTGGTATCAGCATTAAAGGGAAATTTCTCAGAATTTCTCAAAGAGCAGAGCACCTATAGGTTTGGTCAGCGAATGCAGGTAAAGAACTTCTATAGCCAGTTTCCAGATGGCTTCTCTTCATTAACACAGATGTAAAAAAATAAAACTAAACAGAAAAAAACACCCAAAGCAACACCAGCTGCAGGGGTGGTGAGCTACACATCATTTTGGACAGATAGAGCCTCACCTAAACTGAGACAACTTTTAGCACAAAATAAAAAGATGATACAAATTCATTATTTGTATGAAACATGTATTGCAAAATTAAATTGGGATTCAACAATCTGCAACAACATCCACAGCTATATAGTATTTAAAAAAAAAAACAAAACAAGTGTGGTTCTTCCATTCAAGTAAAACTAAAACAAGAGGAAAAGATTTAAAAAAGAAAATCTCAGAAGCAGCAAGTTACAATTCTTTCTGTAATACCACACCATTTTCATTAACTTGAAGCATTTTCAAGATGTCAATGACATCAACAAAATAGTAATTTCAAGTGGCTTTTCTAATATTTGTTTTTTGAATGGGTCCAGCCCAAGTCTGCAACCTGTGCAGACATGCAAAACAGGAGGAATTCATAATTACTACTGAGAACAGACGCTGGAACATGTCAATTATATAATGACAAAGCAAAGAAAATACCTTCAAATTGTCGACAAATGTGGGCTACTGATCACTGAAGGGCATTTAATATTTTACATAAAAAGGAAAGTTGGCATAAAACCCCACCAACAACTTGCCAAACCACCACCAGCAGGGTCATCACATACAAAGTTCTTACAAACTTGGTAATTTCTACATTGTCCTTAATATGCAGGCTCATATCTTCTCCACGAGATGCCAAAACACTTACAATTTTGGTTTTATTTAAATGCCTTTTTTTAAAATTTTAAAACTTATACTGAAAATGTTTCACCTATGAAAAAAACTACTAATGCACCCTTTCAGAACAGAGAAGTATGCGTACATAAAGTCAGTACAGGTTCTTTTTCTGCTACCTTTAAGAAAGCAAAGAATGTTACTCTAAGTAAAACTGAGCAGCAGCAGCCTGTTCTGTCATTAAGTCAAATGCAGTTTCACAGTTGAAAAAGTTACTCGCTTTAAATTTGTGTTTCGATAAAACTCCATTTCCTAATTGCTTTGTGACAAAACACATGGCCCAGTCCTGGGCTCCTTGCTCTGCCAGTCTTACAGTGAAGCTCTGCACAAGCAAGGTGTTCAGATTCAATTCAATCTCAAAACAAATCACTTTAGTGTTCTGTGCAGCTGATTTCCAGAACAAAGGGAACATTTTCAAATCTCCATGAGGTGGGAATAGATAAAAAAAAAGGCCAAATTCCAAGCTATCTCTGTAAAAATCTAGAACTCAGTGGCAGGTGCTTTCATGGTCTGTAAGCAGATCTTATTTCTGCTACTGTGAGCAGATGAGGTCCTCTCATTTACAGCAGAGTAAGCAAACAGAACATCCACTATCTGCAGTGAAATTACATCAGCACAGAACAGGCGTAACAGGATACAGTAATTAGGGCTGAACACTTTGAGAAAAGGATTTGTTTTTTTCCTGAAACACCAGCATAATATTTTTCAAATGCCCATCCTGGTTATGGTAAGAACTGCTTAAAGCCCATGAGTTTCCCTTACTTTTTAAAAAACTTCTATCTAAATTTTTTTGTAATTATCCTGAATTGTATTATGTCTGCATCCCTATGAAGTTTCCGTTCTTTCACTATTTGATTCTCATAATAACTTCTACAGCTTAAGCACAACGTTTAATTGCAGTAACTTCTGGAAACAGAGCCTGACTCCTCATACCTCTGTCTGGGCAAAAAGGGTGCAGAACACTGTGTGCTTGAACTGAAAGACACTTATATTTACAGAAGTAAAGGGCTAGGAAGGGGCAAAGTAAAAAGAAAGTTGGGCTCATAACGTCCAATAAATTTGAGCTGATCTTTTCATCCAGGCTGGAAAAAGCTGACCATCTCTTAGATAAACGAGGTAAAGCATTGTTTCAACACCAGATAAATAAGGATAATATAGCACCTAATGTGACGTCTGTGCAACAGGTTTACTCAGTTAAAATAAGAGAGACAGCCAACAGGGTTTCAGATTTTGTGAACTAAACTTTAACTGAAACTAAACCATGTTTTAAGAGCTAAACCATTAGTGTGTGTTGACTGCAAAGTAATAGATACAAGGGTAACTTTGCTCTAGAAAGTACAACCAAGGTTAGCAGGAGTTAAAATATTCATATGAACAAAAAGGAATATGTAACAGTCAATAAAAAGAGTAATGGGAAGTCTATTGGACTACTCCAAAATATTTAGTAGAACTAAGGAAATACAACTTCACATTTCCCATACTATTCTCGGAGCTTCTGTAGTGTTCACAAACCCAGGTTTTCCCCCACAACATCAAGAGTCCTTGTGTGCAGTAATCAGCTGCAGGATCCTGACTGTGAAATTGTCCTGAAACACCACAGCCTTGGCTTTACAATCCCCAAAGTCTTTCATAATGTAATTGATTGCACCTTTTTAATATATTACAATTTGCCTAATGAAGCCAACCACTCATTACCTCATCAGTACAGCCTGCACAAAGTACAGTCTATTATATACTTATATTCTAATCTAACACCAACTGTCAGCATATTTTATATTACACGTGGTATTGCACTTTCTGAGTGGCACCTCGGTGCGTGTTTGCAAGTGAACGAGCTGAACCACCGAAAGCCCCCAAACCTTTGGAATTCGCTCCAAGTGCTGCCGATCTAGCAAGTTTAAAATGTTAGGGTGAACATCACCCACAGAATTATGAGCTTCACTAATTAGAAGAACCCCTTTAATAATGAGAAAAACAGTCCTATCTGAAGTTGTGCATAAGGGCAATCTGAAATCCTCGGTACTCTGAACAGTTTCAAAAAGTGGTGCCAATTTCATTAATTGCACACATTGTAATTGTGTTAAAGGACAACAACTAGATTTACAAATATATATTACACACAGGCACAAAACAGACAAAGCTATAAAATGTTTGGTAACTCCACATGCTTTGAGCTAGCCAACATATCTGCTGCATGTTGAACTGCTTATTATTGATCATATTGAAAATCTAAATTGCTGTTTCTGATGTATCTTACTGGATTCAACAACCACTTCCAAAGGAGGAAGAAAGAGGAGAAATGGTAGACCCAAAAATGGAGGGTTTAAATGTACTTTCTTTGAATAGCCAGCATATCACTTCCATAATATGAAGAGTGATTCCCCAAATTTTTTAACAGACTTAGGCCAAGTTTACCTCTGGCATTAGTGGGTGTATCCCCCACTGCTTCACTGGTACTTGTGTCCTCTTTCACTAGGGCTGAATTTGGTCTGAGGAGTATATCTGGTAACCTTAAGTGACATTAATGAAAACAGGAGTCTTGGACAGATAAGAACTAACTGGGCTGCAAAATTAAAAGAGTGAATATGGGACAAATCATGTAAATAAAGAATATATATTAATAATAGTTCCTATTACATAAATAGCCTTTATAAAAAAATAATCTTTCAATAATTTTAATAACTCACCTTTCTTTAGGTTCTGGAAAACATGTATGAAAAAAATCTATTCAGTTCAAGTTAGATTAAAGCAAACCTAAGATGAACACTACAGCTCTCTGTTGCACTAAACCCAATTCTGACCATTCAATTTCCTGGTTAGTCAGTTTTTGGGGATGATAGGGAGTTTCTTTGTGAAGGTATGAATTGCACCCCTAGAAATACTGAGCAGAAGAAACACCATACTGAGTGGGCCTATTTCCTACTGCTTTCAGAAACTGTGCAGATGACGGACCCAGAAATCAAAGGGTCACCTGAACCCCGCAAATGTTAATGCCTCTGAGCACATTTAAAAGGCACTGTCCTCTCACTATTGTTTTTAGATCGTTGAGCTTGAAACTCCTTCTCTTCAAACTATGCTGCATTTAAGTATTTGCTACCACTTGAATTCTATTTCCACTCTTCTCGATCCAGCATAGTCTCTACCATGCTGTACCAGATCTAAAATAATAACTCATAGGACTCTTATGTTCATGTTAGAACTATTTTCTTTTTCCGTCTAATTCATCCTGTCAAATGAAAAAAGGAAACATTCTTCCAAGTTTACCTTTTTGGGCTTAAGGCATAACATGAATCATAGAATCATACAATATGCTGAGTTGGAAGGGACCCACAAGGATCATCAATTCCAACTCCTAGCTCTGCACAGGGCACTCCAAGAGTCACACCATGTGCCTGAGAATGTTGTCCAAATGCTTCTTGAACTCTGTCAGGCTTGGTGCTGAGACCACTTCCCTGGGTAGCCTGTTCCAGTGCCCATCCACTCCTTGTGTGAAAAACCTTTTCCCGATATCCAACCTAAACCTCCCCTGACTCAGCTTCATGCCATTTCCTCGAGTCCTGTCACTGGTCACCACAGAACAGAGATCAGTGTCTGTTCCTCTCCCCATCATGAGGAAGCTGTAACTGCAATGAGGTCTCCCCTAAGCCTCCTCTTCTCCAGGCTGAACAAACCAAGTGACTTCAGCTGCTCCTCACACAGCTTCCCCTCCAGACCCTTTACCATCTTCATGGCCCTCCTTTGGAAGCTCTCTAACAGCTTAATGTCTTTTTTTAATACTGTAGTGCCCCAAACTGCACACAGAACTCAAGGTGAGGCCGCCCCAGTGCAGAGCAGAGCAGGACAATCCACTCCCACAGCCGGATGGCGATGCTTTGCTTGATGCCTCCCAGGACACGGCTGGCCCTCCTGGCTGCCAGGGCACTGCTAACTCACATCCAACTTGCCATCGACCAGGACCCTCAGGTCCCTTTCCACAGCTGCTCTCCAGCCTCATTTCCCAGTCTTTACACACAGCCAGGGTTGCCCCATCCCAGGTGCAGAATCTGGCACTTGCCCTTGTTAAACTTCACACGGTGATCGCCCACCTCTCTAATTTGTCGAGGTCTCTCTGCATACATCATACTAAAGCTTAATTTTTGAAGTGTACAATTTTAGTGCTATCTGAAACCCTGTTTTACATTATTTTCCGACAGTTGTCTGAACAATTAATCTCTTTTCTTGGCATAAATTCTAGTGTTGTTCATGGTTTGTGCAATTCCTATGCAACCAGTCTTTGCTGCTAACGGGTATTAACAGTGCAGTACCCACAAAGCGGGGTATCAGTTCTCGTTTTCTCTGCTGTCTGTTCAGTTCAAAGCATGTTGCTTTATTGTGTGGAAGATCCAGTCCATTTTTGTTGTCCAGCCACCATGGTGAGCATCATTCATCTGCTTCATGAAGTACTCCAGAGCCTCCTGCTCAGTTTTGTCCAATGCAAGGGTCTTTCGAATGTAAGCAATGTCATCAAAGGACTGCAGTTCTGGCATTCCTGAGCCAAGCATCATGGAGAAAAGGTTGATGAAGAGATTGGCATGCTGCCGAATTGCTAGGTAAGCTTTATAGCACATCTCCTGAAACCTGGAAGAGACCAGGGAAAAAAAACTCAGTGTATTTCCCTACGAGGTGCATGTTAACTTCTTCACCTCCAAAACAGTTTTCAGGTAACCAGACCTCCTCTTCCTACTAAGTTTATCTTCATCTGTGTAAGAATTAGTAGTGGTCAGACTGACACAACAGCCAAACTGAAGCCAGGCTTTCTAGCCTTAAACCCCATAAACAATTCACGCAACTGCTCAGCACAGATTTATGGGAGTTCACAGAGCCATTCTAACCATTCCTACTAACATTTCAGATTTCAAAACATGTTTCCACATACACAGCTGCAAACAGTGCTTTCCTGGTTATCATCAGAAATGCATTTCTCCTGTAGTTTTATGAGGGCAGTAGCTGTTGGTCCTTAGATACTCTGAAGAATACACTGAAAACAGGGGCATTTGCCGTATAACATTGGATGAGAAATGCACATTTATGCTGAAATCATTAACTTAAGTCAGGTTAAAGGGAAAAAATGCAAAAAAGGCTTCACTGCAGCATTCAGACAGACACTGTAATTCAAAATCTGTCTTCCCCTGCCCTCAACATAATGATACAAAGATTAAAATTGAAACCTCTCAAAGACTGGATTGCTGGAAAGAGATTAAGAATGAATATAGCAACTGTTATTATTATTATTATTATTATTATTATTATTTTATTCCTTTCTCAGCAGGTCATAAACTACTACACAGGCCATCTGAAGAGCTGGTATCACAGCAGCTTTAGGAGGGAGAAGTACGGCTGAGTGACCAGCAAGGCCCTGATGCACGTAACACCCACCATTTAAGAACTCTCAGTACTTGCAGTTTTGCAAGTATCCCAAGAGGATTTTAAATGTTAAGTCAAAGAAATTTCAGATGTTTAAAAAATTATCATCTTTAATCACATGTATGCTGACCCTGCAAATCTCAGTGAGATTTCATGGACCAAAGGTCATGTAAGTGCTAAGATTAACTATTGATTTACAAGGGGGTGGATGATCTTCAACTAAAGAATTAGAACATTCCCACTGCAAGCCAATTAAAATACTACTTTTCAGTTATAAGGTCTAATTATTAAATGTCACCACAGAAAAGTGCATTTTAGGTACAAAATGCTCTGGAGTTTAAATGCTTAAAAGAAGGCTCACCTTTCAAACTCCCTTGTTTTGGTACATTCTTGGGCTCCTTTACTAATCACTATTAGGAAGTCTTGTGTTAAGACAAATGGCACACGCTCTCTTTTATAACCAAATTTCTTCTTCTTGTGATCGAGGAAGTGCCCAAAGTCAATGTGAAACAGCTTGGAAAGACAGAAAAGTATTTTAAGATTAGTAATTCCTTGTTTAAATGAAGTCACAGTCAAAACAATCATTTACTTAAAGTTCTGATAGGTTGGGTTTTTTTGGAAAACAAACTCATATCAAAGTGAGGATGACCTTAAGGTATGGTTTTAGAAAAACATATCTTACTTGTCCATCATCTTTGACCATGATGTTACTGTTGTGGCGATCACCAATGCCCAGGATAAAGGTGGCAACACAGTAGCCGGCACAAGAACGTGTAAACAAGTCAATAGCTGCATCATACCTATCCAAAACAGAAAAGAGGGCACTTTCCTCAGGTATTTTAGCAACACAGAAGTGCAAATTTTCCTTTCTCATTAAAAGAGCTACAAGCAGGAATGCCGGGGAAACAAGGGCAGGTATAAAAGAAAACAGAACCAAAACCAGACAGACATAATTACAGACACGATTTCCCACTTGATGAACTTTAGTTCTCTTGAAATTTCCATCAAAAACAAGCACATGGGCAAGAAAAACAGGCAACAGGGAATCTCACATGTCTCCTTTGTTCTTGTCCTTGAGCCACTGGTGCAATGTATGGCTGTTGAACTGTAGTGCTCCTTTTAAGCCTCCTTTACACTGAATCTGCATGATCGTGTGAGAGCTCCTCACGACCTCGATGAGTCCCACACAGTCACCAATTGACAAACAGCCATAGGGCAACATCCTGAAAGACAAAGGTTAGTTCTTTGTTGTTTTCTTGGGGTTTTTTTGCCTTTATAGATAATGGTAGCAAGAGATGGGAGAGGATGTATTTTTGCAGATTTCTGTATCTGGCTACTCTTTAAGCCACAGGTAAGTGTAATTCTGCAAACCACTCTTGGACAAGGCCATAATTCTGTCACTCCTTACAGTACTGGAGGCAAAACTGTGACCCAAGAGAGATGATGTAGACCAATAGGTCCTTTTGTCTAGATAAGGAAATTAAAACTGGGGGTTTCTTGACAGCGCAGTGACAGCTGTTACACCTCCACCTAAAAATCCACCACACAGCAAACACAAATTTGGAAGTGTAACCTGTCTAGCATCAGATTTCCAGAAGCAGAATAGTTCATACTGGATGCCCTGCAGAAGCTGCCGTACTCACAGGCTGTGTAGACATGGAGAAGCTGCACCCAGATCACACTGGGGGTACTGAAATGACAACTCCAATTACAAAAAATCACCGCTCAAAAGGGCTGTGGGTTTGGCAACTTGTTCAAAGCCAAATCTACATCAGTTGACCACAGTGTGGCTACTGAGCATTAGCCCTTGTATCCATCCCTGGTAGGTAAATCACTCATACCCACTTGAATAAGACTTGAGGATTTTTCAAATACGATCCTAGGTTTAGAAAATTCAGTAGTTTAGTTAACCGAAGGTTATTAAAAAAATCAAATATTGCTCTAAAATGTACAAACATGCCTATTTATAGCATTTCATTTACTGCCCTTGGGAAAACAGGAGCAATCTCGGGGAAGAAAAACAATGCAAAATCCATTAAGAACAGTATTGCTTGGAAATGACTTGCAATGCTTACCGAAGGTCAAGACCCTGATTTTGCCAGATGTTTTCCATAATTCTAATTATCTGAAGTGTCAGCATGTCCTGACGCAAGTCTGAAATAGTCAAAGATTGCAAATTTTGTAACACCAGAATACTTGGTTAGATCTTACTTTACTTTTCCCCCCCAAAAGTATGTCTAAATACGTCTAAAGGTAACAAGGTTTGCACAGGGCTTGTTCCCTCAATAGAGAAAAGTGTTTTTCAAATAGTCAAAAATCAATATAAACTTGTGGTGGTGATTTTAAAAATATACACTAAAACCATGAATTGTTTTATTCCAAAATGGAAGTACAGATTACACAACCTGTAGTATCTTGAAATCGTTTTCATGTAAAAAGAACAAATATTAAATAGTATCATGTTCCACCTCGACAGGCTGACTAACTTAGAACATAGAAAATTTGTACTTGACTGAGATCAATACTTATTTACCCATGCTTAATTTTTCTAGAAAAAAAAGACTAATTTTTAAAATTATTTTTTGTATGTATGTATTTTATATTCTTAGAAAAACCACTAAACAATAGGTTAGGAAAATAAACAGGTATGTAGCTTTTGAATTATATTTATTTTTGCTTACCATCTCCATTTTTAAATATTATCTCATTGTTCTGAAATAACAATTCAGACATAATATCTGGGTTTTCCCAGTTCAACCACAGTGGCCTTTTTGCAGATGACATTATCCTGCACTCGTCCAGCCTAAAAGAGATAAGATATCTATGAGATAGGCATAATTTGATTCTCATACCAAACTTCTGTAATACTGTATGATTCTGTTACCCCTGTTTTGGGCAATATCTGAACAAGTACCAAATTAAAGATGCAGAGGTAACCGACAATCCATGAATTTTACTTTCAGACCCAGACTTAAATTAGTAAGTGCAATGTTAACCATTTGCTAAGACCTGGCTGTATTGTAAATATTCCTTTAACAGTGTGTGGTCTTTAACAGTGTGAGGTCCTTACAACTGGAAAAAGGACTGCAGTTCCCATCACCTTAAAGGAACAGCTAAGGGTCATGTTGTTCCCTAATTTGTTACACCATTAGATTGAAATGACTGTACTGTTTATGCACTACTCTGTTACAGATTTTATTCAGTGAATTTTGAAGATACTAACATTTCATATGTTAACACTTAACCTCAACACTGCCAGTGGTACCATGGCTAAACATTTCCTTAAATAGCCAGACAAACTTCAGAACTGAATACGATACCGAAGATTTCCCAGCTGATGCGCAGGGTTGAGAGGAGAGATAAAACCTTGCAAAGCATCCATGAAGTCTGGCCGTCTCATCTGTTCAACCAGGAACTTCATCTGTACCTGATAAATAATCACATTTCACAAACTGAAACCTTTAACTTTAGTTCTGGTGCCTGAAGAGGTAGACAATGGCATTGCACAGAAAATATTACAGCTCCTAGGATAAATCTGAATCTACTGAAGTTGGCATTAACACTTCCCTAGTTAATCACACAGAACAGTTCTAAGTAGTTCCTATGACAAAACAGCAACAGTTTTGATACATGGATGGATGATAATACCTTCTGGGTCTCATCTTTTTTCTCCTGCTTGAGAATATCTGTGAGGTTGATCAACTTCTCCATAGCCTCCACCTGCCTGCTCAGATGCTTTAGGTACATTCCACACGCTCGACAGTAGGACTCCAGAAGTAACCCAAACCTCTGACTGACAGTTTTATTGTGCATTTCAGACCTACAAAGAGAGGAAGAACAGTTGCAGCTTAGAGACAAGACCACTTTGAGGTGCCAAAAATGAAGCTATACTTGTAACATCTTCGTACAGTCCTAAAATACATCCTCTCAAACAAGTTAACCAGGCAACTTATTCCCTTGTCCTTGATGGTTACCAAGGAAAGCAGAAAACTGAAAGCACAAAGATGCCTTGCTGCTATTTCTGTGTCTGATCACACCAGCTCAGAGCAGCATTTTTAGGTGAGACTGAGCTACAGCCCTGTGTGTTACAGACTGATCTATACTCAGTCTTCTCAACACCAGGAATAACAAAAGCCCATGTCATATTCAGTAAGGAAGAACACTGAGATATTTGGGCTATCAAGCTCTATAATAAGCCTGTAATAGGCAAAGAAAAATAGTTTTTAGTAAGCTTTTTCAAAGCTTTATCTGGTCACGTTGGGTGGCTTCCATTAAGCCTCATAGATTTGCAAAATTTTCTGGAAAAAGCAGGTGGGGGATTGGGCAGCTAAAAATGAGAGAGGCTTTCAGCAGTCTCAGACTACCTTGTTTCTACAATAATCATCATTAGGCAAAAAGAAGGACATGCCTAAGTATCTATTATTAACTAGCTTTTGAAACTGCAAGGCATGATTTCTATCACCAAACTCTGCATTCAAACTCTTAACCAATATAAACCCATTTTTATTTTGAGTGGTAATATTTTCTTAAGAATGGACACTTAGTATGCCAAGCCTTTAGAACAACTAATTGTTTGTTTACAGCTAATACGAACCCCACCACCCCTTAACATGACATTAGGCTTACTTCAGATGCCAAAAGAAGAAGTGTCCTATCCTTTGATTGGTCAGTGCTTTCTTGAGTAAAAATCTCACAAGCTGATTATCTAAATACTGTTCGTATTTCAGAACCTAGTCAAGGATAAAGAGAAGATTAAAATCATCATCTGCAGTTATTATTTCTACGAACAATATACAGATTAAAGACAGTTAAATAAAAAGCAATCTATGTTTTACATTAATTTCTGTAGAATGACTGATCTTGGTCAGTACTTAATACTTGCATGTATTAGAATTTGAACAATATATGGTAACTGTGCACTGGCTGTCTCTATTTCAGGAACTTACTATCTGATGCTTCCTTTACTGTTACCAAATATTTTAGCCTCAACTTGCTCAAAATTTTGAGAAGATGCTTCTGCTCATACTTTCCCATATGTTAGGGCAGCTGAAATAGCTGCCTGTTCCAGTTGGTAGAACAGTTTTGCATCTCTGCAAAATTCTGGCATTCAGTATCAACAAGCAAAACCACAGCACTACAGAAAATAAACTACATTTCATCTTCTCCTGAATAATCCACAAAGCAAACAGATATTTTTGCTGACCTATTTATCACAACATCTTAACTTTTGTTGTATTTTAAGCCTCTGTGATCGCTGAATACGCACAAGGCAACAAACACACTAGAATATGTTATATACCTGTACCAGCTGGATTAGATACTGAGACAGTTTGTCATCTGTCAGGGACTTCTCCAGGCACCGAACTGCAAAAGCTCGCACCATTGGATCTGGATAATTACAGTCCAAGAGCTCCATTGCTTGCTCTGGCTTGATTGAAGGCCAATCTTTTACCAAACAGTACATCTGTGGACAAGAAGTCCAAGCACATTACAGGTTTGCACTGGTTAGGAAGAAGTTGTAATACAGAGCCATTGGCAGGTGTTGTCAGACACAAACTGCATCTGAGTCAAACCAATTTACCTCCTTGTCCTCTCAATCAGCAATTTGATATTAGCTGCCAGTTGACTTTGTTGTTTTATCCACTACAAAAAGGATGAAAACAAAACCTCACATTTAACTGCAACTGACAAGTTGGCATCAGTAAGAGGGATTCAAGTAATGCCAACCAGGAGAAAATCTTAAGACTCAGGCTGAGCTAAAGAACAAGAACTCTGGACCAGAGGCATCTGTCAATTATAGTGGCAACTTGTACCATCCAAGTTTTCATTCAATGTATCATGCACACATAACGTGTTTTTAACTTCTAGGAGTTTTCTTTAAAATAGCATATTTTAAAGCTTCTTCAAAACTTGAAACTTATTCAGTGATTTAAGTTACCTGGGCCACTTCATCTCTAGAGTTCCATTTAACAGACAAAAGTAACTTGGGCAGAATTTCTGGAGTATTCACACAATAGTGTCTGTGAAAGAGAAAAACATTGCATGTAAAACCCATCACTTTTGCTTCAATAACCACCTACTATGTCCCCACAGCCTTGCACCTTTTTCTTCCTTTGTCAGCAGAATCCCATGGATACCATGATGAGATCCATGCATGCAGGTGAGACTGCAGCAACAGGGACAATGTGAACTCATTCAGCAACTGACTTTTCTCCACTGGCAAGACATACAATGCAGAACATTTTGCAAGCCTTGTCTAAAACACCGACTCCACAGTACGGAGGAAAAGGGAGCAAAACCCAATATAATCATGACAAATTTCGAGGGAATGGGGTGAAGTCTGGTTATACCAACAAGGGTTTTTCTTTTGTTTGGTTTTTGATTTCCAGTACCTGTGTCTCCAGAGGAAGTCCTTCTCTTGCTCAGTGATTTCAGACAGAGGGTCTCGTGTACAGATGGCTCGCAACTGCTCCTTGTCACTCTCTGTCAATTCGCTGTCTCTGGCTATTCTGTTACTCTGCAGAGAGAAAGTGGTACATTAACCCTCCACACAATTCTTTCTGTTGCCATACAACACACAGGAAATACAGTATTTTAACATTTCAACTAAATCAGCGGTGTGGAGAAATGGCAGCAGCTGGCATCTGATGAACAACATAATGCAGCACAAAATGAAACTGGTCATTTCTACCCCCAGCTTGACATTGCTGAGAGCTGCTGAAAGGAGGGAAAAAGATTCAGAACTAAAAAAGAAGGCTTTTCCATATTTAACCACTATGACCTTCTTCTATGGTGTTGCAAGGATTAGCACCAAAAAAAGACAAGATAGTAATCCGAGACCTTATTCTACTTCAGTTTGTTTTGTTTTTTTTTTTTCAATTGTAAAGTGTAAGTTGACCACTACTTTGCCAGTGAAGTGAGTTTATCCTCCTCATCATTTTTTATTTTTGCCTACAGATGAAAAAAAAATGAGTTGAGCATACACAAGCCCAGGTAATAGGCTGTGTTATAGCAAAGGACTGTTTTTTACCAAGAAGCCAGATGGCCTTAAACATTTACTGAGAACCCTGCAGCACTGCTGCATAAACCACAGCAGATATGCTGCTCTACAACAGACTTCCTGCAGAGTATCAAGAGAAATCAAATGCCTACAGCCTGATGTTCAAGATATGTTGATATGTTATAAATATCACCAGAATTCCCAAACTGGATGCTCACTACCACCTACGCAGTTTTTGGCACAGAGAAACTTTCCACCACGAGACTCTTCTTCACAGAGACCATGGAGCTCTCTTGGGGAAACTCTCAAGCCTTTGAATCAGCCTCCAGAAGAAAATGTAAAACATACCAACTAATTTCACAGCCATGGCTTTAAATACAGGGAAAATTTAGCTTTGCCGCTTTTCTTTTTTTTTTAACTTCTTTTATTCATCCAACAAGTGCTTTGAAGAAAGCTCCAAACCTCACCAAAAAGCCAACTGTCGATGCCCAAGCTCCCTTCCTTGGAAGAGAAGAGATAGAGGACTGCACCCATGTGTATGCCAGTCAATTCCCTTAAAATTCCTTCTACTTATGGTTCATAACTAGCCCATAAAACAGATAGTAAAGAGTTTAAGCACCTCTGGGTTGCACAGGAAAGCCGACATGTAAACACAAAGAAACTGCAACAAAGAGAAACAGTAACACTGACGGAGAATCACAACTTTTGAAAAGTTAAACTCAGTAGCGTAGACACTTGAATTAGCAATACAAAAATGTCAAAAATGCCCTAACAGTTTGTACAATAAGACAGTTTCTCTTTGAAGTGTTTTGGTTGGTGAGTGAAGCATTAGGTCAGTTTACTGGTAATATAAAGAAGGGAGAATATATTACCCACTTTACTAAACACTCAACAAAAAATTGGTTACTCGATTTTACAATAAGTCAGGGCATAAAAGAAAAAATTTTTATCAGTAACACACTGAGTAAAATAAAGTAGTAAATAATACTTTCCTATTTGAGTAGCTGATCTTGGAAGGGGGGTTTGCCTCACCTGCCCTGCGTAGCTGTAGTTGAATCCCAATTCCCGTGATATTGTCCAGTTGGCGTGTTCTTCTATCACTGCCATATCTGGAAACTTCACAGGATTGCTGAACCAATCAAACTCCAGCTCTAAACATGGGGTTTCCTGTGCAAAGGGAATTCAAATTATTTTTTCTGTTGAATGACACTTCTTAGAATACAGCATATTTTGAAAATAACCTCTTAAGGAGGAAGCTGGCATGCAAATACCTTATTTGGATTTGATCCAGTAACACCAATAGGATTCAACAAATCCTCCAGCCCATGAGGTACTGCCCAGAGATTCAAAGCCATTTTCCCAGATACAAGAGTGTCTGTGTAATCGAACATGTTTATATTTCCCCAAGCCAATGGACAGTGCTCCTTAAAGAGATTAAAATATGATTTTTTTTCAGTGTCATCTATGAATTACTGCAGAGTGAGTCAGAAGAAACAATATATTCCTCCCAGATCAAGGTGTTACGTTCCCAGATTAGCAGAAAGCAGGTTGTGGAAGCTGAATTGTATTTTTCTCTGAGTGACTGTCACAGCAGTCATTTTACAAAATTATATAAAATGAATTGCAAACACATGCTAACACCTTCCCCACACCAGAACAAGTCAAGATGATATAGAAAGTTTTTTCGACACAGAGAGACTTTTTACCAAGGCCTGTGGTGAAAGAACAAGGGACAACAGTTTTAAACTGAAAGCCAATAGTTTTAGATTAGGCAAAAGAAATATTTTATTTTTTTTTTATTATAAGGGTGGTCAGGCACTAGCACAGGTTGCCCTGAGAAGCTGTGGATGCTTCATCCCTGGAAGTATCCAAGGCAAAACTCCCCTATATAGTACCTGTGACACACATTCAAACCCAGAATGTAATGATGCTGGTGGCTAGAATTAGTTGGCTCAGAATGTTGCAAGTAGAGTCTTAAAAAGTACTATTTGACATCTTGCATCATATGATAAAGGAACACAGAATTTCTTTACTTGAAAATTCAACTCTAAAAGTGTAAATATTGTCCTTTAAAAATAAATAGGTTAGTAACATGGGTCCAGAAAATTAAGTTTAAAACCATTTCCACTTCAAAACACTAACACTGGTGTTTGTGTCTGGCAATGCAGCATACACATGATTTACAGTGCTCAATTGGTAAGTTTTTTCTGTGTAGTTTAATTTCCAAACACAAAAATAGTGGTAGCCTGAATAAGACACAAGGAAAAAAAAACCTCAGCCTATTTTAAGCAGATTCAAATCAAACAGTGCACTAAGAGTCCTTGCCAGGACAGCATTTACCACATGTTTTTCCCAAACTCGATTTAAGTAGCTTTTGCTCATTAGTGCATTAAATCCATCAAGTATTTTACCTCCTTCGCTCCCTTCCGGCCTTTAACAGAGCAGATCGAGAGGCAGAGCCGAGCAGCACGTGGGAGATCAGGAATGTACATGTCATACAACAGCCATTCATTCCATCTGGGAGATTCAGAAAGCAGAATTAAACCAGGTTAAAGGAGGGCACATATTGCTACACTGATGTAAGGTTTAGCCCGTGAAATATTTTTCACTTCAGGGAAAAAAAGAAACCAGGGAAAAAATGTGGCACAGCTTTCAGAACTGAATTAAATTTGAACTGCTGAAAAAGATAACTGCAAGATGGGGATGTAACATGGAAACCCAAATCAATATTCCTAACTCAAATATTATTTTATTTACTATAGTAATAACAGCACAGATTGGTTCTATGGGAATAGTTTGGTTTTGTTTTCATTAGCTTCTCTAAGTAGAATTTAGCTCTCAGTTGGAAGAACTGTGCTTTTGAAGAGGAACTTCTGAATACAGTTTCTTCTCCTAAGCAGATTGTCATGTTGAATTTTCTCAGCTGAAAAAGGCAGCAGTTTCCAAGGACAGCATTAATTTTTTCAATGTGTCTGTAGCTACTAAAAGCAGTTTTACACAGAAATAACTGTGAAAGCCTTTCTCTAAGAATGAAGAAATTGGAAGATAAACTTCAAATTGCTTTTCTTATGTGTTCATTTCATAAAATACAGAGCTGTGTGATTATATCCATGTTTTTAAGTCATAACCTTCAACACCTTTCCCAGATTTTCTCTCTGAAACAGTTTAAACTATCAGTTCAAGTACAGCTATATTCAGGGCAACTCAGAAGGAGAGTCTATTTTTCAACAACTATGTATATTATTAGCCCTCTAATTATAAAACCCTCTAATCATATTCATAGAAAACGTACAGATAAAAATGAAAGTTTCAAAGTTTATTAACAAAGACATGAAGTCAGAAAATGCAAGTCAAGAATTACTTCTGCACACACACTTTGCATCTAATCCTAGCAGATGCTGGAATTTCACACCTCCCCATTAGCTGAAGTTATGAGAACAGGCAGCTAAAAGATGTCTTCAGTGTTTACACATAAAAATTGGGTTTTGCCCTTGTGAGTTCAGGTGATTTATTTTTCCAGATAATATTGACAGTACGTCAAACACCCTGGAAAATCAGCCCAGCTCTGGCAGTCACTTCCATGTTAGCAGGTTGAGAGATGCCCATCTCTCCACATCCATGTGGCTCCCCTTTGGAACACGCTGTGCAACCCTCCCCAGCACCAATCTGCAGGCTGCACGACATCACACTGCCTCATGCTGAAAGTGTTTAACTTACCTGGGATTAGAACAAGGTACCCTCTGAGTATTCACATTGTCACACAAAGGTTCCCCACCATGGTAGATACCTGTTCTAACATAGATCTGAAAACAACATCCATATTAGTACTGCCTCTGAAATGTTGCTATAAACAAATTTTTGCACTGCTGTCAACACATACCATGATTACAACTCATTATCCTTTCATTTTCAGCAAGTGCAAACCAAAAACAAAACTGAAAACCAAACAGCCCCATCAATCTCCAACCCAAATTAATTTGTGCTCTGTCAGGTGTGAAGCCCAGTACATAAGCAACACCTTCTAGAAAAAGCATTTTGGTATTTTTCCTTATTAATTGCAAAACTAGACCTTAAATAATAAAGCAACCAACTTGAAATGAACACTAAAAAAAAAACCAACCCTGGAATTTATTCTCAATTCTCCCTGTGCCAAGGTACAGTGAAAGAAAAGACCACACAAATTCTGAGGAAAGAGAGCCAGGGTTGCAGATGTCTTCAATGGGATTGAACCCTCCACCTGCCTTTTCTGCCTTATCACCCCACACCTCTCTTCTCATAAACACAGACAGCAGCACATTATCCAGCATCCCCTAACTAAAAGTAACGTCAATTACTCTAACACATTCTTAAACATAGCTATTTAGAAGCAAAATGGGTTTTCTTTTTCTATCCAATACATACTTTGCTGAAGGGAACTATGCAAACTGAATCCTGCTCCTCCCAGGGCTAATTACCACAACTGGCCCTTTTTAAGCAGTATACAAGTTTCCATATGCTGAAACATGGATGTATTCTTTAGAATTGAGTACTTCAACTTAAATAAAAAGTGGTATAATTTTCTAACATGTTAAATATCTCTTGTTTTCCAGTGTCAACGCAGAACCGAAAACTCCGGAGGGAAACCATGAGTTGCTGCAAATCATGTGATGCCTTACCTTGTCTATGTCTCTAATGTTCACATTTACATAGGTTGCACAGAGGATTCTTATTCTGAGAGCACTGTTTATAGTCCAGAGGGATTTGGTTGTAGCCTCTCCGTTCATGTAGGGTGTAGCTGTGGAGATCCTCCTGGAGTAGGATGGCATTGTGAAGGTGTCCAGGGGCAGCTGGGTGTACAGGCTTTCCTTGGCCATCAGCATCAGGTTGGGCATCCGACCCAGCATTATGCAGCTTCTTATGTACTGCAGCAAAACAAAACCAAAATGCTGTTACGTTTTAAACCTCCACACTCCTGGTGATTTAAACCTATTCAGGGAATCAGAAAAGTAAAAGCGTATTTAAAGAGCTTGTCATGTCCCTGTGTGCACACCCTTTAAAACGTTCATAGTTACAATATCCAAAAGTTTCGATACATGCTGGGTAGGGTTGCACAGCTGCACTTGATACAGATTTTGTGATACAAACAATGTTACAACAAGAGGTTGAACTGATCAGAGGGAACAGAGCTGACAAAAAGACCAGCCAGGTTTCTTGTAGGGTTCTTTAGCTCCGATGCAGCGCAGCACAAAGCAGATGGATTCGAGCTGTCCCTGGAAGCAGCTGAGCTGTTTTTGAACAGCGAGGGCTGTCCCATCCCTAGCACAGGTGACTGGTACTCCTGGTCACAGGCAGCAGCTCGAGGCAAACAGCAGACAGTCATTTTTGGTTCAGCTGTGCTTATTACCTTACACTCAGCACTGATCCTCACAGACTCTGCTCCTGACACACTTCAGCTGTAAGGCTGTTGGTGTCCAGTCAGGTCTGAGTGCTGAGAGTATTTAGTCTGGCAACAGTACCACAAAACACAGTGTTAATGCAGGTCCAGCCCCGGAGTTAATGAGCAGGCTCTGCCGCGGCACAGCAAAGGCAAACCAGATGCTTCTGAGGAAGCCACGCTAGATCAAATAGGTCTGGTGTTTGATCTTAAGATGACTCTACAGAATTATTCATGTATGCCTGCACTTGTTCCCCAGCTCCCATAGTACAGAGCTGCTTTTCCCATTACTCAGGATCCCCCACCCCTCCTTCTCTCCTCCACTGCTCTGAAGATCAGACTGTCAACCATTTTAGCCGAAGGAATGGAAGCTGTTTATTACAACAATTCATTCCTCAGAGAGGAAGCAGCAGCAGTCTGTCAGGAAATCTACAGGGTGACATTGTTGTCTGTTCCAGAGAGGGCTGCTCAGATGCTCTTCTGTCAAATGTTTTGTCTCACACTCCCAGCACTAACAAAACCCAGGCAGCGAAGGACAGACAGACACAAGCAAGGCTTAGCAATGATTTCTGTGGTGCTGGAGGTTTACAATTTTTATCTTATTAAAGGAGTGATAAAGATATAAGTCACAGGAAAAGAGAGTTTTTTCTTTTTTTCCACCCCTTTAGGACAAGATTTACGGTAGCAACAGTTGCCTCATAATTTACAATCTGACTGAACTTCCTTTTGTGTTGCATTAGCACCATTCAAATCTAACTCATCTCTTGCCATCAAAAATCTAGGATATTTCTGAAAGTACCTACCATTGATTTATCACTACTGTCACAGTTAAGAAAGAAGAAGAAAAATTGCACTAGTGACACAAATTCTAGTTTAAATTACATTTTCTCCCCACGCTCTTCTGAAGCACATAAAGCAACAAATATGCACACTACACACATGCATCAGTCAATTTGTTTAAAGGGGCATATACACTGTTACTTCCTTTGTCTTGGATTAATTTAATGAAAAAGCCAGACCTAAAATTGACCCCATTTCTCCCCACAAATTCAGACTATTTTAGTGCAGTTCCAAACACATCCTTTATGTTCCTTACCTTGTACTGGCTCAGTGGACATTTTTCTAGCAAGTATTCATCGCAGCCACACACTTTTAAAATGTATTTGCCCTGGTACTCCAAGACACAAAGTTTCAGTTGTTCAGATGACAGCAACATGCTTCGTGTTTTCTTCCTAATTGCTTCAGCAATAACTTGCTCAGGCACACAGTCATGGTTGATTTTTAAGGTGTATTTCTGCTTATCATTGTTTGGTGACACTATTACCCATATCACCACTATAATTTGCCCTAGAATAAATGTAAAATCACGTTAGGTCTATCTTTTTAATGCAGTTTAATAACAAAAAGCACAAACTTCCCCCCCCCCCAAAAAAAACCCCAAACGAAACAACTCCCACCCCTTCCCCAACACAGAGAACTGTTTTCAGTATTAAAAAAAGATGTAAACAAGATTCATAGTCCAAACTGACAGAGCGTTTATAACTTCTGCAAGGAACTGGGTGAGATCAGTTTATTTTTGACTCTAGTGTAAATTCAAACTTTTAGCCCTGAGGTTAAGAATGTTTTTATTAACTGAATACTACTGACTATTTGGCCTTGAAGAAAACAGCAGTAACTCACTCATATTTCAGGACTGCAAGATAACTCACTGATCCAGCGTGATTTAATTCCAGAGTTCTGAATGCCATAGAAAACTGCAAAACCCATTAAAAAGTCACCTGTATTTACCGAGTTATATTTCAGGATTTATTTATCAGAATAGCAAAAAGTGTAATTTTAATTATTGTTTTGAACCCTCACTCTATCAGGAAAATTATTCTGAAGCACTTAAGGTGTAAGGGTTTGCTAGAGTGTACTAAATACAGTACGTAAAACAGTGATTTACCTAAGTCACCAGCTGTGCTCTTTGATCTCAAACACTGAAAATACATTTGTTTCTACTCTGAATATTGATCTTACCTTTGTCTAGTTTATTGTATATGTGTTTGGGTAGTTCAGCTGAAGACTCTACGTTTGGAGGGTAGACGTACAGTGCTCTGCTGTGCGGTGCATTGGCATCTCGAAGATCCACTGCTTCTTTACAAACATTGAGAATGTTTCTCCTGAAGTCTTGTACTTCTGGATCCTTGACCATGTCGAATTCACAGACAGGCATGCCAATAGCAAAACCTGCAGCGTGGAAGCAGCACGAGGAAATAATTGTAACTGACAATTACACCTAAAGATTCCTTCTATCAGTCACAAAAAAAGCAAGTTTTAAGTAAAACACAGCATAAACTATGTTTGTTAAACTGGTTTCTCCTTGTATACTTAATTGCTTTACATCATTCAAAAACCACACAATTCTAAAGTTAACTGCACTCAGCAGACACAGAAAAGGTTGGAAAACAGGTGCCCATTCCCTAAAGATCCTGGAAGCCTTAAATCACTGTTCTCACAGCTGACATTCCTCCTGGAGGAAAAAGACCAGTACTGAACTTCCTTTGAAGTCAGCACAAAGTTTCCTAAGGGGACCAGAGGAGCTGAGACACCTGATTTTTTGTAAAACCCTGGCAGGATTGTTGGTAGCTATTAGGACCATAATCAACTGTGCTTACAACTGAACGACAGCTATTAATATTTTTGTTTAATGACCTACATTATTTAAGACACACAACAAGCACTCCAAGAGATACTGAACTTGAGCTCTTTGGCAAAGATTCATGCAATAACAGTCCACTTCTCTCGGGTCCTCAGTCTCAGATGTAATTCCATTTGCTTTAATGAGATTACTTGGATATATCATTATTTATGCATGAATGTTCAAATGGAAACTTTCAATTGTGGCATAGCAGGGTTCCCTGACCACCCCTCTCCCCTGGTCCTGAGCAGGTTGAGCTTTAAAAAACAGAAGCAGTTTACTTATGATGCATTCACAACCATTAAATAATTTAACAATTAGGAGCACCCCAGAACAAGTATTTCCAGTTGACAAGTCTCTACCACTGCAGTACACACTTGTTAGCAATGAAACGGGAGTGGGGATGTTTGCACTGCCTGAATAACCAAGATGCTGGAATATAAGCCAGTCTGCCAGTGCTTCCTCAGTGGATTGTGGAAAACAATAAGCTACTCCAGAGATTATTCAAAACATCACAATTTGTCTCCCCTCTGCCTCTCCAAACACCTCAGGTGTTTCCCTCCTCTTTCCATGCTCTTTTGTCCGAAGGGGAAAAGGGAAGGCAAACCCAACTAATTTCTGAAATTTCACTTTCTAAGCAATCCAGAGCAAATGTGTTATTGCAGATGTGGTTTAAGATTTGTAGTTACATCCAGAATTGACAATTCTGTAAACTTCAAGACAAATTATGACTGACTTCCCAAAACATAGAACAGGCTTTGCTCTGGAATAATGCAAAATCCTGCTAATAAGAGACAAGCAAAAAAGACATCCTCTAACCCACAAGCAAGGACAAATATGTTTTACAAAGCCAAGGCTTTAGATGTGAATGAATCAGAACAGCAAAAGGAGTTTAACTTACAGTTTACAAATATTGGCTTTACTATGATCAGCATCCTTGCACATTTGATGCAACAACTGACAGTTACAAAATGCAAAAGTGACAAACACAACCCATCTCAGTCCTTTATCTTTTGAGGAGGAGAAGTCAGTTAAACAGGTTAGCTATGTTTAAATAAAATATAATCTCACCTATTTCTCTATTAAGAATCTTTTCTTCTCTGTTACCTACTGGTTCAATAACTTTTAAAAAAGGCTGAAACAGTCGCAGGTCACAAAGTCTCCGCGTTTCATCAAAAAATTCTTCTCTTTCCGCTTCTTGCGTAACACTTACAAAAATGTAAGAAGATTCGTCCTGAAGGAGCTGATAGAGAGGGTATTTCCTTGCTTCTTTAAAGAGTTCATGTTTAATAGTCAGTAAGGTGGCCTCACGGAGGCATTCTAGTGTCACTATCATTCCATTTGGGAGGAGGCATTCCACAAGGATCCTCGGGGGCATCAAGTGGATGCCCCATAGTTCACCAGATGACGGCCGCGGAGGCATTTTTAAGTCTTGAGATAACTTTGTACTCCCAGCTCTTCAAGCAGTGATTCGTACGTGCAAGCCTGAGGGAAAATCAGAAATCTGAGTATTAAAATTTAAAATACAGACATCGCCAGGAATCGCAGATAAAATTCTTCGAACACCGCTTATAATTACAGATGAATATTCATGGCTATATTTCACGTTCACAAAAAAAAGGGTTGATAAAATTGATGCCTAAGGAACTTGTATTTTATCTAAATATCTATTCAAACAGAACAGTTAATAGCAGAATCATATTAGTTTGGGAAAAATGCCAATATATATATACAGTCTTAAAAATAGAGTGTGTGGGGGTTTTTTTACCTGAAAGATGAAAATATCCAATATTCAAATTATTACAGAAATTTTTAAACAAACCTCAAACCCAGTTCTTCACATTTTAATTTGTAAAGAGAAACGTATTATCATTTGGATGATACAAACCATCGGCTTTGTTAAGTTTAGCCAAAACCGATGCTTCCATACTTCTTTTTTAAACTTTTTTCTCATCTCAAACCTCCAAAGTATTCAAACAACACCAACATAATAGTTATAAATATTTACTAAAACCTCTAAGCTTGAATTTAAGAACCCATGTACACACAAGATTGGCTGTAGCTTTTTTAGATCAGTATAAGCTACTTATTGCAACAAAACCATGAATGAGACAGAAGAACTGAGCTCCATTAACACTTTTTAGTTGGGCTCACTTCATTTAGCATCGATTCCCTGTTCTCGTTCCCTTTGGCAGCTGCACGAATGCCTTTGCCAAGCCAAAGGAAAGGAGGGGAACACGTGGCTGACCTTCCAGCTGTGCTGCTCATGCCCCCTAGAGCAGCTACACGAAAAACGGTATCTGGGCAGAGCAGAGATGTCTCACAGCCCAGGGGCCAAGGGCAGACGCCAAAAAAAAGAGCAGAACCACCAGGCAGGCACACAGTGATACTTCACCAATAAACACTCGCAATCACTACCTATTTTTAATGTCCTTAACCTGAGGTAACATTTGTGTATTTGCAAAAGAAATCCATCAAGAACTGCAGAGTTTCTTCAGGATGTTTTCACGCACAAACTGTTGGCATCCTGGGACAAGAGTGAAGAACACTCCATGCTGCAAAATATTTGCTCCTCTTTGTTCTGAAGCCTGCTGCTTTCACCCAGTATCCCAGAATTTTGGTAACGAAACCAAGTTCCTTATCTTTGCATTCCTTGCTCTTAATTTTACAGAGATCCATCACAGAATCATTAAATGTTAAGGGTTGGAAGGGACCTTAAAGATCATCTCGTTCCAACCCCCTGCCATGTGCAGGGACACCTCCCACTACACCAGGTTGCTCAAGGCTTTGTCCAACTTGGCCCTGAACACTTCCAGGGATGGGGCATCCCCAGCTTCTCTGGGCAACCTGTGCCACTGCCTCACCACCCTCACAGTAAAGAATGTCTTTCTAATATCTATCTAGACTAAATTTCCCCTCTTTCAGTTTGTACTGCTCCTTGTCCCATCACTACAGTCACAAATCCTCTTCAGATTTCCCCTCTATCTTAATTTTCTTAATAACAGAAAGGAAGGGAAAGCCCCAAACCAACAGCTTCACATCACTTCTGTTTGACCAGCTTTCTGAAAGCTCTCACTGTGGAAAAGCAATGCTTGCCCCTTGCTCAGCAAATTTTTAAAATGTATATTTATATAAACATATATTGTGTATATACAAATAAAATTATAAATATATAAAAATTATATATAATTTTTTTTACATAAGTTAAAAAATAAAATAATGATCCTCACTTCTGCACTTCTATGTCTTGGTATTTATTTTCTGAAAAGTTTTCTTTCCAAGTACATCCAGTACCTGCTCTTGCCACACTTCAGTTCTTACAAAGACGCATTAGAATGAAAATGATGTTTTCCCAAATCCACTGCTTCCTAAGCAACTCTGAGTAGCAATAGGGTTGTCTTTTTTAATCCCTCCTTTGTAGTTGTAGTTTGGGCTTTTAAAAATATCCACACCAGTACTGAAGTGCCACTGCAGATTTAGAAAAATGCTTTTCCACTAACACCTCATGCATATTTAGAAAGGCTTGGCAAATGACTTCTTTTTCAAAGAGAGCTTAAAGAAGCTGTTTTATTTCCCTCACCATTGGAATAGCCTCAGTGAGCGGATGCTGAAATGGGAAGTTCTAAGCACACACAGTGTATTTAAAGAGGCAAGCTTGGGAAGCTTACCAATTACAAAACATTACCAGTGAACCCAAATAACACCATTTAGAGTAACTTGGAGGATTCCAAATTACCAATAACTATCCTAAGCTTACAGATAAGAAGAAGTACACAGGTTAAATGGCATCTGTTTGATCAGTCGAAGCACTAACAAGACTCCCTTTCCATTTCACTGCATCAAGTGCCATCAAACTACATTTCTTAATTACAAGCACAGGCAGAAACACATCACTGTTATGGCATAAACCAGCACAAAAACCCCAAACAAACAGAAATATGCAGTCATATGAACTTTTCCTGTCCACACACATACAATGGTAGTATAGAGGGACCACAGTCAAATTAAATATTTACAACACTTGACTGAGTTTATACCAGAAGTCTTTAAGTTCAGTTCCACAATCCTGCTGAGACTCCTCTGAACTGTAAAAGCCTATTTTCACTGCAAGAATGGTGGCTCGTTCCACTGTAATTTTTCCTTCCTCCCCACCAACAATTGCCAATGAAGAAACAGAGGCAGCAGTGGGAGACACACACATACACATATTAAACCCTTAGAGCCGAGTATCTCTTCAAAATAAATGTCAGCCCTGGCTTCTTTAATAATTCAAACGTTAAATGACAACTCTATACCATTTCTTCAAAAACTTGCCCACGGTCCAAAAACTGGCATCCCCAAAACCCACACTTTTACAGAGCAATTGCACAGAGACAGCAGCTTTTGTTTTAAGCTGGGATACAGACATGTGCTGGAAGGGTGCACACAGCCATTCTGTGTGCACATTCATCTCACTCGCACATGTAATCACGCCTCCAGGGTTTGGATTTGGAAAGCAAAAATGTAAACAGAAACAGTTCTGAAGTATAGCTGGCAGCTTGTGTTTCTGTGTACACTTTCAGATCTGGAAGGCTGCCTGGAATAAATAGAATCAATTATGTTCTTCGACAGTGAAAGGACTATAATTTTAAGGGAATTCTAGAGAGATGTTATTTAAGTCAAGCGAAGGGCACATGAAAACACTTCAAATGAACGCTACACCACACCTGCAGTCCCTGACCTTCCAAAAGCACTTTAAACGTTTTTCCCCTGCCAAAAGCTTTGGAACACCTGGGCTTGTGCAAAACACTTGGCACTGTCCAGCATCCTTGTCTCTAAACTGGACTCATGGATACGACGGATGGACTGCTCAGTGGATAAGGAATTGGCTGGATGGTCACACTCAGAGTTGGGGACAACGGCTCAGTGTCCAAGGGGAGCCCAGGGACAAGTGGCATCCTCAGGGAGATGGGCCTGGACAGGCTGGGGAGGTGAGACTGTGCAAATCCTGGGAACTGCAACAAAGCCACGTGCAAGTTGCTGCACCCGGGTCAGGGCATTTCCAAGCACAAACACAGGCCGGGAGGAGAATGGATGGAGAGCAGCCCACTGCCCTTGCTGAGCATCCAGCCTGGAAGTGATCAAGTTTTGAGATTCCGTTCAAAAAGAGTTAACATACATGATTAACAACACAGATTCCTACTTGCTCCCAGATACGCTTACCATATTAATGCTGATTTATATAATCTATTTTCTTATGGGATAGAAATTAGCTATCATCTGATATAAGTGATATAATCTCTTATTAAGAATAAGAGATTCCAAGTTTAGAAAATTTAGTTTTGGTAAACTATGACAGTTTCATCACCTCACAGGTAAAGAGACACTGTGCATGTCAATGGGCCAGTCTGTGGAAAAAAAAATTATAGTTCCCTTTAGGAGACATATAGCTAAGGCTCTGTCTCATCAGCACAAGCACCTACAGTTACTCTTCAGGTTCTAGGAGGAAATTTTTCCACCTCTGATGAACCAACTAGCAAGAAACCTAGCAAGCATAGAACGAAGCAAGAAATACACTGTGCTGTAACATTGTATTGAATGTATAAAGTATGGGATGCTTATGCAAAGAGGTGCACACATTCCAGTGACTGAGACCTGAGTAATTCTGCATTGCTGTAAACATCAGCTAGTGTTTCAAAACCCATTCAAAAGGCCAGACTAAACACTCAGTGCAATTTTATCAGTCCATATTTGAAACTGAATGAGTCATTCAGTAAACTGCTACACTTTAATTGAGGCCCATTAGTTTTTCCAGTCACAAGACAAATCCCATTACACTGTTTCTGTAGACAGGATGTAGCAATGTTTTATAATAATTTGTGGTATCTCTGGTATCAGAGAGCTGCTCATAAGGATTTGTGTCTAATTTGATTTCTTTTCCAGGCAGAAGTTTCCTCTAGAATCCCAGCTTTGCCTTAAGAAAAAGGCTTCTATTCATTGAACAACCTTGATTCTCTATCGAATAGACAGAATCAGGAACTTACAGGTATGACCCCCAAATAAGCTTTTATAGAATCTCCAAAACAAAAGCTGTGGGTTTGTGTAGATAAGAGTTCCTGGAAGAAGAATAACACTTTTCAGAATGCAAGAGACATTTCAACCTTCCGTAAGTGCCAGAACGCTTTATCCTCATCTTGAGACACATCAGGAACTCCAAAACATGAAGAAAACTGGGCAGAGTTGTCTGTCTAATTTAGCTGCTGTCCAAACCTGCTGTGTGGTGACAGTAAGACTGCCCCAGACTAGATATTTTCAGTACTGTCCTTTTGTTCTTCCTGCTTGCCAAGCTGGCACTTTTCCAAAATCCAGGAGGACTGGTACAAAGATGTCTGAAACTGTCCTCCATGAAAACATTATTACACACAGATTTAAATGGTAGAAATACTGCTTTGTTTAGAACAGAAAACAGAAGATGTGGCATTGCAGTCGTGTCTCATTTCTTACGTTTTACTTTCATCCCTATTTCCCAGAAAAGACGCAGATACACGGAATTGCTTATCTGATCACAAACAGCAGCTCGAGGGAAGTAAACAGAAGGGTTTAACACTGTCAAAAACATTTTAGCTATTAGTTTCCCTCTGAAACAGGCAAACAGCTCCAAACACCACCAATTTTATTTGTAGCTACCTACTTCTTCCCCCCTTCAAAAACAGGGCTGAGTACATCTGCCCTGCTCTAGAAGGAGCCAAAGTTATTGGTAGCATCTGTAGAATTACAGTACTGCAGAAATATAAGGTCATTCTTTCCTGTGAATGTAAAACCTCCCTGGAAATCAGTGAAAAGCAACTTCAGTTGAGTTAGATACAAGAACATGGTGCAACTATGTTGCAGAGCTGTTTTCTTTAAAGATATCTTGTGTCCAGGTTTTTTTGTTATTTTCAGAATACAATATTCCTGTAGGGACTTTCAGACACCACGAACAAAATTAATGGTGAGGTCATCCTTAAAAAAAAAAGAACTCACTATGAAGTGTTGCCCAAGATGTAATATGTGTTTTATGTTGCTGAATAAAACAAAGGTTCAAACAGCTGCGACAAAACCGAGATGAAGAGTTTAAAAGGATTTACTATTGCTGGAATAGTTTGTTTTCCCCTCCAAGAAAATCAAAAGAGCTTTGTGAACTCTTATTTTCAAATCCCCTTGCTCACCCTCCCCCACCCATGCAGGCATAGTGTTTACAGCTTCACTCAGTGTCTGGGAGCCATGAAAACAGGATCACGAGAAAGAAACATTCGCGAGTTGCTGGTGACCTCTGCAATTCCCACTACGACTGTGCTTTTCCCCCAGGGATCCCATGACATACCAAAGGCAGAATGTCTGTCCTAGAACATCTTCTTCCAGTTAAAGGCAGAATTAAACAAAGGAAAGCCCGGAATTAAATCTTCCTTTTTAGTCTGAAATCATTCAGTAATTCCATTTCAAGATCCACCTCAAAGGGCAGGACTTTGTTATTTATAGAGGACTAACAGTCATAAAGCACAACAAAGAATTAGAAAAGCAATGCATCTTCTCTTTATGCTTCACATATCTGCTTACTCATTACTTCAGCAATCAGCTTGGCTTGCTGTGTTGCAGGATGAGAATTTCTCTCCCACCTGGCTCTGGCCTGGTTGGAGCTGTTCCTCCACAGCGAGGTGTGAGCTCTGGAGCTCACTGAGCACCACTCGAAACTCTTTCAAGCTCTTTAAAAAAAAGCCTTAAAGTTTGGCAACAAAATCAGAGCAACGTGCTACTTTGTACCCACAGAAATAAGGTTTTCCTTTGATTACATATTTTCTTTAATACTCCATTTCATACGGCTGACAAACATTGTTTTAGGTGAACAGGAACAGAAGGAACATGAAGCAAAAGCACACCATGAACCATACTCTGCTCCTTGCTACAAATAGTAAAGATTTCAATGTCAGCTTTTGCATGCAGTTCTGCTTTTGGAAATCAGTGCAAAACGATGTAAACAAAAGATCACTCTAGAATGTAATTCATTAAGACAGATTTGAGAAGCAACAAATGCCGAACACATAACTAAAAATACAAAAAGTCCACCTTAAATAACGTTGTTTAGTTTTCTTTACATGTTTCTTCCCATCCTCCCACCTTCCTGGGATATTTGGACCGCAGACAGTAAACAGGATCTTTAAAAACAGGAAGTGCTGGCACAGGGACAAGGAATGGGAGCAGAGTCAATCCAGGTGTTCCGCGCCGCGGCCGAGCCCGGCTCTCCACGCGACGGGAGCAGCTGTGCAGCAGACCTGGGATGGGGCCTTCCCCAGCGCTGTCCTCCCCCGGGCATGTCACCTTGGCTCTCAGAAGTAACTCCCTCTGCTGCAGCGAGATAAACCTCCAGTTGCGCTGAGGAAGAGGAAAGATTTCCTCTCCCACTGTCCATACCCAGAAGGGCAGGGAAAGCACTGCAGTAAAACCCCGGAGGTACTACAGACCTCACACAGACCCCACTTGCCTCCCTAACACAAGCAACAGCAACAAGAGGGTTCAATCTACAGTGTTCACCTGACCAGCTCCTCTGGATGGAAAGCACAAAGAGCACTGTGTGTTCCTCAGAAAATGTGACTGAGGTTAGGCCCACTCCTGTTTACCAATTTACATTCATCTTTACACAAAATATTCACCCTGTGAGCCCTTTCTTTACTAAGAGGCATCTGAGAAAGACATCAGGCTCAGACTGACTTACAGTATCTCGTGTACTTCCCATGTAACATTTCTTAGGATAAAATCTGGCAGCAACTTTAAGTTGAGATAATGGTTTTCTGCTGTACTAAGTTACTCCAGACCCTGAAAGCAACTAATGTGTAAAAACAAAAAACTTCTGCACGGACTTACTGAATTCAGTTAGCAGAAACAATTATCTTTTATTTACTGGCAAACAGAGGATGGGATGCAACTTCACTTTTGTTAGGACATTTGTAAGGAACAATTGCCTCGGCAAAAGCTGTGGAAGTAGGCTGTTTTATTTTCCTCTTTGTTTGAGCTCCTAAACTGAAAAACAGACACAATACTTTCTCCACTGAGCTATTTCTTAGCTCCCTTTTCAAAACCATTTGTTGAGAGAAGGAAGTTTGTAGCAGGGTTAACACAAAGACACAGCCACTGTAATGAAAAAAAAAAATTCAATTCTGCAGCTAAATACACCAGTGCTATGAACAGCTGAAATTCAGATAGTTCGTAGGAAATTATCCGATACAAAGACACGTGGAATAAGATAGCAGGCAAACAAATCCAGTTCCTTGCAAACCCTGCCCTACAGAAGCTACACGAGCTGTAACCACAACTGGAAAACCCCACGGCTTTTCAAGAGCCAGTCAGAAACACTGAAATCTCACTCCCTAGCAAACTTGTTTGTGATACAGAGTCAATGGTGATTAACTAAATATTTATTTAGCAGTAGATGATAACCCTGCTGAAATGCAAGCAGCAACAGTTTTCCATAGAATATTATCAACAGACCTTTATTTACTCCAGCAACAGACGGAGACGGTCCTGCCTACCCCCCACACCAAGTGGGGAGACTCTTCAGCTGCAAAGCACTTGGCACCAGTGACTGCTCCTGTCAGGCTTCATCTCCCTAAAGGTCAGACATCCCACGGGTGTATTGCATCTAAGCACCAAGGAAAACTGGGCCTTCTACCTGACACCACACTGAAGACTGAATTCCTGATTTTGTAAGAGTATCTGACTACATCATGTATGTTAAAAACAAACCAAAATTTCATCAAAAACTTAGGGAGTTAATTCCTGTTCTCGCTGTTGACCCCAGAAGAACAGCCCTTTTTTCAGGTTCGATGCCACCATCACGATGCTCGAGACATTAATACATTTGTGTTCAACAAGTGCAAACAAACACGAGTCACTGTGACTGTGAATGTCACTAGGTCCTGAAGTACAAAACCAGCTCTGGTGAGCTGTGACAAACGGTTCTTCAGTGTCTTTGTCCAAATGTTTATCATTCCTGCACATGTCTGTTGGAAGCATCTGATGTGATTCAATGTCAAAGTCCTCTGCCCAAATTAAAATGAGACCAAATGCGGGTTCAACAATACTGACTTTGTTATATTAAGTGTACGGGAGAAAGAGAGAGAGGGAGAAGACAAGAAAGTAGAAGCAGAACAAAGTCACTGCTGAGGATCCAGTGGCATCCCACTGGTCCTTACACCGTCCCTCGTTAGTGGGAGTGGTTTCCAGCTAGCTCATTAGTGTGAGAGTGAGCATGAGGGGCAGGAGCATCGTGGTCTCACCACTGCGCATCCTCAGGTCTTGACTGGGTGGCTGTCGGGGGGTCTGCTCTGGGGGTCGTGCGAGGCAAATACCCCTCAAAATCAAGCGTCCTATTTGTGACCCCACTTCTTGCCCTGGTTCCATAACACACCCCAGTGGAGCAGCACCGTGAAAAGCGTCAGGATTGGTCCTGCCTCCACAAGGCCAGAAGTGAAACTGTTCCTTTTTGAGGCTCCCGCAGAGGCACCCAGGGTGTTTCTGCAACAAAGTTTCACCACTGAGCTCCGTGTTTAAGGCATGGTCTGCAAATGTGATTAACCCTTTCCTTACAAACCACACAAAATCATGATTCATGTGTGGGGCTACTGGGTCACTAAGCTGCTTGCAGTGCATCTCTTTTTCCTCTACTTCAAGCTGTAACCCAAATTGTTTCTCTAACGAGGTCAGGGTACCAGCAATTTGTGTTTAATACATCTAAAACACATGGCTAATGTTCGCATAAATAGATAATGTTTGTAGTTAACATGAACTTTCCAAAGAAGTGAGGTAAGCTCATAGGTATTTAGGCAGAGACTAATCAGCCACATCTCCGCAATGGTTTAAAGATTTCCCAGCTTCCCAGTTTGGAAAGTCACTTTCATATCCACATTAAACGCTTTGAGACTAAGGCAAAGGCAACCTCCTACTATAGTCAGAGCTCTGTTAAGAGGGATACATTAAACAGAAACATTTTTATTTTTAAAAAGCCAAAAAGATACTGGCAGTAGCCAGTCACTGCTACTAAGAGAACTTTACACATCTGCACAAACAAGGAAGTATTTTTTTAAATACATGGATAGTTCATTGGAAACATTTTGTTAATGTTTTTGTAGGTGTGTATATTCAAAAAAACTGAAAGCAGTTTTCAGACTGGTGAAGTTTAACCCTGGAGCAGAAGAGAAGATCACAAAAGCTGAAGTGTTTTGGATTTAATTTTCACCCATTAAAAAAACACTAATTAGGGAAAGGTAACTATCTTGCAAATAATCTTTTTTGTTGTTTAAGTAAATAACCTGCTCATATACCAGGACAAGAAGAGATTAGAATCTATACTTATGGTTACACTTATCATTCTAAAGTTGTTTGTGATACTCTCCTATCTGCTGATATAACAACAAAAAGCTTGGAAAAGAGGTAGTGAAAGAAGAGTTGAAGAGCTAGATTGCAAAACAATTTGACAATGTATTCAAGAAGAGTTTCTGTAGCCAGGAACAGGTTTTGATATCCTACTTTTTGTGTATCAACCCCCCTTGTTTTACTGCTCGTTGGCTTCCATTTCCAGTTTTCATCTTTATCTCTCAGTGGTAGTTATGCCATCGCTCCCCAACACGTCAAAACATTCCAGCGTGGAGGTATCTAAGATCAAGGGAGTGCTGCTGAGCAGTGATAACAACATCAGTGCTTTATCCTCCATTTCAGAGCAAGCTGAAGAGGAAGGCAAGTTATCAGAATTTTACTAACCACAACCTTGGTAAGAAGAGAAACATGAGAAAAAGCGTTAAACTTCACTTTCTCAAATAAAACGTTCAAGTCGATTTAAGCCCCTTCTTTTAGCTAGCAAACACTTATCCAAAAATTCGCATAACTGGTTAAGTTTATCATCTACAATGACATCATTATAATCTCACATATTACTATTTTACACCAAAGTACAGATGTAATTTCTTATAAACCAATCTTTGAAACAAACTTCTCTAGACTAAGAGCAGCACTCACAGGCGCATCCTCAATTACACACCACAATCAAGACTGAGATGTCTGGTTGTCCCTTAAAAATTAGCTCTTTTACCTACACACTATTGACTTTCTTGGGACAAGTACCCTTTTACAGCACTTTGTGCAAAATTGAAGATTTCAGAGGTGACAGCATGAAACTGAAAGAAGATAAAATACAATATATTAATTGCTTTCCTCCCACCAGTGGAGACTGCCTTGATAAACTGGTAGGTGGAACTGGTTGTTCAACATGCACAAAGGCAGAAGAGCAATTTTCAGTTTTATTAGTATCACTTCCACTTTTATAATCCAGTTGCAGGATTTCCTGATTATTCTGTTGAGAGCTGGGAATGTAAATACAAAAATGAAGAATAAGTGGTTATGTTTTATAATCTAAGCAGTTTAATGACACCACAAGCATATTTTAGGGTATTTGGAATGATAGTTTTGACTTCCCTTTTCCCAAAGGAAGCTAGCTCTATATAGAAACTTCTTCTTATGTCAGCACTATTAACTTCTTTCAAACTATGCCTGTAGTCAAGAGCCAAGTTAGTTTTCCAGCTTTAATGAAAAGTAACTTAATGGCACAAGCAGCGAAGTTGGGATCCCATCCCAGAAAACATATTTATTGAGTTTGAGAAAGAAACAAATCATCTCCACTGTGCTTGCTTGGTAATCAAGTCTTTACCTTCTGCTCATTCTCCCTTTTTTGTGCTTGTATTTTCAAGCACTCGGTGTTTAGTTTACCAACATCTTTGCAGACATCGGTCTCCTCACTTTTCCAGCAAGTCAGATGTCAAAGTCCCAAGGTACAGGAAATTTTGTTCTGTTAGATTCAGATCACAGAACAGGTAGGTATTTCTACTTGTTGCTGATTAGCCTCAGATGAAATGCCGAGTCTTGATCATTTTCTTTTCAGTAATTTTCAAGGTTTCTTGCATTTCGAAGACATTCAAGAATTTGTTTCTTTGTTGACTGCTAATAGCTAAAAGAAGGAATAAGGTTCCAAAAAGGAGTATTTTTTTTTATTCCTCAACTTAGTGTCCTCTGCACTTTTCTAGGACAACAAATGTAATCTCAGCAGAAAATCCATGTTTCTGGAAGGAGCATGACACAAGTTATGAGCAAGAGTTAAAAACCAGGAACAGTCTTGGTACATATTAGGCAAGAGTCATTCATCACCATTAGCTGCTACTTAAGTATTGGCAGAAGACTGACTAATGAGTATGGAAAAAACCAAATCCAGTTAAGTCTTAATGACAGATAAGTTTTTTGACATGTTGTATAATTTAGGAGACAATCTTCCAGTTTTCTTTCTTTTCTGTTTGAGAGAAAATAACCCAAGGGATGTATCTCTACATTTCTTTGCCTTAGAAGAGGGTCATAATATACAGTCAATAATATGACTCAGCTGTCTTGAAATTTCAGGGAATTCATAGTCAGTCTTAGTCAATTCAGTAAGTCTCCTGTGTTTGACAAATATGCTCTGTGGCTCACAACCCTCAAAAGCTACATTTGCAAGTGTTTCCCTAATCAGAAGCTGCAGGCAAAAGTGCCAAAGTTTTTCTACATAAAAATCCATGAATGTAAGGTAATTTAAGGAAATGTGTTAACAGGTAAACCAAAAACCCAAACAACAAAAAAACCAGCCTGAGGTTTATCTAACCCTCTACTGGTAAAATGCAATGGGGCATGAAACCAGAGATCACTGAACCTTAAGTTCTATGTTTGACCCAACTGTTTGTACTTAAACTAGACTGAAGAAGTCACTTCTGCTGCTGCAAGTCAGCAACATCCCAGAGGGACAAGAGCTTCACTAGTGTTCCATCACTTCTCCCCTTCAATGTAACAAAGGTAGGCTGGACCCTTACAATTTAATTTTTACATTTCTGGAGCTCAGATAGTTTTTCAAAGACAGACTATAAACATTCCCAGGGAGTTTCCTTAGCAGGCATAATTGACCAAGTGCTTTTATTCCCCGCTTTGGTGGCTGTAAGAACACTCTTAATAGAGAACAAGTGATGATGTCTACTCACATTTCCTGTTTGAAACACATGGGCTTCTTAAGACTGCCTTTCACAAAATCTGTGCCCAGAATTAACTAGAAAAATACTTTTCTAGAATTCAAGTGTAAATACATGCTATATAAAAGAATGTGTGTGCTACAAAACCATTAAGTATTGCTTAGACTGAGAAGTCAGATCCAGAATTACATAAACTGTACTCAGCCTGCTGCATTTCCATTTGACCACAAGTTAACATGCAGGATTTATAAAAATGCCTTTTTTTCCTTTTCTAAAACAGTTTAATTCCCTCTACGCCTCACATCCCCACTGGGTTTGGGTTTGTGTTGGGTTTTTCGTTTGTTTTGGTTTTGTTAAAGTTAATACTATACCAGTACTGCAAGGAGACAAGAAAACCCACCAGTTAATACACAGAGTATTATTTCTGGTTCATTTAACACTTCATTAACCATTCAGAAATAGAGCTATAGAACAAATTCAGTTGGGAGGAACCTCTAGAGGTTATCATGACCAACCGTGCACTCAAAACAATTCACATACATTTGCTGTCCAATTAAATACAGAGAGAAACAAATCTATTTTCTCTCTCCCATTTGGATTAGGATACTACAAAGAGACATTTGTAACAGAATTCTTTGCTATGACACATTCAACTTAAAAGAGAAAAAGAAAATTCCCATCCAGTTTTAGCATAAATATTTTTGTGGCCTCTTCCAGTCATAGTTACAATTTCAGACAGGCATCATCCACTTGGAGCAGCTGGATGTCTGCCTTTTTAAAAGGATGATACAAATCTCCCACAAGCCTGGAATGTAACGCATAAAAAGCTGCAAAAGCCCCAAACCTCAGCTAACGCTAGAAGCCAGTCTGTTCTTCAGCTGGCCAAAGTACAAACTCTTATTCTTTCCCTCATGCTCCCCCTCCAACTTCATCACACACACACACAAAATGCACATATAGCCCAATTTTCCTCAACAGGCAGGATTTACCAGATCTCACACATTTTTTAGTAATTACAAACCAGTAAGTAATAAGGCAAGACTTAGTTTTATAAAGGCATTTTAAGACTACACTGGAAAGACTAGTTTTGCAGTACTAATCTTGTCCAGTTATAAATATAAAAAAATCAGTTTCTGCATGAGCATAAAAGTAAAAAAAAAACCCAAAACTTAACTTCCCCTCACTCTAATACAACATTCCTCAAATGTCCTATTAACTATAACATTTGTTAACCTTTATTAATGTACTTAACTAGGCAAAGCAAACCTACATGATACCAGTCTAGAGATACTAGGATTTCTTGCATGGTTTGGAATTAATGTATCATCATCCCAATTTCCTTTCTCCTAAAACAGGCAGGGAAAAGCAATGTGAACAGTTTTCTATTTGGAAGTGACTGATATTTGCAGGATGTTCAGAGTATTCCTGGTACCCAGAGAATCTGCACCAGAAGTCTCAAAAACTACATAACGAGTTGACTTTTTATGTGCAAAAGCAGTTTTTTGCAGGCTGAATGTCAGCCTTAGGCTTGTTGTCTGGCAATCTACAGATAACTTTAATTTGTTCTGAGCTGAAACTACGATGATCATCAAGGTTGTTCGAATCTGAGTTACACGTGAGCAAGGCATTTAAAAAACACACCCCACACTACAATCCAGGGAACAACTGTGATCAGGAAGTCCATTCCCTATGTGATAACACCTTTTAAAGGTGTTATTTTCTTCCAATAACTGGAAACCTCTTGTGATATATTTTCTCTTGTGATGGTACAGCATTAAAGCCTTGCTGGTTGCAGAAATTCATACTGTAAAGCTCTTGGCAACTTTCAAAAAGTGAGTTATCCAGGAAAAAGTATCCCCCGGTTTGCTCCCAGAAAGCAGGAATGGCCTGATTATCAGAGAAACAGTTAACTAAGTACTGAGCTACTTTATGACTTCCAATAAAGCATAATTGCTTTGTAAACAGCTCAGCTACACCACCTTTCCCAAAGAATACTCTAGAAAAACCACATACACACACAAAAAAAGGAAACAAAACCCAGAAAACCCATCTCAGTGCCATCGCTCATGCAGTAAACTGCAACAAATATAGAACAAAGTTGCCATTAACTCAGAATGACAGTTTGAAGCAGCCAAACAATTAAAACACTTTGGCATGGATTTGCAGGCTGATTTGTTTGCCTGCTCTGGGAAAACACGAAACTCTGTCTCCAAGTTGCTAAGAATGCCACCAAGTTAACACCTAAGGAAGTGCAGGGCATCTGCAACAGTCAAGTTACAACTGTTGCCACATTTATAAAGTTATATGTTATAAAGTTGCCACATTTATCGCCCGAATAAAAAAGCCGAATATTTCATGGAACCCATAAGGAATTGTGTGGTTTCATAAATTCCTCTGTGAACACTGAGCTTGGCTGATGTGTGGTTTGTCTACACTGGCTGAAGTATGCTTCCAAATATCAGTCTGAAAAAGTTTGCCAATGCTATTGTTTGAGAATAAAGCTATTTACTGGGAAGCTTTAGGTTCACATGGGGCTTTATTTTAGAACAACTTATCCAGTCAGTTCCTCACAGCAGATAAACCATTAAATCCCATCACCCTCAGTGCTGGAATATTACTAGGAAGTAAAGAAGTTTACACTGAATAACTGGACTTTGATTATTACATTGCATCACAGAAATACAGCATAGAAGCAACGAGTATGAGAACATCTCTATAAATTAACTGTGAGGTGGGAGAGACTAATGAATGATTCAGATCATGATGGGAAAGATCCTAACTTTATCCAGTGTCATAAATTTGAATGCCTGCTATAGCTCCAAGAAGGGATGTGAGGGCACAAATAACTAATAGAACAGAATAGCTTCTGTCTATTAAGGTCTACAAAATCCAGATTCAGAATCCAGTTTAGCACTTCTTTACAAGTTTGCTGCAGAATTAAATTAGGAAAAGCTTCATAGTACCTACCATTTACTTTTAAACATATACTTTCCTCCTGCTTGTTCTGCATGGGCAGTGTTTATAAAGCACCCTCTGTTCAATCAAAAGAATTAGAGACCAAAAAAAAAATCAGAGACATACCCATAACAGCCACAGAAGTAATTGGCCTGATTCCTTAATAACTTCAGGAATACTGAAAAAGGCCATGAAAGAAGAAAAGGAAAACAACCAGGCAGTTTGCACTAGTTTGGCCAAAGTTTTGCTAATACTCAGTTCTACTATAAAACGCGCAAGTACTGGTAAGAAACAGCAGTTTTACACGTAACATCAGCAAGAGCAGATCTCGGGACAGCACGAAATTAGGTTTTACAGGCAGCACAGATGAGACACTGGCTCTGTCAGCCGAGTGCATCCTGGAGCAGGACGCTGTACGCCAGGATCCACACACACACCCATCGGGAGAGGCTCTGCTCCCATTTAACCACCGTGAGCCCACACAGCGCCCATCCCAAGAACTGCCGGAACGCACGGACAGAAAACAGCTCTGATTCAGGGCTGGAGGGATCCACACTGGAAAAACGACAACAACAACCCGCTATTGCCTCCTCTCCCAGGTCGCGTCCCTGGGAGCACCCGGAGCCCGGGATGCGCCGCGGGAGCTCTCCGGGCTGAGCGCCGCGCCCTGGGCCCCGCGGGTCGCGATGCCCCCGCGGCTGCCGGAGCCCCTCGGCCCCGCACCGACCCCGCCTCACTCACTCACTCAGTCGCTCACTCGCTCACCTCAGAACCGCGGCCTCGCCGCCCCGACCCGGCCCGGCGCCGCCGCCCCGCCGGGCAGCGCCCGCAGCGCTCGCCGCCGCTCCGGCCGCCCCGCTCCCCTCGGGCCGTGCCTGTGCCCCGGGCGCGGGCGGCAGCGGCGCCGGCAGCCGCTCCCCGAGAGCCGCCGCCTCCCGCACGGGAATAACAGGAAGGGAGCGGGGCTGACCCCGGATGGGGAAGGCACCGCCCGCCGGAACGGGAACCGCGGCGGGGGGAGGCGGGCGCGGAGCCCGCGGGGCTGGAGGTGCCGCTGGCCCCGGGCGGTGGCGGCGGTGGCTGCGGAGGGCACCGAGGGGACCCGCGGGATCGTCCTGTCTCCGCGCTGTCCCGGTTTACTGCCGTAAAGTAATAAACACCCCCGTGCCCACGGTCACACCGCGCACATCAGAGCGGGTCTGACCCAGCCCTGACCCTTCTCCCAGCTGGATCGCCAGTTTTCTTTACAATCTGAGCTGCCACTGCGATCGAGTCGCTGTACGTGAGTCTGGTTTTGTTAGAGTGGATGTGCCAAGTGGATGGCCCTAAAAATTGGAAATCTGTAACATCTGCGCACTTCCCAGCTGGTTTGGGTTTTCGGGGCTGGGGCACCTTGGTGAGAGCCAACAAGACGCAACAAGTGAGGATGATATTGAGGTGGTGACAGGAAGGAGGGAGAGGGATAACCTGAGTGATTAATCATCAAGGCATTTTGCTTAATCGCTCTGTTTTCAAGGGATATTTATCCTTTCATCAAGAGAGATGGCATACACAAGTTTTGGAGCCAGGTGTGATTACGGTGAGAGTGAATTCTCTTCCTGTAGTGATGTTCTAAAGGGAGGCTACAAGAGATCTGGAGAGGGACATTTTACCAGGCCTTGGAGTGGTAGGACAAGCGGTACGGGCTTAAAACTGAAAGAAGGGATGTTTAGATTACATATTAGAAAGAAATTTTTACTGTGAGAGTGGTGAGACAGTGGCACAGGTTGCCCAGAGAAGCTGTGGATGCCCCATCCCTGCAAGTGTTCAAGGCCAGGCTGGATGGGGCTTGGAGTGACCTGGTCTAGTGGAAGTCCAACCCAAATATTCTGTGACCCTATGGTTCTATGAATCTGATAAATGGTATGCTTTAAGAGCTAACAAAAATTAGCGACAATGAGTGCATTTCACTGATGGATTCCCGGATGCGTTCGCTGGTGGCTGCTGTAAAGTCTGGGCGATGGTTTCAGCTTGTAGTGACTTCTCAGCACTTTCCTGTTCCAACAAAAAGGGGAGAAAAACCAGCAGAAACTCCATATGCTTTTGAAACAGGGTGGCCCGACTGCACGGGTGAGGCCTTTGGGTGGCTCGAGGGGAAATTATTACTCACTTCGGCTGCGAGCGGCGTGAATAGGCTGAAGATGTTTATATATGCAAATCAGGCTAATTGCAATTCCTGCTGCGAAAAACAGGATCTGAAATAAATAAATAAACAAATAAATAAGCAAGCAAGCAAACAAAACGACCCCGTGCAGTACCACAACTGAGCACCGCAGAATACTCGGAGCAACTTTCCGACGGCGCTGCAGCCCGTAATGCCGCTGAGCGTGTGTTTCTGGGAGGCCGTTCCGAGCTCGGCCGGCCCCGTCCCGCCCCGTCCCGCCCCTCTGGCCGCCGTCACTTCCCGCAGCTGCCGGCTCGGAGCCCGCCGGCCTCGGCCCTGCCCGGCCCTGCTCCGGGGGCAGCCGCGCCGAGGGCAGCGCGGGGCCCGGCCCGCGGTAGGTGCGGGGAGCGCGGGGTGCGGGTTCTGCGGGGCCGGGGCGCGGTGGGTTCGCTGTCGGGGGCAGGGAGGGCGCGGTGGGTTCGCTGTCGGGCGCAGGGGGTTCGCGGTGGTGCCGCCGTGCCCGCGGTGCCGGAGCCCCCCGGGGATGCGGGTGCCGCTTTGGGCTCTGCGGTTCCACAGCGGCGCGGTGGTGCCGTGAGCTCCCGCTCGGCTTGCGGCTGTTCCCAGGCGGTCGATGCCAGGGCTTGTTTTTCCTTGTTCTCCATCCCCCCACCCCCCCAGACTGCAAGGCAAGCGGCTTGGCAGGGATGTCTGCTGGGACTCGGGATTTACACCGTGGTTTCTGATACCCCATTGACGTAAGAGATGGTTCTGGGTTACTGAACGTGTGCCCTCATCAGCAGATCAGTAGATGAGGGCACGCATCAATGTACCTTAAGGCAGAGCTGTGCATGGTGCGTGTTTGTTTGGTGCTGTCTTCAATCCCTGCAGCATTATAAAACAACCTGCCTTTCAGGATGATGGTCTGGAGGCCCAGTCCATGGCCAGAGGAAACTTTCTGGCACAATTACGTGTTAAGCGATGTCCGTGTTTTGTTTTCTTTGAGAAGAAACACTTCCTTGTCTTGAAAATTAAACAGTGAGACTCACAGCTTGTTCATCCTTTCTGTAGATTTCATCACTGTTGTTGCCTCAACTGCATTTAGAAACTAATTCTGGTGGGAACACAGATTTCTCTCTGTGGTTTACACCTGTGGCCAAGGAAGGTGACATTGTGCCTTCCCCATCAAGTGGTGCTCAGATTTAAGGCCAGACCAGCTTGTTTCCCAGTACTGTGCTGTTGTCAGAGGTTGTTCCCTGTTTCTGTGCCACCAGCAGTGCCTGGGCACTACCAGGCTGTTGTACTTGGGGTATGAAGTCTGGGTCTCCTCCTTCAGTGCTGCCCTTGGGATGCCCCAACCTGACAGGATCCCTCCTGTCAGATTGGGGCATCCCAAGGAGATGGGCTATGTGCCCTTCCACCCAAGGACAACTGGCATGGAATGGAAGAATATCCCAGCCCATAGAATGTGTTGGAGGAGGCAAGCCTGAACTCTGAGAAGTGCTGTCTTGAGGCAGAACATCTCCTCAGCTCACCCTGGGAAACTGCAGGTCATTACCCTGCCTCGGGCTGTGCTGTTAGGAGTCCTTGGTGATGGACATTCCTCATTCCTTTGCTGTGTCCTAGTGTAAAGGTTTTGCAGATTCTTATGTGAAGGGAAAGGAGGCGTTAAAAATGTCCTTTTACCTTCTCCTGGACAGGTTATCTGTAACAACCAGCAGTGGAGGGTGGATTAAGGGGACATGTAAATGAGTTGAATTTGAGTGATTTTTTTTTTTTAATATCAGTAAGAAAGAAATCAACATAATGTGGGCAGTTTCAGCAATGAAAGAGCACTGTCAGAAGATAGTTGCATATGCCAAGTCAAGAAGTTCTAATATTGAAATTGTCGATGCAGCTTTATCTTCAGACTACTGTTTACTTTAAGGAACAGTAAATGACCTTAAAGATTTTCTAAGAATATTATATTCTTTCCCCTGTGGGTACAGATCCTGTAAGCACTGAGTCCTGCCTTGTATATGACAAATCCCATTTGTGACAGTTGCAGGAAGACATGATGCAACAAACGCTCATGCAAAATTAAGCAGATGAATCTCGATTGCCATTTACTATACATCTCTTTATGTTGCTCTGTGAAGTATTTGGCTATACTTTACTCCCATTTTAAGGTAAGAGGCCCATTATACTGGTGTAATAAAACTCTGAAATTATCTGGCATGCTTACCTGCTTGCATAGTCGATCTAGTCTGCCTTGATAGGCCTGTGTTATGATATATTTAACCATCATGAATATGAACTTGGCCCATCTGTAGTCCCACTGATATTAATAAGACTGTCTACAGAGTACTAGTTGAGGAAACTAAAGGTAAAAAAGTTTCTTCTGTTCTGTTTAACCAGGAACATGTATGCTGAAAGTGGGAGAGAAGTTAGGTAACACTCCAGAATTTACACTGCTGATGGATTATTTGCAGCACGCAATTCCCATGTGTCTTCTTCCTTCTTTGTGGTGGATTCCAGCTATTTTTCATGATACCAGTTTTGACTTTTTTTTTATGGTCACATCATGTTAGTTATAGTTAACCTGGATTTTCACAGAGCCTTGGTGGCAGAGGACTATTCTAAACATAAAAACTCCTGCCGGCTCTATTACTGTCTTACAGCCTTGTCCCCAAGGCAGTGCATGCTGCTCTTGTTTTTTTAGTTATTTATTTTTTATTTTTAATTTTTTCCTTACCTGTAGTTACTAATCATAAGTAAACTGCCCCTTGTCTTGTGTCAGTGTAAGTGTGGGTTTGAGGTAAACATTTCAGAGATGTTTTTGTCACTTGAGTGCTTTAGTCCCACTGATTTTTTTTTTTAATGATGATCTTTTATTTTTCCGAATAGAACATAGGTCTCTCTGGGAAGACTTTCAAAGATAATACAGTACCTAAAATTGCAGGTATCACCTGGGATTTTCTATAGCTTTAGTGTAGAAGGTATTTGTGTCCAGCTAATTTTAGCAGATTGAAAATCCCGGAAGTTACCCCAGATAAATGCTATTTGCTTCTCCAGGTTCCTAAATGCCTTTGAATTCTAACTCTGTTTTCAAAAGTGACTAATTTTCCAGTAGTGTTGGTTTAAAATGCAGATGGGTCTCATTATTTGCTTAAACAAATGAACAAAGCCCATAGGATAAACATGGTTGCTGCCAATGCAGCCCTAGCTGGAAGTGATCTGCAAAGGCCAAGATAATGCTGCTCTTGATCCCAGTGTGGCAGTGAGCAGGATTTGTTATGATAAGAAGCTAATAAGACATTAACTAAAGTAACTGTGCCTTGATTCATAATGTGACTGTTCTGCATTATTATAGGGATGTTCGTCTGGGCTTTATTTAATTATAAACATTAATTAAATAAATCTCTCAGAACCTCTTGTTGGAAATGTAGGGCTAGTTCTAATAACTTGAATTAACTGAGAAATAATTGAATAAAGGCTAATATGAGATAAGTTCTCCATTATGTAGCAGAAGATGTAGCTTTAAATGCTGTACTGGTTGTTAGTAGTTAGTGAAGGAAACATGAGAAATAGCTCAGGGTCATTCAAGAGAGGCCTTGGGAGCTGACTGTGTACAAGATGTACTCCAGGTAATTCCTACTCTTTCTCTTTTGTTACTGGAGAAAAGTTAGATGTAGAATATCTCTCCTCCGGAAAGTCTTTTTGAGTATTTGAGGGAAAGATGTGTTTATGTATTTTGTATCTACCTATATACAATAAACCTGCCTCAAACTGTTTTGATTCTTTATAAGTCATCATTGCAGTAATACACTGTAATATTTGTTTAGGTCTTGTAGTGTGAGTTTGTCGTTAGGCTCCCAAAAGAGGACGTGGCTAGTGGTGGTATCCCTCCCATTAGCACAGTTATATGTCACCACTTCTCGTGGTCATGGGGCAGTGGGGGTGTGTGCTGTCAGTCAGGTACTGTGGGTGTGGTCAGGAATCTCCACCTGTCCAGGAGGGTGCCATGGGATCCACTTCTTACACGGTATCTTTTGGTCTGTCCCCGGTTGTCTGGGATGCTGCTCTTCCTGTGGGTTAAAGTGTTATAAAATGGCCTTATCCTGCTTGGCATTGTGAAAAGGCACAAGGTAGAGGCAAGTGGAGTTAGAGAAGTTGCCCCTGGGTTGTCATTGTTCCTGTTAGTGCTGCTGGTTTCAGCATTTGTGTCTCTCTGGTCTAGGACTGAAGACAACTCCCTCCTCCTCCTTCAGAAGTAGCATGCCCACAGTCTTCCTGGCCAATGATTCTTCTACAGCAATCAGCACTTCTTCCTCATCCTGAGAAGCCTTCATCTCTTCCTATGTCAGTGGCTACAAGGCCAAGAGCCAGCTCACCACTGTCCCCACCAAAGTCTCTCGGACTGGGGCCTTCCTTCCATCACACACAAGAAGAAGAACTTGCAAAGGTGGTGGAGCAGGACCCTATGCTGGAGGAACTATGTAAGCCCCTGTGCTGTAAGCTGTGCAATGTCACCCTAAATTCGGCCCAGCAAGCCCAGGCTCATTACCAGGTAAGGAGAGCAGCAGAAGGCACAGCTTTTGGGGCTCTGCTGCATCTGCAGCTTGTGTAGACAATCCTGTGTCAGTGTGAGCACTGCCAGCAGCGTTGCTGTGGCAGCACAGAGGGAAGTGTGGGCTAATGCACAAGGACTAACTCAGCTTCTCGAGGGGGTTTTGAGTGCTGTGTTGGGGTGGCTGCACACCAGCAGCAACATTTGAGTTGGCTTATCTGGAGCTACCCCTGCATCATTTAGTGAATGAAACTGCTCTACAGACATATCCTCACCTTGCATGGATCTGCTGGTTGTCCAGGCATGCTGCAGTGCTTTCATTTAAGGTGTCATCACTGGAGCTTTATTGCAAAAGCTTTGTCCTCAGGGACAGAGATGGCTTGGGTGAAAAACCAGACACTTGTGGTTTTTCCTTTGTTTTACGAGACCTATATTTCACCCTCTACATCAGTTCAGTAACGTTGAACTTGATTCAAGACATGATTTTCTGAGGCCTGGAGATATTTTTTTCTGCTGGATCCAGGTGTGTCGTTAGGAAAAGGGCTGCTGCCATGTGTTTACCACTGTCTCCTCCTAAGGCTGCACACGCCACTGATCTGGTGGGGCCATTTATCCAAACGCTCTCATCAGCTGGGTCAGCTCAGACCAAATTCATTTTGTTTGAGCTGATCTGGTTGACTTACTTGAAACAGGGTAGGGACTCTGCATATTCTTCTTGCTGAGAGGTCGAATATATCAGTCTTGCAGTACCCTATTTTATTAGCACCCCCTCTGCCTACTGCTGTATTTGTGTGAGATGTGGAAATGGTGACTTATCCACCAGTGAATCAAAAGGGTGGTTCTCCATATGCTCAGGACACCACAAACAGATCTCAGATTTGCAGCTGGCCCGAAAAAGTGGCATCCTGCTAGTGTGGGGGTAGGTTGGATTAGTGTTACACTCTTAATGTCTGATTTCTGTTGTATTTCTACCATGAGGGTACAGATGTGCATTTATACTACAAATTCACATTTATACCTTACTGTGCATCCACAGTGCATATACCTACTCTGATATAGCTGTACCAGGTTTCCATAACACCAAAAAGAACTATGATACATGTTTTCCAAGAGAAAATAAAATATTAAACAGGTGTTTTTTTTGTTTTTTTTTTTTTTTACATTCAATCTCTTGTTTTAACTCATGTTTGCAATCTGGTAAAGAATTGTGTGTGTTTGTGTGTGTTCAGGCTTATCCAAAAACTTGTAAAGCAGTTAATGTTTCATGTTTAAAATACAGAATAGTGGTTTTAAGTGAAATGGAAACAGACTGAGAAACTAATTGTAGTCTTACTGAGAAAATCAGTTGAGGAAGAGGCCCAGTGCTAGGTGATGAGCGCTTTGGAGAAAGGGAGGGATGCCAGCATCTCTCAAGTTCAGAGCTGTTAATATCTGAGTGACCTGAGCTGCCATCTTCATGGCCACTTTCTCATTTTGGTTTCTGTATCGTTTTTCATTCAGTGTGAGATGCTATTGTTAGGACAGTGGTTAATCTGGGTTCTCTTTCCAGGGTAAAAACCACAGTAAGAAACTCCGGAATTACTATGCTGCCAACAGCTGCCCGGCACCTGCCAGGATGAGTAATGCGGTTGAGCCTGCCCCGCCTCAGGTTGTCTCCCTTCCCACCCAGGTAAGGCATGGGAAGGGGACTGAGATCATGCTGCTCACTTGTCACCTAACCCCAGTAGGGATAACTAGATCTCAGACTTTGAGGGTTACTGCAGGAGCTGGGAGGGAATTTTCCCTGTGATGGCACAGGATGGTGGAAATGGCCTGCTGTGAGCTGTTTGCTTCCCTTTGAAGATGCAGATATCGATCTGCTCTTGCAGCACAATATTGGACTTCAAATGTTCTATTTCTGCCTGGCAAATACTTTGATTCCTAGGTAAGCCTGATGTGCTGCTGATTATGGTTGTTTAAAGGCAGGTATAAAACGGCATCGTTGGAACTGGGCTTGGATGCGAGGGTGTGGCATCCGCTCTGCACAGTCACCCCTCTGTTGTGTGGGGGAAGCCTACATGGAAAAAAGTGCTTTGGTGCTCCTACACCCATTGCCCAGGGCTGTTAGCTAATTCCTCTTTTGTTGCTCCTTTTGAAGTGCTCATTCCTGTGTGTAGAGTGAATGGATTGTTCCCTCAGTGATCCAGATTAATTCTGTTTTGGGCACATTAGAGGCAAAAGAGATGATTTTTGCTTTCTTCTAGAATTCGTCCCTTGGGATTGTCATGGGATGTGGCAGCTAACCTGGCTTTTGCACAGCTGTGCCTGTCACTTCTCAAAGCATAAACCTCTGTCTGTAGGGAAGCAAAGAGCATTTACAAAGTGGCAGATTGTTACAGACACTGCTGGAGCCGCCAGAGGGAGACTCAGCCCTGTGTAAATTGGCTTTGCAGCTTACAGATCTGCACTGGGATCCGTGGGGAGTCCAGTCCGGGATACTGGGACATGGCTGCTGTATCTCCTGGGGTATCTGATGGTGAAGATGGTTCATGGCAATAAAAATACCACTCTCTGGCCATGTGAGGATTCATGTTGTAAGACAGAAGTCAAAACAGACAGTGTGTGTCGATAAGCTTGAGCAGTATCAAAGGAGATGAGAAGGAAAGTCGACTTGGCAAGTGCCGCAGTGACATGGCTGCATGAATCACTGCTGCTGCACTGTTTACAAAACACTCTTCCCTGGATGTTACATGCTGAGGAGATGTGGTTGCTGCCCCAATCAGTGTGTTGGTCTGACTCGACAGGCAAGGTGTCCTTCATATGGCAGGAGCTACTCACATGTGAGGCTGGGTCTATCCTTTGAAGTCTGGATCCAGGTGTCCTCCTACTTGAAGGGTAAGGATCAGAGGTTTGGCAGCTTTGCTATTGTTTTTTTGTCCTCTTGCTGTGGTCAGGGAGCTGTGTAAAGACAGGGGACTGTGGAGAGATTAGACCCAGTGTAAATAGAGAGCACCTTTACCTTTCACTGGGTCTCCCCAGTGTGAAAGTCACAGCAGTCAGGAGTAGAAGAGTTAAATCAGTGCTGTGATGTAAACAAGTTTCTATGGCTACTGCAGAGGTACAGGGTGTTTGATCAGATTGCTTTCCTCTCCATCTGAGGCCGGGGATTTGCCCAGATCTCTAGGAACTGGCAGATTGTCCTGGAGGCTGAGGCAGGAAAAATGAAGTTCTCATAAGAACACTTTAGAGAGAACTTGAGAGTGTCCTAATCCACATCCTTTAATTCCGTTAACTCTCTTGCTGTCTAATGAAGACGATAGCGGTCTCACTCCCTGTGCTTGAAATATTCCAGCAATTTAACCTTCCTGTGTTTCACGTGCTGTCTCTCCCTCTGCTGCTAGATGGGATCCAGTAAGCCAGGTGGCCGAGTGATCTTGGCTACAGAGAACGATTACTGCAAGCTCTGTGACGCCTCGTTTAGCTCTCCGGCCGTGGCACAGGCTCACTACCAGGGGAAAAATCACGCCAAAAGGCTGCGCCTTGCAGAAGCACAGAATAACTCATTCTCGTAGGTATTGTTCAACTTCGTGCTCAGGCTGAAAGCGTGTGGCAGTGTCTCTGGCACTCAGGAAGCTCTGAGTTGCAGCTGCTCATATTTGTTTAATCTTCAGGGATGCGTCAGAGCTGGGCAAGCGGAGGGCAAGGAAAGAAGGGAATGAATATAAGATGATGCAGAACAGAAGAAATATGTACACAGTTCAGAACAACACAGGTAACTTGGAGCTTGCATCTGTTGTATAGTCGGAATAGTAACAAATAATAAACAGACTTGTTTGTCTTCTGTTTCTGAGGTCTGTTTTAGCAGAGATGGGCTGTGAAAGGAGCTGGTCCAAGCTCTGCTGATCCTTCGTGAATGCATGTTTTTTTTTCCCAGCTGCTAAAGTTACTTTGTTTTGTCAGCCTGCTTGTTAGTTCTGTTTCTCAGTTTGTAACTTAATTTACCATCTGCCTGTCTCTAAGGCTGCTCTAAGTGGTGACAATTTTCCTGCTTTATTTTCTTGGCAGGTGGCCAGGTGCTTTGACTCCTACTGTGGCACATCAACCTGTACTTACACTCCCATGACCAGAATGAGAGAGCATGTTAGCCTCCCTCTAAGACCATCTGTTCTAGCATAGAGTCCTTCCTCAGGTGTTAGACACTAACTTTACCTCTTTACTATGATTTAAAGAGTGTCTTATAGTCTCCAGCACAGCGTCTATTTCTCTTTTTCATTTTAATTAGTTTTATGTGCACACATTAACTGAAACCCTGATTCCCAGTGAAGCTTGGTTTAATCATGTCATTCTAACCAGTGTCATGTGGAAAAGATAAAACTTTTAAAGTTCTACTTCGTATCATTTTGTGACTATTAAACTGAGACAGCTTATTCTAATCAAAACACTGTTCTAATTCTGGAATTGGGTGGTTAAGGAAATAAAAAGAGCTGATTCATTACTTAAATCATTAGACTCCTAATTTTCAAAGCTCTATTGATTTCCAGTAAGATTGGGACACTAAGCCCACTCTACTACTTTACAAAATTCCATCAGGTGCTGCTACCCCATGTGCTGCACCCCGGTAAATCTGGATGTCAGCAGAGAAGCTGTGGGAAAATAAGGTTCAGACTCTGCTTGGTTAGAGAAGGAAATCTTTGTCTGCTTTTTAATCGTTCACTGGGCTTAGAAATTTGTGCAGAGCTGCCTCAAGCCTTTATTTCTAACGGATAAAAGAGGCTTTCCTCTTGACTCCTCAGGTCCCTACTTCAACCCCCGCTCGCGCCAGAGGATCCCTCGGGACCTGGCCATGTGCGTCACGCCCAGTGGCCAGTTCTACTGCTCCATGTGCAACGCCGGCGCCAGCGAGGAGATGGAGTTCAGGCAGCACCTGGAGAGCAAACAGCATAAGAGCAAGGTGTCCGAGCAGCGGTACAGGAACGAGATGGAGAACCTGGGCTACGTACAATGACGCGCCACCCTCGGTCGTAGTTCGCCACTAGAGCAGCTTGTCTCTCGCCTGCTGTTTGCCACATGCCCTGCTTTGTGCTCCATTTGATAGGAGTATGCTCTCGAGCTATACATGTATAACACCTGCAAACTCAATGGTATGGTTAGATTTTTTTTCTGTCATAGCTGGCAGGATGACGCCGTGCAGGACATGAAGTGTTTTTTGATGTTTGTTTGCTAAATTACCTAAGGCTCTTTGTTGTGTCGAGTGGCGGGGAGGACTTGGTCTCCTCCCCAGCCTTCTGCATGAATATGCAAAGCCCAAGAAGTGCTGGGAACTTCTGTGGTTCAACCACATGGGTGGACCATGTGCAAAGCCCGCTCCCCTCTTTGCACACCACAGAGCAGCGCTCCAGGATGCCTCCCTACAGCAGGCTGAATCTCTGGGCAGCTTGTCAAAGAGGGGCAGGAGTAGGGCCTGTGAACGTGTGAATTAGGTGGTGTACTTGTCCACACATTGCTGCTTCTGGCCCCCATTACAACCCAGAGTAGGTTCTTTCCACATCCTTGTAGAAAGGCTGTGCGTACCTCTCCTCCTTGGAGGGTCTTGCCTCTTACCGCTTCCTCTGCAATGCAGATTTCATTCTGAACATCTGACATTGATTTCAGCTGATTAGCTCCATTCAGAAATACTCTCTTCTACCAGTTAACAGTGAAAAAAAGATTCTCAGTGTTGTTGCCTGGACACCTTAGTGCACCATGGGTGTAGCTCATCTCCCTGAAGAGAGTCTCAGGGGATCTCGGTGGCTAATGAAGTGAAGTGGAAAGCAAACCTGCTCAGGTGAGATGTGCTTTGCTCTGATTCTGCCTTAGGCTGGGTAGGGTTGAGAATAGATTGGAAGGAACTGTCAGCTGTATTTTCTTTGCATAGTGATGTAGAAGGGAGCAGGTGTTAGTTTCCGGGCTGCAGCTCTTGCTCTGGGAGAGCAGGGCTGTCTGGACCATGGGGAGCAGGTACTGGTGTGTCCCCCTTCCATGCCATTCCCTGGATAAAGCCCAATGGGTGTTATAGAGCAAAGCTGAAATGCTCATTTGAACTAGAGTTACCAATATTGGACAATTTCCCCCCACTCTTTCTTTTTCCATCTCAGGATGGGTTTTAATTCCATTCCTTGATGTGACCTTGACTGTTTTAGGGACCATCAAAATCCAAAGTTAGGTAGGATTTAGATGTCAGGGGTGGTGATTGTTTGAGTAACAGCTTTTTGGTCACACAGAAGTATTTATGAAACTTGTTAAGCAACTTTTTAAGTGTAGGCAAACTCAAAGGGTGGGTGTTTGTTTTGATATTCCTTAGCAAAAGTAGAAAAGGGATAAAGAGCAGAAGTAGGGCTGACATTTATTCTTCTGCTTGTTTAGATAGATGTGAGGAGCTGTGAATGGAATCCAGTTCATTTTTTTAAAACATTGGCCCCAGTGGCAAGTGCAGTGTGTAGGTGGCCTTTGTTGGACCTGATTCCCCACTGTGCTGCTGCAGCTGTGCCCTGGTGTAGCTTCACTGACTTCAGTGGCAGGTGCAGAGGGAGGGTCCAGCAAGCATCATGGCTTGTGTCTCACCCCTCTTCAGACAGTGCACTGAATTAGATGCAGCTCCACTGGTTTCAGTGGCATTTTACCAGAGATAAATTGTACTTATGCATAATGTTTAGAGTAAGTCCCGACCTCCTTTTTTTTTTTTTTCCTTTTTTTTTTTTTCCTATTCTGATCCTGCCCCCTGCATTCCAGAAGGACTTTCTGCTTGCCTTAAAAAATGAAAAGTGAGTAAACTAACAAAAAATCCTTATAGTTTTTATTCACCTTTCCAGTTCACCTCCAGATGGTTTGTTGCACGTGGCTGCTCCTCAGAAGTTGAGTACTGTGTTCTTTAGCTACCTGAGCATCAGGCAACCATACAACCTTAATGCATCCTTCCTAAACCCAGGCAGGGTGAGCTCCTGCACAGTAGCCAAAACCAAACCCCTAGATCATTCCATGCCAGTCCTTGCTCTGCAGATCCAGGCAGAGCAATGGATGTCCTCATGAGTGGGATTCCCTCCCCTCCTTTGTGCAAAACTCAGTTAAATGGGGTTTGTGCACTGGAGCACATTAGGAGGACAGGTGCCCAGGTTGTAGAGCATTCATGAGCAGTTTTGACAGCCTGTGAGTCTGTTTCTTCTGTGCTTTCCTTCCCCTGCCTCACCCTCTGTGTAGCCCTGAAGAACATTCCTCTTGCCAAAATCTCTCATCAGCCTTCCCCCCTCCTCATTTGCAGTCACAAAAGGGCTCTGGTTTTCTCTTTGTGTTCTGTCCCTTGGTTTGCCAGCGTGACACCACTGTGCAGGGGGGATAGAGGCAGTTGGATAAACCTTACCACGATGTGCTCCAGCAGAGTGATCCCTGCATTATGGTTAAACATCCCTCTGGCTGTAAATTAAAGCGTGGCATTTTCCACAGGCTGCAGTTAGGATCAGAAAAGCAACACTTTGTGAAATAGGAGCTGGAGCTACTGGTGCTGTGTGGTTTATTGCTCTGGACGAGGAGACATTTTCACTTGCTTTCATGTGTCCCGACAGTCAGCTGTTCACCACTTAGCTTTGGTTGCTGCTCCTGCTTCCAGCCCAGCCATCTGCTCCTCATTTGGCATTTCCAATGACGACTGGAGGTGTCAGAACTTGGTTTGCTCCAGCTGGTGCAAAGGTGTCACAGCACATCAGTGTGTGCTGGTGCTTTTGGGAGGGTGTATGAGGGACATGCCAGGGGCTGTTCTTGCAGGCTCCTCTCTGCTTGGGACTTAGTCTGGTTTTGAGGTATGGCTTCAGTCTGCCCTGAAAGGAGAGCCCTCAGTCTGCTTTGTTTTGTTAAAGGGATCACAACAGTGTGCTCATCCTGGGAATTTCAAAGTGGTGGGTTACATAGCAGGTATAAGGCAGACAGTGGGACTCAAGTGACAGATTTGCTATGTAGGAGGAAAGATGTCTTGCTGGGAGAAGCAGCTGGGATGCACTTCACCCCAGTGCTCTGTTGTGGTTCTTCCTAAAAGTGACCGAGGCTTTCCTCTCCCTCTTCAGCACTGCTAAACAGCTTGTGATCTCCTCCCTCTCCCTTCAGCATAGGAAGTTGTTGACTGCAAAGAGAAAACACCCCACCTCACTACCATTAGGGTTAAGGACAATCCAGACTCATCAGCAGGAGAAACTGAGAGGATCCTGATTTTATTTCTTTTTGTGAAAGGTGTTCTCCGAATCAGTGTTCAAAACACAGATTGAAAACATGTCCTGGGCAAAGCCTCTTTGACATAGATGGGCTGGGGAGAGAACTGTACAGCTGAAGTACCATTGTCCAGACCCAATTAATCTTTTTCTCATGTTAAACGAAGTACCAAACCCAAGAAACAGGACTTCTGTGAAGCTGTCACATTGGCCAGTAGGTTAATGACCTTTGCTGCTAGAAACAAAATGTAAATCAATGTGTTCATATTTATTTTACTGTACTGACCACTAATTGATTTGTTAATATTTAAGGCATTATGCTGGTAGGTTGTTTTTGTTTAGGTAGGAAAATTCTACATCGCACTTTGCTTTAGGATCGGAACAATTATTTATTATATTTGTGAAAATGTTTTTCGCCCACATAAGTATTGTTTTCTTTCCCTTGATGCAAAAACCCCACCAAAACCATCCAGGAAAACCCACCTCAAACCCCCCAGAAATCCCAAACCAAATCCAACCAGTGGAACTCTGTTTCTTTTTATGCTAAACAAAATGGGGATTTCCTTGCAACTTGTTATTAAACATGTCCATTTCTAATTTCTTTTTCCTCCAATGGTTCCTTTACTAACTTGGGATGATATTTTTAGAGACATTAAGTTCATGCTTCATTTAAGCATTTCTTTTAAGGCAAGGAAGTAAACCATGTGGAATCCATGAGTTTGTGAGGAGTATGAAAGTGATACTGTTCTGTTTGTATTAGGCATTAGCTGTTGTTTTGCATTCTGCACTAATGAGTAAATGTGTTAAAATCTTGCCTAACACTGGTCTATTTTTGACTTTTGCTCTCTTCATGTACATTGAAAGGAACAATGAAAACTTCTGTGGAGTTGCTTAGGATGGTCATCAATGTAACAAAATGCAGATTTTTTTCTGTAAAGCTGCTTGTCTTTTTTCCTTTCCTGGATGCCCATTGTAGGGCATTAGAAGGGAAAGCTATTGCCATAAGCATGGATTCATATTTTAGCTTATTAATGCATGATGTCCTTTTGCTACATTACTTAAGTGATGCTCTCACTGTAACCACTGGGAATCTTGCCCGGGTCAGGAGTAAATGAAATACCTGAGCCAAAGATATTATGTTGGCTAGGGCCAGGCAAGGTACATTGCTAAAATTTGTCTTTTACTCCTGTGTTTGGATTACAACACTCTCAAGGTTTTGCTTTTTGAGGACCGAGTAGCTGGTTCTTTAAGGATCTGGTCTTGCTCCCTCTAAAATAGTTTCAAAGTATGTTGACTTTAGTTGAGTGGGAGCAAGCCTTGAAAACCTTCAGGAATTTCATACTGCTGATGTTTTCTCTTTTATGTGTTTTTTGTTTCGTGCTTTTTAAAAATGTTTTTACAACCATGTATACAAGGATGCTCTGGATGAGAATGGACATCTGCTGCTGGTTATGGAAAAACAAATGCCACAGTTGCCAAAGGATAACAGAAAATGGAGAAATATGGACCTGGTTTCTTTGAAGTTAGTGGCTAAGCTTCTCTTTATCTTGAGCTGAGCTGGCTTCTTTGCCACCTGCATAAAGTTGGAAGGGAAAATAAAATCCACTTTGAAATAAATGTAATCAAACAGTAGTTCTGGGATCTCTCCTTTTAAAAATATATCACAAATAAAATTGTGTCTTTTTACCTGAAATATCTGCAGGTAAAGGCAGGACTGTGGATTTTTAAAAATAAAATCAGTCTGTGTTTTTCAGGAGAAAAATTACTTGATTTAATTTCCTTCTCCATCTGTACAGCAACACCATTTGCAAGTGCTTTGAACATGTTTCATCTAGAGCCTTCTTGTCAGGTTGTTTTGTTGTTTTGTACATTTTTCCGTATTTTCTTTACGTTGTACTGACCCTCGTGAGGGAATACTTGATGAAAATTAATTTTTTTTTCTTCTTCATTATATAATAAATCATCTTGCTCTTACCATTGTACAGCCTTGTGTTTGGTGTTGCTACTGCTCATGGCTGGACTGTGCATGACCGAGTTGATTTTAGCCTAGCATCCAGTGCAACTACATGAATATGTTTTAACACACTGATAAAGGAGTATGGTTCAGGGTGGAATTTGTTGCTCTGGAGGAGGGTCATTTACTTTCAGCTATTACTGAAAGCCAGCTGAGAGCTGTCTTGGCTTCAGGAGGGGTTGGGAGTGCTCAGCATCTGGCAGGATGGGAGCCAGAAGGTGCAGGAAAGGCTCTGTTTCCGTTTGCTTTCCCCTGAGAAGGCAACAAAAGCTCTGCAATAGCCCCAGGCTGAACCACGGACTGACTTTCAGCTCTTAACTGTGAAAAGGTGGGGACAAGCTGAGCCTGGTACTTACATTTGCACATTTCTTTTTTTTTTTAACCAGTGTGCTCTCTCCCTCTTTCATTACTTGAGGGCTCCAGAAGAGCAGATGCTTATGCAGCATAGATGACTTTCCAAACAGAAAGGGCATCCCTGAACTGGAGCCTCGGAAGCAGAGAAAATGTGGTGGTTTTGAGTTCAAGTCAGGTAAGAGAAAGGTTGCCCTTCCTTGGTGCTGCAGTGAGCTGCTGACCTCAAGGGCAGTGTCCTGGTGGCACACCTGACATTTGGGATGTGTGACTGCTGTTGAGGCACAGTGTACGAGCAGCTGTGAACAGGGATGTGTCCCTGCACTCCCCTGTCCTCTGTTATTCAAGGCATCAGACCATTACAGAGAATACTGACACTGGTGGAATTATCCTGATTTACCATTTGGGATGAGAGCTGCCTCAGTGCTTAGGTGACTTCTGTGCTAACAAAGCAAGAGGCTTTATGTGTTTTCATTTATAGTAAATAGAGTCATAAAAACTTTTAAGTGCAGTTTAATGTTAAATCTGACCCCAGCCCTTCGCTTCCAGGCTGTTGTGTCTTTGGTCATCCCAGGAAGCAAGAGAGGACCAAACCTCTACAGGGCAGAATGTCCTCATTATCATGTGTTAAGGCACTGCCTTTTTAATACTTACACGTGGTAATTGTGTTTTATATCAATTCCATAGCTATTTGGTACAGCCAAAAACCATAGTGACACACAGAGATACCTGGGCACCGTAATTCAGAGTCACAGGCATTTGTTAAGTTAGGCAGCAAAGAAAATACTGCAAAAAGGAGATGAAAATTTTAAGACTAAATGTAGGATTTCAAAACATAAATAGCCCTGTGTCTGCTTCAACAATTGCCTTGGTGTCTAAGGATCTCACTTAGTTGTCTTGCAGCATTTTACAGCTGAGGAAGTAAAGGTTGTGGGGGGTGGAAAGTGATTTGCCCAGAAAGTCTGTGGCTGAAAAGGGAGATTGAACTCAAGGCCTTTAAATACCAGGCTGCTGACCCTGCCTCATCTCCATCCACCCTCACTGTTTACAGGACGATGAAAATGACTGGATTTTAAAGCCAATTTGATTAATAATAGTTGGCCTTTCATTGTTTATATAGTGGCTTTATAATGCGTTAGGAAATGGACTTTAGCATGTGGTTTAAATAATGAATCCTGGCAGAGAGATCTTCCAATATTGCTCTGCCATTAGACCTTAGCGGAGAGGTAGAAAAACAGCAGCTTTTAGGAGGATTGTGAAGGATGCGGGTTTGCAAAGCACAGGTTTGGAGGCTCTTCTGTATTCATTTATGTCCCCTTCACATAAATTCTCTTTATTCCTACTTCTAGTTCTCCTAGAGTGTTTGGGTTGAATGCTGCTTCTCTGTTTGGGAATAGTAATGAGGTGCTGTAACAGATAATACCGAGGATTCATTGGCCTATCCTTCAGTAAATGACACACTCTCGACTGGCCTTATTCCACTGGGCTTCCTTCACCTCTCTCTCTACCTGTGTGAAACAGGAGCAGAGCTGTTCAAAGTCAGTGGAATTACAGGAGTGTGAAGAGAGATGGGAAGATTATCCACAGTGTATTATCTGAGACTACAGAATGTGGCAGGTGTTCGCAGGACACATAAAGATGTTAAAAAAGGTATTAATCTAAGGCTCGTTTCTTAGTATCAAGGTACAAAAAAGGTACTGTGAGGGAAGGAACAAGTTATGGGGTTATAGGAAGAAATGAACACAGTTACGTGGTAAATAAAATATGCTGCTTTTGGTGTGTCTGTGGAATTCTGTGCAGGAATTCTGTATCTGAAGAAGCCAGACTATGTACTTAACTAAATGCAACAAGACCAATAGTGTGAAAAACACAAAAGTTGAAATGTAGGTATGAAAAAAACTCTGTAAAGTCAAATGGCCAAATCCATGTGCACCAGAAGAGATGATGACATATGGATTAACACCCAATATTTTTGGGAGTCTGGAAAGAATACTTCAGAATTAAGGGACTTGTAAAAACAACATCATGATGCCAAATGTCTCTGATTGCAGCTGACTAGAGAGTTTGGGGGCTGAGATGTAATTTATGTCCTTTTGCTCTGTGTGAACTTGTATAGAGGGATTGTTTCAGTGAAGGGGAGGCTTCTGTGCAAGGCAGGGCTGGCTGTGGTCTCAATAGCCTTGAGGGATTCATTGCTCTCTTCTCTGACCTGCCATGTTTGTGCTTGCATGTCCCTTCAAAGACTCTTCTTCCTTGGTATTGTCCAGTAATTATGAGAGATCATTTTCCAGCAGCTCCTCTAACATTTTGCAGCGTCTCAGCAGCAGCGTGTTTGGCTTAATTAGGAAATGGCCAAACTACCCAATACCTGGGAGCCTTGGACAAGTAGCTTCTGTTTGTAAGGGTTGGTGAGCACCTACTGCTCGTGGAACAGTGATACTCAGAGCATGTTTGGATCAGCAGGTCTGAATTCAGACAGAGGAACAATGCCTTTTGTCTTGAGGATATTGCATTTATTTGTGTCAGGTGGGATTAGGGGTTGCTGTACATTCTGCTGGTCTGTCTGGTACCTGGGCACAAGAGCTGGATGCTTCTCACAAGATGCCTCCTCTTGTGACTGCTCTCAGTGACTGTGGCTTTGAAGGTCTGTTTCTGGCTAGTCTATCTTTGGTTTACCTTGTCACACAGTCACAGAAGTGTAATTAATAGGACACCTTTTACAATGTTTGTTTAACCACTTTGATTTAAAAGTCTGTTTACTTGTGTGAAGCTCAGATTTTTATTATGTAACCCCCAAGTAATTTCTAATGAATGCTGTTGAAAAGTACAAAGAAAAGTGGTAACAGAAGAAGAATATAAATAAAAATAAGAGATGTTTCAAGGTTGTGGTGACCCCAGGCACAGAAAACTGAGGAGGCAGAAGTGGGAGGCAGCAGTGGGTAGTACCGATCTGTCTTTTGCCAATCCCACGGTCCCAAGACACACTCTGGATGTTCAGCTGCCTTGTTGCAATTATACCCTTGAAATAATGTCTGATTAAATCCGGGCTGTGCTGCTGACCGTTTGTATTAGCCTTCCCCTGAGGCTGATCTCCTGCAGTTCCAGACAAGAGGCAGGATGCAGGAGGCTCGGGGATCGTTCCGCACAGCCAGGCAGGCTGAGCCTTCCCCTGCGCTCCCTTCCCGCAAAGGCAAAGTGCAGCAGGCTGGGTTAAGCCCTTGTCCTTGGGGAAGGCTGTGTGTTAGCCTGGTGTCAGCACAGAAGAATGACAAGCATTATTAAAATGTAAGATGTGGCCACATACCTGAAGCTTTGAAGGAAGCGTTGGAGGCTGCGGGTGAACAGAGCACGAAGAGAGGCATTGGCAGGTCGGGGTGGATGTGGGTGCATGGAATGGCATCTCTCCTCTTAACAGGTTTCTTGACAGACAGTTGCATCAGCCTGGAGTCCTTTCCTGCATTGCCCAGTGTCTGACACGTGGGACAGATCTCTGCAGACACCTTGTTAATCTAGATTAGAATTGATCTTCACAGGGCTCCTCACAGCTGCTGAGAAGTGCAAAGGTGGGGCAGAGCACAGCTATGTGTCTACATGTGCTGGCTGTATATTAGGGCATAATAAGCTTCGCAAGGGAGGAGTTCTTAATTTGGGTACAAACTATATATGCTAATTATATGGCATCAGTCCTGGCAATTAGCATGCATACTTTCAACTTGCATTTCTGATTGAGATAGCAAAGCCAGCGTTGCCTTCTCCACTCACTAACTTCAAAGGCTTTGTCTTGATTTAAGAAACGATGTCCTAAAGCTGTTAGGAGAAAGTGAAGCTGTGTTACTGCGACTGTCAGGCTGCCCACTTAACAAACTGCATGGTAAATGGATGAGCAGCCAAGCTCCCTGCAATGGCTCATGAGAGCTTTGAGGTTATAAAATGCCAGCCAGCATTTATTGTCATTGGCATACAACATAATATTCCCACAGTGAATACAGCACAGGTCTTCCAAATCAGAGCATGTGTCCCTAAATTATCAGGACCCAAAGATGCACCTTTGGTCCAGATCATAGGCTATCATTCTTAAAAGAGAATATTATGTACACGTCCCAGAAGGGAAAGTAATCATTGGTGGAAGACATAAGAGTGGAAACAAAGAGATAGAAAATTTGAAGTTCCCTTGGGTGATCCTGCCAACCCTCAGACACAAGACTGGCATAGGTTATGAGCAACATTTAAAAACATTTGTCACCTTAATCTGCTTGGGTGTTTTCATAAATCTCAGCAGACATTTTAAATTGCTGTAGCATTTTTTATAAATCTGATGGCAAGCTATCTTTGAATGAACCCCCAAATGAATCAGTCTTTTACAAAATTTAACCCTACAGGGAGGGTCATCAACATGTGGTTGTGCTACTGCAGTTGTAGCCTTTGAGCCTGGCTAGAAATATCCAGGGCAGTTACCTACACAGAGCTGGGGTTACCTAACTATCTACACCAAAATTAAAGACTACAGTCCCCTGTTGCTCCCAGGTTGCACTACTGGTTCCAGTCCCAAGCTGCATGTTCCACATAGAAACCCATCATCTCAACGCTGCAGTGCCACAGTCAAATTGCAAATATTTGAATGTCTTCCTGGAGACTGGCTGAGGTCACCCAGCGCTCAGCAGGTGCTGCTGAAGATGATTTAGATTTCCTCCAGAAGGAAGTGAAGCTATGTCACATCATACAGGAGCATCACTTAATGTTTGGCATTTGGGATGAAACTTAATGTCCTACAATTACAGTGTCGGAGGGCTGTCAGCAATTTTTCCAGACAAATATCACATGTCTTTCCCAGAAGGATTCAATCTCTAATATTATTTCGATGCTGGAGGCTTTTCCAATTTCTGTTTATTAGAAACTACTTATCTGTGTTGGAAACGCTGCCTTTAACCCAATACAGCTGGTTCCCACCATAGCCCTGTGGAAGAATCATGTCTGCAGCATTTTGCTTCCCTGAACTTATAGTATGACCAAAGCAAACTGTCACCTTGCAGAAATGAAGCCTTTGAAGGGCTAAACGAGTGTCAGCTCTTCATCTGCTTTGTGTGCTTTGAGGCTCCTTCCAAAGTTTAACTTTTACACCCTCAAAGCATGGAAATCTCTCTCTGAGAATGCAGGGAAATGTTGAAAGTCAAGGGGTGCACACAAAAAGTCTGTGAAAGGAGAAACAAAACAGGAGCTGTGAGAGGCCAGGGCTGTGCCAGTCCAGAGCTGAGCTCAGGAGAGGTACAGCCACCTAGATTCACTCCTCTTTTTTCTACCTTTATGTTATTACCTTTCTAAACTCAAATAGCCAACTGCAGTGGAATTTCTTGCTGTGAAGTTAAACTGGTGATGAAATGTAGTATTTTGGGGGACAATCTCGTTCATTTGAAGCACATGTACAAAACCAGGTGCCCTAATTCCAGGCAAGCTCTATTGCTTAGCAAAGATTTTCACATTCACAATAAGAGGCCATTTTTTAATCAGCATCCTCATGCCCAGCCTTCCTTAGGGGCAGAGAAGGGGGAGCAGCTGTTTGCTCCATCTCCATCTTCACCTATTTGAGCCACTGGTTTGTTGGTGTTTGTTGTTGTTGTTTTTGTTTTGGTTTGGTTTTTTTTAGTGGGACCTTAGTGAAGCTGTGATGTTTCTCTGTCTCAGGAGAATTTTTTTCTATCCCTCTGGGGAAAGAGCAAGTGTGGGGTGACTGGGGTCCATTACTGTTTCAAGGAAATAAGTAAGATTCAAGGTGTAATACATGATTGGCAAATCTGACTGTGGTGAATGTCCATGGAAATGCAGTGATGTGCTTGATCCTTCTTTACTAGGGCAGCTCAGGCATTTTTATGGTACATTTTATGAGGTAGAGGAGACAAGTGAGCAATGATGGTGTGAGATGACGAGTCACCTTCCTGAAATGCTCTAACGAGTATTTAATCTTTATTCCCTGGAGGAATGGCTTTAGTAACTGGAAAATTGAGAACAATAGAGAACTGAGGCAAGTTTTGGAGGAAATGGGTCACAGTAATTCATAACTCAAAAATAACTCATATTAGTTGGTATCCACCTTCCCAGGCTCCGTTTTTGCCACCTCCCTGCAGGTCCAGCAGCTTTGCTGTGGGCCATGATGTGCTGCTTGGGCAGCACTGACCAGCCTCACACCCACTGCAGATTCAGGCTGTGGTTTCCTAATTACCAAAAAAATAAAATAAAGAGAAAAAAATTAAAAAAGCCTTGTAGCCCCTTAGAAGACTACATGTTTCCATGTGTTTGAGCCTCCTGGATGCAGAATTCCCATCAGATCTCAGCAGGGTTAGGGCTCTGAAGTTCTGGCTGCAGCTGGAGGGGTGGTTGCAGAGTTGGCCACACCTTGTGGGGGTTCTTACAGGTGCCTGGAGCCGTCAGGATGCTGACGTCTCTGTAGAGGTGTGTGTGGGATGCCTGTCCCCACATCCATGCACCAGTGTCTGTCTGTCCTGATGGCTGTGCTCCCTAACCCAGCCACCTTGGCCTCGGCTCAGTCCAGCCTTCCTATGCTGTGATCACACCTCCTGATGGCACTGCAGACATACTTTTAGAAATCCCAAACAATTCCCTCCTTATAGCCATATTTCAAGCTCTTATTTAATATTGCCCCCTTTTCAGAGGTTTTAAGAAAGGTGGCAGTGCTTTATTGAGATTGGGTTGTTGTTTTGAGGCAGGCAGGGTGATGGTATTTTGTTTTGATTTCAACAGCACACCCATTAGGATTTTGAAAGGTGGTAATATCCCCTGGAAACAGAAGAGGGCAGCTGTTTTTTGGGAAATGAAGAGTGCATTGACTATTTTTGAGAATGAAATAGCAGTCACTCAGATCTAGATGAGAGAGGGATTTTTTTTTTTTCATGAATGAATAAAAATAGCACAGTATTACAGGGCCTGTGCGAGTGTAATTAGTGTGTGAAATAGCTGGACCCCCATCACCTTCCTCAGAGTCCCTGGGCTTCGTCTGGCAAAATTAGATTGCTTGCAATTTTATTGCAATGTAATTAAAAAGTAACCAAGGGAATACAGAACTCAGTCGTCAGAGATGTTCGGCATCAGACAGAGGAAAAAGCATTCGGCAGCTGACTGGAATAAGAGCCAGTTTCTTTGTTTACTGCCCAGAGTTAAAAAAAAAATGCTCTGAATTGTCTGTATGTATGGAAAAATATGGAAAAATAAGATTCAATAAATGTTATTCAACCCTCCAAACAGTAGCTGCTGGAGGTGAGGAAGGTTAAGTATCCATGTGGGACTTACACCTTCCAGTGCCTTCGTTGGTCCAGTTGGTAGGTAATTTGGAAAACTCAACAGTGACTCCTTCCAGCACCTTCCTGCTGTCACAGGGTATTTCCAGCTCCGAAAACAAATGGGAATTTTTGTGTTTGGCTTCACAGAGGAGCATGTGAAAAGCAAATTGTCTCTTATTTTTTTTAAAATAGCTCCGAGGCAGAAATAATTAGGGATCCTCCGTAACGAAACAGTACTGACTGAAAGAGTAGCCCAAAAAACTGCTCTTCTGATGCAGAAGATAATGAGGGCTGCCCTAAAGTTTTAATCAGGAGCTCAACTTTTATTTGCAGCTCCTGACAAGGATAGCATCCCTTAATAATGCTTCTGACAGTTCCAAACTCCTGAAATTAATATGAGAGCAATGAGAATTTAATGGAAGCGCTAATTACAGATGCTGGAATTATTCTGCTGCAATTCAAAACCTCTGATGTGGAGAAACTCTTAGCACGGTTGGGCTGTCATCTAATTTCTATGAAGTTTTGCTGTGAAAGGTGACCCTGGCTTTACCCACCTGCATTCTGCAGGAAGATGTGGGCATCCTTCCCTCACATTGACTTCCACACCTTGCAAAGAATTAGGATGCAAGCAATTAATTCTTCCTGCTCTGGAGACTGTACTACTCATACCCCTCCTGCGTGCTGTTCCCTCCATTTCCCCTCTCATGATTAGTCATAATGTCCTGGACTCAGGGGCTCACATCCAGGCTTTTTCCCAAAAAGCTGGGTGATTATGTGGGTGGATTAAACACAGCTGGCTGTAGCATCTGTACCTAGAGTGCCACCTCTGCAGCAGGAACAGCTGAACCACAGCTCCTACTTTGCTGTGCTTCGTGGTCTAATTTATGAGAACAAACTGGTACCAACAATTTGGTGCCACTTCTTGTGGTTATTCGGGTATCAGTGGTGCACAGACAGAAGTGGTGGCCAGGCAGCCTCTCGGAGATGTGGGAGAAGAACTTTTCATAGGGAGGAGCCACCTCAGTCTTTAATCTACCCATACTCCTGAGTGCACATCCCAGAAAGCACAGACCTTTGGAAAGCAATTTGGCATTATCAGAGAGAATGTCTTGCTCCAGAGACAATTTTCACCCTTCCTGCCAGAGAGGTCTGGAGATCCTGCCAGGTCCCTGGGTGCCAGTGAGCTGTGGGAGGTGGTCCCCACTCCACAGAACAGCCAGTCCTTGGCACGCTGGGCTGGTGGGCTGTGCCCTTGGAACAGCACCTGGCTCTTTGCAGCCTTTGTGGCGATGCCAGGAGATTGCTGTTGGACTGATGGGTTGCTATAAACACCCTGAAGAACCCAATCATTATCCTTCCAGAGGTTTTGTTGGGTTTTTGGAGGCTGGCTACATGGCAGCAAGCCCACACTGCCCTCCTTGAACATCCTGAAAATGCTTCATCTGGATGTTTAGTGTTCAGGAGAACAAGAATTAAATTTGAAGGCTTTAAAGGAAGATCTTTGATTTCTAAGATGAGAGGAAGTGACAGACTGAAGGACTGGACATGGATTTTCCCCAAAACGTGAACATCTTTTGATCTATGCACTTTATTTCCTGTCTCTCTTACAGCCAGCTGGGAAACCTGAATCTTGATATTAGTTCCAACTGTTGAATGGCATTAGATGATTCATCTCTTCTATTAATACAAAAAAGTAATACCATTTTCTGCTTTGCACATAATGCCTTTTGAGAAATAGATGAAGACATAAGGGACATCGAAGAATTATTTAATCTAAGCTTTTTTTCTTCAGCCCTGTGTTTTGTCACTCCACTGAATGATTACACTACAGCTCCTGCCCTTCCCCAGTTACTCTGGAGACGGTGCACAAAGGCAGGAGCCATCTCGTCCTGCTTCAGTGCCCCTCTCCTAAGGGAGGGGTGTGCATCCTTTATCAAAAAGTAATAAATGTCCTTTGGTATAATGGAGTGAAAAAAAGGAGGGGAAAATCAACAAGCTGGTTTCAATATGCTCTGTTAATAAGCCAAAGCCACCTTCATAAAAATGCCAGCGCCAGCACTGAAAATCAGAGTACAGTCCTAATGATTCAGCTGAAAAATCTAATTTGGGAAAAAAGGTGGCTTGGAGATTTTCCACCCTCTATGGTCAACGCTCATGGAGTTGTGTGCACAAATACAAACATTCCTGGGAAACTTTGCAATGAATCAATAGGCTCTTTGGCAATAAAGATGGAGAAGTTTTTATGGTTGTGGTAATTCTTGGCATGTGGTGTGGATTTTGCAGCTGAAAGGCGATGGTCAATTTTATGGATTTTTGAGATCCTATTAGATTGTGAGGACCTTGATAGGGTGGAATTTGGACACACCATTCCTCCTCCCCTTCCCCTCTGATATTAAAAAAGGGAGCAATAAATCAAAGATGAATTGAGAAAAGTAAAAATGAGAGTCAAGAGAAATCCTACGGCATTAAATTTTGGGGCAAGATATTTGGAAACCAACTACTTAGTTCCAAATATCTCTGTAAAACAATGTTCTCTCTAAACTTCCCTAAAGTCATGGACCACACGTTGATATTTGGATGCTGAGTGCTGAAGTATTAGTGCTATCAGACAAGGGCTGATCTCAGCTCATACTAAAGCTACTAAAGTAAAGAATTTTCTTACCAAAATTTTACTAATAGAGAATTTTGGGTGCTGTCAGTGAGGAGAGAATGATATTTTAAACAAGCATATTAATGCTTATGTAAATTAAGCTTAATCAGTTATCCATGTAACTTAGGGCTGGGTGGCCTCCTAACAAATCCATATTTCTGTTTACTGGGGTTTGTAAGTGCTGTTATAACAACAGTAAAATGCATGGAAAGAAACTGGTTAACTTCCCAGGACTGGGAACAGAAAGTCCTTTCTCCTTTAGTGCCTTTCTTGCTCCTGTCAAAGGTTTATTGAAAGGAAGCTGCATTTTTCTCACCACATTATTGTTGTGATGGTTCCCCCAGCACTGACAGCAACCCCAGCACCTTCTCATTATTTGGTAGATGTGCAAGAGCCTGCTCTGTCTCCCATTAAAGTCAATAACTATCTTTCTTAATTAGCATTCAAATTATGATCGGTCTCCTAACATTCCTATCAATTAGGCACAGCACAGCCATGCTCTGTTGTTTGTTTGAATTCTTTGAAGTGAACCAGTCCTGAGAGGCTGGGTGGGATCATGGACAGGAGCCAGACCCCGTGGGCTTGGGTAGCATCCACTGGTGATCACAGGCTCTGAAATGCTGGAGGAGGAGGAGGAAAAGGAGGCTCTCCTGAAACAACAGACCCAGCACAGCTGGTTTAATTGCCCTGTTCCAATCAAATGAATAACTGGAAAGTGTCAGAAAGGTAATTGCATCCACAGAAATGGTGGGGTTTCTCTCCTTTTTCCTCTGTGCTGGATGCTGAGGGCTGTAGTGACCTTGGCATGCAGTGAACTTTCACCAGATGTTGGGCTGGAAATTAAGACCTGCAGGTTTCCAAGGCCAATTCCAGCACACGGGAGCGAAGGATAAGTGACTGGGATGCCGCAGCTTGGAAAGCCAGCACACGGTTTCCTCAGCTCCAAGCACAGTATGTCAAGGAACTGATGCAGGTGTTGAGGAGGCACAAAGGGAGTTTGGAATGATGGATGTGTCATCATGACTCTTCCGAAGCACCTGCCAAGCGGGAAGCGGGATAGTGCAGTGCAGGTACCGGGGAATGCAGCTCGTGTTTGCTGTGTGAGATTGTTTCTTCAGATTGGGATCAGAGTATTTGCAGTACCTCAGTCCAAAAAAAAAAAAAAAAAGGAAAAAAAAAAAAGGAAGGAACCACCAATGCGTTTTGATGAAGTTAAAGCACAGAACAAACAGAACAAACCTGGCTCCCTGATGACTCTACCAAGGTTTTCTAAAAATTAGCTTCTCAGCACATGGTGGTATTTGCTAGCAAAACAGACTAAATGATCTAAACCAAAGCACATGGGGCTGTTATAAACCTCCTATGCCTTAGAACAGAAAATTACTTAGCACTGGCAGTTTGCTCCTAACATCCTTCCCCAATCTAATAAAGACCTCTGAAAGGTCTGTTTTCTACTGTGCAAACTCAGGCTGCCGCCTATCTTCCTCTGTCCCCAAAGCTTATATTACATTTGCACTATTTAAACTCCTGACTAGTTTCTAGTCTATTGTGTTTTTCACCCATGTGGTAGACTTGAATTAATTCTGTATGTGGGAAATGGAGGCAGACAGAAACCTGTTCTTTGCCCATAACACTGGAGTGAGGATTATTTCCCCTTGGAGCTCTATACTTCACCTCCTCTCTCCGTTTTCCTTATCTGACATGATAGAAGACCCTCTTGGCAAGGATAGCAGTTGTCCATGTGGAAAAGTGACCTTTTAATCTATATTTTTCGCTTCCTTGGATGCAGTGAGCATCTGGATGAAGGAGTGCAGCTAATGCTACGCTGCCAGAGGGTTTTCAAGGGCTGCCAGCAGCTGGTCCATGGAGGTAAAGCAGTCAGCTCCAGACCAGAATGAACCTATTAGCATTAATTAAAAGACAGAAGTATCTAAATGTGATGGAGCTTGCTCATGTTGCTGCTGGAGAGGAACCTCAGTCTTATTTATGAACCTCTTTACAGCATATTGAAGGATAAGCCTCAGTCACCCAAGCACTGTCCAGTGGGAAAACACCAGTAAATATGGACAACCAGGACTTTTCCTGCAGGATAGACAATGTGAGCTGCCACAAAATACAAGAATAGTTCCCAGATACCACTTCACCAGGTGTTCAAGGCCAGGTTGAACAGGGCCCTGAGTGACCTGATCTAATGGATGGTAGCCCTGCCTGTGGCAGAGGGATTGTAACGAGGCGACCTTTAAGGTGCCTTCTAACACAAACCATTCTGTGTTTCACTTGGACATTTAGCCAGGACTGCCTGTCAGAGCAGGAGATGGGGATTCAGGAACAGGAAGGGGAGTAGCAATCACCACCCCCTCCCTTCCATCTCCACGTCTCTGCTGTCTTTATTCATTTACGTCTCACAACCAGATTTAATTTATCTAGATGTGCCAGCTCAACGAAACTTCACTTTCTTCTCTTAACTGCTGCGATAATCTCACCTCTACTGCCTTTTGAAAATAGAAAAAGCCGTGCAGCTAAAATGGCCCATTTCGATGAGTATCTCCGTGCTTTTTCAGCTTTCTTTGCTTCACATCACAGAAAACTTCAAACTCCATCTCAGCACCTGAAGCGCTGATTTCAATTTACATTAATTTCAGACATACAAAGTGATTCCCTAATGGCTGAGAGCATTGTTAATGCACGTCTTTTTTTGAGGTAAAGAATGAAGAAAAGGGTCTAAAAGTAATCCACATATTTTACGTAATAACAATTCGCAATAAAGCAAAAACCCCTTAGTGCCCCCATGAAAGCTCTTGCAGTAAAATATATACAGCCCCTTGTTTGGTTGTTAATTCTTATTTCACACTTTTTATCTGCTGAGCTTTTCAATTTTCTGAGCAGGATGAGAAAAATGAACTCTCGGTGCTCAGAAGCCATCTCATGGAAGAGAAGAGAGTTTCCTCTCTAACCTTGAGTAACTCACCTGCCTTCCAAAGGAAAGGTGGGAGATGAGGGGAAATCCTCATCCTGAGAAGGGTTTTCCAGTTACATTGCAAGGTCTGGTGGGGAGTCTCCTCAGGAGAACTTCAAAGACTGGTCACTTAAAACCCAAAATTGTGATACATATTCTGACAGAAAGGTCACAACTCTTTCTTCAGCTTGGGAAACTGGAAAACGGCTTTATTTAACAGCAATGTACTTATCCCCCTTGGAATGTGAATGAAGATTAATCCTCAGTCACGCTGGGAAAGACTTCGCTTTGAAATGACTGTTATAGTGATTTTAAATTAACATATAGAGCATGCAGAGTGAATTCTTTTCCTCTGAGTGTGTCCACTCTGGGCACTTTTTACCACAGTTTAATTGACTGCCAATTAATGTAAAGTAGTCACACATTTTTAAGGCCAGTGTAGACACTTTCCCACATTAATCTGCAAGTTGGCTGATAATTAATCTGAGACATCTATCCTCACCAACCCCAGAGATAGCTTTACCTGTCAGATATGAGGCACTTGTTACTAAAAAACACAATTATATCTTCATTTATAACAGCTGAGGAGCAATGTTTAATTAGTTTCTTGATATAATTCGTGGACAACTGACTTTCATATAGACAGGGTCTCGAGTGATCTGAGTTGTATATTTAGCTTTGCTGTCAGGTTTGTAAATCGTCTTGGGACATCATTTGCTCCTTTGTGCTTCTTTTCTGACCTCCTACTTAACACCAACAAAAGGGAATGAAAAAACGCTATATCAAAGGTAAGAGGTATAATTTTTAATGCTGAGTTTGTGGATTTTTTTTCCAGTCAAGGAAATCTCAAGAAATTTAGTAAAATATTTATCTCCAAATACTAATTCAACCTGAAGTTATTTGTGACTTTCTTTGCAAAAAAATGTAAGCATTTTGAAAAGAGCCAGTTGTCTACAGAGCATGCTGCTGTTCTTGCCTGCACCTGGTTCATCTGCCATCACCTGAAACTAGATGAAGTAAATATACAGGTGCTTTTGCCTTCACCTGACATTTTCCATTCACTCTGTACACAGACACACGATAATGTCAGGTTCACTACAAGCACAGGATCTGTTTGGTACTTTCACTATTTGCTTCCCTTGTCTTGCAGAGATACCCCAGCACACACAGAAACAGTATTAACTCCCTGTACGAGGGTCCTGCACCTTCATACAGCCCAGCCCTTATCAGGAGCCATCCTGCTTATGTTGGAACACACAGGGGAGTGAGCAGCTCAAAGAGACCTCAAAACCTCTCATTTCATGTCTTATTTCTGAGTAAGCACAAGCACCTGCTTACAGCTGCCTAGCAATGAAAACCATCCCCTCTGCTGGCCAATAAGTCTGGTTGAGCCAGGCTAGTCCTTGAAAGAGATAAAACAGAGCTGGCAGAGCCTCCTGCTTCCTGCTGGTACCCACCCACCTCCCAGAGTGCCAGTGACTCATGCTTAGATCTCAAACAACAGACGTGCTGCCCAGTATTGTTGTGACAGATGCTGCCAAAACTGTTGAGGCCTCTTTTCTTTGCTGAACCAAAGCAAAATATTTAAGTAAGCGAGACCAAGTGGATTGTTCTGCTCCCAAGGCCCTTGTTGAGCTCATTGCCTCAGGACTTGCACCAGCACTTCAATGACTCAGTTCTGCTGGGCCCACAAAACCCCCAACCCCTAGAGCATGTCTCAAAGTCAGGTTGTTGCAGGAAAGCTCAGAGGGATCTGGAGACCACAGGTTGGACTGGGCTGGCCAATTTTCCTGAGTCAGTCCTCCCAAATCTATGCTGTTCACTGTTCCTACTGGGGGGCAGTACAAGAGCTGGAGCTGATGCTGCAATGTAAGCAACGAGGACAATCACAGACAGCCCCACTCCTCATCGAGAACAATAAAACAGCTGTCACCTTCACTTGCAGAGATGAGCTTCAGCTTTGTGATTTCCCCACACACCCCATCAAAGTCCCTCCACTTCTGTGGATACTCCTGTGGCTTAAGGATTAGAGACTTCAGCCAGGCTGGTTGGAGCAAAGCCCCTTCACAAATATTGAAAGGGTCTTAATCAAAGTCAGTAAGTGCCAGAGCAAAATGAATTGAACTTTAGGGTGAAAAATGGCTTTTATTTTTAAGGAAGGTGGATATTTTCTATTGATTTTTTTTCTTTACTCAGGATTTTGCAGTGAATCCATAAAGCAACTTTCACTGCAATGTTCTTGGAAATAAATGGACCCCATATTATGCACATTCATTTAAACCCAGCAGATCTATGTAAAAAGAATAGGAACTGATTGAGTTAGCTTTCTGTAATTGAAAAGGGGCTTGGCTGTACCAGTCTTTTTGCAAAGTAATTTATCTTCTTGAAAGTTGGATCATCAGCTGTAGTTAAACCTCATTTTGCTTTCAAGATGCTTGTTTTGTGCTTCCAGTCTAGGCTTTTCCTAAACCATCCCGAGCTTAACTTTTGGCTTAAGCTTGCACAAACTTCAGTGGATTAGATCACAACTAGGGATGAGCCCTGCTGTTAGTCCAGTCTAACCACTACCACAATCTCTGGCCTGTGGCACAGACCACGGGGTTACCAGGGCAGCTCCTGGGAAACAGCCCTTGGTGAAAAAAGTGACATCAATGCAGAGCATAAGCTGCGAGGAATTCTGCTTTTTAGGGGGATGCTTATTAAATATGCCTGTTGAACATACACCTTCCATATCCTGGTGCCCTTTTTGTCTCCTGTCTGGACAGCTACACAAACTACATGAAGAGGCAGAGTAGCTTTTGGCCTGGGAAAACCCCTCTCTCCCTTTCCTATTTTTTTCTTGTAGAGGTGCAGCATTCCCAAATCTTTCATTACCATTTGTCATCTGTATCTTCTTGCTGAGTCTTTTTTCTCCAGCACCACCACAGGTCTTAGATGTTAGCTATCCTACTGCCCACTTGCTTCACTTTGATGTCCACCCTCTCAGAGAAAGGTTAATTCCGAGGGAAAAAAAATCTCCCAAAGGATCCTCTTTCTTTCCTCCTACTCACATGAATCAGCAAGCAGTTCCGTAAGTGGGAATGGGAGGAGAGCAGGTCAGTGCTCAGGGCACATCCCCAAGCCCCTGTAACAGGGGGGAGTTGAGACCTCAGCACTCCAGAGATGCTTTGATGTCAGGAGAGCCCTTTGTTCTCACTCCCATTAGCTCGGGCTGGCTCCGAGGGACGTGGGACGCTGCTCCCCCTTGCTTTAGTCAGACCTGCCCCTTGTTGAGAGCAAAGCTCAGCGATGGCCCCGGGCTGTAACACCAGGGGAAGGTCGGGGCACCCCGAGGGTGCAGCAGGTCCCAGGCACAGCTCAGACCATGGTCACACCAGCACAGAGTGCTGGGCAGGTCAGTGCCACCCACCTGAACAAGGAGCTGAGGTGTTGTTGCTCAAGCTTCCGAGGGCACACACATCATTTTGGGAGTGAGGAAGCAGGAGAACGAGGCTGATGCAAAATCCTCAGTCCCAGTGACTTACAGTGGTCCTTTGAGCAAAGTCAATAATCTATGGTATCTATGGATGAGGATGAACAGAACCAAACAAGCAGCTGCTTTGTTAGTGTCCCCTTACTCACAGAGAGGGTTGCAAAGCCTGGCTGGAAGGTGCAGGAGAGCTGCCCAGCTGGGTCCATGTCCATGGGCTCTTCTCAGGGCTGCTGGATCCTGGCTGAGGTCTGGAAGAGATGCTGACCACTGACAGGGGTGTACTGCCAGGCCCTGACAGTGTTTTTTCCTGATTTGTAGCTGTGGGGGAGGAAAAGCATTCAGGAATCAATATTAGTGGATTTTAAATTAAGTACTAAATTATCTCACCTTCAGTCACAGTGGATTTACTCCAGAATGATTCCTACAAAAAATTTACTGGTTTTCGATGGAAAGAAAAATATGGTGAGTACAGCTACCATGTATTAAAAAAATAAAAATATGAAACAGTAACAACTCCCTCTCCCTTCCTAAATCCATGCAGAGACATCCAGATCTACCTCACAGAGAGTTACTAGTGAAAATATCATGATGTAACATTATTGAGGGAATAACCCCCTCTGCATTACTGCTGCATGAGTCATAGATACAATAACAATATCATACATCACTCTGGTGAGCTTATAAGTATATGAATAGAGAATGAACCCCAAGCTGTTTTTTCTCGTGGCTGTAGGACCAGGTGCCAGCAGCTCTAATCAATGTACACTTACGCATTAGTGCAACGTGAGTGAATCTTTTTCCATAGCAAAAAAAAATCTTTTTGTGATAGAAAAACAGCAGTATAAATACTTCATAATTTCAGCCACAGCTGCTCTGTAGCTCTTGTGCTGAATTCTAAGAGATAGTAAAACCCGTAATCATTTCCCTCTTCTGCAGTTTGTAGCCAAAACATAATTACAGTAAAACACCAAGCTCTGCAAAATGCAAGAGGTGAAATTGTGCCCCTCAGCACCAGCCCCCAAGAAAAGAGGGGGACAGGGATGAGCTTGAGAATGTCACTATTCTCCATAGAGCTGAGTGCCCTGGGCAAGCAGAACCCAATCCCATAGCATTATGCTCTAAAAGAAATTCCACATTGGGACCACAAAGCTTCACCCACTCCCCAGGACCAGAAGCAAACAGGCAGAGGCCCAAGGATGGAGCTTAAATACACCAGCTGGGGCAATGGTCAGGGGGGTGTATGGGGATGGGATCCCAGGTGAAGATGAGAAGGTTGATTAAGGCTTGTTGGTGCTCTCAAGGTTCTAGACTTTGAAAGAACCAGAGGCAGTTGTAGACTTTGTAAGGTTTCAGCTTTCACTGCCATGTGTGTCTTGTTTTTCATTACTAAGGGTGCTCCTCAGGTGTGTACCACATTCCTGGCAAGGGGAAGGGAGCTTGGAGTTCTGAGCACGCTTCCCCTGATGATCTGTGTGGTGCTGTGGCTGTGCTCAGAGATGGGGCTGCAGAAGGAAAGGGTCTATTGGCAACGCATCAGGAAAGGTATGAATTTTTTAATAAATTATTGTAGCTATAGGCTGCTGGTTTGACTCCATCAGTAGTTGCTGAAGGTTCTAGATAAGAATGTCCCAGCCAGCCTGGAGAGTGGTCAGGTAGTCCAGAGGTGCTTCTTGGAACGTCAGATGTGCTTACTAATGAAGAATGTAGTGGATGGGTCACAGCTTGTTATCAATGGCCTTTTGTTGGGTGTGTTTGGCTGTACCCAAGTGCTCTGAGAAGGGCACTGCTGGAGCTGTGTGGGTGGACTGGCAGCTCTGGGAGTAGGGAGGAGCTCTGTTCCCTGGATGCCACCAAAGATGTCTGTGAAGATTGGTGAGCTGTAGGTACATGGAAGTGCTAATGGGTGGTCACGTTGTCCTAGAGAAAGTGTCTGTGACATTGGAGGTGGTGTCCCAGTGTTGGCCTCATTTGCTCTATCTGCACATGTGTCTGGATGGTATGAAAAGACTCAGGTTTGTAACTGGAAGAGAACTATGAGCTTTTTCTGAAATCTAGCTGGTCTTTCTGGTCAGTACTGGGAGGCTGTGGCATCAGCAAACCTGCTGTAGTGAATACTGGTCTGTCTGTGGGGCTGTGGGCAGCTTCCTGTGGGAAGTCACTGGCCCCATCCCAGCTTGGCCTGGGTCAGATACTCAGCCCTTACTCTCTCTCTAGTGCACTCTCTTTACCCTTCACGTGGCAAATAGCTCCCACCAGTGAACATCAGAAATTTTTGGTCATGAGCACAGTTATAGACATGTTAATTCTTCCTTAAAGAGACTTTTTTAAAAGAGTCAAACTCCATACCCTGATGCACGTATTGTATTTCGTAATTAAAAGCTCATTATCACACCAAGTTCTGGTTTAAAAATAGTTCACAGTTCCCCCTGGACTACGGAAGGAAAAAGTCATTCTTAAGCAATGTATGGTAGAGAAGCCTATGGATTTCTTAGCCCTTCTGAAAGCTGGGTGGGGACACCTTTCCCAAGGAGAGCTGGGGGAAATCTGGAGAGACAAAGTCAGTGAGAGAAAGGGAAGAGGGAAAGAAGACTCACAGCAATGATATATTCACTCCTTTCTAAATAAATACCTAAACTCACTTAGCATTCCAACTGGATAGATGTGGAAAGATGCCCCTAGGGAGGAGAAATGTTGAAGGGCAAAAAGAACAGAAGATGAAGTTTCACTTTGGCTTGAAGCAACACACTGTGAAGGGTGCAGGAAGGCTGGTGGTGCCACCGGGGTTTGTCCCTGTCATTCTGGGCTTGGGGGTGGTGTTTCTGGAGCTCTTTGATACAGGGGCCACTAACATACAGGCTATTATTTTTTGCTTAAAAAAAAAAAAAGAAAATTTGGTGTACTGAATGTGGAAATGAGGGTGGGTTTAACATCAAGAGAAATCTGCTTACACCTTGCCCTGCATGGCCCCAGGCATCCTCTGAGGGTTCTCTGAGTGGTCACTTGCCCAGTGACTGAAAAATATCAGAATCTCTGTGGAGTATCCATAACAGTCTGGTGAGAAGCCCAATCCAAGAAGATAATCACAGAGTAGAAATGGGCATTTATTTCTTCACTTTTCTATTAATTCAGCCTGACAATGCAATAAGGGGAAGGTCACCCCCTGTGCTGGTGGTGTTAGGGTGATGCATGGCTGGGGTGCACTATGTGTGAGGAAGGAGCCCCCTCTCCCTGGCTGAGCTGCACGAGCCCGTGACACGCTCCACACGCATCACCAAATTACACACACATCTGTTCCAGCACCAATTAGTCATGTGATGTTTGAAACATCAAATATTCTTTCCCTGCTTATCAACACTGTAATTATGGCCTGTCAGGGTTTTATTCTCCTCTTAAAATAAACACCATCATGTTCGCGTTAACTCTTCCGCTCCCTGGGGCTGTGGGATTCCACGGCGGCTCAGGGGGTGAGTGGGGACCACGGGGCTCCTGTTGTGGGGCAAAAATGGGGAAGAAGGGCAGTGACTTGTACAGCTTGTGCTGTGCTGAGGCCAGGGTTAGGACCAAAGCTCTCAACTATCTGCTCTAAGGCTTTAATAACAACGCTATTTGGCGTGCAAGTGATGATATGAATACACTGCAGCTAGATTGGCTATGGCAAAGTTTTGGAGCATCCTGAGAAGAATTGCTGAAAATTTTTATGAGAACCCCTTCTTTCCCATGAGACATGGGAGTTTTTTTCTGTGTAATCAAAATTTTACAAGAAAGGAACACATTTTAAGGGAGTTTGTTTTCATTTTGTTTATTAAAGGATGGTTTACTTTTGATCCGTCAGCAGAAGACATTCTTGCTTTCAGTTTAGAAAAAGGGGATGAAATCCAAAAATCTGTTTTAAGTGGGTTTTTTCTGACAAAAAGGAAATTTATTTCTGCAGTTTCACCCAGGGGAAACTGGGTTGAAATATGTTTTGTTTTCTCAGCTGCCTGAGCCTGTGTCAGTGCCAGCTGACGTCGGGTCTGCAGCATGGGGCACACTGCAGAGTCTTTCCTGGACAGGTGTTGCAGAGACTTTGTTTCATTTTGGAGGCCAGACAGGTCCTGTGCATTGGTTTGCACCTCTCACAGCTGCTGCTGCCTTTCCCAAGCATTTCCCACTGTGACAGGTGCTGTGAAGGCAGAGAAGCCTTGAGGCACTTTGGGGTCACAGAGAGGAGAGGTCAAGCTTTGCAGAAATACATGCAGTAGCTCACCACTGCTGAGAGCTGAATTATTCAGACCCAAATGATCTGGGTCATCTCTCCCAGGCCAGTTCTGGTGTTTTTGTTTGTTTGTTTTTGTTTGTTTGTTTTTGTTTGGTTGGATTTTTTAATGGGATGATCTTGGTAGTCAGTGCTCAAGAAAGACCCTTGGCTATGTCAGGTCAGGAGCAAGGGGTGCTGGCACAGCCAGCCCTGGGCAATCAGCCCTCCTCCCAACTGGGGAGGTGCTGGGGTCTCTGGCTGCTGTTTGGGCTTTGAATTCCTCCCTAAATTCACCCCAAAGTAAGTAAATGAGCAGAGAGGCTGCAGGAGAGCTCATGTATGTGCATGGGCTCCAAGGGACAGACCTGACTCTGCTCTCCCCTTCTCTGTGACCTTACTCTCCCCACTTTTCACATCTCTGTTGGCTTCACTACGCAGAGTTTTGTTTGGAAACTTGAAACTACACAGCACACTGCAGTTAATGGCAATGACATGCAAGCTTGATTTTTTTTATTTTATTATTATTCTCTATTGCTGCTTAACGACCTAAACATTTTGAACACTTTTGATAAGTTGACTGAGGTGTATAGATTAAATTCCTAGAGTCTCTGCTGTGAAGGGCTCTGAGCAATGAGCAATGTCACAGCTAATCTGCAGCTCTCAGGGCCTGGGACATGCTGCAGTAATGTGGGGAACCACAGCCCACTTCTCAATCCTGCTTTATTGATGCTGCTCCAACATCTCCTCTGCAGCAAATGTCAATGCCAAGCAGAGAAGAAAGGTAGTGGGATTGACTCGGACTAAGAGAAGCTCATCTGTGTCCCAGGCTGCTCTTTATGGGTGTCACATGGGACCCTCATTATCCAATTTTATCTCAGCCTTGGGGTTACTTATTTCTTGAAGGGCAAAGCTTGCTGCTGATTTTCTTCTTGAATGGCAGTTTTAATCCAGTGCAATATTCCAACTGTTTAGGCATAGTTGCTCAACTTGTACTTTTGCATCCATCTTTCAAACAAAACAACAACAAAAAAAGAGCTGTAGTTATAATAATATTATTTATAAGGATATTTTAAGAATTTATATTTTCAAACAACTCTTTTCCTACTATTTATCCTCCAAAGGCAAAATAATAATGTTTGGAAGATTTGCATTTTCTCCAAGAGCTGTGCTGGGTGCTGCCTCCCCCTGGCTGTGGATTGGATTTGGAAGACAAGCTCTTTCACAGGTCTCTGTGCTGTGCTGGCCGGGTTATCTGACTGGAAACCTCCTTCACAGGTACCTCACGACCCTTGGTCTGCTCAGGGGTTCTCTGGCAGCAACATGACAGATGCAAACACAGTTGGAATCCAGAGGCTGAGGGGGATGCTGCTAATGAGGGGTATCAACCCACAGGGTGCCTCAGCGCAGCCTGACAGGCACAGCCTGAACAGCTCGGCTGTTTAGCAAATGTTTGTGAGCTTTGGAAGGGCTGTTGGCCATTCAGGGGCTGAATGTCCAAAATGGCTTTAGTGCAGCCTCTAAAAATGCTGCTGTAGCATGGCCCTGCTCTTCTGGGCTCTTCTAAGACCTGAGCTTTGCATGCATGTGATATTTCTAAGGCAATTTTACAAGTCAGAAGGGGCCCATGGCTGTGAGATTGCCTGAGTCCACACTGCAGCATGAGCTGGGCATGGCACCCCATGTTTTGAAATACTCATAGAAGTTACATCTCCAAACAGACATGGGCAAATTGTGACTCCAAGGGTACAAGCTCAGCATCTGGGTTTGAAATTGTGCCTCTGTGAGAGAAATACATATTACCCATGGCTGAGGACAGAGTGCCTCAGTTTCCCCTCTCTCACGGGCCAGCTCAGCTCTCTGGCAGGCACTGGGATGTCTGCCCCTCACATCCTTGCAGCATCCAGCTCTAGCCCTGACCTGCTCACAGGGACCCTCAGATGGTTGAAACAGCCCAATTCAGACCCAACTTTCCAGCCCAAGTCATTACCCAGCCTTGGAGTGCTCTTCCTGCTGAGCTGTTACTGCTGCAGGTTCTGCTCCATGCCAAAACCGATTGCCCCTGACAAAACCGAGTGTGAGTCCTTCAGGTCCCCAGGTCTCCCAGGTCAAATACAACAGTGATTTCCCTGCTCTCTCTCTCTCAACCTCAGAGGCTGCAACTTTCCAAATTCTTCCCTTGTGCCTGACAGCAGTTGGCTGTTCTGGGGCACTCAGAGTGTGAAATGCCTGCTCTGAGTGTAGTAGCTGGAGCCTGGAACGTGTTGCTCTACACAATGGTCTGGTTTGTGGTTTCTTTTAACTTAATGGTTCAGCTTAGTGCAAATGCCACAGTTAGGTGATGACTCACTTTGGTACCAAAATGACATTTGATTTGTTTACAATAGAAAGCAAATGAAAGTAAGGAATACATTACTTTAAGTTTCAAAGGGAAAATCCTCATCTGAAGAGATCAAATGCCTTTTTTGTACCTTTTAAGGTAAAATGTTATCAGTACTGTCACAACCCACCTGTGGAAATTTTGCAATAAGAAATAACATTATCTGATAGAAAAATATTTTGCTAGAAAAATCAGTTATTCTGCTTCTGTGAGAAATATCTGACACCTGTAGAAAGACGTGTTGCTGGGGAGCCTTTCAATGTTTGTACATGAGGCCACAGCTGTTTCTGACTTGCCTGAGTGAACCTGGCCAAGGTGGAGGGTGCAACCCTTCACAAGCAGCGTGTGGCACCAGGAGGAGGTGGGGGCAGTGCCCCTGGCTCACTTGCTGCCATGGTCTGCTGCAACCTTGCTCGTTCTTTGAGCTTTTATGGCCCTGTGGTTTGACACAGGAGAACTCCCACTTGCCCTGTCCCTGCTCAGAGCAAACTTTTTGTTGTCGTGCAAGAGCAATGTTAGTGTCATAATTCAGAGGCTCCGTTCCTCTAGGACAAACCACTCAAGCTCTTCACACACTTAGTGCTGTCCTTGCAGGTGCCCGGGGCTGGTGCAGGGCAGAGGGGACGCTCCATCAGAGGCTGTGGGAGGCAGCGGGCTGGCCCGGCTGTGAACTGAGCTGCCTGGCCTCGGCTCTGGATCTTCCTGCTCACAAATTCCCAGTCCAGCCTGGCAGAGCTGGAGCTCATAGCTGCTGGTGTGTGCTTAGATACCCAAGGACAGCAAGGATGCTGTTATCAGCTCTTGTGCCTGACAAGCCCTTACGGGTGAACTCGCGCTGGCTGCCGCTGGCAGGTACACAATTAACCTTGCTAATCAGCAGCTCTCTGAGGAAGGAAGTGTATTGCTCCTGCAGAGAATTCTTTTTTTTTTTCCTTCAGGTTGATTGATATTCATGTACTTCAATATTTTAGCATTCCTCTGCTCAGAGTATCAGTTCTGGCTGTAGCAGGAGGGATTTTTCCTCTGCTAGAGCGAGGCAGCGTTGCTTCGTGGAAGCTGGTACCTCCCTGCAAGTCTGATCTGGGCTGGGAGATGCTGGAATGCTTAATAACACTTAAGGAAATACAGGAAAGGAAGAGAAGGGATCAAAATCTACAGGGGAAAACATCAAGTGAACTAAAGTAGCAGAGAGAAAATTAGGACTGAGTGGGACTTTGTGGATCCCAGGAGGCTGTCTGTGCTGAACTGTCGGCTGGTCCCATGAGTTCCAGTCTACTGTGGGTCTTGCTAATTCATATGGTACTTTAAAACTCAGAGATAAACTGAGTTGGAGAGTGTTGGTGCCTATCCCAAATGAACAGGGCAGACCTGGCTGTCACAGCAGGCTGAAAAAGCCTGGATTTCAGCTATTAATTGCCAAAGATACCCTATGAAGGAGTGGATGCTGCCTGGTGAACCCCTTGGCAGGAACCAGACCTGGGTACACCTTCTGCCAGCAGGCAGATGTTTTAGCAGGCTTTGGAAGACAAACATGGTCCAAACCATGATGTGATAAACTTGGAACGTATCATAATTTTTCCATAAAACACCCTTTGGAAGGAACCTTTTTTAGCAGCAACATGATTAGCTGTAAACTCCTTCTGCAAGGCAGACCTGCATTTTGCCACTTGAGTCACCTTCCAGCAATGAAAATGAGTCCCCAGATTTGGGGAAAGAAGAACATTCCACCCATTAACACAAGCATATGCATTTACAGGCTATATTTATGCAAGGGAATGCACTACAGTTTTTAAAGGCTGGTCCTTGTGCCAGTCCATCTTATAAAAAGCCATCTGAACATGCAGGTGTGGTGCTCCATCTTTCCAGGGTGCTGGTTTAAGGCATTGCTGGTGCCCCCATTACTTTTGCTCACCTCCTTTGACAGTGCAGAAATGTAGTTGTAGAGGAGAGCAGCTCTGTGTCCCAGCACTTGCTCCTCCAGATTGGCTGTGGCCTGAGAGATGCTCATACTCTCCATTTAATAAAATCATCACTTCCTTCTAAGATGCTTTTCCCTAGCTGAATTTATCAGTTTAAACAGCTCAATTAAAAGGCCAGCAAAAAGTCCTTAAGGGCACTGCCTTTCATCACTGGTGAGAAGATGAATGTTGTACAAATACATTGCAGAGATATGACAAATGGCATTGCAAATAAACCCTCAGAATTGAAAGGAAGGGAAAAATTTCCCAAGCAAATGTCTACATCTTCCTTATGTGTTACCCCAAGTAGGCCTGGCATGACAACACCACCCTGTGCACCCTGGATCTACTTTTGTCTGATGGGTTGAAATTCTTCCTTGTGGATCATACAGAGATTCTGTGGTTGTATCCCCTGCAGTTCTTATTCTGCAGAGATTCATCTCCTGTCAGGAGCACACATAGGAAAGTTTTGAACTGCTACATTGTCCCCATCTAGACTGTCTCATCTTCCATAGAATCATGTCATATTGAGAAGGTATAATTTCTCTTTTTTTCCAGTTCAAAAAGATTAAGTATTTGTAACTCACGTATGCTTATTTGCTTCACAAGAAACAGGAGATGCTACACAGTACAAATGAGTTATGCATTGAGGTTACATTAATTCTTTATATTTCCTATGCTGGAGATATTCTGGAGTCACTGAGCAGGAACTTTGCCAGATCCAAACCAAATGTTAAAAAGAGATGAAGTCACTGAAAACAAGGCCCAGTGAGAAAGTCTGTTCCACCATGTCCGCTGTCCGTGATGCAGCAGTCACTAGAGGAAAAATTTTGGAACAACCCAGGTAAATCAATTAGTTTTGCTTCGTTTCTTCCTGACTGTTGCTTTGCCTTATCATGTCTCACCACATGTTGCTAGAACATGGTGCTGTGCATGAGGGCTGCTGCTGGTTGACAGCCGATGGTAAATCCAGGTGGACACTCAGGGCTTGTTTTGGGGATGGTCTGTGAAGAATCCTCTGTGAGAGGATCAGGATTTGTTCTGTCTGTGGGGCTGGTGGCTGGTTTTGACATTTTTGAGTGCACAAACACCCCGATCTTTGGCCTGGCATATGGGAAGGCCAGGATGAATTGGAAGAACATGGTGGCCGTAGAGTTCCTGTGTCAACAGATTTTATTTTATTTGAGGAATACTCAGAGATAGGATTTTCAGGGAAAGTCTGTTTGCCAGTCTGATTCTTGTCTATCTGCTTGGCTGTGAAACAAGCCTTCAGACCTTTCTGGGGAGAGGTGAGGGAATTAGCATGTGTGGGTTCCCAGAGCAGGGGTGGTAGAGGGAGCAGCCCCTCACCGTGGACCCCTTTGGCTGTGGGGTATGGTGGGTGGGTGGTTTGGTGACATGCCACTCAGCTGACAGCAACCATCCAGAGCAAAGGGGTAAATTAAACCCTGCTGCCAGGGCACTGCAAGATAGCTAGTGGAGACTTCTGTCCTGCAGCACTTTCCTGGGGTTTTAACACAGTGGATTTCAAAAACTAAAATTAAATTGGCCCTGCCTTCCAGGGGCCAGAAGAGTCTGAAGATGATCAATTTAGAGCTGTCAAAATGTTTCCTTCAAGTTGTTTTCAGCAGTAAGATGACCTGCTTGGGCTGCGCCCTGCTCAGAGCAGAGCCCAGTATTTGCATTGCACCAGCCCAGCAGTTTCACTGATGCTTGGCAGAATTGAGCAGGAAAAGGATCAGCACGATTTTGGGGAAGGGAAGGCTCTCTATCAGCCTGCCTTAACTTAATCCTCCTTACCCTCACAGACATCACAGCAGTGTTCTCCTCTGAAGGACATCAGGCATCACCCTTGCTCTGACCATATGGAACCATGGCTGCAACCCTGCCCTGGGTACCACAGCCTTTAACTTTATAATATTTATAACTTTGTATGATCCTCTGTGGAAAGCTATGGAAAACCAGCTTAATCTGAGGGTCTGCTGATGTCCATCTCTGGGCTGCTCAGGGTTATGTGGCTATCTCTGGATGGAGCTACTTCTGACTTCTTCTCCATAACGGTTCTGCAGGCAGAGCAGCATTTGGCAGAGGTGCTGTATGGCATCAAGACACTGAACAACAAGGGTTAAAAAAAATGTTGAAGAACAACTCTTTAAATAAAGGGCATTTGTTAGGGGCAGGGCTAGGGGTGCTGTGGAAAATGGTGTATCTCTGTATAGTTAGAGTCTGTATCATAATGCATATATACCAGCAGCTCAGCATGCAGGCTATTCAGGCAGCTCTATTTCTGGCAATCTGTAACTTTGGAGTGCTTGCTTTTGCAACGTGAATAATGTTCTTTTAAGTATAGAGTTTAGGGGTTTTTTTTTTAGGATGTAATTATAATCTTGTTCTACATAATTTAACAGCATCAGGGCAGGAGATTTTTATCCAAGGCTGGAAGTAATTACCAGGCTAGTATTGAACAGTCAAGGGACTCGAGGGAAGGACAGGGCTGTGCTTTTCCCAGTCACATAGTGGAGAAAGGGACAAACCCACCCATGGGTGTGCACACACAGTCTCTGCAGTGGGCAGGATGTCTTGTGAGCTTGAGGAACGTGAGGGGTAAAGATCAGCACCAAGATATCTGCACCACAGATGTAGAAGAAACTAAATGGCTCTTTGGGACTTAGTGCCATGGTGGCATGCCCAGGCGGACTGCCACCTCCTGTCCTTGTCTTAGTGTGGGGTGTGAAAGCTTTGAGGGTTATCTCAGGCAGGGCAGCAGGGTTTGGGAGGTGGGGATGTGGTTCAGCTCAGCAGAAGGGTTATTGGCCAGCAACTGCATGAGAGGGCCCTGGATGCTTTGGTCACCTTTGGGGACCTCGAGTCACTTGTGGTGATGGGTCCATAGGAAGCTACAGGTGGTGCTGGCCAGAACCAAACCCAAATGGCTGGTGACACCAAGGCCTCCTTACCCAAGCAGCTGAGTTTGGGTTAGTGCTGATCCAGTTAAATGGCTCTAATGTTGGAAGGTGGGTGGCATTTTGGTTTTGCTTCTCCTGCTTTCCTGCATGTGTTGATCAGCATGGCCAAGTTCTCTGGAGAGAGTCCAGAAGGGGTAGAAGGGGACTCTGAAAAGGTACAAGGGAACAACCAATTTCCTAGATCATTAATTTGCTATTTGCAGCCAAAATGTTATTGGCCTAAGATGAAGGACAGCCAGAGACAGCAGCAGAAATCTGGGACTGCAGATGTTTGCTCTTCTTAAGGTGACTGCTGAGAAACAGAGTTAATGGCAGAACACTGGAAAACCAGGAGCAATGAGTGCCACCAAAATTCCTGTGCACAAACCATGTCTACAGAGCCATGGGCACTCAGGATCAGGCACCATGTGCTCTTGGGACAGGGGACAGGTTGTTGTGTCCCTCTGCAACGTGGGCTGCAGTCCCTCACTCCTGGCTCCTGTCTCAAGATTAACCTCCTGGTTGGAGTTATCATGTAAAACCTCCTGGCTTTGACAGGAGAGGATCTGAATTCACTCTAATGCCAGTTCTTATTTTGGTGTTTCATATCATGGGGAAAGTCTCCTGGATGGTTCTGCCAGCTCTGCTTCTATGTCTTCCACAGGATACTTTGAGTTAAAGAGTGAAAAATAGAGTGTGGTGTAGTATTAGCAGAAAATCAGGTTTTTAAATGAGGTTAATCAGATTCTCCACTCACAGCCAAATCCATCACAGCTTCTGACGTGACTCTTGTTCCTTTGACAAGACCTGTAGCAGGGGCACTTGCCTACCAGCTGTTGGGATGTCCAACCCCCCTGCTCAAGCAGGGTCCCCTACAGCACATTACTCAGGGTTGTGTCCAGATGGCTTTTGAACAATTCAGTTTTGCACTGAATACTCAAAACTTTCAGCATCTGGTTCAGTGGGACTAGTAAGAACCTACTCCTTGGGAAGCAGAGATTTGTGAAGGGCCATGTGTTGTGCCCACAAAATGAAAACCTGAGTGTTGCATCCAAACAGGATGTAACAAAAGAGTGAGGCCCCTGAATGTCTCGTGCCCTGGGAAAACCTTGTGTGGGAGCAGAGGATCCTCATTTCTCCTGAGCAAAGCAGAACATCTCATTTACTCATGTTTGCTGTTTGTCTTTCCCACTCCTTCCTGGTGGCTGTTTAATAGAAACCTTGGACTGATGGCCCTTTCCCATGGCAGTTTGCAAGTTATGAAATAACCCACTCTGTGACAGATTTCCTGCCCTGTTTCACTATCGGGTGGGGGATAAGGTCTAATATTTGGAGGCTGAGACCCAGCAACTCCTGTGCAGGGCTGGGACCCAGTGTGTGTTGGGGAGGAGAGAGAATGGCCAGTGGTGGGGAATGTGTTTCTACTGGTACAAACTCACTTTCCCAACGTCTTTGAGCATATGGTGAAGTGGTGCTGAAGAAATGGTGAGTAATTACACCCAGACTCCCTCTGTGTCAGGTTTTGCAGCCTCTGCAGTGTTCACAGCCTCCCATGGCATTGTTCAGCTGTCTTGCTGTATTAATGGCTTTGAACTCTTGCTTGTAAGGGGAACGATTAAGGTGCTGCCACTTAGACATCAGACTTTTCTTCCTGCTTAATCTGTGATGAATATAACAGAGCTGATATGGTGATTGAAACCATAAATGCCTTCTGTGTGCAAGGGTTTCTAGGTGCTTCACCTTTTTGCCCCATTGATTTTGGGTCTTGAGTTGCTCTTGAGCAGCCTCTGGTAGGAGAGACCCTTTGCTTGTGATCTGGAGTTAAGTGTGCAGGCAGCTGGGTATTGAAAAGTGCTTTATAATCGAAGACAGAATAGTATCTGCAGTTGTGCAAAAGAATTGCAAGGTTGGAGACTTTAGGGAGAGATGATGAAACCTCCCATCTTCCTCATACACATTTTCACATGGTAGAATGGTTTGTGTTGGAAGGGACCTTCCAGATCATCTAGTTCCACCCCCTGCCATGGTCAGGGACACCTTCAATATGATATATTAGCAAATCTACCCTAGGAGACCAAAAGATTTTAGCCTGAGTTGAGTGGGAAGGAGGCTTTCAATTCCACAACATTTTAGTTGTGTTTTTCCTGTCCTGTATATGGGATGAAAAACGAAAATCTCCAAAATATTCTGCAAATGGAAAAACTTGAAAGAAAATAAAGTTGAGTCAATGTAAAGGCGAGGTGGCATAGTGATACATCACTCCAGGTACAGATTTTGTTTGTGTATTTTTTCCCAGATTTTGAAATAAATGGTATACTAGAAATGGTGTCTTTAAAAATGAAGCTAGTTTTGGGTATACTGAATGGCAAAAAGTGTGTTTCAGTAGTTTTCTAACCTTTTTTCCTGAAAGGTGATGAAAATTGAATAAAGAAAGCCATAGTTTTTTCTTTTTTCTTTTTTTTCTTTTTTTTTTTCCAAACTGTAGCAAGGGCTGATCCTGCTGTGCTGTACCAGGGGGAATGAACATAAATTTATATGCTCCCCGAAATCTGATCTACCTGACTGCCTCTGGAGGTCCTTCCAACTCTCACCCGCTTTTCTTGAACTTCCTAAGTTAACAAACCTTTTCTGTGTGTTGGATGAGAAAGGTGATTCCCCATCTCTGCTCATGTGATTTATGAGTCATTTGCTGATCCTCTTCCTGGAAATGGCCTTGTTTCAATAGAGTTTGTAGGGCAGCTTAGAATGAGTATCTCTTACTCTCTATATTACAATAAAATCACTAGGCAATGAAACACACTAAATTCTCACCTAAATAAATGCAGTTCAGTTAAAAATAAATGCTCACCTACCAGCCTCTTTTAAAAAGCAGAGAACTATAAAATGTAGACAGGCTGTATGGAGGGCTCTGACAGTGTTAATACATTTTTTTCCCCAGTGTTTGGAGAAATCTGATTTATTTAAAAAATCCTGGTGTGAATTTACCTGTCAACATTGCTGAAAATTTTTTTAAAATTCATATCTGAAGGATGTAGAAGTCCTTTGTATGAAATGAGGTTTGTTTTACATTCATCAGCTGCAGTTTAGGCACAAAAAGTGGCTTGTTGGGGGACTGGCACATGGCTAGAGAAAGCACAGCTTTGCTGAGCAGTGAGGGCAGAGCCCACCACTCATGGTTCTTATCTGGGACTTGCCAAAACACAAGACAGGACAGAGCCAACTCGTGATGGGCTGTGGTGACCGCACTCCTGGGGCTAACAGGGCATGGAATCCACTCGCCCAGAGATTCTGCCTGCAGTGTCCTCCCTAAATTACAACAACTCAGATAATTGAATCACATGGACTCACTGCTCCATTTTGTGTAAATAAATAAATAAAAATTAAGGTGGCTTAGTTTAAAGTGCACAGAGCACATGCATGTGAGCGGCTCTGTGAAGCAGCAGCATCTTCTGTGGGGATGCCTCTGCAGCAGAGAGGAGCTGATGTCTGGTGGCTGCTGCCCCACACAGGCAATGATAACGGGAAAATGTTCCTTGTCTCCTTCCTGGGGCCTCCTAATTCACTAGCTGTTATATTCTTTATATTCTTTGAGATAGGTGCTGTGCTTTGCTTTGCTTTACTCACAGTGATGATCCCTGGGATGATGATCACACACATTAGCCTGGCTGCTCCCTGACTGGGGCTGCTGTTGGTTGTGTCCATGTGATGGAATCTGCACTTAACTGATGGGAGAGGAAAATGAAAGAAAGGAAACATCTTACATCTTACTGGTCAACATCACCAAAAAAATTCAAAATCTGCACTGAACTGAGCTGTGCCGATAGTTTTGTTTCAGATCAGAGGGACTATTATATTTATTTTTCAAGTTTTCCTAATAAAAAAACCCTCCCACACCTCTGAGTTCCGAAAGGCAACATCAATTCATACTGAAAAATGGGAGCATCTTGTTTCCAAAACACTGTAACAAAATAACTGATGTTTACCCCTGCTTTTCACTCTTTCCTGCACGACAAAAACCAATTTGGCAAAGCTTGTATCCAGTTGTGAGATGTTTGGGTGCACCACAAGCTGTGCGTGGTTTTCTTCTGCAAAATCGAGTGCTGGGAAGTGACAAGTGTTCAGTGGAGCAGAAAAGTGAGAGGTTTTTTTCCCTGATCTTTGATGGATGATGAGCAGTACAGCAGCTAATGGAGAACTGATGCTACTGTGCTCAGATGCTGAGTCCACGGAAAAATTGTGTTGCTGCAAAGATATTGGTTCAATCCCCTTGAATGGCTGCAGCTAATTTAATAAGGGCATGACTGCAAGAGAAATTAGCTGAACAATTTTTAAGGTGGTATTACCTTGAAATTGCCATTCTCTTTAGAGGTTATACTGGTACAGTTGTAGTGCTGTAAGGTCAAAGCTTGTGTAGTCAAACAAGTGCAGGAATCCTCTTGGACCAGGCTCACACCAGCCAGCTCTTTCTCAGCAGCTTCTTTCATTGAACTCTTCTGTGGCAATCACTGCCTTTGAGTCTTCTCAAGATATTTGGGCCCTTGTGTTTCCTGAGCCCTCTCTCCTTGCTCTATTCCCCCAAATTCACACTGGACATAAGTGCACTTCCACTGTGGATACATTCTGTGAGATAAAGTGATGTCTCCTCAATTAGGAAATCTAAATCAAAATAAACTCTCTCTTGTCCTAGCTTGTGACATTTAGTAAATCTGCTGAAAGATGCCAAGTTTTGGAGTACTGCAGCAGAGATTTTCACACTTCAGCTGCAGATTTAGATGTTCTAGAATAGAAATAAAGCCTGACATAAATAATCTAATTAAGAAAATAACAACCACTAAAAGACCATGTGAATTTAGTACCTGGAATACTTATGCATATTGTAAATCCCTCAAGGGTGCCTGTCATAGGCTTCTGATGCCTGTGAATACTGCACAATCTTTTTCATATTGCATATCTCCGTTCTGGGGTTTTCCAGCACAGATTGTTCCCTACTGTCCCAAATGCCCAGCTGGGACATCAAGAGGTGAAACGTTTGTGCTGGGAAGAGTCAGAACCAGTCTTGGAAACAGGGTGGATTTGCCCAATTGCTGAATTTCACTGCCGTGTTTGTCTCTTTCATTTGAACTGCCTACAGGAACATCAATTCCTCTTGCAGGGGATAAACATTATATTAAAATGGAGCAGAGAAAGAAATAGCACAGACTAACATCCCCACTGAAGCACCACCTCTCCTTGGGGCAGCAGAAGTTGTCAGAAATCACGTCTGCAGTGCTGACACTTCAGTAGGGGGTTAACTGTGCCAGGGATCAGATGGATAATTCCCTTCAAAATTATTGTTTTACCTCGCTCCATCCAATTACTCAAGTTGTTTTGCTATCCCACAGATCTCTCCCTTAATGTCAACAAAATGATTATAGCCTGCAACAGCGTCAAGATGTTTCACCCACAGGAGCTCTGCTGAAATGTTTTATGGCGCTATGTGTTGAAAACAGCGTTTGATGTGTAAATGTCAGGAACAATCAGCTTCCCTGTCACAGAACAAAGAAGCACAAATACAGGCGCCAAAAATGTCACACACACACAACTAAAGGGCTGCTTTATCGCAAGGCATGTAAATCACTGTGTAAATGGCCAACATCAGTGTAGGTGATGGTGTGGAAAATCCACCACGTCACATTTCTGGTTCGGGAATTGCGATCGGCAGCACTGTCCTTGCTTTGGCATCGGTGCCTGAGCTCTGATGGTGGGGAGATGGACAGGGACAACCAAGGATGGCAACACTGAACACAGATCAAACCTCTCTGCTTGGGAGAAAAACAACTTTACACAGGAAGTAGAGGCACCCTGGGAGCCACACGGGCTGTGTAGAAATGGGTCACGATGCCTCCTTGGCCGTGTGGCTCTGGGGGCCTCACTTGGACACTCCCTTCTTGGCAGAACCTGCAGGATAAGGTTTTGTAACCATGAGGAGCATCTGCAGCCTGAAGCCTCTCACATCACGGGCACCAGGCAATGAATTCCGGTGTCCCCATAGTGGTGGTACCACCAAAACTCCCGACAGCCCCTTTTGTGTGCAGAAAGCAGTGGGGCAATGCTTGGATCTGCCATCTCCATCTCCCCATCCACCCTGGCCCTGGGGGTGCTGGAGAATGGGTGGGTCAAGTAAAGTTTTTTGTCAGTCCATTAAAAACCTTGTGATTCCGGTCCCTCTGATGCTGAGGCTCCCAGATCCACCGACAATGGTTTCTGCCATCCCCAACATATCGATCAAAACTTCATTTTTGCAAATGAACATTTATGAATTCCCTGGTGCATCAGCACTCCTCATTTCTTGGTAATTCAAGCTACAGATAATAGTTTGATGAAACAAGCCAGTCCTGAAAGCAGAAAATATTGAAATCTAGAAGATTTAATTTAATATTTTTATTACATATTTTGGAACCTTCATCATTCCCCCCCCCCCAAGGAATTTAATTACCTAAGGAAAATTGTACTACTGATTACAAGATTGCAGGTTCATTTTCATTGCTGAGAACTCTTTTTTTTTTTTTTACAGCTCACATTACACTTGCATGACTTGTTTTATAACATCTTGAAATTTTTTATGCCATGTTGCAGAAAGGTACTTATATAGAGAGAGATGAAAGAGGCAAAATACTTGTTTTGCAGTCTTTTTGAAGGGGAAAATATTGGTTTCTTAGTTTGAGTAGGCCTGCCTGTGGTTTCTTTGAGCTATTGGATAATGAGTTCACAGTGTGCTCCCAGGATCTGCCTTGCATTTGTCCTTCAGGCTGGGTGCAACGTGAGAAACTGAGAGAAGTGTCTTTAAAACATAGGGAATGCTTTCTATAGGGGAATAAAAATAAATTACTCAGAAATCTTGCATGAAATTATACTGGCAAGTATACTGTGGTAAATATTTGACAGATAGGACAACATTTTAGTCAGAATCTCAGTTTTTCCAATAAATCATTGCACCTGGGCCCTGTAAATCATAATTCATGTCAGCCAGCCCTGCATACTGAGTTAAGGTCAGGAGAGACTTCCAGACGTGTTATGATGATTATCTAACAATTCAGTTAATAGAGCCATAGAATTGGATGAGATTTTTGTCAATTCCCATGTCATAGCAACAGAGACCTTTGACGGAAACAACATTATGAATATTGGATAAGATCCTGCAGTGCTGCTCCTCCATGTTATTATTCAAGGATGAAGGTTATAAATACATGACTTGTACTGTTCATTTTCCAGTGGATAAAAACAAAGGAAAAAACCCCCATAAACAAGTTCCAATACACAACTAGATATAATATAGCTTTTTCTTTATATATATATATATATCTGTATATATATCAAGTAAAAAAATCTAAAATAGTTGGAAGTAAAAAATGAAAAAATAGCTGATTGTGTTATTTTTTCTTTACAATGATATGGTAGCAAATACAAGACAAATGAGTAATAAACCTTTACATAAGGAGTTCTGGTCCCACCTCCATCAATAGGGCTCAGAATAGAATAGAAAATGGAACAAGGTGGGTTTTGTTTTTTGGCTACAGCTTCTGCAAGTGACAAAGATTATGTTGATAAGACAGAAGGAAATCATAGCACTAAACAAAACACAACGAAACTCCAAAGTGTTTTCCAAAAGACCTTAAACACCATAGGGCACAATTTACTTCTGAACTGTGGGAGCAAACACAAAGCATCACCAAGTCCTACTGAGGCTGAAAATACTGTACACTTATCCTGGCCTCAATATACATCCTTTTTGTGCCATCTTACTACAAAAATACCCCAAAGCCCTTTATCAGTGCTTTCCTCCCTCCCCTGCAGCCATTAATAAAAAAGCCAAAGCCATAAATCCTTTGAATGGACCAAGCCAGATGCGAGACCTCAATGATGCTCAAGTGGTTGGCTGCCCTTTGTCCAGTGGTGAATTTTCCCCACAGTTCTTTACACTGAAACTGTCAATTGACTAAGCTTGGCGAATGGTCACACTGAGCCCTATTTTGGCTGTAGAAAAGAAAGAAGTACTAGTCCCAGCATCAAACAAGATCATATAGACGGTCAACACAAAACAGTAACTTCTTCAGTTGTCTGCATAATAATAACATCATGTTTGCATATAGAACAGCTTTTGCATTATTGCTCTACTTATAAGAATATCGTAAGGAACTTATAACAGACTTGCACATTACAAACTTAAGGTTCTTTGGTGAAGAATGAGAAAACAGTATTTTCACTGTAGTTAAATTTCAGAGAAGTTTTCATTCCTATCTGTTGATCCTTTGGATTCTCTCACAGAGGAGGGAAAGGTACTGAGTCAGCTTCACCATCGCGACGATGGCGACCCCGCCGATCATCATGCAGGTGGGCCAGAACAGGGAGTGGAACAGCACATTGGAGCTGTACAGTTTGGTTAATATCACGTTCTTTTGAACGCCCTCGGGGTCGTAGAAGCAGGAGAAGCGTTGGTACTTCCTGAAGTTTTCCATCACGACATTCACCAGGGACATGGATTCCTCATAGTTCTTCCCGCACTTGGGGATGTAGGAACACTGGGAAGAAATCAGAGGGAGAGAAACACATTTCTAAATTAGTCACAATGTCTGTTTTCAGGTGGCAAGTGGGAAAATCTCAAGATGATTATGCTTTTCATGAGAAGAGTGGAATACTATTACGCTAATAATAAATTTATCACAGCAAAACTCAATATTTTGCGCATCTATAGAATTTCCCATTGGAGAACCTCCAAGTGCTGTTCAAACATTAATGCTTTAATCTGCATAGTGCCTTGTGAGATAGGTGAATATATTATTATTGCTAATTTACACATGCAAAAATAGAACTGATGAAGTACCTCTTCATCTTAAGTGGCACACATATGCTCGCAGTTAGATGGGTAATTGACTCTCTGTAAATACAAATCTGGTAGTTTAGATCTCACTTGGCTCAGATAAAAGTGATCATAGTGGGCACAGGAGTTCACTCACACAGGAGAGGGATGATGAGAGACCTTTATACAGATTTTCCCATGAGACTAATGCCTCTACTAGAGACAAACAGACAGTCCAGGAGAAAATGCAGTTTTCCTGCTGACAGCCCAGAGGACTTTCATTCAGCCCTTTGCTGAAGATCAGCCTGGGTACCAGGATGGTTCCTTGTGTTGTTTTTGCTCTTGACTCCAGCATAAGTCCAACAGTTCCTTCTCTCGAAGATGCTCCTTGAATTTCAGTCTCAGTCACAAAGGAAAAAATAAATTAGGTGTGGCTCTACTTAGCACATTTGCAGCCTAGAGTTCCAGAGAACACTAAAGGCTAGTTAATTAAAAAGGCTACCCTATGGAGTCCCTGCACTGAAGATATTCCATGGGACATGTATGACAGCAGCCCTGGGCTGTGCTGCCCATTCCCTGCAAAGAGCCCATGTGGGCTGGTGAGGTGGTGGGCAGACACACAGAGGTTGAGGCCACACCTGGACCATTTTTTAACTAGAGCAGAAACCCCTGAACTTGCTGTTGGTGCTGCTGTTCTGGAAGAAGACTGATGGGAACAGCCCAGGGCCCCTCACTCCTATTCTCATTCATGCACTTATGCCCCTCCAAACTTCATGGGTTTCTATACCCTCACAAGATTTTGATTAACTGCTTCATGAAGGGTGGAAATCTGCTATTTGTCTTTTTGTTTAACGTGCATGGAGGGGGGAGAAAGTCACTGCTCCCTCATAGTTATGGGGTGACCCACCATGCTGGGTGGGACTGCCAAACCTGCTTGTCCTGGTGAGCACATAAAGCAGCTCCAGATAATTTAATGAAGAAGTGAGTTTTGCAAAGGAAAAAATGTGTTTTGATTACAATAATGTGACCCATGGCTTTGATTATTATTGTCATAATGTACATACTTTATAAAATGTCCCTTTGCTCTTTTTCATGACTCTGCTGTGACTTTTTTGCAACATACTGCGACAAGTCTCTAGTCCTAATTATGATCAAAGGATTAACCTCATAACAGGATTTGATTGATTCATTGGCAAGTTATTAGCATAGAATATGATTTGAAGCACAGCAGAAAGATTGTCTGGCGTTAGCAGACTGGAGCATTAATGGCAGAGCATGGCTGCACTGCCATTATGAATATTTCATAGAGCTCTAGAAATTAGCGATGGAAAATATCAGAGCAGCAATATCTCATCCATCTTCCTGCTGGTGCATGTCTGCTCCCTCCAGGATATTCTCGTGTACTCTGACCAGTTTTGCCTCAGATGTCCAAAGCCACAAGCCCTCTTCCAGTGCCCATGACTCTTCAACACACCATAATCTTCTAAGTAGGGGAAATTTCTCAGTGAAGCATAACTCATTTTCTTTTAATAGATTATGTGCTATCCCTGTCATAACAGCAGTATTTCATCTTGAAATGGGGTTTTGTTGTTTTGGTTTTTTTTCCTTGTTACTTTGTTGCTATACATTTTTGTTTCTGGAAGTCCCAGGAGGGAGGTGATTAAATGAGGACTCGGCCACTTTTGCCAAAATACAATTTTGAGAGCACCAGGGCCCTGCCATGATGGTGTTCTGCTGTGTTTCACGGGTGACTGATAAACAAATAGGACAACACAATAATGGGATGTGTTGATGTTTTCTTTGTTTTGATCTTCAGTATTTTTCTCCAGTGCCTGGCAAGGAATTTTATACCCACAATTGTTATGCTGCACCTGTGAATGTAGACTACCGAATCTATGCTGATTTATTACACTTCTGCATTGTCAAACACTTGGAAATCTGCAAGTAAACAATGTCTGGGGCTCTACCTCAAGTGAGGGTTCTGTGATACAAAGTGACAAAAGTGGTTCTTGTGTTACCTGCAGTCTGAGCACAAGAAGGACCTATCAGACAAACAGAACTTACTAAGTTTACAGCACTACTTTCTTAATATAAAGGATTGGATAGGTATCCTGTCTGAACTACCTCTGGACACATCCAGTCCAATGCCCTGCTCAGTGCAGATTTGCTCAGGGACTTGTCCCGTCAGATTATGAATATCTCCAAGGACGAAGATCACACAACTTCTCCAGGCGAGCTGGAGGCAGTTTTCTTTAAATCAATGATGCTACACTGAAAAAGCTGTTGAGAGAAAGGCTCCCAGTTGAGGCTGGGCAGTGAAATACATGACACTTGTCATACATCTGTGTTTGGGGCTGGTGTCCTTGCTGAGCCTGGAAACTTAGACAGGATGTGCTATGGCAATCTTTGTGAGACAATAGTCAGGATGCCAATTTACATCTATTTTGGCAAGTGAAACAGGTTTGGAGCAAGGGTTGAAGGAGCTTCATTTCTGCATTGGCCTGATATTGATTACTCCAATCAGAATTCTCCAGTTCCAGCCTAGGAATGAGTCTACTGGAATCCACAGCCGAGCATCTCTGCTCCCCCTCCCTGCACCAGGCAAACTCCTCCCTGGGTTATAAATACCTGAACCTTCAGTGAGAAACCCTGAGAACCCCCATCATTTCTGAGTCTCAGGCAGTTACAGCTGATTCCGGAGATGAAATCCTGCTTGTTATCTCCCTTATGGAGCACAGATATAAATCAGCAGCAGCTCCGGTGACACGAAAAGAATCAAAATGCTATAATATGAGATCAAAATGAGGCCTCTCTAATTGCTTTAACTACCACAGCCCCTCCTCAGGGGGGACAGCCTGGCTCTGTGGTCCGGGCACGAGGAGACACTGGCCCATTTACCAGAGGCTCTGGAAGCTGGAAGCTGAGGAAGGAAAGTGTAGCCATGGAAGCATTTAAACCATTTTGTCTGTGGTATTGACAAGGGGCTGGGTTTGTCCTAAAAGCTAAAGTGTGCACAGCAAGAGCAATGAAAAGCCATGAAAAATCTCGTGTGCTTTTCTTGGAAAGACTTGAGCAGCTTGACAGGAATCCACAGACTTCCCACTGATTCCCACCAGAGACTGGCAGCAGCATGCTGTAGATCTCAGTATAAATTGCACCTACCCCTTCTGAGCTGACAGCCAGGTTAGACAGCAAGTCTCCTGGATAAATCATTATTTAAAGTCAAAGTGGGTTTTGCTCCATCCCCGTTGGCTGGCGGGGAGAGGAGAGAGGCAGGCTCCAGCTCCTGCTGTGTGTGTGTGTGGTGGTGCTCAGTGAGGAGGCAGAGAGGTTGGTGAGGGGGTGCTGACCTTTTGAAGGTCACTGTTGTTGGCTTCAGAGGGTAAGAACTGTGCTCTGCAACATCTCCAGCGATGTCAGAGCTCAGTGAGCCAGGGATAGCTTTTTTATTTTGTTTATTTAGCAAGGAGAAAGACAGGCAACACAGATCTGAGCAGGTGGATGGAAAGACACAGCTAGTGCCCAACTGGAGCATCACTATCCAGTGCTGCTCAGGACTGCTCATCCCACAGCATGGGGATGCTCTCTGGCCAGGGAAGAGGGAGCTCCTGTCCAGGATGCTGAGACGGGTTCTGCTGATCTGAGCCAGGCACAAGAAGCCAGGTATTTTATTTTTGCAAACTTCCACTCAAAACTGCATTTGGATTCAGGTCACATAGCCAGCAGCATGTCAGGAAAACCTGGGAATCCTCCTGAGAGCAGAGCTTAACCTGTAAAACAACCTTGGTCTGGAGAAGTATTAACTGTGCCTACATTAAATTAAGAGAAGATGGCATCTGGGAGAATTTCAAAGTCCATTTCAGCAAGCAAAAATCATCAATAGCAGAGTGTGGAGATTTATGCCAAATCTCTTTATTTATTTGAATCAGCAGAGCACAGAGATTTATCTGATCTGTCCTAATCAACCTGAAGTGTGAGTGTCATGATTTTGCTTGTGCCCCAGCAGAAAGTGGGGTCTGTCTTCGCCTCAGGCTTCATGGGCAGTGAGTGCCTCTTTCTGTACTGATGCCTGAGAACAGGGGAAGAAAGGGACACTCTCCTCCATTTCACACTTCACACCCAGAGGACTCCATCTCTCAGCCACAGGAGTTAATTATCCAGCAGAATAAGCAGCCTAGTGCAACCATGCCATGCTTTGACTAATTTTAATATCACTTCATCTTAATATGCAGAAGTAATTTGGTCTACTGAACGACTGCCATAAATAGAAACACAATAGGTTACGTTGTCAGCAGGCTGAACTGGGGCTCTGCTATTCTGGGCTGTGATTTGCCCATAGTTTGGGGTTCAGTGACCTTGGATAACTGAGCAGTTAATGCAAATCTGGCACCTGTAAGTCTAACGATTTCACTGTGTCCCAGCTCACTGCACCTTGCAGTCCTGGGGACCCAGGCGCTGTAGATACGAAGAAAGGAAGGCGGGGAGCGGGACATTTCTTGGTCTAATTGTGCCTTGCTTTGTGGAAGGAGCAAGGAGCCACCTGTGAAGGCTGCCTCTCTCCTGGGTGTGATGCACAGCCCTGTGTCAGCCACGCAGCTGTGGCTGCGGCTGGCGGGGAGGTGCCTTCTGTGCATCTGCTGCCTCGTTACAGCCTCCAGACTGGAGCTGTCTCCATCCCACCTGCATGGAGTTAAGCTGGAGTTCGTACTTGCTGAAGCAAAGAGGTGAATTCTTCTCCAGATTGGTTCAAAATAATTTTTTTTCGGTTCAATGTCTGGAGCCAGGGAAGTTGTGCTGTAAAATGGGCTGACTACTCAGCTTGTTCACACCCCAAAGCCAGGCCTTTTATTTCTGTGTGGCTGCTTTTATCTCAACAGTCCCCACTCAGCAAACTTTTAGGATCTTTGCACCATCAGCAGTGGCACAGCTGACCTTGGTGGAGATGTTCAGGGTGCCGAGTTTGTCACCAGAGATGGAGGTGGGGACACGTGTGCTGTTGGACACAGGGCTCTCATCTCTCCCTGCCACCTTGGCTGGCCCTGCAGTAATGATGCCATTTCCATTCTCACCACTGTGGGTGCTCCATGCACATTGCTGGGGGTGTTCACTGACCTGCAGAGCCATCCCTGGGTGGGAAGTGACTTGTCCACAGCTCCACAAGAATATCAGTGTGACAAGTGCTTGGTGCTACCCTGCACCTGCAAAGCACTTGCAAAGGATGAAGGAGGCTCCAGCCTTCCAGGACCACACCCTGTGTGGCATGAGCTGTGCTCCCCACGTGGGATGGAGGTGGAAAACTGCCCCCTCCAGGCATGTAAGCTCAGTCTGTGCACCAATTTCTGCTTTCTCTGCTCTGTATTTCCCAGTGAAGCAGAAGCTGGAAGCCTTACATTGCTTTAAAGTGAGGAACGTGTATAACAAGGTGAGCAGCCCTCCAGAAACCCATTTAGGGAAGAAATTTTATTCTGTGCTCCTACCTCAGAATTAATTTTCATTGTTTCCTCGGTGTGGTAGAGCAGAAGCTTCTGGCCAGAAGAGGTGAGATTAACGTACACCTGGAGGCAGGGGTACTGAGAGATCTTCCAGCAGTCTGGGCCGCAGTTAAATGAGCAGTTGAAGGTTTCTGTGATGGATGCATTGAGAAGCGAGCACTGAGTCTCTTCTGTCCAGACACTAAGTAGGAAAAAAAGAGACATTAGAGCATGGCAAGAATGGGCAATAAGCACTAAACACATCTCAGGCTTCTCATTGGGGATGTACTGGGGGCATCTTGTAGGAGGGGGTACTTGTGACAGGGCTCTGAGCAAAGCCTGGGCTTTCTCACTTCACACATCACAGACAGTGTTTTATTCTGTAGTACCCAAAGTTCAGGTCTTGGGCACAAAATTACCCTGTTTACTTATGTCTATGCATAAATGAAAAGAGAACTGCAACTTTGATTCTGGAGAAGGTGTATTTGAAAGGGTATGAGCAGAGAGATAGAAGAAAACTGAGCAGCTTACCCTGGGGGCAGCACAGAGCACACAGAGCACAGAGGGCTGCATGACAAGACACCCTGGACTAAGACTTGAGAGTTAACCACCAAGTCCAGGTTAATTTAAAGTGACCTGGACAATTTTACCAGGGTATGCATGAAGACACAGTAACTCACAACGGGTACCCCATGCAGCTCGACCTATGGAAAAGCTTTTTCTAGTGGCAGCTTGCTCTGTTTTCTGTAAGCTAAGCCAATGGTTGTAATCATTCTGGGGATTTCAGCTTATCTCCAAACCACCAAAGGCTAAAACTGCAACACTGGAGCCTGGGTGTGCACCAGCAATGTTCACTTGGGTATCTGGTATGTATTTAAAAATATACTGCTGCATTTTGCTTGGGGAAAGGGCACATTGAGGGCTCTGTACAAAGCCCACTGGGGGAAGGTTTCATCCAAGGATCCCCTTTAACCCTATTCATCCCCTCAGCTCACCCCTAGTGTGGCTGTCCTGCCCTACCATGGAAGGGCTGAGGGTCTGCTTGCCCCTCACCAAACCTACAAAAAGCTTTACACAGTTAGAGATATCAAAAATTTCTGACTAATTCTGTCTATTTCTTTGGCAGTAATTCTGTTTGTGTATTTCATTTTGCATTTATATTAAATTATGCTGTGATTTCTGGGGGCAAATCAAGTGGAAGGATTTTTTTCCCCCTCCTGGGCAGTCCCCTGAGGACATCTGTCTGTGTGAAGAGAAGTGACAGCAAAGACTCCTGGGTTGTCTTCTCCTCACTTTCACCTTTCTGGCTGCTGTTTTATTCATGCAAGGGGGTAATAAAGTAACACCTACCTACCACAGACTTGTGAAGATGGAATATTTGATAATCTGTAGGTGCTTTGATATCTTCTGGCAATTTTTTCACATAGCTTGTAATATAAATCATCTCTTTCCACATGAGTTATTTTGACCTTAGCAGCCTCTGCAATTGACCCTGATATTGCTGAAAGGTCTGGGAGAGCAATTTGGAATAGCAAATGCTCTTGGATACTTAACAGGTCTTGATCTCAGTTTTCAAAATCTAAATTTTGTCTGGACTTGAATATGGACAAATAACTTTATTGCATAAATAAGATGCTGCAAATTAGTACAGCTCATCCTCATCACTACTTATTTCTTGTCATTGAAGGATCAAGAAGGAATATTCACTTGCAGGTGCACCAGTATAATTGAGGATGTTCATACCAATTAATTGTAAACACATACTGTATAGAAGCCTGTGGTGGATAAGCCAAAATGTGCCAGATATTGGCCACTGCCCCAGGGTAGTCTGGGGCATGACTGACTAATATTTTGATCCCTAGTTACACATTTTTCATTCTCCTAACTCCACCAATCAGGGCATAAAAAACATCACTGGCAGCCTTATTACAGTCTAGGCTGGGTTTTAAATAGGACTGGTGCTTGAAAACTGATTTCAGATGCTGCTAATGAATCACAGGCCAAACCCTCTGCTCGGTGGCAGAGGAGGAAGCCAGAGAAAGCCTCAGAAAATTTAAGTGCAGGGCAGTAATGATGAAAGATGATCTTTTTGCTTTCAGCAAATTACTACATTTCGTGAGAATTTCACTTGTTAAGATGAAAGTAATGACCGACATGTAAAACTACATGCTACAAAGAGCTTGATTTCCTTCCCAAATTAATTCTACATCCTTCATTTGAAAGTGTGTTGTTTCTCGAGGCTGTGAAATATTTTTGCTTTTTTTTGCCCTGAGTTTGGGCTTTGCAGCAACAACCCCTGAGAAGCTTACGGGGTTCAGCATTCTGCCGACCAGCTGATATGGATATTATACTGGTGTTAAGCTGTACCAAGTCTAAAGCCTGTGGATCAAGATTTTGTCAAACAGGGATCTAATTCTTTCCTCACTTTATGCTGGTATTACTCGAATTGCTTTCACTGTGGTTGTGCCTAATTTATTCTGGGGTAAGGTAAGGAAGAACAACCAGGTCTGCCTATGTTGACCAAAGGAAAAATTATAAAACTTTAATAAAAAGCGTCAAAAGAATAAACCACATGAAGTCAGCTGGAGCAGGGAGTGTGAGATCAGGGTCCATCAGGAAATTACCTTTGCATGTAGGAGCGCAGCAGGGTGATCCCCAGGAGGAAGTACATCATGATAGAGCACACCATCATGGCCAGCCCGAGGAGTATGGCCCGGTCTTCTCCAGCTTTTAGGGCTGTGACTGTTTTCCTTTTGTCCAGTAGGTCGTGATCCCTGATTTTTTGGTAAATATTTCTGAGGTTGAAAATAATACATTCTTATGTGAAGTTCATATTTAATCAATGAAGCCTCTACAGGGTGGGCAGTTCCACCTCCATACCCATCTCGTGGGAGAGAAAGGCTTAAGGATCCTCAGGTGTCCTTTTTCAATGGATTCACTCTGACCTGGTGGAAACTTATGCACCTCCAAAATAAATTACAGCCATTTCTGAAAAGGTAAAAACCTCTTACAGCGAATACAAAGATTAGACACTTGTGCCAGCTCAGTAAATCCTCCTTTGGTACAGCCTCTTTGGCTCAGTTGGATATACCATAGGTGCATTTGACCTGTCAATGCCTTCTTAGGCCACTGGAAGGTGTTCAGGTGTATGAAGTGTCTTTTCTTCAGCTGAATACAGCAACAGGGTCTTATGTTACCATATGTAGAAAATAACCTGAAGGAAAGTCGTCACTAACATTATCTGAAAGAACCATGTTCTCTTCTGATTCCCTACAGGCTACTGGTTTGGGCAATTTTCCACCCTGAGTGTGACTCAAAGCTCATGAAACACTATGGGGATTTTGCAATTGATTTCTGTGGGTTTTTTTGATTGTGAGCTTATTTATTGTATTCATAATATTATTTCTGGAAACCCACTTACTCATTACAGCGAAAATCCTCACAGAAAAGTATCCACCAGAGCTATTTGTTCTGGAATTAAAGGAAAAAAAAAAAAAGAAGATACAACAAACCATTCCCCCTTCAGCAGAGAGTCCTTTGCATTTTCTAACCACAAGTCCTTCTTTCATCTCCACGCCTTTGATGATTCAATGGGTCATGAGGACACAATGGTGAAGAAGGAAATATTTGAGTACATTTCAAACACACTCAAACTTTGTGGGTTTAAAATGTACTTACAGACCTGAGGCTGGTCAAAATCTCCTGTGTTTTCTGTTATGGTTCTTTTGAATCATCCAGGCAGCACCCGAAGCATGTGAACCGCACACCTCTGAGCCCTGGCACCACCATAACATGGACACAGTAGTACACGTGGAAGAAGTTCCTCTTCTACTGTCTGCAAAATGGCAGGTGAGCAACATCAACATCACTTTGGGCTCTGGCAAACCCACCACTCATTTAAGCTGAAACCACCAAGTTTCACTCAGCCGTGGAAAAAGACACTGAGTCAGATCAGCCAGATAACTTACGTTGACTATTAAGGACAGAGAAATAGAGTTAAGACAGATATAAAATCATACATAAACACAGCAGAAACAACAACAAGAAATATGTTTAATCATAGACTCCCTGAGACTGGAATTGAACTTGTATTTAGATGATGAGTCACAGTCAGGAAAAGCACATATGGTATGGGGTTTTATAGCAAAAATCTTGCTGCGATGGCACTGCAGTCAATAGTCTCCCGTACCCAAGACCCCTTGAAGTTTCTCCATCCAACTGTAATCTACATCTTTAGATGTCCATGCTTTCTCTTCAAAACCATCCTTTATAGCTTGTCAGTGTTTTCCTAGTTGGAAATGAAATGGTAATTCAACCTGTCAAAATTTTCTCTGGTGTTCAGGGGGAAAAAAATATATATATTGTGAGCTGGCAGATGCAATTGCCTTCAAAGAAGTAATGTAGAGTAATAATCTAATGTTACTTTTCTATTATTATTTATCAAACTGTATTTAACTCTGAGAGCTGCTATTAGGATTTGCATTGCTCCCAAGTGGAAGCAGGCAGGAAGGCAGAGATTGTCATGCAGTTCCAGCACATTAACCCATCACACAGCATAACTTATGTCGGCGCTTAGACATAAAACAGACACAGTGCAATCGCTCACCGGTGCTATCAGAGCAGCTAGGACATAAAAGGGATACAAATGGACAATTTAAAAACAAATAGCTAATTGAGGATGCTTACAAATACTTCCCATGCAGCCTCGAGCCAAGAAACACGCCATCAGAGGTAAGAAAAGGATGGGCTGAAGGGTATGTGGTAGAAATGAGCTATCTGGCAAAGGGGACTGGCAAAGGGGACAGTGTGTGGTGACCACCTGCCAGGTGTATCCTTCATGCTCACCTGCCACAGTAAATAAAGCAGAAGAAAGCTCTGCCTCCAAGGTCAGGCTCAGAGCCCTGGTTAAGTCACTTTTTTGCAAATATTTGTTCTTCAAAGCGCCAGGCAACAGCAAAGTGGTAGCCTGGTGCACCTCTCTGAGGAGCTTTTTCTCCTGAATCCCTGCCAGGCATCAGCCTGGTGACCACCCACTGAGGTGTGTGGTGGCGTGGCACGTGTCAGCGTGTGACACACCAGTTCCACAGCCCAGGAGACATGCTGAGTAACCCTCCCTCCTCCTCCTCACACACATGCCTGCATGGGGAGATGCCAGTTTTCTCTCTATGTATGGTACTGGGAACATCTGCTATTACCAAACTTCAAGTTTTTACCCATTAGAGCTCTGGTTTGGAGAACACAATACTTTGTGCACAATATTTGGCCGCCAACAGAGCAGCCTCAGCATTTCCTTTGTTGGAGCCATGGCCTGCTCATGTGTGTGTGCTGCTGCCACAGGGATGGACCTGTGAACTTTTGGCACAGCCCAGGGACCTCCTTCTGCTCGGTGAGCTGGAAGAATGCCGTGCTTAGCTGGCTGATTTTGGATCCCAGAGCTGCACAGCCACGTTTATCTGACTGCTGTGCGGTGTTTAAGTACAGATCACTGCATGCCAGACACTACTCATCTAGGTGGCTCCATCTAATATTTGTGATTACCTGTGACAACTCCCCACATGTGACACTGAGGGGGGCTGCTTGCTTTTATTCAAGTCCCAAGTGGCAGAACACTACTCTCTACCCTGTGCAAAGACACTTAATAGGAAGCATGCCTCCAAGGACAAAAGGTCTTTCCTCCCCTGATCGTTTCCAGACTGAATTGCTCCCTTGCTAAATCTCCATGTTCCTTTTGCCAAGTTGCTCAGAGGATATGGGCTGGCTGCTCTGTCCAGGCTCACCTGCCAGAGAGGAAAACTCAGCTGTGACCATGCCTGCTGGGGACAGAGCAGAGAATTCCCTCTCCGTGTCCCTCTGCACAGCAGCAGTGCAGGGATCCCTCTGCAGTGTGGTCAGCAGATCTTTACGTGATCTCCCACTCCAAAATAAGTAGATCTAGGAGCTCTGCAAAGGGTGTTGTTTCCTCATGGGAAAGCTAAAATAGCAATAACCAGGCATCTGCAATTACTTCCTCCCCCCCCCCCCCAAATAAACACAGATTACCTGCCTTCAAACCCCTTCCCTTGCAAATGGACCACGGTGAGATGCTGAGAGAGGCACTGTCTCCTCCAGCACCATGCAGTCATGGTGTTTGTCAGATGGAGGTGCCTCCCTGTCTAAATAATTCAGAATGACTTTGAATTCACATTCACTTCTCTGATATCACAGCTGTTATGCACATCTCACTCAAATTACCGCATGGTGAGGTGTTTACTGATATCACAAACCCTTGAATGCAGTGGTCAAAAACCTGTCCTGCATCTTACCTGCAGAATTCCCAGTGCTCAGGGACTTTTCTGCTCAGAAGCCAATTGCCTTATGTTTTTCTTTACAGGTATATTTAGCTGCATTAGTTTTTGTTACAAGACCTATGGCAACAGGAAATCTCTCTGGAGGTCTCAGAAAAGTCTCAGTGATGGTTGTAGAAGGATTCTTATTTATATTAATAGATTTTGTTCACTCAATTCCTTCCTTCTTCCCCACTGAACTGGACCAAACTGAACCAAACCAAACCAATGCTTTGGTTTCCCAAGCTTACAGTGCTGTGGAAAGCCTCACTGACACCTGAGAAAGAATGAGGACTTGAGTAGTTTTTCAGAGCATGAGAGGTGGCAGCTGGGGAACTGTGGATGGTTAAAACACCAATGAAATACATTTGGTGCTGATCCTGCAAAAAAAAAAAAAATGCCTGAGAGAGATACCTTCCACCCAGGAGGAGGTGATTTTTCTTTTACAGCAAGTGACTCATTACAGCACAGTTATTATTAAAGTGCAATCCCTCAAAAGTCTGTGGTTGCAGCATGTGTTAGGTGACAAGTTTGCTCATCTACATGACAATCTTCCTGTCTGAATTTTAAAGAATAAAATTCCTAGGAAAGGGTCATTTAAGGCAAGTCACTTCTCTCAAAGGCACCACCTGTTTGGTATAATGATGGTGCTGGTGACCTTACACGTGTCAAAATCCCTGCCAGACGCTGGTGGATGAATTTCTCCCACTGGCAACACTTGCTCTGTGTTCACACCTCTCTTCTGCAGCCCTCAGGCTGCCATCAGCACTCTCTTATTTCCATTTTCCTTTCCTCCCTTTCCCTCCTGCATTTCATTAATCACTCCCAAGGTCCAAACAATTCCTTCTGTATGGCTCTACAGCACCACTTGGGAAATAAACCCACCCAAAGGCTTGACAAGGCACCTGAATCTACCACGGCTGGTGTGTAGGCATAGAGATACTGTTCCCTCCTCCCTGTGTCTGCAGGCAGGCAGGGATGAGCCCTGCTGAGGGTTTAGGCTGACCAGATGCCAATGAACCCTGTTTAGCCCAGCCCTCAGCCCAGGTTAATCAGCCCCACTGCAAGGCATGGTGAGAATCAAAGGCAATGCTAATCAGGAGCACTTGGCTTCCAGCCAGCCCAAAGTGTGGGTAGATATCTCCTCCAAGTGTCTAACCTTGGACCATGACAGTGTTTCAATGCAGGAGAACATTAGCCTGGGGAAAATTCAATTAAAGAAGAGACTTGCAGAAGTACAGGAGGCAATTAGATAACCAGCTCCAACTGGAAGTTCATGGAAACCTGCTTCCAAGCTGGCCTTTTGCTCTTCAGAATATCTGTTTGGGATCAGGTGATCCAGAGAGCTGAACACCTATGAAACCTTTGCAGAAAAGGTCAGCAAATGGGCCAGTTCTCCAAAGAATCTCAGGGTCCTGAGGGCAGCTCTGCTGCTTGAATTCAGGAGCTCATTTTCCCAAGCAGATGCCAGCAGTAATGTCTCATTAGAATAACTGAAGAGTGTGTTTTGCTAATTGGCACTGTAGATGCATTGATATCTGTTTTTGTTTCACTGGAATCTGACTTTTTGTGATTGTGTGTAATAGTGAATGCAAGAGGAACTGAAGGAGAGGAGGGAAGGGGCAAAGGAAAGAAAAGAAAGGCAAATGTGTCCTTGTGACAGGACAAGCTGTCCAGCAAATCTCACTACAAAGGAGAGAGATTTTGGGAGGATGAGTCTGAGTATTACTGGCAATTGTTCTTTCATCAATGATATTTAACTTCTTTCGTTCCCAGGGGAGCACTGCCTTTGTCTGTGGACTTCAAACCTCTCCTTGCCTTTCCTTCTTTTTTGTGTATTTTCCTGCTCCTCTGGGAGATCCAGTAACTCATTTATTGCTGTCTCCTTCAGCCTGTTCCCTCCAGCAACACCACTTAAGTGGGCTGGTGAGCTACCAGTTCACTTTCAAGCAGCTTAGCATCCTCCAGCTACTGTGCAATCCTCTCACATGTGTCTGTATAACCAGAAAACATCTCTGACAGCTGGATGCATCACCCAGGTGTGTAAAAGCCATGTGGGGCAATGATCTGGCAGGGGGAGAGGAGGCACTGTGTGTGTGTGCTGTCTGGAGAGGGTGCAGGAGCGGTGTGGCCAATGGCTGGAAGCAGAAAGGACACCTGCAAAAAGCATGAAGGCTTCACAGGGCTTGGAACTGGGACTGCAGACCTAGGGCTGGGGATTAGTGTGTGTGTGCTGCCCTCAGAGATGGTCACGGTGTGCTGCTGATGTGTGAGAATAGGGAAGACTTTGGCCATGGCTGTGGCATTGCCCCTCCACCCTATGCTGGCATGGCAGGTTAATCCTGGCACTCACTGGCTGATCCTGTGCTCATGGAGCAGCAGCCAGGGTTGTGAGGCACAAGATGGACACCCTCTGCATCCCTCCTCCTTCTCCAGTGCCACCACTGGGGAAGAGCCACGGGCCGCGCTCCTGAAGATTCAAACCCGTAAGAGACAATCAGCACAGGTGCCGTTTACCTTTTCTCATCATGTCTGTAAGATGTAGAGCTCCGGCCACTGGTCCAAATAAACATTTTAGAGGGTTGCCCAGTGCTGGCTCTGCTCGCTGCAGTGGGACGATGGAAGGACCTGGGGGAAGAGGGATAATTTTTGTCACTGCCCATCCAACGTGGCAGAACACATAACATCCAGTGTGCCAAATCCCCTGTGGCCATGCCCAGTGTGCTCTGAAGATGGACTGTTTTTTTTAACTCAAGGTGAGATGTAAACTAATGGGGATGAGAGACCAGCATGTGAGAATGGAGAATAAATCCCATTAGCCCCACTGTTAAAAGGTGAGGCTGGCTAATCAGGCTTAGCTGTGCTCCACACTGCAAAGGATTCACACCGTGGGCAAGAAATCATCAGGAGTTTAAGAAAAGATAATAGCTGCATCCAGTGTTCTTATGGCAGTATTTCTGGGGAAAAAAAGGCTATTTTTTAAGCACATACACACTCATTACAGGGTTTTGGTTGTTCTGCAGCTCTCAGTAAGGTGAGGCTCTCAGGAAAGGCGTCTGAATGAGGCACAAGTATGAGATGTAAATGCAGCATTCTGTGGAAATGTAACTGATGTGACAAAGGTGTCTTTTCCCATGGAGAAATTACTATCCTGAGGCCATTTGGCCAGACCAGTTAGATCCCTGCCCAGGGGTATCTTTGTTTCACTGGAGGGTATGACACCTACTGCCCTCTCTCAGGGTCTCAGGTCATACTGGACTTGCTTTTGAGGCTGTGGCTCCCCTCATAGCCTCTCCTAATCTTCTCCTGGTTTTAGTGAGGCGCAGTTAAAAACCTCCATTTCTGAGGACTGGGCCCTTCCTGTGAGGGCTGTATTTTGCATTATTTCACAGCACAGCACTTTGTGGTTTTAATGCATTCAGATAAAAGCTTAAGGAAAAAAAAAAAAGAAATATTCCAGATAGTGAATACTTCAGTGCTGAAGTTTTTTATACACTGGGGGCCATTCTTTAACTCACTGAAAAATAAACCTGATGGTTGATGCTGTCAGCAGAGAAGGCACATGATCTGAAGAAGTCTGTAATGTCACTATCTACATAATCATGCAAAGGGCTAATTTCAATATTTGCATAGTGGTGAACCAGGAGAATACTTAAACACTGTAGAGGTGGCTGCAGGGGAAGACTGACATGGACGGGAGCCAAAATCCATCTGTATGCAGTCAGGCTGATGGGTGCCAAGGGACTGGGCTCTCCAACTGGAACCAGCCCAGGGCCCCATCTCAGGATCCCTGGTGCAGCCCCACGCCAAACTCACACCCCAGCTGGGCAGCTGGCTGGGCCAAACTGGTGGCCCCGTCACCTCCTCCCTGCTGGGGTCCAGCTGCCATGCTCAGAAATGCTGTCTTGGGACTGGGATTTACTTAAAATAAGAAGAGGCAATATTTAACAAAGCTTTTGTACTGCATTTGTGAACAGCAAATTGGACCAGAAGGCAGTCCAAAAGAAGGGAGGAGAAAGGAGAAGAATCTCCCCCAGCCCCTTCTCTGACTCTGTGGTAATCACTGCAGCCTGAGAGCCAAAAAGACTCTTCTTTCCTTGCGAGTGTAGTTAAGTATTGGGGAATAAACAACAAGATGAAGCACTTCCTCTCTGAAATAACTGTAGTTTAGAAGATGAAGTAGCTAAGGATGTAATCAATATAGCCAATGACTAAATATTTTCATGGTGATATTGGTCAGAAATTTCAGTGGTAAGATCTTGTGTCTAATCCTCACTCTGGTAGGTAAGATTTGCACCCATATTACTTAAGGCAGCACCACAGTGACCACCCAGCTGGTGTTTCTGCACAGAGCCACACAGGAGGGCTCAGAACAACTACCCAAGGGCCTGGAGAGCAGATTGGATGCTGGACTGAGTCTGTCCCAGGCTGAGTCCCTCAATGCTGGAAAATAAAATTACATATTTGCAACTGCGCCCTCCAGTCACACATGAATGGCATGATGGGAAAGCCTGGTTGGTTGTGCTACCACACTCTGAGTGGTCCCAGAGCCATCAGGAGACTGGTGATGAATGCTATTAGAGAGCCTGTTCTTAATTAAGCAAAACTTGGGCAAATGTTAGAGATGATCAACAGCTTCTGCCACCTGTCTGAGCCTACAGGGACACCTAGGCAAGAGTGCCTGGGCAGGGAGGCAGATTTGTAATGTCCAGAGCAAACTGCAAGAGCACTGCTGGGGTGAGAGGGATCTGTCCCACTGAGGGGATGCCAGAGGAGAAAAAGGGATGTCTCTCTTCCCACTAAGTTGGAGTGATTTCAGACTCCCTTATATTGCCAGTGCCCTGGAGCAGTCCATATGTGACAACATTAATGCTGCCTGCTTCATTAGTTGGGCAATCCAAGCTAACTACCACTATTTAACACACAATTGCACACCTAATTTTGTGTGAAATTGTAACACTGATGACATCATAGCAGCTAATCCAGGGGTCAGATGTAAGCGACTAAAGTCCATGGATCCTTTAGGCAGGGGTTAGATGAAAGGTAAGAATCTTTTGTGGACCAGTAACAACACAAACTTCCCAAGACCCACCTTGGAAGACTTTTGGAGGACATGTAACTGAGAACAGTTGCAACCTACATGACCATGTCCTGCCCCACCAGGCCAGTTAACAAACTTCCATGCTTTTCTCCTCCCCTGGGTTAGTCCCAAGGCAGGTTTAGAAACCTTTATCCTTCCCTGCCCCCTCTCTCTTTTCTGAGAAGACAAGAAGCACTACTTCTTTATTTTTTTTTTTGCCCATTGCCTCTAAGAGTCAGCTGCTGGCAACTTATTTTTATCATGCAACAAGTAATCAGCCTGTGAAACTCATTACTGCAGGATGTCAGCCTCACATTCAGAATCTATTGTGCTATTGCTTGAACAGACGGAGCATCTCAAGTCAAGACAATACCTGTTAAAAATAGAGAAGAGGAGATGCCTCAAGCTGCTTTTTGACTATCAGGAATCTGTGGGGGGATATCCCTATAGGGCAGGTTATCCATAACATCCTGTGCTTGATGTGACTTTTGTTAGAGTTGGAACTCTGGGATTTCTCCCTGACTTTGCCCAAATATCCCTGTCTCCTTCACTATTTACCCGTGTGGCAACAACACAGCTGTCTCTTGACGTGGTTGCCACAGAGACAGGAGACCAAGCTCTGGTTTTTACAAAACACACCTCATTCTTCATGTTTGGGTCTATTCTGAATAAATACATAAGGTTAAAGAGAGAAACACAGAGTAAAAAGTGCACAGTGTCCTACAAATACGTGGGCCTGCAATGCTGTCACAGCCTGCCCATGGCTGATCCACTCCTCTCATCCCCTGTTCTCATCCTCCTCTTGAACTATACCTTCTGCTGGATCTCATGGAACTCACTAGAAACACTGACAAGCTTTCCACTTTTCCAGCTATAGAAAGATCAAGACTTGAAATAGTTCTTATAAGATTAGAATTGTTCTGCTGTGTCCTAAGGAGTCCACACAAAAAGTTCTCTCTGCCTGAGAGAGAACTTCAGTGTGAAGAAAACATGCCAGGACAGGATTTGCTTCCATTTTCTCCGAAAAAGGATGTAATTCTGAGGGTGAATTGCAGGATCCCTTAGCTGGTACCTTGGGAACTATGTTATGTGCTCCGTAGTCCTCGTTTTCACCCTGAGCTGGCTGTTGTCCTTCCTCGGGTTTTGGTTTTTGCCAGATTGGTATGAAAAATCCCTTACCTCTAGGTCACCACATCTGTGAACAGCCAAAGAGGGATACTGCAGAGCATGTTTCTACATGGAAAGCTGGGTTTTATATATGTGTTTGTTGGTAATTGCCTCTGTCTATGTTTATGTTAATCATTGGGTTTCTGAGACCTTGGAGAACCATTTACAGCACCAAACTAATGAGCTTTGCTCCCCTTATGGCATTTCATTTCCTGGGCAGTGTGGCCACTGTAAAAAGAGAAGCACTTGCATTAATTTTACCTCATAAAAGACACCCTGAGTCATCAAAAGGCAACAAAAGCATTCACTTAAAGATATAATCACTGACCACATCAGCTTTGTCTGAATACACCCCCATCCAACACTGTCTATGCTGACAAGTGCTCTGGATACTGGAAGCTTCCCAGCCAGGGGATTCATTTGAACCCCAAGGCAGCTTTCTGTGAACCCCAGAGTTTTCCTATTAGTCCACTAATTAACCTTTCCCAGTGCCACCACACAGCTGCCTGTGCCTGTTCATGGACAGACAGACCAGCTGTTGTTGAGGAATGGGAGATATTTGATCTCTCTCATGATTGGATAGACCCTTTTTTTTGGAGTGGTCCCACCCACCATCACCCATGGGATAAGGAAGAGACTCAAACCAAGCATCAAAGGCAACCTGCAAGGAGATGGTGGCTCACTTTGAGGGGAATTCACTGAGTATGAACAATTAGACTTTAAGTCCCAATAGGTCTTATGTATGTCTATACTTGATGATAGCGTGTTCTCCTGTGGCTTTGATGAGCCAGAAAACAGAGAGAAGTATTGTGTGATGAAGGATAGGAAAGTAAATAAAGTGGCCTGTTGAATTTTTGATGTAAAGCACAGCCTGACTGGAGGGTAATCTGGCATTTAGGTGCCTTAGAGCATGGTACAATCTCCCAGGCAGAGTGGTGGAGGTAACTGCTGTTCAAAGACAATCCTCTCTGTTTCAGGAGTTGATCCAGGCGAGTTTTCCAGTCCTGGTATTGAAAGAATGAAAGAGCTGGACCCAGGGCCCTTGTCTGCATCCAAAATGGAAGGACAGCAAGCACGGACCAACAAGAACAGCAATAAGCTGACTCACAAAAGAAATGCATCTGCATTAGCAGAAGACAGTCACCACTTAGGGAACATTTAAGGCTCTGGCAGCAGCAGCTCTAAATTGTGTAGCAGCAACAGCAATATCAAATGGTGTATTTCTGCCTCGTGACTGGACTCTGCTTCTCCCCAGGCTAATGGGCCCAGTGCAGGACAGAGGGACATAAATTACTGTCCTTGTTGCAGTGTCTCAGGAGCTCCAGCTGCACTAACTGACTAATCCAACGGCAAATGACCTTGAATTTGGGGTTCCTAATTATGGCAAGGGGAAAGTGGACAATGGGCAGCTGGTGTTAATGTACTGACAGGAGTTTAGGAGGACTGATGGCTAATGATGCTTCATTAATGATTCACCTCTATTTCCGACCCTTCTCCTAAATCTCCCTAGAACTCAGAGATGAGAGCTGAGCTCTCCATCTAGATTTTTAGTTGAATGAGGGAGACATCCTGGACAAAGGGTGGTCTTGCTGAGCTCCCATGTCAGAAGCATGTCTGGGATATTTCATGTCCAAAGGTAGACAATGGGGCTGCCAGTGAAAGCGAAAGCTGTGTGTGGAACACAGTGGTGACATTTGGGTTTGTTTTCAAAGGCAAAATTTCTTTAAATGTGAAGTCATCCTTCACAATTGTTAATTCCTTCTCCCCAGTATATAGAGGAGTAGCAGAGATATTCAGGAAGGCTGAGGTATCTGCATCTCCCTGCTACATGACAATATGCAGTATGTTCACACTTCAAAATTAAATATTCCAATGTAACCTCTGAAGCTTCCAGGTTTCCATTTCATGATGTTTTTCATTCCAGTGCTGATTTTCTGTGTTTTGAAGAAGCTTTCAAGCCTTGCCATTAATGATGCCTTTCATCCCTAGGCTTCCCCTTCCCCAAGAGCTACCTTCCTAGTACAAGTCTAAACAGCTCACCCAGCATGGCTGTAGACTTTATAGTCTTTATTCTTTCTGATCTTTTTAACTTTAACTTCCTCCTCCAATTTTCTTTAATTTTTTTTAAATTTTTTTGTTTATTTCTCCCTTCTCCTCCACCCAGTGCCTCTTCCTATATGTTACTGTCCCAGTGACAATTCGTTTCACTCACCTTGGCCACACTGAGATAATTATTCTGATTTAGTTGATTGAAAGAGAAACTTTTAAAAGAAATTCCTGTGTCTCCAGGTCAGCTACAAAGGAGGGAGCTACTGTCTGTCATTGAAAGAGAGTCACAACTTCCTGGTGACTTTCTGATTGCCTTGGGACAGTCTGACACTACAGTCTCAGCTTCCTCACCTCTACAAGGGATGTGCTGGTCCCACTGCTGCAGCTGGCAGAGGACATTTCCAGGCCATCTCCAGGTAGCAGAGCATCCAGGGAAGAGCCAGCCCTTATTACCATCTTCATGTTTTGGTGCTGGTGAGTTTGCAATCCAAGCACGAGGCAATGCCTCCCTTGGCATGTTGCAGTCATGGGGATCAACATTTGTGAGGAGCAGCTGAGGATAATTGTCCCCTTTGCCTGTCAGGATTCTGCAAACATTTTTAGCTTTCTGTGCTGAATTTGAATTTACGTAGCAAGTGACACATTAGGCAAGCACTTTATTCATCATCTCAGCTGCTCTCTGGCTTTGGAGAAGGGCACAAAGTGGCATAAAATGGGCTGGATCTGGGAGGGGGTGCAGCAGTGGCAAGTCCTGGGTCACTCCCTTGCAACTCCTATCCAATTGAGCCAAGAGAGTTTTATAGGGAGATCTGCTCTGCCAAAGACCAGGTAGTATTCTGCTGATGGAGAAGGATCCTGGGGGTAAGGATGAAGGCAGTGAAAGTGCTGCACTACCTCACTTGATTCTCTCCTTTAAATCTTAGTGCAATTCTCTGCCTTTGCAGAGGGATATATCACCTTGGGTGCTGCACTGCACCAGAAGAGCTATATGGCCCTGGACTGGGCTGGCTGGCTAAGAGGATGTGGGTGACAGTGAAGATGCTCTGTGATTTGTGGTCATGCCGTGATAAACCAGTGGGAAAAGGAAAGGGAGTGAGAGGAAGGAGATGAGGTGGAGACATTGCTTCTCTGCTCCAGGGATGTGTTTCTAGCTCTAGCTCCATGCTGAGATCATTCTCTTTGATGGTCATCAGGAGAGAATGACCTTCTCTCCAGCTGAGATTTTGTAGGTACCTACTTGATTAAATCCTAGACAAAGCTCTTTTGGACACTAACAATGCTATTTTAAAGAACAATCGGTTCCACGGTGGGATTGGACACCTCTGACTAAGCTGAAGAGGCTTCTTACTCAAGTCCTATGCCCCTGCACCACTGTCATCTCAGGGGCCTGGGATTTACCCCACAAACTGTGAAGCAACAGGGTGTTGGCCCTACTGTTGTACAGGTGATGGACAGAGGCACAGAGGCTGCTGAGACTTGGTCAAAGGCTCCCAGGAAGTCTGGGGTGGTTGTAGTGGAAAAAACAGCCTGAAAAATGGTGGACAACCACCATTCCACCCAGCGAGGAGGGATGAGAGCCAACACACGTACAGACTCCCATGTCAGAGAGCAAAGGCAGAGCCTTGCTTTGTGGCTGTGCCAAGTCCCATCCGTGGGGACACCTCGTCCAGCTTTGTGCAACTGTGCCTCAGCTTTACACCCCTCCAGAGAAGACCTAATCTGAGAAGGACATGGCTTTTAAGTATCCCTGAAGAGAGAGCTTAATTTCAGTGCTAAAATCCTGGTGGTGTGTTTGTGGGTGGGAGCACACAGACGGGAAGGGCGATGTGCTTCTGGGGACACGGAGCACACCAGCAGCTTTTAGGGAAGCCACGAAGGAGAAGTGGATTGCAGGAGTGATGTGGTTTGGGAGAGAGGTGAGGGCAGAGAAAGATAAACAGACACAAAGCAGCACCCAGAGGAAAAACACAAAACAGGCAGGGCAGATACAGCAGGAGTGGCTTTTCTTGGGCAGGTCAATCATCTTTTATCTCCTTTGAGTCAGTCCCTCTGCCATCGAGAGCACCATCCGGAACAAAGCAAAGGCAGAGGCGAGCTAAAACTACTGCCCAGCGGGAAGTGAATGCTCTGGCACTATTTATTTTTGAGTCTGCATTTGGATTAGCTGTAAAGAGCTATGTGGATAAGCGAGCAGGCAATTACAGCTGGGACGTGCTGCTCATGAATGGAAACAGCTCCAATCTGCTCAGGACATATTGAAATTCTAATTCAGTTAGATTCCTTTAGTTACAGCGCTCATCACAGACACTAAAAGAGATGGGATTAGAAAATAAATACAACTCTTATGTTGCCTTTGGTCTGCCTTCTCTGCTCCCCTTTCCCCCCCTCCCCTCCCCAGTTTTAGATGTTGTTTGACTTTATTTTCTGTGGCAAAATACAGCACTCTGCTTTTACACTTCTTGTTAATTTTTATGAGGGTTTAGCAGAGTGCAGCTGGCCAGACACGTGAGCTCCTAGCGGGTGGGCAGGCAGCACCAACACGAGACCACTGGTGAGGTTTCACATGTCACATCTTACTAAAGACCATGACCATGACCATGTTAATACTGCAGAGGTACAGGTGTGACACAGAGAGGCTGAGCAAGGACATGCTTTACAAAAAGCTCATCCCTGGCTTTACCCCTGGTTCAGACAAGTGCTCCAGCCCACACTGCTGCCCCAGTAAGCAGGTTGGCTCTCTGCTCTGGGTATGGGTGTAAAGCTACTTCACCATTGCAGGCAGCTGCTTTTGCACCGTGTTTGTGCAGGCTGGTTTGTAAAAGATCTGATCCAAAACAGTGACCAGGGAAGAGGACCTGCAGTGCTGGATTTGCCCTGCCAACATGAACTGGAAATTCAAGCCACTTATTTGACTGTGCTGGTTTAGCTTCCCTGGCTGTCAGTGAACAATGCTGTATTAAATCTGCTGGCATATGCAAGGAATAGATTGTTGAGGTTTAAATGTCAGAGACTCCTGGATTGGAGGAACAAGAGGAGCACGAGCTTGGTTCTCCAGCTGGCTGGCACTTGTGTTCCATTACCACTGGTCTCTGGGACCCACTTGAGGATCTCTGGATGCAGAGGGTTGTCTACAGATAGGCTGTGAATAATCCTGCCACATCAGCTTAGAAACCTGGTTATGACAGACATTGAGTAGAAATTACTTGTCTCCTTTGAAACTAAGGAAAGGGCTTGATAGGAAAAGACAGATATAATACCACAATACTACTGATACCGAGTCATGGAGCTGTGAAATAAACAACTGTCTGGTAAGAGCATACATCCAGTTTAGTTCTCATGAGCATCTTTCCTCTTTGTCTTATTACAAAAGGGTAAATTTTGCATCATAAGCACTCTGCGGTGGTTTGTCATCTTTTCAGAACACAGACTTCACCATCTGTAGCCCTCTTAGTTGAATATGATCAATTGCTGTGTCAAATTCACAAAGCAAAATTTTGTGCCCAAGTGCTGTAGAAAAGCTCCAGACATTCTCCCCCCTCACTTTATACATTTTGTATAATTTTCACAGAATTTAATATTCTTAGTGTCCTTATTTTTTCAAATGTAATTCTGCAGGTGCAGCTGCCTAGTGGCTCTTGAGTCTGAGTCATGTGCAACATGGCCACAGCTCTGTGGACCTTCGAACTCGTGCATGTGTCCTCTGGAGCTCCCTGTTTGCTGTGCCTGAGTGCTTTTTGCTGATTAGTGGCGAGGAACTCTTGTTTTAACAATGAGCTCAATATTAAGATATTAACTGAATGGAAGGGATTTCTCTCCATTGATTAGTTCTGCTATTCACAGCAAAAATAGAGCAGCTGGGTGGGAATAGTGTGGTAGTAATATTTCTAACGACCCCTAAACATGGCATAGCAAAGTAATGCTCACCAGTTGGGGACTCCTGCTGATACAGGACCAGATATCTTTTGTAATAGGCTGTGGAGTGAGGGTAAGGATGTCCATGTCACATATCAGGGACAGAAGCCAACTGGCTGATTAGAAAAACAATGCAAAATCCTAATTCCTAGAGGGAAGGTGCCCCAGAGGATCATTTCCTCTGCAAGAGGGCAAGAAGAAAGCCTTTCTAATGGAGTCCTTCATGGTTAGGACACAGATCAAACCCAGTCTAAACGAGCAAGGCTGGGAGAAAGTTAGAAATTAAATGGGTCACATGAAGGCAGAGTATTAGAAAGACAGGGAACACAACACAGATAGTGGTGATGTGACCACACAACAAAGAGTAGGAACAGCTGCATATTGCAGCAAGGCAGTAGTGCAATGCACAGAAGAAGTGGTGTGAGGTGGGTGGGAAATCTGGTGAGTCGAAGAGTTAATTGACTACTGAGACGAGGCTGATGCACTCAGGTTAATGCAGTGCTGCACCAGGTTAATAGGTCAGAAATCAGCGTAAGCACTAAAGCACCTGCTTTGCAGATGAGTTCAGTGCATGATGCACTGGACAATACAGATCCTTAGAAAAACAATAGCTCAAGAGTTCATGAATCTCTTAATAGATGTGTTCTTGTAATATAGTTTTTAGCATAAAACCAATTTTTCTTGAGAGTCAGGAAAAAAGATAATGAGAAAGAACAAAGGCAAAGTCTCTCTGAGAACAGTGTACATATGCCCTCTATGCAGTTTTGAACCAATAAAGAGAACAAAATCTCTGCTGTACTCTGAGAGCCTGAACAGTGAAGGGGCCATGTCCGTGAAACAAAAACACAAAGTATTTTTGGTCTCATAACTGGTCTGAAATTAAAACAATGGTAGGAGCAGGCACAGATACTTCCCTTCCTCAGATGGCAATAATCTATATTAATTACTGCAAGTGTCCAGCTTCGAACAATGTCACTGCAGTGCTATTACTGTTGAAGAGTATTGAGTTTCCAAGGAAGTGAATGTCTTTTTCTCTCCCTAATTATGATTACTTGGCTTAGTACTTGGGCTAAGCTTTTATTTAACCAAGATAAATGGATATTTCCAAAATCAGCGAGTTAACACTATGCATCACATTATTACTCTCTTCCCAGATTTCTTGCCTTGAGTGCTATTTTATTCAGCTGCTAACCACAAGTAACAATAGGAATAGGAATGAGGAGCTGTGAAGGATCCTATATGGATTAAAGAAAAAAAAAATTAATCCGGTTTTGACCACTTTGTCCTACTCTGTATTAGCATTTTCCCTTGATTGTTATGCAACACTATTTTTTTGTTTCATTTCACTTCCTTGAAACATGAGTGTCCACACCACATTTTTGCAGACACCACCAGCCTATCTGACTAATATTTTCTGGTTCCTATTTGAAATCCTTATTTATCATTTAAGTTATGTGCCAGTACTGTAGGTTAACATTCAGAAGAGCAGATGGGGAATTAGAGACAAAACTTCTGTCAGTGATAACGGGACTTCCATGCTTCATTTCCCCCAGGGCACAGTGAATGTTTTCCTTTTCAACAGTTCTGGGTAAAACTGCCTTGAGGAACTGGTGGCAGCAAAGCTGTGAGCTGGCAACACACTGAAGTTGTCAGGCTGCAGGAATAGATTTTGGGTTGCTGGGCCATTTGTGGGAAGTTATTTTGTATTAGCTCCTGGAAGATACCCATCTCAGTACTGAAATTCCAGTGTAAAATACTGAGTGAGAATTGCCTTTCTGTGGGAGTGAGTCAGAGATCTGGCACTGAACGGCTTCTCCTACACAGGTGGGTTCCCCTGACCACCCCACTGAACAACTGTCCATCTTCGGTGACCAGGGCGGGCTGCAGATCCAGGAGAAGTCCTAACTCAGGCCTCAAAAACCTTTCCAAATCCCATTGTTTCAGCACCATCCTGATTCCCATTGCTGCTGGGGAGAACTGCAAGGCTGTGCACGGGCAGCTTAATGTGGGTGGGTCGCTTCCCACCCACCCCCCACACTCTGACACCGTGGTGGTGCCCAGGACATGCCTCATGTCCAAGTGTGTGGATGTGCGAGGTCCCAAAGCGGGAAGTGGCTCATCTGATGTACGCTCAAAACTCCTCACCATCAAGGAATGACAGTCAGGTGAACATCCCATCTCTGTCCTGGGGACACTCTGAAGCTGAAGGGCCCTGTGGCACCTCCCTGGGATTGATCATCCCCACGTGCTGCTGGCTTTGTTCCGGGCTGTGCTGCTGATGCCGTCCAGCTGCCACCCAGCAGTTGCTGAATGACAGGAACTATCAGGATCAAGACAGAATTCACTGTCCTGACACACCAAATGTCACATGAGAGATTAAAAGCAAATTCTGGCTGCTAAAATGTGCACTGGAGATACATGGGAGACCTGCCCAGACAGCAAAAGTTTGCCTCTACTCTGGAGTGCCAGGCAGATGGGATTTGTTCAAATAATTATCACAGATACAGCCTGCACCATCTCACCTTCCTTGGTCTTTGTCTTTAAGGTGGACATCATTTGGCCAGCTCCCAGCCACCTTCTTCCAAACAACAAAAGGTTTTTACTAAGCATTTGTTACTGCCATTAATGAAACAAGCCAATAGATGGTAAAAATCATATCATGTATGTTATGTCTGCATTCTCAGCTCTTTAGTGCAGTTTAACAATTACACATTGATTTTCACCCATTTTAATGCTTTTATGAAAGTTCTTGCTAAAAATCCCTAGCCCCAGTAATCATGAGAGTTACATTCGAATCAAAATGCAGAAAATCTGTGTTTCCACATTGACCTTGAAATCCAGAAGACCATTTCTATTATAAAGGTGCTTTACAGCAGAGCTTGTGACTGAGGAGGCTGCCATAGTAAGTAAAGCCAAAAATGTTTCTCATAGGTAGGTATTCTTAGGATACTATTCTGCTCCTAAAACCTGGTATTCAAATTCTTCCACTTACTTAGCTCCTTTTAAAAAAATATACCTGTAGGAAAACTTGTGAAGGTAAAAGGTAATTCCCTCCTCGTGACTTGAGCTGTCCCAATTGTAACATGTGTGCCTCTCTCTGTAAAACAGTGTAGTAAATAAATAAAAGCTGGTAGTCCTCCTCCTGATGTGTTCAGAGGGTTATCCTCCTCTATTGATTTCATAGTAGTAATTCAATTACAGGAAATATTATCAGAGGCTTCTGTAATAGGGGTTGCATTTATATTGTATAGTGTGTAAGATTTAACTTTCACCCCCACTTACTTCTTTTCCTTACACTGGAACTGCTTTATTTTTTTAATTCTTCTTTTAAAGCTGCTGTACAAGCAATGAAGTCTATAATTTAAATGCTCTTTGATATGGACTTCAGAAGAGCCCAGGTTCTTGATTCTCTTCTTATTCACATCAGTGAGACCAGCAGCTGAATGCAGAAGCAAGCAAAGGGTAGGGCAATGCCACAGAACCCGTCAGCACCACAGCAAAGGCATTTCTTCAGTTTGCAGTGGTCCTTTGGGAAATCCTAACAGCTGCACTAATACTGGATGTAATTGAAGAAATGTGCTCCTTAAACTGGCAGGTGGTTCAGTATTTAAACATAACGCCTGCTGAAAGAATGCTTAAAATATGAATTTTGACCTTCATGCAAACAAAAAAAAAAAAGAGATTTTTTTTTCCAGTATCTGTACAGATTTAAAAAATGATGGGGAAAGTTTTATTCAACAGTAACTTTTTTATTTCTTCATGCTGTTTGTATTTATTTTTCCCTTTTGCCACAATGGAAATTCAATCAAAGTCAAGCCTTTCCTCTCAAATGCCTGAATCAGATGCTTAAAATGTAACACCAGCAGCACTGTGAGCAGTTGATTAAAAAAATCAACCTTTTGCTCTATAGCTCAGAGAAATACCTTTTCCTTTTTTCTTATCCTGGTGGAGTCATTTGCTATCAGAACACATTGTGACCTGAAGTGATCTGCCATTGGTACCTTACAGGTTTTGGAAAATGTTGCTACTGGAGTATTTAATTCACCAGAGCTCTCCCGAGTCTGACCAGTTTGTTGGTGCAAAGTTCTGGGCTCGCAGCAGAAGCTCTGCTATCAAATGCATTTGGCAACTGGAAATCAGCAATTTGCTTCCTCTCACTCAGATGCAGAGAAAAGCAAAGTTTAGTTATTCTGGAAAGGGGAAAACCGGCGTGGAACAAGAATGACTGTCACTCTTCACCTTTCCAGCTTTCCTTTATGCCCCTGGGAATTGTAGTTTTTGTCTGTCACTCCCTCAAAAGGGGTGACTTCCCTCATCCCAGGAGTGCCCTGGCCCCCCTTTCCACCCATCTCTGAAAGAGCATTGCCCCAAATGTTAGTTTGGCAGTACTTAGAAGAGTACCAGCAGTTACCATAAGGAATTGACACCATTTCCTAAGGCTCCGTGTTTTCACTTCTACGGAAAACATGGAGCTGATCTAAGAGCACCTAATTTGGGAGCTGTAACTCCATCACAGTGAAAGGCGGCACTGGAAGACCACCTGTGGATTTCTGCAGATCAGATCCCCCGTAGTTAAACTGAATGTCATCACACTGTACTCAGCTGCTGATTCCAGGTTTGCTAATTTGTAAAACAACGTGAAGAAGATGCTGCAGTTGTGAACAGAGCAGCTGAATTATAGGTACTTAAGCAGCACTGTAGGGATATGAATTCTGTTTATTGCACAAACCTGCCTCTATAATTAATAGAAATAGTACCATTCCCTTGCTCTGTTTTCATTAATTCAGACTGATAGCTTTGGAAGACCAGAATGGATTAGGAAACACATTTTGGAAGAACAAGAGAGAACAAGAGGACTTTCTTGCTTTTTCAGTATCACTCCAGACCTCCTTCTTCAGTGTGCAAGGAGCAAAATTACCAGCAATGCTCTGTGTGTACCAGACCATCTGCCACCATAGTTGTAGCTTTGTTTTGCTTTTCCCTGTTTCTGAGAGGAGGGATCCAAACTTCCCTAGCTGCCTGTCTGAACTGAACATTTATGAAATATACTTCAAAACCTTGAGAAACAGCCACAGTAGTCATCCAAAACCTTCTTAAACCCCAACAGCCCTCTAAGACCAATGCCAGCAACTCTCAATAAAAACTGGCTGCAGGGTTTACCTATCAAGCTGCAAACAATCTGAACAGCCATGTCTCCTTTAGCAGGAATTTTATAGGCCTCTCCCCCTCTCTTAGGAGGTGTAAACACATCAAGATTTAACACTGTGCTTTATTTATCTCAGTGGTGTAGCATGTTATCATTCCCACAGAAGCACTGGTGATACTTTATCGTGGTGGAGAGGAGGACACTGCACGAAGCAGAGCTGATACACGAGCTGGCTTAGCCATGGCCAGTGACAGCTGAAATATAGCACAGGCTTCAGTCTGGGCAATACCTCATTATTTTGGATGCTTTGGGGACTGGAAGCAAGGGGTGTCCAGGAATGAGCATGAAAATCAGACAGCTACACAAAGGGCAGTGGCCTTCACCTCTCCAGGTGGAAAGCTCTGCCCCCAGCCCTGTCCCTCTCAAGGTCTGAGGCACAGGAATAGGTGTGTCAGAGATGACTTATCTTCCCCATGATTCATTGAAAAAACGTTAATCTTAATAGCTTTCTAACATGAAGTACATACCGACCACTGACCTGCCCCAAGGAGGGCCCCTTATTGATGTGACTCCTTAGCCAAATGTAATGCAATTAAATGATTGGATTTCATTACGTATATTGACATGGTGTCAGTGACAATTTCCATTCTCTCTATTATTTCTATAAATAAAGTCATCTGCCATAATTAGAAAATATGAACGTGCTAAGACCTCCATTAATTCTTCTCCATATTAATCTAAAATCTGGGCAGATGTTTATTAATACCTTGTTACACTGCGTTCATCAGCTGTTACCAAGAATAGAAAGATTGAGACCTGATCCCATGCTGAAGGTTAAATAAGAGCAGATCTGGCCAAATCTTAGCTTCTGGTTGACTTTTTGACAATATCTTGCTTTTTTTATCAAAATGCTTTTTAAACCTTTAGCCTCTCTCTTTCTATCTTCCCCTAAGTGTCCTTTGGACTCTATATGAGACTCAGTGGTGTTCCCCACCCCCAACATTGTGTTCTACAGTCCTCTAGCCTCATCCTGATGTCTGGTGTGATCTCTGTGGAGCTGAATTACATCAGTCTGTGACTGGCCCTCTGCTTCTCCCACCTGGAAAGTATTTGAGGAGCAGTGGTGCCAGGTGAAAGCCCAGGTCCAGCCCATTCAGTGCTGAGCATCTCCTGATGGGTGCTTGGGGACGGACGTGAGGAACAGCAGGTATGGGTGGACCTGCATGAAGCTGCAAGGAGGTCTGTGACCAGCCTGTGGGACCTCGTAGACCCTCCTGGTATCCTGTGGTTGGCAGGTTTAAGACCTGGTCTAACCTCTGTTCCAAACCATCTCCCATTGTCACTTTCACTGGGTCTTTTGCCAAGAACTTCTACAATTTATTTATGTTTCTCTGTTTCTTTAAATATTGTGCTTTGCAATGCAAGGTTGCTCCCAATCTACTTCTCCTTTCCCATTTGTCTAGTGTTTTCTGCCTCTTCCCACTCTGTAGTTTCTCACAGCCTGGTTTTCTGGGGAGAAGTCACAAGACGTACAATTTCATCTCATCCACTTTAGTGTTAGGAGCTTGCAAAAAATTACAGTAATTACCAGCTGAAAAAGAATGGTTTAGCCTGGGAGGCCAACTTAAAGCCAAAATAAAACATGGCTGTTCACAACTGGGATATACTTTGTAGGATAAGATGTAATGCACTGAACTGGGTGAGGCAACAGTTGGCCTGAACCTACCTTTAATATTTTTTGTCTGGGCCACACCTGAAATGAAACCTAGAGCATGTTGTGAATTATCCAGTTCTGGAAATGGCCTTTCTTTACTCTTTCTGTACCCAGCATGGAGCAGCTGGGGCTCCTGGACTTCACCAGGCCTTGAAGAAGATTTGAAATAATAATTTCAAGATTTCATTGGATAATAGGCATGGCCCAGAATCTACCATACAGTCATCATCTAAAATCCTGAACTGATGAACTAGATGATGTGTACTTTGAAAGACTGGTGGTGGTGGCTGACCCAGGCACACCCTACCCCATCTGACCTCATCTCATGGCAGCTTCAGAGACAACCCAAGCAGATTAAAATGGCTCAGCAAAACACAAACAGAGTTCATGTCAAAACTTCTCTAGACCTCAAAAGAAGAACATGGGTGCAAAATTAGGTTGTCCAGCTATGGAAAACATGTATGCAGGTACCCATGCTACTCCTTTACTCTCCCCTAGGTAGATTTCATTAACAGTGCTCAGACCTTGTTTTGTACAAAGTCTTTTAAAATTCATATACGTATAAAACAATTGAATAAAATCCAGTGGTGCTTCCACCACTCCGCATCCCTTGCCCATCTCCTTTGAGCTGGATGTTGCTTGTCTCTTTTCTTGTCTGTAACCTCTGAAATTATCACTTACTTTTTGCATCTTCTTTCCCTTTCCTGGAATTGCCTTTGCAGAAATGCACACAAACAGCTATTTGGGTCAGCATTTCAATTAGTTTTAAACTGTACATTCCTATTTCCTGTGTCTGTACTTATTTATTGTTATTTGTATTGAATCTTTGCCTGAGCATTTGCATTGATTCTGATAACTCTGTGGGGTGCTTATCTGTACAAATAGATCAATAGCTTTTGGACTGCACTTTCTGAAGGAACAGACTAAAGAGACTTGCTTCAAACTTGAAAGCTGCTGTACTGAATTTATTATTACAGCAAACTATTACAAATGCATGATCCACAAAATTACTTCAATCCCATGCTAAAGGAAGTGGATTTTGTACCTTTTCTTCCTGGTCATTTGTATTTAAACAGTTGCCCATCTTACACCTCCTTTTCTCACTACAAGCACCCTCAGTTCCTCAAGGGAAAGGACATTACTGATTTTACAGTGATATTCTTTCCAGAGTTGACAGGGTTGGGTTAATTGCTGGTCCCAGCAGGCCAGAGCATGTGGATCAACCTAGACTCCTCCAAGAGACTAATCTGAAGGGAGAATCTCATAGGAATCAATCTCCCATCTCACACGAGAAATGTTCCCTTCTCTTAAACTACAGTAAAACAAACCCTACACTAATCTGATCTGAATTAAAATCAGGCACAAAATTAAGACTAATTTCTATTTCTAGCTTGTTCAAGTAGAGACCTCTTTGCCCTGTCTTCCTCCGAGCTGATTTGGGGCTAAATGAAAAAACATAGCTCCACAAAATCCTTGTGTGAAGGCACCAGGAATGCAGCAAGATAATAGTACAGCCAGATAAGGGGGATTAAGATTACTTCTGGGCTTTTTTAAGAAATAAGAGGTGAAAAAGTTAATGGAACACTCAACTGGGAGACATTGCTGAGACCTGCAAAAAGTGATAAACCAAGGTAGCTGGGTGCACAGCAGTTGTGTTGTATGAAATACCATTGCGTGGCCAGACTTTTCCATGTACATCACAGCCTGCAGAATTCCGCATGGATTATAGCATGGAAAGCTGCCCAGCAGGAAAGGACTGGGGGTACTGTTTGACAACTGGCTGAACACGAGCCAGAGTGTGCCCAGGTGGCCAAAAATGCCAGCAGTATCCTGGCTTGTATCACCAATAGAGAAGCCAGCACGGCTAGGGAAGGAATTCTTCCCTCATATCAGCACTGGTGAAGCCACACCTCAAGTTCTTTGCTCAGTTTTGGGCCCCTCACTACATGTGTCCATAGAAAAACAACAGAACTGGGGAAGGATCTGGAGCTCAAGTTTGTTGAGGAGCAGCTGAGGGAACTAAGGAGTGTTTAGCGTGGAGAAAAGGAGGCTCAGGAGTGAAGTTATTGCTCTCTACAACTACCTGAAAGGAGGTTGTGGCCAGGTATTCTATCCCAAGTAACAAGCAAGAGGCCAAGAGGAAACGGCTTCAAACTGTGCTAGGGGAGGTTTAGAATGGATATTGGAAAAAAAACTCTGCAACAAAGTGGTTTTCAAGCCCTGGAACAGGCTGCCCAGGGAAGTGGTTGAGTCATCATCCTTGGAGGGATTTAAAAGATCATGTAGATCAAGACACATGTGTCATGTAGGGACATGGTTTAGTGGTGGACTTGGCAATGCTGGGTTAATACTTGGACTTGATGATCTTAAAAGTCTTTTCCAATCTAAATGATTCTATGATTCTATATTGAGAATTTGCTTGTATTGTTGTGGAAATTAGATGTTACTTCCATCGCCATGGTGAGTTTGAGTGGAATATTCTGTAGAGACAACAACAGCCACTGACAATCCAAATCCAGCAGATGCCTGATCTGGCTTGTGTTGAAGCTGATGAAGTATTTCTATTGTAGATAATGGACACTGGCCTCAGCCTCAAAAGAGTGCACTTCAGATTGAACTTCCCTGCCTTTGCAGTGATCTTATTAAATTTGCAGAGTTGGTATTAGATTTGCTCAGTGGTATGAGAACATTACTATTCTGTTAAATTACTTTTTCAGTTAATAATACATTCTTTTCTACAGGGGTTTTTCTTTCTTAAGTCCTTTTTCCCTCTTTGCCTTCAGCTGCTTTGGGAACTCATTCTCCCTTTCTGCCTTGAACTACTACATGCTGTTATCTGGCAGGGTTAACCAGCTCTCATCCACTTCTCATATGAGTGCTCTGTATGCTAAACTGTACTTTTGTCCCTTAGGCAAGTTGTCCCATTTTTACTGGTGAAACCAAAGCAAGAAGAGCCTCATGGGCTATGAGGAACTCTAAATCAAAACAGGTCCTTGACTGCAAGCTCTTCCAGGCCAAAGCTCAGCACTAACTTCTGGGAAAGCCCTCTTCATACCTGAGCCTTTCCTGTCCAACATAAAGATACACTTTGTGAGCCCATTCCCAATGAAACAGATCTCTGGGATCCAAACTGTATTATATTATTTGTAGTATTTACACCTGTAATACCAGCAGCATGCTAAGGGCTTTGAAGAGATCTTGGAAGACAAAGTCCCTGCCTAAAGACCTTAATATTCATATTTTATTCAAAATATAAAAATATACATACTCTGAGTCTGTAAAATGCCGGATTAAAAAGGCTTTTCTCCTTAAATTAGCTCACAGAAAGCTAACCCCCTGGAGGGAGTGAAGGAGGCAGCTGGGGAGGGAAGGGAGCCAGCACTACTGAGCACAAAGCGACTCTCAGCTGCCTCATCCGGAGATGCACTTTCAGCCTCAGCTTGGGGTCCTTATGGACTCTTTTATCCCTGGAAGCCCAGCTGGGATCACACAGGGGCAGATCCACTGTGCCACACCTGAATGTGCTCTTGTGCAGAAGCGAGTCCCAGCCCCGCTCCATCTGGGGTGGGGGAACCAGGGGCCATGCAGTGGAAATGTAGCCTTTGGATCTGGCTGTTCAAATGGCAGCTCTTGCACAAAATCAGACTGCTCTTCCTTTTTGTCAGAAGTCAAGGGTGTTTCCCAGTTTCTCAGTTCTGATTGCTGTGCACGGATCGCGCTGTTCCCAATATTTTGACACAACACAACTGTTTGCTATTTCGAGGTGCAACACATCACAGTGCCATCATTCTAAATAAAAACACATTAAATTACTTAAGAACAAAGGAAACCTCTTTAATAGCACATAAAGAAATCTTTTGGAAAAGATTATACTTCTGCATCAGTGAAGTTTAGGGTGAGTGGGATACTTCTGCCATAAGGGACAATAGTGCCAGTGAAATGGAGCACTGGAGTGCTCAGGAAGGGAACAGGGAATGCAGCTAACACACTTTTGAGCAGAGAAAGGCAGACCCACCACTACATGTTGACAGTTGAGAAGCAAAATGACAAGCATTCGGAGGCCATAAGTTCCAGCCTAGAACTCTCCAGTGGTAGAATTTTAATGTGTTTCCACATGAGTGATATTTAGTTAGATATTGTAAGCACAGTACTGGAAAATTAGGATTAGCAAATGAGTAAATTAAACTGAAAATTGGGTAAAGAGATTTGAAAGTAAACCTAAGGGCTTCAGCCGTGATGGACTTTGGTCTCCAAGGAATTTATTTTTTTTTTAAGATAGCCTCTGAATTCTTATTGGATTTTAAATTCCCATTACAGACATTAGAGATTTTGCAAGGAAATCTGATGGAGTTATAGAAGAACCATAACAGAACAACAACAGAAGAGATGTAGATTAAAAGTGATGGAATTTTTACTTAATGTCCTCTCTTTTGTGAAATGCTAATCACAGATTTCTGGTTAAATTTCTGTGATTCGTTCCTGGCCACAACACAATGACAAAAATACTTAACACAAACCTCATCGCCCCAGTCCCAGTTCTTAAGAACTTGTCTGTTAAACTGCCAAAATCCACAACTGTCTTTGCAGTTGTGAAACCCAAGGGAGACACAAAGGAAACTGCACAGGCAGACACAGGGCATAAATAACTCCGGGTATTTGCTGCATGGGGGAGGGAATCACCCAAAGGTGGCAGGCAAAGGAGATGGTCCCTGGTGGACCCCAAGGTGCACCAATTAACACCTGTACTAGAGCACCCTACCAAATGCACCAAGCTGAACCCACTTCTGATCAACAGCACTTGGATTAACAGAGGAGTTGGGATGCTGTGTAATCAGCCTTGTACTGACACCAAAATGAACCAGACAACTCCAATACATGAAACGGAAAAAGCAACAAGCATTACTAAAAGAAAACAGTGGGTTGTGCCCCAGTGACTCTCTCAGTATATTGTTTTTCCTACAAAAATCTGGAAGATCTGACACTTCTTGTATTGGTTCTCAAGGAACATTGCAAGAGTATTAGAGATAGGGGAAGAGAGATGCAGAGCAGTCCGATAACTTACCACGATAGTAGCTGTGAGTCAAAATTACATCCAGGGCTTCCCGCTTCAATTTGTGAGGTTTGATGATGCTGATCTTATCAGCAAGGTCATTCTAGCACCCATGTTTAATCCAGAATCTATTCTGATATTTGTTTAGGAGATTTGAGTAATCTCTTTAAGAGAATTAACAAGTGCTGGAGTCCTAAGGAAAAATCTTCTCTCAGCCCTGACTGGAGCAGAAGGATTGAGGTCATAGTTAGGCAAAGGCTTTTTTAAGGCAGTATGGAAACAAATAGAATTAACTTTAGAGTAAGTCACATTGTAGAATATGGAGGCACAAAGCTTGCAAATGAGTTTAGGTTGGTTTGGGGTTCAGTTTTCTGGTCGTCCTGGACACAACCCATGGCCTGCTACATGATGCAGGTATTGAAAATGCAATATGCAGAGGGGTTTGTTCTGGGCCACATACAACTACAGTCAGTGGCCAGACAACACATGGATGCTTTGCTGCCTTTTTCCAAAGTCACCATATGCTGCCTGGTGACTCTTCATTGCCCTGGAGCTCTGTGTTGGGAGGTAAGGTCTAGCTAAGGGAGTGGATTGGAAAATTCACTGAAACAAAGTCACTGATGCTCAAATGCCAAGCTGTTAAATCTTCAGTAAGTCACAGTTCAGAAATCAGTCATCTTTTTTTATAAATAATTAGTAATCACTGGATATTAAGTAAAATGTTCACTTGAACTCTTGGGTTTGAGTTTTGGAAGGGGCTTTGAGGAATCTTTCCACCCAAAGCTATTCTATTCTGGTTGTTGCAGGGGTCTAAAATAAACCATTTCCACGTGCTCTCATCGGAGACTATGGGGCTAACAACACATAAGATTAGTCCTTCTCTTGCAGATAGGTCAAAGAAAATAATGACAATCCCACAAAAGCAGAGTTCCCACAAGAGTCCTATCATGTCAGGCAGAACGGTCACCTAGCAGCTTGTGGCATTGTTGTACTATTAACCCTTGCACCCTTTTCCTTCCCAAAAGGCTGATAAATTTTTATCTAGATGCAGAAACAAAAAGCAACATCCTGGCCCATGCGGGTGAATACTCGTCTCAAGCATCCTGCTGTTTCACAGCTGGCAGCAACAGATAAATTCATTAGTTGTCTGAGCCAAGGTTCACCAGATGGAATCACATCCTGCTTAGAGGTAACGCTGGGTTATTGCAGCCTCAGGAGTAGAGGTAGCTTTGGGTATTAACTGATCTCACCTCCCAGGCTTTGGACAACCAGAAAATTTGGAACATCATTTGGAATCCTGAGGCCAAATACCCCAAACTTAAGAGGGGGTACTACAACTCACTTTGCAAAGCTTTACAGTGAAGTTTGCTTTGCTATCCAAGCCATAGGAAGGTTGTTATCTTTGTGTGGCTGATAAACAGCAATGATTTTAGGGTGAAAACAAGCAAGCCTCCCATTAAACTAGTGCGAAGCAGTATTAAAACTCATTTTTTCTACTTTTGAGAGACTTTTACATAGAGGTCTAGTAATGTTTTGACGTTTGGGGAAATGACAGCTTATATAACCAAATGGAAGCACCTAACATAGCATATGGGTAAAGTCCTTGGCAAGGACTATAAAATCAAAGGTAGATGAGGTATGGTGTTAATCAAAGCACATTTTCAAAAAAAGACGGTAGGGAATATGGTAAATATTTTAGGGAGATTAAGTAGTGGACTAATTAGTTGTCAGTGCTGGATTAATTGGACTCAATCTTAGAGTTCTTTTTCAACCAAAGGGACCCTATGAATCTCTGAAATATTGAAAAATTTTGTTGAAAAATTCAACACATCCTTGGTAGAGCCTCTGTAGGGGTGTGGAGGACCTTTGATCTTAAGAAACCCAGTGCATTTGTTGAGATTTCCAGTTAAATAACATCCCAGCATCCTCCCAGTCTTATGCCTGATGCAGAGTAGGGAGGTGAGCAGAGGTGGGAAGAAGATACTGCAAGATTGCCCAGCCTGGGGGCTCAGAGTGTGCTAAAAGCCCAACCTATGCTGGTCCTTACATGTCTCCTTTGAAATGAATGATGAGGACTTGCTGCAAGGTAGCCTGCCTGGAGGAGACAGTCAGACAGACATCAAAGGGCCCAGGCAAGGGTGCTCCCCAAAAACACTGTTTAAAGTCACTCGAAGTGAGCTGTCCAAGCTGGCCTGCTGGGCTGGGTGCTCTGGCATGAGCAGCAATGCTCCTGCAAATGGTCTGACCGTGCTGAACATGAACCCTCAAAGATTAAATTGGCACTTGCAAAATTCCATAATAAGAAGGGTTTAAAAGAAAGCAGCCATATGCTTCAGGAAAGGCATCATGCAGCCATCAGCCTGCATTGCCTACCACAACAGAGAGATGAGGAATCAAACAAAACAGGACCAGGCAACCTAAACCCCTAAAAACCCTGACTGCTTTCAGGCTCCACAGCAGGAACTCAGCCCTCACCATGGTTTCACGGTGTTCTACATTCACAAAATAAAACCTGCCTGGCTTTCTCATGAAGGTCCACAAAATGCTCTGACTGAAGCCAGAGGTCCCAGCATGGAAAATGCTCCTGTTCCAGGTCCCTGGCTGGGGGCTCCAGCAGGTGCCAACCAGCAGCTCCCTCTGTTTGGGCGACTGCCAGAGGTACCTTGGATTTTCTTTTTCTGACACTTACAAAGCTGTCTGACAGCAAGATGGAGAAATAGGCAGTTGAGCTCCTACAGCCTGTGAAAAGGAAACAAGCCCCTGGCCAAGGGAACAGGAGAGAAAAGAGGCACGTGGCATCTCCAGCTTTCCTAGCACTGTGTGGTAGCAGACATGAGAAATGACCCCCACTGCTTAAGCCCTTAACACTTAGAGAATTTCTTCTCGTAGTGTCAGATGGAAAATCTAAAAGCCTGGAAGTGTGGATGAAATCTCCGTTACAGGAAGGCACATAGTGACTGAATTCTCACAAGTCACTGAATTCTCATTTCTGCAGCTCAGTACAGCTCGATGTACAATTTGTTTTATCAGAAATGCTACCTGCTCCCTGGGATTCACCCCAGATCTATTCCAGGGCAACACTAAACAGATATTGCTCAAACTAAGGGACCTATGAGGCTGCCGAAGAAAAATACTAGGTAAGAAACACCAGCTGCCACTGTCTGGCTCAGAACTTCAAGAAGGAGCAGAATCAGCCCCAGTTCAGACTCCTGGTCACCATACCACTCCATGATCAATTAGAAGAGGTTCAGGCCATGCTGAAGACCTATGAGGCTCTGAAAGCTCAACTAAACATTTGGATGATTATCCAGATGGAGCCTTATGTGCAGATGTACAATACCCATTAGCATTAACTAATGCCTTGTAAGGGACCTCTGTAATATCCAGACTTCATGATAGCCAAAAAACACGTGGCCCTATGTCAGGCTCATTGCTATTTGCAGAAACAAAATCAAGGTGTGAAAAACCTGAAACAAACATAAAGGAAGAGGAGGTATTTCTTTGTTGGTTTCTCAGAGACCAGGTTCACAAGGGTGTAGAGGCACCACATGATTTACAAGTGGAGAGTGTATGTAACTGTCATATGGGAATCACATTCATGTACCAACACCTTCCTGTACGTCAACACACCTAACTGGTTTGGTAAAGGTTAAAAACCATCCTTTCTTCTTTTTCAATCACTGTGACAGTGAACTGAAACCTACTGATGCCACTAGTGCATCATACACAAAAAATCTGCTTTGGGTAAAACTTTCAGAAATGACTCAATGTTGAGTAACTCAGGTTTTGGTTGTATCTTGTGAGGGGAACTAGAAAGCAGTGTTATTCAAAGTGTTGTGTCATCAAGACATTTTTGGCATGATGTATCCCAACATTATATCCTAACAATTGCCAGGACCTGTAAAAGCATGTGGAAAAAATAGTGGTTTTATTTTTCCTGTGTCTATTTGAGGGGTTAGATATAATTGGTAATATAGGGCTTGCTACTACAAGTGAAAGTGTTAAATAAATGTGATAGTGGTTTTTATGATTAACTACCGCTAATAATCTATCTTTTCACGTGTGAGTAGAAGTATGTGATAAAGGCATTCCTTAGCAAGTTTGTGCAATTTACTCTCCAGCCATGACTCACTCCTTACCCTGAGAAGCAAAGCCCAGGTGACCCAGCTGTGGTGAACACAGAGCCATCACTGAGGTAGTATCCTTAGCAACATGAGCCACACAGAGAAACATCCAAAACATCTTCTACCTCCTGCTTGCTGTTCCTTGAAGTTGTTCTAAGAAAGCCAATGCTAAACCTTGTACCTGAATTTCACGGGTAGAATCAATGTATCACAAAGCAAATCCTTTCTCTTGAAAGCAAGTTATAACTTCAGCTACTGCCCTGACTTCAGGCTTAATAAGAAAAATAACATTAATTTTTTAAATCTAATATCTCCAAAACACTTTGGGCTCATAAAAAAATAACAGAAGAAGTTTCTGGGTCCTCAGCTGATACCGATTGTCATTAGAGATTTGTTGAAGTTAAGGAAATCATGGCAATTCGGAGCAATCAGCCCAAGATGAACGGGGTGTTTATGGGTTCCAGCTGCTCATGATCAAGGCTAGATTAAGAGCAGATAAATAGTTCACCCAGGAAAGATGCAGGGATGGTTTCTTGAGGATTGTTCTGTGGGACTTATTGCTGAGATAGTTGGAAGAAAAGTATCTCAGGGTTTTAGTGGTTTTTTTTCTTTTTTTGGAGATGTTGGACCAAAGAATTGGGAGCTGTTTGAAATGAAGAAGAATGCTTATAAACAAGTGGAAAAGTGCCCTTTGTGCATTCAAGGTATTGTGTCTGGTAGTCCTAAGTATTTCTGATTTTTGTGTGCGTTGCTTCTTAAAGTATCTCTGCTCCTTGCACTGCAGGCTTTTGGGGTAAAGTGTGTATGTTGTACTGTATTGAGATGCCACTTTTTGTGTTCACTGTAATCTTCATCAAAGTTCAGTAAGGCTGAATGTATGTACTTTCCTCTCTGCTGTAGGAATGTGGTCATGGAAGGAGTGTGCAGAAATGAGTGTATTGATTTATGCCTATCACTGTCTGACAGGAGCAGATGGGGGTCTTGGAGTTTTAGTTTAGCTGATGGGCTCTTCTAAACTTGACCTGGTTCTGCTGCTATTACATGTGAGTTACCTTTGATGCAGCTAGATCACTTTTGAAGTATTGTAGAAGGTGAAATGGAGTCAGCTTTGTAGGCAGTAATATCAGAATGAGATTATTTAGGCTGAAATGAGTCAATATTTGGAAAATTCCACTGTTGGTAACAAAACCTTGCCTGAGGGATGCTGATTGATGCTGCCTGTACCAGATGGGAGAGTGGGTTTGTAGCATGAGACTAAACCTGAGTGCTCCTGTGGACACCCCTAATGGGGATGCAGCTTGGGGGGAAAACATGAGGGTGCAGTCAGGAGAAGGCACATGTGGGCACCAAGTTATCTCCTTGGGGAAAGAATAGTCATGGGTTTCAGTTAAAGGAAGAAAAAGTAGTCTTGGAGAAGACATAAAAGGACAGATTTGAGCTCTGGCAGGGCTTGTTTGCCGTGGCCCTGTCCCCACCCAGCACGAGGGTGCCTGGCCTGCTATTCCAGGGCTGTGAGCTCCTGCTGGCATCAGAAGCAAGAGGCCTTGGCTGTGTTATGCTGACACTTGTTCTATAAAATTGACAGCAATAGTGAATGATAGCCCATATTTCTGCAATATCTTCTTCCTCGGGACACCTACCAACATGCCATTGACAATGCTTTTGGGGGCTGGATTTTGGCCAGGTTCTTGGAGAAGCAAAATTTTGGCCTTGGTCCCACAACAGGGAGCTCCAGTTCATAATGCTTATGATCAGGGATGAGGGACTTGCTTTTCCTTCTCCGTGCTAACTACCTCTCCTAAATAAATAACTCTTCTTCACAGCTTATGCAGGACTGTCTAGAGGGTCTTTAAGGGTGCTAACTGCCCAAACTGAGTACCTAGTTGGTCTTGGCTTGATGCTTAAACTCTGAAGCCCCTGCTTCTAGTTGAACAAGTGTATGAGCTCAAATGGGTGTTTTTAGGTGGGAGCAGGCTGCCTGTAGTGCCAGAGAGCAGATCTAATGACATATCACTGGAGCTGTTCTGGGCTAGACTACAGCAATAACTTATTAAATATAATTCTGAGGGAGCCAATTTTGGTGGTGTTAGAGTGACCACAAACATTTGAGGAAAAAAAATGAGTCCTCTTTCCATCCTTGGTCCGTTGCACAGCTCAGGACTTCTCTGGTTATTTGTGGACGGAATTTATTGTTGATTATTGTATTCCTTGGCATGAACTGAAATTTCAGCCTCCAGGTTCATGGCTGTTAACCATGGCGGAAAAAAGCGACCCATTTGTCTCACATAATGAGTTTGCCTGTGGAAGCTGTAGGTGCTGTGACTGACTTATGACTGTGGCTGGGTACTTGCATCAGGTGCAAACAAAAATGTCCAGTCTGGACTGGGTGCTTGTGAGTGTGACATGATGGTCCCTCCTGCAGATACTGGGCTGGGAGCAATGCTCCAAACCAGCTGTGGCTTACTGGTGCCCTTATGAAATCTACTGCTTCTGGGTTGAGTGTGGTTGTAAAGGTACAAAGGAGATGAATTGAACACACCTGATCCTTTTACAGTGAATTCTGGTAGAGCCTTTCTGCTCAAACTTTTTATCTTGCTCACTCTGACATTAGTAATTTGCTGATCTTTTTGATTCACCAGCATAAAATGAAACAGTCACGGATTTGCACTGCAGGAGCAAGGATGGGAGCTGAAGCTTTCAAGCACCTTATGTGTATGCAAAGGAGACTAATGCATCTGAGGCTGTGACTGCTCTAAAGACTACTTTAAATCCTTGAGTGTGGGCCTGAGTGGAGTTTGAACAAGCTGTGTGCTTATGCAATTAAGGCAAAGCTGTGCTGCTTCTTGAGCACTTACAGCTCTTGATAGGAATACAGACAGGTCAGACAATTGCTATGTGGTCATCTCTTTAATCCCTAAATGGAGGGAAATTGGCCCCTGTGGTGCATGGAGTAGCAGTGGGTTTCTCTCTCAGGCTGTGTAAGAGCCAACTCAGACTCTGAGCAGTGACTGCCATTTCAGCAGCACCTGTGCTCTTGTTTTGCTGCTGGTGGTGCTTGTTTTTGTGGATCAGGAGTCTGCAATCAATTCCAAAAATATCAACAGTACATTTTGAGCCCATGAGATCAGGAGTGGATGTGCACGTTGAAGAAAGCACTGAAGAAAAAAATCACACTTTAAAAGCAGCATGAATTTTATAATCACGGTAAAGGACTGACACACCAAGGCACTGTTTTTAAACAGAGTGAAACAGAAAATAAGGAATCAAAATTTCCATATTCTGTTTCAGGTTTTTTCAATAACTTCTATTTGGAGGTAAACAAGTGCCATCCTTCCCCACTTCTGCCTCCTACAGTCAAGGCAGAGCTGTAATTGGGAACAGAGCTGTCCTGACTTCAAGACTGTACAGTGATGGAAAGCCTTGGTGAAATGCTCCTATGGAGATATAAAATGATTAATCTACAGGCATCTGAGAACACTTATGACTTAGCTTTTGGTCTTGTATCTGTTATTTCACTTATGGGACCGTTAATAATCTCATAATGCACATCAGGCCTTATCTTAATGATTAAAAAATGATTAAAAAGGGTCTGTTTTATCTCTAACTAGCAAGAAATGCAATTATTTTAAGTAGTGCAACGTCCCTACCACTCAGAAGTGATATTAAATGGTTTTAATAACTTGGCTGAAGGGTTCTTTCGAGGTGCTGGAAGCACATCATCCCTCAGATGAGCATCTTTGTGACAGTTCTGGAGCTGGTGTGGGGGCAACACAGAGGGGCAGGGGGCCATGAGATCAGGGCAGAGGAAGGTGAAGAAACTGTAGGAATAAGTAAATTTACAGTGTCAGGTGTAGTACTTTAGCTTAAGAACAGCTGAGGAGGTATCTGGGAAAGGCCTGGGTGGGAAATCTAACAAGGATGACAGAGCTGGGGGACACAGAAGGATGAACACAAGCTGAGTGGAAAGGGAGAGGGCTGGAGATGGGCTGAGGGGGAAAAATCTCTTTTCCTTTGCCTCCTAATGCTGACCTGCTAGTCCCTGGGAGGCAGGGACAGTGCTGAGACCTGCCAGGTCTGCTGGCAGGGCTGGGGTGCTTCCCATTGTGATCCCCCAACTCTGACACTTCCAGTGCTCCTCAAAACCCCACAGCTTCACCCAGAGATAATTAACTGTGTTATTAGCAGGGATCAGATTTCTGTTTTAAGTGGAATAAATCTAACTGTAAGCACGTGGGTGTGACGTAGATGAGCTTAAGCCATTTCTGAGGGTTTTTCACTTGTTCTTCCCTCGCAGGAGACATGTTTGATCTCCCCAACAGCCTTTACACATCGGCAGTAGAGTTAAGAACTAAAGCAGAATAAAAAATGGACAGTTTTTCAACCTTGTCACATCTCTAGTATGGTGTTCTGCTGCTCAATTCAAATGAACCCAGTACAGAAGCTAATTGCTGATAAACTGGGATCTTTCAAAACTCCAATTAAAGGCAATTTTATATCTCCCTGTTATTAGGAAGAATATAACTGCTGCTGGACACATAGCAATTAGCAAGACCAGCTGACCAACTGAGGGGTGGACTGACCTGCTTTAGAAATGGACAAGGCTCTGCTGAGCAAATTGGAATTAAACTGACTGATGCTATAGAAATTTGGCCTGTTATTCCTCCTGCACACCCCAACAATGCAGCTTTGAAGTGATGTTTGAGCAGTAAGTTGCAGGTATGTGCCTGTGCTGGGCTAAGTAAAGCCAACTTGATATGAACCCAGCCCAGCAAACATTATCAATGTGTGCCTGAAGCACAAGGGTCACAAGAATCTGTGAGGTTGCATCAGAAGTGCAGACCTTCAGTTCTGTACTGGAGAAGCTTTACATAAGTGACACCTAAATAATTTTCTGCCCAGCTCCCTACTTTCCACCTTGCTTCATTTCTGGTGAAACCCCTATTGAAATTGCACTGCCTCACACCTTTATTAACAACCAAATATTCCACCCAGGAGTGTCTGCCTGGGCACGCAGAAGTGAGTCCCTGGCCACGTGGGAGCTGGAGTGACTTTGCCACTCAGTTCAGCCAGCACTAAAACTATTCCTGTTAAAGTGCCCTTCTACAGTTGCACTGCAACATCTCTGCTCTAGACCTCTAGTTAAATGCATGTTAAAGTCCAGGATCAATCTGCCTGGCAGTAAACTAATGGTCCATGGTGTAGCTACTGCTGTGATGCCTCTTCCATTAAGAGAGTCAGTGTTGCCTTAAGCGGCTTGTACGTCCAGAATAATGGTGCTTGTGGCTTGCACCTGCATTGGGGGTGATGCTTGTTGCATTTAAACCAGATTATATGGCCCAAAAGGCATTGCTCAGCCCAAGAGGCACTGCAGAGCTGCAGTGTTCCAAAGGGAGACTTTTGGACTTCTGCCATGTCCCTCCATGCATCGTTTCAGGAAGTTTGTGCAGACCCCTTTGCCGATTGGATTTTGCTGCCTCTGCCTGCCCTTCACCTGCAGGGATGTTGCAAGCATCAGTACTGCTGTGTTTGCAGCCTTGAACAAGCAAGCAAAAGCCAGGGGACTCCTTTGCTACCTCTGCCCCTCTGCTGGCACAACATCCAGCATCTGGCTATGGGTCCACCGATCTAGAAAGTGACCCTTAAATATTAAGGGCAGAGATGTTGGGCCATTCTGGACACATGCAAGGTTCCAGTACCCTGGGCTGCCTCTGGCATTTTGGATAGTAGCCTAGAAGGCACTGGACCTGGAAAGTTGGGATCTCCCAGCAGCCTGCCACTTGGCATGCAAAGCAGCACAGAGAAGGGGTGACTTCTCCAGCTCTCTTAAAAGAAAAAGGAGAAAAGGGAATAAGAAACATTTACCAGCTTTGAAGGCGGGAAGGATGCTGAGGCTTTCTGCTTTCCTTTCCCATTGCCGTGCTCCTGGTCTCTCTTGGGCCCCATGTTGTAAATCCTATGCTCCCATCGGAGGAGTGCTGGCTGCAGGCTCCCTCCAGAGCCCCTTGACGCAATCTGGGTCATTCAGAGAAGGTTGTCAGGAATGATCCTACACCTCCCTGCTGTGCTGGCACTGAGCTTTGCCTTACAGGGCATGACAGGTGCTGGGTTGATCCTGAGTCATGTTCTTAAACCTGTCTGACCCAAGCCACCACAGCCCTGGGGTCCTGAGTTTAGGCAGTTTTGGGACACCATGTTGGAGACACAGGGGAAGTACCCTGTGGCATCTAGCTACCCATTTTTTTGGGTGGCGAGAAGTCAGTGATGGAGGCTAGGACAGGGTATCCCTGTGAGGCAAAACCCACCTGACAAGGGGCTGCTAGAAAATAAGGGGGTTTTGAGCAGGGCAATGAAGCCCTCCTGGGGAAAGGCAGGAGCAGATTATGACAGAGAGCTAATCTGTATGGCTGTTTCATAAGTTTCCCCAGTGCCTGGACTCTGTGCTCAGCAACAGACACTAACAGAGACTATATGTGCTGAGAATAACTGATTTCTCAGAAGCACCATGTCAAAATATGTGGAAGTTTAGAGCAAACTAATGTCAGTTTCTTTGTATTTTAGTGTTATCTAACAACCTCTCTCCCCATTCCCACACCAGGTTAATATGGGGTTGGGGGGTAGATGTGCTGTCAAGCACCACAGTTTGGTGGAGGCCACCCTTCACCTGGGGATTCACAAGAAATGTGAGCTGCCACCTCTTTCCTTGACCTTATTTTTGGTGTTTGCACAGACATGTGTAAATCTAACTCCTAACATGACAAACCTAACTCCAAAACTGCTCAGATCATTGTCAATCTTCTACTCATTTACAGCAGATGAAATTCACAAGCAAAGGCAGAATGCAGGTGCTCCTCCAGCCCCGGGACCACACCACAATGGATTTTGCTACTGCTGGTCCCTGTGCTCAGACCAACTGTGCTGCACAGCAAAAATCACAAACAATTAATTTCCAAGACTTTCCAGATTGCTATTATGTGGAAATGAAGACTTAAGTTCCCATCTGGACACTTGTCCTATTCAGCTGCAAGTTTTTATCCAAATTATTTAAATGCTTGCTGCCTCAGTTTTTATGTTTGTAAGTCCCTAACCTGCCTGTTTGCTATTCCTGGATTAAAATTACTGTGAAGGATACAGTTCCTCTTCTAGCAGCTGCTGCTTCTTGTACATGTTTGGAAAAGCAGACTCTGAATGTATTTTGGGGAATATAGATATTCCAAATCAGCTCAGGGCTGGAGTAATGCCACTGCTGTGGGTATAGCACGATGTCTGTAAGCTGGGCAGTGTGGAAGTTTGTGTGCAAGTCCTCAGTCCTTCTCTGTTTTAAATGCAAACATAAACGACTCCAATTCCCCCTAAAGTCAATAAAGATCACAAATATGAAGTCAAATAAGACCCAAAAGCCCAATAAAGTGTATTAAAGCTGGCAGTATGTTTTAATTTACTACTTCTACACCTTCAATTTGCCTGACACAGCTGGGAAGTGCTGCCAGTGAACGCTGCATGAGCTCCTGTGTGTGTGAAGTTGGAGGGGGACGGACAGCGAGTTACCCGCTGGCTGAGAGCCACAGCTTGGAATTTCCTGACAGTTTTTCCTTGTGGTTCCAAGAGCAGCTTGCTGTCAGGGAGTGTTTCTTGTGTCCCTTCCCTACCCCATATGCTGTTTTCAGTCTCCATTGCATCATTCTGGAGTATTTTGTTTTCCAAATGAGGTCCACAGGGTGCTCTAAGCTGTCCCCTTGTGAAACATCACAGTATGCACCACTTAAATGTTACTCTAAGCCTCTGACTCCAGCCTGCACATGCTACCAACATCGAGTTCGTTCCTCAGAAGAGCAAGTGTAATTTATAAATCAAAACAGCACTTGAAACTGTTTGACTAATAAAATGTCCTTCACTTGACTCCTCAGTTTAAGCCTGGCTCGTGCCACCCTCTTTTCAGATGTAATCGCTCTAGGAAATACTTTTTCAGTGTGCACTTAGCAGCAGAGCCTGAATTTGCTCTAATACATGCTTTACTGTTTACTCCCCAACACCTCAAGCAGCCTGTCTAAGCTCTCAGTACCATCCCCATCCCAAATGCTTCAGCCCATCCTGCAGCTTCCCCCCATAAGGATCAGGTTTACCTTAGCAGCAGCGGAGCAGCAGTGCCCAAAATGGAGATTTCAATGGGATGTGAGAGGGAGACTTTACCTCTCATCTACATACTCCTGTAATTTCCACCTTTGGGAAAACAGCCTATCTACAAGCAGAAGGTTTCCATGTATCTTGTCTCTCAATGTCTTCAAATACTTCTTGCTGCTCTTGTAGTTTCCAGGCAGTTTTAATTATTTTGTTTTTAAATAGAGGCGAAGCACCAGAATTCAGTAACTGTACAGAAAGAAGACGTCAGAAGGAAGTGGGTGTGAAGACCCTCTGAATAAAGTCAGCCCAAAAAAAGCTGAGCTTTCTCTCTCCCAACTTTATTTCACGAAGCTCCTTGTTATCCCCACCTTTATAAAAACTCTTCTTCCCATCTGCTCTGCCTGTGCATCCCTGACTGCCGGGGCTCCTCTGGGACATGATGGCCATTCCCGTGAGGGCAGGGTGCTCGGCGTGGAGTCGGAGCCTTTGCTGTCATTTGCCAAAATTCATCCCTCTCACCTGCTCCTGGGAAGAACAGTGTAGGAGTCAGGCAGAAAAGCGAGCTCAGGCTGGGGCAGTCCCAATATTGTGCTGAGCCCGTGGCCAGCGCACAGACAGGCAGCACCTCTCCTGGCCAACCTTTACTTCCCGAAATGTCAGGGCTGTGCAGAAGCAGGCGTTCAGCTCTTTCTCCAGCGCTCACTCATCCCTGTGTACCCTTGCATGTGCTGGTGTGAAATCAGGGGCTTCCCAGACTTTCCCTCAGTCACCTCCATCAGATCACTTTGTCCTTGGGTGGTATTTGCTTTTCTGAGTCAAGAGCATGCCGGAGAGACGTTCCCGTTCGTCTCCGGCTGCTTGCTGATTTCCCACGCTGCGCACTTGCTGTTTGCTCCTATGGCAAAAATAAAAGCTGCTTTTGCTGGTGTGGTCCACAGTTGGACTTTTTCCCTCTCTGTTTAAAATGTAAGGTCTCACAAATTAAGAAGCTACAGCCTGTCTAGATCTTATACCAGTCAGTCTCTGATTCATCAGAGAATCTCCTTGGTAACTAGCTGTTCCTCTCTGATTTGCTACTAAAAAGCTCTCCCAATTTAAAGATAAAATACAGTGAAACAGAAAGAGGAGCTACACCATATAGATACCTTATACAGAAGCATATGCCTTGTGTGCAAGCAGCTATACTGGATATTTTCTGACGTGTGTGGGAAGCAGCCTCTCTGTAAGACAGCACAATATTACCCTACGGATGGCAAATGTGCCCCAGCTGCCTCATCTCTGCCAGAAATCCTTTTTTGCTGCTCCAGGGCCAGTAACCCCATCTGCAGGGTAAATAATCCCACAGGAGAAGATGAGGTTGGCATTTAACAAGGGGCTCAGCAGTTCACGCTTTAATAAGACAGATTTCTGGCCTTGCGTGGGACTGATTGCCAAGTACAAAGATTCAGGGATGGGGTGACTTTCTGCAGGAGGTGTGCCTGGTGTGTTTGATGCTGCCTGGTTGCCCTCTGGCTCTGGTAATGAGCCCCTGCTGCCTGACCCCCTCCTCAGCACACAGCAAAGTGCTGCCTGCACTCTGGTGTCTGTTGGAGTCAGAGGGAAGGCGCTCACTGAAGATTCGGGAAGGTTTTTTTGTTGATGGTTTGTTTTTTTTTTCCCTAAGAACCAGCATTGCTGGAAAAGTTGATCCAAAGTGAGGCTTAGAACACTTTGTGTTTGAAATAGTGAGTAACTGTGCTCAGAAAGTCAGTGTAAGTGAAGAGTTTGACCCACGAGTGCCTGAGGCCAGGAAACTCTGTGGTGAGAGTTGCCTGGGGTTATTAAAGGATGAGGCAATGGTACAGAGCTAGAAATGAGTATTCATGTTATGCATGTCTGGTGCACCTGCAACCAGAAAGCTCTGACTCCCTGTGCTTGCTGTGCCTGCTCCAGCAGGACTGTGCTGCTCTGAGTGGGGCTTTCTGTGATGCTGAGCCCACCGGGGTAGAGGAGGGGACAGACAATTCTAAAAGAGTGCAGCTGAGCTGCTTTCAATTCTTTTTACCAGATAAATCAGAAATCCAAAACCATTCCTAGATTTCCCTTGCAAAACCCAGCCAGCAGCCCTTGCCCTGTCTCTTGGCAGAAGCAAACAGAGGGAGAGGGGAGAGAGAGGCAGGTCCACAGCCCAGGCACTGGTCAAGTCACCTTCCTCTCCGTATTTTCTCATTGGCCTTATGCACCTTCTGTCCCACAGCACTAATTCCTCTGAACTGATACAACAAATAGCAACAAAGCAGCAGATCCATGAGGTTTTTTTATCCCTGCAAGAGGCTTTTGAGCTCACTGTGAGAGCTTGCTCAGCCCTGGGAAGCACCCAGCAGCTGGAGGAAGGCTCCTGCAGGCAGCTCTGGCAGTAGGGCTATTGACACCATTGACTTGAGACAAAATCTGTGTTCCCATAAGGTGTTGTGACATCTCTAATGTCTGGGCAGGAGAAGCACAGGATTATATACTCTGCTTGGGAAGGTACGATCCAGACCTGCTCAGATTCAGACCTGTGGTAGAAGATTGTTTAATCTTAGCAGGCAAAAGCTTGTGTGTAAATGTGCTGCCCCATACCAGCAAAGCCAAAAGTCCTCATACCTTCATTTATCAAGTAATATGGGTGACAATAAACTGGTTCTGATAAACAAGGGTTGAGATAATCAAGCTCATTTTTGATGCAATTGAACATGTCAGGAACACGACCTCATTCTGGATAAGGGAAGAGCTTTTAGATAATCAAAGCTGTGATAAGCAAGGCCTGCCTTGTCCCCCCTTGATCAGGGGAAAAGGGAAGACTGATGCTCATCCTTCTCCTTCCTGCTCTCCTGCTGCCACTGTGGGTGCTGAGGCTTGGGGAGGGCAGGTGAGCCCCTGCTCCGTGGGGTCTCGTGCTGCTGCTTCAGACCCGAAAGGAAATACAAGAAGCTTTTCCTCTGCCTCTTTCCTGCCTTTTAGTTTTCTTCCTGAAGCTTCAAAACCTTTGCTGCTACCAGATCTTTGGGCCCACGCCTCTTGGAGGGAAGTAGTGAGGCAGAAGGAGCCCCTGATGGGAGCGATGTCTGCAGGCAGCCTGTCCTGCCCCGTGGAGGCAGTGGGCAGAGCTGAAGATGGACTGTTTACCTTTGATGAAGCTCTGGAGCAGTCAGATATGAATTTTTATGTTATACATTTTAATCACACTGTTGTGACCCGGACCATGGCATGGGGAGAAGTTGAAAAGCATCAAAACCTGCCTATTCCTCACCCCTCACCTGATGCCTGCATTCTTCAATTGGCTCCCCTGAAGATGCCTGCAGACAACATCTCCTTGTCAGGGTTATTGCCCACCCTGTGTGGTTTTGGTTACAAATTCCTATTTATATATATACACAAAAAACAGCTTATGTACAGCGTTTTGCTCTTCCTCTCTCCTTTGCAATGTGTTTCTATTTTGGGAAGAGGAGCAAAGGTGGTTGCAGCTATTTATAGCAGGGGAAGGTGCATGACAAAGGATGCCCACAGCCTGGATGGGCACAGGGCTGTCTACCTGAGGGCAACAGGGGGCCCTTGCCATCAGAGACATAGGGTTTTTTGCTTTTTTGTGTCTCTTCCATTTTATTTCATATGCTTGTCTAATGCTGGATGAGATATGAACTTAAAGGACTGTTAGTGGCAATAAAAAAAAGGAAAAGAAACGTGTGGAGCATCGGCAAGTATTTTTTATGAATTAGATCTCTTGAGATGAAAGCTTCATTACAGTGAAACAATGAGCCCACTACACTCTTAGTAGTACAAATGGGTTTCATTTGTATTAGGAAGATACAAGCTTATTACTTTTAGTTTGTTCCTCTAGCACCAGGAATGTTTAATGTGATAATCAATGTAATTGAGGAACTGAAATTACAGAAAATTGCAATACTCTCAGGAGTGATAATGGCTACAACTGCAGCATGGTCGAAAGGTTGGGAAATGGGCACAGGTGTGGTTAAAGCAGACTCACATTCCAAGTGTGGATGATTCCCTGTCAAGCTGGGATCTGTGGGAGTGCATCAGGCAGCTCCAGTGCAGCACTTGCACCAGGGGCACCTATGTTTGAACACATCTTTCCTGAGTTATTTGCAAAGCTGGATAGGGTCACAGTTTGGCCAGTTTGGTTTTTGGGATTTTTTTTCCTCCTCTCTCTCCCCAGAAATTGCAAAAGGCACACTTTTTACACCAAAGCACTATTGCCAAATTCCCAGCTCCTTTCATAAGTACAGTGTTGCTAAAGATTTTCAATTAAATGTTTCAGAGCCTTTAACATAGACAAAACAGCATTTCCTCTCCAGCCTACTGCTCATAAAATATGATGCTGTTCTGTGAAATTTTTCACCTCTGAAAGTCTGCAGCAGGCACCCACCACACTTCCAGCCCAAGTTCTATGAAAAGCATAGCTCCTTGGAGGACCTGCCAGCTATAGGAAGGTCACCTATAGCCCAGCAGCATGGAGCTCCTACTCCAGCTTTGGGGAGCTGCTGGTTGCCATGTACCAAATCCAACCACTCCAGGCAATTTCCCTGCTCATTTCATTCCCTCCGTGATACAGGGGGGATTTTTTGGTTGCTTGTTGGTGGTTTACTCTGTGTGTTAGTCCCTAGAAAAGGTGGTGAGAAGGAAGGCAGCTCCTTGTCTCTGCCGTGGCAGCTGCCCACGGAGCAAGAAGGATGCATGGGGCACCTGGGCTGCACTGCAGGGTGCCAGACATCAACCTGGGCAGTGATGGGTGAGGAGAAATACCTAGAACCCAGGAAAGATTGAATATATTTCACATGCACCTTCTGAAGCTGCTGAATTCAGAGCCTACAAGAGTGCAGCCAGGCTTGTTTTTGTCCCTCTCCATTTTAATCTGTTTCACTCTGAGGAAGGAAATTTTCTCTGTTAGAAAAGTTGCCTTGCTCTAGTGGTTTCTAACAAATCACGGCTGTAGTCACCAAAAGCTGTTTGGTGCCCTCCCTTTTGGGAGAGCTCTCCTCCTGTGCCAGGACAGGCTCCTGTCTGGCAGCACTGGAGCCGGTGCCCAGCGCTGCCCCACATCACAGAGCTTCCTCCCTCTGCCAGTCTTGAACACAGAACTACAGAGAAACCAGGTCTGTCCATCAAAAGAACTCACTTCAGCACGTGCCTTCAGCTGTGCCATGAGTTAGAGTCAAGCCTATTGCAATCAGATGGTGCTTCGAGGGAAACTCGGGAAGGCAGAGCTGAAGGTGGTGCTTCACGGGCTGTAGTGTTCATGCTCTTAACGCAATTGCTTACATTACAAAGCAATTATCAGGGTTTAAAATTTCAACAGCATTTGGAAGGCGTATATGCCTGGGGGTTTTCCATTTGCAGAGATGTTTCTTTTATTGTACCTACTTGCCTAGTAACTTCACCATTTTAAACACATCAGAGTGTTTTAGAAACCTATTTGTGATCTTTGTTGAAAAACAAAGGCAATCCTGCCAGCTCCACACAGAATACTTGCTCCCTCGCAAGCTGCTCCTAAGGCTCAGTTTGGGTTTTGTGAGATTTAATGAGGTAAAACCCCCCGTACAGTGTTTTCTGCTCCTTTTCTTAAATTTTGGCAGCACATCATTCAGCTGGGGCCCCGCACTTCAGTGCTCTCTCTATCACTGTGACACCATCAGCTTTTCCTCCTCTGTCCAACCCCTTCAGGAGCAGCAGTCACTCTTGCAGTAAATTTTCGCTTGGAATAACACATCATTCTTGTGGCCCGCTCCCGGTGCCCTGCAGACAGGCTGGCTGAGGGGCTGGGAAGTGTAAACCTCCTCCATCAGCTGCTAAAGACAGAATTTGCTGCTGATAATTTGAGGTGGTGCCATGGCCGAAAGCAGGGCTTGGGCAGGTCCAGTCCAGCCCAGAAGGGCCAGAACTGAACTGGGACCTACTGGAGGAGGTAATTCAGACAACCCTTATCACTTAGCAAGGGAGAGACTTTCTGTAGAGAGGACTATGTCCAAACCAGTCAATTCTACACTTCCCAGCAGTGGTACAGTTTCCTTAAACAGCATCACAGACTAATTATCACACAACTGTTTATCACGAGCACAATGCACATGAAACCACGAGGGTAATTTCCATAGTAACCATGACCATCCTATGTAGGGATGCAAATGCCAGAATGTTGCACACTTGATAGTACCATGCACCTGTGTGCCCGTGCAATAAAGCACATGCTCTTCTGGTAGCCAGTGTTTTCTTTCTGGGATTCCACTCCTTGGCTTAGAAGCATTTGCAAAACCTTGATTACTCATTTGTAATGCTCTTGCACTAGACACATGCTTCTGTGTAATGTCTTTAAGGTTATGTGGAATTCTATTTGCAATCCCTCTCATAAAAAAAAAATAACACAAACCACTTGCTGCTAAATCTGTCTGTCAGCAAGCAAATGCCAGGAACCAAAATGACTATTGTTATTACTGTTATTTGCACCATTCCAAAATCCATTAATTTGCTTGTTGCAGTGTTAGGTAATGAACGCTTCTGCAGCAAGGTCACAACTCCATTTTACATCAAATAACTATCTTTTCTCATGTATGATACATGAAGCATATTTCTTGCTTAGGGTCTAATGTTTTATTAACATTATTTTCCTTTGTTCTTTCTTACAGATTGTCTATTATGACTGTAAAGATTGCCTTCATGACGTGTCTTTTTAAATTCAATGCATAATTACATAAAACAGAAATTCGTCTGATGCTACATTAACAAATCTCTCATAATTTTCTTTGAACAGGGGGACATGCTGCTATTATTTACCAGAAAACATTGATTTAGCTAAGCTTCATGGAATTTTTCAGTCGCTGACACATGTATTGGATATGGGCAGAGTAGTGATGGAAATGATGTGAAAGAAAACTGTTCAGTTCAAGCCAAAAAGACTAATGGAAGTAGTAAAAATAGTAAAGATATGAAAGCAAGAAGTACTGAAATAAATATCTGAGATGGGAACTTGCAGGGAAGGTTCACTGCAGCTGTGGATGCGCCTGGATGAGTGTCAGCCTGGGTTAATTTGCAGGGTGACAGATGTCTTGGGAACAGGCAAATGCTGAAGAACAGAGCTGGTGTCCCTGGGCCAGGTCTGCTCATGGAGCTGAGCCACTCTCAGGTGTCCTTGGAGCATCACTGACTTACTGCAGCTGTGGCTTTGGCGCTTGTCTTTAAGGATGATTGTGCAATCCTACACCTTTGCAAAAAAAGCCTCACCTCCCTCCTGGCAGCACAAACACAATTTTGATTGACTGATCCTACACTGCTTGATCTGCTTCATCCCATTCAGCTGGTTTTGTTTCACCTCTGGCTCTTTCTTTGACCCCAATTTTCCCTTGACTGACTCTAAGAGACCCAGCAAGAGGTGATTAGTGCTGCCAGGTGTCTCTGGTTCCCCCAGCTCCTCCTCAAGAAGGCTGGTCCTAAATTTATTTAGGCTGCTCCTAAATCCCCACCTATACTACTCCAAGATGTGATTTCACAGTCCCCTTGCTGTACCTGAAGGACCCTGAAGGGTGCCCCCAATTGTTGTAGTATCCCTGTGCAAGGATGGAGCAGCAACATGATCCCCACACCTGAAACTTTGAATTTGCAGAAGGTAAGCGCTGCTGTTACTGTTTTGTAGATAAAAACCGTACTGGTTGGCAGATATTAAATGTTTGGCTCAAGGTCACAGCGAGTATCTTTGAAGTCACTTGATAAACACTTCATTCGCAGCAAAGGATGTGCTCTGGGCTGTGATCTTATCCTGGAACAAACACTGAGATACATTCCTCCTCTTTCATTCTACTCTAGTGGTATATGTTGCTCACAGTTAATAATCAGTGAAAGATCATTAATTTTGCCTTCTGATATATGTTTTTAATTTCTTTATTCATAATAAGTTCATTGCTGCAGCAGCAGGAATGAAATATGTGATACTACTGGAATTTCTTTGCAATTCAGCATTAATTAATGTCCACTTCTTGCACAGCGTTAACAATAACGTGCCCAATTTTTCAGAGGTTGATGTGGAAAATTCTCTTTTCTAGCTGGCAAGAAGTGAGATTTGCATTTTTTAGCCTTTTGTTTAAAACTGGGCCTGAAGGGGTTTGAAGTGTTGTAGCAAACCTGGATGTAGCACCCTTGTTGTCCAACCTGGTGCCATGCAATTGGGATTCCAGTCCACCCGCTCACCTTGTCTCTTCATGTTTGCTAGTCAGCACATGGAAGGACATCCCATTTCCACAGAGACCATGATGAACTTTTTGTTAGGAAAACAGGTCTGTCAGCCCTTATTCCTCCTCCTCCAGCAGAGTTTTAGTTAAATGCACCGTGACACTTGCTACCTCTGAGACCCTTTCCTTCCCCTTGCACAGGATGGGTTCCTGGGTTCTCTATGGTGATTTTCCTTCCCTGTCCATTGTAATAATAACATGCTTCAAGTTTTGCTGGTCTTTGTCTCTCTGGAGGATTAGACATGCCATTTGGCAAAACTGGCCATCTAGGGATACAAATATGTTACCAAAATCAAGTCACCATTTGCCTTTACTGTGAGACTTGTCTTAATACTATTGCAAGGTTGAACTCATTTCTTCAGTGGTTAAAAGGATGGATTTACTGGCCTGAAATGATAATTTTTATTTCATCATACCTTGCTGCTGTTTTGTGCATGTTTGCCTCCTCAGCCCTGTCTGAGGGAAAGGAGGGGCTTAGGGTTGGGAAACTCTGACCTGTGGCTTTTGGTAGAGAGTGGGGAGCAGTCAGATTGACAGTTCATGAGTTGTTAGTATTGTGCATCCCTCTTCACTTAATATTCTCCCTAGTTCAGCAGCAGAATGAGGTTTGGCCTTCAGCACCACTCTGAATGTCTCTGTTGTGAGGATTAAGAGAGTAACTTGCTGTCAGAAGTCCAAGGCTGTTGCACTCCCTATTCCTGACCCTTTAAAGCATGGTGTGACCTTTTGAATATACAAAGAGAGCTGAGAACATAAATGCACACATATTTAAACAAGAGATGCTGCTTCCTTTCGTGAGAGCCCTGTCAGGCTGTGTGGGAACGGGATGATGTTGCGTGGCAGACTTTGGAATTTCTGTGTGACCTTGCTGCTAAAAGCTTCATCTTGCAGCACCAGGGAATACCACTGAACTTGTGCATGAACTCTAAATATTTGCTGTTCTGAGGCTGCTGAATGAGCAGCTGTGGAAGCCAGTGCTTCACTCTGCATGCTTGGGATAGCATTCCCAAAAGCTCTTGCCGTGGCCCAGACCATAAATACAGGCAGTGTCTGAGGACTGCCCGGGGATAGGGCAGCCTCACAGTGTGGAGGGCTGTGCTCAAGGGGGTTCACCCCATCCCCATGGCCATCTCTGACACCTCACTGCAGGCACCAGGTGTGCTTGAGCTAGAGCAGCAGCTTTGCTGGCTGGGACAGTTGCAGCTGGGGAATCCTGCACCCTAACAAGACTCACCTCTTTGCTGCTTATTTTCCAGCCCTGCTTTGCTCCAGGTTGGAGCTCACGCAGTGCTTGTGCAAAGCAGCAGTCATAAAGCCAAATTTTGGATAGGCTTTGGGAATGTGGAGGCACTTTGAGGTCTTGTGCACCAGGGATGTACCAGAAGCTGCATCTGGCTGTTCTGCCCCAGGAGGGCAACCAGGGCAAACTGCTCCTTTCATACCTCTGCACTGTCACATTGGAAAGAAAATGGAGGTGACAATTATTGTGGTTTCCCATCCTTGCTTGGCAGGGAGATGGCACTCACTGTCACAGCCAAGCCTGCCATCTCCTGACCCAACAGCTTTGGTGGAAAAACTCAGAGGGAGGGATATTGGATCCTGCTCCATCCTGCTTCACTGACTTGTCATTAGGAAAGTTCTTGCTTTTGTTTTTGTGTCTAATTTGGAATATGTCTAGATTTCAATCAAGAAAAATGAACAATGAAGAACACTAATTACTGCAGTCTGAGGGCAATGGCATCACTGTCCCCATATTGCATCTGACTTACTGGGCCTAAGGGAGGGGCTAAATACAAATTCCAGCAGTAGCACAGGCTCTTTGGTAATGTACCATCTCACTTATAAATGTGCTTTGCAGAAAAATAACTACTTAAAACCTTCCTCTTTGCTACACTCACTGACTAATACAGCCCTGAGTTAGTATGATGCTGTCTTTGCAAAGCTCCTCTTTGCATCTGTCTGTGCTGAATTCACACGCAGAAGTTTTTACGATGAAATGAATTGCTAAAATTCCTAATGAATTTAGTTATCAGAGAGGCTTTTCTAATAAAGATAATATACGTCAGCAGAGCTGGCAGGTTTTTACTGGGGCAATTCTTCATTGAGTCCAGAGTAGATTTCTGTGATAAATCTTGTTAGTGCTGTCACTCTTGGTCCTAATGGTGTGAATAGCCATTTAGCTTGAGAAACAGCAGAGCCATTCAGTGGCTCGTGGGTTTTGGCATCAGGCTCAAGTGTTCTCCAGCCTTTCCTGTCTTTTGCCAATCTCTCTGACTAATTCACAAACTCTTTTATAATGCAAGAGAGGCTCCCACAATGTATCCCTTAACCTCTGCTGTTTAGACTCCTATGATAGATGTTGCCTGCTCTCATTGCAGGATGCGATCCCTGCTGCAGTTACCTGGCTGCATTATCAGAGACTGAGGTAACACTTTGTTCTTAGAGCACCTGCATGATTTGTTTTATATCTTTGCCTTTCAAAAGCTTTTGAATTGCACTTCCTCTCTGGCTTTCACAGCCGGTTGCAGCTCTGGACTGAACTGAAGCCTAAGAGATAAGCCCTGCTCTGTGTTTTTTGTGTGGAGTACAGCAGGTTCATTCATTACAGGGGATGCTGCTGCCTGTTGAGCCACCCCCAACCAGTTGTGTATCCCTTGAGCATCACAATCTGCCCCATGGAGAAACCCACAGCCTGAGGCTGTGAGTCCACAGCTGTGATGTTTGCTTGCTATCATGAGGACAGTGATCTTGTTTCCCTGGTCACAGCGTAATGCAGGACACATACCCTGCAAATGGGGACAAGTAGGGAATTTGGAAACAGCTGGCCTGTGCCTGGTACCTGGGACTAGTGCTCTTCCTTGCTACATGCTGTATGGGACCAGTGGATCTGAGTCCCACTGTGTCAGCTGCATTCTAGCAAGGGGTGGGAGACTTTCTTTATATTTCTTCTTTTAAAATATCTGTTGCTGTTCTTACTTGTCAACAAACACAGGTGTCTGCAGCAGAGACAGTATCGTAATGAGTTGTTTAGCATCTGTGGAGATCTTGGCAAAAGCCCCAAAAATTGAATAAATGCTAGATAGTTCAGTGAGACCTGTATCAGTTTTATTTAATACTGACCTTCCAAGAAGTCCTTGGATGATGTGAACTGGCTGTTATTGGTAGCAGAGAAAATAAAGTTGCAGCAGTTTACACCAGCTGAGCACCTGGTCATTATATCTACTGTTGTAAAAGTTGCTGTGGAAGCACAAGCTAAAATAACTATTCATCTTTGATCCCTCAGCAATTCAAGAGCCTTTAGTAATCTCTAAGATTAGGGTTATAGAGAGATCGAATTTTATATACAACCCACTTAAACCACGTTTACAACATGTTTCAGTTCAAACAGGAAAGTACTGCACGTGCAATATGTGTGGGGCTCCCCTCCTTCTCTGTGCAAGTGCAAGTCTGTGGTGCCTTGAAAGTCAGACTCTGAAATGCTGTGGGTGCTCTGAGCTGAAGGCCAGCACTGCTGGGACAGCATCCCGTATTTCCAGAGGAGAAAGTGGAGCTGGGTAGGAGTTACCACATATTTACCTATTCTTGGAGAACAGAGATGGAACCAGGTTGTGTTTGAGAGATGCTGTAAAACCATTAGAGGAATGTACTCTCCTGCAGGACTGGAGTTAGTGGCTTTGCTGCCATTACAAGTTTCCAGGTGACTTTAATTACAATCCTACGTGGGGGAGGGTGTAAAACACAATGGCACAAATAAACAAAATGATCCAGCTAGTAGGAGGCACAGTTGCAGCCTCTTAGTTTCCAATGCAACATATGCTCCAGCCACTATTTCTAGATTCCCTGTGTATTAATACATGTCTTATAAGGAGCAATGAATGAGAGGGCTTTCAAATGCCAAAGCAGCAAGTCACTGAGTCCAGGAGCCAGCTTGTTTTTGGCTGTCTCAGGCCAAGCCTGGGACTGCTCCCCAGGCTTCAGTGGAGTGATAGTGGGTTTACCCTGGGAAAAATCATAATTCAGGCTGCAAAGCAGAACAGAGTGAATTTTGTTGCTTGCTTGCCAAAGTCTTGTTCTTTGAAAGTCAGCTCTGGTCTTGTGTAGGACAGTGCAAAAGAATGGATTTAGTAAAGGTTAGGATGTTTCAGTGACTGAAGGAAAATTGTTTTCTTCCCTCAGCTTGCAGTAGTAATGCTATGTATCTGTTCATAGGTTTCTTAAACTATTTGTGTCCTTCCAGCAATATTTGATACCCTGGGTATCTCACAGGCTGCAGAAAATATTTACTCTGTCTCGTTTGCCCTTCTCTCAACAATGCACATGCACAAAAGACAGTTCTGAAGTGTTTGTGGCTTTTGATTGACAATAGGAATCTTTTGCTTTGAGTTTTGGCAGAACATTCATGGTCCCAGAAAGCTTTTCAGTTAACTCTCATTTTGTTTGCATGACTAAGCAGTGGTTCTGCATCACTTAATTACAAAAGATTTGCAGAGCCTCAAAAGTGTTTCAGCGCTGGAGAAAAATCCAGCAGTAAATCCAGCTTCCAGGGATTAAATTGCTTTAAACTAAAAACCCCAATAGCAACAATTCTTTTTCACAGAACGGTTTGGGTTGGAAGGGCCCTTAAAGATCACCTAGTTCCAACTTCCCTGCCATGGGCAGGGACACCTTCCACTAGGCCAGGTTGCTCAAAGCCCCATCCAACCTGGCCTTGAACACTTCCAGGGATGGGGCAGCCACAGCTTCTCTGAGCAACCTGTGCCAGGGCCTCACCACCCTAACAGTGAAGTATTTCTTCCTAATATCCAACCTAAACCTATCCTCTTTCATTTAAAACCCATACCCCCTTTTCCCATCTCTCCATGCACTTGTCAGAAGTACCTCTCTGGCTTCTTTGTAGGCCCTCTTTAGCTACTGGAAGGTACTCTAAGGTCTCCCCAAATCCTTTTCTTCTCTAGGCTGAACAGCCCCAGCTCTCTCAGCTTGTCTCCACGGCAGAGGTGCTCCAGTTCTTGGAGCATCTTTGTGACCTCCTCTGCACTCAGTCCAGCAGATCCTTTATTTTGGGGGCCCCAGAGCTGGATGCAGCGCTCCAGCTGGGGTGTCAAGAGAGCAGAGTAGAGGGGGAGAATCACACATGGTGCTGGCTCATGTGGATCTTCTTGTCAATTACCACCCCCAAGTCCTTCTGCTCAGGGCTGCAGATGACTTTTCTCCCTTCAAGTGCAGCCTTAGGTAAGAGTAGACAATGTGGCTTCAAGCCTCTGAAGAATCTAGGTGTGGATGGTATAAACAATGAGAGATGTCTGTGTAAGAAATAATCCAAGTTACTGTCATGGCAATGATGTGAAACACTGACAATTCGCTGCTGGAACTTCCTACCATGTCAAATGTATTACCATGAATTATTTAGCAAATCTAATTGAGTGTAATTTTGCTATTGGAGATAAGTAGCCACTAAGCCTAGTCTGAAAAATCAATTTGTATATGCCATAGTACTGACATCCCTTGGAACTAGCCTGGGTTCATCCACAGCGCTGCCTACTTTATGCTGCAGTTTCATGCTCTTCTTTTGGTATTGGCTTGGCCTGGGATGTCCAAGAGCCCTGGGCTCGCTGAAATTTTGCATGCAGGATGGATGTAAATCTCCTTGAATTTCCAGGGTGGCAGAGGTATCAAACATTTCTTTGTCCCTTCTGGAACATTTATGATACTTTTGGGTAGTACGACAGACAGACCCAGCTCACCGAGTGGTGCAGAAGGGCTTGGGTTTGCCCAGAGCAGCTGGCAAGGCTTGCAGTGGATCTGCCATGGATCTGCTGAGCCATAGTGAAAGCAAGCCAGGATGCAACAGAGATGGAAAGCAACTCTGCAATGGGAGCTAGAAAACAGTGTAAAGGGGTTCTGTAGGCTAAGAAACCTAGATTTGGTCTATTGAGGTCAACATCATCTACTGGGGATTAGGTAGGATCAAGTAATTAATGAAAAAGATAATTCATACCAGTTTTCTAATCCCTGCAGACAGCGCAGATGACACATTTCTGCTGTCAGCCCTTCTATATATGTTTTCCTGTGAAGAAGTGCAGAGAAGAGAAGGATGGGCAACAGGCTGCAGAGATTGTCACTAACCCTTCCCGAGTGCTGTTCTCTGCTGGTCCAGAATCCACTCTTCCTTGCAGATATTTGGTATGCCCAACTCAAAGCCTGCTCTGGCAGCCTCACTGCCAGGGTATGCCAGCTCCCTCTGAGTCCCCTAAAGCACAGAGCAGTGAACCTGTGCCTGCTCCAGCCCCACCACTGCCACAGGGAGGATGGTGATGCTGCTGAGTCTACTCATTGGTGAAATTATTCCTGGAGACATCACCAAGACTGTTACAGACCTCCATTCGGTAACCTGAACGTAGCAGAAAAAGCAGCATCCTGGGGGTTTCCCAAACTCTGGTCTTAACTACACGATTTAGCCTAATTGTGTCCACGGCTCACACAGCCAAAGCATTTGCCTGGGAGCTGGTGTGGGGCTGGAGCTGCAGACTGGCAGGTCCCACAGCTCTGCACGAAGGGCTGGATTCTGAACAAGCTGATATTCCCCCTCCTTCCTGGTTTTCCTTGTTGGTTCTTACTAGGAGCATGAAGGGAGGTGTCTTTCTCTTAGGATGCACATACAAATGACAAAAAAAAAAAAAAAATAGTTGCATCAAAGGTAAGTTGACCAGTCAAGGACTGTTTACTGCAAAATTATCCTCTTGGTGCACAACAAAATGATTTGTTACCTTGTGAGAGCTCCCTCACATCATGTGGATGTGCAGGTCTAGGCAAAGTACAATTGCAAAGTACAATTCCATTTGACATCTCCAGCAGCCGGGCTGAATGACCTCAGTGGAATTTTTTTGCTTCAAAGTGCTCAAACTTTTCACAATAATGTCCTAAGTCAGAGTGATGGTTATGGTTGCAGATAGAAGAATAGCTTCTGAAACTGTCAACTCATTGTTTCAAAGCTCACAAAATACTCTTTCAATACTTTCAAACTTAAACTCTTGGACTCTGTTTCAAAATAATTTTCTAGTTTTAAAATGTCCCTTAATTTTAAAAAGAGCTATATTTTAAAACATTTAAAGTAGACTTGAAATGAAATGTGGATTTTATTATTTAAATGGAAAATGTCCTTTTTCGATCAACCGCAACTAAATTTTTCCTCCCTGACCTGCTTTGTCCATCAGACTGGAAACCCCATTATCTTTCCATTCCTACAAGAGGTATTAGATTCTCAGCAAAATGGAAATGCTGATCTCTGAAAATGGGTGCTGCTTCTGCCAGTGCCCACTCTGGACCCTGAGATGGGAGAGCACACAGCTGGGTTGACCACAGGAAGAGATTGCACCAGGGAATCCCCGCTGGGTTTTGCAGCAAAGGTGTGATGTTTCGGCACACAACTGCATTGCTCTTCCTGACAGAGCAGCTTTGATGCCAAGGAAGTAGAGCCTGAGTGCTCTGATGCTTGCAGTTTCAATATGGGTATCTAAGGTTGTTTCCCACAATGTTCTTACTTTTATTGCTGAAACATGATGCACCAAATTACTCAACTGCAGCAAGTGGAGTCATTTAGCCTTGTTGTGAGAGCGTGTTTCTAAGTGCACATTGCAGGGCTCCCATCTGTGCTGTGCCCACTGACACTGCCCTGGTCCCCTGGTGCAAGAGTGCCATCCGCTCCCTCTGACCCTCTGTTGTGGGGAACCTTCATGCTACATTAAAAGTGACGTAGTTGTGGAAATAAGTAATTTTCTTGGTCCCTGAGTTCCTGCTGTGGCTGGAGCTGCCAGCGTAGGAGCAGGCAGAGAGCAGGAGCTCAGATGCACAACCCTCATGCCAGCGTTTCTGGGCTCAGGAGGAAGCAGGGTGCTGCCCCTCACAGCTATGGGGCTGTGAAGGTCAGATAAGGCCAAAAGCCATTTAAACTCGTCTGGCCTTCAAGGAGAGATGAGCATATTTTCAGGCAGCTTTGGTCCTGGTAGGAGAAGTTTTGGTATGCTTTCCCCTCTGCACAATATGGGGAACTTCCCATCTCTTCTGCTGTAAATGTATTGTCACCTCTAAAAACTCTTCTGAAAGCTTGAATTTTGCTTTGCCTCTGCACTCTTTGAAATCAGTGTCTGAAATATCAAAGCAGCATATTTGATTAGGCTGGACTTGGCCTCTGCCTGGCAGTGCCCAGCACCTCTGCTGAGACAACTTGCTCAGAAATAAATTATCAGATTAGCATAACCAAAGTGGGAAGGGCTTCTAAAACACTGGTAGAGAAAAAGCAGCATGATCAGGTGCAACATGCCTGTTTTCTCTGGGATATGCAACAAGATGTGATAGATGGTCACCCCAGCAGAGACAGATAAGAAACGCCTGGAGGTAGAGGGAAGAAAATAAGAAAATCTTTCCTACTGTCTGTTTGTAATAGTTTGTAGAGCACTACAAGTTAAACTCTGTATTATCTTTAGTCTGCATTATTGTCAGCCTATAGCATTCAAGAGCATTTATGACTCAGAACAGGTTTTATGTGTGTTCTTTTTAGTCTTTATGTCACTTTACAACTGTGTGACACACCACTGAGGCTGCAGCCAGGTGAGGAAGCTGCTAAGAGGGCTGTGGAGGGGTCTGCAAAACACAATGGGATCCTTTCCTTTGAAAGTGGATTTCCATTTCAAATGTTTCTCCAGGAAGAAAAGTCCTTTTCTCCACTGTCCTCTTCACCTTATCTCCCAGGGAGTGACCCTGAGTCCCAGGGAGCCTCATGTTCCCAACAAGACCTTTGTATAATTATGACCCTGGTCCTCTAAATTTGACCCCAGCACTGGGGATTTAAAGCCATTGAATTGGTGCAGTGCTGTATGGGCTGTTACTGCACTTTATTGTGTAGGATCTTCTTCACAGATACACAAGGCAGTTGCTTTACTCTTGCTGTATTTTGTATGGTAAAGTGCTAACTAGGAGAGGATGGTGATAAACTAGTGGGAAAATGAGAACAACAGACCTAGAGAGCATAAAATACAAGCAGGTCAAGGGCTTTGGGAGTTTCACATGGTCATTCAAAAGCAGGATAAAATGCAGAGGTTTTGGTGCTGACATTGGATGTGGCTCCTATTAAATTTGTAAAGAGCTGCTGGGAGAAAGGTCAAATTCCTACTCCACAGCTGGGTGGGGAAAGGAATTCTTTTCTGCACATCTATTCTTCACTGACCCCTCTCTGGTAGCTTTTTGGGCCTTGCTCCTGCCCAGCCTCTTGATTATACTGGCCTTTTACTCTGCTGCAAGCCCTGCAGGTTCCAGTAGAAAAGCAGCTAGCTGGGGTAGAAACCTCTGGAATGGCTGGGAGAACTGCTCTGTGGTAGAGGATGAGAAGAAGAGGGAACAGGGAAGGCTGTCCTGGGCTCTCTTGGAGCAGGTGACTGAGCAGCCAGAATCTGGGGGGAGCAGAAAGAAGAATTGGAGAAGGAGGGGTAAGAAAGTGTAATAGCTCCACTCCCTGTTTTCATAGATCCACGGCTGATTAGGATTGTCCAGAAGAACTAATGTGGAGTTGGAGCTCTGGGAAATCAATCCACAGGAGTTTGTGCATTGATCTGTTTGGAAACATTAACCTGAGGAATTTCTCCATCTACACTTGTTTTCATTTGGGTGCATGTTCACAGGGATTGATTTTCTTAAGATCTGAGCATTGAATTAGATGTTTTTCTGGATGCACTGGTTCAGCCTCAGCTTTTGTAAGGAGGTGTCAGCTGGGATTTCACCTAATTCGACTTTGTTATTGAGATTCACTGACAGTAATCAGCAGTAGGTTTGTGACTGCATTTTCCTCAGCAGCCCTTGAAGGGGCAGAGGGTTCAAGGCTGAACTGTCTTTTCACCCAAATGCTGCAGGAAATGGGGGCCAAACCCAGCTATTGCTGTGCAACAGGGTTGTGTGGCACGACATCCAGTAGGCTGGATTCCTACACCAGCAAAACGTGATGGCCTCTTGAGAGGTAAAGACACTAAAGCCTCATCTTTTCTTAGGAAAGATATATGTCTAGATATATAAGATGTGCATCTAAATGTATATGTGTGTGTGTATATATTTTTTTACCAAATTGCTTTGTTGTGCCTCTGTGGCTGTAGAGGAATCAGAATGGAGTCTTAAATAAAGGGAAAGCCAGGTGACCCTAAGTTCTGCAATTCTGGTGAAAAAAACCCAAACAAACAAAACAAAAACCTTTCTGGAGGGAGAGAAGGAGGTCATAAAGTGCTCCAGAGGCTTATAGAAGAGGCTCCCCATTGCATCTGCTCAGTGATGTTGCTGCCTGTGTTCCAGCTATTCTCATTCAGGTGTAACCACTCTTGCCCTTTGCTGTGGCTGTCTGCCACTGCCAAGACCCTCTAATGAAAACAATGGATATCTGTGCCCAAATTGCTAAAACAGGCAATAATATGGTCTTGGTTCCCCTGTCTTCACCTTCCCCATGCTCCTGCCCACTGCTTGCCACTTAGCCCCAGTGGTCTCAGGAGGGACTGCCCTAAATCCTGGGGAGTCTGCTCCAAAACCAGCTGTAGATGGAGCCACTGCAAAGTTACAGAAATAAGAGTGGCTTTGTCCTCTGTAAGCTTAGAACCTCTTTACCTTGAACCTGTGCAGAGCTTGGCATGCAGGGGTCAAGTCAGAGAGAGATAAGGTACAATTCATTTCAGTGAATGAATTATTTTGTATGCAGAGGCTGAGCTCAGTCTCACTGTGTTACCAAAAGCTGATAACAAATAGATATGAAACGCCTTTGAAATGCTAACTTATCCTAAAAAGCCCATTTCTTCAATACTTCTAAGCAACACAAAGCTTCATCCTAGACAATCTGCTCCCTCCTCTCTATTTTAATAAGCAAGAAGCATAACATCTGGCTGGAAAGAGCACAACAAATACTTTTGCATTCACACAGCTCAGGAAAGAAAGGATGTTGCAAAACTTCAAGAAGTCCCAGTTTCAAAGTACCAAGATGAACAGACAGAGGAGAAAGCTGGGAGCAGTGAGGTTCCAGGCAGGATTGTGCTTCATCCCAGCTGTACTGCCCCATCTTTTCCCTACGGGCTGTAAGGGGCTGCTTAGGCTGTGTCCTTCCAGGGGATATTTTATTTTTGACCTGCATTGCAAGAGCAGCCAGAAGACCAGGTTTCTGCCACGCCAGGCTCTGTTTAGTGCATTACGCACTTGCTCTCCCCAGCTGCATTTTCCCTGTGCTCCCTCTGAACTCAGGTTTGCTGCTGAACTCCTTGTGTGGGTACACGGTGACCCATTTCAGTTCAAATGAACTAGGTTAGCTAAAGCAGTGGAAAATGTAGGTCTTTTGCTATTTTGCCTCGCTTTGAGTGAAATCCATTGGTTGCAAAAGACCAATCCCTTGGCTGATGTAAATCAATGTACCTCCTTTGATTTTGATGGAGGCTCATCTCTTTGTTCCAGCTGCTGATCTTGCCTGGCATCTGGTACACTCTATCCTGTGTGGTGTTTATTTTAATAGCCTGATAAAAGTATTATTCTCAAAGCCAGATAGCGGCTGGTAGCTGTGTGTTTAGCAAAAATCTGCACCCATACAGATTCCATAAGTGTCTGCTTCAAAGATGTAAACACCACATTACCCAATTAAAGGAGTGTCCTTAATAATTTATCAGGCAATTAAAACATTCATTGCCCTTTATCCCAGGGAGCTCCACCAGTGATATATAATGTGAACCTAAGCTAAAACGCTATAATAAATGAACAGTGATGCAATGCATCAAACATAATGGGAACATTAAGGCAACGAAGGGTGGTTTGTCAAGAGTGGAGGATATAACACAGTTAGTGGAGCTAACTTAATTTCTGGAAATACCACTGCTCCTGAGGAGTGGGGCATGGCAGGGGAGATGTCTGGAGAAGAAACCTCAGTAACATGTTCCAGGGAAAACTTACCCGTTACAAAGTTAAGCGATGGAAAAGATTTCTCTCCCCAGTTGTTATTAATAATCCTTTTGAGAATGTCATGAGAAAGGGAAATGAGCCACTGAAAGAGAGGGATTATAGCAGAAGTGGTGTTTCAGCTTAGCTCTGACTGCTTCTCATAGTACAGTGTTGCTTCACACTCATGTAATGAAAAATACAAAACTAAATGGGGAATAAAAAAAGGCAAATGCTTTTGTTACTAATTCTGGTCTGGATGTTTTAAAAAAATTACTCCAGAGGTTGGGAGTCTAATTCACACTAAGCTAAGATCAGATTTGGACAGTTCTTTTCCCCTTTGAAAATATCAGTTATTATTGTAAAAATGCCAGAGCCTCGGTGGTACCAAATCTCCTGTCTGTGCTGTTCCCTCTGCTCCTGGGAGCTGCTCCTGGTAGTATTTTGTGCTGTGAAGGTGTACCCAAAGGTGTGTAGGTCGTGTAAACGTAGAGTTAGGATGTGTTGCTGTGTGGATGAAGGAAGGTTGATATTTTCATCTTCCCATTTTTAATAGTATCTTGAGGTGGGAGGATGATTAAGGGCCACTATTAATATTTTTGAAGAACTTGAGCCCTTCAGTTCTGGATATCAAAAAGGATGGGATGGAAGCGAATGGTGATATAAAAATGATGGTCCTGCAGTTCCCCTTTCCAAGCTCTGAGGCTCAAACACGTTGGCAGGTGAATTGCTTTAATGGGGAAAACCCACAGGAGACTTATTCTCTGACCAGAGTTCGAGACAGGCTTCACAAATGTTCACAGACACTTCAGCTGTGGGTATGGATGAAGCACACTTTGAAATCAGGTTCCCATAATAGGGCTTTTACGTGGGTGTATCTTTGATCTTTTTATGTGACACACATCATCTGCCAGCCTAGGGAAGAAGAGCCCTGCTCAAGGTACTATTCCATGCCTGCTGGTTTATTTGTCAGCCTGTACAGACCTTTATGATGCCTAAGGAAACAATGGTTATTAATGCTGGAGTCTTAGCACAGCATCTTACATCAAGCAGAGCTAAGTGATGTGGAGCCCACTCCGTGCAGCAAAGGCAGGAAGGACGTGGGCTCTGTTCCTGACTTGCTGCCTAATCTTGGACACTTTGTGCTGTTATTATTTTCCCTTTGCTTATGTGGTCCCTTGTGAATGCTCTGGAGAAGGAGCAGCTGCTTGCTGCAGGATTGCTGGGTGCTTAGTGCCGTTACTATATGGCAACTCATAACAACAGCACGGAGGGTTATTGCATAGTAGGCTTTCTATTAAGTAATTTGGAGTGGATTATATGGACTAGAACAGTGTAATGGAATTCAGGGCTCATCTTCTCCTCACCACTTGCAGTATACATTAACTCCATTTATTTATACTGCCACTCTTTCTCCTTCATGGGATGCAAAGGAGACTCAACCTCCCATTACAAACTCCCCAAAGATTTTTGGGGCTAGGATCTACTCTTTACTACACTCATGAAAACTGCTGCAGTTGTTTCTAGTCTCTGGAAAAGCTGCTTCCAGGTGCACATATGCAGCTCTGCTATCCTGGCTTGCACAGCAGCATCTGTGGTGGTGCATTTGCCCTTCCTGGAGTAACAGGCTGGGGAGCTGGACACTTCTTGGCAGTCCCTTGTCCTAGTTTAAAGAATAACTGTGTCTGTCAGCATAAAACATTTTGGTTTGCCACACCTTTTCAGAATAAACTTTTTCACTGAAGAAAACTTAAGGACAAAAAAGAATACATTTAAATAAAAACAAGGGCCACAAAAGCAATAGCAAAATATGCTTTTCAAGTGATACTTAATACAAATAACTCTTCATTGGTTTAACTCATCTTTTAGTTCTTTGTGGGAGGTTAAAGCAGGCAACTCCCTCCCTTAGCCCTGGAAAGGCACACAGAAAAACTGATATCCCCATTTCTGACATCAGGAGACTGTATGTCCCTGCATTTCTCTCTTGCCTTTGTGCTTAGCTCCTTTCTTTTTGCAAATGAGCATTTGGATGCCATTCAGCCCGATGGGGGACTACAGCTGTTCTCTCCCTCCTCATCGTTCTGGTCACCTGGCTGACATTTCTACCCTGTACCTGAACTTTCCCATTCCTGGATTCTGTGTGCTTTTCCTTGCACCTTTTAGAAGGCAGAACAGTAAGACATTTTGAATTGTTACGAGGTTAAAAAACCACCAACCAAACAAGCCCAGTCTTTTTAGGACACTCATAACTATTTTCTCTTGACTTTAGATGCCTAAATGAAAAATGGCTTGTGTAGTTCATTGGTGCTCCACCTCACTGTGGGGTTACAGGGACTGCTGAACCTCCCTCTGCAGTTAGATACTGCCATTAGTTCCTTTGTATAACTGCTACTCCTTGGCATAAAACTTAGAAGATGACCTGAAACAAAGCCAAAGATATAATATCCTATCCTCAGAAAATCAGGGAAAAGTCGGCTCTAAATTTGCTGTGAAAACATTTGATTTGTGAAGAATTTCTAGAGGAAAATAAAAATAAAAATTGCTGCCTTGCAGAAATCACAAGAATGGCAGTAGCTTACAAGAGTAGCTTACATCTTTTTGATGACTGCCTGAATCCCCCTCATGTCATATAATTTATGTTAATTAAATGCTGATGGAATCTGAATAAGCATATTGATGGAAGATGTATTTGAGATACTGTTATTAATTCATCATTCAGTAGCTAGTGCGTGAAATAAATGCATTCCTAGGCTCTGATTTAGGACATTTCATTTTCAGCATTACTGAGATGTCTGTTTCCAGCAGAAATAACCCTTTAATCTACTGTTAAAAAAACCAACCAAAGCACAGCACAACAACACTAAAACAACAACAAAAAGCTCACCAAAAATCCGATTGGAGGCAGCCTGACTGAGCAGCTCTGAAGCAGTAATTATTTATGCCTTTCAGAGCTATAGCACATACTGATCCCCATTCTCCAGGCAATGGACATAAAATAATAATTTAAAAATAGTTACAACATTCAAGTATGAAGGAGAACCTCTAAATTCAACAGGGTGTGCTTTATTGCACCCCAAGCTTACATTTTGACAAGTGTAAGGACATGGCAACCTTCCTGGGACTGTGCTTTGTACCTAAAACCTTGCTAGTAGTGAGCTGTGGCCAAGGTTCAGTGTCTTAAATGAGGCTGGCGAGCTGAGACTGGCCACAAACTTCACCTGATGACAAAGGGTTGTTGGGACACTGGTGGTGATGGATGTGGATGGCCAGGAGACACCCAGTGGCTTCAGGGGTCTGGGATGTCCCTGATCCCCTGCCCAGCCTTGCCTTCTGCCAATGATTCCACCAGCCCCAGTGCCTGGGGGTCAGCCTTGGCTGACCCTGACCTGCCACCAAAGTGACTTCAGCAGCTGAAAGCATGGAAAAGGGGCAGCCTTGCCCCAGCTGTTGTTGCATCACCTCTCTCACAGGATGGTGTAGTTCAAAGCAATTAGGTCAGGTGAGTCCCCAGAGTGCCCCACTGCTGCTGTGCCTGCTGCCTGTGCAATTAAAGTAAAGATGGTCTGGATATCTCAGAACCTCAGCAAGAGCTGAACTAGGAAGAAAACTCCCCAAAACAGTAGAATGGGACATTTTGGAGTACAAAAGGCTAAGGAGCAGTGGTTGTAATAGCCTTGAACCTTAATATTTGCCTTCACTTAAGGGGGAGCATTTCTAATGACTTCTATGTGTTTGGGGTGAGGTCCCAGGTAACTGGGGTGCTCATCAGTGTTCAGAACAGTTGGAAGGTGGGAATAAATGCATGGGAGCCAGTTCCCTGCCATGCCATGGTGTTTACTGGTGCTGGAGTTGGTTTCATAGGTCATGTCTAAATGTTCAGTAAGTGTCTTATAAATTCATTTGGGGAATCAACGGTGCCCAGAAACATAACTGCTCCCATTACTCTGAGCTTCACTGGAAGAAGGGAGGCAGTCTGTTCTCCAAAAGTGACTGTTCTTTGCTAAAGGGCTGCTCTGTAACCTGCCCTGCCACTTATGCTTAGTGTCACCGAGGGAAGGACATACACCCTGAGGTTTCCTCAGCTGAGGCACAGGGGAGGTCTAACCCCAAATCCAGGAAGAGGCTGATGGGAGGCAGTGACATACAATTCCCACCAACACTATAGTGTCTCTAAATGGACTTTGCTAATTTTGTGGGATCACATGAAACTGGGTCCTTATTTTTCTGCAAAGGCTTTAAGGCTTACAGCTCTCTCCCCTCTATAAAGTGCCACTGCCTCAGGAGGTGGGGAAGCATTGATGTTGACAAGTGTAACGTTAATGCATGAGGTTGTTCACGCTTTCCCCATCACTGCATTGAGCCCTGGGGACCAGTTCAGAAACGATGGAGAAACCTAATGATGAGCTTCTCTGAGAGAATTACAAATGTAATAGGGAATGGAATGAGGTAAGCAATGAAAACCAAGGTGAAATTTCCCGACTGACTGAAGCTGAACTAACTGTGGGCGCTGCTGAAGGAAACTGCCCCATCCTCCTCCTCTGGCTCTGCAGGCTTTGCCACTTCACCCAATACCATCAAAGGAGTGGCAAGATGAGTTGCCTTTAGAGCTATGGGGTGAGTTTTCAGGTGGATCACCGAGCTTAAGTCAGTGGGAGATTTCTTCTCATGCTTAAGATGAAGTAAAGTGGCAGCATTGCCAAACTGCTGTGCAGTTGAAAGTGTTACGTGGTAACTGATAATGCTGTAGGTTCGATATAGGGGCACATATGACAAATATTTCTTTCTCTCCAGAGGGGAAATACTGGCTTTGCAGTGTTCATAAGTAACTGAAAGTATTTAATATTAGGTTTTAGCCTCCAGGGACCTTTATACTGCACCGTCAAGGGAGAAATTAAAATCTAGGAAGAGGTGTCTGAGCATCTGCACAGGAAGGACAGAGGTGTTCCAGATTGCAAACAACCACTTTCCCCTTCTGCTCCCTGAGACTTAACAACCCCCAGAGTCATTTTGCTTGCTCATAACCATTCAGATCAGTGAATTCTTTTATTCAAATGTAATGCCTGTGGCTTCTTAAAACGGTAGCTGGAAACCTTTCTCTGTGACTCCACCGGGTTGCTTGGAAAAACATGCTTTTAGCCTGTTGTGTTTTGCTAATGAGTTCCTGCTATTCAAGTAGGTGTGAAAGGGTTTTGAAAACAGTTTGTGTGTTTGTATACAGCAGGGAGAAGTGGCTGCTCACTTTAATTCCCAATTCAGCCTGTGCTTGTGGATGGCTCTGACTACCCCAAAGATCAAAGGTGTCTGTATACATAATCTGCTTCTGGGCTGCTCTCCACTAATGATGGTGTCTGGCCCATCTATTAGTAATTGTAATACGTGAACAGTAGTTGTAATACCGTGTAAGAGGTACAAATCTGCAAATACTTAAGAATTGCTCTTTGCCCCTTAAACCGTTTGAATTGCTGGAGGATTGACTGAAAAAGACCATCACAGGAGACAGCCAGGAATTACCTGCATCTCGCACTGGTTGCCTTCATGGATTCAGGCTTTCACTGCCTAGCTATCATTCTTTAGTGTTTAGGTGGTTTCATGACAGTAAGGCTTGTGAATCTTGCTTGCTAGGGCAGGTATTTGCCTTTGGATTTGGCTTCTTCCCATCCCACAGCAGGGCACGGTGCACCATCAGAAACTGTGCAGTCTGCAGAACAGCACAAGAACTTTTTGGCTCCTGCATCGCTTTCCCGTCCTCTCTGTTTTTACTCTGGGTTTATGTACATCCACTTGCCTGGGGACTTGTCATCTTATTTGTAATCTATTGTTTTAATTATTTTCTGTGAAGGTGCCCAAAGACCTTGGGGTATTGAGACACAAATACATTATTTATTCATTAATTATTCATTACTGCTAACTACTTGTTACAATGTAGTTGTCTGCAGGAACTGCCTGGGTGAACCCTCTCCCATGGATAGGAGGGTACCCGCTTTATTGGCCAGCTATTCCTCAGTCAGGAGTAAGATTGCTAAAAAAGTGGGGAGAAAATAGCTATATTTAGCCAATAACTCTTTTTCTGACATAAATCTCCAAGAGTTGACCTAAAAAGTATCAGATGGAACACAGGTTCCCTAATGCACCTCTGTGGTTCTTAACTATTGCTAAATTGTCCCAGAACTGCCTGGAAAGGGTTTTACCAGATGGGTAAAAGGGCTTTAATTTCACTGCTTATGACTGACTTTTTCCACTTAAGAAATGTCTCCTCCTGCAGCTTCGCCTGCATCTGAAACCACTCCTGGTAACTGCAGTTACCCCTGCAGTTCAGTTGTCTGCACTGCATTTTTGTTTGAAATGCAGAAATAAACACAGAAAGGTTAAAAATACAAATAGCCCTGAGCTGAAATGATTTCCCCTTCCTGCCTGGCTGCCTTGCACACCAGACTTCAGTCATATATCATCTGAGATTGCTGAGGCTGGAGCTACCCAGTGCTAAATCTCAGAGAGGTGTTTTTCAGAGATATACCTGGTCCCAATTGTTCATGGGATTTAACTAATTTCTTGTCTGTCTGTGATCCAATTTCCACAATTTCCCTGCACTCATTGCTACAAAAGAGGGGCCTGAAGCAAACATCCAGATGCAGTGGACTCATGTTCTTGGCCTAAAGGCAACGACTTCAACCTGCCTTCCCCCTGCTCAGTGCTGCATTTCACTGCACCCCTCAGTACCAGGGAGCAAATGTGTGGTTTAAAACACATGTGATCCTCCTCCAGCCCAAGCACTGTGCATGTGGCTGTGGGTGAACTGAGATGACACCTGGTGAGCTGCTGCTGGAGGACACACTCCTTTGGAGATGGTTAAATACAATCTCTGATGAGTGACAGCTTTTAAAGAAGGTCTTTTGAAACCTCAGGGAAGTTTTAACAGGCTACAGGAGATCTGTTTTTGGTGTTTTGTTTAAAATAACAAATAACTGCTGAGCTTTTGATTTTTAGCTTGAGAGGAAACTTCTTAATTAGTTAATTGATTGGTAACAGGTCAGAGAAGCTGAAATACCTCCGGTGGATTGACGAGACCAGACTTTATGGGGATAGCAATGTTGACTGGAAAGGCCTGAGGTGGAGGAAAAATCATGTGTAATACCTAGTGAAAGTGTTTTGTCCTCCTGAAAGACCATCTCATCTCTTCAGGGACTATTGCAGCAACCTGAATTTGTGTGAGCACTTCTGGAAATGGAGCTCACCCGCTCAGGAAAATTAAAGCAGGCTGCCAGGCACTGCCGTGACTAGCAGGTCTGGAGAATTTTTTAACATTTTGAGATCATTTCTGGGAGCTCCAAAACAGAGTGGAAAACCTCTTTGGCTTCACAGTCTCATCAGAAATCCCTCTGGGACATTGTGGTCACCATGACTGTCTGCTCAAGAAATTTCTGCATCTGCTTGATTAGTGTGTTGGATTGCTACAGTAAACAAGGAAATTAAATCTTTAATGATATGGACAGCTATTCTGACAGTCCTGGAGAGGGCAGAGAGTAAGTTTGTGAAAAAAAAAACCAGCCTGACACTGGAAGGGTGAGTTGAACACCCAGCATTGCTCTCAGCTGTTTAATGGAAGGCAGCTCAATCACTGGTAAGATCAATCCATATAGATTGAGCCCACGGCTATCATCAACTTTTCCTATGTCCTGCTGCTTGTAAATTTAACTCCACCTCTCAATAATTTCAAATGAAAGGCACAGCAGCACTGTAGAGAACGGAAACAAAATGATTCCCCAACAGATAGGTCTTTGAGGACACCTCTGCATGAAACTTAGCTTCTGCCTGTGCTTGAATTTGTACCTCTCTTCCCTGTCTGCTGTGGTTGAATGGAGTCACAGTGTGAAACAGTTGGGAGGGTACCCATCTCTGCCCTTGCATAGTTACAAAATCCACTTTAAAGAAAATGTTCTTGGGGGAGCACAGCCCATTGCACAGTGGTGAGTCCCTCTAGCAGAACAGCACATATTAAATGGTAATCATCTGAGATGTTTTGCAGGGTAATTCTCCCTCTGCTGCTCTCCCAGTACCCTTATCCTCTTGGAACTGTGTGGCAGTGGGACTCAAGTGTTTTCAGTCTGTTGCTGATCTACCTGGAGAGGTCTAGAAAGCAAGGTGGGAAAGTGCTGGAAAAGTGTCTGTCAGCACTCTTTGCTTGCACTTGCTGACAGCTTTGATGCTCCTTTTTATGGTCCTCTCAAATGGAGGTGGCAGACAAGTAGTACAGCTCCAGTGACCCTCCCAAACCACTAGGGCAGTGGCTGAGTGCGGCTGACTAAGCTGCTGGGAAGAGATGGCTTGGAGCTGGGGTAAGGAACAATAGGAAAAAGTCTTCCTGATGCAAGCTCCATATTCAGCTGTGGGCACAGAGCGGGTATTTTTAGCTTTCATGCTCTCCCCATCACTTAGGTGTTCATTTTACAGCCCTCTGGTCTGTTTGCCTACAACTGTCTCACACAGCCCTGCTGCCCGCTCCACATTGAACCCAGGCACGGTGCCAGTGGCTGGAGGCATTGGATATGTCAGCAACAGGAGCATCCTATGCCAAATCCACCTCCTAGGCCTGGGTTAATGGAACACGGCTCAAATGCTTGCTCAGTCTAACAGAAAGGAAAAAAATAGTCAATATGTCCTGGCAACTGAAGGCCTTAGTGTGTGACTGTGTAGCGACTAAAATAGTGCAGGAAGTGATAAACTCTGAGAGTGTCTCGGCATATATGAGAAGGAGGGCACATATGTTATTATTGGACATTACCATATAAATTATCACCTCCTCTATACTTCCCAGTTGTACTATAATCTCTCCGAGTGCTGCTCCTCACCGTGCAAGAAGCAATGAGGGAGCTGGTGCTTCACACTGCTTTTCACACAAGGAGAGTGCAACATCGTTCTGACAGCTGTTCTGTTTAGTGCCCCATGCCTGGAGCACGTCCAGAGCCGTCTACCCTGCACCTGCGAGACAGGCAGAGCTATTCTGACACTGCATCTGCCTACTCTGTCCAGTGCTCCTCATAAATACACAAACAGGTCACACCAACATCTGTAGAGACTGGATCTTGCTGGCACATCTGTTTTTCCCTCTCCTTTAGCAAAGATTGAAATATAAGTCTGAAAGGATCCTACCTTTGATGCACACGGTTGCCATAGTAAAGCCAAACTTCTTTCACGAAAAGGTTGTGGAAAGGTAAAAGTTTGTACTTGGAGCAAGTTGGTTCATTATAGGAAAGAAAATAATAAGAGGTGAGAGCCTCAGGGAAGGAAAACACTCCTTCAGATATTTCTTCATGGATCATGTGAGAATAAGGAGCCATTGAAAAAGGTTTTAACAGGTTGCAATTATCTTGCTTGCAACAGAGCTTGCCAAAGTCTAAAACCACGAGGTTTCAGTCAGAATGTGATAATGATGGAGATGGGACTCAAAAAATGAGAACAATGGAAACTGAATCTGATACGGGTAGTTTGCTTGAGGTTGTTTTTAAAAAAACCAGAATTTCTCTCCAAATCCTGTCTTAGTCTGTCAAGAAGATATATATGTGTGAAGAGGATGTGCTCAAGACCTGCATGATATATCACTGATGAATAAGGAACTTTGTAGATGAATACCTGCAGGTTTAAGACGTAAACAAACCCTCTTTCCGTAGTCTCTTGCCACCTGTTGCAACCTAATGAGAAGAAATATGGCAGGGAATGCTAACAGCTTTTTGCCAGCAGGTTCTCTTCAAATGCATAATTGGTACCAAGTTGTGACAATACAGAAGCCTGCAAAAATTGTAACTGCTGACAGAGAGGTAGAGTTTTCTCCCTGATTTTGTAGATCCTGTTGAGTTAATTTAGCAGCAGCTTACAGCTCTCCTGCTCCCCAAGTGCTGCCCATGTTCCCCTCTTGTCCACTTTTCATGGCAATTTTGATCCCAGGAATAGTTTGGAAAGTGACATTATCCTATACCCAGCCAGGAGGGCTGCTTGCCTCCTGCACTCAGCTCCCAGTGGGAGCACTGGGATGTGGGAATGGAGCTGCAAAGACACTTCCTGGAGAGGTTTGGGGATCTTTCCATCACGAAAGCAAAACAGAACCCATCCTCGGGTCTTTTCTCTGTATGAAGACAGTTTTTATCTGGTTTCTCTATTTGTCACAATACACATACAAAGACATCCCTCCTTGATCTGTGTCAACTGGTCTGTGAAAGATCATGTGCCACTCACAGTAATTACAAGTCATTTTATCCAGCATGGGGCAGATCCTGGGGCTTTTACTCAGATTTTTCTCAGTCATTACTTCAAAGATCTTTTAGACAAAACATCTGTAATTATAGCTGAGCTAAACGTTTACAACATTCCCCCAGAAGCCCTCTTGTTTCCAGGTCCCCTGCTTTTGCCTTGCAGAGCGTGCCTAGTTCGAGACCTCATTTTGCCTTGAAGGAGCTCAAAGGAGGCCAAGGTGAGATGCTGTGGTTTGACCTGACTCCAGATGAATTCAAGGCAGCTTTTCTTTCTCTCATCCTATTCTTTTAACACGTATCAGGGTAGGGTTTTCCAGATGGGGATGGTGTTTGCAGTGGTGCTACGGTGTGGTAAATAAACACCCAAGTCCCTTGTGCCTGGGGAAAATAAATTTGCCCCAGTGAGGTTGCTGTGCAGGGCAGAGGTAGCTGTTGTATGTTGTAAAAAGGCACCAAATATAAGGACCTGGAGGTAGAAATAATAAGCAAGAAACTCTGCTCTGCATGTACATTGGAGGTTTCTGATCAAAGGCAGCATATTTTTTAGATTATGGAAATTATTTATAAAAAGTATCTGGGGAATTCTAACTGGTACAAATGAAAGGAGCTCGTCCTCCCCTCCCTGAAATTTGTCAGTCTCCAACTTCTCACCTCCTGCCTGCACAACTGAAAACTAGGCTTTTACATTAGGAAGTGAAATTTAGTAAAAAATATTTTTACAAAAGTGATCTGATCCCTGCAACTGGGGGAAAACATTGCAGCTGCAGTATTTAATATAATTTAAAAGCTGATTACTCTGCATGTGGAGTAAGTACTTTCCATAAGGCTTTCTATTACATGTGGTGTGCACCCTAATTTGTATTAACGGCTGCTAAGGAGCCATCATAGTTTATCAAGAAAGTAATATGCATTTTAAAAGCACTCAAATAAAGATTTACATGATAAACCTTAATAACTCTGGAATGCATTATTAGCTATAGTACACTTCCAGAAGCAGTCACTCACTTCTGGCAAATTAGATAATTCAAAGAGCCATGAAAAACTTCAGCTCAGAATTTAGCTGTTGTTTGGTCACTCTCTAGGATTTATTTCATGCATTAAGGGGCACTTTGTACCTCAGCCTGTGTATGGCAAGTGGCTATTTTGTGCATAGGGACTCTGCTGTGATTCCTTCTAAAGAAAACAACCTGCTAAGCTTTAAAGCTCATTATTTATCACAAAATGGTCTTATATCTCTGGCAATATTTCCCTGCAATTGTCCTGTCAGCCAGATGCTAAGTAAGATATCAGTATAAAGCAGTTTCACAATATCTGTGAAATATGGCTGGGAGATAATAATGTTACTGAGATGATGTTTTTAAATCATGAGAAAAGCCAGTCAGTAAATTGATGGCTTCCTTAAAGCCAATGGAAAAATTAATACTGTGGATAAATGGGGCTAAAAACTGTATTTTCTCCAGCAAGATGAGATCAAAGCAACAGTGCAAATGAAAATTCAATAATTCTTAATTGTGTTGAAGACTGGGAACCCTATGATACAAAGACTTGCACGGAACAAGAAGAAATACATCCTAGAGAATAACTACGTGCTCCAAGTGAAAGGATTAACTGACCTTTCTCTGCCCTAGTCCAAATAATCTTACTTTAAATGTACTTCTTAGTGAGACTAGTCATGTCCTTAAAAATGAATGATTTACACTTTTTTTTCCCCCACTGAATTCTGAATTGACATTTTCATGCTGTCAACTCCATTTTCTGGGAGTTCTGTATTTGCAATTATTCTTGCGTGGACAACTTCAGCACTAGGGACTTGCTTTGTGCTCCTCACTGGTCAGCTCCATGGTGCTGGCTGGGCAGGAAAGGCTGATGCCCAAAAAAAGAGGAAATATTTACCTGCCCAGACACATCCTCTGCATCTGTATGCAGCCAGTGGGCTGCCATGGGACTGCCTGAAAATGGGCTTTGGGTTTCCCTTTGGGCTTGTTGTGCTCTGTGGTTTTACATCTTCTCTGCAACTCTGGAAGGGTTGAAAATATTTATATATTCCACTGCTATCTAGAACTAGAGCAAAAGAATGGGGTTTAAGTGCACTGTATTTTTTAGACATTTAGATCCTGGAGAGTCTTAGCTGGAGCAAACTTGGATAGTGAACAGCTGGCGAGGCAAATTGTTCTGAAAGATTAAAGGCCTTAACTTATCTTGAGTGGCACTGTAAATGTCTGCCTGCCTTTGCAGGGCACGTGCTGCTAAAGATCAGCTACTCACTGTGGTCAGGGGAAGGATGTAGCGAGGGAAAATTGGATGGAAGGAGAGAGGAATAATTTTACCTAAGTGATCTGCTCTTTACCCGTGTCTCTGCATGACAGGACGGTGAAGAGAAGTGTGTGCCAAGGTGAGTTACAGCTGAGTGGGGCAAAGCAGGGGCTGGCAGAGGACCTGCCTGGCTGTGTCAGAGCGATGACCAGTGATTGCCTGGCAGTAGTTGCATGGCTTGCACTACCCAAAAATTGTTGTCTGCTGGACTGCAGAGCAATTTCTGTGGCAAGATCACACAGTGCTGGTTAGTGAGAAGCAGTGAGGTCTGTGCCCTGATGGCTCCTCACCTGGGCTCCATCACAGCCAGGGTGGGAGCAATGTGGGCAGCCCAGCACTGCAGGCACCAGCTCTGCAGTGGGGGAAACTGAGCCAGTCCTTGCTGGTAGCAAGATAGTCCTGCCCAGATGTCTAACAGTGAAGGAGATGCTGGAAAAGGCTGCCTGGGGTGCTTCTAGGGATTTGCTTGGATTGTTTGCTGCTTCTGAAGGCTGTATAGCAGGGGCTGAAGGAGTAAGGTCAAGTTACTGCCTGTGAGGAAGGGAATTGTGCCATTTTTGTTCTCTTAACCAAAAAAACCCAATAACTTTTTGGGAGTTCTGTGTATCTTGAAAGGCACTGACAACTGAGTTATCATCTTTGGAGTCCCTCTGCCCAGGCTGGTTTCAGGACAAGCCTGAGTTCATTGCAGTGGGAATTTTACTGCAGGGAAAGAAGCTGGCCTGGCTTATCCCCAGCTGACCCGAACTTGTTACCTGTTTACAAAAAGACTAAATGTCCATGAATGCAACTGCAAATCTGAAAAACGGGGCTGTCTCCAAATGAGCTGCAGCTGCTGTTGGGGTAAATGACACACAGCTTCGTTTCATGCTGGGGAGTAGGAAAAAAAGGAGGTTTGGGAAGTGCCGCATTCTCTAAGATCTGTGAAACGTGGCTGGCAGCAAAGCTCACCTTCCCTTGGATGGGGTATCCCTGAAACACCACAGTCCTGCCTCAGTCCTTGCCTTGCTTTTATGTTTGATTTACATCTGTATGTCTCTGATGAGGTACCTAAGAGAAAGCATGTTCATAGTCTTGGTCATACCTTTCTTCTTGTCCGGGCTGTGGCAACCTGGGCTTGAGGGGAGAAACCTTCTCGTAGTGAAACCATGGGAGGCAGCAGACAGGGCAAAGGATGATCTGGGATATTTGGAGACAGCTGGACAGGGAGTGGTAGCAGCAGGAAATGGGTGAGTGCAAATGGGGTGGATGACTCGCACCCCGGGGAGTTTTTCCTGAGCCAGGAGAGAAGAAGGGGAGATGAGTCTCCCACTGACATGTCCCTGTTGAGTAAGCCACTCAAGACAGTGAAAAACAGAGTCTGGACTCATTGTCCCTTCCTTCCCCTGAGTATCTCACTAATAGCAGCCTGGCATGGATTTCCAGCTGTGTTAATTACCTCTAATTGCCTAAAGATTTCTGGCCAGCCTTGCCTTTCCCCAGGAGGTGATGGCTCCAGTGGAAACAGGGATGATTTGATCCCTGAGGAGCTGCTTCTGCTACTTGTGACCAGAGACCACCTGCACGCCTCTTCCCCCATTGCTCAGCTCTAAAGCACTTTGGACATCCTTGTAACTTCAGGTACTTGGGGAAAAACAAATGTTTTGGCTCCCACTAGCTTGATAATAATTTAGAAACATGCCTATAAAAATAATGTTTTTTCCACGTGGGTTTCTTGTCACAGACTTCTTTCAGCTGCCTGCCTGATGCAGCTGATCTCAACTGGAGCATAATGTGAGTTTGTGGGAGCTGTAATGGGAAAATGAACCTTGAAAAGGGAGATCAAAGTATTCCTATAAGAATACAAAAAAGTTTTTCTTCCTACCCTAAAGCTAGACTTTCCTTTGTGTGCTTGGGAAAAAGAAAAAAAGGAAGAGAGCTAATTAAGAGGTTTAGGTGCATTTGGTATCTGTTTACGCAAATTCCAGGGCTTAGCTGTGATGAGATAAAAGCAGATCTGGCTTTATTGTTTTTCTTCTGCATTTAAGTGATCACAGAAAGAGCAGCCATAGCCCTACTGCTCAGACATGCTCCTTTCACGTTTGGTTGTTGCTTGTATTAGCGTAAGTCAGACTTTGAAACGAATTTTCTGCAAATTTGTTTGTATGAAGTTTGGCACAAAGCAAATTCGAAACTTGGCGTGGCAGCAGGGAAGGGGAAGCAATTCAGAAATCCAGGGAAGCGAGGCTGGCAGCGTTTCAGTGTTATTTACATTCCTCTAAGATCTTACTCATGAATGCTGGGACTAGTCAAAAATAAGCTGTGCTCCTCTCCACTCTCCTCCTTCATTAACCTGGTGGTGCTCATTAACTGCTGAGCCTCTGGGTTTTATATGATCCTCTAACGTCCATCACCAATAATTGCACTAATTAAATAGGTAAGCTAACAGTTCGGCGTGGGAGTGCAGTTCCTGAGATGGAGTGGACACGTCTGTGGGCAGTGAGAGTGCTTTGAGTAATAATATTTAGCACTAATAAATTAAATTTTGGAACCCCATAAAAATTCATGCTTCAAGGCTTAGAGTTAATCTTTGTCAGGATAAGATCACCGTTGGCATAGATTATCCTGCATTTAGCAGTTAAGGAATTTCTTGTAGATTCCTCGGAAGGTTGTTAGTGGCTGGTTTTGAAGACAGGATTGTGTCTAGGCAGAGCATTTGTCTTACTTGGGTAGCAGCTCTCACACCAGGTGCATTGACCCAGGGCAATAAAGCAAAAATGGGCATGACTCCATGATGTAGGAGTAGGAAACATTAGTTGGGGTTTAGTCATTGTGCTGGGATTTGGGAGACTGGCTGCTAACTTTGAGGCTTTTGATGTGTTTTTGTACAATACAGGCAATTTTTCTGTGCCTTTGCTCCTCTGCTTTCAAATAAGAAAATACAATTCCTTTTCTCACACCTTTTCAGTTGAAACACTAACCCTTCGCTGAGTAGGGATCAGTTTTTGCTATGGACTGGTACAGTCAGTACCTGGCATCCTGGAACATTGAATTTGAGGATTTTCATTTTTAGCTGTGATGCTGCTGCCATTCTTGATAAGGCTGACAGCTGTAGCTTTTCCATTTCTGAAGTTTATTGTCTTCAGCATTTATTTTTATGTTTCATTTTCTTATGTTAAAAAACAACTTTTCACACATAATATCCTGTTAGTTTGATTTTTCGATTGTGAGGATGGATAGTAAAGACAGCCAGGAGTTAGCAGAAGTTGAAGTAATTTGACAATATCTCTAGAATCCCCATGAAGAAATGAGGGTTAATTTATGATAAAACACTTCTTTTGCAACACATGTTCTGTCTTATTCACAAAGATTTAGTGAAAGAGATACCACAGTGTAAGACACGTCTGAAATCTCAGGAGCTGGGGAGATGCTGTCATACAGTTTGTAGCTGTTATTTTGTGTCTGGCAATAAAATAACTTATAGATGAAAAAGATGAATTAGAGAGGAAGAGGAACTCTGTTTGGATAAGCAATGTTTCCTAGTCATGTACAAGTTGAAAGACAGAAATATAACGTGAAATAACACAAGGGGGAATAGGAAAAAAGTACTATCCTGGGAAAAGTGACCTAGAGAATCTGAAAGACAGATACTGCTTCAGAGAGGGAAGGTTTGTTTCTCTAGTTACTATGACACCTCATGAATGAAAATGTCATTTATGCTGTATTTATGCTATTATACATACTGCAATTTACTGGCAGGCAACAAGCTCTTTGAAAGATAAGCTGATGGTCCAGTTACTGTGATGCTGTAAATACACAACCCAGAAAAAAGATTACCAGAGAGAAAGAGCTAGAAAATGGTGTGGTCTCTAACTGCCCTTCCACCTTTCACTTCCCTGGCCAGACCACTTTGCTCTCCTTCTCTCCACCCCAGGGTATGTATTAGTCATCCCCCATCCAGCTACAGAGAGCTGCAAAATCATCATTCGGTACCTGTGATACAGCAATTCATTTGCAGCTGCTCCTGTCCCAATCTTTCATTCCTCTCAGCTGCTCACAGCAAAGAGTTCAGAAATATGCCTTCAGGAAAGTGAAGCAGCCAGAGAGAACGTGTGTGTGAGTGTGTGTTGAGTTGCTGGGGTCTGTGCAGCCCTCGCTGTGCGAGGCCCCACGTGAGCTCATGGCCCAGCTCGCTCTCGGGTTGCCTCTTGCACGCATGTACAACCTCTACATGCATTTAATTGATCTTTATGGCTGCAGGCTTGCTTTCCACCTGGCACAACACGAGGCTTTAATCAGCTACCGTGTCACACCCATCAATAATAAATATGTCAATTAGCTAAAACCGTGCTTATTAGTTCAGTAACTTCGCTGTGTTTCGTGTCACGCGTGAAGGTGTTGCTGTATTGTCTCATGAACTGAACACACAGGTTCAGACCTCCTGCTGGGGATGTGCTCCTGTGCCTGCAGCAGCTCGTGATGTGTTTCATCACAAAAAAATAAAGGCTTTCGATATTAGGTGACACTTAAAAACAGGTTTATGCAACTATTTACAACTGTGAAATCCCTTAACATAAAATCACTTGCCCACATCTCGCCTGTTTGCTGACCTGTAGGAAAGGTGTGATGGCTGTTAGTTGTTTTGGAGGCTGGAAATGAAAGACCAGTGCCCCTGTTCTCAGTTCTCTGCTTCTCAAGGAAGTCTGAAGGCACTCTTGATGCCGAGCTGCTTTGAAAAATCTAGCCCTTAATTCTGGCAACTCTTTGAAGATAAAGTGTTGTTATTGTTGGTGTTTCCAGCTTCCAGCAGATCCCAAATTTGTGATATTTTGTTTCTGTCTCCCACCAGCCAGAATAAGACAGGGCAGAGCCTCCTTGTAATAAACAGAAGAAAGTGAAGTGACTTTGTCAGATCTCTGATGAAATACTTGTGTTTGATTTTGTATCAACTTTGAGATGAGAATTGGGCTGGGTTTTGCTCATCTTTAGCTGACAAACAGGAATAAAACCCTCTTTATGCTCACTCTCTGGCTATTGTTGGCACTGTCCTGTATAATCCCTTCTGCTGGGTTATCAAACTCCATCATAAAAGCAGTCAGAGCTTTTTCCCCTCCACCACTGAAGAATGCTTTTCATATTCTAATTGTTTTAGGGTAAGGTGATTTAACACCTAATATTTCAAGACAGAATCTAGTATGAAATCAAAATTAAGCAACATATATTCTCTGATTTCCTTTATAAACTTCAACATATCTTGGCATACTTTACTTTTTTAAATCTCTGACATATACATAAAAGATGAAAGTTATCACTGTAAAAAATGTTAAAATCATTAAAGATGCTGTCACAGGTGACTACGATATTTATTCATGCACATCTGGGGGCTTGTAAGGCTTACGGTGTAGTTCAATAGAAATTACAGAGAGGGAGGTTTTTTTAGTATTAACAGTTGTTAAATGTGTCAAAGCTAGTGAAGTCAGAGGAGGCTTACAAAGACAAATGTACAAGAAGCATGACAGCTGGGGAAATTCATTGATGAATTCTAGTAAGATGGATTGGAAAGAATCACCTCAACTTCTTATGTGTCGGTGGATTTTAAATTAATTATATTTTAACTGCTTTGGAGACAGACCTGAGAACAAATTTGTGGAGCCCAATGTAAGTGGCTGTTCAATAAATGAAAGAGGCATGGAAAAGTAATCATCATTTTAGCTGTGTACAGAATGAAAAAGAAATCAAACACTGAAAATATTATTACAGGGCCATTAGCATAAATCAATGGCATGCTCTATCCTCAGAATCTTTTTTCATTTCTGGTCATCCTATCTCATAAAGTCTTTAATGGATATAAAAAGAGTGCAGAGATTGACAGAGAAAATGATTAGAGACGTGTAGAGATTTTTGTAAGAGGGGAGGCAACCGACTGGAACTGCTTAGAAAAAGCTTTAGCTCCACTGGGAGAACTTGAACAGCTCAGCAGGACCAAGGCAGGTTGTAGATGCTGTATGTGGTCCCTTGACCACCTTACTCACCTCCTCCTTAGGGCCTCTAAAACACCATAAGCAAGTTGGGATTTTCATTGGAGACCCCAGAGGCTCAGGGCTGTCGACCTGAGATGTTGCTCCAGCTTTGGGTCGCAATCTACTTTGGGACAGCCCAGCCTGGGGCTCTTCCCAAGACTGGTGGTCATGGAAGCAGTCACAATGGACCAAAACACTGTTGAAAGAGGCACAGTTCTCTGAAATACGGATTGAAGGTCTCACCCTTGAGAGCTGGTTCTGTCCCATGTATCCCTTGATAGAGATGGGATTTCAAGCCTTTCCTATCAGATCCTTTCCCAGGTCCTACTGTTAGGGCAGGGTCCAATGCCAGGTACCAGCTGGCTTCAGGGATTTTAACTCCCTGTCCCCTCCAGTGCCAACTGCTAAAATGAATCTGCTGAAACTTCTGTACTCTGCTAAAATACTCACCATGCGATACACACAAATTGCTTCATAGGATTAAAAAAAAACCACCTAGAAATTTCTGCAGGTAAAGAGACCATCTATCAGTTTTATTGAGCAAGCTACATATTTTCAAGAATCTGTTATCTCATGCTTTAAGGTATAAGTCAAACATGCAGCTATAGCAGATTCAGGCAATGGTTCCTTTCTTGAGGGTTGCTCTGCAGTTTTGTGCCATACCTGGGAAGATGGTGGTGGGATCCCCAGATATGACGCAACTGGGAGTTCCCATGGGCAGACTTCTCATGGCAAGGGCTGAAATGACCTGTCTCCCCTGCCATTGCATTCGTGGTGGGCTCAGACCCCTGCTGCCTCAGGGGATTCTGACACTTTTCTACCTTTCTCCTTGCGAAATGGAAGAGAGAAAAGAAACAGAATTTCTGAGATGTAAATAATGTTTAACAAGAGGGCCTTGGAGTTGTAAAGGAACTCCTGTACTTATGCTATAATCATTTTGGTGGTTGATTTAGAGCCAAATCCTGCTGGCCTGACAGAAGCAATTAGCCTGATTACTGCCAGAGGGATACTCACACAATTAAGGTGAGCAGTGTTTGCTCTTTATTCTAGAAACCAGTTGTCTGTGTAGGAGTAGTTGACACAGTGTAGTGGTGCTGAGGCAGTACCATGATGGGCTCTGAGAGAAACCTTCAAACCTGGACAAAATCTGGTGTCTTTCAAAGAAGAGGGATAGACAGACGGACTCTGCTCTGAGGTGAAAGCTAAAACTTGACAGTGAGAGACGTCTCCTGGTGTGTTTGCTCTGTGCCACTGTTGTTGCTTCCCCAAAGGAGGGAATTGGCTAATTAGATCTACCATTGCCATTTATCAAAAAGAGCATCTGAAGTCCCCACTGATATTTTTCCCCCCCTTTCTCCCTGCTATTTCTAAGGCACCTATCAATGTGGTACATAAGTACCATCTGGATACCTGGCTAGTGACCAGCAGGCTGTGATATGTGAGGCTTTTAAACGGAGACAGGACAACAGAGAGTGGAAAGAGTAGACAAACAGCATGTTTTAATGGAAGATGAAGAGGGACAGTAAAATTCCTTTGTTCAAGATTTCCTGCTCAAAGAAGAAATGGAGTATGTGAAATCTTCTAGGAACCTCCCTAGGAATATTTAAATTGCCAGGGAAGCGTTCCTGCGGATTAGCAGGGCTGCTGCATTGACTCTGTGGATAAATACTCACCACAGGAACACCTCTCCTCTGCAGAGGAAACTTCTTCCTGACCTGCCAGGAGAACCTCTGCACCTTGTGCTGGATGCCAGCATTTATCTGCATTTACAGCACAGATGTGCTGGAGTTTTGCTAAGGGCAGACACGGCTTTGAGGTCAAGAGTTCTGACTTCCCTATCCCTCACCCTGAATTCAAGGAAATTTAGAGGTTTTATCTTATTCCTAAGAAATCAAACACACTTTAAAACATGGGAATTCACCTTTCTGATGGTCCTAAAGAGTTTATGAATAGCCTAGTGTGGCTTTAGTGTGAAGCCATTTGTGTTGTCTTGCTGCTGATGAATTCACTCACATCAATAGAGTTTACTTTTTGTGTTAGCACTGTCCCCCAGGTGAGTGCCTGTATGTGCACAAAATAATGCCTCAGTCTGGCAGAATATTTTCACTAAGAAAACTTCTGCTGTCAATTACTGGGAATTTTCCCTGAACCCTGATGATTCTGGAGCAGAGTTCAGGCTTCTGGTGTTATGACAGAATTTTGCAGGTTCAGTGATGGCTTTTGACAGTTCAGGTCCCAGCAGGGAATGACTCTTCACTTGAAATCAATCAACTTTATCACACAGGAAAAAAGCAAAAGGAAACCCACCTGAAACTCAAACCTAGTTTAACAAGGGATTCTCTCTGGCTGAGCTGCTGCTGCAGATATCTACATGATGAACATATTCATGTAGGGAACCATCAAAAGGCGGGTGCACCTAACAAAGACGTCTTGTTCACGCTTAATGCACCAGATAAATTGTTTTTAAATGCAGAGTTATTTTGTGAGTTCTTAGTGAATAAGCGCATCCACATATGCATTTCTGAAGTGACTTAATTAATTGCTTTCAGTCATTTTCTTTTTATAATATTAGAACAATGATGGAATAGACTGGCCGTGGAGTTTGGTCGAGGGAAGATTATACTAATCCACTTGAAATATGACTAAAACAGAAAGAAAGGAGAGATAAAAGCAATTTTTTTTCAAAGCTTGTTTACCTGTGACAAAATCCTCCCAAATCAGCTGCACACAAAATACCCAATCATATTAATTAAACTCAACCAAAAAAAGATTTTGCTGGGGACTTCTTGGGATATGTCATAACCAGAGAGTGTGTCCCATGCTGCTTTTAGCAAGAAGGGGGAATACATGTTTCATGTAGCTATTAATTAGGAAAGCAGCAGAGCTTTCAAGGAGATAACTTGTTATATGGAAGCAAATAAAGAGGGAGAATTTGTCAGAAGGTTTTGGTATACCTGGAGCACAATTAACAAGGATTTTCAAAAGTCAGGGCACCTTTCATTTGCAGATTCTCCAGTTAATAAAAGGCTATCATTACAAATGAACTTCCTTTGTTCCCTGCTTGGGTTATTGCTCCCTATGATTTGAAGTACATATGCTTTGTTGGAGGAATTGAAAGATATCCTATTTGAACTGATGTTTTCCACTCAGGCTTTCTTTCCACAACTCTTATTTCCCAGATCAGTAAAGTTTGCCAAATCTCAACATTCTTCCATACACCTGCTCCATAAGGAATGCTTTTCACAGCCCAATCAATTATCTCCCTGTTGCCACAACAGCAGCTCTGGAATTCCACATATAAGCCTAAAAACAACTCATCAATAACCAGACGGGCCCTGACAATCAAAGACCAATGAATGCAGACAAACTGTTGTCCTTTTTTTGTCCTTCAGTTCTTTTATAACTCCTGGGCTCTGCAACACTTTGCTGTGGTCAACCTGTGGTTGTCTGAGGCCTGTTTCTCCACCAGTCTCACCAGGTCATTAAGATAGAGCAATTTAGAGTTGTTCAGCTGTGCCAGGACTGTGACTGCTCCTTGCTCCCCACACCTCACACCTGGCTATGCTCTTCTCCTGCTTTTCTTGCATCAGCTCTGGTGCTTGTTGACTCCCAGTGGGACTCCCTCAGGAGTCAAAACCAAAGCACAGTTTTCAGAAGGTTTCATGAGCTGAACTGTCTCTTTGGAGGGCCAGCAGAGACTGGGAGGGTGACTGGATGAGAATGGGAAGGCAGTGGGAGAACAAGGGGCAAAGCCAGCCCTAGGGAAGCTGCAAGCTGCCAGGGCAGCCTGTCTGATGAGTTCCCTGGGCTGTCCCCCAGAAAATCTCCATGCACTCTTAACTGAGATCAGAGAGTGAGTGTATTTGGCAGTAGCCCTGAGGAACACACCCTCTCCTGTGAATGGAGAGGGACATGTCTCCAGAAGGATTTAATATTCCTTTATTCCCTCTGACTTTGATTTAACCGTGGGCTGTGATGCTTTAAGTAGCAGATATTAATTAGAAGTGGTAGGGAGTCCCAACGGGACCATGCTCCAGGTCTTCTCACCATTTCTAGTTTGACTTATTTCAAGTTACTGCGCTGAAATATTATTTATTCACTCAGGTGCCTGACGTTTATAAGGCCTATCTAAAATTGCAAATAACTAATGGTTGTCAGTAAGGAGTACCACTCTGCTGAGGTGGAAAATAGCTTGTCCATGAGTAAAACACAGCCAAGTATATTGAATGTTTTCTGCAACACTTCTTCAAGGCAGGCAGAGTTATTTTGTCCCTTCTTTGGTACCACGCCTAAGCAGGCACGCAAGGACAGTACTATGTGGAGGGCTCCCACCAGGATGGCTACCTTGGATAGATGAACCACTTTGGGCTTAAAAGCAGAAACTTCAGTCCCACTCTGAGCTCTACTCCTCTAAAAGAGAAGTGGGGAATTGGGACAAATGCTCTTTTGGCTGCTCTGGTCTTCAAAACCCTTCTGGCAGTGGTCGATTTAGGACACGCAGAGTGGGAGGAACACTGAATTTAGGCAAAATTGCTGGGTACCTGGGACTGGCTGGGGCATCCCATTTGGCACAAGCAGAGATGGAGGTTAGTTAATGGGTAACAGGACAGCTTTATAATTAAGAAAGAAAAGGTATCAGAAGACCTCATATGAGTTATAGCAGTATCTAGAAAGAGTTTCAAGTTAGGATTTCATTCCAGACTACACTGAGTCAATTTTTGTCCTAGCAAAGATCCTCTGTATTTGCTCTGGTTTTAGTTCCTCTAATTCTCCTCATTCTCTTACTCTCCCCAGGCAGTATTAACGTGGTTACATGTGCCCTGGTAGAATGTGAACGCACGTGTGTTGCCCACAGTGACTCTCACTGTGTGACTCACACAGTGAGCACTTGCAATTCAGGCCCATTTCTATTTTTAGAATAAATAAGGGTATATAGGATCAGTGGACTTTAAATTCATTGAAAAGCTAAAAAATGTCCACATAATGGGGGCATGACTGTTGATTGGGTCTGTGCTGTGACAGCAACCCTGTTGATTCAGCACACACCAGACTTTCTGTATAGAGCATTTGGACAATAGAGCTCAGTGGGAGACCTGAGGTTTCCTCTGATACGGCATAAGTACAGTGCAAAAATAATTCAAAAGGCAAATGTATTCATGTTTTATAACCTTTTCTCCCTCATTTGTTTCAGAGTCAAAAGAGCTTTGGTGTTTTGACAGCTGAATTTTTTTTGTGCCCATGAAAAAAAAAAAAAGTTTGACAGGAATTCTTCGCCCTACTGGTTTTCACTTCATTTAAAACATGCATCAGATTAGTTACTTGGCTAGTTTTCTTCTTGTCTGTTATTTTCACAACTCTTCCATAACTCTGTGGTATGTCATCAGACCCCTACATGACAAAAGCTAAACCACAGTGTGCCCTTGCTTGGTTGGACTTGTGGTGAGCACCCACGTAGCACCTGCACAGGGAGGGATTGGGGGCAACAGCTCCAGGGCTTGCTATGGGCTGAGGCTGATAAGACCATAAACCTTGAAATCAATGACCCAAATTCGCTAGATTCATTGTTTAAAACTGTACTTGTGTGTTATGTGTTCCTGCTGTGCCCATCCCTATGTACCTGCTACACATGCTGCTGATCCCCCTTTGCCAGTGGTCATCCTTGTTTTCCCCCTCTTTCAGTGTTTTCTCTCCTGTATCACTGTTGATTCTCTCTTGCTGTCCTCCCTGTTGGCTGTCTTCATGTCACACAACGTGCAAGACAGGCACAACAGGAGAGGCTACAATCTGGAAAATTTAGAAGTTTCCATTCTGGTGTTTTTCCCTTCTAAATTGGCTGCACAAATAGTTTCCACAGGCACTGTGGACCTGCACAGGAGAGTTGTGGAGACTGTGGGGACATGGCAAATGCTGTGAAAGAATGGCCCATGCAGTGCTTGATGGATGATGCCGACTATTCATTTTAACAGAGCTGCAGGAATTCAAACACTTTTCATGAATATTCATAAGAAATTGAAAGCTGTTTAACCTGGCTCTCACATCTGTCTGGTGGGAGCACTTCAGTGCTTATGTGTTGCTCCTATGACTACTTGCAAGACATGAATTTTAAACCTGACTGCTCAGAGTGTGATGGAAATCCAGTATGAAACCCTATACTTGGTTTTGAAATTTGCAATTCATTTTGTGCCAGTTAGCTATACAAATCAGCTAATCAAGGAACACCACAGGACTGAACCAAGCAATGCAGCATGAATTTGCAAACATTTGCCATTCCCAAAAGATCTGTAGGCCAAAAGTTATTTGCAGAAGAAAGCCCCAAATAATATCAGATAAATAAATGAGAAAATTGCATGACCTCCACAGACAATTCATAAGCAGAAAAGGCAAGTGAGATTCATGGCAAAAAGTACTCATTTGAGCTTCTGAAGAATACAGGGAAATCGTTCCTCAGCACAGTGAATCAATCTGATGTAGTTTGCTTCACTATCTGCTGTACATTGATGGAATGATGAGAGATTTGGAGTCACTTCTGACAGGCTCTCAGACAAATGGGTATTTGCTGCTGGCAGAAGTTTTTGAAAGTGGCAAATTTGTCTGGGATAGTTTTGAGAGCACATTTAGTTTTGGATCATGGGATTTGTGTTATGTCTTATTTTATGGTTGAAAATGCCTGAAATATTAACCTCCTTCTGCATTTTGCCTTATCTGGAACTCTGTGTTCAGCCTCATTCCCTGAGCACCACAAGTCAGTATTTTCATTGCATCATTACCACACTATTCTTCTTCTTATTTACAAGGCAGGGCTATTCCCCTTCCCCTGCCACAAAGAGCTTGGGGAATTTGCCCAAGTCCCCCTGAGAAGTCTGTGGCTGGGCACAGATTGAGCACAATCTTCCACCTCCTTGTGGTTTTACCTTTTCAGACCCTTCCCTCAGAAAGGCACTGAAGTAAAACAAAGTAAAATTGTCTAAGCCTCTGGACAAAAGTGATGTGAAGAAAAACCATGTACTTGATTTTTACATGGTTTGCTCATTTCTGACACAGATTTAATATCTTTGCATAATGTCTCTTTGATTCATACTGCAAACCGCTAGAACAATTTATTTGGAAGAAAGTTTTCACTGTTATCATTATGTACTCAGTAGTGTATGTAACACAGGTTGAAATGATCTTCCTCTAAAATTTGCAATGCAAAGTAATGCAGTTGAGCGAAAAGTTGTTGCTTGGATCAAAAGGAGAATATTTATGTTTCTTAAAAGCAGTTCTTACCATTCCTGATCCAATATTGCTTCTCTTTGGCACAATCTGTATTTACTTAGACTGAATGCATTTAGCACTTTTGTTGTTGTCATCAGTGTTTTGTTATTAAATGAATTATATCATGACCTATTTACAATGCAGTATAGTACACTGAAGTTCTCCTTAAAGGGAACATTACTTAGGGTGAGTAAATTCAAATTACTTGGTAAGTCCCTGCTATATAGGAATTCTTTTTTTTTTTTTTTTGTAATGAAGGTTTAATGAAAACAATCAGTCTAACAGAATTCTAGAAGTTGTGAGTTTTTGACAACAGTATTGTAAAGTATGCTTATGCTTAAATCTATATTAAAGTAGATTTAAAATGGCATCATATCCCTAATTTTAAAATTTAGCACAGCAAGTGACACCATACCTCTTACTGCAAGATATGACTATCAGCTTCTTTAAGTGCATTTTTAATAGCTCCTGTGAGGAGCATTTCTGCAAGCAGAACATTTTATTGTTGCTAAATACCACTCACTCTGAAGTCTCTCTGCTGTTTAAAATGAAATTTTAATGAACAAGTCGAAACAATTCATCAACACGAGGAACATCACACTCAGATCAAACACACCAAATGATAAGAACTCTGCATATGCATGGAAATAAGATTTTCATTCATCAAGTTCCCGCTGCTCATCCTGGCCAGGGTCAGGAGCACTGACAAAAACACAAACTCACAGCCCAGCATTGCCCAGGACCCCCTGCAGACCTCACTGCCCTGTTTGGCCACACAGACCCGAATCTTTGATGCTCGGACATTTTCTTGTCTAGTGATGCTGAAGAGGCGCATCATAAAAAAAGTACATGAGGCTTCTAACTTTGCCTGTCACCTCTTGGACTTCTGGCTGGGCAAAACAAGCTTTATCAAGGGGAAGCTTTCCTGTTCTACTACTGCGTGTTCATTCAGCCCTTGCTCACAACCCCTTCAGCATCCAGCTAAAGGTCGTATATATCCTTCCCCACACTGATATCCCGGGGGGAGGAGGTTGGCAGGGGGCTGGCAGTGACACAGGAGGCAACCATACCTTTTTCTGTCTGAAACTACAGTTCTTATCCAGCGAAACAATGACAACAGTGCAGAGAAAGCTTTGATTATGCAAAATGGATGGACATATCACGCCTTTTCTTTGCAATAGGTTATAACCTCACCCGGAAAATTCCTCCCACCCCCAGCCTTGGTTGTTTTCCCCCTTTCAAATGACATCGGTGGCACTCCAGGCACAATTTACACATTAACAGCACGTCTCCCTCATCTTACAGACTCCACAGCTTTCCTCTTCCCCTTTTATTTTAGGGCAGCTTCCCCCTCTCCCTTCTCCCATCTCAGAGCCAGGCTGGCTCGGCAGAGAAGGAGTAAAGTGTTTTCTGCATGACCTCTATGTATTTTACTCCGTGGGAAGTGCAACGTGGAATGCACACTCAGCAGGCAGCGAGATTTGAGCCAGTTTGTCCTCGAGGCGTTTGTGCCATAAAACACAGAACTATCCCGGTATTTCCACCCTCGGCTCTCCCCCTATCCCACCGACCCCTCCTCGCCGCCGCCGGCTGCACCTGGCTGCGCTCGGAAAGCCGCGGAGCAAAGCACAAACAACGGGCACCAAACAGCAACACTCCCTTTGTTTCCCATGCAAATCCTACCTCCGATAGTTGTCACATCTTCCTCCGAGGCGAAGCCTAATTATTATTAAACAGAGATCCAGCGGAATCCTCCGAACTGCCACCAGTTGTTAAGCGCTGTCATCGTTTCCTCCTGATGCTTAAACCTTTTTTTGACCATTAATGTCACAACCCCTGCTAACTCATCGCTTAGTACTCCCTGCTCAAAATGTCTGAAATAGTTTGGAAGGACAATAGGAATGACAGGCACACTAGACAGCCATGCTTGAAATTAGTTTTCTCCAGCTGACTTAAGGCTGTTTCGTAGTGCTTTTAAGGCATGCACTCCGTAGGGTTTATTAACCTAGGCTAGACATGCCATTCCTGCTTTTATTCAGAGCTGTAATAGGATGGCTGCTGGCAATGCAGCGATAGGTCTAACCCCATTCATCCCTCCGTAGTTTTTAAACCTCCCTGGGAGAGTAAATAGCTTCAGTCATCCTTAAACTCACTGAGGCCACTGTTTCTGCAGAGCAGGGTTTCACACATTGTTTTGAAACTAAAGAGAAAATCACTCCCGGGAGCGGAAGGTGCCGTAGCTCTCCTGACTGATGCGAACGGCAAGATGAACCGGCAGCATCCGCCCCCGCCGCAAGCTGAGGCTGGCGCAGGAGTTGGTGGAAGTAGTGATTGGAAGCTGAAAGTTCTTGAAACTCTGTAAAGGCAGATGTGGCACAAAGAGAACGAGGGGCATGTATGGACCGTGCTGTGGTTTGTATGTACAGAGCCACAGACGTACACTACTCTTCCCAAAAGGAAAAACGCCCTTTGCAGATGGCAGGGTCTTGCAATCTAAATTTCTTAGTAAACAGCACCTGGGATAATGATGGCCAGGAGAAACGAGACCGATGCACAGCATTGGAAGTGTCTGTGTTGTGGGGAAGAGGAGGGGTGAGAGGATGCTACAGGACACTGCTGTTTTCAGTAAAACTAGGAACATCCCCAGAACCCAGGTCAGAGATATTAATGCTCTGCTGAGATTTTGGAGCCTTTTTCTTCTTGGTTGTCAGCTAGTAACCAGACCAGGTCAAGACGCATCAGGGCTTGTTAACATCTGCTGTCAGTTCGGTCTTACTGATCTCAGTGTGGTCCCTAGTGGACAAAAGTAAGAGCCACCAGTACAGATGTGTCTCTGCCAGCAGAATGGTACATGGCTGGAGGACTGGAGAGGCAACCTGGTGCCAAGGCAGGCTGGGAGACAGCAAGTGGGGAATTAGTACTTTTGCTGCTAGTTCAGCACCTGCCTGATTTTTTTAGTACCACCCAGTTCACAGCCCCTGGCTCAAGATGAAAATACAACACATGAAGACATCTCAGAAATGAATGATGTTTGGAGAGATTAAGGAGTAAAGCACATCACAGTGAAAAACCCAGCTATGGCTCCCTCACACTCTGGGAATGAAATGGTTGAGATAGCACTAAAAAAATGGCAGATTTGCATTAGGTTTTTGAATAGGTGGGACCTGAGGGCACTGAGGGCTGGTTAGGCTGTGACCTTTCTCCTTGGAGAAGCTCTGGTTCAGGTTTGTGTTGGTCTTTTGCACTGATGGCTGTTACAGACGATGTGAAAGCTGCCCTTGCATGAGGGGAGGCCGCAAGAATGTGCTGAACAAGCTGGTATGTCCTACCTTGTTCTCAGGGGGAGAAGCGGCCAACTTAACCCCCTCTTTTTTTCCACTTCCCATCCTGCCACCAACACACCAGGTGTCCCCACTGCCAAGGGCTTTACCAAACAGCATGTCAGTGTGTGTGTCTAGCAGGGGTGACAGGTCTCTCCTTCTGCATTGCTCTTCACTGAAACTGTGAGTTAAAGCAAGCTTGTTGGTAGTGCAAGTCAGCCATAGATGCTGTTGAGGACATTTAGGGGTACCACAAGCGTGACATTTGCCCGTGAATCAATGCTGCTCCTACCAGAGCTGCCTTTGCACTCTGCGCTTCCCCTGCCCCTACTTGCCGTTTGACCCACTGTACTTACACGGTCAGTGTGTTGGAGGGGAGGGCTCAGGGCTCCAGTTTTGTTTCTCAGTTTACAATGGGGTATTATGAGCAGCCTAAGCTTCTCCCAGAACTGGTGAGAGCAAAGGGGATTTTGAATTTTGTGGCCATGAAATCTCAGGGTGGCCAATTACATGCTGACTGTTAGCACGGCTGCCAGAACAATACCTGCTTTCTGAATAATTTAAAGATTTTTTTCACTGTCACCTATCTTGCGTCTTTCATGTGCACTACATTCACCCTAAGGCAGAAAAAGAAAATGGAAAAATAAGAAAAGTTCTTCTTGTCCTGAGCAATATACTTCTGTCTCACTGTGCTCTTGATTTGTAAGTGGGATGACACAACAGTTCAAGAGACATGTTGGGGATGTCCAGGTCTAAGAGTGCTGATTTTGCTGATGATCTTTTGAGTGTGTTCAATGACAGGTTAAAGCAGGTGATCATTGCCACCCAAGGCTCACAGTTCCTCAGTTATGTATGATATGACTATCCCAACTCCCCCTTCCCTAGGGGACCTCTCTGCCACAGTGATCCCAAAGGCTTCAATCCTTTGCAGTAAGTTTAGGTCACTCATAACTGGTGGCCAACAGGTGATAACTGTCTGTGAGAGCTGCGAAATTCGAACATTGGTAGATATATTCTTATACTGGGTGATAACTGAAGAAGGGATAAACTCTTCAAAGTGTGAGGTGCAGGCTAACAAGGAATGACCAGAAAGATCCTTAGGGGCTAGTTAGTTCCACATGGCTCAGTCTTAGGGAGATATTCCATGGTACTCCCACTTTCCTCAGGGTTTTTCTGATCAGTGAGCAGTAACAGCAGCTGGCATCAGTGATGGGGCTCATGTACTCCCTACTTCTTACTGTGGCTCTACTGCTGTTGTGTTTTTCCAGCACACCAATCTGCTCCTTGCTGGCAAGAAGTTACACAAAGTGATGGAGCTGTGATCTGATCGGGTACGGCAATTTTCTGTCTTCCTGGACTGTATGGATGTTGGGGAAGTAGGATTGCCCAGAGAAACAGAGGGCTCACATGAGCTTTCACTCTGCCCTCCATCAAGAAAATCCTATTGACTTCTGCAGGAGAGGAGATTGCTGCTCAGCTGTGCAGTAGTGGACCCTCTTTGACAAAACCCATTGCTTGCAAAGGAGTTACAACAATTTAAAGCCCTTCTATTTGTTTCTGACCAGTGTTTGCTTAGGAGAAGGCCAAGGAGGATGAAGGACAGGAGGAATTTAGGAGATTTGTAGTTTGCATGCTGACTGTAAGCCAAACAATATAACGAACAGAGCAATAATGCGTAATTTCATTGTGAGTCATCCTAATTATAACGTGAAATTGATAGACATGTAACTAGAAAGTGTAACTATCAGTTACAAATACACATTTCTAATTGCAAAGGGAAGTGCATGATATGATTAAAACTGCAGGTTACACTTAACCTTTTCTTCTACTGTGGTCACAAATTCTCTGGGAACAGTATGAATATATTTTGAAGTTGCATACCTATCAGACAGCATTTCTTCTACCCACTTGCTGAGTCTTTTTGAAACAGCAGCAGGTAGTCTCACTAATCCATAGATACTTGGTGTGAATCGCGCATTAAAGAATTGCAGGAATGATCTGTTGATGGCTCTTCCCTGCTGGGTCTCTGTAGAGTGTCAGTGTTCAGTGCAGTGTTAGCCTGGCAGAGCTACAAATGTGATATGCAGGGCAGGTAACAGGTTCTGTTCAGTATGTATAATCACAGTGTAAGTGAAAATCTGACTAACAAGAAAAAGGATCCTTCAAAAAGACCCAAATTCTCTCATACACATCTAGATACTCTCAGGTGTGGCAAAGCCTGAACTCAGAACCAAGTTTTGCAGCTATTTCCTAAGAGACCAGCATGGGGGAAGATAAAATCCTAACAATTATCTTGACATGCATTAATCCCACCTCTGCCTTTTAAATGAAAGAATTATCAAGAAAGACCATTGATGTCAGTCCCTATATTTGCAGCCCTGTCTGGTTTCCCTTTTTTTTTCTTGAGGTGGAGCAGGCAGCACCTGTGTGAATGCAACCCTGTGTTTGGCCACAGTCTTGCAGTCTCCTTTGTGCTGAGAATCACAGGACACCCAAGTGTTCATTTCACTGAGTTATATCACACTGACTAGCTAATCGCTTCCACATGCTGCTTGATTGTCCCCCTTTATATGCCAACTCTGCCTTTTTCTTGCACAGCTCTTTTTGAGCCACTTGCCTAGGAGAAAATAACTACATCTGGAGTGTTGTTAAATGACCCAGAAGTTGCTGCTTTGCAGACTGACAGTATTTGATGCAAATAGATGGCTTCTTGCTGTGAAAATCTCCTTGGCTGACAATCCATCGGGTACTTTTGACGATAGTTGTCTGAGTTAAAACACAGGCTCCTCTTTGCATATTCACGCTATCATTCTTACAGAACTGCTGGTATTAAAATCTTCCTGTGCAGTTTCAGCAGAGGCCTTTCTCCTCCCCATTTGTTCACCAGCTGCTGGTGCACGTCGCTCCCTCTCTTTGCCTTCAGCTTTTGCCATCTGCCACCATTAAGTTGCCCAGGTGTCGGAAATCTTCTTGCTCTTCTCTGGTAAACATTATTCTGCCTTCTTCTTCCCTAATTCAACCTTCATTTATATAGAGGCTGATAGATCAGGGGAGCTGTTCTCCAAACATCTGCTGCATTTCATACTCTATGGGGGTGGATGGGGAACAGAGTACGTATACTTGCTGGCAAAAATAAAGGCTGGTTAACCCTTCCTTCACTTTCTTTTCCATCTTCAGCAGCCTACTGTCTTCCTGCACTTCTAGATGTGCCAGTTAATTAATACTTGCCAGTTAGGATGTTACCTAGAGCAAAAATATTCTAAAGCACAGTTAATTTTCAGAAACATCAAAGCTTCCACATTCTGCAACAGTGTCTAGTCCTGGGGTACTGAGGAGCAGAAGAGATGGGATATATCTAAGACAGTTATCAGCAAAGACATCGGAATAAATCTTTTTTTCCTCTTTAGACTGCTTATCCTGTTTCAAACAGGGACCACGCCACTGGTTTGGTGTGTTTTCTGCTGAGATACAGGTCAGGCACCCTACTGTAATTGCCTGCAGGGATAATCCAGACTCGAAGATCATCTTTCATGACAATGGGTAGTGTAAACTATTGAATTCCTTTGGGAGAGATGATGAAATTAAATGATTTCTGGTGTGCCCAATCCTCTTCAGTAAATCACTGAAGATTGACTGTAGGTTTGAACAGCAACAAACCAGAATCCAACAAAACAGGCTGTTTACACAATGCTGCTTGCTGGGCCCAGGGAGTGTTTACTGCTTAAAGGCTGGTAAAATATGTATCTGAGGATGCACACCCAGCTGCTGAGACCAGTTTCCAGTGAGAGTGTTGACTAATTCCAAAAGGATTTCACACTTCAGCAATTTTACTCTCCTCAGTCTGGGTCTCAGTACCAGTGCTTTCAGAGCCTGATTTTGTGTGCAGCTCTTGGGCAGAGATGGTTTCCTGCTCTGAGCAGTTCTGCTGAGCAGCAATTGCTGCATGCTGCTTTCCCATTTGTTAAGCAATGGATTACTGCTCAAACATTTGCAGTCCACATTGGTCTAAGCCCTGTGTGCAATTCTCCAGATTTACTCCTCTCCTGGAATGTCATGATCAGAGGTTGTTTCTTGCTTGTTCAATGATTTCCTGAAGCACTTGTTCCAATCGGTGCTGCTGTGATTTCCTTGCACTGTGATGGATAATGTTTTGTGCTATTCACCTTTCACAGAAACACCAAATTGGCCACTTAGATGCTCTCTGATTTTACACACAGGTCCTGGCTGTTTCTCCAACTCTTGATTGCTTTTTCTGTCCATGCTTTCCTATTCCTATGCTAATATTACTTCTCCAGCAACTTTAGCAAGATATTGCTAGATAAGTCTTTTGCCTATTTTTCCACCCCTTGCAAATCACTTGCTATGCAGGGCTCTCCTTTCTTCAGGATTCAAGTATCTCCTTTTATCTATTCTCCCTTTTATTCTTTACTCGGCTGCTGCTTTGCTTTGGTGGAATAGTCACTTCTCTGATGAAGCTCATGCTTCTATTTTTGTTCTCTCTCTTTTTGAAAGGTTCTTTGCATCAGTGAGATGCCTGTTTGGGTTTCTTTGATGATTTGGTGCTGTATATACTGAGCTCTGCACTCCAGGAGTGAAAGATCAAGTTGTGGAGAGAGCGTGCAAAGGGGGAGAGAAGGGGACCCCCAGTGAGGGGGTTTTCAGTGAAGCAATAGCAGAAGCAGAGAGGTAAAGAGCCAGCCCAGGAGCAGTACTGTGGAGAGGCTGTTTTGTAACACTGTGCCTCAGTTTCCCCATTTGTAAACTAAGAGTAATCCTCTGCCCTTATAAAGTCCTTTGTGAGCTTTGCCTGAGAACTGAAGCAAGACGACTGGAATTCAGCCCTCTTAAGCTTGTACTGTTGCTGTCTTGCTGATAAACTTTAAATTCAGAAGACCAAGGGCCTAAAACTGCCTAAGTAGCCTCCACATTGCACAGGGTGTTTGATGCTGTATGGTCACACAAGTCTGCTCCTGAAGGCACAATGTCCCCTGGCTCTTCTGTCTGAGATCACCATGGACTCTCATGTGGGATGCTGTGGGTGATGCAGCCCTGCTTGAAGGGTGCAGGAGAATTTTGGTGGCAGCTTCACAGCAGCCAGGGAGCAGGAGGGACATTGCCTGGGCTAAGTTCAAAGCCCAGCCTGTTTGCAGGAAATGTGTGCTGGCAGGGACAGAAGAAACCTCGCACAAGACACCACTTTTTAATTTCATTGATCTATATTCTGCAGCAGGGGCTCAGAGGGGCTCAGGCTGTGTGGCTGTCCCTGGAGCTACCAGCATAGGATTTATGGTTGTGAACACCAAAAATTCACCCAGGCTTAAAATCTCAGCTTTCCTGTGTAAATCTGGAGTGACCAGAGGGATTTGACTGTATTTACTGAGGTAGAGTTGTTTGGAGTTTATACCACTGAGGGCAACATTTGGCCCTGAACATACATCTTCAAATATATGTAGGTTTTGTACAAAGTTATTTCTTCTCCATGAAGAAAAGCTTACAGCCCCTGTACAAAGCTGCCACCTCTTCCCCATCAGAACAGCAGCTGAGGATACAGAACGTGCTGATGAATAAATGACTTGGTGAAAAAATGGTATTTGGAAACCATGCAGATGCTTTCCAAGAGGAAATAGGCAGAATGATAAAGCTTTGCTTTTAAGACAGGCTACAGGGATACTCCTTTGGCATAAACACACATTTTTTCATTGATAAAACAAATCTCCTTTTTTCCATCCTCTCTGATGCATTTTTCAATTCTGCATATGCAAAAATATTAATGTATCATCAGAAGCTGAAGTAAAGAGGACTCCAGAGGAATTTAGCCAGTCATTTATCTCCGGTTTTAATTACCTAACAGTATTTGTTTACATCTGTTTGAAATTATTTTATGCTCATTAGAGCTACTGAAGTAATGTTTCCTTATTTCTCCACTTCTGGGAGTTTTTAAAACTGAAAAAGAAAAAAAAGTGGAACATGTTGTCCATAAATACACCTGTAATCTGACCTTTTCTCTGCTCTAAAAAGTTTTAAGAAGATTCTTTAAATTTTTGTGTCTGTACTTGCTCTATTTTCAGACTCTTAGAGATAACCTTGACTTGAAATTGTGGACTTTAAGAGAGGCACAGAAGACACACTGCAAGCTGTAGAGTTCATCCCTACTGGGATGAGGGGCCATATCCTCACTGCATGAGAATTTGTCCAACAATAACAAATGCCTGTTGCAGGGGCTCCCAGCTGGAGCTGGAGCTCCAGAGCACAGAAACCAGCTATGTTTTCATAGTGTGAATAAAACAAACTTGGAAAACCAGTCCCAGAAAGTCTGTACTTTTGCAACTAATGTCCCAGCCCCAGTGTGACCCGCAGGATGTTGCAGGACCAGGCTCTGGGGGTGCATTTTGGCCTCAGCTGCCTGTGCTCAAAGATAAAAGCACCCTGGTGTGCCTTACAGGCACCACACAGGCTCACACGCCACAGCTCTAACCCTTGCCTTGCTCCTCTAATCCTCCCTCCTCCCACCCACAGCCGCTGCAGGAAGGATGTATTTTCTTTGCTTGGTTTCCATGCTTAGATTTCAAAGACCTCTTGCTGCAGTAATGTAGTAAAAAACCCCAGTCCCCAGAAATGCACTACCCTTTGGGGGAAGCATGACGGATCTGGTATTGCATGAACAACATCCCCAGGGTCCCTTTTATCTCACACACCATGTCTTTTTACCTTTTTTTCTTCCCCCAGAGTTGCTATTATTTTCTTGTACAGACGACTAAACCAACTCTGCCCCTTCTTGCCTTGCTGCTCACTGGCTCTTTCTTGCCATCCTGGCTGGTGCTCCCAGCTGGATCATTAACCCCTACCAGGCTGTTGGGCTGGAGTGGAGCTCAGCCTCTAGAAGCAAGCTGCAATGTAATGCCATCAGGAAAGGAAAGGCCACTCCTTGGAGGGCCTCCCTGGCTCTCCAGACAGATCTTATCGTTTGCAGAGTGCAAGTGAAGAACTGCAATAGAATAACAGGCCCTCAGCTGTCTCCCTAATGCTGACAGCAGCAAATCCACCAAACAAGCAAAGTATCTCTGTCCCTCTTGGTCTGATGCAGAACCTTTGCTCTGATCAGGTTCAGTGTGATAGGGGAGGGTCAGGAAGCTCATGTGAGCAGAGAGGTCCCAGGGTTTAAAATATCTGGCGAAAGGCAGTTCCAAACAGGAGATGGTGGGAGGCAGAGCTGGGCTGTGGCGGGCAGTGGTGTGGGTATGTGCCCGTGCAGGATGAGCAGCCAGCAGTGCCACTGCTGCTCCTCTTGTCTCTGTAAGAAACCCAGGGAAGCCAAGGCAGGGGCTGTGTTTGTGTATGAGATCAGAGATGAGACACTTCGGCGTATTTGTCAAGGTAGGAGTTCAGGAGAGAGGAATCCAAATTATACCTATCAAAGGGGTAAAGAAGTGGTGACATGATTCAGCTCTCAGCTCCACCTGTGTAAATACAGAGCAACTCCCCAGCAGTTGATTGAGTTACTCCTACCTGTGCCAGTGGGGACAAGCAGAATTTGGCATGGCTGAATGCAGGAGAACATGAAGGACCATTGACCTGGAGCCAGCTAGGAACCCAGTGTTACCACACTGATTGCAAATGATGTCTCTCCCACACACCAGAATGAGGAATACAGGTCTGAGTCCAAAAGATGAAGATGTGCTTTTTTTTTATCTCTCTTTTGCAAAGAAAACAATCATGTGCATTAATTACTTTGGCCAGCTCAGTCCTTTCAGGGTTCTTTTCCAGGGACTGCTCTATTGTGTCAAGAGCAGCGCAGCCACTGAACAAAAAGACATTGTCTGCCCGGAGTTATTCATGTGTTTTATTTTAGTAGCCTCTCAATATTTCAGCTATTAGAATATTCCTTGAAATATCTGAGATTCTGTGAAGAAATTTCATGCCATTAATTTTTAATATAGCCATTTAAAAAAAAATAGAGGATCAAGATTCTGCATTTATGTATTTGGTATGATATATTATATATTCTCTACTGTATAACTACTACTGTCTGCTACAATTCCTCTCTCCAGATGTACAAACGCATTTTACTTCAAAAATAACAATCTTGATATAGGATTTTTCTCCAGAGATCTTTTGTCCATTAAATAATAACACTCAATGATATTTGAGTATGATGGGAGAACCATCTAAATATAAGTATGAACCCAGTTACTGTCAAGCAATATAGTTTTACAAAGGAAGTCTTAAACTTTCTTGAAGCTCTTCTGATTTCAGTGGTTTGACAGGAATATAAATGAGAAGGAAATTTCCCCACTTTGCTGACATCTGATTTCTGAATTGGATTAATTATGACAAGAGCTTTTTCCTTGCTTAATCAGATTTGCTAAAATTTCCTTATTAGGTTCATAAAACTGGTTTTGAAACAGAGAAAATTAAGTGGGGTTTTCTTTGCCACTAAGTTCAAATTTGTGTGAACTTTCAGCTAGACCCTGGTATCCTATTAGAGCCTGTCTTTGATAATAATCATGTTTTAATTTCATTACTTTCGCTTCTAATTCCAGTCACTGACCATTTTATTTTTTTTGTAATAGCAGTGAGAGATCAATTGCCCATGCAAGGCTGTTTGAGACGGTCCTAGAACAAGTGAAATGCCCTAATTTTTCTTAATTTTCATTAAATCACCATCTTTATTGTTGGTGTGTAGTATAAACAGTTAGCAAAATGCTATGTTGCAGACTTGTACAGTATAGCTGGGAGGTCTCTCTCAGTAGCCACTGGAACAGTCCCAGTGCTCCTGGATCTTACTGTGGGTGCTAAAACTGGGGAGCTGGGAATGCAGAGCCCTGAGGAAGGGCTGTGCCGAGCAAAGGAGTAGTAGAGGAGCAGGCTCAAGAGTATCATCACAATGGATGATGCAAACTTTCTGAGGCACGAGAAAGAGAAAAAGAAGCATAAAAACCTGATGTGACCTCTGCAAGCCGTGGTATTTCTGGGATTGGAACCCTTCCAGCTCATGGCCTTCTACCCATCCTCTGCCCCCATCTTCCTCCCTTACATAAACTGCAGATCTTGGGGGCTGATGATCTCTAGGGCTTACTCACAGACTAGACCTGAGAAAAGCTGGCCCTGTTTGTTGGCTGTCAGGATACAATCACATCTGGTCATCCTGAAGGATAGTAACATTACAGAAATGGGGAGATGCACGAAAGGTTTGAGGGAGAGAAGTCAAAAAGCTGCCCTGGCTGAGGCAACACCAAGGAGGTCCTTGGTGGATAGGATGAAGGATGAAGGGATGAGGGAAAACAAGGAGATAAAGGATGTTAACGTGGATAACTTGATAACATAAATTTAGCACACAGGAGCCTACCAGGTCCCCCAAACCAGGACCTTTTCCATGACTGACCAAAGGATATAGAAATGCTTAAAAATTTGATCCCCAGCCAGAAGGCTGTGAACATCTAATTGCCCGTTAGCTGCACCATCCAGAAGCCTTTGGATCAAGCCCAAACAAAACACATGTAATATTCACATTTTTATTTTTATTTCCAATCACCTGCTTCTATGCACTTTGAAATTCTCTGGCCTCTTTTAGGGAACAGATTCCCTAATTACCTTGGGAAGAGATAGAGCATTTTGTTTCCACTGGTCTTGGGAAAATCCAGGTATTACTTTTTTCTGGAACTTGGTCTATTTGATTCCTAAACCCCTGACTCTCTACTTTGACACTGCAAAAGCCTGGTTTTAAGCCACTTTTGAAGTAAAGAATGTAAAAAAAGTCCAAACAAAAGGGATAAAGTAGGAAAGCAGGTAACAGAGGTTAGGTGCTATTCTGCTGTGGCTTTGCTGGAGCCAATTTGTAGGGAATCTGGCTCCAGATGGGGCACTGTTACTGTCATCCCTTTGTATAGTAGTTGCCTAGTATATTTTTGAAGGAAAAATAGGATCTACGTGACTAAAGGCTGGTTTGTCTGACCTCAATGTTATACAAAGCCTTAAGAAGGAAAAGGACTTCTTTTTGAAGGAAAAGATGCAATAAAGCTTTACCAAAGGAATGTTGTGTCAGATGCATTTGATGATTTTATTTGATAAGATAATTGATTTTCTTGACAAAAGCAGGGCAGTAGATTTAATCTCTCTGGACTTCTACAGGGTATTTGACATAGTGGCAAGATCAGTCAAACTGGAAAAAATGGAGATTAGTGGAATTGTGAAGGAAATGTCTGGAGAGCTAGGGAGAGTACATATTTGGGAAAGTTTGGGGTGTAGTGGTGACTGTGTAGTTCCTTTAGGGCTGATGGGGGAGCTTGGTTGCATTTATAATTCTGAAGTTCCTGGCACAAAAAGAAATGCTTTAACATTTTTGGCTGAGATGAAATCAGGTTGGAGTAGCACAATAGTGGGGGTTCAGAAAACTGTATTAAAAAAAAATGGGATAGCCTTAAGGGCTGCAGCAGGAGGGATGGAAGTGTGAATAGGGATGTAATCATATGAAGGGCAAGGCTGGGCACTGAAGGATTCCTGCCAGGCACTATTCCTGTGAAATGGGGCTTATCTTTTAGAAACAATAGAGAAGAAAGTGAAGTTAGATGTTCTGGGGTGCCCCGAGGGACTTTTTGAACCTGTGATGATGCTTCAGACATCCAGTGTGAGCATCACTGATCCAGGGCCTGATGAGATCCTTCTTGGAACACTAGACAGGCAGTCCTGACACATAAGCTCAGAAAAAGGTCTGCTAAAACAGGATCAGCTGCAGAGAAGTGCAGCAAATGCAGCATTTCTTTGGCTTTGAGAGATGTCATTGCTGTCTACAAATGCAGTGGGAAGAAGAGCTTAACACTGGAGGGTGAGAATAGCTATTTCAACACAAGAACAGCATTGGAACAAGAACAGATAGGTATATATGGGTCACAGATAAACTCAGGCTGGAAATTCTGAGGAGGTTTCCAACCATCAGAAGAATGAGGCACTAAATTAGTCCTCGTGACAAAGAGGTGGAGGTAAAGACAAACTAGTTTTAACATAACAGCTTCAATGCTGGACAGAAGGGATTTTATGAAATGGTGGCCTGTGACTGCAGAGGATTGGTCTCAGTGATTCAGAACCCTCTCCCAGCCCTCTGTTTTTCTGCTCCTGTCAGGGGATCTCTAGTTTTGCAGTGGTTCTGGGAGATCCTGCCCCCTGCAAGGCAGTGGCTGAGGGGGACTCTGAGAAGAGACTTTGCACCAGTCAGGAGCACAGAAAATATCTACTGAAGGCCAGCTCTGGGAGATCATGCCTGAATATCCCTGGTGTGATCATTTGTGGGTGTCAGCATCTTTATGGCCTCTGGATGAAGGAAGCAGCTTTCTCCAGCCAGAGCTGGCCACTCCAGCCAGGCAGGACAGAGCTTGGCAGGCACAGCAGAGCAGCTGCTCTCTTGTTCCCACCCCACAGGAAAGAGTCAGGCTCTCTTGCAACTAGGAGAGTCTTGACCTGCGACTGAAACTTTTATCTAAATCCTGAAAATAGAACTGGTCCGATCCTCAACTCCCAGCAAACAGCAGCAGGAGGAGCAGGCAGGCAGGCATCAGCTCAGCATCAGCAGTTCTTCTTCCCTTTTCCCTCCCAGTAGGTGACCTCCAGCTCTCTCTGCTTCTGTCACCTTTGCCTGGGGAGCAGCAGCGAACCCAGCCCTGTCCCTCTGAGGGCTGTGGCATCCACAGGCACAGCCTGTTCTGCTGCAGGCAGGGCTGTCTCTGCTGCAGTGCTGCTCACAGCCCAGCGCTCGCAGGACTCGCAAGTCCCTGCAGAGAGTCAGCAGCTCCTTTCACCCCCAGCCTAATTGCACCGAAACCTGCAGGGCTGTGCTTAGCCCAGTCCTGGCCTGCCACTAATTGTACCACCAAGGCACAGAGATGCAAGTGGCAGGTCAGGGCTGTGCTGATTCACAACATGTCATGAGCCTGGCTTGGCACTTTGGACTCACTCATGTCTGCTGGAAAATGTTGGAAAAGCTATGGGACACAGTGATGCTTCCCAGCAGGTACTGGGATTAGAGCAGAATGATACCATTCTTGTGGAGCACTGTGTAATGTTCTCCTTCTACTGGCACAAAGTCTTTAGTTTGTGTAAGGCAGGCTAGATGGGAAACAGCAAGACAAAGAGCCCAGACCAAACCTCCCTTCCTTTTGGTGCTGTGTGACACCTAATAGAGTTTCTGCAGCAGAGAGAGATCTTCACTGTAGTCCTTTGTAGCTGGCACTGATGTGTCTACCGCTTCTCCCTTTTTTTCTAGAGGAATTCAAAAGACTGTGTCAAATAAAGAGCACAAATCTTGTCTTTGACAAAAATAGCAAGGAGAAGAATTAAAAAGACCCAGAGGACAGAAAATTAGTATTTAAAAGAAAGGGAAAAAAAAAAACCAGCCTCATTTTTCAGTTTGACTGAATTTTGGCTCATATTTTCTAGTATTTTCTGTATGAATGCCAGCAGTTCTTGGTTTTAGAGGTCCACTGCCAAGTGCAGACACTTTGGGGCAGCTCCTGCACCCCCAGGGTTATGGAAGGAAGAGACTTGCCCTCCTGAAACTGCCTGAGATTTTCTTCCAATGATGGACTTCTCTACAGAAAGGAAACACTCTTCGAAATTGCTCGTTAAGGAAATTGTTATGGATCTTGTGAATACCATTTGGAATTACTTGGGTAATGAAGGATTCAGTGCCATCTTTTGTCAGTGACATGCAGATACTTTTCCCCAGCTTACTCTCTGGGAGAATGCAGCTAAAAAGATGGACTGGCAGCCATAGTCTCTGTGGTTGCTGAATGTGCTGCTAACTTCTTGGGCATGACTTTATTTCCTCTTGTTTCTGCTTGCTCATTTGTAAAGCAAGTATTTTTCCTAATGCTTAAGGAATTTTTAAAACCAGGTGGTGTCCATGGAATTCTCTGAGTTCCCTGACTCCATTGGAGTGGATGGAGTGCTGCTGCTCAAACTCAAGGTCATGCTGACCTTGACTGCTGGACATGACTAAGCCACCCTTTTTTTTTTACTTGCTGCTAAAATAGATGCACTGAAAACAGTTCACTCACTTCTGTCATTTTGGTAGATTCCCTCTCACTCTGAGTACTTTCTTCAAGTCAAATGGTCAAATTCTAAAAGGTTTCTGTCCATCCAGTAGATGGCTCAGAGTGAGAGGAAGCCAGCAAAGATATCATCACAGCAGACATAAGCTGCCCCAACTCAGCTATTACAGGAGACTTTTCCCCATCACCTCATCTGAGTACTAAACAGCTGAGAAGTAATTATGCCTAATGTTCCCTGATCTCTTCCCTCTCTGCACATGGCAAGCTATTCTGTTCCCAAAACACTTGCCTCATGTTCATGGCATTTGGCCTGTAGCAGGGAGGTTGGGTCCAGCCCCGGAATGTATAAAACATTTTCTCCTAATAGATGGCTCACCATAAGCTGGAAATGCGTCACACACCAGCCAGTTATTTCCACATCATAAACTCCTAATGCTTCTTTAGACTGATGGGGCTTTGTATTTGCTAAGACCTGGAAATATGCCAAATATTCTTCCATGCATGACGCTTCTTTTATTTTAGCCACTGCTGAGTTAATCGTTGGGTATTTCTGGTGCTTGAAAGCCCCTCCATTTGCTGCTGGGTATTAGCTCAAAGCACCAAGCTGCTCCACAGCTCCAAGCACTCCATATAGCAGGGACAGAAAACATTTGTGCTGAGGTGTGACCTCCCACCCTGGCCATGGGTTTTGCATTGCAGGCATTCCCAGGACTTCAGGGAATTATTGGGGCTGGGACCTGAGCTGTCCTGACATCTAGGTTCTCTCACTCAATGAACTCCTAAATGCTTTCTTTAAGCTCTGCACGCCACCAGTCCTATTCCTGTACTTCTCTCTGCTTTTTTTCCCCTTCCACCAATCTTGCCCCCTAAAATCCTAGTAGAGAAGCCTGGCTGGGAAGTTCAGCTTATCCTTGTTTGCTGGAAGGAGAGGAATTTGGGAGGGCAGTGAGAATAAGTACACATTTTCAGTGGTGGCTTGACTTCTGTGCTCAGATCTCTGGCGATCCTGTTGGGATGCAATCAACTGTTGATCCCAAGAACCAAAAGGCAGTTCCATTCCATTAATCACTTTATTGGCTGGTTTCTAATGGTCTTATCAACATACTTTCTCATCTGTAAGCTGTCCCATCTTTGAAGTGCTCACCTCGCCCTTTAATTTGCTCCTTTTAGGGGAAGACTCTGGTAACTGCAGAATTTCCTCTTTTCCCCACTGACTCCAAGTCTACCTCGCTTTCCAGATTCTCCAGCTGCTCAACACTACTTAAGACCGGGCCAACTTGTCAGTGATAAACCCTTCCTTATTATTTTTTTTCCCCTGGAGACTTGTGTGTACAAAGCTTCAGGCATAAAAATTACTTCAGTCCAGGAGCTTGGCAGACACACCTCAGCACAGCAGCAAATACCTTTGCCAGGTTAAAAACAATGATAATACTTTTGGCCATTTTTTTCAGTGCCGAGAGTGTAAAAATAATCGTCTGTGTGATGGAGGAGTGTATGAGCTTATTTAACTAGAATAGGTTTGATTTAGCACAAGGATTTTGTGAGGGATTCATCCTCAATACAGCCTATTGCAGTGCTTTAAATCCGTCCTCTTTCCTCTTTTGAGGTTAATGCAGTTTGCTCACACAACGATGAGAGTTGTGCAACTTGACACTTTGTTCTCCAAATGCACCCAGGAACTGAGGAGTTAATTATGCCCACAAACCTTTTTGCATATGCACATGCATGCAAATACACACAGGCAGTGCATGCATGGATTGTTTTCTCTTTGCCCTTTCTAAGAGCTCTGACCTTGTACCAACTCTTCTGTAGCTACAGAACTGCTCTTTCCAGGGCTCTGCAGAGCTGTTCTCCACAAACAAAAGCTTTACCTCCTCAAGTGCACGGCACAAAGTACCTGTGAGCCACCGTTCATGAATCCTGGCTTCACAGGATGACAGCAGACCTCACCACATGCAGTGAATCCTCCAAATGTCAGCTCCCCTAGGGACTCCTTTCAAAGGACAGCAATAATAGTAATGCTTTTCACTTCTGCCACACTTCTCATCACAGGACAGCAAAGCATTTCATCAGCACGGGGTCCTGACTGCAGGCTTAGAATAACTTCACAAAAGAGGGGTGTCCTGGCATCCTCTACTCTAGAAGCATAAAAAAAGTCTTGACTCGAGTGCAAACCTCAACAGAACCACCCTCTACAGCTGTGGCCTGTTTGCAGTGAGCTGTAGGACCAGAGGTCTGGACACGGCTAGCCACAAAAGCAGGATATCCTCAGAAGGAAAAAAGAGAGGGCAAGGCAGTTAGAGCATGAAATCCTGCCTTTACTGAACCCAGACTATGTGAATTAACCAGGTCCATCCAAAAGCATTTTCAAATAACAGCAAACTGCCATAAATAATAGTTGACATAAATGCCTACAAGATCCCCTCTGCATTATCAGCATACATCCTGATACAGAATCTTACAGCCATCCCTACTTACACAACTGTGTAGAGGTGGGCAAAATCTCACATTTCAAGATATATGAAGCATCTAAACATGTCATGATGCCTAGAAAATAGTTTAGACAATGTAGCAAGTTTATTCTGAGTCATAATGCACAACAATTAATGACAAGGGCACAGTTCTTGCCCAAATCCCTATAAGCACAAAACAAAAGCCTTCCTGTTATAAACACAGAATCATACCATATTGCTTAATTCCTCACCAAAACACTTCAGATCCCCAATCCCACTGGAGAGCTTTATATTTATCAAAAATCCAATAGATGAAACCAAAAAGGCACAGCAGAACCCAGCCCGTCCAAATTAAAGCCTCTGAGATTCTCTGTAAATCCATTGCAGAGCATAAAAATCATTCATTTCTCTCCCAGCTTCAAAACCTCCTGACAACTCAGTATCCAAACGTGTTATCAGCGGCCATTCCTTTGCAGCTGGTAACAGCCAAAAGGGAATTGGGAGGGAAAGGGCTGGTGGTTACCAGCATAGACCACGGGAGCTGCACTTTGCCACAGGTTTGCTGCTTCTTCTTGGTCAAGTTCCTTAATCTTTTTGTGCCAAATCTCCCTCTCTGTCTTGGATAACAACTGCTGATTTACTTCGCAAGGGTTTTGTGAAGCTCCATTTGTCAGTGCCTGCGACGTATGATTTATTGTCAAAGACATAAACAATCGCATCCTGAAGGTGCTGAGCACGTCACCTGCATTTTGATTTCTGCCAGAACCTCTCTCTCACTCAGGACAAACCCTTTCTCCTTTGCTAGCATAATAGTATTTTATTCAATTCTGATTAAATTTAAACAAGCCAATATGCATGTTTGGGGCCATGAAGTGAGCTCCCAATTACCGACTTTCTGGATCAGGGGAGGCTCAAGGGAAAGCCACTGTATTTGTAATGCAGTGGTGACAAAAAACCATCACTAGTTTTGAGGACTTTTTGTAAGATGCTTACAATTGGTGGTCCTGTCAGCATCTTCAGCAAGGTGTTACTCATATCTGAAGGACAGCTTTTAGGGCGAGAAAATGCCCTGCACAGAGGCTTAAAGAGCAGCAGAATAAACACATGTGAAGAAAAAGCTGAACAGAGCCCAGATAAAGTACATCTATCTCTGTTAATGCCACATGGGGTAAATGTATCTGAGAAAAGGAACATAAAAAAAGAGCATATTTTCTATAAATCTTGGTAAAAATATTGACTTGGTTTTCATATTTTTTCTTCTGGGAATTCTGGTCTACCAGGTTCCCTTGTTCCTGTTACAAAACCTGATGACAAACTAGGCAGTGGCTTGATTTAACATCCTGACTGACCTTATCTAAGTGACCTTGCACCAAAACAGCACAGTGTGCTGCCAAATTTTCCAATCTCTTCAGTATCTGAAGTCTCAGGAGGTCCATTTCCTAAATAATTCTGCATCTGTTGACCTTATCACACTGCCCAGAAGCAAAACTGCCAGGCAGGTGGTGGGAGTGTTTCAGCACGCTTGGAAATGAGGGATCTGTGGGTGCAAAGCTCTCCTCTAAAAATGCAGAAGTATTGGGCTTATGGGTGAAAGGGGTGTTGTAAATTACAGAGAACAACGAGGTCTCTGTCACTAAAATACCTTTATCTTACCAATTCAGCCAAGAAGAATTATTGCCCCACTCTGAAGACTGAAAATGAGTTGAATGGTATGAAGTGTTGCACTTTTAAAGTTGCATGGTTTCAGTTTGGGGAGAGCTCTTCTCAACACAAAAATAAACCAGAGAAAGGTAGAAATGTATCTTGTGACTCTCCAGAAGTTTTATGTTATTTCACTTGTTATGCAAGCCAAAAATGGGTTTAACACAAAATGGCATTGACTTTTCAATCATTAATGGCACAATCAACTAAAATACATAATCTGTTGCAGTGTTTGTAAACACGTGCAATTAAAGTAGAATAAGATTCAATTATAATGGATTATGTGTGCATAATAATGCAGATCATGCAATTCTTATTAGTTGGGCTGTACCCTGAGCTCGGTTCAGGAGGAAATTATATTGAAATGCTCGATAATGAAGAGGAAATTTTAATGAGAAGACAAGGTTGAAAAAATATTACTCAAAGCAAGAGGAGTGAGAGCGTCCGGAGGCAGAATACAAATGACAGTAATACAAAGTCATTTGACTGTGTCTCCGGCTTCATGCAAAGATTAGAAGTTCACACTTGACAGCTGCCAGGAACTAGGTAGGCACAGCTCACCCCACTGGTTGCCACCATTCAGGGAGCAGGTCTGTGCTTCCTCTCCAGATAAACTTGGCTCATTTTAGGAGTTTCATGTGGTGCAAGAGACAGAAGAATTTAGCTCTTGGTTCCGCAAGTGTCTACCTTCTCCCGGGCTGCTACTTTTTGGGTGAGGGCAAATAGTACTCCCAAAGATGTTTAATTCAATTTATTTCCAGGTTTTTTCCTCTGATAATATCAGATTATATCCAAGTTAGAGATTATGCAGCTATCCAGTCTTTCCCTTTGTTCAATCATTCACGGAAGGTGTTTTACTTCCCGTGAATTGCTTTAATTAACTATCCCTAGGAGTGGGGGAGGGCCAAAGTACATCTTCTAACACACAGAAAATTACTCATAAGAGAGCGTAGGTGATACAGAACACATAAGAGCTGATCTCAGCTAAAACACACAGACCTTGTCTCGTTCTGGAAACAGATAGCTCACATGCTACTTTACAAAACCAGTTATAATGGGTACACGTGTATAACAATGCAGACTGTGCTGCACTGATTAGTACACGGCTTTGACTTGACTTAATCAATATTTGAGAGGTGAGAGCAATACAGCATATGAAGTAAAACAAAATAAATGAGAAACCCAGGATGCTGTGCTGCATTAGCCACACAATCCTTCCGTGGCTAAAATCCTGAAGGATAACTTATATTGACTTGGACAAGGCATTGAGGATATCTGCCCTGAGCTTGATGCTGTTGGCACAGAGCATAAAGGTGCACTTCTGTAGAGAGATAACAAGTGACAGTAAGTGTAGGAGATTAAACTGGAAATTTTACATGGAGGAGAAAACTGCTGTGTGTGTCTGGTCCCCACTGTACCACCAGGCGTAAAATCTCTCAGATAATCAAGGGAAAAAATGTCCAGGGATCAGAATCAAAATTCTTAATTCTGAACAAATGCTCACCAGAGGAAATTTGAAATTATATGAAGGAAATGATTCTGTCACCACAGCTCACAGTGAACAATAGTCTCATACATATTCATACATTCATTGCTGTCCTGTCACCCTAGTGAGGGATCTGTGCCAGTCCCCAGAGAGCAGTGAGCAGCACAGTGATCTCCTGGCTCTCCAGAGGGGACTGGGTGATCACCCTCCATTGCACATCTTCTGGCTTCCTCTTCACTTTAACTTCAAGTTTTGCAAACTATGAGGCTTCACTTGTCAGCAATTCTTTCTGGATATTTAGTGTGTTCCCTTTCTCATTTCTGGTTCCTCATACTTCCTGTTATACCCCACAGTGCTACTTAATTACTCCCCATCTTTGGCATTTATAACTTTCAGCACTAGATTGTAATATCTCTCTGTAGCCATTTTTCTGAGTAAGTGTATTACAAATTCAGTTCTTCCAGTACTGATTTAGCTCCTTTAATCTTCCTTTATAAATGAATCTCTCCATCCCCTTGATAATTTTTGTTGCTCTTCTCTGAACTCACTATAATTTTTCAATAGCTCCTTGCTAATGAGTTTCCCAGAACTGAACACAGTGTTCCAGGTGCAGAAAGAGTAGAGCAGCAGAAAGATGGTCTGAACTTGTGGTGCCCAAACTGCAGGTTTGAACTTGCACTGCCCTTTTCCTGCCATATCTCATTTCTACCTTGGTTCTAACTCGTGCCCATGAGTTTGAAGGGAGCAGATGGAATTCACCTACTGTTCTGTTTCAGATATTTAGCAAGCAAATTCTAAAATTTCAGGGTTTTTTAGCAAGTATTGCCCAACTGGGTGCTCACATCTGCCCTGAAGACCACAATCTGAACTGCAAGCATTGTCACCCATGTGGAAGTCAAACCCTGTCTTATGTCACTAACTTAGAAGATATTCAAAGTGTACAATTGGATGTGCAATTCAAAACCTTCCATGTAGGAAGAATGCTGGGCTAAAAGTGGATTTTCATAAGCCTTCAGGCTCACAAGATTCACATCTGCAGAAGCAGAGATGCAAAATTCTGAACCCAAACCTCCTTTCCTCCTACCAATGAAAACTGATGATCTGATTTGTTCCAGCAAACAGGAAAACTGGTCACAGTCTCCTGCTCTGTAACTAACTCTGAATTCATTTTATAGCATTCTGACCCAGCTCCTTCACTCTCTGGATCTGTTTGCATCTTCTGTGGAGGATTTAGTTCCTCCTAAATCAATCTCATCTTCATATCTTATTAAAATGTTGCTTCCTTCACCATTTCTAGATGAACAAATATAAATTATAAACACTAAGCTTTGTGGTTCTTCTACAGTTTCCTCATCAACTCCATGCTTTGCCACTCACTGTCTACCTCTCTTTATAGCCTTCCAGCCTGTTTTCAATTAAGAAGACAGTGTTCATCTTCAAGATGATTTAAATTAATTTTTCTAGAAAGATTTCATGAGGCACAGTATCAAATGCAGTACTCCAATGCAAATATATTAGAGCTCCAGCATTCCCTTCATCCTTTAATTTTCTGTTTCTATCAGAAAAGCAATCAAGTTTGTCTGGTGAGATTTATTCTTGCTGGAGGCTTCATGCTGCTGGAAAGAACTCTCAGACACCAAACACCCATGCCCAGAGTTGTCTCTGAGGTAGCTTGATGTATCAACACCTCTGGAAGATGGGGTTTTGGGAGGCTGAATTATGTTAATCCTACACTGTGGGCTCAGATAGTTGTCAGCTCTGTCATTACTGTACCAGTGGAAGCCCAGGCAGAGCTGTGATTTCTGTCCCAAAGTGTTGGAATCTTTTACAACAACCTGGGGCACAATTTCCCTCCTGGAGGGCTGCAGCCAGAGATTGTGGTCCCTCCACCTGCTGAAAGCTCAGCAGCAGCTCTTCTGCTGTGGCAAGGTCACCCAAGATACCCCAGAGAGATGTGTGCTGGTACATCTGCCTCAGTGCCATCTGAAAAGCATCCTGCTCCCTGCCAGTATCATTCCCAGGCTCTCTCTACAGTGGCATTGTGCCTGGCCAGGATGGGGACCTCCTGCCTGGAGTCTCATCACGGGTTTTGCAACAAGCTGCTGGCAGCAGTGGCCACTGCCATGAGGGACTCAGCCACCCAGGGAGCACTGCAGGGACCCTTTGACAGGCCAGGCTGTACCACTGGCCTTTGTACTCCTCATCTTCACCACATTCTAAAGCAATGTTGATTAGTTTAGAAAGGATATAAGCTAGATATTCATAAAACAGTGTTTTGGGATAATATTGCTCATTTTGAGTGTCTGTATACACTTTTCTTTAGTCAGTTCTTAGTCTTCTCGTCACAAACTAGGGGAAATAATCACACGCAGCATGGCATTTTCACCACTTCCCCCAGTAACCCGGGCTCATGTGTATCAGCTGATTTACATATAGGCTCATTTTCCTTGAAGTACTTTCTCATATGCTACTAAGAAAAGATATTTTATTGCCTTTTCCTTATTTCTGAATTGTTCACGTTTCTTTTATCTGTATCATTAAAGACAGATTCTAGTCATTATTATTTTCATGCTCACCTTTGTTTACTAATTAATGGACATATCTCCTCTCTAGGTTTTTTGCTTGTCTTCCCCCTATACTCATATAATAAGTGTCTTTCATATTCCCTTTAAATCCGTTGACAGCATTAATTCGCTATGATTTCTTTTTTTATCCTTATCGTTCCCTGCTGAGCTTTAAATGAATCTGTATTCTTGTTTGATTCCCTTCCCACCATTTCCTATTTCAGTACAGGATTTTAACCTCACATCTTTGAGCAGTCCCTTGTGAGGTGACTGTAACTGTGGCAGATAACAAACTTTCTGTGCACACTTATTAGCCATGCAGACTGTGCATCCCTGATTGCCACAGAGATTGGAGGGGTCAAATCTGGAAATGGTCCCTTGTGAATTATGGGCACAGGGCCTGGGTCAGGACAGGGACCTCTTTCACTGGGTCCTGCTGAGCTGAGCATCCTCCCATGAGCCAGGCAAGCTGAAGGTGGGCTCCCACCCCAAAACACCAGCCATTAACTCCCCAGAGCAGGCAGCAGTACCAGCAAATTCATTGGGGTCCTTCAAAATATCCCTGGAATACACTCAATGCATGTGCTCAGGAAAAGCAATAAACCTCTTTCTGTCAGTAATTAGTTCCTTAAATAATTAGCCATTATTTGTATAGTACCTTGAAGATGTTAAGTGTTCTATAAGTGCACACATTATTTTGGCTTTTAGGGGTCCTTTCAGTCTCTGCTGGCAGTGCCTGGTTCTCAGCCCTAATGAGTTATGTGACATTGCTTAGAGGTAGATGTGTTCAGCAGAAAGGATTAGTTGCTGTCTCTCCCTACACTCTATCAAAAAGAACCCAAAAACGAAACAAACTTGCTGTTTGCCAGGAAAGGGAATATCTATCTTCCCCATTCCCTTAGGGCAGCAGAAAGCCTCATTCTGTGCCCCTGGTCCAGCTGAAAAGCTGCTGTCCTGGGGGTGGGGAGCAGAGCTGAGCCAGCCTGACCCATTCCAAGTTCCAACTGCAAACCCATCCTTCACTCAATTGGTGGGGTAAGGGGAAAAGGCAAATTCCCCTCTTCAGGCCACGTAAACCATTACATTTTTTGCTGTCAACACTGCAGTGATAATTTTGAAAATGAACAGTTTTGGTTTTTAAGAGTCATTGTGGCTCCAGCAGGGACACTGCTGAAGTTATTCTCAGAGCCAGGCCACCAACATATTAAGCAGCCTCTTGATGTGATTTATCTAAGGCAAGTGGAAGTGGTGTCAGTGTTGGTGCTGTTTATACTGCTCCTACAAACTTACTTAAAGCTCCTGGCTAATTCATTATTCTGGGAGCCTAATGTAAGGCAGCAGGTATTACAGTTCTCCTGCAGAGTCTATTTTCAATATTAATTATCTTGCTGTGCATTAAGTAGTTTTTGTTTTTGAGTTAAAAGGTTTATGAAAATTAGATTATTAAAATGATAAAAACTAATTTGCTCAAGTGTAGCCACTCTGCAGCAGTCAACTCGAAAGAGAAAAATATGTGCACTTAGTTGTCTTGGAAAAATGGCACCATAACTAAATTATCATATGGGGAGGAAGGGAACAGTGGGAAAGGCTGCTTCATCACAAATGTTGTTGCTGTCCTGCTGGCCACACACTTGTGCTTGTGTTGATGGGTCTGCTGCTCATTTTCATTTCCAATAAAGCAGATTTTTGTCTGAGAAATTAATTTCAATATATGACAGGAATGGCTATCACTTGCAAACATACCACATCTGCTGTGAAGCTAAGCCTGACTTGACAGCAGGGTATATTTTGACTACTCTTTGAGGAGGAGTGGGCTGATGAAACCTCCCTGTGGCTGGGTCTGGTTTCAGGGCATTAAGCTGGGCTGCCCTCTTACAGGGGCAGCTGTTCCTGGAGGATGATCTTATGGTTGAAGGAATCTCTTTTACAAACACCGTTACTGTTCCCTTGCAGCCTCAGTTCCCTTGCTGCAAAATGATGAGGAAGCTCTGAAGGAGAGGGATAAGTCACAGCCCTGCCTTCTGTGAGACATTGTTATTAGTCTGCTAATGCTGACAGATATCTGGTTTCACTCCTTTGCTCTTTATCCCCGGTGACATCCAGAGGGACTCTGCAGAGCTGTTATGGTTTATTACGATATATTGCTAAATTTGGGGCTGTTGGACCTCAGCAGATTTGTTGGTTTAATTTTGGCCTAACTGTGAACTCTGAAGTGAGGATTGGATGGTTAAGAAAGATATATCCATCCCTTTCCCTCTGAACCAGTGGGCTGGAAGTGTGATCAGAGTGGTGCTGCAGTAGAGGTGTGTGCAGCTCTCAGAGCTGCCACCCCAAAGCATCCTCACAGCAGTTTTCTGTCCTATCACCTCTGCTGCTTCCATTGCATGGCATGTCGTGTTGGGTGAGAGAGGGCAAACTGGGCAAACCAGCAGCAATGCCATTCCCATCCATAGTGCTCCACATCCTTCCCTGTGACTCTGGCACAGACTGTCCTTTCCTTTTCCTCCACCTTCCTCATTATAAACATGGTGACTGTTAAGCAGTATAAAATGTTTTGCTATAACATAGTTTTCTGCCTGTCAGGCAGAGAATTTTTTGATGTAAAGCCATAGGGATTAAAGTCACTCTTTTCTTTAGCAGTTGTCACCCCCACTGCCCGTGCAACGATAAAACTTACAGAGCAAAAGGTGCTTTGTGAGATACAGTGTAAGCCAAGAAGCTGAGGACAAGCAGGAGAATTGCTCTGATTATTTTCCATGTTGCATGATATCCATTTTATGTGGTCCTGTAGTGGTTTCTGCGTTTTGGAACACTTTCCTTCAATGACTAGCATTCTAAATATAATTTTTTTCTATGAGGTTGTTATCGTTAGTGCTATGATCTGTTACTTGTTGATATCATGCAGTTTTTCAATGTCCTAGAATTTATTATGGGTATTAGAAATGCCAATGTTTATCCATTTTACACCTCCATTATCTGATCTAGCCCCATCATTACTCCAGATACATACAATGGTATTATCATTGTTGTCTTGTTTCATTATAATTCCCATTTGTTTAGTGCTTCATTTCTAAGAAATAATTTGTTAGAAAACATGCTGAAGCATAACCAGCCCCCATATTACATATGTTTGAATCTCAGGCATTTGAGAGAAAATATCTGTGACTGAGAGGTGGCACAATGTCTGTTTTACATCAGTGTTAACAGACTGGGCCAATGAGCACATGTAATGCTAGACCATAACTGCCTCTGAGAGCCTAAAATGTCTGTGGTGGATACCCAAATCTCCTGCATGCCCACAGTGAAGGTTCCTCCCCATGTCCTCAGAAAATCAGGAATTTGTCATGTTAATATATGTCTCACCTACTGTAATCATTCATGACTGATGTGTATTTGATCATTTTTCCCTATTTCTGCTGAACTGAATCTCTGTGAGGCTACAGGCAGTTGTAGAGAGGGGGAAAGAGGAGAGAAAGAAGGAGGGAAGGGGGGGAAAAAAAGTAAAGCAGGATGCAGCTGCCTCTGACTGAGATGGACATAGACGTCACCCTGTCACGGTGGCAACTGTTAGATTTTTATGTTCAGAAGGATTTTAAGGATCAACTAAATAGAAAGTAAAGCTGAGAGGAGAATGCAGAGAGGAGAGGGGCCAGAAAGACAGCTGTGACATGTGTGACATGAGGGGTCTCTTGATTAAGGCAGCAGCCTGTCCACACTGGGAGGAGAAAGTACGCTCCCAGCCTAGGACAAATCGCTGGATGTCCTGCCTGGGAGAAAGCACTGAAAAAGCTGACCTGAATCCATTTTTAGCAGTGACTGTTCTTCTGACTGGAAGTGTTTTCCAGCTACAGAGAAGCTGCACTCAGCTACGAGCAGGTTCTGCTTTTTCCCACCAGGTCAGTTCTCAGCCATCAGTGTGAGGTGCTGGGATGCCACTGACACTGGGACCAGGACAGCCTGGGCTGGCCCAACAGCCCTTGCCTCTGATAGCACCGTGTAGCTCACGGCAATCTTTGGCCACAAGTAACAGAGAGTCACAGGAGGTCTTACAAGAGCACCTGCTGCAATAAAAGCAGATAATTGTATCTGTATTTTAGGGAAGCTTACAGTGAGTCTCAGTCAAGAATCCCAAATACAGCACTTCATCCCTGTTAAAGGCTGGAAGGGAAAAGTCCTAGTTTCTCAGCTTGCGAGGTGTCACTAATAAATCAACCCTTAGAGAAAATACCAGAAACAGTGTTGTGGAACAAATGATATGATTAAAAAGTATATTTCATCCAGCAAGTAATTATCACACCCGCTGACATTTGTTAAGATATAATTCAGTGAAAAATAAAACCTGTGTTTCTGCTGTAATTTCTGGCTCAATTCCCACAGATACCAGTCCTCAATCTTTAGCCAAAATTTGCTGAGGCATAGTCTGACACAGAAAATGGACTCTTGAGCTCTAATATAAAAGCTAATTACAGGAGGTACTGCAAGACAGGGCAAGAGATAACGCCTGTAATGCTGAAGAAGACAGGGTTTGGTACCCATTCTTTTCCAGAAAAAAGCCAACAGATATCAGTAATGTCTTCTGCCTTAGATGCAGAACAAGCCCGCAGACACATCCTACTACAGTACTGAAAAGCATAAACTGCCTTCTCTCCTCTTCGCTCAAACCCCAAATGCCAACAGCAACACCAACAAATACCATAAAAATTAGAAATAGCATTCCAGTTCCTGGTGCAAAGAAGCAGTGGTATCTGCATGTGCACACAGAGGGAAGTGTGAGGATCTGGCTGATAGGTAAGAAGTCAAAATTGATTCTGTACAACATAATGTTTGGAAAGCCTGTCCATCTATTCACCAGGACCTGCCTTGTGCCTGGGCAAAGATGGCAGCTGGGTCAGTCAGTGCAGCGATGCCCATCTAGGGACAGCAGGATATTGTGGGGGATTATGTCTCCGCAGCCATTTAGACCTTTGGCATCAGGTCAGAATTCCCCAGATGCCTTTCCCTGCTTAGCACCGGGAAGCTGCACTTTGCTGACGGTTTTGCCTGGAGGCTGTGTGTTCACACAAATGGGAAGTTTGCCATAGGCTATACGAAACACATAGGAATGAGGGGGCTGGCAAAGGCAGGGTAACAGCACGGCTCTGAATTAGGCTGGGAGGAAAGTGCTGCAAAATGCACTTTTATGTGGGAACTGCCCAACACTGAAGGCTCAGTCTGCCGTGACGGTCGTGTGCAGGCAGTGGGAGCAGTCAGGGATCTGTGTGCTGCAAAGTGCCAGCTCCCAAGCAGTGTCCAAGCTCAGGTACTTACTCCCAGTGCTCAGCTTTCAGCACAGCTCCATAAGTGACTTGGAGCATATTATCTAGTTACAGAGGAATGAGAAACAGGGGATCTCGGTTCTCCAGCAGGTGCAGGGAAGCTGTCCACTGCTTTGTCAGGTAGATGGCACAGGCTGTGGTACAGGCTGTAAAGTACCTCTGCTCCCTGCTGTTTTTCAAGCACCATGTTCCATATATTCCTGCTGGATTGCCTGGGCCCTGCAGCTGCAGCTGAGAAGTGTCTGTGTGGTTCCTGCCAGGGGTTATTTTCTATACACAGAAGTGGCAATAACTAAATATCCCAAGGTTAAGATAGGTTTTCCCTTCCCTGAGGTATATGCTTCCTGTATCTCCTAGGATCCTGTGTTGGAAATGAAACATGATTCATTTCATGTGAAATGAAATGCTCCAGAAAAACACCTTCCAGTTTCTTTCCACGCCACCATCGCTCTCTACCACCCAACTACTTCTCACAGCATGCCTGAGACCTTCCCAATCTACGAGCAGCATCACATAACCCTCACATTTCAGCATGTAACAGCCACCAGAGATCACATATATGTGTTAAATTCCTTTGTTGAGGGGAGAGTTCCCAGACGGAAAAATTATAGAGCTGTTCTCCAAGGTTTGTGCCTGATATGCACCATCCTCGCCCTAAGCTAAGATTAATATTTCAGAGGAAATACAGTCTCCTGTGGGCACTTTCAGAGAGGTCCTGCAGACCAGCTGAACCAGGGTAAACTTCTAAGATGTACAATCTTTGTGTTTTTCTCCCTGCAGTATGTATAGTAATAAACCCCTTACATAAGTACACATGTGCCATCAGGGATGCAACGTGAACTTTGATAGTTCTTATTACCCAAGGACAGGCAGGTCTGTTATTTGCTGTTCCAGTGCTCACAGCAAACTGGTGGGATGGTGTTAAGGTTCATCTGGCCACAAAGAATTCATGCTTTGTCTTGCACAACATGGGATACACACAGGAAGACACGGTTAATACAGCATCTCTGTCCTGGCAGTGGGACAAGATTACTTTCCTTGGTTGTCACAGCTGGCATGGGATCAGGTGGGTATTGACCACCCTAGGTTTGTGTTCCTTGGAGCATCAGGGAAGGAGGAACACTACTTTACCTTAATGCAAGGTGAAAATTATATTATGGTATTGAAGAAGAAAACTGTGAGGTTGCCCTTGGGAAACAAGGGAATATTTGTCACTCATTTAGGAAACAGCAGGGTGGTACTTGCAAATTGGCTAAATGTCTGAGTAAAGTTCCTGGAGGAGAAGGAATTAATATGCTTTCTGGTATGTGTTCTAATTTTCCGTCACATTGTGGTAAGCTTATGGTGGTCATGACACGCTTTGTGATAGTGATCAATATCTAATTAGGCAAAATGCTAATTTGCTAATGCCTGAAGCTTTAAGCCTCACCTTCCAGCATCAGCCCCCTGTGCATTATTGCTCTCTGTGGCAAATCACTTGTGTCCTTGCTCTTGACCTGGTAGGGTTAACTCCTATCTCGACAATGCCACTAGCTCAGTTTAACCTCTTCTTTTTCCTTTGTGTGAAAAGCTAAACTACAGCTGTCGCTCAGACAAAATGCGATGCAGAAGGCGACGCTGGGGCTTATTCCTTCTGCCGCAATCCCTGCAGGAGATGTGGATGGATAGCTGTGCCTGGTACGCTGGTTTACACAAGAATGAACACGATGCTTCAAAAAGAAAAAGGCACTTTCTGGTGATCCAGAACTGCTGCAGTTTCCTCCTGCAACATGAGGAAGTTGCTGCCATCCCTTTCCCGTTTTTCTCGCCGGGAAATCCATAGCTGGTAGTAGAGCAGCACCTAGAGGCGGTGGATGCCAGGGACAGCCCTGCCCCGAGGGGTCTGCGGACAGGGCGGACAGGGAAGAGATGCTGTCGGGTCCCAGGGAGCACCCACAAAACTGCGGGGCTCTGGTAGAGAGTGATCGTTTTCCCAGCGTCACAGAGGATTTGGGGATAAAACCCAAATGTACGCAAACTTCCTCCCTTCGGTGTCAGAAACACCAGCTCTGTGAGACCGAAGAGACCCCCCCAACAGCAGATTTCTGGGGGCGATCCTTTTGATCACTCGCCTTCCCAGCAGGTAGAGAAGGGAAAGGGCAGCCAGTTTGCACTTAGTTATGCTTCCTTCTCTTGTTAAACCAGAGGCTCTCTGTTGGCAATACCTACACCCTCAGCCTGCCCATACCCCTCTCTCTGCTTGTCTCCCCCCGAAGCCTCTGCTGCCCCCGCAGCTCCTCTGCCTGCTGTGTTCTCCCTCATACTGACACTGCTCCAAGGCAGCCCCGGGATCTTCGGGAGCAAGTTACCCTAGAAAAGCCATGTAAACAGCTCTGCCCCATGGAAGGCATCTCTGCATGGAAGCGATCACCGCCTTATCACTGGATAATCCCCCAGTATAGGGTACAGATTTTTCAAGTAACGCTTTCTCATGTGTCTCTGTAGATCTTGGTATAAAACAGTTAAAGCTTCTCTGGCAGTCAGGCATGTCATCTGATCCTGACCTGTCAAGGAAGGGAGAACTTGCCACCCATGCTGACATGGTTAGTCATTAGAAGTTCCCCTTGCTGCTCACTGGGGTTCAGCTGGATGCTTCCAGATGGCTGATTCTTCCAGCTGTTTTTCCAGACACCTTTTTCTGAAAGATTAAACAGTTCTTTATAGCTGGTATTTTCCTCTTTCCCTCTCAAAACTACTTTTGTGTTCATATTTAGTCACGTCTCTGTCTGATTTAAGCAGTTGTATAAGCTAAGAAAAAAATTTGTCCCCTGCAGCCTTTTGCCATTGCTGTGGATCCGAACTGGCTTTGGTATTTAAACATGCATGAGAAAATATGGATGCTAGAAATAGTGCAGCAATTTAATATAATGCTATACACTTCCTTTAATTAGTCTTAATTTCCTTATTAATATAACCATGAAGCTCAGTTTGCCTTTGGTGTCTGCCTTGGAGAGGTACTCATTTTTATTCTGGGTTTAGGAGGGGAAGGTCTGAGCAAAGGGATAGAATTAGGGGAGGATAAGGAGGTCTGAGGAGTGTCAGATCAGTTCAGTCCTTCACAGGGGGCTTGAGCATGTTACGAGTTTAAGACTGTAACTAGTTCCTGCCCAAGCAAAGAGGTCTCAAACCTTTGACAAGGGGATGAGGTGGCTGTCCAAACATCTACTGTCCATACACAGCTGTGCTGCTTTTCTGCTGGGGGGAATGAGAGAGGGAAATGAGGAACTCAGTCCATGTACTGGAAAAGCTGATGAGTACATGGAGACCTCACCTTGCCTGTCACTCCTCAGGCCAATGTTGGGCTCATCCTCTTATCCTGAAGGCTGAACCATTCCTGAGTTGCACAGCTCCTGCAGTGAGGACTATGACAAAGCAGAGCTGATGGAAGGACTCTGCATAGGACAGATGGGTAAAATATCTCTGAACTAATACACGTTGCAGCAGACCTGCTTTTTGTGTGCTTTTCCAACCCTTCTATTGATCTTATTTAAGATAAGCCTAATCCCAGCACAAACAGAACACCACTAAGGTCAGAAACAACCCTCCAAGACAGAGCCTCAGTTCTATGCCACAGCTTAGTGGCTTTCCTTGTCATCCAAGGCTCCCACCTGCTGCTGGTGGCCAGGATCACTAATGGTGTTACTCTGGCATTTAGGAAGTGCAGCTTATGTTCATATTCCCTTTGCACAGGAACTCTGACAAATGTGCAAGTACGTACTAGAAGACAGTCCTGGCACAAAATGGACAAACAGGCAATAGAGACATAAACAGAGAAAAAGCAGAATGGAAGGAATTTTCACAAGTGAGACAAGTCCCTCACTGGTTCCCTTGCTTTTTGTGCTTTCCTCACAACCAGTTGGCTCTCTTTCAGCCTGTTTTGCCTTCCTTCCTCTCCCATTCCATTCAAGCTACACAAGGTGTAGTTACACTTTGTACAAAAGCTTTCATGCAGCTTAGCATTTCCACTGTGTCCTACCCCCACCAAACCAGCAAGCTAATTCATCACAGCCCTCCCTGTGCCTGGAAAGCAGGAAGGCAGTGCCTTTAGGTGTCAGTGCTCGTAATGGCCATCGTATTTTCACTTGTCGGTTCCTAATGTGCTGGTCACCAACCCCAAATAAGCAAGGAACCTTTCTCACTCCTGCAGCCACTGCTGAATCACTAATCAGTCTCCCTGGGTGCTTTGGGCAGGTTCTTGCCACCTCCACCAAGGTCTTTTGGCCACAGAAGCCCCAGGACAGGGTGAAGGTGGTGTGGTCAGAGCACTGAGCTGTGGTTACTGAAGGAGAAGGTGCAATTTGCCTTACTCTCATGTGATGAGCAGCATCATCATGCAGATCTGTAAATCCTCATTTTTTAATCAGAACCCGGTATTCCAGCAGGAAGTGACATGGGGAGCCAAGAAGGACTAGCGTAGTAATTAAAGCATGTCAGCAAACAAATTTATCATTAATACTCATGAATTCAAGACTGTACAGGTGGAATGCTTTGGAAAGATCAGGAATGTGCCTGAGACTGTTGATCTCCTACTCGAGCAGCACCACTGGGAGCCTTCTTTCTTGCTCTTCAGAGCAGCATGCTGCAGGGAAGGATTTATCCCTGTTTCCAACTCTCAAAAGAATAAAACTGATAAAATTTTGATTCTCAATCCCTGATTAGCTTCATTGACTAAAAAAACTGAGCTCTGTGGCTGGTTGACATTTTCTGGGAAAAGGGAGATGGATTAATCCCATATTCTTGTCACAACTAAGTCTCCAAGGAATATTCTGCATTAACCAAAGTTTTCCTTTCCATCATCTAGCTGGTATCCTCAAATGAGCCTATTTGCTGCTGCTGCTTTTCTTAGCCTATTGGGAAAAACCAGTCTAAGCCTAAAATATTGGTCTAGAGGGAGGATGAAGAGGGCTGCAGGAAGATATTCTCAGGAGAGGAAGTCACGTAACTGCAAAAGGAAGCATGTTCTGTGCAGGCCTGGGCACTGATCTGCAAAGGGGCCAGTTCTGGGAGTGACTTCACTGATGCTAATAAATCAGTATGAGTGTATGTGAGATCAAGACCTACAAAAATTGATAAGGGCAACAAGCCAGCTGGTGTGTGTCAGTGTAACTCCACAGCATTTGATTTGCACACATTGGTCCACTCCAGGCCATTAGGGCAGAGTGTACAAATGCCACAGGGTGTGAGCTGCTGCAAATCAGGGGCCCTGCAGAGCCCTGCTCACCAGGTGCTTCGTGGAGTCCATTAATTGCTTAAGGAGCAGATGAGCTGTTTGAATGTTTACCTGGGAAACACTGAAAGAAGCAGAGCAAGAGCATTTGGAGTGGAGCTTCACGGGCATGCTGGAGCAGCTGGTGGGCAGCAGGTGGGCTGGGCAGTGGGAGGCAGCAAAATGGGCTCTGCCTGCACACACCACTTGGCATTAATCATACCTGGTGGGTTTCTGCATCCTCCTTCAAAACTTCTGTGGGAGACCATGCTTGTCTGGAAACTGCGCTAACAGGGAAATCCACAAAGCATACTGGTTGGTTTTCCAGACTGTAAGCAGTCTGCTTTGATTTTTTAGTAGATGTTAGGTCTGGTAGTGCTCTCCTTATTTTTACTGAAAGGGACACAAGTAATAGCTGCCTTGCTCAATGTCATGAATGACTACTGAAGTCAGCATTGGCTGGGAGAGACATTTCACTCATTGAATTAATTCTGGTGTGCAAGATTTCGTTAAATACAAGAAAACAGACATTGACTGAGTGTTGCAAAGCCTCTCCAAGCTGCAGTTACTGTTTCTTGTCCTTTGTTTATAAACTGAATCCATTAGAACTGTACGAGTTGCAATTAACTTAAAAAGTGGTGGTGACTTCTCTTTGTAAACTCACAAATAGGAATGATTTAGTCTCTACAGAGGGGAAGGTTGTATTTCCCATTCTAAAAGTGGAGGTTTGAAGCCCAAACCTTGCCTAGGGTCTGCCCTGTAATCTAAGAGCCAGGAACAGAGGTGAGATCTCCTGTACTCCAGCCCAATCTGTAACTACAGGACTATTCTTTAGTCTCTTATTCTGGCAAACCATTACTCTATAAACATGATAAATAGACTGGTATAAGTGTTCAGGCATTGAATATTTCTGAAGTATAATTATTCCAGCCTCCATTGGCAGCAGAAACATTACTCTTATGTCAAAGTTGAGGAAACAGGGGCACAGTGCTGTGTCCAAAGCTTGTAGGACTGTTCAGATCAGAGTCCTACAGCTCTGGGCTGTGGCCCCTGGTCAGTCCTATGAACTGTGTTGCCTCTCAGTGCCAGCTACTGCCACTGAATTGAATAATAGCTCAGTGGAAGAGGAAAATTAAGCAGTACTGACAAGGGAGACAAGATATGGTTTTCAATGAGATTTGAAAACTGAGACAGAGTTGATTAGGTTCATATCACTGTGCGATCTAGAGATGCTGCACAACCAGCTCTCCACAGCTGTGCTGGTGGGAATATCGACCAGATGGAATTACTCCTCCTGAAATGCAGTAACCTGCTAGTACTGCAGTGCTGCTTGGAGGGCATTATTTTGTCATGGGAGGAAACAAAGAAACCTTTCTTTCTCTGACCCTCAAAATCTTAGGGAAACCTCTGTGCGCTAACATGGCACTTAAATTTTCCTTGCTTATTTTGCAAAGAAGGTGGTGTCAGAGAAGGGATGGAGACACAGTAGAAGAAAGTTTATAGGTAGTAACCCTACTATGATCAGTACAATAAACAGTGTGAGGCCATGTCTGTGTTGTGATGGGAAAAATTGCAGGAAAGAGAACTTTTGAGTGTACTGAGCCCCTGAGTGTCATCCCTCCTGTCCCTGACACTTGCTGTGCCTTGGCTGCGTGCTGGATGGAGGAGAGACCAGGAGGCAAAGCAACTGGTCTGCACTTCCTCTTCAGGTCCTGTGGCTGCATGACAATGATCAACTGTAGGGAATGTCAGAAGACAACAGGGGAGAGTGATATTAACAGCAGGCTGAGAACTGCAATGAGCTGACATGTGGTAGAGGCACAGTGAGAGAGAGATGAGGGCGTGCAAGCAACCACACACTCAATGTGCAAGACATAAGACAGAGAGGGAGGATAACGGATGCTGAAATTTTTGGAATGCTAATTTCCAAGATGGTCTGTCTTGGCTATGATGCTCCCTCTCCAGTTACATTATTGATGCTTTGTTCTGTGAAGTCTAGTTCCAGCTGACTGACATACTGTATCAAACAAGGCACATCATGAACTGGTGTGTCAGCCTGGGGAACTGAAGAGGAAAAAAAATAAAATCCCTATTTCTGAAAACTGTCCTTAAAAAAAAATATAAACGCCACAGAAATAAAAATACCAAAGAAGCTGCCTCTATAATTCATTCTTTACAACTATATTACCAAATACAGCTGCTCCCTACTCACACATGTGTCTGCCAGTTGGGCTGGACTTAATGGGGCACCTGTAGTCCAGAAGGATCCCCTCATGTGAATCCTCTGCAGTTCACCAGTAGGAAGTTAGGAGTTAGGAAGTATCATCTGCAGCTCTGTTCTTTACAGACCCCACTGTTGCTCCGTACTGGCCCAATGGAATAAGCAAGCTGAATGGGGCTCCATTGCTACTGGAGGGAGGTTTGCCTGCTCCTTTGCAAACTGAAAAGGCATGTTTTGTTGCAATGGAAAAGTTTAGGGAATATTTACAAACATCCTAGCTTTGGAAAAACCTTTCAACAAGTTTCTTTGGTTGCAGAATGGTCTCAGTCAAAACACCCCACCTCTCTGGTGCCCTGCTCTGCCTTTAGGGCTGTTGGAATCCTGTTTCGCCTGTGATGAGTAACCTGAAGAGAGCAGATGGGCTCCTTGCTCTGCCCCCCTGCTGCCAGAGATGCTCCTGCTGACCAGGAGAAGCATGGCCTCTGGGAGCCCTGGCAGCAGCTCTGCCTGGGGGACCCGGAGTGGTCAAGGGGGATATATCATGTGGAGGTGGAGATGGAGACAGTCAGGGTACCAAAGGTTTCATGGAAAACAAGCAGGATTTCTGGATGGCTGGGCACAGTGGTGAATTTATATGGAATCTATATGGATCTGCTGCTGCCTCAAAAAGGAGAAGTGGGGCTGAGGGGGAAAGGATCAGCATTGATTAAGCTGACAGATCTGCTAATGTCACTGTGGACACAACCACTTTCCTTCTCTTTGCCAGCAGCAGCTTCAATAATAAGATGCAGAGGGAGAAGGAGGGAGTGTCAGTGCTGGGCTGCTCACAGTGCTGCTGGCAGTATTTAGATGAGAGACTGGTGGTGTGATGGATGGCCATGATACAAAGATACATAGTGATCAGTGCTCTGGAAATGCAGGCAGATTAAGTAGGACTGTGCCTGACTAGTCTGAAGGTGACTCTACTGAGAGCCAGTTGTTAGATACAAATCGCTTTTTGTTCCCCACGAATAATATTTGTACAGAACTCTCAACAGTTCTTGCAAATACTTTGGCAGATGCTGCTTTCTTGCTTTGGCCTAAATCTGCTCACTGGGCTCTGAGGTTTACAGGCAGAGGAGAACTTGTTTTGTCCTAAGGATCCAAGTTGCACATCAAGCCTTGGCAGAGCGGAGTGATCCAGCTGTCCTGTCTCCATGTCCCTGGTCCTACACCCAGTGCCCCCACTGGTTAGCCATTGAACAGCCTGGCTGAATGGCACTGTTGTCACACCATGGTCTGAAGACAAACTCAATTCTTAAACTCTATACTCTTCTGTAGGAGCTTTTTCCTAATTTCACCTTCCTTCTGGCAGCCATGGAGGATCGATACAGCTCTGACTTAGCACCTCTAGCTTCATGAGCTAGTGTAAGGCAGTGTGTTACTGGCTGCTCTGGAATGTCAGCTGAGATGGGATAGTCTTTGTCATCTTCATAGACATCAGCTGGGGCTGGATTGAATAGGGATAAACCACAGGTAAGGAATGTGAACCACAGTGACTGTGCCCTATGCCTGTATCAGACCTGATGGATGAAACTAAATCTTTTATGCCCACACTTTTAACGCTAAAACCCTCCTTCAGAGAAGGAGAAGGGTGATGTAGAAATTGTGTCTAAACTGGTTGTTGTATTGTGTACCTTATCATCAGCACATGGGTTTGCACACTGAATTCATAGGTGTGTTTAACTGTAGTTAAGGAAAGTCTTGCATCTCACATTGTGGCTTTCAAGTCTTATGTTAGACTGCTGGACTTGGATTTAGGTCTCATTCCATCCATTTTCGTGGACAGATTCAGGTTAAGTGAAGGGTGCTTGTGGTTTTATAAGCTTCATGTGTATTGGACAAAGTTAGCCGTGATGGGCAGCTCTGAGAAGAACCATTTGTATAAATACCCAGACATCATTATTTGTATCCATATCTCCCTGGTCATTATGAAGAGGTAATCTTTAACATCTTTCAAAACACCAAGTCAGGCTGTTTCAAAGTAGATTTCTGCTTGGAAATGGGTATAAAACTTTAGTTTTAATTTTTTTAGGAGTTAAATTGAATATTATTAACACCTCCAACAGTAGACTTCGAATATAGAACATTATGGATATCTATCTTGTGTTTCCACTTAGCCAGGGGCACTGTCTATGCTGTCTGTTTCATCCAAGGACAAAAGTAATTTGTCAGGATAGCAAATTTCCTTCCGCTCTTGCAAATTAGCATTAGAGCTTCACTACAGAAATAACCCATACTATCTGGATTATAGCAATGGAATTGCTATAAATGAAAGCTGGTTTCTGAACTAATATTTAGAGAAGATGAGACAGAGATGTACACATGAGGGGCATTACTAAACAGATTCCAGTATTTATTTTTCTGACAGAGATTCTGTTTCTCTTGAAAGGATAACGTACATCTATCTTGCAAGGACTTTCCTTAGAGGGTTTAAATGAAGAGTGAAGCTTTAAGAACAAAGTGAAAATGGGAGAAGAAATATACTGCCGTGGGAAGCTCAAAAATGAGGCACTTGGGGTTTCAGAGACTTATCATTAATCCCCTCCTGCCCGGAGGGCATTCCTGTGTGACCATCAAAATGACACACATGCAGCTGTCTGGCAGTTTGCCACATCTCAGGGTTTGATGGACTTTGCTCTGGGGATGGCTAAACCTCCAGCTGTTCAGGATGGCAGTTTGTTTTCCTCAACAAATTCACTCAGATGTTTATCTGAATCCACAAAAGCCAACTGTAAATCGTTCCAAATGGGTTTTTTCTACACCTTTTCTTACCGAAACCTGGCAACACAAGCAGCCTTCAAAACCTGAAGGCCTGTCCTGCCTGAGCACTGCTTTGCCTTTAGACTGGGATCAGTGGTTCTATACTGGGCTGTACTGGGTTGTGCTGCTGTGGTACTCATGGCTTAACAAAACGTGTAGTAATGATCATCTTATTAATACAGGCTGGAAAAACAAAGTGAGGTCTTCAAAATGAGCAGTGATAGAGCTGAGGGTGTGTTGGAGGAATCAGCCACAGGCTGGGGCTGCCAGCAAGGGCTCCCAGAAAGGTGGTGTATGTGTGTGTGTGTGTGTGTGTCATGGCTGAGCCATCAGTGCCTGAAATGGTTTGGTTCTCATCAGCTCAGGTATCCTCCAGATCAAGGGATTTAGAACAATGAAAAACTGTTCCATAATAACTGACAAAACGTAAGCATTCATTTTGAAAATGCTGCATGGGTTTGATAAAAGAGCAGGGGCATAATGGATGACAGAGAACTGTGGGAACCACTTGTTGGGTTTTGGCTGGGATTGGGTAAGAGATGAGAGAGAGAGAGAGAGAGAGAGAGAGAAAAGTATCTCCTTAATAGTGCCATGAATTTGAATAGTGTAAGACTCAGACTATACAACATATCTTTCCCATCCTGTGCAGCTGCACACAGATACAGGGATGGTTACCGAGACAATATCTGATTCCTGCAGATAAAATGTTTATTTGCTTTTATAAAAAAAGTGAGCTGGAAGTACAGCTCATGATTGCAAACTGGGAAAGAGGACAGATATTTCCAAAGCTACTGCCAATCCCCTTACAAGGACATGATTTGACTCCTACACGTACTCAAGAGGAATCCATGACTCAACACGTGGATCTGAACTGAATTGCATTCACAGATTTTTATTCATTATGACTCCTAAGCTCCAAAAATACGAGCATTTTTACAAAAAAATAGATTAAAAGGAGACCAGGGGGTGATGTTAAAAAAACTCCAACAAAGAAATCCTTCTGAAATAATGGGAGAAACTGTACATATTTCTCAGCAGTGAAAGAACTAAAATTCAGGTGTATTCGACTCAGACAAATCTTGAGTTTCCTCTGTGTACAATTGAGACTGTAAATTGGAGAAAGACTGCTGCGGGGAGATGAGAGTTCCCTTGCCAGAAGAGGACCTGGCTCTTGTTGCTCAAATACACACATGTTTTTGGGACTGTTTACTTTGTGATAGCTCTAAATCCAGGACTTTTGATCTCTTAACAAAATTTCTGAACATAATAAATGCACATGCAATAGAGAGGATTCAGGGAAACTCTCACTGAAGTCAGTGGGACCTGTTGCTGTGACTGATTCCACCCAGGTGAGAGCAGAATGGAAGTTGTTACCTCTCCAGCCCTTTGCTCCTTTTCCCAGTGCTACCAGTGACACACAGACAAGTGCTGCATCACTTCCAAGCAGCTTCCACACCTGAAACCAGTGAGCTCATTGGTCTGCAGACAGGCAGGGCCAGGACACAGTCAGAAATTCAGAGTTAACTGCATTAACCTGGCTCAAGCTTGAACATGCTGATACCAGCCTCTCATAAGAGACCAGAGTTCTCAGGGCTCATCTGGAGGATAAGGTCAGGAGCTGACATTTTTTATTCTAGTTTTTAGAACTTCTGCCTCCAAGCATGCAGATGAAGTCCACTCCCTCGTTTAAAAGTTCATATTGTGATAGGAATACTAATGGAGGAATATGTGTCTCTCAAACAGTATTGTAGGTTAAGTAGGCAACTGGGTATTTTCTAAAAAGCTGTGAAATGGTTGATGTTTGCATGCACAACCTGTTTTTGCTGGGAAAGATTTCAACAGGCTGTGCATGGAGCGTGTTAGCTCTCCTCCAGAGCTGGATGAGTGCTCAGGAAATGCAAGCAAAATGCTCCCAGCTAGCCTCATCTTGTCTTATTTGTCAACTAGAAGCCTTATATTAAAGAAATCATAGAAAAGAGAGGCTGGAAGGCCCCCTAAAGGTCACTTGGTCTGTCTACTGCCCTGTGGCAGGTTCAGCTTCACTCATGCCACTTTTCTCTGCTTTGCTTAGTCTTTTTTCTGGAATCATCAGTGGTGGAGATTCCAGAATTACTCACCACTAGGTATAAAGGAAAAGATGTGCTTCATGAAAAACACAACTGTTCAGCTAGCAGCTTCTCTCTGTGTTAATCTGATGTACAACACCTCTGCTCTGTGGTTTCTAAACCTTCAAGGAAACAGGCTGATCCTTTTGGGACATGTGAATCTCAGGACTGGAAAATGGAAAATACATGCTAACATTAGCCTGTAAGGTTGTTGTTTTGGTAATGTGCATAGATGAATTTTGCCTAGATGGGATCTTTGGTCTAATGTACTTATGCAGTAGCCTTTAAGACCTTAATTGTAACAAATGGGATTAGGCACACACTGAGCAGCTCCACTGTTGTGCCCTGTTACTGATTTCATTGAGGCTACTCAACTCTTTCTTTGCCTTCTCAAGGCATAAGTAAAAATAGACTGAATTCCATGTTTGGTTCATCCTCTTCTTTCCTTTTTGTGTCTCATCCTTGAGCATATTTTTATGGAAGGGGTAAAAGTGCCACACAAGAGGCTCAGTACCACAGTCATTGGGAGAAGGTTTCCAAATGTTTCCTTGGTGAGCCTCTTCCACACTTCAGGTCCAGTGACTTCTCCCCAGGACCTACTGGGAATGGCATCAAATTGCTTCCTGCAACCTCACATCCTATCAGTGCTGTGAAACTGGCACCCTCTTAGAATTCACACCAGGCAGTGCCAGGGTGACAGAAACGTGTAAGGATGTGGCCGGCACATTATGGGTTTAAAATATTTTTAATACCTAATGTCGACATCTTAATCCCAGTAAAGTTAGCTGAAATCATAAACAATCTTGCAGGGACTGCAAGTGGGTGGAAAGGAAGAATGTTTGTAAATGGATGAGAGGAAACAGCAGGAAGAAGTTTTCACAGAAGAGGCAATTCAGAGCTAATCCCAGGCTCTGCTATCTCTGAATGCCCTCTTATTTACTGATGAAGAGCAATTGACTCTTGGGTGTTACTGAATTCTACTGTTTATATGTTTTAAGCATTTTTCCAAGATTGCATACTTCACAGGAATATGTGGGACAAACTGGCAGCGGAAAAGAGCAAGTGTAAACCAGTTAACAGGCCTGACTGTCATTTTTATTCAGCTTCTGTGTGTAAAGCTTTTTTAAAGTAGTTTTAAGGAAAATGAGAATCAACCCTCCTGAGCTTACACTCTTATGCAGTCTGGTATAAAGATGGTATAAAGCTTGGATTCCCTTCTTCAACTCATGGAATATAAATCAGAGAATATTAAAATTTTTAAAAATAATTCTGCTTTTGTTAGCACTGGGGAAATCCACGATTCCAGTGATGGAGAGTAACAGTATAAAACTTGTTTATGCATATCAGGTATTGCAGATTTTACCATCGATTCCTGACTTACCAGCAGCTCTCTACATTAGCTATACTTTCTTCCTAGCCTCATATTCCAATATTTTCATAGACTGAACTTCCTAATTTGAAAGATATATCTTGATGGTGACTGTACAAAAGGGTTGCATCTCTGGCAGATCAGAACTCCCTTTTCCCAGCAGAGCAGACCCATATATACCACCTGCTTCCTAACCCAGGGCTTCTAGAGTTTCACTTTCTGGCACCACTTAAGAAGCTTTAAGATTAGAGAAGGATGTAAGTCAAAAGATTTGAGGCTCTGAGGGTTTGCACTGCACTCTGAGTGTTTGTTGTTTGTTAGGGCTGTGCTGTTTGTTTTTTCTTTTTTGAACTTCATGCAAAATACTTGAATGTGGTGGAATTAGAGACATTGCCAAATTGCTGGTCTACCACTTGTTATTTCCCTATGACTTCTCCTCCTGTTTGCAAATACTCTCGTTTGAGTAGATTTGGTTGAGTGTAGCTTTTGTCTGGGTATTTTAAATTCCTCTCAGAATAAGCCCCCAAAAGAGAGAGTTAAGGAAGGAGAAACCAGGAGGAGAAATTCCTGGGGGTAGAGAAATTGAGCTAAATTCTATTCTTACATTTAGAACCTTCACAGATGCTTTTTAATAGCATGTATCCAAAAGGGCAACATATCTATCAAAGGGTTACCTTTGCCAGTATTTCTCAACAAATCACCAGAAGCTTTGAATATGCAAGAAACATTGGACATTTTCCCCACTTCTTAAAACATCACAGCATAATCAGATTACTGATTATTTCAACATAGCTCCGTGCTGTCCATAAATAAGGTGGAAGAAAAACCTTCTAGGTAAAACCAGAAATTTCATTAAGAAATAACAAGTGAAACACTTTCTTTGTTAAGCATAATTAGCAGTTCAAAGACACTTGCTTTTCAAAGTGTCTGCTTTGATTCCTGTCAGATGCAGAGGCAGTGATGTATGACACGGTATTCATCAATTAGCTTTTAACATAAAAAGATGTGATGATATTTCTCTAATTGAGGGGATGGAAAAGCAAGACACTTTTTTATGAGTTTAAAAAATAGTTGAAATGTCTGTCAGATCTCCAGCAGCAGTTTGTAGAACACTGGATGGGAGATCTTTGAATTCAGTGTTTGGCTGTTCCCAAAGTTTTTCTTTCAAAAGTATTTTACTTTCTGACATTTCAGATATTACTTATAGGAATAGTTTTTCCCTGTTTTTACGATACCTCCTGTTCAAATTGGCCTGTTCTGACACCTTTCTTTCGTGACTAGTTGGCTCTTCTGCAGCCTATTCCAGTTGAGAGGTTTCAAAGTGGTTTCATTTTATTTTTGATCTTCCTGTGACTATCAAGTATTATGCTGGCTTTTTTTTTCTAGTTGGCTGCTCTAGTGTTTCTTTCTCTTTACTCTCCACTGACTCCCAGCATATTTTTATTTTACAGGTTGATATTGTTTTGTGTACTCTTCTTCACATGCTATTTTTCTTAATCTCTGGATTCTACAATTAGCATGATTCTGCTTTTTATCATTATTTTAGAGTAGAATGTCTATTAGAATAATCTAGAATGACTAATAGAATAGCCAGATAGAATGACTCAGTAGTAGGGAAACTTGTGAGTATGAACTGCTCACAGCAGAACTCCCAGGTCTGTGCTCTAGCTGAGAGCTCAAGGGAGAAGGGGTGACTGCTGCTACTCCTCGAGTACCTCAGTGTCTCTTTGGTGACTGCAGCAGTTTATTTCCATGTGTCCAAAACCTCCCTCTTCAGATTTTACACAGGCTGTGGAGAGCACTTCAAGCTGTGCAAAAAGAATCTGAAAAGCCAGTAGAAAACTCACTGGAACAAGGGAGTTTAAAATCAGGCTGTGAAAATAACTATACAGGCTATTTTTTGTTTTTCTGTATCGGTGGTTCAAGGTTATAACCATAACCCTGGTGTGCCTTCTGGGTTTGTTCCTGACACAGGACTTTCCCTCTCTTCCCTTGTTACCAGTCTGGTAGCTCAGAAGTGTGACTGCCTGTATGAAAAGTAATTTTCTGCAGCAAGAACTGTCCTGGAGGCCTTGGTGGAAGAGGAGGATGTACTTTGGAAAAGCAAATGTCCAAAGGAGCCATAGCTGCTGCTTTGCATAGAGTGACTCAGCTGCCTGGGCATGGGTTTGCAAACTTAAAGGCAGCTAAACTCAGTGTTTGCATGAAGACAGCGGACAGACAGTCATACTTTGAGGTCTGGTACTGACATGTCAAATCTTCCATCGACTTTACTGAACTATTTGCTATGAAAAGGGGTGAATAAAGCCAGTGGATTTATTTATTTCTTATCTATACTATGCTACCCTGTAAACAAGAGGAAGAAACTTGCAAATACTGTATGAACACCCAGTCAGGGAGGGCCCCTGCCCTGAGGAACTGGGTCTGCATGAGAGAGGAGATCACACAGGAGGGTGGAGCCAGAAGCAATGTGACCAGCAGAAAGTTAATTCATATATTCCCAGCTCAAGGTTGTGCCTCTCTAACACACCTGCTGAGTTAAGGTCCTCTCAGAAGTTACCATATCATTCATGCACCAAAACACAACTCTGCTTTCTGGTTCTCATAACATGAGGGAGCGTAGTGTCTGGTCTGTGTGAACAAAGGATGAAACTAATCTAAAAAGTTTGTTGCTTCTACAAAATATTTTGGGAAAAGGTTCATTTTCTGTTTCATATACAAACCAACTTTGTGGTCTTTCACCTGCAATTGTTCACTATCAATATTTTCCTAGAAAACTCATAAATAGACATAAGATTGAATTATCAGAAAACAGCGGATAACAATATTTTCTTTTTTGGCAGTCAAGGTTGGAAACCTGGCTCCAAACCCCACAATAATGCAGTTGGAGACCAAAAACATAAGTGTGCTTGCAAAACTAATGTAACTTAAAGTTTGATATTAGCAATACTCATTCAACAGTACAGAAAAAACCCTCCATCTCAGTAAATTTGAAGATTCTTAAAAGAGAACTTTTAAAACAGAAAGAAGTGTTAAGAATATTTAGTCTTTTTTTTTGCCTATTCTTGACTCACATGTGGAGTCTCGTTTGGACACACACTCCCTTCTTCTCTAAACTGAAATATTTGTTGCTGCTGTACAACACAATAAACAAGACTCTTCTCATCCACTAACTGCCAGGTGTGACACCCTATGAGTAAAAGACCTGCATGTCATCAAATCCTGTACTGAGTAATTTTCCTTTAAAGAGACCGTTTTCAATTTATCTCCAAGTCCAGCTTAGTTCTCTGAGCATCCCTTTTATGCCACTACCACCAAATTTGTATCAGTATTATAGGATTATGAAGTGGGATCACTTACCCTGTCAACTCTGTCTTCACATTGATACTTCCAGCAGAGCAGGTGCTATATTTTATTAGTTACAGAGATTCACTGTGCATCCAGAACCTGCCCTCTGCACCCTGCTTTTATAACAGGATTCAATACAGCTGAGCAAATACAACCTCTGTATTATATATGAAGTACAAGGAGATAATAGGAGCAGAGTAAATGCTCTGAGTAGATACAGTGTGCACAGTGAATCAGAAACACACAGACACTCTGCAAGATGAGGGAAAAGGAGGAGGGAAAATGTGTTTAAGGTCTGCCATGAAGGCCCAGAACACCCTGCTCAAAGGGTTTCTGTCCCAACCAACTCTGTAATCCCTACCAAAGGCCTGGATGCAATTACAACTCCAGTATATTTCCATGCCAGGCTCCAGTTAAATTCTCAACATTGCAATCAAACAGGGGGGAAAAGACCCAAGCCAAATCCAGCGTACTGGTTGTTAGTAACACCCAAATAGTGACCCGACAGCAATTCCCCAGCCCAAACAGCTCGATCCATTTGTTTCGTTTCTACTTACCTCCATTTGTCCCTGGGATATTTAAGGCAAAGGCTCATTTTGTCCTGCAGATTCGGTGCTGCTGCTCAGTATTATTTTGCCAGATCGTAAAAAGGCTCCTGACCAAAAGGAAGAGGAAAGCAATACGTAAAGCAAACACAGAAGCCCAAGAGGAAAGCTACACCCTGAAGACCAGCACTAATAGCAACGGCGAGACTCAGAAGGAGAGAACACTCCCAGTTACTAACTTTTTCCATCGTTACATCTGTTGCAAAACAATTTTGCTGAAAACTTCTCTTCCTTCTTGCAAGCGATGCTTTACTGTAGTGGAGACCTCAGATAAACTATACGATGAATGTGGGGCTTGGGGAGGGGGGTGGGGGTTTGGTTGTTTTTTACTAAGTAAGCAAATTAGTGAAATATAAACTGGAAGGTCAGCTGACTGCTTTAAAAATACCGTGCTAGGCAGTAATTATCACAAGGTGCATTTGTCCATACTTCAGAATTTTTTTTTTTTTTTTTTTTTTTTTTTAAATTCAAAAGTCTTCAGTGGAAGCAGAGTCATATTTGAAATAACCACCTATGGGGCTTTCTGGCCAGAAAGCCTCAGTGCAGCAGAGGTGAATGTTTAGATGATTAATAACTTAATTTTTTAAGAGCTTGATGGGCAGACAGGGAAAATACTGTCCTTGCCTCAGAGGGAATCTTAGTGCCAAAAAAGAGCTGCAATGAGAAGGAGAACTCATGATTTCACTTCTAAAGACTTTAAGGGTAGAGAGATGTGTGGAGAGGCAAAAGAATTTACTGCAGCAGCAGAAGCTGCTGGGCCCAGCTGTGTTTTCACACCCCTGCCTCAGTGGATTTAAGCTTCTCCAAGTGCCAGGGCTGTTCCTCGGTGTAGGTCATAGGGTAGCTATGTGTGTGAGCCCACAGAGACAGCATGGAAACTTCTGTCACTGACATTTAATATGCATCTTGGAACAAATAACAAGCAATTTGGTTTGAATTAAAAGGTTCTGACAGTTACATTTTGCCAAATGTTAGTCAGAAAGGGAAACTGATGGATATATTGTGTTTGAAAATTCCCAAGGTGCAGCAAATTCATTTGTTTTCCAAAAGTCGGGCTCAGGTTCTCCCCTTGCCTCTGAATAAACCTGGAACCACTTCAGGGAGGCTGAGAGAAATTAAGGTCATTCCATTCACCAGGGTAAATGAAGTCTGCCTTGAGCCCACAGCCAGGGAATGCTGCATCCAGTAGCAGAGGTGTGAAAGAACTGCTGAAGGCAGCAAGGCTGGCAATCATGCTGTTAAATGTAATATTAACCCCCACCCCTGTGCCCCTGTAACCCTGTGACATCTTGCTTTGTAAATTTTCCATCTCCACATGCTGATGGACTTATAAAAAGTTATGAGTTATGTAAGGAGACACACAGATCGTGTATTAATGATATTTCTCTCAGCTCATGGGAGAAAGGAGTCGTCTGGTTCCCACCTGGGATATTAAAAGGCACTTGGTTCCCAAATCCCCATAGATCCAGTGGAGCAGGTGTGCCTATATCCTTCATGCTCCTTGAAAACTGCAGTCAGTCAGCATCTCCTCCAGGTCTTGTTTTCTGAAGGAGTCTTCCAATGTGTGCTCCTCTCAGCCAGCAGCAAACCTGAATGCCTTCCCATCCAGACTGCCAAAGAGTGGTCATTCAGCAAGGGCTGGCCTTGGGACACAAGCCCAGGAGAGGCAGAAATGTCCCCAGCCCTGGCTTACCCATTTCCTTCAAGCTGAGAACTGATGCCTGGGCAGCAGTAACCCCCCCCAGTCAGACGACAAAGTCAGATGCATCTCCCCCCTCTAATGCAGTGGGACCCCCTGCAAACCCTAGAGCAGAATCTGTCCATGGGTCAAAGAGTGAGGTCTTAAAACACTGTACAGTGGGTGAGAACTGATTTTAGAGGGACAGGACAATTGAGTTACCTCACTGAAGTCCTTGTGTACAAAGCCAGACCTTTAAAAGAACCTAGGTTAATGGTAGAACATAATTTACCTGCCTCCCAGTTGCTTTTAATGAGCTTGGTTGGTTTGTGTGTTTGGAGTAATTGCCAACAATGGATTTGTTTTGTGTTTGTACTTTCTCACTGTTTGCAGAGCTGGTGACCTTATGAAGGAAAATCAGTGGAGTAATTCCAGCACAGTTATATTTAAGCTACTTGCTTTCGAAGGGCCTTTGTGGTTCTTGAAGCAGAATATTTTCCTTCTCATTGTTAATGCAGCACTGCCAGAAGCACAGGTAATGTTGTCAGGATTACCAAACCCTGCTATAGATAATACAAGGACAGGGTTTATTGTCAATCCAGAGGCTATTTACAACCCAAAATAGGGAAATTGTCCTATTCTCCCCTGTGTATCATTCTGTATATTAATTCTATTAATACTTGAGCAGATTATATATTTAGCTTTTGTAATTATAATTATGAGTATAATTATTCTGTACATACCCTCTGTTGCCTCACTGCTTCCTGCACGCCTGGGGCACTGGTTTGGGGTATTCAGTGGGCACTGAAGTCACTCCCCAGGCAGAGGGGACTTTGCCCATTTAACTCCCTGTCCCTGGTCTCTAAGAAGGCAGAAAGCAAACAGACTTTTGTCCTTTTGGCGACCTTTGACCTTCCAGTGACGTTTTACTTTTGGGGCAACTTTTGACCGTCCAGTGAACTTTGACCCACTGGGGTGACATCTGACCTTTTTGGGTGAATTTTAACCTGCTGATTTGACCATTGACCTTTGGATGATATTTCATTGTTTGACCTTTTGGGAGGACCTTTAATCTTTTGAGATGACCTTTGTGCCTTTTGGTATGACCTTTGAAATCTTGTTGGCATCTTACCTTTGAAATTCTGGGGCAACCCTTGACCTGTTTGGTGACCTCTGACCTTTTGTAATTTTGCCTTATGAGGTGGCATTTCACCTTTCGATTACCTTTGACCTTCTCAGGAGACATTTGGTGAGAACTTTGACCTGTCGTTGACATTTGACCTTCAACCTTTTGATGTGAACCTTGGCCTTTTAATGTGACCTTCTACCTTTCAAGGTGACCCTTGAGCTTTTCAGGTGACCTTAGGTCTTTTTGATGACTTTTTGACCTTTTGGTATGAACTTTGACCTTTTCTGGTGGGCAGTGACCTTTTTATATTATTGCTGGGGATTACCCTTGACCTTTTACTTTTTGAGGATGACCATTTACCTTTTTCCCACATCTGTTTTGTATCTTTTTTTGAATTATTATTCCTTTTTTAAGAGAGAGACACAGAACACCCTCCACTGCACTTTTTCTTCAAGAAAATCCCCTGCACACTATAGTTTTGTGATGCTTGACTATCTGTGCCTTCAGAGGATAATACGTATTTCTTGATAGAAGTTGGGTGTTTCAGCACTTAGACAAAAGTTCCTCTTACATTTGGTTAATGGTTAAAAGTATCTGGCTATTCTTATGGATAGAAACAGCTGAATGTTTTTGAGTCCTGCTAATTTGACCTCCAAGTAATTCATAGCAGATGCGTCACAAATCAATTATGTGTTCTGGGAAAAAAGATTTCCTATCATCCCTTCTGCTGGTTGCTGCCATTTCATTTCATTGATGCATCTCTTGCTGATTTTGTGTGAGACACAGAAAACCTTTACAGTCTCTTTTCCGTCTATTTTTCATAAACATCTGTTGGTGTCAGGTTTAATTTACTTTCCCCTTCCAATAAATTTTATTTGATCTGTATCTTCATTTATGACTTTTGCATGTTAATACATGATCTTGCTCTTCTTCTCCACTCCAGTTTTATGATTTGTCAACAGGGGAGTCTAGCTGAGACAGCAGTATTAGAAACACGGATGTGGAAAGTGGAAAATATAAAGGGCTGATGTTATGCCCTAATTCCAGGTAGTAATGCTGCACAATATAGGGGAGGTGCTATTATTTCTGCAGTAATATTGCAAGCCCATATCTCGTGCCTTTGGTGTCATGTCCTACTGGCGTGTTGAAAATTTGTAAGGGAAGAGCTATGAAAACACTGACCTCACCTACAGGGATAACCTTCAGGGCAGCCCCATCTGTTTTAGGTTTAATAGATGTAAACAGATAGTGAGGATCATTGAAAGTAGATTTGCAAGAAGGTGCAGAATCCTAACAGGAGGGTTTGGTCTCAGAACAATTCTCTGGAGCCTTTGTTGGCCATTCATCTTTGGAAGTTTAAATGTGATCTACCTAAAAATCCTGTGGTGAATGGGCTCAGGGACATGACATATCATTAAAACTACCAATTAAGACCAAAATCACCAGTCTTGACTCTGGTGGATGGGCCACCTTTACTTAACCCAGAAAAGGAACAAACATAAATTACATGTGTTCGATAAATAACATGGTTCTGCTTACATTTCCTGAGGATCTCTGCTAACTAAAGGAACTAGAATCAGAACTCTAAAAATACAGTTTATTTCTGTATGACCAGCAAAGGCAGCCAAGCAAACACCTCAAGGGATTAGGTGCAAAACAGGAATGATGCATCTCACAGAAATAATATTTATAACAGCCAAGATTAAAGAAGTGACCCTGGCCCAGAGGCTATTCCAAGATATTGGGTGATTCCTCACGCAGCTAAATTTCCTGGGAGGTTGTGAGTAATGTTTAGTGGGCATAAGATGCAGTCTCATTTCCTCTGGATAAAAAACACGCGTAAACACACACTGTCAGATTAAAGGTGCACTGGAAAGGGGAAGGCATATTTCCAAACCCAGTTGGCACTTCACTAAAGTTCCCTGTGGTGATATAAATTCACCAGGGGATTTTGCACTCAAATGTGGATAACTGAACTAGGATTCTTGCTGATTCCTTCCCAGTCCTAACTATCCAGGCATCATACTTAGCCTGAGGCAAAATGTCTCAGCTTTTCCCATGGGCAACGCCTGGCACTGTGGGGAATGCACTTCTCAGCACAGCCTCCCCACCACTGCTCACTCCTTGGGCAATCCTGGAATTTCTGCTGTGCTCTCATCTGTTTTGGTATTTTAGTTTTATTTAGTAGCAGGAGAAGGAAACACTGGTGGTGTAAGGGCAGGAGGGAAGCAATATTGGACAGTGTATCCCAAATTACAGCAACGCCAGCCCAGAGTATGAGCTTATGAGCTCTGGTAGTGAACCCTGTGTGTGCTGCTGTGCTGAAACGTGAACTCAGTATCCTGATGGCTTAGACTCACCTCTTCTACGCAACACTGACTTGGATAATGCCTACCAAGGTAACTTTTACACCTTGTTTTGCAAACTTTCGATCAGCGTTGCTGTACAAGGTGTCTGCTTGCCATTTCCACCCTAGAAGGGCTGCATTTTAATAGGGAGGAAACTGAAACCTGTAACCCCAGCTGTGTGTGATGCGAACGAGTAAACAATGGGAAAACATGAAACTCAACACCAGCTACAATATGAGAACAAACAAACAAACTTGATATTTACCTGCCCAGTGAAACAGGACAGAATTTTGGATTCTCTTCTTTCTATCAGCATAGAAAAACTTGAGCAGACCTGACCCAAATGTCTTTGAAATCACCGTAGGTTGTTGCCCAATTCCTGTAGGTTTTCAGCATAGATGCAACTGGGTAGGTGACTGCTGCCAGTGTAACAGTTTGGAAAGGTAACAAAAGACGCGTCAATCCGTTGAAAAATCCATGTGTGTTCTGCTTGGAGCTCTACACTCAGTGTGACCTCAGTTTGTGTCCTTTATTCACACAGAAATGTTCTTGTCCTTAGCCCAGTTGCAAGGAGTTAATTTCCCTGCAGGGCTCTGCTGTCAGCCTCCTGGTAGCCCTTGCCAAAGGCACTCCCAGTTGCATGTGCCTTCTGTTGGCACCCTGTCTTGGGAACTATGATCTGCAGCACACCAAGGGCTGGTCAGATCTTCTGCAATGGATTTTTCTTTGTGCTATTTCCCTGGGCAGTCTCCTAACTTCTTATCTTAAAGTTGATTGTTTCTAACCTCACCTTAAATGTGACACTCCCTTTGTGCTTTTCTCCTATGCAGTGTTGCTATTCTGAATGTTTAAAGATTTGGGGTTCTGCTTTCGATTTCACTTTGCTGTCCCAGTGCATCTTCAATCTCTGGTATTCAGTTTTCAGGTATAATTTCCTGTGAGCCTGGTGCCTCTAAACCTTGTTCCCACTTGTTCTGCTTGTTTGCTCCAAGGAAGTGCTTTCCATGTAAAGCCTCCATCTGTGGACTAAAAACTCTGTGCAGTGCACATATGTGAGAAGTGGGTATGGAGGGCAACTGCAGGGCTCATGTGACCAGGGCACATTAATACAGTTTGTGCTCCAAGTTTCTGCAGCCTTGGTCGCTGGGGAATGGCAGTTTCAATGGCTTATGTTGGATAGCCTCCAGAACAGTCCTTTTGTGGGACAGAAAATGGCACTGAGAGGTTTCCACGTGTCTCATGCAAATGCCATAAGCATTTTAATACAGCTAAAGCACTGAGAAGACGTAGCTACCTTATGGTATGTCTGAGACATATCCAAATATTAATTTTCTCACTGCACTTGTTTCTTTGGGGTGACTATGATGAGGGATTTCCTTTAACATCTAAAGAGGACACCTGGGCCTGCAATGTTCCTTTTAGAAAGGTTATTTCAACAATAGGTATTTTCTTGTCATTATACACAGCACAGTATCTGCTTCCAGAGTCATTGCTTTAGTAAAGAGCCTTTTTATTGAAGTATTATTCATTGATAATGGTCATATTCTTGCCGTTTATTGCCAAATAAATATAACAATAAATGAGCAAATATTGTCTTGTGTGCACATCTGAGCACCTACACTTGCTGAAGGTTATAAGTGCAGACAGACCAAAACAGCCAGACAAGAGCTTAGTCCTGCAAAGTGCTTAACTTGCTCCCAGGCTCTGTGTCCGCAGGGTCCCAGTGTCACAGGGTCCCATTTGTCACTGGTGTGCTGATGGGCTCAGGAGGCACAGGCAAGGTGGGAATCAGACCCAGAGGTGCACAACTCATATAATATGTGCCACAAATTATTATCCACTCTTTTAATTTCTCACATAGGGGCACTAATGGCCACCCCACAGGCATCTGCAGCCTCTCCTATGCCTTTTTTGTTTCAGGTGTGTGCACAACCCTGATTCCAGTAGCTCCCAGGGGGTCTGTTATGGTGGTGTCACTTTGTTAATGTTTCCTTGGGAAATGCAACAGAAAAATCTTGATTCACCTACCTTTTTTATACATATTTATCTATAATATGTGGGTCTGGTGGTTTTGTTCTTGCATGAAATCACATAAAGCATTACTTAGGCCCAGGGTTTCTCCCAAGAGGTAGTTTCACACTGTGGCCAGTGGAGGCCAGGCTCAGCTGTGTGTTGCTGCTTGTCAAGCATCCAAACTCCTTGGGATCTCTGGCTGCATGAGCTCAGGGTCTCCTGGCTGTAGTTCATACCTTTGCTGTGTTGTGAGTTACAAAACACAGACTCCAGGCCACTGGGTCTTTCCCTCTCCCTTAGGTGCTGTAAATTTATTTTCTTCAAGTCACAGTGCTGTCCGCAGAAGCTGCAGGAATGTTCTGTAAACTGCTGTCCTTGCACGTAGGAGATGTATAAAATACAACCCTTGTTAGTGTGTCAGAGCAGCCTTGAACGTCATTATAGGCTGTTATAATTTTCAATGTGTTGAACTCACATTATACTGTAAAACACTTTGCTGGAAAGGAAGCACTGCTTTGGTTTGTCTTCCCAAGTGTATTCCCCCAATACCCTGTGATACCTCAGACAGATGCACCCCTCAGTAGACTGATATGTTCCTTCTACTCTTATTGCCACAGGAAGACCTGTTTTTTTTGTGCAGAGGTCAAAGTTACTACCAGACAAGAGAGTTTCCAGGATATGGAGGTGAACCCTGGGAGAATTTTTTAATTTTTTAATGTCCTTGGTCAGTAACCAGATGAACAACCTATATTTGCAAAATATTTCTCCTAATTTCCTGACAATTTTCTGTCTCACTTGTTTGGTGTTAAACTGGGGAAAGGCTCACTTGGCATGCTGTAGAGCGTTTTCTCCATTGGGCTCAGGAGGAGCTTGCAGATTAATTAATTAAGGTAAGAGAAAGATACCTACCCTACTCAGCTACCCCAGCCTGCCTGCTAAATAACAGAGCAATGCAAAAATCCTGAGGTACAGAGGAGTTTGTGCATGAGTGAGAAAACAAAGGGCTTCTGTTTCTCAAAATGTTCCATGAGTGTGAAGCTTCACTCAGCCTCTTACTCAGCCTTCATTTACCGTTGCAATCGGAAGACCTTCAGATTGGATGGATACACTTCTACTGATCTACATCTATTTAACCTGCTATCTGAGCTCTGTGGTTGCAGGGAACCTTCCTGCTATGAACACAATGTGCAAATAAAGATTTGCAATTGGATTCAAATGTCATGCTTTGAAAAAATTCTGACTGTATTCCCCTTACCCCTCCTGCTTTGGATTTGAGCTGTGTTTAAGCAGAGTCATCAGGCTCCTGGAGGTGGGTGTGTTTTGCTGCCCTTGTCAAGGATGAAGCAGGTTCTAGAGTGCTCTTCTGAGTCCAGTCCTGGAGCTCTCCAGAGCAATCATCAAAGATAGATCCTACCTGAACAAGGTAGGATTGCACATGGGCATTGATCAGATTATGGACCTTGTAGGCTTGACATTATAGCTGAATACAAAAGCTTGCACTTCTTAAACAGTATTTTCTCTCCTATTTCACAAGTGTCTCCAAAGTGAAGAGAAGCATAATATTAATTCAAAAAAAGGAAAATATGGGAGCTAGTGAAAGAAACAAAAGTAGATTTTAGAAAATGGTATTAAATTTCCACCTTAGGAAAGAAAATGTAATTATTTTGGCAATTACTTTTTTTTCCAAAGGATTAGAAAAGATAGTCTGTTCCATTTTGTAATTTAAAGCAATTAGGAAGGCCCATTTTTTAAAAGGATTTTGGTATTGAGAATCCCTTTGGGATATGCACTTTCTTCCCAGTTTCCTCTGCAAAATTGCAGGGGTTTGTATTCACAGTTTACCTCTTCTACTTCTCTCCTGAAATCTCCAATTCTGGTGATTTTGAGGTGTCTCCATTGATCTTCTAGATGTTGGCCCAGACCTTCATGAGGAATCAGGGAACTACACTGACTTGAGCTCTTATTCCTTGTCCAGGTTTCTGCTGATGGAAGAGAAGGAAGGAAAAACAGGAGCCTTTCAACACCTCCCTGTCCATGCTGTATAATCCTGATTCAAGCTTTTAGTGGCTGTAGGGAAGTGGCAGGAGCTCTGCTTGGTGCCATTAACCTTGATTGTCAAGTGAGCCTGCAGGAAGAAGAGGCTCTCTGACTTATTGCTTTGACCCTCTAACATGCCAGGCTAGTACTAGTTTAACTCCAGTAAATTCAATACAGTTACACCAGAGATCAATTTGTTCTGAAGTATTTTTGGTGTGTTCATACATAGAAGTGTCAGATATTATTAGCAACAGAAGTTTATCTTGTGAGATAGTATTAGGAACCTGATAGAAGTGTGATTTTGTTTCACACTGGCAGCAAGTATAGGAAATGCTGTTTGACTCTCTTCACAGCATGGATTAGCAAAATTAGACTTGTCTCCTTTGCACTAACAAGCCCCAGAACAGAATGTGAGCTGTTAAATGAAGGAAACTCCTTTCAGACACACATACAAAAAGCCGTGGGAAAAAAAATCATCTAGGCTTCCAGGAGGACACATTATTACAGAGTTTGTATCTGTAGGGCATCCACTCTGCAGGCTTTTTTGTGCACAATGACATGACTTTGTGTTTTTATTTACATTTTCTGAAGAGTTCACATGATGTTGCTATGGGGAATGCTGCAGTTGTCTGGGATACCCTTTTATATTTACATCACACACACACACAGTTCTGCCTATACATTGACTTGATGCTTTTTGACAGTCTGTAACTATGATGGGCCTGTTAACAGTTTGAGTCAGGTTTTAATATAGGAAAAATATTGTTGTATCTTCGCTTTATTTTACCTATTGTTTATTTTTCATTTTTCTTTGAATTTTGCACTAGTAATGCCTTTGGAACCCAGACAAATTTGAAAGCTGGCAAACCTTGTTTTCTGAGGCTGCACATAACACTGCTTGCCCTAGGCAAGATTTGCAGAGAAGTTCATTTCTATAGAAGCACCTAAATAAGGGACCAGATTCTAACTCAACCTTCAGGAACAGTCTGAGCCTGGGTGCCAGCTGTCCCCCTCATCCTCATCAGGTAGTTGAGCATTTCTGGTAACAGCCCTGGACAGGCATAGTGAACACTTGAAATTTTCCCTGAAATCTTTTGAATATCTGCCCTTCAGGCTAAACCCCGAGCTGAGGTAGTGAAGAGAGAAACTTTATTAATTTTCATCTGGTGGGTTGAAGCTGGCCCAGACTAGTTTCACTTACAAATAAAGTTCAGGTTCTAGTAGAAGTTAGGTGAGGACAATAAGCATGAGTTTCAAAGCTGTTTCAAAGCATGTCTCTGTGGAAGTTTGGTTCACAGCCTCTCTATTCAGACAGTGACGAGTAAACAGTAATGTTTCAAAGTATTCCTGGAAATTTCCTCCCACGGCTGTCACCTTAAGCACGTACCATCCTCCACGTGGTTTGTCAGAGAACTGTGTGAGGAAACTCTGGGATTCAAAGCTTGAGCCTCAGGCAGCAAGGCCTCAGGGTGCAATGAGAAAATTGCCATTTTCACCCCAAAAGATTCTTTTAAGCTGGAAAGAAGTGGCTCTTCCATGAAGTTTTATGTTTTCTCCTCTTTACTTTTTCCTTTTTTTGCCCTGCTCTGCCCCTCTTAGGCTCTTTGAGATACCTGGCTTCCAAATGTCAGAAGGAAGCCTGACACTACAAAGGTTTAGAACTTCATGAAGTTGTCAGAGAACCATTTGAATGCCACAAAAGCACTGCTCGTGTTCAAATGACATTCTTTCAGTTCCCTATGACTGTGCATTTTGACCACAGTCATGTTCTTCATCATTGACTCATCTCAGATATTCACACCAGACTACTCTTGCTCACATGCATGTTTAACAAATTACTGTCTTTCAAAGGAATTGAATAATTTGACGTTTGCTCCCAGAAAATGTATTAACTGCCTGTCTTTTCTTATCTGTTATTTCATTAATTATTTATCACTCGTAATCCTTATTTAGGAAGTTCTAGTTATTCAGTCATCCAAGAATGGTATCATGCAACTTTTGCCATAATTTCATAATCATATAAAGTGATGAAAAGCTGTCACTATTCCTGGAAGCTGGTGCTGCTGCCTGCCCATTCTTGTCCTCATTCTACCTGGTCCTTTCTTCCATCACAAGAACTCACCTTGCTCTTTCAGAGGAGGAGGCCAAGAAAGTGATCTAGGTTGAAAGTAACACTACAAAGGAATATCTTGGCCTGAAAGATGCTTGTGTTGGTGCAGAAAGGAGCTAAGAGCACAAGGACTGTGAGTTTTTAGAAGAGTTTGACTTTGTCTTCTGGTGGTCTGTGAAAACTGATTGAAAGTGATTGGGAAAAGACACTGTAGAACAACTTCCCATTCCTGAAGAGAAACTGGTGTGCAGCCAAAGCAACGAGTTTGTGACTGCCCTGGATGTCAAACGTGTTTTAACTTCTCCTAGATGTGGATGCTTTCACTTGCAAGGGTGAAGGCATCTCCTAGGTGCCCTCAACAGGTCTGTGGCACCAGTAGTCCCCACCACAACATTGTATCCTACGTTTTCCAGTCCGATTGAGAGTGTTTCGTCGTATAAAGACACTGCACAGTGACTCTCTGTCCCTGAAGGAAATGTTAGCCTAATTTTATCAACAATAATAAAAAAATTAGATTTATCAAACAATGTCTTTGTCCAGTCCAAGTCAGGACATTCCTGCTCACAAAATGGCTTTGTCCTGCCCCACCCCTATGTCCCCAGTGCTGTCACTTGCTGCATTTTCTTGTAAATTCATAGCCTGAGCTAATCACACAGCTTGGCAGCCAGGGGTGTGTGTGCCACTGCAGAGAGAGGAACAACACTGCTTTTCTAACACGCAACTTATTCAATAAAGAGCAACATGGTAGAGCATAGGTACAAACCCAGCACACTCTGAGGCTCTTACAAACAAATAAAAAGCAGAAACATCAACATCTATATGTATATTTTCTACCTATATTATAAGGGCTTGCTGTCAGTTTCCCCCAGCTTGGCCCACTGGAGTCACTGTCCTTGCCCTCTGTTCCTCACTCAAGAGCCAAGCACTTATTAAATGAGGAAGAGAGTCGATAATGAGTAATAACAACAGGGTTAATTGTTTTTATTTCTGGGTCAGCAATAGACTGAAACACATTCAGAGATGTAAAATTAAAAATAAAAACCAAAACAAACCAACAAATTGGTGTGGTAGTTAGAAGGAATACCAAGAAGTCCAGCATAGTGCCAATTACTAAACAGCCTTTAGGCTTCCTCTTTAGAGGAAGGACTTCATAAGCAATGACTGCTGATCAGCCAAGGTGCTCTTGAAACAGATGACTGCATCCTTGCATTTCACATCACAGTAAGAATGAAGATTAACCCATGACCTGTATATTTGCCCCATGCAGAGTGTTTCTCCAGCTCCTGATGAAACAGGCCCCAGCCTGGCTCATTTTGCAGGCACAGTTCAGCTGCCAGAAGAGCTGGGCTCCCCTGCTTGGCGTGCCTTGTCCTCTCAGGCTCCCTTTTGCTTTTCTTATTGTCTTCTGGATTGTTGAACTTTTGCTTACTTACCTACTTGCCCTCCTCCCAGTCCTGCCCTGAAGGATGCACACAAGGAGTCTGGTCTTCTATTTTTCTTAACTCTGGGATTAAAAAACAATGCAGCCTGTCTTTACAATGCACATTGTTTTTTGACCTTGAGCGGTTTCTTTGTGAGTTTGATTTTGCTGTCTCCTCCTCCAGTAACCTCAAGTCTCTTGAACATTTCTCATCTCCTCTCCAAGGTCTTTTCTTACTTTGTATTCCCAGAATTGTTTATCATGCAGGTAAGGGGAAGCATCAGTTTGCTAGAAGGGGAATTATCCATTTAAACATCACCAGTCTGACACATATTGATTTTATTTTAGTAGGTAACATGTAAAACACATAAATAAAATGCAGACTTTGGTGGCTTCCTTCTAGGTCAGGTTGCAGCCACTCCATCACTGATACCTGATCATAGCAATGTTCAACAGACTGTGCAGCTCATCTCCCCACACTGACCCAGCTGCAAACTTTCTCTGGAGATTTATTTGCATCACACCCTTGTTTGTGTGTGCATGATTTTAACTCCAAAGGGGTACAATGACACCCCTCCAACCCTCAAAGCTGCTGAAGTCTTTGAGTTTACTTGCTGACAGTTACTCCAAGCTCCACACACCCCATAATCATCCAATTGTTCTGTGCATCGCCATTCATCATCCTGGATGTGTGCTTGGGAACGAGAAATTTCAGCACCCAAGCATAGAGACATCTTGGAACTCCTGGGAGGTTCACACAGTGCTGAGAGCAAGACCAAAAGTGGGTTCAAAGGAAAGCTGAATGAGTCATTGTTGTCCCCTTAATGAAAGAAGATGCAGTTTAAGATTCTTCAGCTGGAAGTGCCTCGTATCTGCAGGTCTAACGACCAATTAATATCCCCTGCAAGGTCTTTAGGATTAAGCCAAAGCACCTGCAGCCCCTTCAGTGGGTTAGAGAGTGTTTTGGATTGTCTTTCAGCACAGTTTCCCACTGCAACACAAGGGCAGCGTTATCTTTAACTGCCCAGTGAGGTCTTCAAGGGGATGATGATTCACAGCTCTGAAAGGAAGTACCTGGGCATGTGGTGGGTGCTTAGGAGAACATATTAGTGAGGAGGATTGTCTTTGTGGGATCTGCTTCTTCTGCCCCTGAGGACAGCTGAGCTGCCAGCTGTGCTTCTGAGGGGGTGAGTATCTGTGTGTTTACCTCCTTTGTGAGTGGCTGCAGTTTGTGCTCTGTGGGTGCTGTGTTTGTCCCGGTGCAGAATGGTCTCAGCAAGAGGTAGGTGAGCCCCTTCCTGACTTTTTGCTTTGTGACTACCATGTAGTTCCATCTAGGTAGTTGGTATAAAATCTAGTCTGGAAAAAAAAAAAAAAAAAATAGCTTCTTTCTACAGAAACCTGTTGTACCCTTTATTGCTCTAACTCTGCACCCTGTGCTTTAATCCAAGTTGGTTGTGACCTCTGCCATTTCCTGTGCTGTTTGTGCTTAGCTCCTGACTCCTTGAAATACCTTAATGCTGACCTGCATTTACTGACAATTGAGCTTTTCATGGTTTTGTGGAAAAGTACATGCTGCTTTTGATGCTGAAGGGAATTAATGCAGAAAATCAGCACAAGTTGTGTACCGTTTGAAATCTTAAGCACGAGGCTTTCTTTTCATTTAACGTCTCACTGGAAGTTGCTATTTTTAAAAATCATAGAAAAGCTTTTTGTAGTGCCACATACGTCTTGGAAGGGCTTTTTAAGTATCAATGTAATTCTTAGAGAACCTTTTTTTTTTTTAACAGAAAAACTTTTACCAGTGCTGTTTTTAAAGTTACTGTGAGCTGTGCTGCAGCTCAGCAGGCAGAAGATCAAAGAAAGTGTCTTACTGCCTTCCAGTCAGCAGAAGTTCACAGGTCTTGTCTGTGACCAGACCTGTTTATTACAAATTGGACTGAGTTCACCAGAGGGAATGAGGAGAAATAGCTGAGTTACACTGAAAAGGAAAGAAAAAAACATTGTTGTTGGATATGAGGAACTACCATAAATTGCTGAAGGTGATCGCTGTGCAAACAAATCTGTCACCCCAAATGTCTTTAACTGATTGCAAGACAGCTTCAAAAGTCCAGAGAACTTTGCACTCAGGGTGTAAATGAAATTTTGAGGCGTTTGACTGACAGTAACTTAGCTGGCTAATTCTGTGGGCGGTTCTTGAAACTGCCAGGGGTTGTCCATATTGCTCTTGTGGGCTGTCCAGGGCCTGAACAGGACCAATCCACCTCCTAATGGATTCTCTTACCCTTAGTAATGTGTTCTTAGGCATTTTTATTTCTTGGCTATACCTAAGAGACAGTCCAGTCAATATGGCATAAAGCAGCTGTTTTCTGCTCTTGTTCTGGGAGTGAATGTATTTTAATACTTCACCAGGAAGGGGCCATAGAGATTTCTTGGAAAAATCCAGGTGATGACAAGTAAAGCCTACTTTCAAGCTGAGTCTTTTTGGAATGTGCTTTTGAAACCTTGGAAAGTTTTCCTGGAGAAAAGTGCACTTATACTTGGAAAGTATTGTAATCAATATTTTAGTTAAGTGCTCAGGGAAAGGAAAAGAGAAAGCAAAGGAAAATCATATCATTAGAGAAAACTGTGAACGTATTTTATATTGATTTCCATAGAGGATATATAGCTTGGAATATCTTCAGATCTTAAAATACTATTATTTTAAAAGTGAAAATAAGAGTAAAGAGCTGATGCTGCTTGGACCATTGCCATTCTATAGGAGCCCAAACTTTTCTAGTCCTCAGGACGTGAATCAAAATGTAAAATGCTGCATGGGGCGTCGTGAGACTCGCAGTACTGCTCATGAAGGCTATGGCATGGCCAGACCCTTATTCTGAGTTATCAACTGACCCAGATCTGTCTCAGCCTCGAGGGCTCCGTGCTGTCCCTGTTCCTTGCTCCGGGGACCTTTCCTGAGAGCTTCTGGCAGACCTCATCTCGCCTTCTGCTTCTCTCCGAGTTATTCAGCCGATTTATCAGGTGTGCAGCACTTCTTACTCTAGAGGTCAGTATAGTGTTAGGAATGGAAGTGATGCATATCCAATTCTTTTTTCCCTCACGAGACGTTCCAGGGTGAACTCCTTCCCATGTAAGATGGAAGAGAAATTTCATACTGGAAAAAATGTATTTGTAAAATCACAACAGCCAGTATGGGAAGCTCAGAGGGTGTTAAAGAAAACAATCATTGAGGCTCTTTGTTGAATGGAAGTTATGAATGCACTAGTAGTAATTTTCTGAAGCCATAGACAATAACATAATGTGAGTGGGTGATGGAAGAAATTACATAGGGTGAAATTTAGAGAGCTGACAGCAGCCTATGCATCACTTAAGACCTATTTCTGGGGGCTTAATTGCATCTCAAATAGCACACAGGCCTCGTGCTCATCTTCTGAGTAGAAACAAATTCCATCTAGAATGAGCACCATGAGCAGAACACAAAGTGTAATCTGATCAGCTGTAAAACCCCTGCGTTGGGGAAGGGGTGTTCTGTACTGGGAACAGATGTGGGCAATGCAGATTTATGTTGTAGAGCACACTATAAAGGTCTAATGCTGTGCCTCGCCATGGGATGCACTGATGTTACTCCAAAGAGATGCCATGAGAATATCAATCTCTAAACAAATGGGAAAACTGAGTAATGAGCAGACCCCAGGCGTTGTGGTAATCTACTCCATTTGTGCATGAGCTGTGTGGCTGATAACACCAAAACAATCCCACTTACAAGTGCTTCAGAGGCATTTACTTCGCTTTTGGGCTGGCTTTCTGCAAGTATTCAGACTTGGTGGTATGAATGCTTACAAAAGGAAATTTTTAGCTTTGTTGTGTGGCTATATAAGAGAAATCAGAACTCGATGGTCATGTGTGTCTTTGCTGCAAAATAGTTGCATGCTGGTTCAGTAAGAGAAGAGAAAGAGCTCTGTACAGGCTCTCTGAGAGGATTCAAACTTCCAAGCCACTTTGCATAGTGCATATTGAACACTTGGTTCTTCAGTTACTTCTCAGGGTGTTTTGTAAAAACTGTGGTGGGCAAAATTAAAGCTCAACCGATTGAACTTTTCCTTATCTTCACATACTTGCATTTCTTGTAATATTTAACTTTTTCTTTGCATTTCCTGGACTTAGTTCTGAGATAATCAATATTCCCTTGTAATTTATTTTGTCATATGTTCCTGATAAGGGTTTTCAACTTGAAGTCCTAATAAATGTTATTTTTGTTAGAACAGAAAAGGTAAATTGAAATAGTCTCCTGATAGCCACTTTGAAAGCAGAAATATAGATGAAATATTAGGACTACAGTAATAACACTTTTCAAAACACAAAGCTTGATGGATTTAACTGTTTTCTTTTTAATTAAGAAGCAACCTGCAAATCATTGCTGTTCTCTGGAAGGAGATCTGTTATTCAGATGTCTGCTAAATTGTTTGCATGAATTCTATTCTGGTTCTGGGTTTGTTCACAAATTGTCTACTTTTATTATTCACAATGTGTGATTGGGCATGTGGTATATTTTCTGCTCTCTGGTTTAATGACTGAAACATTTTGACAGGGAGTAGCAAATGGTGAATGACAACTAGAAAACAACATGCAACTTGGGGCATTTGCACGCACTCTCAAGAATATTAACAGTCAGAAGAACACTGCTGAAGCCTGGGTAGTCTGACCTCTATGAATGATAATGATTCACATCTCAGCCATTTAGCTACAGATGTATTTCAGTCAGTTTGTCATTTGTCCAGACCCGTTAAGTCTGCAAGCAAAATCATTGTCTATGAATGATGCGTCTTTCAGTCAATCCAACCCTTGATTTACTTGTAAATAAAGTCTAATTCTGAAACCTGGCCACAGGGGAGCAAGTTTTCTGATTTCCATATCAGGACAGTGAACTAAAATAATGTTCTTCTGTCCTCTAGGGCTGTTGACACAGAGGCAGGAACTGTATTCTTATTCAAAGAGTTATAAATGTGGTGCTAAAGCCAGTTTGTCTGTACATTAGCATTAGAAACACTGCATTTCTGAGATTTAACACTAAGTTAAGGTCATTTAAAGATATCCCGAATACTTTTATTCAAGTATAAGAGTTGGCTTATTTTATTTGGTAAGCCTCATTCTCTGTTTCCTTGAAAAACCCATCAAGTTTCTTCACTTCTTCAGTCTGGCAATTGAAAAACACTCCTATTCCAGTTCAGAAGGTTTTGATATGGTGGATGGTGTGATTCCCACACAGAATATGTGCAGCTTTTTTTTTTTTTTCCATCAGCCTGAGGTTCTTGAGCTGTATGAATGATTAAGATTTCGTAACACTGCAGGCAAAATTCTTTCCCTTGATCCATGCTGTAGATACCGTTTATATTGTCTGCACACATGGTACTTTCATTTACATCAATGGGAATTCCACATGCTGAATAAGGAAGAAATATTTGCATTCTGGATAAGTGCCTTATTTGGGCTCTTATTAATACTTACTCAGGCAGAGCTCCTACTGTCTTTGATCTCGTTGGCGAGCTGCCCGCTGGGTTTGGATCCCTGTTTTGAAGAGTTGCTAAATGGCATTTTAAAGGCAGGGGTCAGCAATGATTGCCATACAATTTTTCTTGCTTTCTCCAACACAAAGTTATCATCTGAAGTAAGTCAGTGCAGTTCTTTTTGGAAGATTAATAGTTCTCCACCAGTAACAGATTTTCCACAAGCCAGAAAGCAGCACACCCACTGATGAGTTTATCATTTGAACTTTGAATCCAGTCAGGAACTTGAGACGTAAGCTCTTCCATGGTGGTGATTTGTGGTATATTTCCAGTTTTCAGGGTCAGGTTATTAACCAGAGTAACAGTGATATAAGCACATGTCGTAGGGAACATGAATCAGAGGAAGCGTCTGACAAAGACTTCACTGTGCAGGCAGCTTTCCTGGGAGGCTGTGAAAGTCTGACATGTGTCATGAAGCTCCAGGTGTCAGGCTGGAAAATACCACAACTATTAACAACCTGAATGTGTGTATATAAAACTTTTCTTGGCAGCAGTTTTCATACTCGGAGGATTTTATGCTGTGACCTGTAAGGAAGGATTTCATTGTCCTCTAAGATACACAGTTCCTAGAGTTTTTCTTGCTTTTCCCTACCAAATTGAGGGAGAAAGCTGGTGACAAGAAACAAACTCAACTACCTATGCTGAGTAACTGGTAACTTTTTATATAGGAGGTGTGTTCCTCACTTTGTATTCAGTAGCAATGCTCTGGATTGCTATTAAAATAAAGATATCAAAAGAGCATAATTTCCTGAAAAATTCTAATGCTTGCCCTGTTATCCTGAAACTACCAAAATGTAAAGTATTCTGGGGTAAAATCTGTGCTGTAAAAGATAAATATCATTTGAGCTATGTCAACACTGGAAAACATTACCCATAGAAAATCCTGCTATTCTGACACATTTCTGTCCTGAACTGAAATAAATATTGAAAATATTTATGAACAGGGAGTTCTGAAGAGCACTGTAGTATGGGAATATTTAACCTTTTGTTTAGAACCAGTGTAATGTTATAGGCCTTGGGAACGTGTTATGGAAAACGTAGCTCAGGTGTCTCTTGCCTCTATCCAAGTGCAGGATAGTTTTGCAGCCTGCTATATCAATCACATGCTACACTCTTTTTCACAGCTTCCACAAAGTAGTAAACATGGAGAAGAAACCAGAAAGTACTTCCTGAGGCAAATTCCAGTCTGGAAAAGATCTGCTTTTGTTGTGGGTTTTTTCCCTCTCATTGCAAATCACTTTGAGGAAAAATCTCCCAGTCAAATCTAATAATAATAAATATGGAATTCAACTTCTTATTAAACAGTTTTTACTCAGAGTTAAGGAATGGCAAGTTCTCCTTCTATCTGTATTGTAAGAATCTGCTCACATCCACTGTGATAGAGGGAAAAGTCTGGTCTTTAACTGTTTATTCAAAATAGTGCTGCACCCCCCCCTTTGGTAGTCACTCTTACTCAGGTGGATGTAGGCTGTGGATTTGAGGGTAATTCCTACACAGTGAAGTCACACAAGTTTTGTGGACCAGGTGAATAACATGGGAGACTTAGTAGTACTTGCTGTGGGCTTGAGAGAAGAAATATTTCTTTTCTGTTCTTGTGGCTTCAGCCATGCCTGTGGTCAGGAGGTGAAGCCTTTGACTGTAAAGGATCTGCCTCTCTCCTCTTCTGCGTGGTAACTCTTCTGCTTTTCCACCTTGGAAGAGAAGGTAGCCCACACTGAGGAGCTATTTTCATATATTTAGACATTAAAATAATAGCTCTCTAAATAAAATATGCACAAGAAATCAAATTCTACACAGTGCATGCAGTTAATTCAGTGCATTATAAAAGGGAGAAATGGAAGCTGTGGGAGAAGAAACCCATTCTGAGGAGTGTCCTTGCTCCTCTGAAGGCTTTGCTTTAGCCACTAGGTGATGCAGCAGCTTTTCTTTGTGTCCTGGGAAGCGGTGGAGGGAGAAGCCTGGAGAGTCTGGCATATGAATTAGGAATGAGTAATTGGAGAAGATCCCCACTCCTCTAGAAGCAATACAGACTAAATAATAGCCCTTGGAAAACTAACGAGATGATAGGATTTCCAACTTTACGTTTTCTAATTGCTTTAAATGAAACCCCATTAGAAACAGCTGGTCTGATTCTCAACTGATATAAATCGTCATATATTTTTAGATTTAAATAGCACTCGGCTGGTCTACCCCAGATGTAAACCCTGGCCTAGATTATGTGATTGCTATCAGCCTGGAATGGAAACTTCAGCGCTACTTTTACAGGCAAATTTATTTTAATGCATTATCAGGAAAACCCAGCATATTTCCAGGTATTGTGTATCTGAGAAAATAATCTCCAATACAAGACTGCTAAGAAGACAGTTAAAGTAATGCACAAATCCACATCATCACTGCTCAGGGCAGCGAGATGAAACTCGAGTCCAAGCCTCATGCTGGTAACAGGTAATCTAGGGCTGGATGCTCTGAGCCAAGGGCGTCTTCAGCTTCCTGAATCCAAAGAAAGAGAAAGGCTTTGTATTTTTCAGTGGCTGCTGAGACCCATACAGAACTGGAAATGCATTGGAGTAAGGTGATGGAAAATAATGTTTTTAATAAAAAATAAAATGAATCATACTTAAACAGATTTAATCCGTGGGATATTGCAATTCTTAATTGAAAGGAAATTAACAAATGGTTTGTTGTTCATGCTGGACCAGATTCTCATCTACCATAAATTCAGAAGAAATCCTGAATCTGGCTCTTAATATTTCCTCTTCATTGGTCCTTGGCTGACTGTTGAACAACCCATTGCTAAAGCCCTTTCCAACAGTATTTTTTTATAGATTTTTGACCCATGTTGGAAGAATTGCCTTACTTCTGGATCTAAGGCTTGAGCTAATTTGGTCATGGTATCTGAAGTCTACAGTGATGCAAAATTATGGGGGTGGAGAGGTTTACTTGTCTCTTCTGTGATGTGTTTGTTTTCTAAAGTAGGAGGAAAAAAATACAAATAGAGAGGATAAAAGAGGGAGGGAGAAATATTTTCCAGCAACCATGAGATAACCACTGATCTATAGTAGATAAGATTTTTATGGGCAATAGGTCTATTTCTGATCTAACTTAAACTAATTTCAGAGGAGTCAATGCCAATATAACTTGCTTTAAAAGAAAGACTTCAAATGAGCTCACTCAGGGAATGAAACAGCACTAAAGTTCTCAAATATTTGAAGCTGTGGGACTTATTTTAAGGGAATGATTGTCTGAAAGAATTGGATTCCAGATTACTTTCCAAATTAATGACAATTTTCCTGCATGTTTGTTGTTTTACAGAATTAGGTAATCAAGCAATATAGAGCTTTCTGAGTTATAAAGGGTTAGAAACCTAAAACCCTGTACTATAGACATCAATATAAATATATTTAGCAATAAAGGATTGTTATGTTAATCTATATATTGATCAGTTAAAATTATTAAAAGAGGCCCTATTCAAAAACACGGTTTATAATGGGACATTAGTTGATTAAAATTTTCACATCACAGATGACAAATGTTCTTTGATAGTAAAACATTAAGTTAAAACTAGGAAAATTCTAAAAATACAATGGACTTGTTGCTTACATGTCTCTCAATGTAGACAGTGCAAACCACTGTTCATGTTATTGCTATTTACATATTACTATTTCCTATCATCTGTTTCATGTTAGCCCTGACACAGTTCAGTGTTTGAATCGCAGCCGTGTCTGGAGACTGTTTTGCCAGAGTTGTTTCCACTGCAGTTAAAACATATGAGGTATTATTAAAATTGGCCTTGGTTTTTTGTTTTTTGTTTTTTTTTTAAATTAGTTGTTCAGTCAAAATGAAAGTTTGGGGATGCATTTTATTTGCCCTGGTGGAAAGCATGAAGGTGGTGTACAGGAAATCAAGACTGGGCAGAAAAACACAAAACAAGGGACTGTGTAAAGGGAAAGCCCTGAGTGAAGTTGGACTCGGGTTCAGTACCTTAGAGGTCATGTTCTCATGCTTTTGTGTCCAACCTTAATGGCTAAAATTTATTTCCTTGAAATATGAAGGCCAAGGTTTTCACATAGTAACATGCTTCTAAGAGGAGTTTCAATCATTAATACTGTATAACCTATTGTAAAATGGGGAGGGTGGTCAAGTGAAGGGAAAACACACTTGCATATATTGGTAAGATTCTATTCCAGGAAAGAAAGTAATCAAAATTGACATCAGCTGGCCACCTGTCCCAGTAAAAACTGCATTACATTCCAGGTTAAATGGATCCAGAGGGACTATACCTTTTCCTGGACATACTTAGTGAGATTTTTTTTCACTTGGAGATTACGTTAATCTGTTGATAACCACATTCTTGAAACCAGCTGAACTGAATGTGGATACACTTAAAATTCAGAAATATTTGGTCTTGTTTGCTCCTCCCCCTCCTTTTAAAAATTTATTTTACACTGATGAATGTTGACGCTTTTATTGAAGTTTCATCAGAGAGTTGCTGCTATTGCTAAGATGCTTCTTCAAGTGCTATAGAAGCTTGTATTTATGTTCATTCAGTTCAGACACTTCAGCTGATAGAAACTGTCTCTCTCTTACTGAAAGCAAATGAGTTTTGCTGATATGTGCCAGGGTTTGTGGGTCTGGAGAGCTGTGGTACTGATTTTCTACATGTGCATATCATCATTTTTGTGTAAAAGCAGGGAACAAGGAGAGGAAGGAAAAGAAAACACATTACAAAGCATCCTTCCATACTTCATATCTGTTTCCTTCTATCATTCTCAGAAGATTATCCTCTCTGTCATGGATGAGAAAGACAAGTACAGTTTATGCCAAAATCTGGTAATAAATCTTCTTGCTTATATTGCTGCTTCTAGCTCTTTTTCTGGATACATTTTCAGAGTAGCTGCCAATGCCACTTATTAGTGAGTAGGTCTGAGGAGTGAGAATTTGAATGAGATGCCTGCTTAGAGGCAAACATGGACCCTTTTAAATCACAAACCTTGTACTGTTCTTTATGCATCTTTCAGTATTCGTTGGCTTTCTGTTGTGGGGAGGCTGACTGTAGCTATATATGGCTTTTAGTCTCTTTAATTATATCAGGTTTTAATCATTTGCGTTGAAATTAGAAGGTACACTCAAGATTTCAAAACAGTAAAGATCTAGGAGCCATTCACTCCAGCACTATCACCAGTAAGGAAAGGGTCTGGATTTGCTTCCTTGGGAGCTGGTAACATCTCCTGATAGCCTTACATAAATAATTCATGTGACAGAATGCAGAGACACCACAGCTTGACCTGGTTTCCCCGTGGAAGGAGGGGCTGCCTGCTTTGGGAGCACCAAACCTCTCATTCACACACATCCTTCATGCTGAGTGAAGGTCATGGGAGTACCTTCTGGAGATGATTTCCTAGTCTGCCCAGTGTCTGAATTGAGAATTTGCCAGAACCTCCTGCGTGCTCCCACTGAGGATGCTCCCTCGTTCCTCTAGGGTTCAACCTGACCTCTCTGCTGCACTGATGTATGGGAGGCCATTCAGATGCTGAGCCTTCTGCCATTAGGCACCAAAAGGCTCAGTTTTCAAGGCCCTGTCACAGTTTTGTATGGAAAAGTGTGGAAAGTAATTACCCTAAAAATGCAAAGGAACAAAGGGATTTTTTTTTTCCCACTTTTAGTCCCCTTGCATCTCAGTTTTGCATCTGTAAAACGACAACAATATACTGCTGCTCATAAAAGTGAAGATGTGTGCTGTATTCCTCATGAATCATGCAAATGCTGTGTGATGTCCCATATTCTGGTTAAGTGTACAAGAAAACAAGCAATGCTATTGTCAGAGCTCAGCCTCGAGAGAGGCATGAGGGAAAAGGCTGAGAGATTTTTCCAAGTGAGGATATCTAAGGAAAGAACTAATTGCTCTTTCTGCAGGTGATTTCCACCCTTTTCACTAAATAAGCAGGGGATCTTGAAGAAAGATGATGTGTCAGAGAAGGGCAAAATTTATATTCCCATGCTTAGCAGGATGGAATGAAAATAGTGATATCTTTGGTGTTTCTGGACTTTCTGAGTATGAGTTAAAATGAGATCTGCAAGTACCTGTGCTGCTGACTTCAAGTCCCAGGACTGACATGGATGAAATGGTACAGTGAAATAGGTATTGGTGGTTTTGGGGAATCCACCTGCTAATAGAGGTGACCATCCTAAATTCTCCTGTTGTAGCAGCCTGCTTGTGGCTGCATCTCTATTTGTGTCCAAGTCTGTGTTGAGAGTCTGTGTGTGCAACCAGGGCCCCAGTCCTGGCTGGTGACCACACTGCCAGCAGAACCTGAACCTGCCTTCCCTGTTGGGATTCATGGCACTGGAGAGGAGAGTCACACAGCCGAAGTGTGAGCACCAGGGGACGGGGTGGGATGTGGGGTAGCACTTTGGCAACGTGACCGTGATGGGTCTGTAAGGCAGGACAGGCTCCTCTCGTTTGGCTCTCCCAGGCTGTGCTCTCTCAGGCTCCCACATCACACAATCCTTTCCATAAATCCAGATACGTTGCCTGTCTGGTGCAGAAATGTTTTATTTCCCTCTCGAGTGTTCTGCTCACACAATGGAAAGTTGTGACAGCCTAGATATCCTTGAGCCTGCTGAAGTGAGGACGTTCCTGTTGTGCCGATACGAAGGCCACAGACAAGAAGAGGTGGTGTGACTCAATCGTATTAGAAGGTATTAAACTACTTCATCTTTTATCCCTACAAGCATAACCCGAGGACAGATGTGGGTGGCTGTAATGTTGCTGTCTCATTTTTCTTTTGTATTTCTGTTGCTCAATAAACATTAACACACTGTAGGAGAGTTAGAGATTGTATTTAGCTGGAGCTGTAAGAATGCTTCTTCCCCTCAAATTTCATCTCCTTTTTCCCCCTTGTTTCACTGATGACTGGCATCATCTGTTCATCTCCTGGAGGGTTTTGAACTCTGTTATTATGATTGTCTCTTACTGCCCTTGTTTTCTGTGCACATATTCTGTATTCCTGTTGTCTTTGATTAAATAAGCCCCAATTCCATCCCTAGACTTAGCAAATTCAAGCCTCAATATGGGGAAGAACATTCCTAATTTTTAAGGTGGGAATTGTCTTTCTGACTTGGGAATTTTTGAAAGTTTTTGAAAAGCAGGGATATTGTTTCCTGTAGGATCTCAGTAGGTCATCATCTTTCATTTTCTGCTTTTCTCTTCATGTTCTCATCTGCCCAAGACACACAGCTCATGGTTTAGCACCTTGGTTTCACAGTTCATAAAAATTGGCCTAGCCTTGCAGTTTTCACTTGAACAAATATTTTTTTACACTTACCTAAATTATGATCAGGTCCCAAAACATTGGGGTATTCTAACTATAACAGCAACTGCCTTTTTCAATATAGATTACTTCTTTCCCCACAAACCTCTGAAAGACATTCTATGTGAAATTAAGCTCTGACTTAAATGTAGGGAGAGAAAAGTTCTGCTTATAGAGATCTTCTTTTGGAATATATTCTTATGCCAAATGCAATAGAAATAATTTTACAAAACAGAAAGATGAGACTTGTTTCAAACCACCTGATTAAAATATGCTGATTTTTTTTTAAAAGAAACTTGTTTTCCCTTCTTTTGTTAAACCTCTGAGGCAATTCACTGAATTTGGTCTGCATTTGCAAATTTATTTCACCTGAGAAATAATTTTTGTGAATAAAATATTTGCCTGAAAAATTCTTGCCTGGCTCTGGCAGCATGGCATATGGGCCTGTGTAATTCCTCTCCGTGGGATGTGTTTAACCCTGGGTGACAAGCACACTGTCAGTGCTTAATAATCCTCAGTGGAGAATACATCAGGAATAAATGCTGTGGTTCTCAGGATCCCAGCTCATTCTATACTCACCTGTGATGGACCCTCACCCAAGGAAGATGTGTTGCCTCAGGGGCTCGGTCCCAGGTGCAAACATCTCTTGTAGCTGAAAGTTTCTTTTCACACTCTCTGACCTAAGAAACACACCCACAGGGAATTCTGTACAGCAGAAATGTTGCTGAACCAGGCTTCTTTTAAAATTCTTTACTGCCTCCTTGTTGCTGATTACCCTCCCATGGAGAGTAGGGAATGGTATAACATTTTGTAGTACACTGGGGGAACGATGACCACAGGGTTCCATACCCCTTAAGCACATCTCTGCTGCTGGAAACTGTTTTAGCTGTTTTAACTATAAGTCCAATCCTACTTCAGAGTTATGCTAATATATTAATGACTGAAGAAATGAAGGATACTTGGGCAGCTGAAGTTCTAATACAATATGTAAGACTGAATGAAAAATAAATTAATTTTAAATGGTTTGCAGACATACAAAAGGTTCATTCGCTGCATATAACATGCTCAGTAAAATAATATCCTTTAATGTGCTGAACTCTTCATGCTTTTCATGAAGCTGCATCTAATTGTACTACTCAGAGTTGACTTATTCTGCCACTGCCTTCCTTTGAGAAAAATAGCATTTCGAGACATGACTAGCAGTCTAAGTAGTCATTAATTCTTAATTAATTCAGAATGAAAATTAAAATTCTGCACTGTATACATCAACCTGAATACCATACACAGTACATACATTCAGAAGAATGAACATAAATATAGGTGAACACTAGAGTGTGTGTGTGTATGTATCTCTCTATCTGTACCTGGACATGAATATACATAAATACCTGCCTGTCTGTGCCAGAACCAATGATGGGACATCTTGATGTCTGCTTCTGAGGAAAATTCAGCTTCATCAGTCCTGTATGCCTTTGATTTTCCCATCAGAAGTGATGAATAATGAAATCTAGAAGAGGCTCTTTGGGCATTTCACGTACAGCAGAATATGAAAAGAAAAAGTGTCTTTGAAGGAAGCCTTGACTTCACTAAAAATTATTTGTTAACATAAGAAGGAGGTAAATGAGTTTAACCCATATGCAATGTTTAAAAAATGGCCAGTCTTCGCGAGCGAAGATCCGGGGAAGGTCTTTCCACCTTCCAGCCTGCGCATTGGATTTTTTAGGTGAGACACAGTGTGCGCGGAACTGAGCCCACCCTTTAATCCTAAGGTTCATCTGCCGGGGCCAAGCGAGCTTGGACGGTGGCAGCGAGGTCCTTAGGACGTAGGTGGGTTGCCTTTAAGGGCTAACGAGCCCCACCTGCCCGGGAGTGGCCCTGACCGGGAATCGAACCCGGGTCTCCGCGGTGGTAGCGCGGCGCCTTTACCCCCTAGACCACCAGGGGCTCCATATGCAATGTAGTACAATGAGAAATGACATGACAACCAAATGAAAATGGCTGTGACAAACCATCTAGATGATGGGGATAGTTTCAGTAGAAAGGGAGCATGGGATGTTCAGCAAGGGGCTGGCCTCTTTAGAAGGTGAGAATGAAATAATCACTTAGGGTCTAGGCTAATAAGAAGTTTCAAAACCCTGCCAAGACATGATTGAATACATTCCTTTTGAAGATCTGGAACTGAACCCAAAGCCTATTTGGACATTTTAGCACATGGCAGGTTACATTAATTTTAAAATTCATCCTTTTGCAGACTCTGAGCATCAAACTGAGCAGCTGTTTCTCTCTTTCTGTCCTTTCTCTTTCTGCCAGGACCTGGCATTATTTATCCCTTGGGCAGAAGTCACTGTAAATAGGTTTCCTGACCCCTTGGAAACTGGAGGAGAGTAGTGTCCTAAAATTTAAACCTTTTAATGAAGAGCTTAGAAGAGGAATCCAGCCTATTCAAAGGCCTTTCCACCTATTTATTAGACACAGAGCTGCACAGAAATCAGCAGCTGTCAGACTGCCAGCTAAGAAGACAATACAATTCTTTCTGAGCCCTGACCAATTTTTGTTCATCTCTGGAATTGGTTGTTCCTGCCTCTTGCATTCAGTCTCTTAGGGGAAAAAAAAGAAAAGACAGCTGAATTTAAAACTATAATATCAGTGCAGCTCTGGCTTCTGTGCTGGTAATCAGGACACAATGTACTGCTGAGGATGCACACTGTATTATGCAACTTATTCACCCTGTAATTATCCCTGATTCCCCTCCTGTTGTAGCAGAACAGCCACAGACACTTACGTGACCGTTCCCGGCTGTGCAGCTCCTGCTGTTCCTGAACTGCTGAGATAACAAACTGTACTGGTGGTGGTGAGCTGGCCTTCAGGGATACAGAGGCCTTTAAAATTCAAGTTAATTTATTTTTAGGACTCTCATGGACATGTCAAATATCAAATGTTTACAGCCCAAGAGCAGGATTTGTAGTGCTGAGATCTTATAATATTCCCCAGTGCTAAATGCTGGAGTGTTTTAAACCTTTCCTTTCCTCTTGGTTCTTTGGTAGAAGTTGGTCTAGGCAGCTGTGCTGCTTGAAATGTTAAATGGTTCCAATATCTTTTCAATTTGGGGTTGTTCAGAGGTCAATGGAGTGATGGATTAAAGTGGGGGGGAAATGCATTATATTGACTGAAACTATCTACTGGCGGTAGGGAAAGCAAGTGCAGTAGTAGGTACAGTCAGAATGACTTGTTTGATTTGCAGGAGCAGTTTCCATCAGAACTGTGCTCCTACTTCAGCCTGGTACGTGGCACTATTCCTTGGAAACTCTGAGGGCCAAACTCAGCTGCCTTTCTCTGCCCCGTTGCGAAGGAAATGGGTGGGCAAGGAGGCATCTGGCAGGGATTTGCTCCAGCAGCCCTGCCCATCACAGTCCTGTGTCTGCAGCTGGTGACACAGCCAGCTGGAGAAAAAAAAGACCAGAGATGCCATACTATGAGTACCTTCATCCTCCTGTCTTTATCCAGGTACAGTTAATCCTGTCCTTTGCTGTCTTACTGGATTTCTGCTATAAACATGCCTGTTCCTTTGGAGGAAAAAACCCCAAACATAACCAACATTTCCTTTCAACCCCATCCAAAGCTACTGATGTCAGTGGAAGCCTTACTTTCCTTGAGGGTCTTGGGATCAGGTCATCCATGTGGGATGTGCTACATAGGACTTTCTGTAACTTGTTAAATAGGCAAAATCAGTGCAGCCTTTCAGAGGAGAGGGTGGGGAAAAAAGCTACTAACAGAGATGACACACAACCCTGTGTGATTTGAGCTCCATGAAATTCAGAACGGTTTTCAGTGACTCTGAAATATTCAACCTTATTGATTACTATTTTCTCCTACTGGATTTCCAGACTGCACTGTTCCAATTATACTTGAATGTGTTGTTTTGCATATTTGTAAGAAGAAAAAGGTAATGGAAGTCTGAATGCCTGAATTATAGCTGCACTGCTTTAAAAAAAAAAAAAATCATATAGAAACCAGACCTGCCAAGAGTGTGTACCTATGAACCCAGCAAGGACACCCCTACACATGCTCCTTCTGTGGGTATAATTATGGTATTTGCCTTTTAAATCTCTACACATTCCAGCACGATGATGACTGGAATAATAATAATTGAAAAATTTCATGTTACCTAGCAATGAAGCAGTTTATACCTTACCAGTGTGTTCTAATGTTATGCCTAATAAAAGATGACAAGACTTGCTTTAAGTCTTAATCCGTCAGCAGCACTATAATCTACTGAGGTGAGCTGTATTTGCCTTCTTGCACAGATAAATAGCATAAAAATTGGATCATTTGGAGAAACTTTGAAGCAACATTCTGAAACAGTTACTGTGTATGCCAGCTTCCTTTTGTCCTCTGTACCTGGCCCAGCTTCAAAAAGTGCCTCTTCACTGAGGAATTTCAGGTTATGGTAGTTGGGGATGATTTCTCTTTGAAGAGGGAGGTCACCTTTTCCCCTCTGTGCTGAGAGGGTAGTGCACATCAGAGACTAGGAGACCAGCCATGGCTTCCACAGATATGTTTGACCTCTGTGTCGGGCCCATGGCCAAGGGTGAGGTGCAGGATATTTATTCTTTTTCATCCACATTCCTTGCTATTTTGTTGGTCAACCCTCCTGGGCAAGGACTGCCTCCCCCACGTACATGTACTGATGCCAAATGAAAATGTAGCAGCAGCCAGAGCTTTGTCAGTGACGGTCACTTATTCCTCCAGTGCAGGACATGGCCCCTTCCTTTCTTTCCTCCAAAAAGCACTGGTTGGAAAACATGAGCCCACAGAGCCTGTTTACGTCCGTGCTTATTCATTGATGGCGTCATTCCTTAAATTAAAGCTGTGGACAGTACCTTCACGTGTCAGCAACGTGATCTGGTCACTGTAGAGCTCCAGCTCCTTTAATTGGCCCCCAGAACTAAGTGTGTAATTTTAGAGATGCATATGAAAGGTCAATTAATTTTCCCAAACCCTAATCTTGAAATATCTATGTTTATTTGACCTTCCAGTTCAGTCAGAGTTGGCGTGAGTTCAACCTCCCAGCTAAATGAATGCTGCCTATTGATTTCACACAGACTTACACCAGTCCAGAGATATCTAAAAGGCATTCCTTCAGCTTTCCGAGGCTTACAAATTGAAGTATTGTAAGGCTGCCAGGTGTGAGTTACCTGGACAAGATATCACAAATGAAAGTCCTTTGTGTGGAGGTTTCTTAAAAAATAATATTTTTCAGGTGGTAGGGTCAGATCCTGGGTTAGAGGGTCTGATACCTGTGGCAGTCTGGACCATGGGTCGATACCTTTGTCTCAATTTTAATTTCTGTGTCTCTGTTAGAGCAAAACTGATCAAAAGGTTTTTTATATTGAAAAGTTTCAAAACAGCTTCAGTCTCCTGGTGGAGAAAAAAGTAATCAGTTTTTCCCATTTCAAAAATATAAATAAGGAATTTATCCTGGAGTTTTCCTTATGGAAAAGATGTTGATTTCCTGGCATTCTCCTTGGAGCACAGGATCTTGGCATTGCATTGTCACACTTTCTTGGAAGTGGCTGCATTTCAATGGCAAAAAGATTATACAAAGCACTGAGGATGTTTTGTGTTGTACCTGTCCTTGTCTGTGGTGAGTGAAGCTGGTTAGGGTAAAATGAGTGGTTTTTAGGTCAATAACTGAGATACAACAGACCTTGGAACACATCATCTCTCTTATTTATTTTTTAGCTGCTCAATTCAATGAGGTTTCTAACTGTGATGTTACAGCAGCAGTTACATACTTGGCCTATTTAATCTTCTTGTATTTTTAGTATAATTGTGCCTTCTTGAACAGAACTATAAAAATCTACTTACTCTTTCTCTCAGCTTCAATACATGACTTTAACTTTTAATCTTTTCTCAAATGACTCACTTTTAAATTGGAATAAGACATTATTTTGTGTATTTATTTCATTCCTTTGGTGAATTTTGAAGTCTCGGGAGGAATTACATTTTGTGCTTCTAATAATTCTTGGTTTTAATCTATTATACTATGGCTTGGTCAGTCATTCTTTACATCTATTACTGCAACCCTTCTTCACCAATTTGTCCTGAATACTAAGTGGTTTGCTGCATTATCCCTCTTCCAGTTCAAGTTTTATCATCTACATAATCAAAACAAGCTGACCAGCTGATGGGAAATAGTTACCTTCATGACTTCAGCATAGGTTTGTGCCTTTGCCCCTTCAGAACCTACAAGGTTACATCTAAAGGAGTGTGAAATGCTCCAAAAATTGATGTGCATCCTACTGACAGGAGTCTTGTTTCATGTATGTCATTTGCAGATGGCATGGCAGCACAGACCTGCGGGTCATTAAACACCTACAGGTGATATCCTGACAGTGCCCAGCCCTTAAAATGGCTGCAAACTCCATATTCAGGCAATTTTCAGTATGTGTTGTTTGTGTTTTTTCCCAGGATATTCAAGTACATCTGCTTGACTTTTTCTTCCCTCCAATTCCTTTTTTTTTTTCACTAAGCTTCTGAAGTCTTTTAATTACTTACTCTGTTTGATTGGGGTTTTTTCATATCTTTTAATAAAATACAAGCTCAGCCTTAGAACTACATATCTCAAAGAAAGACTCAAATTATTAAATTTATAAGGAACTTCTTGAACAGCATGTTTGCTAAATGCTACAAGATTATTAAGCAAAGCTTAATGATGTTTGTCGGCCAAGTAATTTGTACACAATGCTATAGGAGCTCAGTAAAGTTTTTGTCAATGTTGTTTAATATATGCAAACCAACCACTATTTTAGTTGGATTGAGCTGCTGAATTTTCTGCAGCTTAGAGGCCAGTGAGTGTAGAACTGTGGTATTCACAGTTTAGTGCTTTAAGGAAGCTTTGGAACTGTTCAGAGATGTCACTGAACACCTATCTGTGATGTAGGTGGAGGTTGGTCAGAGGTGTGAGTTGGCTCCAGAGCACGATTTCAGAAGATCCTGTGAAAATGGTACCTTTTTACTCTTGTTGAATAGCTCCACTGTGGAGAAAGAGACTCTGGTTTTTATGTTCTTGGAAGAGCCAAGTAACAGCCAGGATCTGCTGGGAGGTACATGTCAGCTGCCTCATTTGGGAAGAAACATGATTTTTGGAAACAAGCTAAAGATTGGAACACCTAATTAAACACTAGACAGGTAATGGTAGATCTGCTTGGCTCTGCTATGAGCAGTAGGATCTTGTAAGCTTTGAAAGATACTCTCTGAATGTTCACATAGAGGATGTTTAAACGTGAAGTGTGGTCTGGCAGAGTGAACCGAAGGGTGTGATTTGTATGGATTTGGTATGGGATTGTGTTTGGGCACAAAGTGGTGTTTTCCAAAGCACTAAAGCAGCTCAGGAGCCTTAGTCTCACAGCAGAGGATGATTTAAGCAAGTGAACTCTGAAGCATGGTGACTTTTTAAAGAAATGTGACTTTCAGTTGCTTGAATGCCATATCTGCAAAGGAATTTAGATGTTTCCTACAATTTTCAAGAATACATAACTAACCAGGTTGCCTATTTCTGTTAACCTCAAGTTATTTTCTTCTAAATTATTCTTGCTGTTCTCCTTAGATTTTATGCTACCTACTAAACAGTTTTACTGTTTTGGCTAAATTTCTCCCCAGTGTAAGGGCATTTACTTAACACACTTGTTTCTAGGAAAGAATGCATTTTGCTCTTCATTTTCAGAAGAGAAAAAAAACAAAACAACTCTAGATTGTCTCTTTGGAGCTCCTTACCTTTTTAATCTGCTCATTTTAAGATTCACAGAGAGTATTAGATATTTAAAAGTCCTCATTATTCCGTGTTTGTCAGCTTTGAACTGTCTTTGCCATTAGCTTCTAAATGATCTAAGTCTTTCTATAACTGACTGGAGTGTTCCTCATTTACTCTTCCCCAGACTTTAACACTATCAATTTATAAGCACTTCTTAATTTACTTCTTGTTCTAATGTTTTTTGTATTCTGGGCCAGCTCTCTCTGTCACTTGTAGTATTGCAGGTATTTACTATTGACCTTGAATTAGTGTTTGATTTAAAAAAAAACCAAAAAGCTTCCTAGTTCCTTGATGAGAAGAACCCGTGCAGTCATTATTATATCACTGTACAATGAAGTACATGGCTGTTTCAGACATTTATCTTTCTGCTGGTGAAGATCACTTGTTTACCAAAAACTACTCTAAAATCCCTTTTACCGAGTTGCCAAGCAGCTGCCAACCCTCCCATGCTAGGCTGGTCTCCTGTTGTAAATGATGCTCTTATCAGGTCAGTTGGTGAGGGCAGGGACAAATCTGTGGTATGCAAGTAGAATTAACTTGCTTTGTGCTACCTGGCCAACCTCTCTCTGACTTCCTGCATCCCTACTTGTGTCTTCACAAGAGTTAATCTGGGAAAGAAAACTCTCCTCGGGTTGACAAGTTTATACCGAACCAAGATGAACAATATTTTCTTTCATCCCTGGCTGGATTCTGTTGCTGGAAAATGAGATCTTGCCAGCACTAGAAAGATAAAGGCAAGCTGTAGGAAGCAGCTCAGGGAAGGATCAGTGGTTTTCATCTGCCGTAAATCGAGCTATCGATAAGCATTCTGGATCACAGGCTGTTGAGCTTGATACAGGGGCATCTGGGTTAAAGAAAGAGGAGGTATCTGGGTGAAAGAGAGGAAGGGACATTGTGAAGTAGGACCACTGCTTTCCTGAGCCTCATGGGAAGAGAAGCTTTTCTGGAGGGAGGATGTGACCCTATTGGGTTGAAGATAGCCTTTGGCTGCAAGGTGACAGTGGACTCTTCTAATTCAAACTCTTACATCTCAGTGGACTGGGAAGATAATGGTGAATGTTTACTTTGACACCAAACTGGGCAGCAACTGAGGTTTACATTGCAGAGGTGGTATTACTGTTAATTGCAGGCATTAGAAATGAGAGGTTACAGGATCTGAACAAAGAGACAAATCATGGTTCCACAGACTTCATGATGTAAATCAGGGGCTGAAAGTATCAAGGGATCAAGATAGGAGAGAGGGTGGGAGCTGCTGTGGATAGTGAAGTCAAAAGGCAAAGCTGACAGGTCTTCAGTTGCTTAATTGATAGAGTGGCAGTGATTTTTATCTATTACAGAAGAAAGAGTTTCCATGGTTTTCCTTATTTCAGTTACCATAACTTTTTCGAACGGTTAACCATGAGTTTCTCAATACCGAGGAAAATTGCATAATTACATTAAATACTATTTTGTACCCGTTTAATGTTTTTACTTCTTGAAAAAATATACCAGCAATGAAAAAAAATCCAAGCATTTTTTCCTAAACAAAGAAAAAAATTAAATATTGCATATTTTTGAGGGATTTTTTTATTCACCACACCTCCCCAGACAGCCCCAGAACAATTTATCTGTAGGAAAGATATATACTGTATGAAGAAGGGAGTAGCAATGATGTCCACTATTCTTAAGTGAGTAATATTTTGACAACCTTCTGATTAAACTTTCCTTCTTCAACCCTTTCAGCCCAATTTAAATCAAAATATAGATGGAAACAAATTCTGTCAGAAAAATGGGAAAGTCTGTAGTGTAGCTGGAGTTCCATGGCCTTCTCCATTAATGTGCCTGGGTGTTCATTCCATTTATGTATTATTTATCTTGCCCCTGAGGTGTAGCATGAATAGCATTTGCAAGGCATTCCTGCTGGATAACTTGAGTATTTTGAAGAAATATCCCAAAGTAGTAACATCCCAAATAGGACCAAGCAGTTCACAGTCATAGCTGTACACAATAAAATACTGTCAAAATAAGTATTTGTTTCACTTAGGGGAAAGTTGCTCAGACTGTTTGCAGAGCTCCATGGACAGACTCATGAGAGCTGTGTTTGCAACTCTGGCAAAGAGCTTTGCCTTGACCTTGGGTCAGTGACTTCACCTCTCTCTGCCTTCATTTTTACTCCCACCTCACTCTGCTTTGATATTTGGTTGAGCAACTTGGTGCTGGGACTGGCTGCTTGTTCTTGCACCCTCGGTGTGATCCTTCTCCCTTCAGCCTTCGCAGTGACCTCTTGGCACAGTGTTAATGGAAACAGTGAAAAGTCACACCTTCCCTTTCCGAGGGGCTGCAGGATTGTTAAGAAGCTGCAGTCACTGATGTGTCAGCGTTCCTAGGTGCAAAGTGCTGTGCCCTCACCACTTTTATCACTTCCAGGCCAGAGTGTGTAAAACAGAAGTGCACTGGCACTGTGGGAAGTAAACCTCGTGCCTTTCAAAAGAGAAGTCTGTCCTGCCTGAGAGCACAGATCAGCTCCCAAGAGGCAGAGCAATAAGAACAGTGATTTACCCCCTTGAAAGCATCACATTTAAATGTAAAAAGTAATAATGAAAAAAATTAAAAAAGGTAGTAGAAGAGGTAGGGCTATAAGGGGTAAAAGCAAAGCCACTGATAGCTCAGTGTTTGTTGGCTGGAGCAGATGTTTATTCAGCCTGCAGCTGCCCTGTGTAGCCCATGCTACAGACTCCCTGCTGCAGAATGGCCATTAAGGGATGTGCCCTCATGCTCTTCCAGAAGCCACCTGATGGGATTAACGTTGAATTGGAAGAAGTGCAAGCCAGTAATGCCAGGAGCAAGAGAAATAAAGATTTCTGCTGATTTTGGTGGACCTGCTGCCCTCTGTCTGACCAGTGACCCATGAAGGAGCAGGTTTCTCATTTGCTGGCCCATCCCTCTGGGAAAGCATAATGTGCTCCTCATGAGCCAGTGCCAGAAGAAGGCACTGCACAACACTGGCATCACACACAGAGAAAGGAAAATACTTGTTTTGGCAAGCAAACCAAGGATTTCTAAGAGAAAGGGCAAGGACATGTAGCAAGCTAAATAGCTATATTTCTCCTTGATAAGTGCAGGTATGACACAATCCCTGAGCTGAATAGCACTCCCAATAATGCACAGGTATCTCCATCAGAAGCAACAAGGTTATTCCAGATTTATGTCAGTGTTCCCAGGAGTTTACTATGTTTTTCAATCATCTTTAAGAACAATCACTGCAATGCCAGTGAGCTCATGAAAAGGGTAAAATGTAAATATTTTTTAAGCCTAACACAGCACAGACATCAGTGTGATATTAAAGGATTTTTTTCAGTAGCCTCTCCAAAGATGAATATCCATTTATCAATGCCTTTGCTAAATGAAATACATAAAATCTTTACATGCAACACAACAAAAAGTCACGAACAGGATCAGTATTCAGATGGTATTAGTGACATTCAGCATGACAAACTGCGTAGGAAGCTGGTTGTCAAAGTCCTGTGATAGTGAAAATGGCTCTGCTCACAGTACCAAGATATTACTTATCTCTCCCAAAGTATGAAAGGCTGCTGAAAAAAAATCCCTTATATATTTTGTACTTACATTAGAGGCATCAACACGCCATTAAAGTGCCTAATGTTTGGTTTCTATTGCTCTGCAGAAGATATGTGGGAGCAGTCCAATCTTTCCACTCCAACCCACTCTCCCAATAATGAAAAAAACCCCAAACCTGAGTGACTGCAACTGTTTATTGTTTTATTTGTTGGGGGTTTTAACACAGTGTGAAACACAAAGCAGCGCTCAGCATTTCCTAAGAGTAATCTGAAAACACCAATAATTAATTCAGAATCTACCTGAGAATTACTACAAATGGCTTATATCCACACATGGAAGCACACTCTGTCCAGGAGTTCAAACCTGAATTTGCAAATTTTCTGTCCTGAATTAGCTGTAAAAAGGAAATCCTGAACATTTCAGGGTGATATATAATAGAAGCAAGAGGCCCATAAAGATTTGTCTTTTGTTTACTTTAGTATGCTTGGAGATTAGAAAGCTCCCAGAAGAGCACAGGAACCAATAGAGTAGATTAGGAAAGGGATTTAGGTTTTTGAGTTCTGTTGGTTTCAGTGGGAGATTGATACCTCAGCATCTTTGTACATCAGGACTAAGGTGCTACAAGAAGTGCAGCTTGCCAAATAAATGCAGCAGATGCAGAGGGCAGGTGTGTACCAGATCAGAGGTGTCCATGTGGTACTGGCAGAAGTGAGGGGACATGGCCAGCAGCATTCAGCACATCTGTGGTAGGACCTACACTGGGTCTGGGCCTGACAAAGGACTTGACACCTGAGGGGAGTTGGAGTTCACAGAAAATTCACAGAATTTGCTGAGCTGGAAAGGACCAGAAGGATCATGAAGTCCAACTCTTAAGCAAAGGGCCCATATAGGGATTAAATCCACAACCTTGGTGTTATTAGCACCATGCTCTAATCAACTGAGTTTATCTCAGGGTCATTTTGAGAGTTAAGCCTGGGTTTAGTGTGCTGAGGGGCCTGGTTTCCACACGAACATGAAGGTTCTCTCTGTGCCAGAATTAGTGCAGGAGAATCTATAAATGTAGTTGTTAGTCTGAATTGGGATTCAGAATCATTACTCAGAGTGGCACTGTGAATGATGTTTGGAGCCAGGCATCTCCCAAAGTCCCTCTGGGATGTTACCAGCACCCTGACTGTTTTTTCATATTTATCTACTATTGATGCTCAAGGTCTGTGGAACATGCCCATTGAATCAGAAAGACAGAAGAAAAGAACAGGGGGAACAGCACAGTGTGCTCTGCCAACCTGCAGCCGTGACCTTCCTGTTTACTGTATATATGTATATATGTTTTAACATTTGTTAAAGGAATGAAGCAGCAAATCACCAACAATAACAGAAAAATCAATACCCCCCTCTGCTTCTTTTGTGAGATCTGGAACATGGCCTCAATCTGTCAGACTGAATTACAGAGACTGTGGGTGTCAGCAAGGGCTCAAACAAATAGACCTGCGACGCTGCTCATTGATAAAAGGCTTAGGTCTGTACTAGTGTCACCATTGCTGCTGCCTCCAAAAGGCATGGAGGGAACAAGAACCTTTCAGACCAGAGGCAGTCAGGGAGCTATGAGTGTGTTCACTTCCACTTTGCATGTAAGATTGCACTAATCTCCGGAATAAAAAGGGTAAACAAACAGTTTGACAAATACAAGGCTCTGGGGCATTACCTTGCTAATGGATGTTAAATCAAATGGATGAATTTGTATGGAAGGTGATATATCAACACAGGAATGTCATCCTAAAATAGGCCATTGATCCACTAGCTGAGAATCCAGTCTTTGACAAAGGTCAATGCATCAGAGAGGAACAACCCCTTCCAAACTCATCATTTTCCCAGGCAACAGTAAAAGGCTATATCAGTATATAGAGGAAAGCTTCCTCCTGTGACTCCAGATGGTAATTAGTTTATACCCTGGAGCACGAAGATTAACATCCCTTATCACTTTTAATTTTGCCAGTGGAAATTAAGCTACTACAATGAGCTTTTGAATCTTTGAGTAAAATATCATGTGATTTTCATCTTACAAAAAGGAGCTGGTGGGGAAGTCCAGCATGGTCTTGGTATTGTTCCACTGCCACTTTGCAAACAGACCAGGTAGGACAACTGCTTATGCCAGTGGAGGAAGAGGATGGTGAGCAGCACTGCTGTCAGGAGTAGCATCAGATAAATCAGAAGTTAGCATTGAGGATTTAGAGGCACAGAAACAAACTCACAGGAGGAGCTGAGCATAACTTTACTAATTCATTCACTGTGAGAGAGGATTAGACCACCTTTAATTTTTTTAATTAAAGCTGCTTGGCCCCATGAAATGTAGCACACTGCAGATTCCTGAGTAATAAAGGATGAGTTTGTATGGCAAACTGCAACATGCAGAGCAGTGTGGAGCTTGGGCTGCTTCTGGCCAGAGCTGCATGGCTATTCTGTCCTGGAAGGCAGAGGCTCAACACTTTGACTTTTCTGCCTCTCTTGCCCCAGGCTAGGGCAGGCAGTGCCAACTCAGTGTCCCCTCTGCCCCTTGTTCCTGATGTGCCTCAGTTCAGCAAGGCATTGCTGCCTTGCCCCAAACATCATTCCCACTGTGGGATAGACAGAGCTGCCCATCCTATTCTTCAGAAGTCTAGGTAGATTTCTAGTTCTTTAGCTTGTTGACTTTGCATCTCAATCTTCCCTCCTGGTCAATGGCTTTCAAGCATCTTATTCTAAGCCTCCTCCTCTTAAATACATTGTTAAGGTCAATCCAGGCAGAAAAACAAGAGTTCCCCCAAGGGCCTTTTGCAGATCAGTGCCTCCTGTTTCATATCTTCTTTTGACTAAGATGTTCCATTACTGCTTTATTTCAAAATGTGCTTTGAGGAGATGAATATTGCTAGATCCCACATGAAAAAGAAAGGACACAGAAAATATGATCTCGTTCTTCCCCAGCTCTGAGTAGGCAGCAGTTAATTTCACAGACTGGTTATAAACTATGTTCAAAGAGGAAAAGTCTTCCCTTTAATCTGTATCAGCCTTTGCAGCCTTTCTAATATCATAAAATGTCTTCTCATTCTTGTCCTGTACTGTGGGCAGAATAGGAAAATCCAAGGGGCTTTCATTGCATTGTTCATTATTTCATATGCCTTTGTCATTCTGTATCTATCTATGCAGCGATGAAATATTGTTAATAGGGGAGCAGAAACCTTTTGTGGAGGAGAGGAGCTGATAGCCATAGACATGTAACTAATAATATATGTGGTTAAGATTGTAATTTGGACCAAGGCTTGCACCTGAGAAAGCAGAGAGGAGCATACTGTTTCTCCTGATGAAAAGAGCCAGTGCCATAAAGGAAGCGAAATAAAGATGAGCATCCAGGAAGGGGAGAGAAAAAAGTTCCTCTTTTTGAGATTGTGTTCTCCTCCATACCAAATGCCCCTTTTTTTTTTGCCTTTCTCTTTTCAATTCTCATTGTAGCAGCAGTGCTGTGAGAAGGGTTAGTCTTACAGTATCCTCGTTTTCAGGACTCTTATGGTAGCGTATGCTCTTGCAAAGTGCAAAAGTCTTGGTGATTTCATATATTCAACAGATCTAGACAAGTCTTTGAAGTTCTGTGTGCCTGAACCAAACCTGAATTTGCAGCCTTCATTACTGACCTGATTCAGCTTCCCATGAAGTCAGCAGGAGTCTTTCCATTTAAGTCAGCATGACCATTTAGAAGCTAATAGGCTTGCATAGGTTTGTACCAACTTGCTTTTTGGGCACCTTCATTAGAATTGTTTCTACATAGACCCAAAGAGCAAGTGACAAGCAGCAGATATTTAAAAGAATATGTGATAAAAGATCATGCAGTCTGAGAGTGCTTGGATTTTCACAGAAGCAAGCCTGTGGTTAAAAGTCATGCACCATATTGAAGGAAATTTGAATGTGTAGTTTCTACCCCAAGTTCTCCAAATCTCGATCTGACTAGAGCTGAGGTGGATGTCAGATCACATTACTCCCTGAAACACAAGCTGGTACACCTTTAGTCAAGTGTTATCCTTATTTTGCATGGAGATACAGTTATCTATAGCAAAGGAGGATCTGGCTGTTGTTGTTAGAAATAAACCTGTCTGGAAGCTGAAATTCCTGTTTGAAACCAGCATGTGGGGGGAAAAAAAAGCCAAAAACCAGCATGTGGGGGAAAAAAAAGTCAAAAACCAGCCTGCTTGGGAGTACCAGTGTAAGGAAACTCCTCTGCTTAACCAGAGACCAGCCAGTGTCTGGTACCTGCGAGCTATAGCCTAATTTGCAAAGAGATGAAAGAAAATGTGATTTTGAAAGGCAGGACTCCCAGACTGGTGGGCAGTCAGCCTGGCAGGAGGGTTGTGGGCACTTTGCTGACAAGGTGCTCCCTGTGTTTTCTGTTTGACACTTTCTTGATTTGCCTTGTTACCATAACCAACATCTTCCTGCAGAGTGTTTTTGTTTCCATGAACCAATATTCTCCGTTGGCACAACGGTATCCCCAGCTCTGTTCCTGAGGTTGCTGTAGCGCTGCTTTCAGGCGGTGAAGTTCCCTGCCCAGGTTATGTGAGATGCAACTGAAGGTGTCTTGCAGGCACAGCTAATTCCCTGCTACGTGTTTGCCAAAGTCTTATCAGCCATTATAATGTCAGCAGAAAGCCAGGCGTGTACTCAGCCAGTCATCTCAGAGATTCACTAAGGATCATCTTTGGGAAAGGATTATGCTGAATTTTCTTTTCATCTGTATTTATGAATTTTTTGGCTTGGTTTTGCACTGTGCCAATCTTGTGCTTGCCCCTGGGGGAATATGAACTGCAACAGTTTTCTTGCCAGCTATTTCCTGAATACCTGCGGTAACAGTGTCCAAGGGGCTGTGGAACTTATTTGTTCATGTAAATGGCACAGTCCTGCTGCAGCAGCGTTCATGGCAAATTGGAGGGAATTGAAGGAGGGTGAAGTTGCTACAAATTGAAGAGTTAGGAGAATATGACTTAGCCTTGCCTGGCAAATAAGCCACAGCACAAAGGAGACCCTTTTAAATGAAGCATACAAATGTGCAAATGCCAGCATGGCTGCATGTCTTATAGAATTGTTTTGTGAGCACAGTTCCTATTGGCAAAAGCATCCACTTTACATGGGCCACAGTCAGTTTTAAAAGAGTGTAAAGTTTTGCAGAGTGATGGTGAGGCATAGTTATCCACGAGGCATTTGCCCATAGCTGTTTCTTACACAGCATTGATGTAGGATCTCAGTAGCTCAAGAATGGCAAACAAAACTCATATTCACCATGCGCAGCACCCTGAATAATTCACAACCCAAACTCTTTGTCCTGTGTGTCAGGTAAGATGGGAAGCAGATAATCAGAGGTATCCTATACAGGAAAGCCAGCCAAGTGACAGGAAGCATCCAGGATGTGTGAGATATACCAGGATTATCTTACACAGCAAAAGGGAACTAGAAAGAGTTGCTGCTCTCATTCACCCACACAGGCTTTTGAAGTCAAGCATCTTCGTGTGGTCTGTGGCTCCAAAAATAAATCTGTGCCTCAGAGCTGGGGAGAGCTGTGGTTTTACTTGTGGTTCTGCTTGACTTTAAAGAGGTCACTTCATAGGTTTCCTTTTCTATCTTTTGTAGTTTAAGCAGGAAACTTCCACAGGCATTGTACTTCCATGAAGAGGCTCCTCAGGAGGCTGCTACGGTGCCATTTAGGCAAACCCCACCACCTTATACCTGACTGACAAGCCAAGGTTGACCCCTGAGTTCCAGAGGCAGGTGCTGGGCAGGAGTCACAGTGCCTGGCTGCAGATACCCAGTGGAACTGCCAAGTGGCCAGTGGAGAAACCAAGTACTCCCTGTGGCTCTTCACTGCGTAGAGTTGTAAAAGAGCACAAGTCACTTGTGTTGGGAAGTTGAGCAGTGTATTTTCATTAACAGCAGAAGTGCATTACCTGCAGTATCAACCTGGTGTGAAAATTTGTAGTTCACAGAGCTGTAGGACCTTATATTCCCTTTGGTTCCCAGAAAAATAAAGCCACGAGTGGACAAGTAATGACTATTGTCTGGCAACTGATAGGTGTCTGGCTTTTCATGTGGTTCTGTCCTTCAGCTTCTCTGCCTTTGGTGGCACAGTGCCAGCAGCTGGGTTTCTGCAGAATAATCCCATGCAGCAATGTGTTTGGGGTTTTGCTTCTTGGGTTTTGTTTTTGGTTTTGTTTTGGGGTTTTTTTTGTTTGTTTGTTTGTTTGTTTGGGGTTTAGGTGGTTTTGTTTGGTTTTTTGTTTGTTTCTTTTGGTGGTGCTGGTGGGGGTTTTTTTTGGGGGGGTGGTGGTGCTGGTGTCTGTCTGTTTGTTTGTGGGTGTTTGGGGTTTTTCTCCCCATCCTTTTAGTTGTTATTTTAAGAGCAACAAATGGTTCTGCTCTTGGTGCAGCTTAACAAAATTCTAGTCACCCAGCAACACACCATTTGGCAAGTGGAGCCCTGGCCACAACAGAAATACAGGGAGAAATACACTAAGCAATCACAGATGCTTTGTTCTTTTCAGGGTCAGCAGAGGCTGGAGAGACCTGTGACTGATGGGTTCTGTTGCCCACCACACCGGAACAGGCCCTAGGCAAAGCCCTCCAGCACTGGCTGTGCTCTGCCATGTATTTTTCTGGTAGCAGACAACTGGAAGGAATATAAGCCAAATGGAGCAAATGCATGCACCAAAACCTAAGGAATATATTTTAGCATTAGTTTGTCCTCTCTGAGAGAATATTCACTCAGAAGCTCAGTACAGCTGAGAGTGGTTTGAGGTGGTGTAGAGACAAGCACTTCCTTATGCTGACTCAGGCCTCCCCACCCAGCATGTGAAAACCATGTTAGTTCTCCTTTAATATTCTTTGGAAAAGGCTTCTTTTCATGTTGGTGGGTTGGGGTGTTTTTTCTTTCTTTCCTGAGGCTCTGCAGGCACAAGCATGTTTCACAGCTGGTTTAGCAAGGATGTGTCTAATTTAGAGGACACTGAGGGTTCCCACAAGCTGTGGTAACACATCACACGGGCAAAGCAAAGCACTCTGGAGGGTCTCCCCTGAAAGGGCTGCCCAGCACACTGATGCTGAAACCAAGAGGCAGGTAAAACCCTGAGTAGTCTTGGAGCAGCTCCCACAGTGACAGCTCAGATATGGGACATGCTGGGTACTCTGCTCCCCAGTTGAATACACTTTCTTCTACCTCTGGTACCGAGCTTTCCACCTTTTTCTTCAGAGCCTTTCCACAGGCTTGTAACTCTAACACTGGCTATTCACCTCCTCAGTTCCCACTGCTCCTGGTGCCCAGGACACATTGCTATGGCACAGCAGCCTGTTGGTTTCCTACTTCACGCAGTCTTGAGAGATTGGCTGCACCCTGCATTGGCCAGGCTTATTTGTTGTGGTGGCAAGGAACACATGAAGCTCCCTTTGGGACATGCAGCCCGTAGTGCACCCAGCAAAATGAGCATCCAGTGTGCTGTGGCAGAATTGGTGTTAGCTGTTAGGCTGTGACTTGTAAATAAATGCTGAAAAGATCCTTGATGCACGTGACCAACAAACACCAACAAAACAGCAAGTACATAAATAGCTTTGAGAGGAGGCAGTGGCAGTGCTGTGTTTAATGACTCTGAGCCCAGGCCTGGCTTGAGCAGCCCAGGCTCTGCCCCTGCTTTGGTAAATTCCCAAGTCTTCCAAATGGAAATAGCTGTTGGGTAGGTACAAGATGTACACAGTAATACAGTTTAAATTTCTCTTTGCTGTTTTGCAAGAAGGATGTGGTTTCTTGTGCCAGTTCTGGTTAGTGCTCATTTGAAGCCTTGGGGAGATCAGGAGGAGCTAAGGACTCCCCACCCAGTTAATCTCTCAATTGTGGTACTTACTACATTTTTGTCTTTAAATTTAGAGGATTGAAGCGTAGTATGTGTCCCATCTGGTTTTCATGCTGAACCAAGTCTTCCAGATGGTTCTGTTTTTTCTCCTGAGCGATGATATCCCAGCTGTGACAGCAGGACAGCCTCACAGGTCTTCCCATTGTCACGTGAGAGGATGTCTTGTGGTTCAAAGCAGATGAGGAGCATGTGATATGAAAAGGCCTTTGTAGCACAGAGTCACACTACAATAACTCTGTGCTCAACAACAGGTTGTGGTTTGAAGAAATATTGCTTCTGTCAGCCCTGCATAATGGAAACAGTAATCAGCATCCATTAGGTCAGAATGCATTGTCAATCCACAGTGAAGCAGAAAGGACTACATCTCGGAAAACCTTTTCATTAAGCAAAGAAAATTGATACCAGTGCTTGGCTCAGCCTAACACTTTGTTCATGAGGCCAAGTGGGGATAATGGCTGGGTTTGTTTTCCTTTCATTTGTTTCTTTGTGCACAGTTATTTTGATTAGGAAACATCCACCTTTCATACTAGATGAACAATTCTAAAAACTTTCTCCCAGCATTTATTATCTTGTGTATACAATCAATGTTTGTGTAAAGAACAGTATTAGAACACAGTTCAGGAGGAAGTATTTTGGCTCGTGGTTGAATCACACAGTCTCATTCTAGATGAAAAATATTTTTTATCTGCTTAGTGACTACAATATCCCTTTTTTCTTTGGGGATTTTGTCAAAATAGCTATAGGTCGTGTTCATGGGTAATACTGTGCCTCTGAGTAGCTCACTGTATGTGTGCATTAATGATGTAGTACTGGCTATGAGGGGGCCTGCCTACTTAGCTACTGGTGTATGAAAGGACTGAGGGTTGAAGGGTAGACACAAGACGTACACAAAACAACACAGGAAAATAAAATATCTCTGTGGTGACATCCTGTGAGGAAAACAGAGTAATTAATTTTAAGTCTGTTTGTTAACCAGAAATCATTGCTGTATATCAGCCTTGCAAATACCACCATCCCCTTTACCATGATGAAGCGATGATGAAAATGAAAAAGAGAAAATGGATGGGTGGGCTCTTTCATGCCACTGTCAGATCTAATTCTAAGAGTGGTGAATCACTGCTACTCCTGTTGCTAGAAGATTTTCTCTCTCATTTACCTGTTGCCATTAGGCTTCTTTTCGTAGAAAGCAGTATACTTCCAAGCCTTCCTTCTACCCCGTCTAATTCCATGTATTTTCCTGCTTGCCTCAAACCTCCTTTGTTTATAGGGATGTAATTAGGAGTAGCTCTTTCTCTCACATTTGTACCATCAATAAACCCTCTGGGTTAAAAAAAATTATTTCAGGAGACAGAGAAAACACTTTACTTTTACTCTGTTGCAGACGGCTTTGGGAAGCCTTGATATTGTGGGTAGTGAAACATAAAACAAGAGGTCAAGGGCTGGGAATAGCAACACTGTGTGGAGGTGCAATATCGCTTCTTTCTCTTGCCTTGCATAATTCATGAATGATTGTGGAGAAGGGAGTTTGTTGTAGGGCTCTCCCCTGGGATCTGTGCACTTTTCTCACATATGGGCTTCTGAGAGGGCCTGGGCTCAGTTAGGGGGGGTTACAGACAGGCAGCAGAACTGTCTGGCTGTGACTTGGGGCTACTTCCTTCCCTGTGATCAGTGCATCTTGACTCCTTGATGGCATTTTCTCAGCTGCAGTGTGGACTCCACAACTGGATCACCTGTTCTCCCAGTTGTGCTGGACTGTCTTGTTTGCCAGGGTTGGGCTGGGGATGAAGTGTGCTGTGGCCTGATGTTGTTGCTATCCTTTGATTTGGTGTAGAGATAACCACAGTCCTGCATTGCTGTGAAAGTTGCTCTCCCCTGAATCAGGCTGAATCCAATTCTTATGAATATGAGGAATCAATGTGAAGAGAGGGAATATGCATAGGAAAGATTTGTGCTGTTATAAAGTACAATGGCATATAACATCACTCCGAAGTGGCTGTTCTTTGTAGCTGCAGAAAGACATCCCAAGCTTCCCAGTGAATGAAACCTCTGCAATCTTGATTTTTCCCTTTTTCCTTGCATTGCCTTCCCCATTGTTTGCTACTCTTACTGCTTGCCTGTCTCTAGATATAAACGGCTCTTTTCACTGCAGTAACTGAACATCGTGAATAAAATGAGATTGTAAATTCCTATAGGGGACATCTAGCCCCACATCCAAGAGCAGTATAAATAATGATCCATCTAGAAGGAAGCTGCTAGAGAAATAGGAAGCTGTTATCGTGGTTACTTCCACAGTACATAGCCTGATATGGGGTGTAACTGCCACAAAACTGTTTAACAAGTCCCTTATTGCAAAGCTCTAAAACAATTCCTCCCCAGACTAGACTTTGTTCTCTCCTCATGCATTTATGTCCTAGTGTTTTGGACCACAGTCATACATTATGCTGTCAGCTTTATGGCTCCTTTCTACTATCACTCATAAGACATGTTATGCTTAGTCATAAAATTGCAGCTAAGAAAAAGATTAGTGCATCTAACATTATTAGGAAGCCTTCATGTCATCATCTATCTGTTCATCATTTCTTTGGTTTCTCATTTGTGACCTATCACAAATTGAGGTTGCTGAGGAAAGTTTTCTCTGGCAGGGAAGGTTTTCATCCTTATCTGATGTACTCATTTCAGGGAAGAAGTCTATTCTCCATGTTATTTCTTTCTTTTCCCAGATAAATGAATCTGACTGTGATACAGCAGTTTGGAGCAGGGCACTGTACAGTGGATTTGGCCCTGGACTGAGATGCAGAAACTGAAGGCCAATATTAGTGATCCCAAGAATTCTTGTATGAAGTGAGGACTGCAATAACCTGAAGGGCAGCACAGACATGGAATTGTTTCACACAGCTGTGGTAGGGCTGTGGTCTCTGGTAGGCAGAGAGTGTCATGAGAGAGAAAGACATAAGAAATATAAGACTCCTATCTCAAGAGAAGCAATATAAAATGAGGACTGTGGCTGTTGCTTTCTATTTTGGAATGAAAACAAACTCCCAAATTTATGGAGTTTTCAGTAAGTGACGGAGTTCTATAACCTTTTCAGAGATTCTCCCATAGGAAATGTACTCTTAGACTGGACAATGGTCTTGTTGATGAAGTTGGTATGAGAACAGTATCCAGTTATGGCCAAAGAGTGGTAGAGTCTAAAAGTGTCTGCATTGCATCATCTACACTGCACGCCAAAATAAAAGGTGCTGTCCTGAAGGAGGGTTCAGATCTCCTCCAACAAGATCTGGCCTAAAACATGAGACATTGCTTTGCTTCCATGGGTTTTTCCCATCCCCATTGTCTTATTCTTTCATCTCATCTTGAAGCTATCTGTGCTGAAGGAGGTGACACAGTCCATCCAGATCTCCTTACCCAGGGAAGTGTTTGAAAGGGTGAAACTGGCTGTAGGGTGAAAATTTAGTTTTCCTTGTTAGGTCCAAGAAAAGCAGCTTTCATGGCTGGTGTCCCAGCTCTGAAATTGAGCTGGACACAATGAAGCTTTTTCTAAGACAGACTCAAAAAAAAAAAAAAAAAAAAAAGAAAAAAAGAGGGGCTATGGTGGAAAAAAAGGAAAATAAATAAAAATGTAGAAAATGTGGCATTTGCTGACTACCTCATGCTTGGGAAATGCTACTTCCTTTTGTGTTTTGGCTGTTATATCATCAAAACCTGGAATCTTTTCCTCTGCCTGTGGGGACTGTCAATACAGCAAGTCTGTACCTGGAGGCCTGAACCTTGCCTTAACTATTTAATGTTGTGCAATGATTAGGCCATGTCTCTAGGCCCATTTACTCCATCAGATTAACACATCAGGCAAGAACACATGCTTAGAGAGAAGTATATCCTGACAGATATAATCAAACACCATTTAAATCAAGGGAGACAGTGGTGACATTAATCTACCCTGTTGTAACAGCCCATTTAAATGAGTAGGAGGAGGGAGGTGGTACAAGTGAGGATAGATGGTGTGTTTAAGTAGAGAAATGAAATCTGTAGAATGACTTCAGTGGAGATAGTTTTGATTGAAGTCAAGTAGTAAAATGAACAAGTGAGAGAGATAAATTTCTTTAATCTGGAGACACTTCAGGTTAAAAAATGTGTGTGAGTACTAGGGACCTGTAACCTGCTCAGACCCACAGAAATCTGTGCTCTTGATACAGATAAATTTACAAACTAGAACAAAATGGCCCACATTCCTTGTGGAAGCCTAAAAATTGCTTTGTACCTTTTACAAATCATTCAGCATGAGTTTGAGTTAGTAGATTAGGGCCAACCAGATTATAAATAAGAGGATTTTTTGAGACTAGAGACCAGTTTAGGTTGCCAGCTGTGAAGGAAGGGAAAAGGGATAAGGCAGGTTCATGGAGAGCTGCTGACCACTGATGTTCCTGAAAAGATGCCACTTTTCCCTCCCCCCTCATGTCTGACATACAGTTATGAGTCACTAACTATACTTTCTCAGGAAGTGTGTGACCTCCTGCTGCCCAGACTCTGCAGCTCAGAACCCAGGTAAATCAGGCTTTTAGAGACAAATGCCACACTGAGCATGAGTAGCTCTCCAAAGTTGCATAGAAAGTTATTCATGCCCTGTTCTAACTAAATGCCACTATAAATTACACAAAAAGAGTTTAGGATTGAAAGGTACTTGCTGTGCTGTTCTGGAATTACTAATTAGCTGATGCAAATCCAGTCCAAAGTGCTGTTAAGGAAATCAGGCCTAGGAGGTAGGTATGAGTATTGTGTAAGTCTCACCAGAAAAAACACTAAGACTTGACTGAGCTTGCTAGATACAAATACTAAATTTTTTAACCATAGGGAGACATAAATAATCCTGAGATTACAGTCTTTCTATTAATTTTTTTTCTTTTCAAACTCAGAAATGTATCCTGAAGATAAAATCACAAATCACAATTGCACCTCAAAAATAATTTTTTAGATGAGAAGAAATCAGTCAAGGAAAAGCATTTTTTATGAAGCACCTTACAAATATGGAAATTTTTGTGTCCAAAACTTTTTTTTTTCCTTTAAAGATTATTTTAGCTCCCATCTTCCTTTGACCTCAATGAACTTGGTACTTGAAGTTTATAGAGCCATGGGCAAAGGATTCATGAGTAGCAGATGAGCCACCTGTCCTGTCACGTACTTCCAAGCCTGTTCAACAGGATTCCTTAAAGCTGGACTGGAATGGGCCTTTCCTTTCTATATGTCTCTTCTGTTTTTCTTTTTCCTCTTTTAGGGCAGGGCTCTCTATTAGAAGGAAAACATATCTCAATAGGTTTGCTCCTTTTATTAGGAGTTTTTCTCTGTAATGTTTTCACTTACATACACACTACACTTTTTTCTAACACAATGACTGGTTTGTCATGCTGAATAAGTTTTCCTGCTCTTCATCTTCCATTTGGGAATATGGGCTAAACCTCACAACAAAGGATATGATAAAAGACAGGCACAGCACTTTCATTAGGAGGACAGGGAGCTTTTGAAGTACACTCCTGAAGTCAGCAAACAAAAACTAGGCAGCAAAGATCACTGCCTGTTACAATATGCTGCAGAGATGAGACTAAACCTGAATGAAATATTATGCTTTTTAGTCACTGGTCCTGCTCCTGAGTGATGAAAAGGATCTGATGACTTTCTCCTGAGTCAGAGCTTTCATTGCCCCTGAGAAAGGGAGGCATTGGTTATACAAATGACAATTAATTGAAGTACCTCAGAGCCTGGGAAACTCCAGAGCAGAGACACACAAGCCTTTGTAGGTGGCACACAGAAACTATCAATCAGGAAACTATAAGTATTTTTTTCTTTTTTTCCTAAGCTGCAATTGTTCCTGCTAATATATTTATTTCTGAAATCCTACATCCAGCCCCTGGAGGCTCAAAGATGATGTGCAATATCATTACAAAGCCAAGCTATCACATTTGAAATGCACTGAGTATAATGAGGAAACCCTCATCAAACTAGAGCAGCCACTCTTGCTATTTTGCCTGAAACCGTCTCTGTATCCCACATGAGAGCTCTTCCCCACGCTCATCTTCTAAAGATGCAAGACCTACTTTAGAGAATGACATTTCCGAGTATGGAGGGCAGAGCTCTGAGAAGCCCTTGGGATATTGGACTGGCTTCAGATTCCTCTCTCTGCCGAGTTTGTTCAGCCGCGCTCTATCTACAGTCTATACGATTAATTAATGTGTGATAGATTAGTAACTCCCAAATAGGAAATCATGTTTTCACCACAGGCTGTAGCAGAAAGTAGCACAGGGTCTCAGCCTGACATTGCTTTTGCTGATAAATCCTGAGAGGGGCTCTGCTGAGTCTGTCAGGCTGGCAAAGCCACCGCGAGGAAGATCTGACAGGGCACAGCAGCGAGCAAAGCCACCCATCACCCTCGGCTCTGAGCCAGCCACTGCAAACACAGAGACACACACGTGTGCTGTACTTGGTCTCAATTCTTTTGTTTAATGGGATGAAGAATAATACGTATCCAGGGAATAGCACAGCTAAAAAAAGCTCCAGGGAGACATTACAGCAGCCTTCCAGCACCTGAAGTGGGCCTGCGGGAACATCAGAAAGGGGTTTTTTACATGGGCATGTAATGATAGGACAGCGGCTTTAAGCTAGAGGAGGGTTGTTTTAGACTTAGAAAGGAGAAGAAATTCTTTACTGTGAGGGTGGTGAGGCACTGGAACTGGTTGCTGTGATCATCCCATCCCTGGAATTGTTCAAGGCCAGTTTGATGAAGGCTCTGAGCACCCTGGTCTTGTTGGAGGTGTCTCTGCCCACAGCAGGGTGTTTGAATCTAGATGAGCTTTAAGGTCCCTTCCAACCCAAACCATTCTATGATTCTAAAGAGCAGTGAAGCAGCTACATATAAATATCAGTGTTTTGTTTAAAGTCTTGGGAAAATGCAACCCTAATTGCAAATCTACCCACTATTAGTATCCCATAAACCTAAAGAATTGTGGTTGAGCAATCCTTTGAGACATATCTTTAAGTTCTATACTTTACCCAATTACTCCTAACAAAAGAGATTGATTTGTACCAAATCTGAAGGTTGGAATCAAGCACAGTGTGTTTTTTTTCTGGAGAGGGTTCCCATAAAAGGTCAAACTATGTCAATATTGTTCGTTGTGGTCTGTAGCTTGAAATTTTGTCTTCCTCAGTGAAATCCCAATACATTTGGATTTATTCACACCCAATTTTGAAATTCTACCTCTACCAGAGGATGGAAACCCATTTATTTTAGTGAGGTACCAACAACATATATGTTTTATTATATTTGTCTTTGTGACAGCTCCTTATAGGAGTTCTTTATCATAAAAGCCCACACACATTCGTATGTAATTTTTTCCCCTCTGTCTAGATCTCACCTTGTTAATCAGTGCATGACAATGCTTTTAGCTGCAGTAACATTTCTGAGTTCAGTGACTTGAGTTGATATTTTGCCCACAGACCACCCAGCGGTGTTTGGGTATCGTTTTCCATGTGTGTGCTGCAGTTTGTGCTTATGGTATCCCATGTGACTGCATTTCACTTTGCTTGGATCATGTGTTCTTCTCTTCCACTTATTTTTGTCACTACTTATGATTTTCTGAAGTCAGCTGCACAGAATCTCTCTCTCCATCCACCAACTTAACACTAAAGGGCTCTCCGCTGAATACACATATTTAAGGTTCACTTTCCATAAATGTTCCTCAGGATTCTTTGGCAACATGTGCAGTTGAAAAACAGTTATGCCAACAAACCTGTTTTGAGAATAGCTGTAGAAATTTGCATTCTGTCCCAGTTTCTGACACAGACTTCCCTTCTAAGGATGGGAAATTGCTCAGTTCTTATCTGTCTCAATTCTCCAACTCTAAGGTGGGAATAATAATGTTTCCTTTCCCTAGTGCTTTCTCTGTATATTTAGATTAGAAGCACAAAAGGGACACAACTGCTTGAATTATGTTTTAGGGCAGCTACTAACACACAGAATTGCTTCTCTTGGTAAATATTAATATACATTAAAATAATGCTTTTGAATAAAAAGAAAAATTATTTTTAAAATTTGAACCAGTATTGATTTTCAGTATTTTCCAAAGTGTAATTAGTAACAAATGAGGGGACTTTTTCCTTCATAATGTTTGTATCATTGTGTTACTTTAATGTGTCATATTAATCCTGGTGCTAAATCACTGTGTATGTCATACATGTCCTCCAGAGGTTTTCCTAGGCTGCTCCTGATATGGTGCAGCCCTCAAGCCTGCAAATGAACAAGACCTTTCTGCTTTGTCAGCACATTTTTTTTTTTTTCATGGATACTTTGAAAGAGGATTTCCCTGTAACTTGCAATTACAGTTGCAGACTAGGCCACTAGGTAGTCTGTCATTCCTGGCGAGTATTTCCATTCTGTTTCCATGTTCCTGTTTTGCTTTGATATTTATGTGTTCTGAATAGTGAGAACAGCTGATTGGGAGGCTATATTTCCTCCTTGCAGGAAAAAAAAAAAAGGGTGAACACTTGGGTATATTTTTTTAAATCATCACCAACCAGTTCTCTTAAAAATTTTTTCCAATTTTTGTACTCCAAAAAGGTATTTTCCATCTGAAACAGAATGCTTTCCAAATTAAACCTGGTGTGGGTTTTTTTCATGAAAACCTCAACTTCAGTAAAAAAGTAATTTTCCTTCAGGAAGGCAATGTGACCGTTTCTGTAACAATGAGCACAACACATTAGGATTGTGTTGGTCATGTACCCGTAGTGCTGTTAATGCAAACAGGGCTCTGGGTCATTTGGAATCACTCTAGTGCCAAAATCTGTACACCAGGTGCAGGGAAGTATGAACACCTATTTCTCAGGCAGTTTCCCGTACTTTTTTCATCCTAAGAAATATGTGAGGTGTTGGTAATTTTAAAAGTGGTCAGCAAGCCTCTTAGCTCATACATTTAGTTTCTGTCTTGCTGGGAGGAGAGTGTTTTGTGCCTGAACCCGTTCAGATGAGCACTAAATTCTCCTCTGATTTTGAAAGTGTAACTGGTGGCCATTTAATTGCCTTTATTCCTGTTAACTGTCTGCAGTATATTTAATTTGCTGGGTTTCTAAGATATTTGCTTTGTTTCTAACAAGCTTTGAGCTATAGGTTAAGTGATGTCTTTATAGAGTATCCGACTACGATCTGCTGAGCTAAAATTTGTAGCTCAGCTGTCTCTTTTCATATCATAAGCAATTCACCATTTTTATGATTTTACCTCTACCCTGACCCTGGGCAGGGGGAAAGGGGGAAAGAAATTCTATAGATCACCTTGCAGTCTGAGCCTTGTGCCTGGCAAAGGACTTTTCCTGCTAATTACCAGAGCTGTTAATTCTGTTGTCAGGTTTGACAGTCTAGAAATAGTGACTACCAATGCCCATTTCCTACCAGTGGAGTCAAGAGCAGGACTGTAAAAGGATGAAAAGCAATTTCAAAAGCTTTCTGCTTTTCTCAGTGTAATATTGCAAGATTTCAGCAATATTCTGTTTCCAAAGGAGAGATCAGCTCCTGTTTACTGAGTATCCCTGGAGGGATAGTGGTGAGGGGCTCTCTGCTGACAGGTTATTTATTGAGGTAAGTCCTCAGAAACACCGCACAGTAACTTTGAATGCATGTGTGGTAACAACCCAGCAGCTCCTCGCAAACAAAAGTAACTCTGTGGTTATCTTGTGGCAATACTGCTGCTTTATCTCGTGGTAAGATGACAAATAATTTTAGCCAGAGCTGCAAGCAGTGAATTTAATCCATTTAATTCCTCCTAGACATTAAATTATAGGTTTGACTGAAATGCCATCGCCCCTGCAGATTGCTTAGCAGAAATGTGAATGTCCATCTCTGTATCCAGATATGTGGTGTATTTCCTGCTAGGAACCAGCACATGAACAAGGTCATTTCTTATTGCTGTGGTCTCCTGTGGTCATACTCTTAAGCTCCTTGCCTATTCATGGTTTCCAAATCTGGTGTCAATATCTTACTTTACATCTCAGGCACACAAAGACATAATGGCACAGTAGGATTAAGCAATAAGCACTGCTGCTCATCTGTGTGTGGTAAGCACTGGTCTGTTAAAGAAAAGGGAAATGCTCTCTTAATTCAGTGCACTGGGGTTCTGGAAGAGGTAAAGAGGTTTGTAACCACAGGTTTCCTAGGGACAACACTGCACCTCTTGTCACTGGAGGGTTTTGGGAATACTCAACATCATCTCTGCTCTTCCTCCCTAAGAAATCAGAAAAAATTAATGTGTATACACACATATGTTCCCTACAAGGATCTGTGCTGGGAATCTGTGGATTTTTGACCTGCCAAGATCTGATGCAGTTTTGGATGCACTTTGCAAAGTCCAAGTATATCCATTGGTTTCCCAGTTCCCAGCTCTGGAAGAAGTTAGTTACTCCCTTCCATTTTAAACATGTTATAACTTACAAGTGTGGCTGCTGTGATTCAGCTCCCAGATCAACACAGGTGTCCATCAAAGTTTTCTGATTGTGTTTGGATTATTTTTTTTTAAAGTAATTTCTTTTGCTGTCCCTTAAGCACATCAATCTTTGAAGTTAAAAGTCTTCTCGAGCACAGTTAGTGAGCTTGCTTCAATCATAGTGCTGATCTAGCTATTGATCATCAAAAAGCCTCTGAAAAGCTTAATTTAGCCTTCCTAAACTATCTGGACTTTAAAGTTTAGTAAGTATTTATTGTTTTTTTTACATACAGAAAAAGTGGAGATGATGGGAGGTTTTAAAGCATTTCCCTAGAATCTAGTCCCACTTCTCTGGGGCAGATGTTCACTCCACAAGTTATTTTCTACTGATAACTTGTTCTCTGAATATACTTGCCTTAGCTTTCAGCAGGCAGCACACTGTTAATGGAGCAGAGAGATGCAAACAAGAACATCTTGAAAACCTTGTCATTAGTCTGGATTCTTCAGCTTTCTGCAAGCAACTGAGTTTCCTGTCCACATGAGAAAAGTATCTGTGGGGAAAATATTCCACTCTTGTTTGATCGTTTTTGTTTGCACAAGGTTGGATGGGGTTATTGTGGAAAAACAGTCTCTGAACTTCAAAATAGGAATTTAGCATGAAAATGTTTCTTTTTCCTCATGAAAATGCTTTAAGAAAGATTTTTGCTTTTATTTTTCCCCCATATCATTTTGCATCCTCAGCTGACCCCTGCCCTGAGGGGTCTGTATGTCCATTGCTTGCCATGACAGCTTTTCTGCTTTTCTGTTCTGTTTCTCAGTTTCAGTATCTTGCCTAGTTCTAGGAGATAGTATACTGAGGAGAGATACCTGAGGGGAATGTCTCTTGCTCTTCAAAACAGAATCTCCTCTGAGTCTTGAAGGAGCTACTATAACTGAAAATAGTACTATTGTGTGGATGTCCTCAAACCTGCTAGGGTTCTTTACATTTTTCCAGGAAAAGATGATGAAAAGCTTGATATTTTTCCCCTGGTGATATTCCACTTTGAAGATGTATTTATCTGAATATTGATTGAAAAGCAGAGCACAAGATCTCAAAAATCAAGCTACTCCAAACAGCAAAGCTCCTGTGAACCACTTGGAGCTAAACCCATGGTGTTTTTCTTAATCTTGCTGCAGAGCATGAGGAGAGCTGGGAAGCCTGTTATACTCCTACTGCCTCTAGGCATAACCATGTTTTGCCTTAGCTGTCAGCTTATCTTTGTGGAACAGAGATACTGCAGATTTTCCCTTTTTCGAATTAAGGTTGTTCATATATTGAAGTCTTCTATCTCCCTGCTGATAACTGGAGTAACAAAGCCTGCCGATGTTGTCTCTCTCGATGTAGACTTTAATACATTTGACCCACTTGTCATGTTCTTGGCATCACAGACTGTGTGTTTTAACCAGGCTGCTTTGGAAATGAGCTAATGGCACAAATAGGGCATTTGTGTAGCTGCAGTGGACCTGCACAACTGTGTGGCATTAGGGCTTTAGGAACAGGGAGAGGAGCTCTGTAGTCCATTGCTTGAAATGTAGATCACAGCAGGGCTGGACCCATTTAAAAATCACCAGAGTTAACTTCCCCTTCATGTAACAGAAAAAAAAAAAGGTTGAATGAGTCATGTGAAGCCAGCCATGAGATTAATATAGACAAAGATGTCATATCCTCATGCATGCAGCTGTGAATGGCGTATCTACTTTGCCATCTGCAGATTAAATGGACATAGTGTCTCAGTGGCTGCTGCAGGGCTTGGTATAACTCAGTTATCATCAGGCAGATTTCCTGTTGCCTAATACCCAAACACAATAGTTATTTAGCGTCAGACTTTGGTTTCTGGAGTAGTTTCAAAACCCGTCAGCCACAGTATGTAGTTTTATAACAACACCACCGTTAACTAATTGCACTCGCTCACAGAATTATGAAACCCGAGAGGATAATTTGGTGCATCATGAGTATATCTTTGTGAATTTTTCACTGGGTTATTTTCCTGCAGATCTGTTTGCTCTAATTTCTTTCCTCCTGGTAATCTGGGGCTTTCTTTTCCAGCAATTAGAAAAACAACATTCTGTTTAATTACAATATTTACGGAAACAGCTTTTTTTCATATTGCAAGTTGCAACAAGTTTTATGTCAATTGACCCCTACGTTTGCAAAGACACACCTTTAAGTATCATTCATACCATTTGCAAATCAGACAGTTGACTGTGAATGCTCAATTCATAAAAACCATTTAAGGACATATTATGTTAAGCATGCAATTAATCTTAATAGGAAAATACCATAACCCCCTCAGATCACTCTGGTCATGGCTGATATCACTGAGCAAGTTTATCTAGAATCTTCATCAAAACTTATTTGTGAGTTCATTACAAAAGGCCAAAGCTGGGAGAAAAATCTCTGCTCTTTATACTGAAATCTTTGATGCAGTCACGTAATTCGCATTTACTTCAGTGAGTCACCCATGTGCACAGAGATGAGAATTCTCCCTTGTTAGGGCTTTAAAGATTTCCATGGGAGTTTGCTTCCTTGAATATTTTATTTTCAGCTTTGTTATGGTAAGATGATTTTTCTGACATTTCACTGATCACAAAGCAGCTGGCCCCATAAAAAATAAAGCACACACACAAAAGAAATGACTGGGTGTCTGGGGGAAAATGTGAGTTCTGTGTCTGAGCTGCAACAGATTGTCATCATTAAAACAAAGCATCAGCAAATGCTGGAATGATGGGCATGAAAGAGTGGGAGCATTTTCTCAGATTGAAAGACAAAAGAAAGGTGGTGTTTTAATTAAGTCATTGTTCGTTTTGAGTGTATCATCCAGCTCTGATCTTTTTTAAAATTCTAAAATAATGGTGTTAAATACAAAGAAGATAATAAGTGGAAACACTGTAAGGTGCACTTGATCTACCTGTACAAATTACACTGTCTCTCACTGCAGGTCTAAGAGTACTGCTCAGATCTGCCAAGAGCACTGTAAAATCAAAAAATGCAGAAGCTTGTTCATGTCAGGGGCTCTCTCACAGGAAAGGGTTAAAATGCAAATTTAATAGTGCAACAAAGCCAACCCCAGTCATAGGCATTTTCTACTGTGATCTGTCTTCCATCTCTGTAGGATATTTACAGTAGAAGATGGTCCCTATTCTGCATCCCCAGAGCACCCCTTTGCTAGTTCCTTTCAGGATCTTTGCTTCCCAGAGACCAGACCTTGAAGGACACAGGGGAAGAGCCTGGCTTTCCTTGTTGTACCAACTCCATCCCTGGAGGAAGAGGGAGCTCTACCAACTCCCAAAGACTTTTTCTGTCGTAGAAAAAGACATAGGCAAAAGAAATGGCCCACGAAGGGCAAAAAAAATCCCAGCCAGTTGTGTTACATGGGGAACCAGTTCATTCCTTCCCCCTTCACAAGTTTTTTATTAAATGCTTTTTCTTCTGAATTTTCCATTTGTTTTCTATTTCTATTGAATTTCTTTATTTATTTGTTTCTGCTTATCTATATTGCATGAGTCGTCACGCTGTTTAAGACCCTTATTAGGGAAAATGAATAATCTCCTTGAAGTTACTTATAGTGCCTCTGTTCCCTGCACTTATTGTTGTTTTCTCCCTGGTTATTGGAAATTAAAGGCCAGAAAATGGGTTTGGCATGGAATTTTCATAGGAACTTTTTGTGAGGTTTTCCCTTAAAAGCTTTTTAATCAAAAGCTGGAACTAAAACCCAAATGACTTCTGCGTTTTCAAAAGGAATAGGTCAGCACTCTGGGCTTATATCAAATGTTACATTTTCAGAAACAAAGAATTGTAACCTCAAGTTCAATAAAAACGTTCTTAGGCAGACAGCATCCTGGCCACTGGCCCAGGCAGCTGCATTGTTTCTCCCAGGGCTGGGTTTCTGGGCAGTCAGAAGTGATGTAGAATCTGGAAAGCAAGACTTCAGAGTAGAACAATGATGAAAATGAATGTGCTGTTGTGTGGGGACGATTTGCTTGGCCCTTTTTCAGCAGCTTTCCTGAACTTCCTTTCATCCCACCCCCCTCCTTCCCATTCACTTTTCTTCCCTTATCCCTTTTCCCTTGTTCTCTCACAACTCACTTCCCTGTCCCCTCCTCGCCTTGCTGCCTTCACTGTTCTCATGTCTTTGTCCTTGCAGTGCTGCACTGACATGGCCTAACACTGGCAGAACTTTGCCAGGGAAAATTTCCTGCAGAAAGCCAAGATGTGTTTCAAGGCAGGCTCAAAGTGTTCTTTCTTCTCGCAGCCAAAAGAACCGGGTTCATACCTCAAAAAATGCTCCCTTGTTCATCATGTGGTTGCTCAGCTGGTGCCCCACAAAGACTATATGAATTTTAATTCATAATGGTTCGTTAAGAGGGACTTTCAGGTCTTGGATTGTTCTCGTGGCCTTTCAGAGTTTCCCCCCTTTCTCTACAGTTATCTCTCAAGAGGGATCTTTCTTTTAATTTAAGTTCTTTTTGTCTGCTCACTGTTTGCCTTATCAGCCAAGGAGGAGAAATGTGAAGATGTATGTGTCTGATCAAATATTTAGACTTTTAATACTAGCAGCTCACAAGATACATAAACCATAATTTACTTCTGTTTACAGCACTTCTGCTGGAAGTACCCTTCTAATCTACCTAATGTAGGTAAGAAAATGCAGACATGCCAAGATTTTTTTTTATTATGACTATCAATCTTCACAATAGTATTATGAAGGAATAAGGAATGGACTTTTCCAGGGACGAGATGTCCTATTTATTAAAAACAAGGCTTCATGTTATCTGTCAGTTCCCTGTAAGCAGCACTGGATGACCTTTTTTGAAGAAACTCAGGTGATATTACCTTTTTCTCTAGAGGTTTCTTTGCACTTGTTATCTTGAGGTGGATGTGGTATAGCCCTGTCTCTTCCTGTAATGTGCATTATTACAGTGGCATTAGCTAGGTGTGTTTTCATGCTCAGACACTGTCACTGGATGCAAGTCTTTGCAAGATAAAGCTTTAGTAAATGAGATCTAACTCTTTTTCCTCGTTTCATCTTATGTGGGAACCAGTCAACTGATGCTCTGGTGGCTTCTTGAGGCAAAAACTCTGGCAAGGAATACTAAGGGAGCAGGAGGAGCTTAACCCCTAAAGCAGGGAGTCAGGCTCATAAGTGGGGTCTATGCCCCAGACTTCTCATTAGCAGTTCTTCCAGCCTTCACAGCCATGGTACCCATAGGTGTGCAGCTAAAAATGGAAATGGAAATGGACCCCAAGATAAAGAAGGTGAGCAATAATAACATGCTTGGTTGGCTGAAGTCTGCTGCATTGTTTTTAAGTTAACTGGATGCCCTGCTCTTGGCTTCAGTATACAAGATCAAAAAATAAATCCTATTAATACTTTTATTTGAACTAGTCATTCAGATTTGAGTGGGCTGAGAAGCCATAAGCACCCAGGTTAACCCTGGATTACTCCTGACATAAATTGTGTGCACATATCAGAGGTATGAGAATATCAAGTGAGTTCATTTAAATTAATGGTATTAAAACAAATGGAAAATTGATTTTTGGTAATAGAGGGCTTGATTTACCCTAGCTTAACTCCATTGACTTTGGTGGATTTGCACCTACTTCACTTTGGCATAAATCAGGGGAATACAAGTCCAGGGAGTGTAAATGGTAAGACCAAGTGAAATATTTACTGTCTTGTGTCTTATTATATTCAAAGTAGTAGAAAATATGTTTCTTCTGGTTTATTCTACTGTAATGCAGACAGTTACCAGGAGCAGCAGAAGTAATGATTAGCTGTTTATTGCAGTGCTTGGCCTTAATAACTAGTATCATGCTAACACAAACATAATTACAGATTCAAATCGAGCTTATATTTAAGATATTTATAAAGTGACAAGCAGAACTCAGGTATTGACCATTCACAGACAGAACTGGTTTCAAAACTCTGGGCTCAGCAGCCTACCAAGATCTGTAGTCACTCGTGTACCGGACTGGAGTCCTTCCTCCCCCTTTCTAAAGTGCCTTCTTACTGCTCCACGAGTGAAAAATTAATGGACCTCCTTTCGTTTGCTTTTGTGACGAGAAGGAAGCACTTCCACTAATGACACTAAGAATAGGATTTACTGTAACTTGGCCTCAAATGGTATTTGTGGTTCCCACACATCCTGTAACAATATGCTTTCTAAACTTAAGCGGATATTGCCACACTGACTGTTAGAGAAAAGCAGAAGGGAGATGATGAAGCAGCTCGTCCAAGTTAATTTTTTTTTCTTCCTGAGGCAAATTTATTGGCCTCGTGTTCCACACCTTGGCAAGGGAAAGAAAAACCCCAACATGAAAGCGAGACAGGTTGCGACTGTATTTTACCAGTGCGTCTGCAGAGGGGTGATTTCCTGCAAATAATCACTGATGTGAGGGGACAAATGGAAAAACAGATTTCTACAGCTGGTTTTTCACTCCTGCATGGTGGTATTATCTGACAAGAACACAAATACCATATTCAGCTCTACTTTTCCCATTCCTTGGTGAAAACTCTCCTCCACCCCTACATCAATTCCTCCAGCGACCTTCTACCGATCACTTTGCACAGGGCCCCCCTGCTCAGTGCTCCTCTGGGGTAACTCCATCACCCAATTGATGAATTGGTAGTGTTTAGCTCCAGATGGCAATCAGCTCCATGACCTCTTGCCCAAGGCTGCCTGTAGATGTGTCAATCAAGGAAATATTTTTTGTGAAGTCAAATCTTTAAGCAATTTAGGATCTATATGTAGGCAGCCAGTGCATCTTGAATGGTCCTTGGGCCAGCTAAAACTTCCCTTACCCATTACCAGCCTCTGAGTAAGCCAGTCCTGCATAGAATAGACAAATATCAGCCATCCATCATCCCCTGCATGGCTTAGGAGTGTAATTTCATGAGCTGCCGTGTGTGGGAGAGAAGTGTGAGAAGATGCTGCGTCAGTGTGTGGGCTGCACAAGGGACAAAGAGGTGACTTAAAATTTTTACTGGAAATAGAGAGTGAGTAATAGTGTGCCCACTGTGGACCTTTCTTCAGAAAAAAGATGCAAATGAAAAACTATTTGAATGATGGGTTTAACTGCCAACTGAAAATTAATCCGGGAGGCTGAGGTGTGAGCCAGCCCTCTGGCAAGATGGTAGCAACAGGCATAAACCACAAAGTGAAATGACACTCTCTCTGTGTGTGAGGGTGAAGCTATGGGACTTGCAGCTCAGAAAGAGAAAGTTTCTGTGTACCTCATAGGCCTTTTTTCTTCCTTTGTGGTGCTTGCCCATAATTGATGGAACCACCAGGAGAGTGAGCGACTTGGTGCTCTGGAGCTGAAATCTGAGTCCTGGGGGAATTTATCCACAACTCCCCAGACCACAATACTGGATCCAGGGGGCTGTGGGAAAGCTGTTGGAGTTTGTGCCTTGGAAGTTAGAGACAGATGGATACAAACCAGACCACCAGATCAGACCCTTCCGATTTTGGAGGCATTGTAAATAGGGCTCATATGTAAACATTATTGCATTACATTTTCTTTAGCAAAAAAAGGCTTAACAAGCATACCTGATGCAGAACATAAACTGCTAGGAAAATGTAGGGACTTTTTTGAGCTGATTGATCTAGCCTGATGTCATATTTGTCAGCTGTGGTCTCCTGAATTCACCTGTGTAATTCTGCAGCATTCATCAGTTAAGCTGAAACACATTTTTTACAATAAAGAGAAGACTTTCTTCAAATAAAATCTTTCTTCATGCATATGATCTGGGGAGAATGTTTCTTTATTTTTCCTGTTGCCATTTGGGATGAATAGGATATAATATTTTTTCTTCTGTCCATTCTTATGCATCTTTCCTGCTTGAGATCCTTACAACTGCGAAGCCAGTTGGGTGAAAAACATCTCTTTCCCATCCCCTTCCTTCATTTCCTATGAAAATAGATACTTTGAAAGGCATGAAATATAATGCCAAGTGCTGCCTTCCTAAAGAATGTCTAAAATTCCTGTGAGACAAAGTATTGTTTCAAAACAAAGCTATTTCAGGCAATTCTATCCTCGCCTGTACAAAGCTATTCATCTGGGGAACTTTTTTTCCAGCACAAATATTCTTGCTCTGGGGTTTTATCTCTTAGAAAGAAAAAAGAAAGTGTTTTGGAAGATCAGTTTCATATTGTTACATTTTAAAATAAAACAAACAAAACCAGATTCTGTAGAAGTTCAATCCAACTCCCATTCTTGCTGTCCATGTCTAGTCAAAACCTGCACCATCCCTCTGGAACATATTTTACAAACATTATTCCTTTGACAGCCTCTGGTGGATATTTTTTGACAAATTGCTACCAAGGACCCTGTTCCATGCACAGATTTTAAAGGACGAGCGTAGTGGGTTTAGTTTTACACACTTTAGGGTCTTACATGGTCTTTCCTTGATGTGGTGGGAACTATCCCCAAAAACTGCTGATTGTCTCTGTGTCTGGGGCACTGGTAGTGTTATGGATGTTTTGGTGTGACTGGAAGGAGGGACAACCGGAGTTCTGGCCTGTTGCAAGCCATTTTCTACCAGCAAGGATTTTTACCAGCGTATAGACTTTTACGAACTTCAATTCACAAAATCCGAGAGCTGAGCTCTGTAGAAGCTTTGACATTTCCAAATGAAATGCTTTATAGAAGGCAGATTGGTTTTGGCTAAATAGAGAAACTTAGCTGCTGTTTTATGTACTCTCCCCATGCATGAATAAATTCATTGTGGGCTTGAACCAGGAAAATCTGGTTAACCCACCACAGTAAAAGACAGAGTGAGATCAAAAGTATGGATGGAGACATGATGCCTTCATTGATTTTGCTTATTTTGCAGAAAACAGGGCCTGAGACCATTAGTGATTTCTCCTTTCTCAGCATCCAGCCTGCTCACTGAAATTACAGATACAAAAGTGTTTCCCCAGCCCCTGCATTTTGACTTCACTCCAAGTCATCGGTTTTCTTATTGAGGAGATAAATATTCACAGAGCAAAGGCAGGATGCTATTGCACTAAAACATGTAACATGCTCTCTGTGAAGTAAATTTGTAGTTGTTCTAGTTAAAGATTTAAATATGTCCCTTTATTCCAGTGCTGGTGAAAACATGGACGGTTTTAGCAGCCATTGGTAATTAGCCAGTTTGCAAGGTTGTCAGAAATTTGTGCTTTTTTACAACAACAGAAATACCCCAGAAGCATCCTTTCTTAAGAAGTATCTGTGAAACAAAACCAAAAAGTGGAAAAAGAAAATTAGCAGCTGCTAGTGCAGTAAACTTCAACATACAGGCGCTGCTTCCTGAGAGCTATCATTAGAGTCAAATTAAAACATAGCCAAGATTTTTCTATATAAAACTGTCAATGAAGATAAAAAGTTTTTATGTTGACAGTAAAGCAAATGATTTTTTTCCACTCTGTTGAGGTTCTGTAATGGTGCAGTATATCTGGCTGACTTATGGCAGGCTAATGACAGATTACCAGCTGAAGGAGACACGACTGCTCTCAGAATCGCTCTCGAGCGAGTGAAGCTGAAGACCTGTGGGCTGGGGCTGGGTTTGGGGGCAAAAAAAAAGTGCAGAGGATTTACACAAGGTTGCACATCAGTAGCACAGAGAAAAAAATAAGGGAAGCACTCAGGGATAGGAAAAGTGGCTCCTAGGGTGGGGGAACCTCCCTGCCCTGGAGGTTGTGTCTTGGTACTGCCAAAACTGAGCTGCAGCAGCAAAGTAACTGAATTTGGGTATTTTCTGTAGGTTAGGGAAGGAGTGCACCAGCAGCAGTGATAATTTCTGGGGATATTAAGTAGGTTAAGTGTGAATTACGATCTGCTGCAGTCTTTTCATGCATTCCTAGCATGTTCAGCCAGCACAAATACCCCCACAACCATCTTGAAATAGCAATTTCCTTGTGTGTTTCCTTGAAATATTCACATAGAGAGAAAAGGTCATGGTTGAGGATTTTTTTCTCTTTGCACCACCCAAAAGTGAAGGCCTTGTTCCCCCTCTGGGGTGGAAAAGGCTCAGAGCTCAGCTATACCCATGGTCTGACAGGAGAAGGAGTCCTACCATGGTGGGTAAATGCCAGCCTGTCCTGTTGCACTTGGGAAAATATGAAGAGAAGGCTTTGGAAAGATGCCTTCTTGGTGGAAACACACACTGGATTAAAATTCACTCTAAAGAGTTCCCTAATCTACTATTATTTTATGCATTTGGAATTTGTGTTGTTTGTTGCAAATGAGGCAAGAGAACAGTTTGAATATCATGGTTTGAAGCAGAGCAAGCATCCCTCTGCTTGAAACCTCCATTGTAATAGGATGGCAGTGGTGGTTGCACATTTATTGATGCTCTTTGGTGTAAACAAGTGGACAAAAAGGGGCTGGAGTGGTGGAGCCACAGATGCCATTCATTGCCTCTCTGTCCTCTGTGCCCTCGGCAAGTGGAGAGAAAGGGACTGTAAATCCTTGAGCTCTAAATTATTCTCAAGCCTCCAGATGTGCTGGAGCTGCTCCCTTCATTGTACAGGGCTCAGTTATAACTCTGGCCAAGGCCAGGGACTACTGGCAGCTGTACTAGGTCCCCCACCCTTTAGTTCCTGAGTCCTGAATTTCACCACTTTTAGTAAAAAATATGTACTTAACTCTTCAAATGTGCTATAACTTGGAGATCCTTGGATGCCTCCAAAACTGCTGTCTGTGATAACCTGAATTCACTCGGAGATATCTTCAACATTTAATTAGACAAGTTATTTCAGCAGGGATGAGGAAGGTAAAAAAGCAGAACGCTTAGAAAAAGAACAGTTTTTCCTCGGATTGTGACATCTGAATAACTTAGAGGTTTTGAGAACTATGCTTTATTTTAATTAGTTTCTGAATCAGTTTCTGCTTTGCCCATTCTTTCTTCCCCCTCTTTGTACTGTTTATTTTTGATGACATCTGCAATCCTGGAAAAAAAAAAAGGAAGCAAATTAACTTGGTTCAAGCCACATCAGCACATCCCTTGGAACATCACAGCAGTCAGCTGTAAAAAATGGGCTTATGCTGAAATAAAATGAGGAGCTCAGAGGGCTGAAAATGAACTTACCTATTTATTAACTACATCCATCTTTATTATTTTTGTATGACACCCAGAAGTGTTCTTTGGCACTACGCAGACGTTTGCAGAGGATGTGAGGTGGACTGCTCTGGCACTGTTTTATTAAAGCCACTTGGCATTTACATCTCCCAAGCTAGGAACAAGGTCCATCTTTGACAAACTCTCACTCTAAATAGGCCCAGTCCAAGAGAGTGGGGCGGGGAAGAAATGAGCTGCATGGCAGAGACGTGAGAAGGAAGAGACCCAGCAAACCAAAGCTGAAGGAAACAGACCTGATCCACTGGTTACTCTTGACCACATCTCTCTTAGCTACAGCTGTATTGTCTTTTCAAGAGTTGTCCCCTTTGAACATGGGCAATGCTATTTGCAAACAAAAGTTGCCCATATAAAGAACTGTTCTCTATAGGTGCAAGGAAAGGAGCTACAACTCCCCTCTCATAAACCCGTGGGCTACAGAGGTTGATAGAAAGTTATTTGTATCCCTGTTCTATCATTGCCAGCCCTCGTTCAACATTGATAATCCCATGTGCATCTTGCAAAGATAGGATGTCTGTGGAGTAAAATAACATGAAACACAGTTGTAATTTCAAGATAATTTTTCATGAAAAATGAAATATTGGCTTAACCTATATATTTTGAAAATTAATATAAGCCTCAGATGATATTTCAGTAAGAAAGAAAAGCTCCAAGCAACTTGTCACAAAAAAAAAGACAGAATGAATGAAATGTTTCATTTCAATATTTGTCAAACTACAAGTTTTAAAATTTTTATTTGAAGTGAACATTTGTGGGTTTGAAATTCACGCCCTCCCTCCTTTTATCAGAAAGGGAATCATGTTTTTTCAACTTTATTTTCCAACTTTTCTAAATGTCAGGCAGGCCAGGAAAAGAAAACAAAAAAAAAAAAAGAGTTGTTTGAGCAACTGAGATGTGATTTCTGAACAAAGTGTGTCGTGATGAGGTCCTGAGCACTGACTCACAAGTTCTGATTCAAGTTCAATACATGGTACATGTAAGGTAGGTGATGGAGGTAATTCTGTTATCGTGTCATTCTGTCCTGCCAATTGTCTCCTAAGCATTATCAACTAATGTGTGACAGTTATAAAGTGGATTATAGGCCGGTCTGCCTGATACAGCTAAGCTGGATCTGTCAAACGTATATCACTCAGACTTACAAATTGGACAGAACCTTGGTCTGAGAAGCTGCAAATAAGTAATTTGTCACATTTTGCTCACACCTTTCCCCTGCCTGGTGAGTCCCTTGTGGTCCCATACTACCATTTAGCACGCTCATTTTACCGGTGTTTTCAGGATGTAATATGAAAATTACCAGGCATTATGAAAAGGTCAGCTCTGTTAGACTCACAGAGTAAGTAGGAGGAATGGAGATGTTCTTAGGATATTCATCATCTCTCATTATATCTCATTAATCATCCCAAACAAATCTTGGACTGCAGTTCGTTAGAGGGTGTTTGTCCTACAAATGTCTGGGATAGGTGCCATTTTTCCTGTATCCAGAAAGATACAGATTTTTTTCACTGGGTTAATAACTGAGGTTCTTATTGTGGCATTTTGATTATTATGAGTATAAAACACATGCAAACATATTACCTCTGTTAGGAAAAGGTGAACAGAGAACAGCTGTGTAGAAGGGTGAGAGTTGGCCTTACTGAGCAGCAGAGCAGTGGATGGGGAATTACCTTCGTGCACAGTTTGCTGCTGAAACCAAACTCAGCAGTTTGACAAGCTTTGAAAGATCCAAAGCACTGTCAGTGTGACAGAAATACATGATGTCAAAAATGTTTGACAAGCTTGGTCTAAAGAAGGCATTAGACAGCATAATGATGGAAGTATTTAACTGCCTGGCACAGCCCAGTCTGCTGCTCCCAGCAGAGATGCAGTTTTTGTAAGAACTTCCTCTGAAAGAACTGCTGAAGCCAAAATGTGCTCTACACAGACAGATTGGATGGGGTGAGCGCTTCCAGAGGAGTCTGCCTGAAGTCGTGTTCCTTGTTTCCCAAACAACAATGTGGAGGGGGAAGGAGTATATGCAAGTGAAGTATTAGATTTATTCCTGTAGCCCTGAGGAACCAACACACTTCAGCACTTAAAAACATCCCTTTAAAAGGAGCATGCAGATCCTGTCACTTCAGAAGGCTTGAGGATTTAAATGGGTTAGTGAAAGTGTACTGGAATACAGCCAGTATTCAGGAGTTATCCTCTTACTAATTTGAAGATTAGAAAAAATAATATTTTGTACCTTCTGAATATTTGCCTTCACACCTCAGATACGAAAGTTTAAGAGCTTCTTTTTGTTCTTTTGTTCTTTGTATCTTTTAATGGGGTAAAGGAGAATAGAGGTGCAAGATTTATTAGAAATGCATGTTTCTTTTACTGCCCCTTTAAATGGGAATAGTGGTCCAGGTTCTCCACAGGTGGAAATGTGCTGCTGAATGTAGTGAAGCTGCTATCACTAGTTTACCCAGGAAAAGTGGGATCTGGAGCCATGTGTTACAATTTTTGTTGTTGCAGGAATTGCAGGTTTTGCAGAGAATTCATTAACCTGACATCCAGTGGGGTTTTTTTACCTGACGTCTCAGAATGATGAGAATAAAACAATAATCTTTTCAGAATCAGATGCTGTTTCCTTTTATGAAACCACAGGACCAGACTCCCCTCTTGTGTAAGCAGGCACAGATGTGTGTGAGATAGCCAGAGTTATGCAATTCTGCTCCACTCCAAAGGCTGCCCTGGCTGTTTGCACGGCTGTCTCCTCCAGCAGAGTAAATCTTGTGATGAAAGATCAGGAAAGACAACCAGACAGACAGGTTGGCCTCTGACCAGTATTTCAGCTCAGCTTGTGTAATGCAATGGTCATCTTGTGCAAAGCGCTGTGGCAACACCTGCACTGGTTCCTCATGCCCCTTTGCTAAAGCTGATTTTCATTGTTCCTCCCACACATGGGGAGCTTCCATGGAACAAAGCCAAGTGGTGCAAAGAGAATGACTCTGCTGCCAAACAGCCTCTGGTCCTTTCCCTCACTGGCTGTGAATGGCCACAGGCAAGGAAGAAATGTGTCCCAGCTCATGGTGGCACATCTTACAGAGTTATGATCTTTATTGTGTACAGCACTGAATTCCACTATGTAGGTGCTGACAGAGAAAAAAGCTTCTGTGGAGCTTTGCTTCCTGATAAGTTGGATCCTGGAAGTGCAGGCTGTGTAGATCCAGGCCATGGACCAACACCACACATCCACATCGGCACCAGAAGGATTGGCCTCTGGGAGCAAAACCCAGGACTGTTGAGTCTGTCCCCTTCACCAGGGGGTTTCCTTAGAGGCAGAGGGGTTTGATGCATTATGACTTAGAGATGCCAAGGAACAGGAGCACCTTTGGCTTTATCTAGATTCTTCCTTTATACTGAGTGCAAGAAATTGGAGAAATAGATTGGGATGGTATAAATGGGAAGCAGAAGGGCTGTGCTAACCCACTGCTCGGTGATGTGAACATGCTTTTGTGCTGATAGAGATTCTAACACATTAGTGTGTGCTTTCAGAAACCACCTCAGCACAAGTAAGAAATGGATAATAATTTATTTCATTTCCTTCTTCTCACACAGAGTTTGGTCTATTTTTATACACTTAAATGTAAGATGAGCCACACAGATAGTTTTTCAGTTCTTTTTCTATTTGTCACACTGCCGATAGATCAATACATAGCAAAAAGTTCATAACTTGGCTTTTTCACCCCAATATCCAGTATTTGTTTACAGAGATCAAATCTGTCATTCCAGATTAACAGGCAGGCACCAAACAACTTTATGATTACAGTGTGAACTCAGTTGTTGTGTGTGAATATGGTGGATTTTTTAATGGATGAACCCTTTAAATAAAGGAGTGTTTTTTAAAAGCAGCTTTCGTTTATGAGAGTTTCAAGAGTAGAGTGTTTCAAATGTTTCAGGTTTTTGTTGTGGGGAGTCTGGAAGGCAGAACTTTGTGAGCAATGCCCTGCAGTGACATGGGTGGCAGGACCAGGAGACCAAACCTGGCATCCCTGGCTGTGAATGAGCAGGTCCTGCCCTTGGGAGCTGCAAGGGCCTCTCTCAGCAGTGAGGGGTGATGGGAGCAGCCAGACAGCCAGGCTGGATCAATCCTTTCATTGCTCAGCCACCTCTAGAGGGTGACAAATGGCCACACTGAACGTTGTTACCACAACTTTGTCCTAAGATGCTGCCATAGGATTGTGTCATAAAGTTATATGGCAACTTGGTCATAAGATTCCCTCTTATCAGCGCTCTTCTGGCAGTCTTTTGCAGGGTCTTTGCAGGGAAGCTGTGGAGTAGAATGAAGATGACTGAGAACTCCTAGTTCAGGGCCTTTTTTGATGGCAACACTTCACACATAAACTCTAGAAAGTCCTTGTATGGCAGACTTTTGGTAGGGTGGACAGTCCATTGTCTGCTGAGGCAAAGAAGCTTTTCCTGTACATTTGTTCAGTCCTGGTCAAGATCAAGGCACTGGGTTTGGGCTTGAATGACCTTTGGTTTGTCTTGGTATGATAATTCTTGTGTTGAGGTGCATTGTAAGGGAATAAAATATAGCATTTGGCAAGAACCAAATGGTTTTGTTCAGTAAGATTGATGCAGACTTGGAAATCACATGACAGCCTTTTTGCAGCATGGCCATACGCAACACAGTTCTCCGAGTCGGGAAAAGGAGGTGGTGTCTACCACCAGGTATGGAAATGCAACATGGAACCTTTTAAATCAGCAGAGGACAAAATACTGCTTTCCCTCCCCAGAATAATGACAAAAACTGTAAGCAAAACACCCTCCTTTTTTATGTAGAATTAATAGGTCAAGAAAAAGCTTCACACTTCTGGAAATCAGAAGAGGGTTTCTGTCCAGTAGATGAATTAACATTTTTAACACTAACAGGACAAAAGGATCAGTGGTGCAGGAAGAATTATGTGATGTGCAGAGTTGTGGGTACAGAGGAAGGGACTTGTGTTCATGCATCAGCCAATAACCTGAGAATCCACCCCCAGCATGAAAATATTCAAAAGCATACTTTCAAGATTTGTATATTAGATAACCAGAATTGAAGGAGAAACTCTTTTTATATAGGAAAGTGAAGGTAGGATTTGGAATCTGATGTCATAAATTGTTAAACAAAATGCCACCCAGACACAGCTGCTTTGTCAGCAGCGTCTGCACATCTCTTTTTCTTTTGTGAGGGACTGCAGAGATGCTTATGATAAAATTATATATTATGGTGCTATTGTTGCATACAGAACGTGAGAGGGGAGAGTGTTTGGAAGGAGGAACAGAAATAATAAAAAAAAAATATTAAAACCATCAGGACAGCAAAGCTGAATAAAACCAGCTGAGGACCTGACTCATTTAGTGATGTCTGTGGCATACCAGATGCATGCACATGTATTGTGCTTACTGCCCTGTGGGAGTAGCTGAAAGGAAGAAAAAAGACATTTCTAGAACAATACTGGCATAAGGCATCTATTATTATTCTAACCCCCCTGATGCATTATGGTTTTAGGGTAATTGTGTGGGTGTTTGGTGTTTGAAGGAGAAAGGAGAGATACTGCAGTGAGTCACTTTTTCTCCCCCTCCTGGCTTTTGCACCATAAGCCAGGCTGGTGGTACTCCAAAGCTTTCTGTCAGTGTACCACAAAGATGTGCATTGACCTTTTAATGTATTTTAAAGTCATATGGGACCATTTTGCTTCACTTGACATAATCCAGTTCAGCAAATGCTCTGTGAGAGAGGGATGTCCTGACTGCCCAGGGTGTACCACATCTCCTCTCTCTCCCTCCACTTACTTGCTCTCCCCTCCAGCACAAGCAGCTAACTGATTCTGATGTCCTTTGGGGTTTGTGTCCTCTCTAAAGGACAAAAGAGCAGCCCACTTTGTCCTCACTGTGCAAGAGATAAGCCTGAAGTGCTGGAATTTCTCTGGCAGGATGCAGGTGCATGGGATTTTTCCTCCCGGTGGTGTCTTCTTGGAGTGTGCTCTGGAGCTAAAATCGTGGCCACAAGGAAAGTAAAGGGAAGGTTTCCATTAAGTCTAATGGGGATAAAGCCTTAGCTGATGAGGCAAACACATAAGCAATGTATTCTATTTCTAACCTCTACATGATTAATACGGGGAACCAAATGTCTGTATCAAATTCAGCGTCTGTTGTAGTTACGCCAAGTTTCAGGGCTCAGACAGCTGGCAACCAGCAAGGAATTTATTTGGAAATACAAACCATCTGCAAATGGTCCTAATTCTTTTACTACCTTTTCCCTTTTCTTAAGCTATTTTTACCTCTCCTTTTTATTCATTCCTATTATGTTTGCAAGGGATTTTTCACAATCATTTCGAGACATTTTGGTCTGTACTGCAGAGGAGATAAAGCCCTGTTTGGCTGAGGTGAGGAGCTCCTGGCGATCCCACTGCACCTCGTTGCCTGGCTCTTCAAAGGAAAGCTCTGATGCAACGTTGCTGTGGCCAGAGAGCAAAACGAGTCCCACGGGAACAGCTTCATTTCCTTTGATGTTTGGTGGACTTGGCAGTTCAGCATCCCTTGATTCACCAGCCTGGCAGAGTGCCGTGATGCCTGCAAAGCAGGTCAAGGCTGTCATAATTTCACCGAGGAACAAACCCATTCTCGGGCCGCTGTTTCATAACAGCAGCCGAGCGATTCCCTGCCCTGTGGAGGAGGCTGGTCCCAGTGGCACACGGCAGGGAGCGGGTGGAACCCTGGCTCAGCACTTTCTGGTCCCCAGCCCCGTGTCGGCTCCCAGCCGTGCTCGTACGGGCACGGCAGCACTGCAGCCAAGCCAGCATCCTTGCTGCGGCTGCACAAGTGGAAAAAAATACCCACACGAGAAATAAACTTAAATTCTTTGCTGCAGGAGAACAGCTGTGTGGTGCAGGGAAATTCACAGCTTGTCAGCCGGTGATGCTGTTTCTGGGTCAGCCCTGCCCAGGAGCAGCAGCTTCGATGGCCAGGGAATTGCTAGCCCCAGGGTGCACCCAGGACCTTGGGGGAGAGTTTTCCAGAGGTTTGCAGCTGTTCTCTGCTCTCTCACAGAGCAGGAGAAGGGGCTGTGGGAGGTTGGTGCAGACCCCTCTTGTGCCCACAGCCGCAGCCAGAGGGGCTGCCATGAGCCCAAACCTGGCTGCTGCCTCTGCAAAGCCTTCTAGAGCCTTCCTCAGGTGGCTGGAATAACATATCTCTGCTGTGCAGTAGTGTCCAGAATACCTTGACCGTGGTATGTGTATATGTGTATGTATACATATACATGTATATACCTATATGTATATATATATTTATACACACATATATGTATCTTCTTTTGGAAGCCTGAATAATTGTTCTGTATGGAAAATCTCCAAACCTATGTTAGACATTTGTATCCCTCCTGATATTTCCTAAATCTGCATTGACTGCGTGTTCCCAGCTCTCTGAACAATACTAGTGATAAAGAGGGAGGACTAAATGCAGAGATCAGGTTCTGATGAGCTTAAGTGGGAACCAGGTGTGCCTCCTTTGGTTCCCAGAACTGACCATTGCCATAGGGCTTATTTTGGGCTAAAGCAATCTAAATAGGCAATACTGAATGTCAGGAGTGGGCACTTTAGGGTTCAAATGGATGTTACACCAACTGAAGCGTTCTGTCATAAGTAGGGGTAAATGTGATGGTGCCTGAGCCCGTGGAGGTTGGCCAGCTGCTCACAAGTGGCTGTTGTTTGCAGGAGGACACTGTGTTGGTGCTGGTTCTGCATGCAGGGAAGGGACAGCGTTGGTTCCTCAATTTTAGCTTGCATGCAGAGGGCTGCCCGAGTATAATTCTGTACTGAGAGGTCTCCTTCCAAGCTTCCCTCCTCATCCCACATGGTTAATTGGCCTGAGTTAGAAGCCTCAGGATATAAAAGCAAAATGCAAACACGCCTTGCATTGGAACTAATAATAAAAAGGGTTAATTATCTTTAATACTGGGAGCTGTTGGAGCTGAATGAAGTGAGAAAGCAGCTTGAATGTGTAGGAGGAAGGTGTGGAGGATGTTTATTTACAATTATTCCCTTTCTGGAGAGCTGGTGCAAACCAATGCTCCCTCACCTCGTTCAAAAATCAATGAGAATCCTCCTTGGCTTTGGTTTTGTTGTTGTTTCGCTTAACCTTTAAACTTTACCTTTTAGGTAAGCCAGGAATAATCAGTGAACCAAAACAGTTTGGATGCGTCTGAGCAAAAGCCAAACCCCTGAGCCTCAGCTTTGATATCTGTTGCACTGGAGCACTGGCTGGTGGTGGTGCTCAGAGGTTTTTCAGCACTTGGAGTACCTGCTAAAACATCAGGTTGCTGCGGGATGCCAGGGCAGCCCCCACTGGTGATTTGCATGAGCAGTTTTTGCTAAGTCATCTCTGGTTTTCTTGTGTTCTCCTCAGAGTGGAGAAATAAGCTGTGACCTTGCAGGTTTTTTCCCTTTCATCCGAAAGTGCTAGAGGTCCTGGAGGAGAACCACAGGCATAGGGTCATTTTCCATGCACCTCACAGGACCTTCACCACTAAGACTGTTCTCACCTTGGCAACCCTCCCTTCTGTGCTCCAAGTGCAGCAACCCAAAAAACCCAACTTTTCTGTTGCAGCCTCTTGTCCTGCCCTTCCTGAGGTGGTTTGTCTGGGGGTCCACCATGGTCTCTCTGTGTTTTACCCCAGAACCATCATTTGCATCTTTACACAGGTTTCCCTATGACCAATAGGTTACAGAAACACCTAAACAAAGAAGAAATCCTATATATGTGTATAAAGAGGTGCAGGGCCTGAGACTCTGCAGAGCACCTGTAACCATCTAGAGCTACCTGTGAGCTGGTTTTGAGTCCTCATTGATGGGCTTGGCACAGTCATGCTGGATTTAAAGGTTTCCTGGGTGGGGAGAGTGAAGCAGGCCATGAGACTCTGACTTCAGCCTTTCTTCTGAGCCAGGTAATTCCCTCTGAATGAAGCTTTGGTGCCAGATGATATTTCTGAGAACTGAGACTGCTGGAGATTTCCCTGAGCATCTGTGATCCTGGGGTGTATGGTGGAATAAAACTAATTTCTCTCTGCTGGGGCTCCCTGGATGAGGGACACAGTGGTAGGATAGGGTTGCTGCACCTTGGAGTAAGGCAGACTGTCAGGCAGACTGTGAGTTTTTTGCCAAGAAAAATAGGGTAGGAATATTTGTAGATATTTAACCATTATGCTGTACTACATTCTTGCTGTGCAATGCACTAAACACCTCATCTTAACAGAACAGGTTCAGGGTGAGATTGAGCAGAAAGGAGTGAGACAGCTGCTGGAAGGAGATGGGAGGGAAATGTAGTTCAGCTTGGAACCACAGGAAAGAGCTGTTCCAGTGACAGTGAAGGAAAACGAGTTCCCTGGGTACATTTGGTGCCCACGGCTGCAAGTGAAAAGGTGTTCTGTTACATTTGTGCCCTCTCTGCTAGTCATTTATCCAATTTTCACCTCTTCTTAAGCTGTCAGCTTTACAGCACGCATTTTCAGGAGTAAACACTGTGCTCACAGCTTCTGTGCTGTGAAAATCTGAAAACTTGATGTCAACTTGAAAAATGTTATTCTGCAAGAAGAGGAAAAAGAAAAAGAAGAAGAAAGAAGAAAGAAAAAAAAGGAGTGTCCACATCATTTCTGTTTGTGGAATTAGGAGTTTAAAACTACAACCAACCCGTGTTAGCTCACTCAGGATGAAATGAAATCAAGAGTGTTCTTGGTTTTAACAACATGATGAGATTATGTAGCAGAGGTGTGGATGCCTTCATTTCTTTGCAGAGAACACATTAAAAATGGGTATTTTGGCTTGCACCACAATGCTGCATAATGACAGTGTTATGCTGTGTGCCAGCAATTCAATGGGATGCTCCTTTCTTGGGATCACATATCTGTTATCGCTCCAGACAATGAGTATCTGATACAAAATAAAAGTGATGGATGCCAAGTGAACCAGTGAGTGGGGAGAAAATACTGTGGTTCATTGACTAACCAAATTACTTTGGGGGTATTTAAATGCATCTCTTGCTTTTTATTCTGCATGGGCTATTATAGATGAATTCTGTGATGATTCAGCCTCGGAAAAATTAACCGGTTCTGTTCCATGTGGGATGCTGGTGATTGCAGGAGTGTGATGATGTGGTGAGGGACTATAATGCAGTTTCCAGGATAAAAAGGTTCTGGGTCTCGACACTGATTAAAATTTTTTAATATTTCTCATTTCATTTTAGTCGAGCAGTGTAGCTGTTTATGCTCACAAATTGAGCTAAAACTGAGGAAATATAGGCTGAACTGCATAGCTTTAGGCAGCAAATAGTGTTCACTACAGTAATGCATTCACTTGGCTTTATCCCCCATTTCACTGCTGGGTTTTCCATTCCACCACAACAGAAACTGAGGCGGATGGATGAGTTTGCTGCAGAAAAAGCAAAGCAGCTGTTAACTGAAGCAGAGAAAATCCCTCACCAAGTTATCTGTAAATAAGTAAATAAAACCCTAGATTGGCTCTGCTGGTGTTTGCACCGATCTTGTATTTTGTTCTGAGGAGATTGTAACAGATCAGTTTTGTTTGCAAAGACTTTGGCATAAGCAGGGAATTAGAGGCTGGTGCAAAGAATGTGCATAGAAAGACATTTTGAACTTCTACATATAAATACACACACTGGAAACTTTTTCTAAACATGGCCAAAACAAGACTCCAGCAGCTGTCTGTATCTTATCCAAGTTAATGAACAAGGTCTGCATTTCCAGTATCAAATACCAAATTCCTTGTGAACAGCTCCAACTGTCACAAGAAGTATTCAGACTGATGGTAAATCAGTTTGGAAAATATGATGCTGCTTTTGGACAGTTCATACCTAGAAGAGATCTTATGCTGTCCAATCAATCAGATCAACCTTTAATACAAAATTACAGAAAATAGAAGCCATTCAATCAACAGGAAAACTGTTATCCACTATTAGAAACAAATTTCTGAACAAAAATAGTTTTGAAATAAAATTTCATATGGCCATACAGGGTGCACAGACCAGGGCAATGCAGGGGCACTTTTGGGGCACTCTGGGGTTTTTCTGAGAGATGTCTGCAGCTGGATTTTGCTGCAGAAAGCTCGTTGTTGTGCAGCGACTGACCTGCTTGCTGTTGTCTCAAATGAGTTTACTGTCTTCCATGAACTTTTTATGATGTTTGGCTAAAACCCATCAACTAGTTAACCTAGGAAGTTGTTGTGTGCCTCTCTGCAGCTGTTGAATTAAAATGATGGCAAAATAAAGTTGAACTTAAAGACATCCGGGAGGCTGAGGAGCTGAAAACCATAAACATGGAGAATTATTGTTGCAGATATGCATCTGTAAGCTGACAAGTAAAGCCTTTAGATTGAATATGTGCTGTCAGTGAGGTGTAGTCAAATAATTATTGAAATCTGGGGAGTGGAAGAATGCATAGGAAAACAGGAATATTGGTTAGATGGAGGCCAACAGGGGGCAATCGGATCCTTCCCTGCCCATGGCTGTAACCCCCCTCCAGCCATTGCCATTAGCCCAAATTGTTGTCTGTTGGACTGTAAAGTGTTACACGTTCCATTTAATTAACACCTTAAATTTGATCTTGATAGTGTGGGAGCTCCAGAAGAAAATGAAACAAATTTACAACTTGTATTTAACAAAGGCAGAATTTGCAGGGGGGTGGAAACGACCAGAATTGCCACGGGAATGTTAAAGTGCTTTACTGGCTGGAGGGGTTAGAGCTGGATGAGGTCTGCGGGCTCACTGTGCAGAGCTGGTGGTTCTGCCCTGGTTTTTGTGACAGCCAGTGTGGGTGGGTGATGGTCTCACCCCATACTTGCAGCCCTGCCTGTGTCTGGAGCTGTTCTCCCGATGGTGGATTGATGTCGCACCATCACAAGCTTTCTCCTGCTGAGGGGGACGGCACTCTCCAAACCGAAATGCACTGGGAATGACACTGTATCATTGAGCATTGATGATTAATCAACAAACTAATTATCATTCCCAGAGCAGGCTCTTAGGAGCATTCCTGTCAGGAAGAGCAAAGGCTGAGAAACGAGATTTAGTATGCAGCTAACAAGAGCTGTTTCCCACGCTGCCTGCCACCAGATGACATTGGAGAAAGTTCTAATGTTCCAGGAGTAGGAGAAGGACTTCTCTGTGTAATTATGGTTTGGTGACCAATGATAAAAGTTTTTCAAAATAGACAGATTTGAATTTAAAAACAGAATGGAGTAGATTTTCTGTGGACCACCATGTGCATCTGCTACTGGAGACCTTTAAAAATATGAGGGGACATTTGACAAAAGTATGTACATAAGGTTGGGTCTGCTTTGGGAAGAAGGATGGACTAAGCAATTCCTTCTTTCCAGCCCTGTTTCTGATTATTGCTATTCTTCTTGCCAATGATACCGATAAAAAGCAAAACTCTAAATTATTTTTATATAAACACGTTATTCTCACTTCTTTTATAGGGAAATAATAATTTCTTAAGTAGTTCAACATGAAGAATATATTCCATGTGTACGCATCCTGGCTTCAGGAGCAGGGAATTTCATGGGCTGGGTTGCTCCCTCACTGGGTGTTCCTTGGTGGGCAGCATCAAGTGCTGCCCCACCATACAGAGGAGCCACCCTTCAAGTGGGTCCTGAAATTCCTCCCTCCTTCCAGATGCTGTGATGTGAACCATCATTATCCTCCTCAGGCCTCTCCTTGGATTCCTGCTCGTGTTCCATAACAGGCTGTATCTCTTTGTCATTCAGCAAGATGCCTGCCCTGCTTGTATTGCCCACATTATCGAATTTGCTGTGCCCACTGGGGTGCTCAGTGTGTATCACAGCCTCAGCATTAGCTCTGGCTGCTTTTTGGTGTTTTTTTGGTTTTGTTGTTGTTGTTTTGGGTTTGTTTGTTTATTTTTTAAAGGGAAATATTTTCTCCATTCTCTCACTGCACGCCAGTTTAAAATCGGGGCTGCAGCCACCCCGGAAGGAGCGAGCAGAGCGTGTTTGGTGCCACAGCAAGAGCACCCTGCAGGTGCAGCCTGCGGTGCTGTGGGGGAAGATCTGCCTCTATCCACACCGTGGGAATGGTGCCTCGGAACACAGGAGCCCTGCCCGGCCACTGAGGCAGTTCACTGCCCCGAGTGCACCGGAGGGGTTGGCTCCCCCGGGTGCTCGCTGCTGGCACACAGACAGGCTGTCCTTGGGTCTGGAAGGGGACTCCTCTCCGTGTTTATCACATCAGCCGAGTCACTCTCGCCGCTCCGCTCGCATCGCGTGCAGCCCCCGGGCAGAAAATCCTCGGCGTATCCATGGGAACGTGGTTTTGCTTAAGCAGCGCTTGTAAGGATGCGGTTCATAACGAGCCGGGGTGATCAGGGTGAGCGTGTGGGGGAGAGCGAGAGCGTTCGTCTTTAGCTTTCCTCTGCCTCCGCGCTAATCAAATCCGAGAAAGTCGCATAAATGAAGAACAATAGTTTCCCTTCACCTCCACAGCTTTTCCCAGGTGGTCTATCACTGGATATCACTCCTGCATTAAACACAACACCACAGGGCTCGTTTTGAAAATCTGATTTTTTTTTTTTTTTTCTTTAATGGGTAGATCAGTGAGATGCTCTGTGCCCTGGGAGCCTGGGGCAGCTCCAGCAACAGATCCAGGGTCATGGGGACTCTGGCTTCCCTGGAGCACAGGGGTAGAGCACCATGAGCAAGATGTTCAATTAAGAGGTCAGGTAGCACCTAATGGCCACCTTTGATGATGCTTAAGGTAATTTTTGTGGGGTTTCCTGGTGATAGGGTGAGATCCCTCAATGACAATTTCTTGTGCCTTCCTTTTTTGAGTCCTGTATTTTTGCAATGTTGACCACAGAGTTGGTGTCAGAAGTAAGGGCGCACAGTGGCAGTAAAATTATTACCACAAATTGGTAAATCCCTCTCCAGGTTTCCAGAAGTGACATGGGTGATACCAGTGTTTGCTGCCCCAACAGATGTCATTGGGAGGTGGCTGTAGCAGGTCACGGCTCTGTGGCTCTCAGAGGATCAAAGGCACTTTATCTCAGTTGCTATTGACGTTTTTCTCTCAGGTTTTCTCATGGTGAGAAGTCATTGTAAGATGGAGCTCAGCTGCACATGGGCTTGTCTGAAGTTTTCATTCCCCCTCCACACAACACCCCAGGGGCAACCATAGGATCCAAACTGCTTTAAGCCTTTCCTTCCTAATTAATGGACATGTGTAAGGACATGCTCAATTGCAGCTGAACAAACATGCTTCAGTGCCACCCTGAGGAGAGGCTTTCCTAAACCAGCTCTCGCTGTCCCGGCTTTAGTGGGAGCTGCAGAAGTGGTTTTTCAGAAATGTTAATGCAAGAAACATCCCTCCCTCTTACAGCTTTCACACCCTTTCTTTTGTGTGAACCTTTTTTTTTTTTTTTTCAAATTTTGTCATCTACATGCATGACTAAAGGCTGAACCAAAGCCAGTTGGGTTGGTAGATTCATTCCCACAGACTTACATGAACTTTGGGCAGTCAGCAGGTGCACTGGGGTGTTGGAGCTGCGCTGAGAGGTCTCAAGTGAGCAATTCGCGTATCAAATGCTGAGAGTTTGGGATCAATGGCTTGCTTTCTTCCCCTCCATCTCCTCCAGAACAACTGCTATTTTTCACTGTTTTCTTTATTTCTTTTTATAATTTTGTTTTTTGCTTGTTCTTTATTATTGTTTTCTGCAAATAGTGGGAGAAAAAATCCATCTAAAGCAAAGAGTATGCACCAGCCTGCCCTCTCTGCAGAAACCATTTGGGAACACTGTTTTATACATATATAAATATATATATAAATATATAAAAATTGCTACAGCTATTATGCAGTGAACTGAGACAAAACTGAACCTGCATCCTTGTTTAGCTGCTCAACCCGGCAGTGTGATAATTGCAAAAATATACTCCTTGGAGTGAGAAAATGGCAGAGATTTAGAAAGCTGGATCGATTATTTTTCACATATTGGATTGTTCTGTTATGATATCCTGCCAGGTTGCTGTAGGCAGAGGGAGGTAACTCACTTTCACATGGGGGTGCACAGGTTGGACACGAATCTGGAGAAAATCCCTGTGAGATGTACATATCCTCCTTCAAATTTCACATCACCGCCGTTGCATCATGAAATGGAGTGAAAAGATTGATCCATTAAAAGAGTTTGCTAATTCCTTCCCTAAAAACTGAATCTGGGCAGAATTCCCAGCCACTAAACTTTGTCACCTAATCTATGGTTTGTGAGTCCTTCAGGCAGAATGAAAATTCTCTGCAGCTTTTCGCTCACAGGGCCCTGCCCTCCATAAATAAGGTTTATGGAGAAAGCCTAATCGTGCTTGCTTTAGGGAACATTGTTTTGCTTTCACAGCTACACCCAGTATGGGACTGGGACCAAAACCGCAGAGTCGCAGACTTTCCATCCTCCAGGATGGTTGAATGTGCATTTGTCTGTTGGTGCTCAGGCTTCCCACTCCTTCTCCAACTTTGTCTCCATTTGTGGGCAGTCTGAAGCTGGACATCCTGGGGAAGGGTGGGTGTTTGAGCACACAGGTTCTTTGCCTTTTCATTGGCACGTGCTGTGTGTGATATGCCAAGTGCTGACCCCTGCTCTCTTGTGCTGGGGCAGGATCCAAGCAGAGCTTCTGTCTGGAAGGTAATGAAGGGCTGAGAAGGACCTGGGGTGGAGCTTAGTTGGCCCTTCAGCGTTTGGGGCACTGACCTCGGGAGGGCTGGTGGCATTCAGGTGCCACGTGCTTCAGCTCCATAAGGAAAACATGGGAAGGTAATAACGACAATACGAATACTTCTTTGCCCATCCAAGGATCTCAAGCGTGGTGCATTGAGGCCAGCCTGTTTCTTTTACTCAGCTTTTGGTTTTTGATTATTTGATGGCAGCTGAAAGTGCAGTTTAGCTGGATTTTCCTCCTCCTCCAGCAGCAGCAGTCTGTGTTCACTCAAACCCTTCACTAGGAATGGAAATATTAGCAAATTGAGCTGAGCGTGAGAGGAGGCTTCCAAGAGATGGTTTTGTTGTTTAACCACCTCTTTGCTAATAACAATAGTTTCCTTGCAGGATAGCAAGCTGGATACCTTCAGTGTATATGTTTGCACCTCTGGGAGCAAATCCAAGACCCTTCTGAGAAGGGGGAGAGAAGAAGGAAAGAAAAGCATCCAATTTTACATGCCCTGGGGAGCTGCAATGCTCTCCTCCTTGCTTCCTTCCCATCCAGTGGACAGACTAGGGAAGAGGCAGGGAATGGTTTGGGTTGCTTTCAAAGTGGCTGTTACTCTCCTAGGATGGTGCTTTCCCCCTTTTGTGAAAATGCCTGAGTCTGGCTGACATCTCCACCGCTCATGTCATTGTGACACATGCTGGACTTTGCAAATAAAGAAATCATGGCATGTATCCTCGGGAGGTGTCACTGTCTTAGTTGCCCTGAAGGCAGTGGGAGGAACTGTGAGCTGCAGGGCTGGCCCCTGTGTTAGCTGCATAAGAGCACGTGCTGCGTGAGTTACGTGATCTGAATCTTAATCAGGTGTTATTTGCATCACTCAATTATTCTGACTCAGCCTCTGGGCTGGGTTTTCCTCTTGTTTACAGGGCTCAAATCAGGAGATGTCCTGTGGGCTGGGGACACGTTCTGGCCAGCAGACATAGCCAGAGAAAGCAGAGGGTTTTGGAATGATGGAATGATGGCTCTCGCTTGGCAGACCTGGGTTTGGGACCCTCTCCCACCACAGCAGGGCAGGCAGGGTTTGGGCAGGGCTCTCCGCAGGCACAGTGTCGGGTTGGGGGGCAGAGCTGAGCCCCCTGTTTTGGTACCTGCAGACTGGCTGTTGTGTTCGCTGTTTTATCAACAAATCAGGTTCTGGCTGTGTGGAAGTCTCATTTGTCTGTTAAAAACAGGTGATGTCAGAATACCTTCAGAGGGAAACTTTTATTTTTCTACCTGGCAAGAGAGGCACATAAAGATAGTCAGGCTGCATGTCAGGCTGTGCCAGGTAGCAGGGTTCTGGCTGGAGCTGGCATTTCCCCTTGGTATCCCAAAGCACCACACTGCTAAGCTGGGGCTGCTGTAGCGCATGCAGTACGGGCAGGAGGGAGGCAGGTGGTTGCCTGGTATCTGCAACAAAGGAACATTCCAAATTGCACTGTGCACGCCCTGTGAGGTTTGTGGGTTTGTGCCAGCTCTTTCCTAAGCCCATTTCTATTTCACTACATGAAGCAGTGGGGCACAAAATACATTTGTCAAGATAATGATGCATCTCCTCTCTAATATCATGGAGGCACTGGCTGAATTTTTCCCCTTTGTTTTTTTTCAACAGAGTAAGAGTTTACCTTATTAAAACAAAACAAGCTTGTTAGTGGGCTGGTCATAGTGTTGTTTCAAGGTGGATGCAGAAGATTCAAAGAGTTGGATTGCATCCTTTTTTTCTGGCATGCTGAGTGATTTTGGCCAAGGCTCTCACCCTCGTGCGTCATCATATTTTTGCTTGTAAAACGAAGACAAAAGTGCTGTGTTCAGCTGAAAGGACCTTTTTTATTCAAAGAGTTTTGCAATACACAGAGAAAAGGGCTGTGGAAGGACAGATAAATGACAAGTGGTAAAGTAAAAGATGCAAGCCTTTGTAACCATATGCAAGAATTATTTGGAGTCACCAGATGGTAGGATTCTAGACCAAATTTGTTTTTGCTCTGCAAATCAAAACATAGCATCTTTTACAAATGTCTGTCAAGTGAGACGTGGATCTTCTTAAATGCCAGGAGTGTTGGAGCATCACCACAAAAGACGCAGGTGCTGATAGTCTGGGAGATCATAACCAGTAAAAACTTGCTGCTACGCAGGGTGGTTGTGGGGAGTGCAGCCGGCTTTAGAAACAAACAGCACAGGGCAGTGGCAAGTTGTGTGTTCCCAGGATTTCCAGCAAGGTGGGGGGTTTTCCGGGAAGAGATGCTGCAGCCCAGGCAGGACTTGGTGCTTGGAATTGCTGTAGCTGGTACATAGGCCATCAGGGCAGCTGATTGCCATGTTCTCTTCACCCTTCCCTGTGTGCAAACTGGAGTGTGTCAGCTCTAGACCTCAACAGTCATTTTTCTGGGTGGCGATAAAACAATATGCATTTTCCAATTAATGGTGCAGGTAGCACTAATTCATTTTTCATTGCCTGCATGATGTGGCAGTGCTCAGATCATCATCAGGCCTTTCTAAAGGGTCAGGAAGAGATGGATAGGCTTTTTATGGGATGTCTTTCCTGGCGGCTTTCCTTCCCTTTAATAGAAGACATCAAAAGGGATCACAGAGAACTTAGAGTAGAAACTAAACGTGTAGCACCAGGATAAATAAGGCGCATGTCTTTTGGATTTAGAGGATGTCCCTTCATTTTTGCTCAGTACAGTCCAGTCTCTCCTTTTCCAGTTTTCCTGACAGATCTGACAAAGACAATCTTCTCTTTTAATGCTGAGCTGTGAGTGCTGCCAGACGCTCCTTTCTGTAAGAGCACGCAGTTTTGATCAAACCAAACCAATTATCCCACTAGAGTGATAGTTTACCATGCGGAGTGTGTCCATCTTACAAGACCCTGCTGGAGTCTGGAGTCTTTTTATTTTTTTTTTTTTTTTTTTTTTTAATGTACATATGTATTTTTAGACCTACACCATTATTACTCTGCTAGAGAGAGCAAATGACACGCTGCCATGGAGGTGAGCTGCCTTCAGCCAAATAAAGACTTAATTGTGGCACAAGCAATTCAACACACATAATAGAAGACAAGTGCATTCAGTCTGGAAGATCGATGATGTTGACAGCTTTTGAAAATTGTAAAATGTAACTGTTATTAGAGCAAAGTAGTGGGTGAGAAACAACACAGCCCAAAGTAGATCTTGTCAGCAAGGCAAAGCAAAATATATATATCTTGAATGACTTGAGAGTTGCTGAGGAGGAAATATAGCTGGTTTGAGTCTCCTGATCAGGGGTGAGATGCTTGGGAGCTGGTCACAGAATACCTTTTGGAAATGTAAAACTGCTGGGCTGTAAAAATTAGAGTAAAATCAGAAGAGAGCTCAGCAGTATCACAGTGCTAATTCTGTGGGGCTCCAAGCAGCACCTCTGAGCATTATTTATTTTGTCTTTAATTACTGAAAAAGTGGTCAAGCTGGTGGAGGTTTATTCCTGTGCACCCCAGGGCAGAGGCTGTGCAGGGGGGGCTTTCAGAGGCAACTGGTCTCAGCAGACTCTGTGAACAGGCTCCCATAATCACAGGCAGCAGGCATGGGAAGGAGGATTTTCAGCCCAGGAGAGGAAGGAGAAAGACACTGCAGTAAAAATAATCTGGGCTGTTCTGCAAGTCATTTAAAAGCTTGAAAAGAGTTGCTTGTTTTTTAGAGCCCTTTGGAAAGTGTTCATCAATGGAATTTTTTTTAAAGGTCACATATTTCCTGAAAGGAAATTACTCCTTATTCTGAGACTCTCAAATTCACTGTCACTCCATCACTCTGCTAATGTGTGGTGCTCTTAAATACACTTGGCTTTAACTTTTCATCTCTTCTGAGCGGCATCGCCCTCTTTCCTCACAGTGCTTATATGTTTTTTTTCCAGCACTCTCCAAGTCTTCCACTGCTGTCAGCCTCCTTCACATGCTGCCTCTCTGACTCTTCTCCCAGGGCTCCTGTGTGAGTTCTCTCATGCTCTCTCACCCAGTGTCTGTTGATGAGTCCTTCAAGACATTTTTTAAAATGCCTTTTGTGCTCCTCGTAAGCTCTTTGCTCTAAGCTCCTCTCCACTGTGCCCCTCTGCCTTCCCTGCTGGAATCCAAAGCACACTCTCTCTTGAGTCTTTCCTATTAAAGTTGCGAAAGATGATGTGTTGAAGTGATGAAGTGATAAATTTGAAAATACAAGGCTTGCATAGGACTGACATTTTTTAAATGCACATCTCACATTATTATTTTTCTTTGTTAGGCGGTCTTTTGCTTTGTTGTGGCTTTTCTTAGTTTACTTGCTGCTGTAAAAATTCAGAAGAAAGGATTCACTGATCTCTAAATTGATTTCCAAACATGCAATACAAACCATGGTGGAAACCACAGTGGAAATTTAACATTATGTGGTGTGATAAATAGTCACTGGGAGGTATATTAACCTGCTTCCTTTAGGTAAAGAAATGTCTTATATAATAACTGTCCTCATTCAGGAGCTGACATTTCCTCCTGATGAGGCATTTATCTTATGGCTTGATTATCTTTCTGTGAAAACACTTCAACTCTGACCTATCCAGATGCTATAGTGGGCTGTGCCTTCACACTGACTGCCAGCTTGTGGTGGCACAAGGGCAACCGGGAATACGAGGTGTTCTGCCTACCCTAAATCACTGAGGTGGTGACAACTTGTTGAAAAGCTCTTTGATGAAACCTAATTCCCTTCCTTTCACTGAAAGATAACTTATCTAGCAAAGTAAAATGGGTTTGGTGTAATAGAAGAACACATGGAGGCGTGGAGCGGTTAGTGTGCTGCAGAGAGGGGTGCACAGATCCCCTGCCCCACTGTTGGTAACAGTTCCTGGGGAGCTGACAGCTCAGGGGGTGACAACCTGCTTTCTACCTGAGCTTCAGTGTTACCATAGAGGTTTGGGCACATAGCAAAACACTGCTGAAACAAAGCCTGTTGTGCTTTTGTTGTCTACTAATTCATTAAGTTAGACCTCCTCTGGACTTCCCCGGGCTTACCCTGACCTGTGATGAGCACAGAAACTGGTTTATTTCTCTAGAAAAGGTGGAAGACCATGGGAATAAGCTGCACCTTTTTAATATTGTGATTGTTTACTGTTATATGCAGCCAGAAAGGGGTTAAAGCAGGACTATGGATGGACTCGTGGTGCCCCAGGCTCTTCCAAGGGCAGTCTGTGCACATGCAGCCCTTTCTCTCACCCTGCTCACTCAAGGGCCAGCTCTGTCTGTAGCACAACTCCCACTGAAGTTGCTGTGGGATCTGCTAAAGCCAGTATACCAGCACCATGCCCTAATTTCTTTTGCAGTCACTGCCTGACTGGGTATAACAAAAAGGCTGCCTTTGAAGTATCTACTTACAAGATAACATGTGAAACATATCCATGCTCTTGGGAGTACCTTAGATCTAACCAGTGAATCTTTCTACTGCAAAAAATTAAAACATCCACAGATGATGCATCTCAGCTTTGGTGCCATCTGAACCAGCCCAAAGCCACTGGTTTATATGCTGAATCACCAACATGGCTGCAGAGGGTTTAGGGCAGCAACCCTGGGGGCAAAGGCTGTCTGTACAGATGGACTGTGCTTGGCTCTGTGTGCACCCCACCAACAGGCACCATGAAGTCTCTGTCCCCCACGTTTGCATCTGACTCTCCCAGAGATGTATCACTGACCTTGTAAGCTTTTGTAGTTGGCTTATATTTTCTCTCTTTTTTACACTACAACCTGTTTTATTATGTTCTCATCTCCCTGAAGAGCCCAGGACTTGGTGCACCGCTCTTTCCCTGCCTCCTGCTGCAGTGAGAGTCTGGCGTTTGCAAGAGGGAAATCAGGAGAGATGTGTCCTTGCAAAGCTTTCTCTGTAAGGAGAGAGGTAGGGCAGTCGTGAACTGTTGGGCCTCATTAAAAGGAGCCCAGACAAAGCCACAGGAATGGCAGAGACAACTGGATTCCCTTGGATTATTCTGCCCCTGAGCTTTTCCTGTGAGATGATTTTCCCTGCAGCTGCTGTGCCGTGCTCCCCTCGGCAGTGAGGAGAGCAGCTCCTGCTCTGGGCCTCCCTCAGCCTCCACCCTTCTGGAACTGCTTTTGGGAGAGAAAGTGCTCAGTATTCCTTGGATTTGGAAGAGTTTTAGGAATATGCCTGTACACTTTTTTACATTAGCAATAGCTGATTCTGGGAGATGAGCCTTATGCCTAGAAGAGTAGCACTGTTTGTTTCTTCCAGCTGTCTGTCCCATTGCCTCCACCTGCCTCAAACAGAGAATTTGGTGTTGCAGAGACAAACTCACCATGCAGAGAGTACTTTATTGTGCTGAAGCACAGTAACATGGGAAACACCTTGTATGTGGGAGCTATAAATGTCCATGTGGGTGTCCTGGGGTCGAGCTATCTGAACACTTCAGAGATGAGAGCTGAGACCTTGAATATAACTCCAGGTTTAGCAAAAGGCTGGTGAAGTGGCAGAAGGTCATGTGTGATGTGTTTGCAGGAGCCTGTGCTGTTAAAGACACCAACTGCAGTTTTTTGTGCCTGTTTCTGTGTGTACAAGGGAGCTCATTACCCAAACCAGAGCACGGAGTCATTTTCAGGGGAAGCAAACTAGCAGCGCTGCTGCTGATGCCCTCGTGACCTGGCAGCTCATTACAGCACAGGTATGGGAGAGCTGAACACATCCATCACACTGAGATTGGATCCCACGTCCTCGCTGTGTCCTGTTGAGTCACCCAGAGTTGTTTAGGTTCAGACCTGTTATTTTCACCCAACAAACAGCAGCCTCTAATGAGAAGAGGTCTCTTTCCTCCTCCCTGCTGCCTACTGCTTGGTCACTCCCAAGGTATAGTCTGAGGAGCAGTGAGCTTTAATGTGAGCTTTAATCCTCTAAAGGAGTTCTCTAAACTTTGCAAAACCAGGTGCTATGTCTAATTTCATAGAAGATACCTTGGAGATCCTGGTTATTGTGGTGTGGTCATTCTGGGTGGAGGAAACTCCCCGAGGTACTCAAGTGCTGGGGGTAATGCGGTCCCTGTCACATCTCTATTGCTTAAGCAAGGCATGGAAAATGACAGCAGAGAAATGCTGTGATGATGGCCAAAGGCACGTCAAAGCTGGGTACTGAACAACCTAATTATAGCTGTCTGGACAGACCAGCAAGCAGAGGATTGTTGTGTTAAAAAAGGCTGTGCTGGTGGTGCTGAGGGGGAATGTGTGCACAGGGCAAATATGCGCTCAGGACTCATTTGCGTGGCAAATGCATGCAGAGGATTCCTCATCAGGGACAGTGTCTTGTAAACACAACCAGAATTAATATATTGGGTAAATAAACTCCAAACGTACTCATCGATGGATTAAAAAAAGCTGCAAGAAACGGGAACCCTACAGAGATGAAAATGGAAGCAAAGTTCTGAGCTTGGTTTTACATACTCTAGTATGGCTCAAGAATAGATCCATGGAATTTGGTGGAGTGATGCTTATGAGACAGAAGTGTAAATGAGAGGAGTTGGCCCCTGCAGTCTGTCAGAGAGGAATGTGACATTACCGAGAGCTGTCCTTTATGTGTCTTTTCAACATGCTGGAAAACTGTGTACAAAATGTAAGCTTTCTTGATAAAAACTAATAAATTTTGCCAATTTTTTTTTTTTTAAATAATGTTTATAGCAAAGTATCTCCTTATTCCCTAGAACCTTCAGCCCTCAGTAGTCAGTGTGAAAGATTATGATGAGGCCTGAGAGTCCAAATTCCTTGACAGGCAGAAGTGGGTCCTGGGTTTGCAGTCTGCCAGACAGGCTGCCCATCTCCCCCTTTCTCCCCCAGACTATCTCTGAGCTGCTCCAGGGCTCTCTGGACTAATCTGAGTTCCCAGGCTACTCAGGCAGGCAGCTGCCAGCAGCATCTCCTTGCATGTTGTGTTTCAAATTCAGCCAAAGATCCCTCAGCACCCACATCCGGGTGTTGCTGAGAAACTAAACACTGCAGAGATCCAGCTGCGTGAAAAAGCATCAGGCTGTGGGTGTTCTGCCCCAAACCAGCACGTGGGGGTTACCACCCTACCCATTTTGTGAAGCTTAAATGCCTCTGTCCCCACCACCCAGATACATGGCATACATCAAACACTGTCAGCAAGACAGACTGGCTTTTGTCAGCATTTTGCCTTCTCTCCTGCGGCACCACTGAGGTGAGTGGGAATTGTAATCACTTTCTCCCCCTTCCTTCCAATTAGCGGTCCCTCTTTTGTGCATCCTAAAATTGGCCCCTTGTGACATTTGCATGTCTACATGGCATTAACATTTCCAAATTGGCACGGAGCAATGCCGTAGCTCAGCAACGCAACCACCTGAGGTGCTTGTTTTAGCTAAAATGAGGGTACACGTGTGTGCACTGGGGGGGGGGGTGTGGAGGGGAATGGCTGAGATGACTAATTGCTTGGGGATTTTAACCCAATTAAGACCAGTTAATGGACTTAGGAGGTGGATCATTTGTAAATATCATCAAATGTTGGAACTGTTTAATTGAAAAGAATCGGGAAGTTCCCAAGGTCTGACTTGACACGAGCTCCCATGGCAATGCTGAGCCCAGCCCAGTGCTCATTGCTGAGAGGCGTCTGGGGGAGAAACTGGATTTTGTATAATCATCTCTTTCCTGTACCTGGCAGCTGAACAGATTTTTTTTAGGACACTCCTCATCTTTTGGAGCAGAGGCAAAGCCGAGGTCCTGACCGTGTGTGGTCAGAGAGACCCCATGTTGTTTCAAGCAGTGGTGCTCTGGCCAGGTTCCAAATTGGGTAATTACATCATGTTTCCCTAAATTCCCTCTGTAGTTTCCACTGGATATACTTTTCTTTCTCACATCCTGCCCAAATCCATACTCCAGCCCTGTAACTAATTAATTTAAGTGCTTTGAAAGTATAAAACACTATGTAAGTGCTGTGAGTACTATTATTTCTAGTGACCCCCTGTGACGTTGGACAGCTGTCATGGGCCAGCCCCAGAGGTGGCTGTATCACAAAAGGGAGATCCTTTGGAAGAGCTTTAGGCTCATTTCAAGGACACTGTATAAACCTGCAGCAAAATAATATCCCTGGAAAAAGGAACAAACACATAGATTGGATTTATTGAACTTTTTAAAGTTTAATGCCAGTATAATCTCCTTCTCTTAATCTCCTTGAATGAAACAGTTTAACTAATATATTCTTGTGATGTTGATTCACTCTTATTTATATTACAGTTACCCCCACAGAGATTAGCATCTCTTTGCTCTAAGAAGTGTATAAACTGTACTAAGGGTTGGAGTTTATAATCCAAGTATATCAGATGGGCAAGGAGAAGAAAATAGGAGAACTAGTCACCCCAAACTAGAAAGCATGGCTGCATGGACCAACATTTTTAACTCCCCTTTGTAATCCAGGCTTTGGGTTAGCCAATTTGAAAAATACATGCAGGCAGTTTTTCAAGGTTGGGGCTTCTCAAAGAACAGGAGCAGGATGTTGCTTGGTTTAAATTTCCCTAGAAAGCTTCTCCTGGAGAGGCAGTGGGCAGAGGCTGATGCATAGACTCCTTTGGAAGAACCTTTGTGAAGACCAGCAGTTCTCCCTCCAGTTGCATTTGTCTGGCCAAGCACCAGCCTCAGCCAGGGCATCACTGAAATCTCTGTTCAGGCACCTGAGCTTGGAGTTGTTTTTTTCCAGTGGAATCAAATGTCTTCACTATGTAGAGGGATTATGACCTACACTGCTGGGATGAGGAGGTCACAGCAAAGGGGCACTCAGTTTTCTCAGTCTTTCTTCCTTTCTTTCCTGTGGAAAGCAGGACAGCAGAGGCTGCCTGGGTGATGGGGAGGGAAGGCAGAGCAGGGCTGGTCCTGCCCAGGATGAAGATACCGCAATTTTGTTGGCATGTGGCTCCAGGCACCCCAACTGCAGGACCCCAATTATTTATATTTTTTAAACTCTGGCCAGAGGAGGTGGGCTGCAGCTTAATTTTCCCTCAGAGCAAAACTCCAGATCCAAAGACACTCATGTTTCTTCACCCATTTGCCTCCCTTTCGTTATTCTATTTCCTGTGTGCCTAATGCAGCCTCACTGTTGTGAAGCCCAGGTTAAGGTCTTGAAGCCTAGTGGGAGGGAAACACAAGGGCCACAAATAACAGAAAACATGTCCTAGAAGCCTCTAAATCACCCTGAAACAGCTGTGACCGTTGTCCACAGGCTGTGGTGCCACTGGATATGAAGACACTTGTGCCAGTGACAACACATCTCCAAGACATTTGGCTCACTGCTGCTTTCCCTTTCTTGTGCTGACATATTCAGTCTTTTCACCTCTGTGTGATAAGGAATTGCCACGGGGAGTTGATTAACTTTGAGAAGAGCTGCTCCAATGTGCCTAAACACAGGGACTTAAATTTGAGGGACTTAAATAAATAATCTAGTTCTCAGCATATAGCCCAGACCACCTTGGGTCAGTTCTGTGTTTGGGTGTGCAGGAGTCTCTCCAGTCTACTTACCTGCTCCTGTACTTATTTATGCTTCTCATTCAATGACCAAGTGAATTGCTCCATAGTCTCTGTAATTATTATATTTCATGTTTTAATACAAAGGAACACACTTACTTCAAGGGGAGCTATTATTTTAAAGGGATGAAACCTAAGCCTGAGGAGATTGCAGGCGTGCAGTCTACCTTCTGTGTAGCTGCTCTGGTTATGTTGGCTTTATGAAACCCATTTTGCTCAGGAGGATGAACTGGATGTGAAAGGTTGACAATGACATTTAGAAGAGACAATCTGGCAAATAAGAAAGCATGAGAGTCTCCTGTGGACTGTTAAATACTAAATAAAATATGAATAGTGCTGTGTTATTACTAAAATGAGCTATTTTTAATGATTCCACTTATAGCCTGCCAGACCTCTGACGTGCCAGTCAGCCACAGCACTCAAAAAACATGAATAATAAAGAAAACAGTTTAAAAGTTGGCCTATATATTTAACATGTAGTCTAGCATGGGTCTCAGGTGTTGCTAATGAAGAAAGATAATTGCACAAAGAACTAACAAGAAATTCATGGATTTCTCCCTCCCACATGAAAGTTATTGATTTAATTTAGTGTAGTGATGCAGAGAAAAACCAAACAAGTTTGATTAAAATTTTCTGTGCTGTTTTTTATCACAGTAAGGGAGCTATACTCACACTAGATGAGGAAAAGGAAGTAATTTTCAGATTAATAGCCACTGAAGAAAATGCTCAACGAGATTTAGTAGAATTAAAAATTTTTGATTTAGCAGTCCAGGATAATTTGCACTCAAGAACTTTAAAAGTCTGGATGAGATTAGTGTCTTTGTTTAACAGATGTGAATTTTTAATAAACCTTGAAATAACAAGAAGGAGTAGCAGACCACAACAAATATGGGAATACAGTGTTCTAGCTGAGAGAGAGAGCTGAAAGGCAAGGAGGTCTTTTTGGCCCAAATCCAGCATCTAGCTGAGTGGATTCGTCTCTGAACAGGTTGCTCAAACAGTTTTCATCTTGGAAGGTCTCTCATCAACTTGCCAGGCTTAGCCAAAGGCAGAGGGTTAAATCTGTTCAGAGATTTGGGCATTTGCAAGGTAGCTGCCACACTTTCTGCCACTTGGTAAGACCCAGAGTGGCATCAAGGACCCAAGGCTGCCTGGTTTCTCCCCTGCACAATGAGAAATGGAAACCAAGGCAGCATTCCTAGATTGGAGTGAGTCACAGGATATACCTTGAATGGGACTGTGCCTTAAATACTGTCTGTGCAGGCATCAGCATCAGGGCTGCAAGCAGAGACCTCTTTCCAGTTAGGATCAGGATCCTGCTTTGCTCACCTGGATTATGCACATCTGACATGAAAAGAAAAGGAATTTAAGTCCCCTGTGATTATCAGACCAGAGTCTCTCACTATCATTGTTTCTGCTCTTGGAAAAGGCTGTGTTGTTTCCCAGTTCTGCTCTTCGGGCCTTTTATGTCTTTTGTGTTTGAGTTGCAGTGGAGAAAACACAGACATTGTGCTGGAAGCAAGGATCAGGACCCAGGAGTGGGCTCGGTGCACTGCAGGAATTGTACAATGTGTTTCTCGAGGCCCAGAACATATGTTGATCCCCTTACTGACAGGGCTGCTCCTTTCCCTGTGGTGGTATTCCTCCTCCTTCCTCCTCCGACTGCAACATCACAGAGTGCAGCTCTGGCAAACCCTGCTGTGCCCCTGGGGCAAGGAGGATTCTGGGTTAGCAGATCCCCAAGCCCTGAATCAGGAAAGCAAGTGTTAACAGGGCCAGGAAGCACCCTGGGGATGTGTTAGTGCTTGGGAGCATCCTTAAGGAAGAGAAAATCACCACTAGGGATAGATAAAGAGCTGTGGTGACATACAGCACTGGAAAAAAATGCCCTTTTGGTCCCTTTCCTGTTCTCAGTCCTTCTGTCTTGCAGAGGGAAGATGCCTCCATATGGTCCTGGCAGAGAACCTGGGAGTACTGCGTGAGAGGTGTGATTTCAGAGAGGAGCTGATGTGCTCACCTGTGTGCTGGGCTGCCCCAAGCCTTTGTTTCTGTGGTACTGGGGGTGAGTGAGGAGCCAGAATTCCAGTGGTGTAATGTGCCCTTTGCACCTCCTTGATTCTCTGTGTGTCTGTCTCTTTTTGCACCTTTTCAATCCCTGCTGCTCAGGTAAGAGAACCACATCAGGAGCTGAAATGACAGAAATGGGCCAAGTTATCCCCACACTTTGCCCAGATTTGCTCAAAGATGAGCTGTGGTTGTTACAGTTCCTTATGGAAGTGCAGCATCTTCCACGAGTCGTGGCCGGTGAGCTGGTGATTTATGCACATACTTGTATTTTTCCAGGGCTTTGACCAAGACCTTGTCTCCATCCAGAAAAATTAAGGTGGATGATTTCCAAACCAGACATTCATGAGTATTATCTTTATTTATGTGAGAACTTCCACAAGCCTGAGCTCTTTACTGCCATTGCACTTGTAGTGCCTTTAATGGCTGTAGGTGCATAACAGGCAGACCTTCAGAAGAACAGCATCATCACTCAAATTCAGTAATCCTTTTCCAAGCAGATGTTGAAGGATTTACCAGGACCTTATGATATGTACACCTGGAAACCTCTGAATTTGATTTAAAGGGGCTCACAGGGTAGTAATTAACTCAGAACTGCCAAGCACAAATATAGTTCAAGGAAATAATATTTCAGCTTTTCAGTGCTTAAATGGAAAAATGAATTCATCACTGGCAATTACTGAGTTAAAAATTTAACTCATGACTTGAAATACGCCCACACAATCTTGTTTCCAAAGCTTTCATTAACTGAGCTAATAATTACTACTACAATTAGGGATGTGAGGCATTAAAAAGTCCAAGATGATAAAACATATGTAGTTATTTTAAAAAATTCACCAGTCAGTTTTGCAGTGTGTAACAAATTCACCTTGTCTCTTGTCTGGAAATGTTCCATATCCACCCAACTACTCATCTTTTTGGACAGTAAAACCATGTCATGTGCTGACACAAAGCATCCCAGGACAGCCCCAAAACAACAATTTGCTCTGTCTCCTTGTGTTTGCCGGGGGAGGCTGTGGATGCCATCAGGGGTCTAAATTTGTGGAAAGGCTGTTTTTTTCTGGAGGATATGAGTGAAGATGGTATGTCTGATGGTTTCTGATTGGGTCTTGTAGCATCATGGATGGGATTTTTTATTCATTTCCTTGTTTTTGTCCTGTTTCATAAAGGCGATTCAGTGTTGGTAATTGAAGGAATGACATCAAACACTAAACTAGGCCAATACTGGAATCTCAAACAATCGTGTCTTTATGGCAAAACATCTCCCCCCAAAGAGGCGGGTTCTCAGTCAAAAGGAAAGCTTGGAAAAAGGAAGATGTGGGTTGGAAGGGAGTCACGAAGATGCAAAGGGTGTCAGTGAACTGTTTGGGAGTTTGCCTTTTGGAGAAGAAGGAAGGGGGGTGAGGGGGAAAGGACTCTTTTTTAAATATTCAGCATGGTATTCTCATTGTACAACTAGCCTGGCTTCAAGGAGAAGGGTTAACTAACACACAAACTGAGGGTTTAGTCAGATCTTAAACAGATACTTTGTTCTTTTGGGTTTGTTAGCATAATTATTTCTTGCCAAGAAAACATGGAAAAATGCTGCTTTGCATCAATGCAAAGTGATTTCGGTTTTTTTTTTTATTCTTTGACTTTTGGTTTAAGGCACTGAACAAGAAAAACAGTTATTTGCAGGGCTGTGGTATTTCTTGGGAGATTACCCAGTGCCAACTACCCAAGGACATGCACACTCACCCAGCAGAGTTTGCACAACCTCTCCCACAGCGAGACAGTGGAAACAGGGATGCAGCTTCTGGGAGTGATGAGGACTTGCCCTGTGTTCCTGTAGTACCATCCATGTTTGTGAAGTGTTCCTGGGTGGATAACTGAAGGCATTTGCCACAGTGTTGTACAGTCTCCTTTAGGAAGAGAATGAGAAAGCACTGATCTTGATTTTGTTTAGCGAAAAGCAGGGTGGCAGGGAACCAGAAATAAGATTCCCGGAGAACGTAATGAATGAAATGGGTTATTTGGAAGTTGTTCTGCAGCTATTTCTTCTTTTCTCCTTTGAATGATATATGTGTACGTGCATGTACAGAAGTGTGTGTATAATTCAGCAGCCGTAGGCAAGGGGAACCAGGAAATTCACAGGGCTGTGGCAAAAGGCAAGAAGTTGGGAGGGGGAGGCAAATGCACCCTGAGATCCTCTCTCCCTCTGTGCCCATGGGCTGATGGATGCTCTGGGATACAGCTTTGCTTTTGAAGTGGGGATGGACTTTACACAAAATCTTAACTTTATGGCTTGTCTTACCTTTTCAGCTCTTTGGAGTTGGCCAAAAGTGTGCTCACATCACAAATTCTCACCGAGCTGGTCTCACAGTGGGAAAAAACCCCAGTTATTGGCAATTCCTTTAGTATAAAGCTTCAAGGATTTTGGTAACAACAGGAAAGAGAGATGGGCTTAAACCAAAGTCAGAACATGTCTAGGCATTGAAATGCTCTGGCCTTGTTTTTCTTGGATACTGCAGCATGTCTTTGTGGTAACAGTCATTAGGCAAAGCATTTGCAATAATTTATTTGATGCATTTTGTCCAATTTTACTCTTCCTAATTATACTAAAAGAGTGTTTGATGTCTCTGCATTTTATTTTTTATATTCAAATCAGATCCAAAGCATTTTGCCAGCATATTCCTTCCTGTTGGGGCTATGGATAAACTATTTCCTCTGATTATTTACTATTTAGTAGTCATTCTTCCAAATCCATGATTGAGAAGCCATGTAATCTACTACTAATTTTCATCCTTGGCTGACTCTTAAAAAACCTACAGAGAGGAAAAGAGATTTCCAGCTTTCCCTAGCAGCCCAACTCAGTAGGAGTTGTTCCATGAACTTGCTTTTCCAACCTCAACAATTCTATGATCTGTGGTATTTCTAGAAAACTTTTCAACTAGCATTTTTACGACCACAGATCTCTTATAAATATTTGAGGAAAACCAATAAAAAGGGTCACAAACTGAAGCAGTTTCATGGGCTTTGCTCACATCACACTGGTATATGTTTTCCAAGCTGTGATGTTGATGGCTTTTCATCTGATTCATCTGATTTCCATATAATAAGAAAAAAGGATTGTTTTTCTCTAACTGTAGGCAATTGGATGAGCCATAAGTCAGAATTAAAATATGATTATCTGTTATGAAGATCTCATATTCCCTTCAAACTTTCATTATTTACAATCCTTTTCTTGGTGACATTTCAGTTCTCTGGAAATTATGTTCTAAATTGTACCTAACATGCTCACCACCCACATGTAACACATGCAATAAGCTTATGAGATATAAAGGGTGAATGTTTCCATTTTAAATTTGATTTTTAACGAGATTTTGGAGTGTAGGGTGAGTATTTTGCTAAAATATATGGCAGAGATTGCACAGTAAGAATCTAGCAGGGCTTTCAGTGGCAGTTCCCCCCTAACTGTGGAACCCCAGAACTTCCCCACAGCTTTACCACCGTCACCACATCAACTCCTTACTCCCTTGAGCACAATTTTCTTGAAAATGAAACCATGTTCCTCCTTTTTCAGAAGAAAACTTCACAAAACATATGTTGAATATGTTGAGGGGAAAAATAATGGAAAACTTAAATTGGATCAAAGTCTGATCTCTGTTTATTTGGCGTGACCCTGAAGTAACTTCATGGAACTGAAGCCAAGGACTCCAGTCATTCTGCCTTTCCTTAGTTGTAAAGGAGCTCAGAACTGACTTATTATCTACTGGAAAATATGCTGCTGGAGGTGATTTTGTCTTTGCTTTCTGGAGAATAACTCGCTTCTTTACTTAGAGCAGGTCTGAAAATCAGAAGTCTACAGACGACATACCTGTCATCATAAAAGATTTATATAAGGGTATTCCTTTCTAATTTCATTCCAGCAGCAGCATTGTCTAAAATCTATTTCCATAGGCTTAAAAAACTGGCTTCTGAGTCTAGTATTTAATGCACTGTTCACTGCTAAGTCCTTATGGGAACTGGCAATATTGAAATTATACTATTCCCATACAGCAACTGCAGGCTTTCCAGCGGGCTGAGAGACTTCCTGGAAAGACCATACGGATTTCACTTGTCTTCACGTTAGGAAAGTATTCCCATTTTATACACTAGTGTCCAGATTCTCAGCAAGCCTCTGCTGTTTACAGCCACAAAATTTGTCAGCTCATATGTCTGAATGCTGTGATATCATAACAACGGATGCACTAGAAATTCCCCGAGCAGCTCCATAGTTACATCTCCCATGTCCAAAAGACAGCTGCAGAACGTGCTCATTACTGCACAGTTGTATTCAAAGAACTACTGCACCCCAAATACCACAGATAGTGCTGCAAAATCATGGGGCTTGGTGTTTGTTGACACAAACAGTTTGGGAACTGGGGCTCACACAGGCCTGGCTGGAGACTCCAGGGTCAGTGCTGTGTCAGGATAGCATGTAGGGACAACGCGAGGTATGAACTTTCCTGGGAATTATTTGTGTTACTGTAACTCTCATGGCTGCTAGTGAAGATTAGATCCCGCTGAGTGGAGAAGTGCACCAAGGTGTCCCAGCCTTAAGGAAGGGCTGGTGGGAGCAGCATGGGGTTGCAGGGTGCTGAGATGCACAGAGGCAGAGGCAGGACTAAGCCCACATTCCCTGTTTTTTTAAGTCTTGGCTCTGAGACAATCCTTTCTCACTTCTAAATTTTAGAGCACCCTCATCTAGATTTTCTTCAAGCCTGTGTCTGTACCACTCTCTATAAATAGTCTTTGCTTTCAGCAGCTTGGATGAAAAAAAAAAAAAGGAAGGGGTATGAGCTTTGCTGCAGAGCTCACAGAGCTCGCCTCTTCAAAACACTCTAGTTAGTGGGAAGGGGAGGAAGTAATGGGCGTTTGACTAAGTTAATGTACTTGGTGAACCACTGGAGAGCTGCCAGCTCTCATTTTTAAATAAATGTCAACATTAATTTTTTAAAGTTTAAATGCATATTTTGCATTTTTGCTCTCAGCTCGCTCTGGTGCTTTCTGAGGAGCAGGAGCCAGTATGGCCGGGCCTCCCTGGGGAGCTCCCACTGGAGGCAGCTGGGAACAGGTGCTTGGAGCTCTGCTGTTCCCATGGCATTTGCTACGTGGGTGTAATTCCTTCCTTGCAGAGAAAGCCTTACCTGCTGCTTAATTCACTTTAAAAAAAAAAGGAAAAAAAAAAAAAAAGATTTTGCGTCTTCCCAGTGCTGTTTATTCCCTTCAGGTGATAAGAAACTGAACCCAAGCAGAGTCCATGTGTAACAGATATCAGCACAACAGTATATCTCCTATAAATAGGGTCACTGTAGCTATGTCAGAGCTTAGCTGAGCACAGATTTAATTTAATTGAGGTATCTTTTAGTGTCAAGGCCATCTGTTTAAAATTAGCACTATGATCTTTCTAGGCCTTCTTCAAAATTGGGACGGTCCAGAATCCATGCCCCTTAAGGGCTTTTGGGTGGGCAGACAGCACCCAAAGTTCTAAGGAGAAGGATATTTTTCTAAGGTTGAAGTACTCTTTGGAAAGCTCGTAGGCAGCAGTAAAAAAAAACCAGTGACAAGGGAGTTGTGCCATTCACTGGGGACTGCAGGGAGGTATTTGGCAAGAAGGAGGGCTATGGAGGGTAGTGCAGAAGCAAGGTGTAAGCAAGCTGTTCCTTGGCACAAAAGCAGGAGCAAAGGTATTTCCAGATGGCAGCGTGAGGGACCAGCTGCAGAGAGGGGAAGGAGCAGCCCTCTACGAGGAGGATTCCCCTGGCCCCGGCTGAACCTCCAGCGCAGCTGTGGAAGGCAGGACCAAGGAAAGCAGCTGCCTCCTCCCTCGAGCCGATGGCTTGGCTCTGCAAGTTGCAGGATTTGCAAGGTTTTTCCCCAGGACAAGGTCTCCCTGAATAAGAGTGTTAAGCTGGCTGATGTTCATGTCTCCTCTCCCCTCCCCTTGCTGCATGATGCAAGCCAAGGTCCTCAGCTGTCAGGTCTCATAACCTGAGTGCCTTCAATCACCCCACCAAGGGGGACAGGAATTACATGGGTTTGATTTTATCTCCGTGGCACTGTCATGTATGAGCCTACTCAGCAGCTGATTTCAGTATAGATTTGCTAAATAGTTTTTGGATTAAATGGGTCTGTTACACCACCTGGGAATGTACCACTCAGTACATGAGCTTTCCCTTCTGTGAAAAGCAAACACTACAGGCTTCTTCCCAAAATCAACAGCCATATCAGTCCCCTTGGCCACCACAGTTGTCTCCTTCGCCCCAGGGAGAAGAGCACACTGCGCTTGCATCCTTTTCTACCTGGCCTGCCTGGAGACATTTCCCAGCCCCCACTGCACTCCCTCTGTGCCTGTCCTTTTCAAAATATCAGCAGAATTTAAAGGCAGAGCTTGCAGTAAAAAAGAGCTGTGTCTTAGAAAAAAGAGCACCTTTAATCACAGTTTGCAATGGCAGCTTGCACTGTAAATAATAGTTGTCTTAAAATCATACTGCTCCTGTTCAGCACCCTCTTCTGTGACAGAAATAGCACCCAAAAGGCAAGGCAGTGACAGTGCTCCAGCCAGGAGCTCTCCATTTATAGATGCTGCTTGGGACAAGAAGCAAAAACCTACCTGCATCCCACAGTAGTGTGAGCACAAGTTGTCTATGTCTGAGAGGTCACAGTGGGCCAGTGCCACTAAAACATTTTTCCTGGGTTTAGGCATTTTTTAATCACGTTCTAGTCGATAATTCCTCTCCCAATAATGAAACCCTGTCCCCAGGCACATGTGTCAGAATCATGAGAGTTTGTGTCCAGCTTTGCATGTCATCCAAAGTGCCCTGCAAGCCTTGTGTCCCCCAGAGCTTTCCTGAAAAAACTGCCTTTGGACTGGCTGTAACGCCACAAAATGCTGCATTTCTGATGAAGCAGCATACCTGGTTCATGTAGTTTTGGTGGAAACACTCAGCCACGCTGGGACAATGGTCTGTAGCCTCCATTTACCTCCACCTTGCCCACTTCACCCAGCTCAGCCCCATGTCGGCTGAGAGCTGAGCAGAACCACCTCAGCTTTTCCCATCACCACTTCCCTGCCTTGACTGAGCTGAGACATCATTTCCCTGAGCACTTGTCTGTTTGCAGCTCTGCCTGTGATGGCTGCTGCAGTTTCCAGGAGAAGAGACATTAAACTGAGAGTGAATTACCCACATTCATGCCATACTTCTGTGGCTGATGGCACAAGTGACCTGCCCAGGGGAAGATGGGGCCACAATGAGCGATGAGCCCCTCTGACTCTCTGAGTCACCTCAGTGAACTGCAAAGGCTGAATAAATTCCTTAGCCCTGATGGAGTTTACCCCAATGACTCCAGGCTGCAGATGTTTTCTATTTCTCCTTTTGAACTTGCATTTTAATATAAGCCAAAGTCATTATTAATTCCTTTTTTAAGCTAAAATGAAGATTATTATGACTGTCAAGTATGCACTAGCACTCCTTAAAAGCAAGTATTTTATATAGCACCTTCAGATTAATATATATGCAAATAGGATATTACAGATTAATTAGTATGCAAATTAATCCATGTGTTATTTGTGTCTACATATATCTTTCCAAGCCTACTGCCTGGATGGTAAGCAGGTAGCTTGTATACTTGTTTATGAACCCATATGTATTACTCCATGGTAGCAGGGAAGATGTGCATGTTATTTCATCTGCCTCTGCCTGAAGATACAACACTGGAAGTTTAAAGGATCTCTCATATTTTTCAAACTAATTTTTCATGCCAGTAAATTTTTGTAACTGAGCTGCTGATCTCCAGCTAAATTCGTGTAGTTAGATTTCAAAGTATCACCTTTTCCAAATGAAATCATTAGTGGGACACCATTTACTGAGTTCAAATCATCAGAATCTCTGCGAGATGACAGATTTTACCCAGGTCATTATAACAACAGCAGCAAAAGCTGCAGGCAGGTTATTTGTAAGTGCAGGAAAGAAAACCCAGCATTATCAAACCTAAAATGACTTGGGAGCAGCTGTTCCCAAAACAGCAGGTCAATGAATAACAGTGGGAATGACATGAGCAGCTGTGGCTGGAGGTCCTGCACAAGAGCCGCTTTCCTCGTGGTTTCCCTTGGATAAGCAGGGGCCATATCCAGCCACTGAATCCTGGGAAAGTTCACCTACATGGTAGGAGGTGCAAGGAACAGAGGTGAGAACCCTAGGGGATGACTGTTCTGAGAGGTGCATTTCCATCCCATTTGTCTTTCCCAAACCCCAGATCATGTTCTCCCCTCCACATCCTACTTATCCCAGAGAAACATGGAGTTTGGCTGCAGATGTTAAAAGCTGGAAGCTCAAGGAAGACATTTTTAGGGTCTTCACGTGGCCTGAAGAGCTCTCATGGTATATTCCCTGCATCATTTTCTTCCTCCTTTCTAAAACAGTGTGGCTGATCTCTCAGAGCATCTGGAGCAGCAGTCAGCTTTTCCAAAGCCTGTTGCCCCTGCCTTGCATCACTCAGCACATCAGCAACATGGGGCCAGTCTGGTGGGAGGCTTCAGTACAGCCAAGTGTAATGATGAGCTGTGGGGTGGACAAGCCTTCTGTTTAATTTAAGAACCTTTTCTCTGTGTTTTGAGCCCAAAAGCGAAATCCCTGCATCCTAGCTTCATTTCACTGACTCATTACTTTATAGATCATCTCAATAATCTGATTCCAGAGCTCCCACACTCTATTCCCACTTCTCCAACCATCAGCCAAGAGAGCTGGGTTAAATTTCTTGCAGCACAGAGGGGACTAGAATACACTATGCAAGAATCTAATTAGCAGTCTTTTCCTTTTACAACATATTGAAGTTTTCTAGGCACTGAGCCATATTCTTCCATAGCTTTTCTTCTTCCCTCCCCCTCTCTTTTCTTTTTTTTTGGGTAGCTCCTAATTTTTTATTAAAGGATAACAGCATTATCGACAGTGCAAGATACTTTCTTGCATACTGCTAAGCGTTAAAAAGGAAAATGTCAGATATACAAGATAAAAGTAGAGCTGAGGCAGCCAGGCACATTTCAGGAGCTACACTTAACAGCCATGATAAAAGCTGCACCAGTAATCTGCTTTTAACCAGTTCCTGTCTTGGGGCTTTCCTCCAGAGATATTCAGTATTACCTGCCTAGGACAGGCAATAAAACTTTCAACTTTTCTTCATTGTTTCTGGAGAGGTACTCTTTGGCCTGAGTTTCCTGCTGCTAGGAGTTGTTCCCAAAAAAGTGGAAGCATCTCTTTCTGTCTGTGTGTCCCTCAGGCCAACAGCAATTAAAACTTGTTTGGGCATAGGGTATGTGTTCAGCTGAAGTGCAATCGCTGTGATTCACCTGAAATCCAGAGGAAAACCCTGTGCATTGAATTGTGAGCCTTTTAAAGACCTATGTTTTGGTTTTGAGAGCTCATCACCGACCATCTAGAGCATGGATGGTCCATGTGGATCACAATCAATCAGTGAGTGGAGTGAAGAGACGTGGTCATTCAACAGCTCATTCATTGCCACGGGAGCTTTTCCCTTCCCCTGACCGTACTGAAGGAGAGTGATTGTGGGCCTTTCGTCTCCATGCCCTTCATCCACCCAGTGTGAGACTTCAGTTCTTTTCTCAAAGCCTTAATGAGTGCCCTGGGCAGCCAAGTTAGAGGTTTTTCCATTGTCCCAACCAATGTTTAGCAGCTCCCACAGAAATGACCCAGGCAGGTTCACCTTGAAGAGCTGGTGGTGTGCTGGGCCATTTCCAACTTGCCTCCAACTGGACCTACTTCTAAAGGATTTGATTAAGTTCTGACTGAATTCAATAGTAAAATTGCTATTAAAACCTAGTGGAGCAGGCCACGTGGTAACAAATGCTGGATTTTAATTTATTATAATGATACCAAAGCTAATGCTGTCTTTCAAATGAACCCCCGGAATGGTGGCATAAGAAAGAGGTGAAAAGGAGAAGCGAAAAAAATGCTATTAATTCAGAGACAGATATATTTATTTCAAGTAGATTATTCTTAGAAACACTCATAGCATTATTTACAAGAATACTTAAAAAATTGCAGTGCTACAAAACTGAGATTCATCACTGAGGTAAAACATTTCATTATTATTTCTCAAATCAATTCCCCCAGCAGAATATGAATTACAGGATTTCAGCCAGCCTTTTCAAGAAACCTCTTTTAAAAATTTACATAGCTTATAACAGATTGCCAGAAATATTGCAAGCAGCCATTAATTTACTCCTAGCCAATTAAAGCCTATGCTAACACATGCACTGATATGCACACACTTGTTCCTAATTTTTCTTCTGCAGTTAAGCATGAACAAAAAGACATGCCTTAGAACTAAAAAGAATTTGAAGGCATTTTCATGCTTTCTTTTTTTCAGGCTCAAGGGCAAATGTGCCTTTGATAAATATCACTCTGTTTTTTCTTCCAACAAAGAAATGTCTTTACAAATCACTAAATTTTTTTCTGCTGTTGATTGGCAGGCAGATTTGCAAACAGCAGAATACCCTGCAAAACAATGTCTCCTTGAGCTTTTGAGTTTAAATTGTTAGGGGGTTAATTTAATTAATTTATTAAGGATACTAGGTTGAAGAAAGGTATGGAGTGAGGGATTTGGGGTCTTTTGTATTACTGAATTGGCAAGATGTTTTACAAAAATAATGACAACCCCTAGTGTTCTCATGGGAGCTCTGATTGTGAACCCCTTTATTTGCATTTATTGCTGGTGGAGGTGGTGTTATTTTAGTTAAATGTCATCAATTAGTAGTAATCTACATACCCAAGAGGTGAGTGCAATAAACTTTTATCAACTATAATATCAGCTTCCTCACGGGGGGAAGCGGAGGGGCAGGGACTGATCCTGTCTCTCTGGTGACGAGTGACAGGACTCAAGGGAATGGCCTGAAGCTGTGTCAGGGGGACTTTGGGTTGGATATTAGGAAAAGATTGTTCACCCAGAGGGTGGCTGGGCACTGAACAGGCTCCCCAGGGCAGGGGTCACAGCGCCAAGGCTGACAGACCTCAAGAAGTGTTTGGACAACACTCTCGGGCACATGGTGGGATTCCTGGGGCTGTCCTGGGCAGAGCCAGGAGTTGGAATTTGATCATCCTTTTGCCTTCCAACACAAATCTGTGAACTGGGTCTAGAGGCTGAGAATTTTTACATATTTCTGAGAAAGAACGGATTGCAAGGAGAAACACGTCCTCTCTCAGCTGCGTGTCCCACTGAGTGGCTGGGGTGTGTGTGGTTTGTTATATGAGCATCTCAGGGCTGAGATTCACCTGGTCCACCTGCAGCCAGTCTGCAGGAGCCTTGGTTTGCCCTGCAGCTCAGCCAAGGGAACATCTCTGAGTCAGTGCAGCTCACGACAGAGCTGTAGGAGTGCACGAAGGTTGGCATGGCCTCTGAGGGTTCATCCTTCATCCTCATTCTCCTCGCCAAGTAAAAGTCAGTGTGAAAATTGCACTGCAAATCTGTAGTCACCCTTGAGAGTGATCCATCTGAGCTGCTGGCTGTGTTCCACAGGGCAAGAACTGGAGCTAAGCTTTTTCCAAATTATAACAAAACCCAAGGAAGACAGATGAGGTTTGAAACATTGTGATCCATGCTGTGAACTTTCCACTACGTCTCAGCTCAAACCATAATGTTATGATCAGCATAAAAAGGCTTGAAATACTGGATTTACAATGGAAATACTGCCTTGTGCCCCCTACTATACCTGGAGGTGTCCACAAACTCATATACTGATAGCATTAAAAGGTGTCACAAGCCTCTGGGGAAGGCACCATGATTATTTTTCCTTCTGCTGTGACAAGGCTTGCCACCCTTCCACATCCATTAGTACTACAAATTTCAATAGGAAAAAGAAAATCAATTCCACTTGAATATCATTTTTGATGGTTGCTCTAACTCTTCTGATGGGCCCAAACAAAAGACTCCAGTTTAATGTGTGTGTATTTTGAGCTGTGCCCCTTGCTGACCCTCCAGTTTAATTTCCGTCCTTCAGATGAGATGAATGGAGCGTGAAACAGGTCATATCTCAAAACACTGACACATGGGTTACAGACAGAACTCACAGGCAGGAGAGACAGCCAGTCTGTAGATTAAATCAAAGCAGTTCTGAAGAGATGGGAGGTCAGCGAGGGCCAGCTTTGACATTTGATAGGACCTAGTGATCAATCTGCTCTTTCTTGAGTCTTACAGGTTTCTTGATGACAATGCTTCTTAAAATAAACAAACGAAGCAACCAACTCAAATGGGACATCTTCAATCTGCCAAAGGAGCTTTGGATTGTGCAAGTGATAAGGATTAATTATTATCAAAGATGATAAGAATTGTTTAAGCAGCCAGCATGGAAGTTAGTGTTTTTTAATTGCAAGCATTTCAGCTACTTGCAGTGGTAAAAATATTTTGTAGGGCATGTATTATATCACTGTGATTTTGGTAATAATCCAAAAAGCATGATAACAAATCTTGGTTGTTATGGCACTTGGGAGTAATCAGAAGGAGTCCCTGATTAAAAGCCTCCTGTTACATTGAAAGGAAGAATGAGGTGATATCCGGGCCTCTGATGAAATTTGTTCCCTGCTGACTCATCCCTGCCAGGATGATTTATCTGGAGGGAGTAGGAACATCCCTGTGAAGCAAATGTTTGGCTTTGGGCATGGACCATATTTCAAGAAATTAAGCAATTTTGCCCATAGGAGGAAGCTCCCCACTGTCTTTGTGGACTTTAGTGCCTGGGCATGTTTATGCAGCAAAGTTTGTCAGAGCAGTATTTGCAGCATTACATCAGAGCTGATTTTGCCCCTCTGATGTACATGATAACTTTCCCACAGGTAGAGCTCATTGGGAAATCCTCCATTTCAATGTTTTCAGAGACAGCTTTAAAGTTTTCTGGGAGAATATACAGCCGAGGAGTGTTTGTCATGACCAAATGGAGCTGTACTCTCATATAGTCACAAGAAGATTGTTTCAGTTCTATTTTTCCATCCTTATGAAAATAAATGATATGGTTTCTTACTCCCTTCCTTGCTTCATGCAAGAATTGGAAATACAGGATCTATTTCTGAGGTTGGCTGTGGAATCTCATTAGAGATCATTCCGAAAATATTGTTTTTCAAGAAAATATTAAATTTAAGAAAGACTGCCAGAAGTTTCCTTTTGGAGCATGAAAGAAAAATAGATGCAAAAGCCTTATTTGATGTCAAGGGACGTACTGTAATGAAATGGAGAAGAGCTGATGAGGAAAGCAGGATTTGGAAGTTGGTTTAGAGAATTGTGAATTTCCCCAATGAGCCACAAACTTCCCTGTGTGGTTTTAGCCTCTAGCTCATGGTTCATAGGCTAGGGCTAACATTTCCTTACCTTGGGGGATAAACTCCTTTCATCTACAACGATATAAAGGCAGGAGGTACTGCGGTGATGGAGAAGCATATAAGTAACTTGACAGGCAGAGTAATGGGCCTGTGTTTCATTGCTCTGCTAAATAAGACTCCCTGGGCATCCCTGGACACACACTTTCAGGAGAAATGAAAACGTCAGAACAGCTCGGTGCTGCCGCAGAGATTCAGCCGAGCTGTGATCTCAGAGTCGCTGAGAGCGGTCAGTGCCATGTGAGGGCAGGGCTGGGCAGGGCTCTTGAGCCAGGCAGTGGCCATTAGAAGATGTTAACTTTCACCACAAAACCCCACCACTGATGGTGAGAAGGTAGGAGAAGGGAATTTGCTAATTACAGTTGGAGAGACGGAGCAAGAAACCCCTGAGTTCCTCTCTCACCTTGCCATTCAGTCTCTTCTTGACCTGGACCGTGGTCTCTGGGCATCTCTAGTTCTAAAAATCAGGTTAGGAGCCTCTTGGAAATAAGGTCCATCTGCATGACTGCCAGTGTGCCCATTCTGAGCCAGTCAATACTCACCTCCCTCACAAAGGTCTAGAGTTCAATACTAGGATGGTGCATATAGGATGGTAAATTATTAGGGTTACATGAAAGCACTGCCTTATAGTGGTTGAAGAATAAGTTAAAATAATGCTGTAAATTAACATCTTACATATATTTCAGTCCTCTCTTCTTTATATCTATTTCTTTTATTGGGGTCCTGCACCAACCTTGCCCACACAGTGTACTGTTGGAATCTCCTCTAGTGCTTACCCATCTTTTTTTCTCCATGGTAGCCCATATCCTCCCTGTTTTCATCAGTTGTTTCAGCATAATGACTTGTATAGGGCCATTTTTTTTCATCAGGATATCCCAAATCAACACTAGATCTGTGCTTGGGAGGAAGAGGGATGTAGCAAGGTTAGTGAAGTCACCAAAATGCCGAATATGTATTCCCTGTGAAGAACACAGGTTTGTTTTTCATTAAGAACTCAGAGCAAATGCTGTGTGTTTAATAAGAGATGCATAGAGGGAATACTGTTTGTGATCAGTGATTTGGAGAACATTTGTGAGAGCCTCAAAAACATCATGAGGAGCAAGAGGCTATTTTAAGCTAGAAGTATTATCCTGGGGGAGGGACAGAGCAGCACACTTGGCTGGGGAGAAGAGCCCCAGAGCAGCCAGCCCTGGATTGAAGCTCAACCACTGTTTCAGCTGAGGCTCTGAAACAGCTCAGAAACAATCTGGTTAAATATAATGTGTGGCTGCATTTTATTGCTTCATTTCACTTTATAGGAACTCTGCTCTCCATATCATAATTGAGAACTTAACCCTTCACCCACTGAAATAGAAGGTTGTCTTCCTTTCCAAGCTGGCAATGGTGTGCAGAGGTAAATCCAACATCTCTCATGGGTTTAGTCCCCAGAGGGTTTGCAAGGAAAGCAGTGAGCAGCACTGCAACCAGATCCTCAGGGAGCCTCCATTCAAGGGCAGATCAAAGGCTGGGGTTGGGGTGGGCGGGGGGGGGAATGGGAAAGGTGGTGCTTTTTCAAGGAACTGTGAATTGTTTCCTGCAAAGCTAAAAGAATTAGCTTTGGGCTAGTAGAGGTCAAATGCCAAGACCTGGAGGACAGCTTTTACTAGGAAGTGATGTCCCTGTCTCCCTGGAGAATCAAGAACGTGCAAAAGATGTGCCCCAGCAACAGGTACCTCTCTTGTGTCACGATGTTCCTGAGCAGCCTGCAGAAATACTTTGACTGCCTGCAGGTTTTGGGCTTTACACTTGAGAGCCTGGGGCGTTTAACACGTTGCCTCCCAACACTTTCCTTTGCTGTCCTCAGGCTCCAGGAGATGAGCACTGGCATTAAAAGTGAGCAGTGCGAACCGCCTGCAGGCTCCTCAGATGCCCCCTTCTTCCACAAAATCCCCAGTCCACCTCATCTTCAGAGACTACTACTAAGAGTGTTTCCATTTTTAGGGATCTGTGAAAAGCAAGTTATTCTGAAACCATTACATATTTTGTTCCTATTCCAACTGCTGGCTTTGATAGCTAAAGGGCAGCAACCAGAAAATGTTTTGAATTCCTTCCAGTGGAGGGAGGAGCAGATGCAGACCTGATGTAATGGAACACTACATATAATGCATACACACGCCTGCACCAAGTGCTAACAATGAGGAAAAATATTCTTCAAGACCTTTAGGACACCGTTTTTCCACATGCCTCCCCAGTCCCCAGTAAGTCTGTGCCTGCTGTAAGATCCATCGCTTGCCTGCCTCACGTAAGGAGCTGGAAAATACACAACCCACTCTTTAGATGAAGTCTAATGTTGACAGATGAAGAAAGACATGAGGCAGGAGAAAAAGGGACTGTTTGGTAGAGTTGATCTTTATTGCTACGGTTTAGCGAAATATGTCTGAGTGAAGCAAGAATGGCCCTTTTGAATCATTTCTTGCATTTATTATACAGCCTGTGGGAGAGAGGAATGCTTGAGGCAAGCTTGCTGCACAGTTTCTTGTAACAGTGTCTGTATGTGCTGGAGAGCTCGCTCGTGTAGGAGAGCACAATGTGATTAGAGCCATTTCTTTTCTCCCTGAGATTTGTCCTTTTGAAAGCATCTTTTGACTTGAGCACCTGGTCTGAGATAAACCAATTTGTCACCACAATGTTTGATCATCCACTATGAGGAAGGGCGATTTCGGCACAAGGGGCTTATTCAAATAACAGAACTGGTATTTATGAATTTGGTTTAACCCCTGAGGTCCTGAATTTTGTTTTTCCTTTGCACTAAGCAAACCTTTAAAATATATATATATCGTGGAACCATGGATATCCAACTATGCAGCCATGTGCTAGAATCTCTTTTTGATGTTGGTTTTTTTTGTGACTGTACAATCACGAAAATTAAAAGGCAATTCAAATGCTGTAGGAGGAATTAAAAAATAGGATCGATACATTATTAGTCACAGCATAATTTATTTGGGAAGTTTCTACCCTATTTTTTTAATTATAAATAATCTTGCTCTCTCCTAATTCAGATACTTCTCAGGCTCTACAGAACACTATTTCCCCACTTTTATTCAGTCTGAAAAGCAAATGCCACTCCAAGCTGCCATGTTTTTCATGCTTCATTATTGTACATTTTCTAGTACGTAATGAACTATCCCCATGAAAATTTGCAGTGAATTGTCTTGTAATTGCCTAGATATGAAGGAAAATGTGGTTAGAGTAAAATAACATTAACGTTAAAAATAGGAAAATTGCAGTTAATCCATGTGAAGAGAAACACTCCATCTCATCACAGAAAGAAGCAGGGGTGCTGGTGGAAACAGGGAATTCAGTGTACCTTTGGGATCTGACCTTCCTGGTGGAGGAAGGACATAGGAAAGGCATTATGATAGGGGCAGGTCTCCTTCCCAGTGGCCACGGAGTACCTGCTAGAGATGCCACCTTCAGCCTTAAGGCCTCTGCTTAAGAAAGACAGTAGTTGAAATAAAATCTGAAAAGCTGGCAGTCATTATGAGGAGCTGGATGGGCTAACTTGAGAAAAATCATACAACAGGGCAAAAAAAAAAAGAATGGGAGAGGAATTAGCAAGAGGGTATCCTAGAAGGGCAGTTAGAAAAATAAGGGTGATTTTAAGAAAGGTGCAGAAAATACAGATGTAAATATAAATGTGAAGACAAATGTGCAGTCCACAGGGAGGTGATCCTTGTGCTGCAGGATTTTGCAATTTGGACTGGAGAAAACTCCAGGGGCTGTCACTAAGGAACAAATCATTTGCCTAACAGTGAGCAGAACTGAGTGATCTAATAAAGCTTTTCCGTTCCTCATGTCTGGGGCTGGGAAATTAATGCTGGATGCGGTGCCAAACTATGTATGTTAAATGTGTCTCTGTCAGCGTTGGGTGGAAGCTGATTTTGTATGTTGATGATAGCACAGCCCGTGCCACACTGTACCAGAGGAAAGGCAGGCAGTTAACCTGGGAGCAGGCAATGTTTATTTCATGCTTGCCTTGGGGTAAGAACTAATGGCGAATGTTGTAGAAACAGCATGCTAGATACCATCTTGTCTTTTATTTAAGTGTACTGATTTATCTCCTACGGGAGGTGGTGGAGTCCCTATCAGCTCTTGAGTCATTTAAAACTGGAATGAACAAAGCACTCATGAATAGACCCAGGGGAGCAATCACGAACTGCTCGGGGATGGACAAGATTAAATACCGGGTTTTTATCCAACTATGGTTCTGTGGATATAGAGTATTAATCGCTCGGGTGAGAGCAGGGCACTGGAGTGGGGAGATGCTTGGAGCTTGCCCGGCCTCTGTGTGGAGTAGCAAGGAAAGTGCCACCATGCTCCCCATTACAGAGCACTTAAAATCAAAATCTTAAGAAGTATTAGAAGTATTCTTCAGGTATGTAAACACACTCAGGGTAGGGAGCTGTGTGCACACTTGTTGCGACCTGACAGCCGCATTCCTGGGCGCTTCTCCCACCGTCACTCCGTCACAGCACAAGGCAGTGTTTGGAGAAGAGCTGCAGAGAAAGTGCCTGTTTGTCACATGTCTCCAGGGCGTGATGCTTTCCAGCCATAAATACACATGGCTGTCAGTGTGACAAGATAATTACTTTATTGGTGGGTTTTCAAGAAAAATGTGGGCCAAAACTTTCTTGTTCTACTCATCAGAGAAACTTCATTGAATTTAAAATCACCATTCTTCCGAGTGAAACGGATTTGGCCCTAAATCATAATTCATCAGTTGTTGGCACCCTGCAATTTAAATCTTTTCCGCAACAAGGAAATAAATCTTTTTAAAAGTATATTAAAATCAGTATTGATTATTCCAAGCAGGAGCACTGCATTCAGAGCTATAAATCTTTTTTTTTAGGATCCCAAGTTAAAATATTTCAGCAAAACTGCCGTATAAAAAAAAAAATCACTATGGTTTAATCATGTGGCAAATTGCTAGGATTTTTGTGTGTGGAATTTATAGGGCACCATTTCTTTTAGATTAAAAGGGAACATTCCTGATTTAGCTCTGATTACTCATCTACAGATGGGGTTAATGTCATGTGTCTCTTTGGGGATGTATCTTCTTAAGTAATGATGTCCTTATTGTGTGCTCTATGGATCCGTTGTCAAGACGTCTTTAAATATATCCTTGATGGCACATGGAGGTACCAGTAAATTATGTGTTGAATTAACAGGTAATTCAATCCACCTTGGTGTTAATCTTATTGCAAAATAACAAGCTACATAAAAGCCATTTAAGTGCAATTTTAAAAAACGCTCTATGAGATATAATCTCTTTAATCTGAAACAGATTTTGTTCAATTACTTTTAGTCTCCTCTGTAAAAACAGCGAGGCCAGACCCACCCTATCTCCAGAGATGGTGTCACAGCACATCCATGCAGCTGGGCACAGAGATTGGACTGGGAAGCCACCAAGGCAAAATTGTCATGCCCCACCACCATGTGGGATGGAGATGGTTTTGGGAAAGAATTTGTTCCTCTGCTCCCTGATCACCTCTCTCATTTGCCTGAAGGCCCTGAATCAGTGCCCTGTTTGGGGCTGATACAGCCTCCACCCTGTTCCTGACATTTCACTTTTGCTCTGTCTTTATTGACCAACCCAGGGGAGATGTGGGGCAATAGGTGTGAAAATGCTCCTCAGGACTTCAGACGAGGAAGGTTTGCTCCAGTTGTAGTGGGAATGAGCAGTACAGTCTCCTCAGGTGGTACCTTCCCTACTGGAGCTGTTTTCTTGCAGGAATGAGGACGCCCATAAGCTCCAGTGTTTTCAGTCCCTGGAACATCTCACTGGAACATCTTGCTGGAGGGCCAAGGCTCATGTGCTTTTCTGCTGCTCCCTTGGGCATCTGTGTTTGGGGGTCCAAAGCAAGTCACTTTGCAAGGGCTTGCACCAGCACTGAACAAATTATAACCCACAGAAACAAGTCCCTCTGTGCTTTCTCCTTTGCAATTTTCAGGCTCATTAGCTATGCAAAATTATTTGCTCACCCACTACCAAATGCCTTTCCATTGCATGAATAATTTCTTGGTTTTCTGAGAAGTGTGCCCTGTTTTGGTTAATTTTCAGGCTACTTGATTTGTTTCTGCTCTGAGTCCTGACAGCAAAATGTTTCTCAGCTTGTGCTGGTCTCCTACACTGCTGCCTAAGATAAGTAGAATTACAGATTTCACATCTTCAAGTCAAATGCAAGATTCAAAGATGTGTTTTTTTCCCATGAGTGGAGACTTTCCTGTTAGTGAGTGCACACTGCTGGGGCCTCATGGCAGGTTAATTTAAGTGGTCAAAAATTAAAATTAATTCCTGGAAAAAGAGCTATATTCTTGGAAATGCTCACTGTTGTGCACTCCTCCCCTGGAACAACTTTCAGACAATACTGTCACAAACTAACAGCCAACAGATGGGAAATTCAGAGCCCAGCAATCCCTTTCATTCACTCCACTATTCTTCTGTATACAGACAGTGTTGATCCTGTTGTTTGGTTGTGGGTTTTTTTTTAAAGAGGGATATGGAATCGCTGTCTGAGAAACGGCTACAAATATACCTTGGTACGAGCCTCCAGCGGGACTGTATGTACAAAAGTATCTGGATTTGAAAGAATGGGCCTCAGTCTGCTAAAAATGCATCTGTGGTGAAGTCTTGCCACCATCAATTTATTCTGAAAGATAGTTAATGATTACTGGTATCCCTTGACCATGGAATTTGATTTATCAGGGAAGATGGACAACTATGTTAATTCACAAGCTGGTACAGAGATCCAAGAGAGGTTGTCACACTCTGTGGAAAATTTAGTGACGAAGATGTGATTAATATCAGCAGAAATGGACAAGAAAAGAGTTTTCTGAGGAGTCAGGACTGCAGAAGTCCTCCAAGAACTGTGTTAAAATCATGTTTCTCTTTGTATCAGCAGCTCACCTGAGAGGTAGACACCAAAGAAGCATTACTAGTCCCTAAATCTGTTCTTCCCAACCACTGCACTGCCATGAGCTAAATCCTGCCTTTGTATCCCACTTTATGCTGTATTCCCTAAGGGATAGGGCACAGAAATTGCAGCCAAGGAAGAGAAAAGCAGTGGTAACTTTATAATAACTTCGCTCCTTCTAGATTCTGGCTCATGGAAAGGCCAAATTGGCACATGATATGTGTCAGCACAGCTTTTGCAGCTGCTCTCACAGCTCACAGGAGGGCTGATGCTTCCTTGCACAGCCCTGCACACACAGGGTCCATGCCTTTCTGCCGTCCTCGCAGCACCCTGCAGCACACAGCTAAGTGGGACAGCCCAGACCACCAGTGCTGGCTCTGCTCCCCCTCTGCAGGGATGTTGTCACCGTGTCCTCCAGGCGTCCTGCAGAGCCCACCTATGCCCCCAGAGCAGCCAGACAGAGCACGAGTGGGGCAAGAATGAGCTTTACTGTGTCTCTCCAGAAAAAAAATCTGCGTTGTGAATAGACCTCTGCACAATAGATAAGGCTTCTCAGATGAAAAACTGCTTCCCCTTCCCAGCGGAGTCTAAAATTTCTTCTGATGGTGATGACGCCTTGAACAATGACAACCTTCATTCATCTCTTCTGGCCAGGAGAGAGCTGAGAGTTCACGTTTTAAGCTCTTTCACAGCGCTGAAGGCACATAAAAGCCTCTCATCACTGTTCAAACACAGTCCTCCATTAGGAGTTATTTAAGCAGGAACTGCTTTCCCTGCTCCAAACCTCTTTGTATGAAATCCTTCCAGCTCCGCGTGTGGCATCGGGAAGGAGCTGATCTGGCGTTCACTGTGCTGGACAAACCAGTAATGGATAGCTAATTAACCTGACCCATCAGTCAGTCCCTTTCCAAGTCTGTATTGATGATTTTAAAACCTAAATGTGACATCTCCTTTCCACCTTTGTGCCACTGTCTTATGTTAAAAAAAAAAAAAAAAAAGGAAAAAATGAGACTAGAGGCCCCTTTTGATTATCACAGTTTTTCCTCACATGCTTGATTTGCTGGGCCACTCTTATCAAACAAGCTGTCTTTATTGGGCAAACTCTGTCAGGAGTTGGGGCTTGCCCTTCTGGTAAAATGCAGTTTGATCCCAAATTTGTTTTCAGCTTTTGCCTCAGTATCTTTGTTGTTTTCCCAAAAAGCTAAAATAAAACCAAAGAAAGAACAATCAAAAGTTAGTAGATTGGGTTTTAGCTGCCAACAGTGCATTTTTTTTTTTCCTCCTTAAGAACTCTTTCAGTCATGAAAATAACAACCTTTTCCTGCAAATAAGGTCTTTCTTTTCTACTGCAGCTAACACAAGAAGAATGGTCTTGCAATTAAGGTGATTTTTGAGCAAAGTTTACTCCACGCCTTGCTTGTCCCAGCCTTCTTGTGTGACCTTGGATGTATCCTCCAACTCCTGATGATTCTCCTCTCTGGTAATCAGACTCTGCAAAGGTATTGTCAAATTAAAGGTCAGGCTTTCAAAAGTGATGAGTGATTTTGTTCCTCTGACTTCATCTGCGGAGGTTGGGTAATCCAGCACCTCTGAAAATGAAGCCCTGTTACAGAAATTTGCTGTGGAAAGAGGTATCCAGCAGTGCAGGCACCTAGAATAAATAGTTGCTTTTGAAAATCTTGGCTGACACCCATGAATGCTTGTAAAGTACTTTAACATCCAAGAATGGAGAATGATTTAAATGTTTTGAAGTTATTCTCAGTACTAGAAGTTTGCAGGACCGTGTAACAAAAAGGGAAAAAAATTAATATAGCTGGTGTAATGAGAAAATTCTGAGAAGCTAAGGGAAAAGAGGATATTTTCCTAAAATGTCATTGATTTGCTTTAGTTTGGTCTGGTTCCCTTCTTTCAAGACTGACATAAATCTTCCATAATGCTTTCCTGGGAGCTGAGCAGATGCCTGCTGAATCACGGAATTTAACTCTTTCTCGGCAGCCTGCAGGCAGCACACATCCATTACTCTGAAGGGTACAAGTCTGGGGACAGTTTGCTGATGTACACCCCACGAGTATCTGGCCTGTGGCCTGTCCATCTTGCTTGCCCATTTGCTGGTTGTCTGTTCTCCACACTGATGTCCAGGCTCTGCAGGTGGGACAACCCCTCCCATCCTCCCAAGGGTCCTCCCTCTGGTGTCTCCCACCAAGCTTGAGCAGAAGGTCCCTGCTCCAGCCCAACACTGTGCACAGCTCCACGAGGGTGGCAGCCTGTCTGTGGGTGAGCAGCAGTCCTGTGTCAAAACTGGGGGGTGGAGGGGGGGGAAAGGGCTCGGAAGAGAATCTCAGCCTCAACCAAAAATAGCCCTGATGTTTAGGGGCCACCCGAGAGGTGGGATCCCTTCTGAGGAACTCCACGCTTGAAAGGTGAGACAAGTCTCCTGAACAGGCTATTATCTTGAAGAGACAAATCCTCCAGTAGGCTGGGCTTTTTTTTTTTTTTTTGTATACCTCAAACAAAGAGCCAGCACAATCAAAGAGCTGTAAGATCTTTCCTTATTTTTTTTTCCTGCCTCTGTCGTTCCCTTTCATTTCTGCTGCCCACAGAAACTACCGCGCCTCCCTGTCTTCTGCTGAATGTACATCAAATAGGAGGTGAAGCACTGGCAGTCTTCACAGAAGAAGCCAGGCAGTGAGGGGGAGGGCGTCTTGCATGCTGTGATGTTTCATTAATTTATTTTTCCTCCTCTTCAGGGAAAAAGTAAATGTGGGTGACCCAGAGCAGACTGAAAAATGCAAGTGAATCGCAGGCTGGGAAGGAGCCTGAGAAGTGTGGGAGGAGTGCTCCTGCTGCTGGGCTAAAGGGGTGTGGGTCTGCAGTTGGACTGGAGCCAAAGAGGAGGCGCCAGGATTCTCCAGGCCAGGATGAGCTGCTGGTACCACAGGGATGCTGCCCCTTGCCACACTTGGCAGGATCTACCTCTTCCCCTTTAGGTCTGTCGTGACCTCAGGACCACTCCAGGTTAATGTCTTCCCCCTCTCAAAATACTTCTATCTATTCCTTTAATCTCACCCATAAAGTGTAATTTGCCTCTTCAAACCAACACTGGCACATGTGCCCTTCTGAGTATGCATCAGTTATAATAAAAGCAATAAGCATTACCTTGGCCTGAAGAAAAGCATTGCTATCAGCCTGCTTTATTGTGCTGTTTATTAAGCATGAATTAATCTTGGAAATGATATCACAGAGGCCACTGCCACCCTTGTGATGTGCACTTGCTTTGTGAAGCCTTTGCCTGAGGGGCTATTTCTAAAATCTGGCTAGTTTTCTTCAAGGGGTTGTGATGTTAGTTATCTTGCTTGCAACAGGATTCACTGACTACCTGGCAGTAGATACCACACTTATTTTAAGGGAAATCAGCTGCACAGGCAAGTAAAAGAGCTGTCAGATACAAGATGACTGAGTTATGCTTGCTTTGTTCACAGGTCAGACAAGAAAATCGCTGGCTGTGTAATGCCTGGAACTATCACAGCAAGACCCCTGGGGCTTGGGGAAAGCCAACACCGCAAACGCCTTTGTGCCCCAGCTTGTTATACTGGGAAAGAGCCTTGGAAGTCCATATTTCTGAAACCAAACCTTTATACGTGTGGATATCGGCCAAGCGTTGTTCTGGATCTTACACTGGAAGGTGAACTGAGAGCACGTTTTGGCTCAGGTGCTGTAACGTGCTTTTATTGCTCTGCTTTGAAATGCATCTTTTCATTTCTCCCCAGAGCACCAGGCCTTTCTGGCAGCTTGAACTGTCTCACGCAGCGTTTGGGCCATGAAAATATTTGGAGTTTTTCCTGTTTTCTGCACTGCTTTGCTGAACGCAATTTCAAGGACCACCCTGCCGGGGGTCTCACTGGTGATGCTCACATGAGCAACACTCACACGAGTGGTTTCAGGCTAGTTCTCAGCCCACCCTGGTTCTGCCCTCCTTGCTTGCTGCTGCTGCTGCTGCTGCTGCTGACTGGTGGAAGTGGAGTAGATGCATTTCCTCTGCTCAGCACATGGCAGGGAGAAATTTGCTTTTTCTTAGGTTTTATGTTTCTACCAAGCATAACCTAATGAGCTTGATGCTGCTTGCTCTCACCTGAGGAAGGGATGATAGATGTGTGTGGGTGAGAGCACCATCCCATATGGCAGTGCTGTGTCACGAGGAGCTGACAAACCCATTATCCCCTGTAGTGCTGGCTGTGACAGGAACAGGCTGCTGCAGCTCCAGGCTGGCACGTGATGGCTTGAGGTTGTGGCAGCACAACCCATCTATAGAATTTGGTTTTATTTGTAAGCCACAGATTGTAAAGGGAGTGGCCTTATTTTTAAGCTCTGCTACTCTAGAGGTAGCCAGATGGTTTATGGAATGATAGTGGGTCACAGGAATGTCTCTAGAAATGCTTACATGTCGTGTCAGTGTGAGAAAGGTCATCTGCAAAGACGCAGATGAGATCCTCCACTTAAAGCATACTGATTTATATGGAACACGCAGCAAAGGCTGCAGTCTGTGAAAAAGCAGCTCTCCCTTTTTTTGTGCAGATAGTCTGGGTTTTACTGCAAATAACACAGTCAAACCAGACAGCAAAGGTGTACATTTCTCAAGTTACACTACAGGCATTTGTTCCCCCTCACATCCCGGGGTTCCTATGTGAAGCAGCAGATAGCTCTGGAAGGCTGTCCATCTTCCCCTGTCACCGTCTGGTCTGTTTTTATTTAGACCTGGCACATTTTTAAATGCATTTTGGACACGCCGGTGCACTGAGACTGTTGATTCATTAACATACATCCTCCAAAAGCTGCATCCAGCTCTGTGCCCTCCCTGGGGTGGGGGGCTTGAGCTGCCCTGTCCCACACTGACCCTCCCTGGAATGCCCTCCCTGGCTCTGGGCGTTGGAGACCACGCTGCTGTTGCTGCTGAGCTTGATGCTGTGCCCCTCATCTAAGAATAGCCTTACTGTCTTGAACGCCTGCCAGTTCCTGAAAGCTTGGCAAGCAGAGGGAAGAAACACAGCCATTATGTAATGGTTTCTCCTGGCCAAGAAAAAATCCCATTTATTGATCTCCTGTCTGAAAACCTCAGTAACTCTGTGTAATTGATGACCAGCTGTTAAGAAAAGCTGTTTGTAGGAAGAACATTTATAATTAAAGAACAGACACTTCGAATTCAACTCTCCCTCCATTTTCTCACTGCATTTCTCCCTGCTGTCTCAGGGAACAACCAACCTGCCTGGGCCTTTAAGCTTCTTGTTTCAAGCCAATATATGCCTTTCCCAGAGAGCAGTGCTGCGTTCTCCAATTTCACTCCCTGTGCTACAGAGGGGAACTATTCATGGAGCTGTGTGAGAGAAAGAGATTAGGGAAATATCAAGACTAACAGATGGGAAGCAGGCAGTGGATGACGTGTAGGCAGGCTGATGTTACAGCAAGTCTTATCTTGTTAGCAGAAATATGTTGCAATAAGCAGAGCTCTGGGAGAGGGTTGGTTTTGAGCATGAAATAGGAGAAGACCTTTCTGTCTGATGAGGGACCCGCTTGTGTCTAGAAGGGTCATATTATTTAATGCCCTGGTGCCTCTGAACATTTAGATCTTAGATCTCTGCTTTTTCCATGCCTGCCCATCTCCTGTGTGCTTTTGAGGTGAAAATGTTTCTGGGTTTCTCTGCTGAAAGCATGATTGTCCTGGTTGTTTGAGGGAAACCCAAAAATATATGTACAGCTTGGCTGTACAGCATAGGTCCCCCAGACCAGTGGCTATCCACAAGTTCAGCTACAGCCTGCCCCTCCTTCCCCCACACACACACTCTGAGAAGGCCAACATTGGAAATAGACAATTTAGCATGAGAATTATATTGTGCATTTAAATGTAAATTGCCTGGGAATTGACAATTGCTTTGTTTGAATTGTAATGATTCGCATACGAGTGTATTGGTTTTTTTCTTAGAATACATTTTAACCGGTATTTATGTCCTTTTACACCCATCTCAAGCACAAATGTGCATGTGTCTTTAAGCTTTCAGCTGTAAATCCTTGAGCTGTCACATTCCTGTTAGGAAACCAATTTCTTTGACTTCTCCAGCAATTGTGGACAGACTGTCACTCTTTTCCCCCTCCCCATCTTTGGTTTTTGGAAGATCTCTTGTTTTAATTCAAGGAGTTGATAATCTCAAGTCCAAAAAGAAAATACAGTTTGGGTTCTCTCCCACTCTATGAGCACCTGTGCCAGTGATCCCTCTCCCTGCCTCTCCACCTCACTGACTGCCGATCAGATCACCATGACAGCCAGGAAGAGCCTCTGCAAAGTCTGCTAAGCCCAGAGATTCCTTACCAGCCTCACCAGCTGAGGGTACCAAGCCCATCTTCCAGGCTAGGCAGCCCCTCCATTGTGATGCTCACCATCAGCTGAGGATTCGGATGCTGGGGATGAGCATTTAACATGGAAATGGTCTGATCCCACTGCTTGTGCAGAGCACCAGGAAATGAGACTGAGCAGACAGTATTTTTTTTTCCTGTGGTAGGCAGGGGGAGGGGTTAAAAACAGATGTACACAGATCTGTTCACAGCAAAGACCTGTTTTCGTCCATGGATGCTCCTGTCCTGTTAGCCTGGATTGAGCACCAGCCCTCAGCACGGGTTAAAATCAGTGAAAGGGTAGTCAAGTCCATTCCCATGCTCAGCCCAGAAAACGATATTTTTTTACCATCTAAATAACTAATAAGGTGAGGGACTCCAGGGGTTAATCACCTCCGCCTTCCCCATCAGGTTTAACAACCACTAGTGGGAAAAGCCTGGATTTCAGCTCTGTTTGCAAGGTGGGGATCAGTAAATACCATTATTCTCAGTCTTTCTGAGGTGCAGCCAACTTTCTGGAATGCTGTATCTCAGTCCAAATAAAACCTGTATGTTTCTTGTTGGTCTGGCCATGTTTCTTGTGACTGTTTCACTGCTTGATACAGGAGATATAAACAAAAATTGAAATAACACATGCCTGGTAATATAAACAAAACACTTTCATCAGAGAGAGAAGATTGCAAAATCAGCAGCTTGCAGGGCTCAGATGCAGCCATGCAGTCCTGAAACCAAGAAAAAAAAAATAAGTAAATAGAAATGAAACCCTGACCTTAATTGTGTGGATATAAGTCTGTAAAAGCTGGAATCAAGCTTTTCCCTCCCAGCCCCCACGCTAATTCCTTTGGCCTCAGTGGCATAAAATGCTCAGTAGCCCAGCTTGGTTTCCCCCTTTCCTCCTTATCCACACTAGCAACAAGAAGATCAAATCTGTCGCTATTCCTCTGCAGAGGAGACCCAGAGGTTCACCCCACCTGTCCTGGTTGGACTGATTCCTCCCAGTTCTCACCCAGCTTCCAGAACAGGTGTCTGGAGCAGCAGCCACTCACCTCCTGACCTGGATAGAGCAGTCAGCAATAATCACATATTGCTGGTGATGAGCTTTCCCTCAGCAGCACATATAACCTTCATGGATGGGCAATGGATACTGGGGAGTTGGAGAGGCTTGATGTAATTTGTTGAGCCACAGAGGTGTAATTATAATGAGTTTCATGCAGTTGTTTTGTAATTTGTCGCATTCGAAAAATTGCCCCTAGTGATGCTTAATGCTTATGTAGGACTCCATGTTAGAGTCATAGGATCATTAAGGTTGGAAAAGACATCTAAGATCATTGAGTCCAACCATTTACCCAAACTCTGCCAAGTCCACCACTAAACCGTGTCCCTAAGGGCTGCATCTACACATTTTTGAACACTTCCAGGGACGGTAATTCCATCACTTTCCTAGGCAGCCTGTTCCTGTGCTTGACAAAAGGCATCTGTTTAACTAAAGTAAAAAGCCAGGCAAGATGCCTAGTGGGTGCATTCCCTGGGTACATCCCCAGTGCATTCCTGGATGCACCCCCCACGTGTATCCCCACTGCATACCCAAGTTCCTTCCTGGATTCATCCCCTGGATGCACAGCTGGATTCATCTTCATGGCCACTCAAGAGCACATGGTGCTGCCTTCCAGCAATTCTTAGACTTCCCAAGATCCTGAAAGAATGTGCCTCCCATTTCTAGAAGCATGTCCATGGGAGGTACAGACAGAAGACCTGGAGGAGTCCCTGAGCTGTACTCCATGGGGAAAGGGTGCAGGATCAAGCCCATGCACACGTTCTCTGTGGTACACTGGAAATCACCCTTGTGCCCTCACTCACAGACCTGGCAGCTCATTTCCCAAGCAGAAGCTCCTACTGTGGCCAGATGGGAATTCTCCCCCGAATGTTTGTTGCTCTCTTTAAATATCTCAGTCTTCAAATTCCCTTTTTGAGCCTCAGACAAAACTATGACAGCTACCCCACAAATCAGCCATCTAAAGGAAAAAAAAGAAAAGTCACATTTAATTACTCCTGAAGGGGAACTTATACATGAGGAACACTTATTAGAGCAATATATTTCTTCTTTTGTAGCTGTGAGCTGATCTCTAATAGCACCAGAGAAGTACCAGTGTAACCTTGGAGTGTGTTTCATTATCATTCAGATGGAAACTGCTGTCTTATGACTGCAGTTTTAAAATACAGTACATTTTTATAATTTCTAAGTAGGTAATCAAGTGGACATAACACATGAAATTATATCCAGTCCTGGCACCAAACCCTGCCCTTCACTTGTCCATGCTATTCCATGGACATTAAGGGCTTAGTACAGCTGGGGCTGGATTTTGACCCCAGGGTGATCTTGCAGTCCTCTAGTCTGACAATAGCAATGCAAACATGTAGGCATTTATGGATTTACTAATTTTAATTTTAAAGTCACTCAAACACTGGGGCAGCCTCTCTCCCTTCCTTCCCTTTCTCATCATGAAAGCAGCAGGGCATGGGCAGCGAGTGTCTCCTGGCTGGAGAAAGCCTGACCCATGAGCTGGTCCTCACGATGGCTGAGTCGCTGGGAGCCTCAAATGCTGCTGTGTGCTGTCAGCACTGACCTGAGGGGACCAATGTCTTCAGCTGTTTTCCTCCCCTCAGGCAGCTCTCTGGATCTGCAAATCCATTTCCTTAGCTAATTAACAGATGGCAAAGGCAAAACTAATCAATCATTTCCCAGTGGGGCTGCTGGTAGCCCGTCAGTTCAGCAATCAGAGAGGGTTCTGCCCTGGCCCCACTGCCCCATCATTCCCAGGCAGGCACCTGAGCATCCTACTTCATCTCAGGCTTCAATTCAGACTCAGGACAAAGGAGGATGAATGTTTAGCTTGGAGGACACACAATCTATAGGAAATTCAGTGTTTTCTGGCCTACATTAGAAAGCTGTTGAAAAAGATGCTGCATTTCAATAGAGAACAGTAAAAGAGAATGGAAACCTCAAGATGACATTGGAAGTCAACAAATATTGGGGAGGACAAATGTTTCCTTTCTACTGATGGCAAAATTAATATATTTCCATTGCTATTTAATATATATGTAGGGAAAAGAAGACAGATGGGAAAATTCTCTTTGATTCTAACTCTACTGGACATAATGAAGTAATGTTATAAAATGCAACGTCTCACACAGGTGACCTGATGTATTGCTCTTGAACTAGATTTGTCACCAGAACTCTTTGAGTCCAACTCCTGGCCTTGCACAGGACAACATCAAAAACCGCACCATTCTGTAAGTGAGCTCATGAGCATCTGCAAATACACTGAGTTTTCCTTTAGAGACTTTTTTCCCCTCATATCTGTAGGATGTACCTGACACAAATGACTGTGTTTCTGGGTATCTTGTAATTTTTAATGTATTTATTTTTATAACACATCTGGGAGATAAGATATTTGCCCATGACCTGCAGAGGGAACTGAGTCACAGAGAGACATCATCAGATCTTAAGGAAGGCTTGTGGGGAGAAGATGCAATTTCTGGGTGTTGGCACTCTCAAGTAAACCCCATAAGGCTCCTAAAAGTCCATATGATCATCCCACAAGGCATATCTGCACTAGTAGGCCCTTGTGCCTCTCTTAAAAGAGCTGAAGTGGGGTGGAAACACAACTTGCTGGATGGGACACCTCCTCTCCACTGTATCCCTGGCACTCTGCCCTGCCTCCCTCCCCTTCCATCTGCCAATTATTTCCATGAGCCGTTGTTGGCACTGCAGGTGGATTAGGTTACCCAGACCCAAAAGAGAGCTTCTTTGTGGCAGAAAAATGCCTCCATTTGTTAGTTAAACCTCAGAAGTTTTCCCTTGGAAGGGGCTCAAATATGTGCCACTGGAGCAATGGTTTCACTGCTATCTTCCAGGTTTTCTAGGTCTTTAAGCCCAGTCATGTTGCTTGCCTCAGGTTTCCCCTTGGTATTTCCCAACATCTCTGCCTGATTTTTGGAGACCACCACCCTCTGAAAGCCATGTTTTCAAACCAGGAATCCATCAAGTGCTGCCCCAGATGTGCCAGCCAAACAAGATGCCCAAAGCTGTGAGCAGTGACCAGCCTGACCATGCAAGGACATAAATAAGAAAAAAAGAGAATAAAGATTACCAGGATTGATTTCTTTTCTTTTTTTTTTGTTTTTCGCTTTGCTCCTCTTGGTATGCTAACTTTGTTTCTATCTTTCTCCTGCCTTCCTCACAGCATTGCTGCCTCAGATGCAGCCCTGCCAAAAGCCTCTGGGGACAGCAGGGGCTGCCACGTGCTGAGGCTGGCCAGAGCAAACGGGGTGATAGACAGTCTGAGACGCTCTCCTTCCCTAAGGAAGGGGATTTAGTGCAGCTCGAGACTATCTGCCAAAGCCACATTTAGCACAGGGAGCTGATTGCAACACTCACATTGCTCACTGAAGTTTTATAAATATAACCAGCCCAGGCACAGCCTCTCCTGACACTGAACAAAGAAATGCAAGGAGAGGCCCTGATACTGTCCCACTGAATTGTTTGAAGTTTTCATCGCCAACAGTGCTCCCTTGGCATACAGGTGATGGTGTCCAGCATACCACGGTGGGAGGTTATAGCTGAAGGAAGGGAGGCTAGGGTGATCTCCTTTGCTTTCCCTGGATTTTGCAGGATTTTCTTGCTTGTCTTCTGCATTGATTGACTGGTTGTTTGCTCCTGAAATTTGTTCCTGGGCCGAGTTCAGGAGACAGGATCAAGATTCCCTGTCCCACACCACATCTGTGTCTGTGGGGCAGAAACCTTGGGCTGTCCTAGCACATACCACAGAAGGCAACACTCAAAGACTGCTTCCTTAAATACCTACTGATCAGACAGTAGTATTAATCAAGGCAAGCTCTTTCCCCTTACTAATGAGCTGATGCTGTGACATTGAAGCATCTGATGCAGCAGTGATCATATGGTGGTGAAGGTCTGGGACCCTGTGGAGTGTCTGCCACAGGTTTGGCCTGTACCAAGCAGAAGCAGGGTCCAGGCTCTTAAAAAAGCACAGATATTTTCCCCTGCAAAAGTCAAGATTTGCTGGCAGCTGCTCACAGGCACACCTCTGGAGTATCCCGGGGTTTGGTCTTTTTCTCCTTAAGTTGGTGGTTCTGTGTTCTGAGTTTTAGTGATTGCTGACACCAATTTCCAGTGGACCTGCAGCTACAGCTGCAGTAAATTGAAGCCAACTGAATGTAGAATTTTTTTCTTAGTTGTCTTTCACAAATGTCCCCGAAGGGGTTGATGGAGCCCAAGGGGTCACGGGCTGTGAGCTGCTCTCGGTGAGAGTGGTCCTACTGGGATTGTATCCTGCCCAGTTGCCACAGCCAGAAGAACCACAGCACTACTGGTGCATTGTCCATCCCAAAGTGTCTAAAACATTGTGGGATAAATGAGAACTTTTAGAGAAAAAGGAGACGAAGCGTCACACCATCAGAGAAAACTTCTTGCTTGAATACATGTACCTGTTCTTAATGCCTAACAGAGAAAGACACCTCATGGTTTCCAGAGCTCAGTAGCCAGATAAAAACAGAGTGCAGAGGTGGTGGAGTGACAATATCTGTTAATGAAAAACCAGGATATACAGCTTGGGCTGTCGGGCACTTGGCCCAGCACTCGGCCAGAGCAAATCGGCTGAGCTGCGCTGGAATCAGCGATGTTCAATTCTCTTCCCTGTCAAATGCCATAAATTAAAAACAGAATAAAAAGCTTTTAAGGGATGTGCTCGCTGACAGTGTAATATAAGTGGCTGTGGGATCATTTTCTACAGGTAGGTTTATATGGGGAAAGAAATTACAACTCGCTTCATAGCAGGTATTTTACTGCTATTGCAGAGTTTCCTGACACTGCTTATTCATAAGGAGCGATTTTCCAAACAAGCATCATGTGGAATCTGTTGGGACAGTGAGTCACTGTAACCATCCAGCTTTGTGATGGGTGTCCTAACCTCTTCACCTGTGCCAGGCTGAGATGGGTCAAGTACAGGTAAAAGGTGAGCAGGGCTTCTTTTTTCCTCTTCTCTTCAGTGGTGGAGCAGCCTCTGCTGAGGGACACATCAGGTGACATCCCCAGCCACCAGCCACCCCTTCATTGTCACCCTGCCTGCCTCCTGTCTGGCTTGGCTGACACAGATCCCCAGCAGTGCCCATCCAGATGTGTTGCAGTGCATAAATGCACTGCCTATCTTACATTTTCATTCCTTCAAAAGCTTAAGCTGAATATGGGATGAAAGAGACTTCAGTAAACTGAATATTTGCTTTTAGATCTTTGGTTTGTGTGGGTTATGTTTGGGGAGCATTATCATGAAGTCCACTTCATGATAACGCAGGATAATTTTTTCTTCAATTTTTCAATCTTAACAATATGCAAAAATCACATAGGTAAAATTTCTGAATAATATTATTTCATCTTCTTGGCTGTTGATACCCAAGTCACCAGCACAAACAACTTACAATCTGTGAGGCCATAGTGAAGTAATTTCTGGTTGCTCTGTGGAACCTCTTCTTTTCACTGTGCTTCCATTCAGAATATAGATTATAGATTTTTACCCTTTTTTCCACTTTCCTACTGCATTTTTTTTTAAGTTGTAGTCAGCTTCATGGCTAAGTTCAAGAATCCTCTGGACCAAAGTTTCAGAAATTCTAAGGTAGTGCCAAATTTAATATTAATGTACCTGGATTTATAATAAAGGTGACACCACTCATAATGTTATTATTACTATCTAAGAAATTTCATTAGTGGTATGGACTTGGCTTGATGCTGGTGAATGCCAGTGGAAACCCTTCTACTGAGTTCAGCAGGCTTTGTATCAAATCATATTTGCATATGAAGATATACATCAGCTAGATAGAATCTAGGATAGAAAAAGGTCAGCTTCTTTGGAAGGGAAAGGTTAAGAGCGTGCATCCTTCCTTTTATGCCTTTGTATGCATAATTTTTTAAAAGCCTGCCATAAGTAATCTCCTTTACTGCAGATTTGACCATTTCTTTTCTGCTGGGAAAACACTTTTTTAAAAATTAGCATTAGGAAAGAATATTAAGGGATATTTGCTTGAAATGAGATACCAGGAATAATAAGAGTTTGGGCTTGTCAATACTCTTGAGCTATTTTCCAGTAGGTAAGTGCTGTAAGGGCAAAATCAAAAGATTTCCAAAAATGAACCAGAGGGGATTCACTTTGCAAGGAAGAATCAAACAAACCACCGTCCTTGACATCTTCAGTAACTGCCTGTGTCACTGAAATGTCTACTGACTGGCCTTCCTGTGCAGTGAGGTTTCACCCAGATTTGCATTTGTGATACTTTGGCATTCTTATCTTTAAGATTTTTGATTTTAAAAAAATTTGTTCTGACTGGTTTGTTGCTATCATTGTAAATGATGAAGCCCCTCCTTAAACACCTACTGTAATCCGGATTTTATTTCCATTAGTTTAATGGAAATAGTGGTGCAAGTGTGAATTTGCAAGGAAACAAGTATGGAAAAAGCTCTGCTGCTGCACAGAGATGCCTGGGTGTTGGTGGCATTTGTGCTGCTGCCGTGGTAGTCGTGTTGTTGGAGAATTTATTCCTTATGCCTGACTTGTACCTGATTTGTGTCTGCCTGGCTGCTAGTTAACCCCATGCCTTTTTTACCTGCAGTTTTGGCTATGCTATCCTGATCCAGGTTTTTCTTTAGACTAAGCCCATTTTTCCCATTTCTCGCTGCTCCTCCCCTGGAAGGCACCTCTCATCCTTTGTTTACATGCGTGCTCACGTGCATGCTCACCCAGGATGATAACTGCTGATGCAATTATTACTGTTCTAGCTTTCAGCAACACCTTAACTCTTCTGAATGGGATAATCAATACTCTCTGCCCGTCTGGGAATGGCAAGGGCTGACTGTGCCTCTCTGTAACGTCAGGTGAATAGTTAAACATCAGTGTGTTTTCATCTGGTGCAGCCCAAGGCTCCCAGCTGCCAGCAGCTCTCAGCTCCTTGCTCACGTGTATGTGAATTTTCCATGAGCTTGTGCTGTACAATGACCATTCAAGGCAGAGATTCCTTTGTTTCTTTTGTGTATCCTTAGACAAATACTATCCACGTTTGTTATGCGTTAATCATTTTTATGGTCATCTCTGTGTGTTCTTTCTATAAATAACATTCTCAAATCTCTCTCCTGCCTTGTTTATTGTAGCTAATTCTTTACGTTGGGTGTCTCCACCAGAGGTGCAGCCTGAATGAACACAGATAAAAGTCATAGCATAGTCTAGGTTGTAGGAAACCAGGATTTTCTTGGTTCTGCTGCAAATCCAGCCTTCCAAATATCTTCTTACTCCATCTCTATAAATACTGTACAGTGGTGACAAAAGACAGGTGATAGCTTCAGACTTAGCTGTGGTGTTAGTGTCTGGCATTAAATATATAATTCCTGCTGTGTCTGCATCTCTAAATGGGAGTCTCCTGAAGGAGAAGTCTCCAGGGAGGGGGAAGAGCTGTGAACCACTGACTGCAGAGTGTGCCTTGGAGATATGAAGTTAGGAGGAGAAGCTGAAAACGTGATATGTCTTTTTCAGTTTGACCTCAGCCTCTAATAGTGTTTGGCAAGTCAGCCTGGCAGATAAATTGGTTCATATTAGAAAATGGAGTTGATTTATTATGAAATTGATTGCAGCCCTGTCCTGTGCTGAAGGCATTAGCGATAACAGCATCGGGTGCCTCAGCTCTTAACTAATGGGCTTTCCCCAGGCTCTCCACTGCTGCCAGGCTTTTACCCACAGCCAGCAGCATCTGCTGGTCCCTCCTCATGGGGACAAAATCCTTCCCAGTCAGGGCTCTGTCAGGGAGTGCAGGTTGGGCTTTCTAAAGAGGCTGGAGCCTTGGGAACCTACAGCTGTGTCCTGCTCCATCACCCTTGGGCAGGGCAGGCTCAGATGCCCTGCGGGCAGCTGGTGATTCCCAGAACATCCAGAACATCCCAGAACATCCTGCTCCCACAGGAGCAAGGCCACCTGCACCTTTGCAACAAGCACCTTGAAATATCCAAGCATTGTGTGGGTTTTTCTTATGACTGTTATGGAAGTGGTTACTGGAAATATGCAAAAGTATCCACTGAACTCCTCCTGTTTGTATAATCATAGACTGGTCTGGGTTGGAAAGGACCTTAAAGACCATCTCGTTACAACCACTCTGCCATGTGCAGGGACACCTTCCACTAGACCAGGTTGCTCAAAGCCCTGTCCAACCTGGCCTCAAACACTTCCATGGATGAGTCATCCTCAGCTTCTCTGGGCAGCCCTTACAAGCATCTCACCACTCTCACAGTAAAGATTTTACCTCATATCTAATCTAAACCTGCTCTCTTTCAGTTTGAAGCCATTAGCTCTTGTCCTATTGATACATACCCATGAAAAAAAGGGCTTTGCTTTCTTTCTTATTTTTCTTTGGTGAAGTTGAAAAGTCTTTTAACCACAAAGTAAAGCCATCACCCAGTGTAACAAGGGACTTTCATTAATTTTTGCAAACAAAGCCATATTCAGCCATGATAATCACAACCTGCAGTGCAGTTGCCTCAAATCCCTCAACACTGGGGAATAAACTGAGGCTGATTAAAACACAAATGAACAAACTAAACATAGAAACCACTTGGACCCTGTAAACTACTTGGGGTCTTTCCAATATGGAAAACTCTAGTCAACTATTCGCAGTATGGATATAGATGTAATAAACACAAAAAAGAGTATGTGTGGTGTCAAAAGTCAGCCTCTTGTGTTCTTGTCTTTCTCTTTGCACTACTGGGCCCTACTCTAAAGAGGAAATGATTTTCCAGTTAATTTATGGTAGTGGTAGTTACGACTCTTTCAGCAGTTGTGCTTAGAAATCACTGAATAGCAGACACTGAAATATTTAGTGGCTGGTTTAAGCAATATTTTTCAATATTTTTGAAGGAAAGGGGTTTTCAATGATTGAAATGCACCTTTAAACATTTTCCAAATGAAAAATTTCAATATGAAAGAACCGTGTGGCTTGAAAGGAAAACTCATTGCAAGACAGCCTGTAATTGGACAAAACTGAAAATAAACTTTTCAAAATAACTGAAACCAAACTGATTTGGGAGATGAAGGGAGGTTAAATTTTTAAAGACGTTTTTCAACAACTCCCTGCCAGTCAATCCCATATTGGCTCTCTTTTTACATAAATTACTCTCCAGGCAGGGAGGGCACTTGTTCCACCACTCCCATGGTGGCCCCTGACAGTGACAAAAGGTTGTCTGACTTTGCTTTTGCCATCAACTTTAGTAGCATTTTGATGTCTGAAAAAGCCATGCAGCATAACTGCCCTGCAGGAAGGAACAACTGCACAGCATAAACTTTTTCAGAGAACAGCTGTTTCAGTATGCCTTCAAACCAGCTTCAGAGGTGTCATTCTCCTTCCCATCCTGACAACAGGTAGGGCACGTCTGGCAACAGCTGTCAAGAAGGCAAGAGACAGTAATTTGTGTGTTATTGAAGCAAAATATTCACATGGTCATGAGCCACATTCATCTACTCCAGCACCCCAAATCCCCTCAAGCCAATGCCATGCTTGTCCTCCTGGGACCTGGTGCTCACTAAGGCTGCTGAGGGCTGGGTGTGTTCACCAGGAGCTGTTCCTCTCTGGTATGGTTGTGCCTGGAGGCTCTGGAACAGCCATACTCTGCTCATTTCACAGCAGCCCTGGGAAGAATTCACCACAGATGGGCAAAGGGCAGCTTTTCCTCCACTGGCTCCCGGCAGGTAATATCCAGGTATGAGTAAGACATCTGGGAGCCCTGTATATTTTCAAATTAATTTTCATAGGGCAATGCATTGGCCTGAGAAACAGTTCTGAATATTATGAATAATTGCCTAACATGTCACTTTTCCGGGCTTGTGCTTTTATCATTAACACCTCCGATTAGCAAAAACTCAGAGTCTGAGATGTTCCTTTGATTTAAAAGGTTATAAATTTTGGATGCAATGTCAGAGAGTAAATTTTACAACACAGCCAAGCTGTGGACTAATTAAAAGACTACCCCAGTACTCTTCTCACCCAATACATCTCAGATTTGTGACAGCCTTCAGGAAGAGTCATGAATTATGCCACGTGCACCATATGCAATCTATTGATCTCTCTGTGTGTACATATGCTGTGTTTGTATGTACATGTGCACTACAGCCCATGTTGATGATGCCTTCTTCACAACTGTGTGCACAGACAAAAGTTTGTCATAGTAGAGAATTTATAGCAGTGCAATTAATGATTGAAGTCATTTTGCTTCCTTGCCATTGCAGGGTTAGTATTGCTCTTTAACTCCAGAGGTCCTAGGAGTCAGACATTACCTTTCCCATGAAGAGGATTCACCTGCTTGTGTTGCTCCGGTGCACAGAGGTGTTTTTATTTATCACTGAGCTGTTCCTTGTGTCCTAGTCGAGGTACCTTGATCCATGCCTTGTGGACCTCACTGATTCTGTATAATGTCAAGTGAAAACAGATAAAGCATTCATGTTTCCCTTAACACCATGCACTGAACAGTGACATGTCCTGTACCTTGGCAGTCCATGTCTGTGGTCAGCAGCAGTGTCCTCCATGGTGCCTCCACCTGACACACAAAATCAGGATGTCTCTAGCTCTTCCCAGGGCAGTGTGAAATGGCTTGCTGCTGGCCAGTATCTCTTCCCAAGTCAGTGCCTGCAACGGACAAGCTTCTCTTGGTTGTCAGCAAAGCAAATATGTGAAGAGCAAAAGGGCAACATATGTTTGAGAAACATGATCTGGAGTGGCCAGGTACAAGTGGGGAATTATATCAACCAGCTTTAGGTAGCGAAGCCCAAAGGTGAAATCTCTGAAGTTTCATGGATCAGTTTTTCCTTTTTCTCAATCTCGTTCTCCTTCTGGCTGCTGGTGTTACTGTATTTGGCAGTAGAAAAACAGGGAAATAGTTTCCCCCCTACACATGCAGAATTAGAGATTCAAACCAAGATAGATGAGCTAGATTTAGATGAGAGGGAATTTCTGTTTGAGGGTGTTCATGTAAAAACTGTTATACAGTATTCGGCTTGTATGAGGTCTCAGTGCAATAAAGGAGAACTTTATAAGCCTTGGAAGGAACATATCACTAGGACTTTGTTTCAATGCAAAAAAACCTGGAAACCCACACTTAGCTTTTCTGCTAGTTGTAATTGTCTGGCTTTATTGATCATGGTGCTAAGGTTATCTGATGGGTAGGGTATGAGCAAGAATCAGCTTCAGTCCATGAATTAAAGCTGCAGACTGTCAGCTCTAATTTACACTCATACAGCCTGAAAACTGTCCTCCTGCAATGGTAGAACTCCCTGGGATTGACACAGATAGGCAGCATATGGAGCCTGTGCAGCAGGAATGGAGGCGCTGGCACTTGGCAATGCTGCTCTGTATTATGCAAATATCTGGGTTGCAAAAGCAGGAAACAAGGGCAGAATAAATTGGGAGGGGTCTGGTACTGGCAGACATAAACCCCTTGGTGGCATTAATGAAATTCACAGGCTTGTGGAAAGCAGGACTGAAGAAAGGCTCCTCGGCTCTGATTTCAGTCCTACAAGTGTGCAATACCTCAAAGGCAAGAGATGGAGGTAACTGTGGTTGGCATGTGAGGATCTGCACAGCAGGGGCATCTGTGCAGCCTGCACAGTAAAATATGCTATTCAGGGTCCTCCATACCACAACCAGAGCCAAAGTACAAGAACCAGTAGTTTGAGCAAGGCTCACATTAACATGCCATTATTCTCTCTGGAGACAAGCAATGTTCCATCAGAGTGCCTGTTTCATACCCACCTGCTCCACAAGGTGTGCAAGTCAATGACCTGTGACCCACTGAAAGGTCCACAGAAGAAGCGTTCACATCACTACGAGAAATGACAGAGCAGACCTGAGATCCCACCCCACTCCACTGCTGTTGTTTGACTTTCACCACGACTGCTATGCAGTTGCCTGTCCATTCACAAGCATTTGTTGTGGGCTTATTTGGGTACATCTTGGCATTTGAGAGGTGTCAATCTGCTAAAACTGAAGTGGCAGTAGCTAATCACAGTTAGATTTATTCTCTGCAGAACATAACAGGGAAGCATATGGCTCAACAACATAACTTACTTTCTCCGGGCTAACAGCCTGGTCAGTTCTGCAAAATACCCAAACAAATTGGCAGGGGATACAGTCTCTGGTCCTTGCTGTAAGCTCCAGGGATCCTGCATTCAGAGATACATAAAATGAAGAAAAATAAAAACCTCCCTCACATCATTATTCATTCCAAAAATGGCAACAACCAGGTTTTCTTCTCACCTCTGATATCTTGAGAAAACACTGCTTTCTAAAGTGAATTATTTTTTGCTGGGTGCATGAAATTCAGTGCCACTCATTTTGGATTTGAAAACTCTCTATAAAGGTTTAGAGATGGAAATTTCAATCCCTGGACCCTAGAGGACCTGCAGAGTGGGTGTTATATTGTATTCATTCAGAACACAGCCATATCCACCTGTCCATCAGAATCAGAGGACTCTGGTGTGTGGATATGCAGTACAGTAAGCAAGAGCTGCAAACAGTATTTGCAAGATTCCCAACATCCTTCCACAGCGAATTCTTCACAGCATGAATCTTTTCCATCATAATTTGCATTTCATACCTGTTTTCCCAAATCTTCAAAGTCAGAGGAGCAAATCCTTCTTTTAGCAATGCTATGATGAAAGCCACTGACTCATAGGAATAACCAGAGTATAGGATTTGGCTTAACTTCTTGGCTTGATGCTGATATAACATTGCATAGATCTTTATTAGGTGTTTCCTATTGTCATGGCAACTCTAATCAAAACCCTTTCCATGAATAGCCCTGTCAATTGCAGTACAAGCTCCTGGCTGACTACAGCCTGCAGTTCTGCTCCAGTGTGGTTTCACAAGCTCCTCTTGCTTGACCTTTCGTCTCCCGTCTTTCTCCAGATCCCTTATTGCTCAAGCTAGAAATATATCTTTTGTTTTGCAAGAAAGCTTTACAAATCTTTATAAGTGATAAGCAACAGCCAGATCCTGCAGCTGACTTCAGGGAGGGAGTTGCCTTAGGAGAGATTACAGGCTATAATAAGCACCTCTCCTGCACACCAGAGCATGGACCACAGGAAATCCCTACGAGCACTGGGTCTAGCAGAGCCTTGAACTCTACACCTCCCTAAAACTCTCCTATAAGACAGGGGGATGAGCTGGGCTCTAGGGAGGGTGAGTTTGGTAACTTGTGTACAAATCCATCAGCAGGATTCCCTGGCAATGCCGTGGCAGCAAAGAGAGGTACTTCACATGTCTCTGAAGTCCAACAGCACCCTCCCTTGCCCATCTCTGGAGCAGCAGAGTGGAGAATCCATGATGCTAGATTTGGCTTTTTGTATCTGATGTTTTGAACAGCCACATGGGAAATCTTAGCACTCTGGAAACCAGTAAGAGTTTGCCCTTGGAACTCTACAGGGCCAGGATTTCACTAGCTGTCTCTAAGGTATCATTCTTACCAGGAGCTAAAATAGTTTATCAGAAATAATGCACATTATGCATATGCATCTTGTCTGAAGTCTGTATAGTCCCCATACAGGGAAAATAAGACAGAGGGAGGTGAAATCACATGCCCTAAGGTCAACCCATCACTAACCCCAGGAAAAGAAGAGAGGTCTTTGGAGTTTCCACTCCCATGTGGGAATCATTGCTACAATTCATTATTTTATGAACTCACAAAAAAAAAAAAAAAAGTAGGAAGGAAGGAGGAATAGCAATTACAGGGATAAAAATCCTTCCTTATATACACATATATATTAAAGATAATCTATATATATATGTATATAGTTTTGTCTTCTCTTGTATCTTCAACCCTTCTTTAAATAAAAGCTCACAGACATGTCGGTTTCCATCAGGCAGAAATTATTATTCAGCTTTAGAAAGAACATCTTGCCAAGTGTTGCAGTTCAAAAATAAGGAAAACAGCTCTGCCAAAATGCAGCAAATGTGATTACACAAAGCCAAGAAGACCATAATTAGATCATTACCATGGAAACAACCTAATTACATGTGTAATGCAGCAAGGTCTGAGCTGCGCATCCGAATGTGTTTTGCTATTGTCTAGCAGGGCCATAGCACTGCCGTTTGCCTCGTGTTATTAAGCCACCTTGATCATTTTGGATCGGGTTTTCTTGGAAAAAGTCCCCCTCCCCACCATGGAAAGAATTAAACTGTGCATGAAATTACTTGAGCAAGACTGCCTGAGGCTTGCACCGTGTGCAGGCAGACGGGATCCTGCAGGGCCCACAGGGCTGGGCGGCCGCCACTTGAGGGAAACTCTCCTGCACCAAGACCTGGGGCTCCCCAGGAGACAGCCTGCAGTCCCTTAGCCACGTGCAGGACTTGACATCTGAAGTGCAAACCTGGAAAAGAAACCTAAGCTTGTCGGGAACTTGCTAATGGTCGCTGCCTTCCTCTGCCCTGTATTAATTTCTCCATTTTGTTGCAGCAATTCACAACCAGGACAGTGCCCAATGGATATGGCATGGAATGGCCAGGCAAAGGCACCCCTGGGGTCCCTGAGTACTGATCCACATATTGTTTTCTTGCATAACAGGACTATACTGTGTAAATGGGATTTAAACAGAGTTGCGTTATGATATTGTCTCACTGGTGGAAATCAAATCACTCCTGAAGAGCAGAGTCACAGGTCTTATTTCCAGGCAGAGAAAATGAGGCAAGGTGAAAGAACACGTTTGTCATCTTGGAAGACCAAAGCAGAATCGTGAATAAACTACATATAATCCAAAACAATTTCAGAGAGTAAAAACCAGAACCATACATACGTGGTTGCACGCCTTGCAGCATAAAATTAGATGCACGGGGAGAGACAGGGGAGTCATCAGTGAACCTCTGCTATTATCTCCATAGGCCTACAGCCCACTGCTGTTGAATCATGTGGTTGTAGTAAATATGACCTGCAGGGTATATACACAAAATGATGGCAAGCACTGTCATCCCCTTTCATGCACATTGGATTTCTGTGCCCGTTCTGTGGTCAGACTGGATATACCTCACTCAGCAGGAAGGGAAGAGGATGGCTCATTAGCTCAGGGGTACAGTAACAAGGTAAAAGCCAATGGGACTGTCTGGTAAACCTACTGCTTCTGCTAATTAATGAGGAGAGATGGTTGCTGGGCCAACTGCAGATGTTTGCTGCAAATTATGCCATCGCTATCCCTGCCAGCGAGCTCTCGCTGCAGCTCACACATCTCCAGGTGTTCTTGCCACAACAATAGTCCCTGCTGTTCATTTCACCTCCTTACAGGGAAAATAAAATACTTCCTTTTGGTGGGGAGAAATGCTGAAGAGTTTTTCAAGCCCAGACTCCACTCCTTTGATTTCTTCTCCTCTTGTGTTGGTCACATTTTGCCTTCTCTGATTTGTCCTCAAACTCTCTTCATTTTCCATTCAAATTGCTTTCCAGACCACAGAATAAGGCTGGAGAGAAGTGCCTCAAGCAATGCCGATTTCCCAGCTCAGTTTCCCAGCCAGGAATACTGGAAGGATATCTTGAAGAAGCTGCAGAAACCTCTTCCCAACCCACTTCTCTCACTGTCCCCCATGGGGCTATTTGTTGATTTAGACCTGGCTGATCCTGCTCTGGCTCTGAACAGGCTGTTTTTCTCTCACACATCTATTGTACAAGCTCATGTAAGTTCACTGGGTAAAACCTGATGTTCAACTTTTGCACAGAGTCAGCAGAATGAAAGGAAAAAAGGGAAAAGCCCAACCCCCACCGCATTCTCCGGTTTTACTTGGCATGCAAAACCTGTCTGTGCAGTTCTGCTGAGCGCTGATGCCCTACTTTCATCCCTCACATAGCTCAACTAAAAATACACTGAGATTTCAAGCAAGGGCCCTGCTGTGAACTGTCTGAGCGAGCAGGCGTTGCTGCAGCCCCAGCCCCAGCCGTGCCTGCACTGTGCCACGCTCCCGGCGCGATTCATACCAGCCCTTGGCACTAAATAGGTTGAGAAAAAGCCAGCAATCTTTTGAAAATCAATACCCCTTCTTCCCATCAGCTCCAGTAAAATGTCCTGACGTGGTGCTGCAAGAGCAAAACTGAAGAAAGATATGAGAGAACTTAAAGAACTACCCGCTACTATTACTACTATTAGTGTTGTTTATAACACAGTGGTACTGAAGAAGCCCTGCTGTTATAGAGGGTGGTTTTTGAGCAGTAACATCTGGAGCTCTGAAACAGTCATGGAAATAAAACCTTGGCTGAAACTATTCATGCTAGACACTGTACATACTTACTTTCTGTGTTTAAACTGAAAAGAGGCTGCCATGCTATTTTTGTCTAATTTGTGCGGTCCTGAGGAAGCAGGATAAATAAAAGCTAGTGGAACCCAATTTTAAAAGCAAGGGAATCTAATGAAGATTATTTGTGTTGAAGACAGGGTCTATAAATTCTTCTGTCCTGGAAAAAGTGACTTAATTTTAGCAGCTCGTTTCTCAACTTACCCTAAACGATGTTTTTTCACAACAACATGGCCTTTTCAGAGGGCTGCAGCTTGAAGTTCGCTTTAGCTGTTTACTGCTAATTTCCTGTAACATAAGAAAGAAAATGGAAATTATTTGATGACACCTATGGATTATTTGCTAACAAGGACGTACATATGTGGGCCTAATTTATTTGAGGAATGGCCATCACTATGACAAGTCAGCTGTTTTCACATTAACCTCACAGGTTCTTTGCATGGGGACATTCCCCTGTCATGACCATCATTTGCAATATCTGTGATGTGACCCCAAATGTTCCAGCTGTGGGAATGTTAACCTGATAATCCTGTGAAATGGGTAAATGTGGCACCTGATTCCTGCTGAGGGGCACAAATCTGTGTGTGCTGCTGTCCCAGAGTGCTGCCTGCAGCTCACACAGAGCCTCTGCCCACGGTAGGCTGGAGGACAGATGGGCTGCCCTACCTGCAGAGAGGTACCCAACCCCAGAAGGTGTGTCTTCTCCTTCCCTGGTGCAATCTCCCTTCTCATTCCTCCAGCAGATTGTTTGCAAGGGGGAAAAAAAGACATTTTTCCCTAATGTCCTTGTTTAAGCAGGAGAACCAAGCTTTGAAGGAAAGCCTGATAGGTGGTGCACTTCCCAGGGCAAGCCCCACTATTGTAGAAAACACCTATAATGCAATTCCCTGGCACACTAAATTATGAGTAAAACACTTGTGAAAACCATAAAGGTACACACATTTAATTTAGACTTCAGGATGCTGTTGCATTTTTTTCCTATTAAATATTTATTTCCCTTAAAAGAGTATTTTTCATCTGTTTTGAGAACACGACTGGTACTCTATTGTCATCTAATTAGTTAAGAATTTCATACTCATATGTATTAATAGTCTTCTATTATTACCAAGGATGTTTCACTGGTATTTAGATATATTGAACCAAACCTGATTTGCATTTAAATGGCAATGATCCATAGGGCTTCCTGGAAAGGCACAACTGGTAGATGAAGTCTGACTTTGCCTCCCTGACCTCCCAACAGTACACTGAGACAGCTCAGCTAGAATTTCACTCCATAAATTGAGAAATGGCAAGCAAACAGCAGAGTTTCTCCCAAAGCACAGCACAGACAAGGTACTTTGTGAGCCCAGTGGTGGCAAACACAATCTTATCAATCGCTGACATCCTCATTAACAGCGTCACGTCTCTTATCCACCGTGCTGCCCTTTCTCACCTGCCTTGTTGATTCTTTTGACATGCTTCTTTTATTGGAGATGTTGACAGGACCCCTGCAATATCCAGAGCCACAGATGTGAAGGCAGATCTGGCAGGAGGTGAAGACATGGGCCAGTGCTTTGCCCCCTGGCTCCAGCTCCCACCCAGCTGAGGTGGGTATCTTTGGAGGGCTTCTTATGGCCCCAAGGATGTGTTCAAGAGCTGGAGAGAGAGAGGATGCAGAAAGGAGAAGGTGAGATGCATCAGCAGGGTATGCTCTCCTTTAAGAACTATCTCAGTTGTTTCCATTTCCAGGATGAGTTCCCAGCACTTATCCATTAGTCTTCTACTTGTCTAATACACTACACATCGATTTTTACCCTTACTCTCTGCTGACTGCACAGTCTGAAACACTGAAGGCCTTAAAGTCAAGGTCAAGTTTATATTCCCTTAGTAAACAAGCTGTGGAAAAGGGGAAAGAGGGAGCAAGCACTTACACCAAAAGATAGAAAGCTATGAAACAAATATATTCCTTCTAAAATAACGTCTCCAAAGGAGAAGGCATACAAAAGATTAAACCTTTCAGTCTGCAAATTCTGCTTTAAATAAAACCCTTACTCCTGAGGAATAAATGTTAAGAGGAGGCCACTGTGCATGTGATCAAAACAAAACCATTCTCTAATATTTAAAGTCAAACATGACGTTAAACACAGTGTAGTCAAAGAAAGCATTAAAAATTCTTTTCATTTTGCTAGCCAAGAAGCTTACATTTTGCTCATGCACTGAATGCTTGTATTTCTCATCACTGTATCTAAGCATCGATCCCATTACATCAAATTCCCAGTGTTATTTTTGAGCAATTAATGACTCCATCCATTATGTTTGCCCATTTGTAATTAGAAGCAAAGTTAGACAGAAAACGTCTGCTGCTTATCTGTGATTCATGGACTCCCTTGAGCCCACAAATTTGGCTGGAAACTTGTTAAGAAATTATTTTGGCCAAAGATTTTGGACTATTCTTGCTTGTGTTGAGCTGAAATACAATGAGTTCAAGTGATTTGGGGCTTCTGCTTTGAGCTTCTGCCAGGCAGAGAAATGGGTCAATGGGAAAATAACTATGCAGCAAGGTTGAGATACAGGACCTGCCTCACTGGGACAGACCTGGGGACCATTCAGACCCAACATGGCACCAACAGCAGTCCCTTCTTTCACCCTGAACAAGGGCAGTCCCTCCACAAGTATCTGTAGACACCACCCGTATCAGCCTCAGTCCTGTCTCTCAAAGACAAAGATTTATTCAAATCAACTCTTTCTGATATTTTTCATCATGATCTTTATGATATTTTTCATTATAAGGAGTTAATATGTATCTGGTAATAATTTCAACCTGATGTTCTAGCTCTGTTTGGAAACAGAGGGTCCCAGAGGGAGCTGGTAGCACAGTTTGGGGACAAAACAAATTATCTTATGAAGCTCGGTTTAGCTGCTTTTAGTGCTAATATAATTAAATGAGGCAAAGTCTACGAGGAGAGGTAATGCCTTTTATTAGAACAAACTGATAGTCTAGGGGAAAAAAAGCAGGCATGTTTTCAGGCACACAGACCCTTTTCAGGCTTATATGCCAAAAAGCTTGTCAGCGAATCAGCTGGTCCAACAAATCAGATTTTCTGTATAAATAGGGCTTTAGTCATCTCCTTAGATGATAACAACTACAATAACACCACTAATGTAATTAAAAGCAGTTGAGGATGATTGAATGCCATTTCACAGCAGAGTTGGACACGAAGTTTCCCAAGAATAGCAGGGTGGAGCTATGCTGCAGACACAAAAATATTTGTGCTTTTCTCTTTATCTTTACTCTGCAATTCTGATTTTACTTACGCCAGTGTAAATGGAAGTCACTGGGGGTGATCCCATTTGGATTTTGCATGTATTTTAGAACAGTTTCACAACCTTGTAAAACGTATCTCTGATGCAGAGGATAAAAGTTGGTCATCCATTTTCTCCACCACCCTGCTATTTCAGTAACATTAACCAAAAAGAACAGTGCGTGCACATTTTATCTGGCATCACCGTATTCCATCAAATTATGACCCTTTAGTCCCACCATTGGAGTGATTCCCAGAAAAAGGCAATAATGTAAATAAGGCAATAATGCAAATTATGCGAAAAAAGAAATCCTCCTAAGGTGGAAAATGGATTGACAATAAGCCAGCTTAGCTTTCCCTGATGTTGTTTATTTTCTTATTATGTTTTTAAAGCAAATTTTCCCAGACACCTCACAATCTACTTCACAGATACAAACAGAAACAATTTGTATGTTGCAGTAAATCTTAAAAGAAGCAAATCAAGGCTTATAAGAAGGGAGAGAAGCCAGGCAAGATAAGAAGTAGCGAATGATTAAACAAAATAATTTTGAAAATTTAGATATTGCAATTTGTCTTCTGGGTGAGAGCAAAACATACCATCAAAGAGCAGGGATGTTAAGGGAGTTTTTACACATAGGAGTAGATGAGGCATGGAAAAAAATATCTTCCACTGAGGGAAGTAGGAGGCAATAAGATGTGCGAGGAAGGGGCAGAAGATTCATTCAAGGTGGGGAAAAAAAACAGAGGGAGAGTTGAGGGCAGGTGTGACAGCGCTTGTGTGCTGGCTGGGACCCAGGTGATGCTGTGCCATGGCCAGCACTGGCTCAGGCTGGCACCAGGCTCTGCTCCCGCCGTCCCCTTGGACCATCAGGTGCCATGCAATGGTGCCACTCAATATATGGATACTGCAGGTGTTCCATGCAGGACTTCTGTTTTCTCTTTTTCTTCTTCTTTTTTTTTTTTTTTTTTTTTAAATACTGTTTCCAAGCCTGCACTTTTGAGTCATCAGACAAAATTGCAAGCTCCACCATTCTGGAAGAGACTGTGCTGCTGACATGCGCAGAAACACTCCAGAACGCCCTAAATAAGCACTGCCAATGTTTATTTCTAAACATCAGAGAACCAGGGAAATAGAGTAGCACTTTGACTGTTTTGATTTGGAAACATTTGTGCAGATTCAACACTTGTCTGCAGCACCCTTCTGGGATGAAACCTCATAGGTACAGCAAGTGCCAAAAGTGCAGACAGAAAATTTGGAGGGGAAATTCCAAAACTCTGTGTAATTTTGAAGACAAGCCATTTAAAAGAAGTCTGATAAGGCAGAAAAACTGTATTTCAGATAGCTCACTCCCTTCATAGCTGTAGCTCTCCCAGGAACCTCATGCATTTGTTTTGTCTTAACAAAAAGCCAGAAGAAGAGTCACATTTAAAACTGTTTAACTATTTTTGATCTAACTGTGTATTAGTTATCACCTATCAAATGCCTCTGTGGGCCATGAAAGTTGTTTAAAATGGTTGGTTAGGTACATAGAGGTCCATATTTAATGATACCTACCTTCATGTTTGAGGCAGATAAGACAGAACCAGGTTCCTGGCGATCCCTACTTCCTATTGTAACATCAAGTGTGAAAGCAGATTTGCCTAATAGAAGGCTTAGCACTGAAATTTTTGATGTATAAAGTTCAGAAATAATAATCATAACCGTTAACATCACTGTTATTGTGCTATTAATTACTAATGTTTGTTATTACTATTGATCATAATTATTGCATAACCCCAATAAACACATTGGCGCTGGCATATCCCAGGTGTGATGGCAGGTGCTTTTCTGCCTGTTCTTAAAGACCCCATTGTGCTAAAAGCAGTTTTTACAGGTTTTTCCTCCTTTGCACAGTGCTGCAAAGGCAGTTTGCCCGTGCCATGGGCTGATCCCTGCTCCCACTCCTCCTGGTTCAGCCCCACCAGGCACGTCATTACCCCACGGCAGCACACGCGGATACGGCTTAGCATCTCAACATCATGGATTAGCACTGGGACAAGCACTGGGAAAGAGTGAGTTATTTGATGTTTTCTGCTTTCCTTTCCAGATCTATGGATTATCCTCAAGAAGATGATCCTGAGACTGATACGGGTAGGGGAAAATAAAAAAAAAATCCCACAAATTGGATTGCAAACCTCACACTCTTCATTAACATCCCTGTATCAGAGCATACGTTCATGGAAAACAAATGACAATGGCAGAGGATACCTTAGGAGGAATTTGTTACTACACATTTACATATATTGCAAAGTTCTGGAGGTTTCATCCAATTCCTGCCATTCTGCAAACCCATCCCAACTCAGCTATGAGGAGCAGCAACAGTGCTGTGCCCAAATCTTCTGCATCTATTTTCCTTTCTCTTTCTGGAGCCTGGATAATACTCATTCCTCAGTGCTGTGATCACAGCGGAAAACCCAAACTCACTCTTTTCCCCTGCAATATAATTCAGTGGGATATTATTTCATTAAAAAAAATATGACTGGTATATTTTTGTTTCACATGAAAAAGACTGGAATTCAATAATGCAGACATGGCCTCACGGGAATGAAATCTCTGCCTATATTTGGCAACACAAATTTAATTTTTGTTAACCCTAAACTGGAAGGAAAACTGGGTATATTTAACAGGAGTGACTGGCAGAGCTGGCTGCACTGAAGACCAATTGCCTTGGGCTGAAAATAATAATAGAACTGGAAATTATTTTTGAACTGTGATGTCCTGGAGAAAGGGTTTTTTGAAAGCAGCTATGTGTGCTCTGAGTCACAGCTGCGGGACACTGAGCCCTGAGCTGCAGATATGTCACTGCTCCATCCCAGCCACTGAAAGCCAATCTGCGCCCTGGGGTTATATGAAACAGAGAGAGGTAGGAGGAAAGGGGAATAAACTCAAATATGCAGAAAGGAAGGCTCTGGGGAGACCTCACTGTGGCCTCCCAGTACTTAAAGGGGGCTAATAAAAAAGAGGGAGAGTGACTTTTTACATGGATAGATAGTGATAGGACTCTTAATGGCTTTAAACTTTAAAAGGAGGGATTTAGATAGATTTTAGGAAGAAATTCTTTACTGGAAGGTGGGGAAGCACTGGAACAGGTTGCCCAGAGAATCTGGGAATGTCCCATCCCTGAAAGTGTTCAAGGCAAGCTTGGATGGGGTTTTGAGCAACCTGGTCTAGTAGAAGGTGTTCCTGCCTATGGCAGGGGGTTGGAATTGGATGATCTTTAAGGTCTCTTCCAACACAACTATATGAAAGCAGAAGAAAATGGCACTAGCAATGTGCTGTGAATGAGTGAAAAGAACCAGAATTTGCTAACCCCAGTGCTGGGCAGGGCACTGAAATGCATCTCTGTTTCCTGCTCACCCATATAACTAAAGCATTTCTCCTGCAGAGTCTAGAAACAGACAGATGAAGACACTTGTGTCATGAAGGGTGTCAGAAAGGAATTCACTGTTCATTAGGAATTCCTCACTATCCTGATTCTTGCAGCAAAACCCAAAGGAGCTGCAGGAAGGAAGGTAAAAAGTACTGGATGTGCTTCTGTGGCAAGAGGGCCCAGCTACCCCATCATGACAACATTATAGTGTCAGTGTCCAGGTAAACTCTGGGCAGAACAGCTTTTAAACAAATTAGATGAGGAAGCCAAGGCCAATAAAGAGTTGAGTTTGACGAGTAAGTGTCTCACTTGCTGTTTATGAAGTACGGGCTGAAATCCTGACCCCATTCCGTTGACTGTGAGGTGTTTCCATTGATGCTCAGACTGACACAGCAGGGACATGTGAGTGCTGCAGGCAGCTTACAGCCCTTTCCCACACAGGGGCAAACTATCCTGTCTGTGGGCTTATTAAAACCCCAAACTCATCTGCTGTTAATGAAGAGATTTTTACAATAAGGATACCCCGAGGGCTTGGGTGGCTTCAAGTATCTCGAGGAGCTGCAGCATCTGAAGAGCTCCACCACCACGAGATGTCCCCAGGTCCTTTGGCTCCACAGCACAAGACACCAGAGCTCACTGACCACAACATCCTGAGCTCAAGAACGTGCCTGATGGTTCTGAGGATCACTGATCTGCAAATGAACGCTGCTAGGGAGGGTGAGCTTAAACACCAGCAAAACTGTTGTCTGAGAGCACCAAAGCCGGAGCAGAAACTGAGCCAGCCATAAACAGAGCCGGTCCCACAGCGGCTGTTTGATTAAAGCTATTTTTGGAATCGAAACTCACGGGTGGGAAGGGAAGCAGAAAGCAGACAAATTAGCCATTAAAAGCCGCGCAGCCACATTGCTGAGCTCTATCAGCCATTTCAGGCGGTGAGTAACAGAGGACACGATAAATCCGCCTTTGTTCTTCTGCTCCCTCGCTGCGTCCGATCGGGAGATAAGGCACAGGCAAGGGTTCATTTCGCTGGTGAAACACCAGGTTATTCATTAACCTGCTTGGTTAAATAAAGCCCTGATAAGGGCAGAGCCCTGGTGGGGGCAAACCCAGGTGTGGTGGGGCCCAGAGGAGACCACAGAGCAGGAGGGCATGTCCATGTCCATATCCTGTGCCATTGACGCCGAGTTATCTGTTGTCACACATACCCCCATGCCCCCATGGTTTTGGGTACAGACAGAACTCCATTTTAGCAGCCCCCCTTTTTGCACAACAAGAACAGGGATGCTGAGGAACGTCTGTGATACACTGTTGGATGGAGGCGTTGCTTCCTTTTAGCATCTGGAGATGCAACGGGAGTGCTAACAGTGAGAAAAGTAGATGAATATGGATTTTTTTAGTTTGCTTGTCAAATCCAAAAACAGGGGGAAAATGAGTAAACTCAAGCAATTTTCTCAACAGCAAAAGAAACCGTCTTTTTTTTTTTATTATGTAATTCTGCTTTTAAAAATCCTTTCCTAAAATTTAGGTCAGTTTTTAAACAACAAAGCTTGTTTCCAAACAAAAAGTCAAAATATTTTGTTTTGATGATGTTGAAGCAAAATGCCTCCGTATCTCCAAACCATTTCTTTTTGACATGTCAAAATGAAACATTTGTACACTTTCTAATTTTTTTCACAAATACCGTTGGTTCCTGCATTTTTCAGTGAACTTACCCATTTGAGAAATGTCACTCAACTCTAAAAATTACCATACATATAGAGCTACCTCTGTTACCACATTATGTCTCATGCAAGCGTGCCAAATATGAATTCCTCACAAGGGAGCTGGTTAGACTTCAAAGCTGACCGATAAAGCCTGAGGAGGCACAACGCCAATTAAGAAGGTTAAAATTTTCACAAACTCTCCTTCAACCCACACCAAGGTCTCACTCTGCAGGTCAGTGCTATGAGCCACCATCAGGTGGGCTGTCTCTGTCTTTGCAGAGCACATATGGGAGGGTCAGACCTTCTCATACCCCCACATGTGTGTTTAGATTAGTGCTGTAATTCTCATTAAAGCAGCCAAATTTGGGTCTTCTGGGAAATGCGTTTAGTGGATCATCTTTGGGACTCTGTTGAAATGGAGGTCTCTGCAGGTATCTAAGGAAGCTCTTTGCTGGCTTCTTGTAGGGAGGTTGTGTGGGATCTAGCCATAAAATCATGGATGCACATGGAAATCTGTCAGTCCTCCAGAGCCAGGAGTGATGAGACTGAAACATCCCTCTACAGTGCCCCTAGGAAAAGAGCAGCCCAGGAAGGCTAGTAGGTAGATGCCATGCTTTGGGTGACTCTTGTTGTCTCATTTGTCTTCAGAAAGCGTCTTCTAGACCTCTTCTAGGGGTCTGACCATCATCTCCTGGTTAAATGTTATTAGACTGGGGGTGTTGTGTGATTTTGATGTTCCTGCTCTTGGTGTCTGGGTGAGTGAGAGAAGCCCAGGTGCTGCTGGGGTGCTGGGGTTTTATGGAGTGGCAGCCACTGAGGTGTCAAATGCTCCTCAGTGCAGCATCACAGCATATTCATCTGAGGCTGCAGCTGGCACACACCAGAGTTTCATTAGCTCCTGCTGATTTAAATATAAATCCCCTCTGTGTTGCTAATCACTCCATTCAGGGCTGGAAAGTCCACAGAACCAAAAATATACCCAGTTAGTCAGCAGGTTTTGTGAATATTTTGAGAGACTGGAGGTCAGAAGTCAGTTTGCCAGCATTATCTTGATTATAGTATGGAAGTCTTTACTCAAAAATAGTCTCAAAAAATGCAAGTTTTGCAAAACTTGGAGCTAGAATCATTGGAAAACATTAAATATACTCACCAAACTAAATTCACATGAGGGTAGTTACTGTATAATAGGCAGATACTTTTAACTCGGTTTTTATATATTGGTGCTTATCCACATTCAGGAACAATATTACAGGTGAAAAGTTAGAATAAAAAACACATAACTTCCTAAAATCACAATGCAGAGTTTTAGCTTTTATATTCAGATCTACCAGGTGCACACGGAATCACAGAATTGTAGAATGGCTTGGGTTGGAAGACACCTTGAAAACCATCGACTTCCAACCTTCTGGCTGTGGACAGAGATAACTCCCACTGGACCAGGTTGCTCAGAGCTTCATCCAACCTGGCCTTGAACACTTCCAGGGACCAGGCGTGTGCACTTAGTTTGGTTTTTTGTAACAAATCACAGTTGAAAACCATCTCCAGGGATTGCTGGTATCAGGACAGCTGGCAAGCATGGTACATGGAGAGACCTTTTAGGGCACCCGTTTCTCAAGGGTATTTTCTTGGTCATCTTGAGTGCTCAGGGACGCAGGAGGTGCCTGGGCTGGGAGCACAGATTCCCTGTGTTCTCTGTGCAGTGTAACTTTTGGCTGTGGAAGGCACCAAAATGATACTCCAACGCTCCTTATCTGCCTGCATGCACACATAGACAATTTGTGCACCTTGGTCTCCTTTCACTGTGCTCCATTACAGTGATTTATGTGCTGTCTGTCATCTGGAGCACTGGAGGAACACAAGAGAAGGAAGAGCAATAAACAAATAATAATCAGCAGAGATAACACAGCAATGAGTCCACAAATGCTACCCTCAAATAGACAGCAGTGTTAAGCTCCCAGGGAAAGGGATTGTGGGGGCTCTCAGGAGAAGGGCAAAGGAGGGAGGCTTTGGCAAGGGTTTAAATCCTGTAGAGGAGTGATCCAGCACTGTGTACTTTGAAGAAAATGGGCAAAACCAGAACAAATATTCTGTGGTCATGGAAAAAGAAATCTGATACTGGGGAATAAGAAAAGCAGAGCTCCTGGTACAGAGGTAAAGAGTGGAAACCCTGGTGGCAGGGGGCAAGGCTGGATTCAGGCTGCAATGCTGAATGTGGTGGGAGCACTGAAATCCCTCTGCCCAGCCAGGCACGTGGAACAGGTGTTGTGTGGGCCACAGAGCTGATGAGGCCAAAAAATCTGCTTCACCCGTGTGACCAGGCCTTTGATTGCTGTTTTGACACCTCAGGGATCTTTGTCACAGCCAAAGTACAGCACTGTGCTGAGGCTTTGCCAGGGCTGCAGGAGGGTAACATGCCCAGGTCTGTGACAGTCATGCAGGGAGACAGATGGGCCCAGGAAAGAGCATGGGGGAGGAAAGGACAACACCACCATCCTTACCCATGCAAAAGCTTACATCACACATGGTGTGATTCCTGGGGCTGGGCCAGGAGCTGGACTTGATGATCCCTGTGGGACCCTTCCAGCTCAGGACATTCCATGGTTCCATTTGCACAGGTTGGTTCGTGGAACCACTGGCACACAGCAGCAGCCAGGGCACCCACCCAGCAGCAGCAGCAGCAGCAGCCATGGGGGCTGTGTGGCTGAACAGGGGCCTCTTGCTCAGCACTCAGCATCCCTACATGATTAAAGAAGAAGCGGGGCCCTTTTAGAGATTAGCGGATGGTAAATTATTCCCTTCATTTGCTATTCGTGATGAATAATGAATTATTCTCATAACATTTACTATGCTGTTCATTTATTATACAGGACAGGGGAATGTTTAGAAGCTAATTATTGCTAGGAAGGCTCTACACTTGCAAAATACGTGACTTTTGCATATTTGCTATATCCATGCTGTAAGTGGGGGAAGGGCTGCTTGTCTGTTTTAGCACATTTCTGTCCCTCCAACACCAGCCTCACCACCCGCCTGCGGGCAGGACAGACGTCTCCCTCTCCATCAACAGCCAAGCTGCTCTTCCCCCTTTGCAGGAGGAGGCCCTGGAGTAGGCCTGGAAATTAAATTGTCTCTTCTTACAGGCAGCAGTAAGGAGTAGCTGTGTTTCTCTGGCTAGTGGGGCACAGGTCCATACTGTGCATGACCACGGCATCACTGTACATCTCCCATCACCTTTCCATGAGGCTGCCACTGCTGCCAAGGCCTCAGCAGCTGCATCCAGGGAGAAATCCTGTGCCTCATTGCCATGTCACTGATGAAGCCAGGGGCTGCAAATATCCATTGCCTGCCTGGGAAATGCCCAGAGCAGAGAGTGATGGCAGGGCTCAACACCAGGCATTGCTAGAGAGGCCAGAGAGCCAAGTCATGAGGAGCCAGGAGGAGATGGCCTCCTGAACAGGGAGAGGTTGGGGACGTTGTTTGTTATGCTCTAAGTGTTGTATTGGGAGAATAAGTGAGTAATATCCTTAACAGTGGTCTAGCAGGGGCTGTAAATTGTCAGTTGTCAAAACTAACTGTGCTGTGCTGCTGCTTACCAGCAGATTTATCCTGGCCATTTATTGCTGGTAAATAATTTATCAATTATTTTGAAAAATGCTTTTAAGGAGACTTGAACCTCATGTCCATCTCTGCTCCCCTGGGTACGTGGCACAACACTCTTCTCACTCACCATGGTCATCTGTGTCCTGCCCACGTGGAGGGGTCCCTGTCCTGGGTTTCCCTGGGTGTCCTGCTACAAGAAGCCAAGCTGGCAGAAATGTGTCAGTGTGCCCATAGCTTAACCCTGTCTGTTGCTCCCAAGCTGAAAAGCAGCACCATGGACCTGCCTGGTGGGGCTCTCTGTTTTCCAAGTCCTGTGTGACAGCTTGTGGGTCCAAGCCACAGTTAGTGAGAGCTGGCAGAAATACCATTGACCTTGATGGAATGGAGCAATATACATTTACAGCAGGAGATGATCTAGTTCTGTGCTTTCTAATACCCTCCTTATCTACGTTATGTGCCTAATATCAATGTCCTCTTGTGACTTCCAGTGATACCCTTACATATCTCTGGATAACTGTTACCAGAGCTAGATCAGTGAGAGGTTTATAAACCCATGGGGAAAGATAGTTCAACGCCATGTTTCTGAATAATTGATTATCACATGCTTCAGTATAAAACTGATCTCCAGTGATACCCTTTTGGCTGTGCCTCATCATGCCTTTTTGTTTTATTTTCATTCCCCAGCAGAAATCTCTCTCCACCAGCTGCCTTTGTAACCTGGTAAGAGCATTGTGAGCCGCCAGTAAATGATCTTTTATTTTATTTTTCATCCTTGTAGTGGTAAATTATTGTGTCAGCACAGAGACGATGCAGGTGACTAACCTCATAAAATGTAGTAAATGATTAATAAAATCTCAAATAACAATAGCTCCATGGGCAGATCACAACTCGCCTCTCAGGCAGACACATGCCTTTAGAGGACACTGGCTGATTGCTCTGTGGGAGAGATTTTTTTTTTAGCTGAGAGTCAACAGAGAAATGCCAACTTAGGAACAGCTTGTGAGCACTGTGTGAGTGCATCAGACCTTGAATTTCAGCTGTGGGGAACACCTGCTGTGCTGAGGGGTGTCAGCAAAAGCTGGGGATACCAACCTGGGTACTTGCCTGCCCTTCTCAGCAGGAAGCTGGACCACCAACCAGCAGGAATGGGAAAGGTGCACACATGAAGACACTTTCTGTCCATGTTTGGTTTTACAGGACCCACAAAGCTCAGAGCTACAGAGGCTTCAGCTGCATCCCCACTGCTTTGGCACTTACCTCCACAGACAAAATATTCTTGCAGCACACAAAAAAATGCCTTTCTTCAAGCAACTGTTTATTCCCTGAAGGCACCATATGGGACAGAAACCTCAGAGAAAGGGAAACAAACTGTACTTTTCCATGCGACTCCAACTATTAATATTCCAGTATTGGCCAAGCACTTGTAGAACTGTAACGAGAACATCCTCTTATGTGCTGTTTCCAGGATTTATGCACAACAAGCAATACATAAATATCAATTAATGAAGCAACTATAGAAAAATTAATTAAAACATGAGAGGATAGAAGCCGTGAGAGGATAGAAGCCTCTGTTTAGCCCCCTGGAAAAGAATGACATGTTCACAAACCCCTCCCTCCTGCTCAGAAGAAAGCTCTCAATTCCAGAGGAAGGAAACCATTAATTTTTTTTAATTGCACAATACTTTTAAATTAATTTCCATAAGCACCACAAGCAGAAAATGGGGGAGGGAAAATCAAAGATTTCACACTTAAATTAGGACTCAGTTGCTGTCTCTTGCCTGCTGATCCTGATCCAAATTCCCTATATACCCTAATTTCCCTGTGGTGGCAGACATGCAGACAGCAAGCCTGGCTTTGGTCCTCAATGAAGCCCATAGTGTCAGGGATTTACTAACGGCATCTAAACCTATAAATCTAAAACTGTAACCACTAAATTACCGTGAATTAATATTAAAAACTACTAAAGAAGGTGCCTAAAAGTGAAACCTCAACACGCATGGAGAAGTTGCTTTTTTTTCCTGTGCAGTGTTTCAGCCACAATCTGGACATGTTTTGTTGGCAGAAGGTGGCAACTGAGTTGGCCCTGGCTCCAGCACAGCCATAGGATTCTCTCCATTGACCATCCCAAGAGGTAGCTCATCCTGCTGGAAGAAAACATGAAACAAAACAAGGAAATGGCCAAGGAGCATCTCGTGGGCCAGCCAGGCAGAGAGCCACAGACCATGTTTGGCAGGCAGCACGGGCAGGCTGGAAAACCTCCTGCAACCTGCTCACCCCCAGATGACATCTGTAAGTGTATTTTCCTTTTCTCTGTGTGTCACAGTCACAGTGATTGTCCCTTTGGGTCCTTGCAGAGTTTTGGTGCCAAGGAGCTGCCAGCGAGTGCCATGGGCAGGCACTGGACTTGAAGATCATTGGTTGCAAACTGCAAAACACTCTGATCCTATTTTTCCCCAGGCTTTTCCAGCTGAGAGCCAGGGATGTCCATTCACTTTCAGTGGAGGAAAAGTGGATCAGTGTGACTGCCTTTTATAGAAAAATAAATGGAAAATAGGGCAACTCAGTAATGCTTTTCCAAGAAGTGCACAAGACCTTCATCCACAGAGGAGATAACACACTAGCCTAGGATAAATAAATTGCAGCAGTGCCTGCTGCACACGTCAGTGCCCTACAGAAACACTGGTTCATGGACACATGGCTTGTCTGTTACACACAAACACATCAACACTGCGCACTTACCGCCTGATATCTGAGGCACTGCAAGGGTTGGACCCTCATTATTGCTAGCAACTGTAATGATAATATTTTCCTTTGCCAGCACCCAGTGCTGAGGTTCTGGAGTGTTGGCCTGCAGGCAGCACCCTGTTGACTTTGTGTGCAGCTGGAGGATTGCCCAGCTCGGTGCCAAGCATCAGTCTGAGCCAGCACTTCAGGAATTGATCAACAATGCTTCCATCCAGGAGTTGAAGGTGCTTAGCAAACCACAGAACTTCATTGGGCCTACAAAATCAGAGTGTGATGAACAGATGTAGATTTTCTAATAATCACTGTGTATGGAACCCCAGGTGTCAGGACAGAGAAGCTGAAGGCACCAACCTCTAGGCCATGCCTTGTCCCCAGCTGTCTCCTCCTGCTCTGCCCAGGCAAAGGTCACCCCTGCCTTCCTAACACTTTCACTTCTTGATTAGAAGCTGCTCCATGGGGTTATTTTGCCCTCTGCATTTATCAAGAATATCACCTATTAGCTGCAATGGGTAAAAATAATATTTTGCATGTGCCTGGGGTTTCCTCCTTGAAGCTCCTCATGAATTGTATGAAATCAGTTGTTACAGTGAGCTGGGCATGTCAGTGCCTACAGTAATGCATATGTGTTACCACAAATGGCTGAGGATGTGGCTCAGAGTTTACAACAGTGCAACTGGAAGGTCAGTCAAGACCTGGGGAAGGCAGTGATTGGGTCAGGACCCGAGTTCAGTATCACCAGAGTCCCCACCTTAAATGAGGATGTAAGCCAGGACAAAGAATCCTGCCTAACACTGTAGCAGGGTGGACTCAGCCTGAGGCTTTATTATGCCCAGACCACATTGATTTGCTCTTTTCCCTTTTTTCCACCCTTTTTGGCAGTACTTAGAGCTGTGCCAACAGCAGCTGGTTCCTCGCTTCCCTCCCTGCTAGAGGAATCAGCTCTGCCTGGGACATGGCCAAGCATTGTGGTGGTGGTGGGCTGTGGTGAGCACCATCACAGCTCTGCCTGCACCAGGGACCTCAATGCCTTTGCTGCCTGCAACCCCACCTGGCATCATCTTCCATGCAGAGACAGAGCAGGGCATACAGCCTGTTTCCTCATTTAACAGAACTTGTTAATTTTTCTCTTTTATAACCTGCAGCATTATCAGCAGCAAATTACCACTATCGATAACTCATTAGCAAATAAAATGAAAGACAACGCTGCTGACATCTGTATGAAACCATGTCTGAGTGGCTCTGGCTCCCGCTTATTGGGCTTTTAGTATTCATTAAGGCCAGTAAACAGTATGTGTTTAAAATGCTGATCTATGCAGCATGTGTTGAACTCTCAATCTACATTAGCTGAGACAGCGGCTCGTACCAACTCTGCTGCCTAACGAACTTGATTTATCATAGTTTCCTAAGCCCTGTTTATGAGGCTGTTTTGTTTGTAATGACTTAATATTTTTTTCACGTGGGAGGATTTATCAACATCTGTGCATCACATTGTGTCGGGCGTCCGGGTGGCCTTGGTCGTACTCGTAACGCCGGAGCAGATCTGGGGCAGAGAGTCGCCCTGCTGGGAATCCTGTGACTGCTTTCCAAAGGACAGCTAATTCAAAAGGTGGTGCTTCCTCTGGCCATTTGTCTCAAAAGAAGGAAAAGCACATTATCACTTCCTATCCTGTCCTTTCTCCGTCTGGTTGAGGAAAAGGAGCGCAGGCGGCGAGCAGGGCTGTCGGGCTGGGGAGCTCCCGGCCATGGGCTGCCAGGCAGGTCAAGCAGCAGATTAAAAGATGGTTTGGACATCAGTACTGATAAAAAGACGATATTTGTGCTGTTCTGACATTGAGTGTGTCCTCTCCAGCCAGCTTGACGCTGACCAGATAAGACTCTCTGTGCTGTTCTGCCTCCTCTTATCTCTTAAGGCTGCAGCCCTATCAGGTCAAGGATACGAAGAAACTGTTCCTTAGCACAAGTACCTGCAACATTTTCAGCTGGTGCCCTCAAAACCTGGCTCACAGTCTGCCAAAAGCGTGACCTCAGAGACACCTTGTGTACGGCGCGCTGCTATTAGACAAAGACTGGGCATCTTATGGCATCTTAATGATATTCTCAAGCATCTTCCAGCGGCTTCAGGATCCTCTCTGGTCTCCCTTTTACAAACTAAGACAGCTCCCTGAGAAGGAATTTCCTTTAAGAGCAAATGTCTCTATGCATGTGTGGCGTTGGGTTATTTTTTAAAGTCGAGGGGGAAAGAAAAGCTAAATATTAAAACATCAGAAGGTTTCTCTGATACAGGATTACAACCAGCTTTACCAGAAATATGCGTGGTTTCCTGCTTATCTGTCTCTGAGGGTGGAAGATGGACATCAGTGTCTCCAGAGTGGCTGGCGTGGAAACATCAGATAGCGTAATTGTGGAACGCTGGGCTAAGGGCACACAGGCTCTTCTGGGCCTTGCCAATGGCACTGGAAGCTCACGTCAGCAGCAGATATAAACCCAAACTTCTGGATTTCCCACAATGCCTGCCTTGGAAAGTTTTTAAGGCAGTGACACTTTTTCCACCCCACTCTGCCCAACTCCTCAGCTGATTTAACCCTGCAGCAAGAGAGCTGGGTCTCTATGAGCTGGATCCTTCTTCCTTAACAAGTACACCTCCAATCCCATGTGAGAGGGAGTTTCCAGTGCTGTCAGCTGGCCTCGTGAATGAAGTCTCAAAGTTCCTGCAATAAATGTAGAGGGGTTTTATGGTGATTGGAGTATTTCTGTGGAGAAATTCCTCCTCCTGGCACTGTCTATAGCTCTGCATGCCTTGAAGGCTGATTTTGGAAAGTCCATATGTATTCCATACCATTTCTCATTAGGAACAAGATTTTGACCCACGACATAATGTCATTATTATTATTATTGGGTTTATTACCTCTGACTGTTTCCATGTGCACTTGTGGAAGTTCAGTTCTTGAGAAGATCAGAGTGGCCCACTGTGATGAAGCAATTTGTTATAAGGTCACACCCTGTGAAAAATGAAGAGTGGCACATGCACAGTACCAGAGAGATCCTTGACATATTATTCCTTTTACAGGTGATATAAACTACAAGATTTAGTATGAGCAATTTCTGTTTTAACTGGACTGCAAAAGTTTCTCTATTTTCAAGTAGATTGATAGCTCTGCTTTTTTGTCCATTCTCAGTAATTCAGATTAAGTTAAATATGGTGCATGGGCAACACAGGTACTTGTTTCACTGTTAGGAAAATTCCCAGTTACTGGGAAGTTTCTTTGGCTGGGCCACAGACAAAAATCAAGGAAAATGGCTGTTCTTCTGACTTGGAAAAAAATAAATATTTGATGTTGCCATTCAAAAGCCAGTGCACCCATGTGAAAAGGCTGCCTTTGGGGGAGTGGGGAGCCAGGATGCTGCTCATCCAGCTTCAGATCTCTTCACACACCAGACCAGTGTTACAGCAATGTAGCAGTCATCCTCTTGTAAACACACTTTACTAGGTCACCCAGCACATTTGTTTCCAATTTACTTATTCCTGGAATTTGGCATATAACTTCTCATCCACAGCGTCTGTGGAAATTTTTATTAGAAGGGGAAAAGCAGTGAATAAGAATCACCAGTCCTGGATATGATTTCTGGCTCAGCCATTAACTCAGGCCACCATTATGCAAACAGCCACTTGGTTATCTGACTTCATGCTTAAAGACTTGCTGTCATGCAGGGCTGGGGCAAAAATACAGGACTTTGGGGGGAACATATCTCTGTCTCTCCATCTACCCACATATAAAATACCTCTAAGAATACTTGTCTCCCTAGGTTGAGCTGACTTTTATGGGTTTACTCGGAAATCTTGGAGAAGTGCTGTTAAAGTGCAGAAAATGATTATTAACTGATGGAGAGGTATTTTAATGAAATATGTTGGCAAAGTTCCCTTTGCTGGGTGGTGCCAGTGTTAAATAGGCTGCTTGAAGAGCTACATAACTTTGCTTTCTGAGTGAATGGCTGAGAAATAATCAGAGCTGCCTCCCCCAGCGCATTTTTTGCTAGGTGGTTCTTGTTTCTTGCCATTTCTCCTTCATCTCCTCCCTAGTAAATTCAATGTCAGCTCAAAAGCTGAAGGAATCCACAGTTGTAACATGTATTCCTCGCTTGAGTTTCTCACCCCTGGGAAGAGTTTCTCTGGGTGGTCCAAATGTCACACACTCCCCTTACGTAACCAGCCACAGAAGCTCAGCCAACTCTGCCTCCCAAAAGCTTTCACCAGTCCCAAACACTCCTTGGCATGTGTGCTTTGGCTTAGCCCACTCAGGATAAATAGTGTGGGGATGCAAAGGGAATCAGAAGAGATGCAGAGATGTGATTTTTGTTCATGATGGGTTTCTTGGGAAGCATCAGCGGCACTGAATGCAGAACTGAGCTCATCACTTTACAGTGGGGCAATCCCTCACACTTCACCCTGGGCATGGTCCTTCTTTGTGAGGTTTGGGGTTGTTGCACTCGTGTGGAATCGTTTTTAGGCTGTGGAAGGCAGGAGGAAGCAGCGGTTGTTCGTGAGGGCTGATGAGCAGAGCCACAAGCGGTCGAGCTCTCCCCAGCCCTTGGAGCAGCTGCTCCCGAGACGGGAAACTGCTGTAAGTTCTCCCCACGGGCGTGTTACCAGATACCATTTCCTTGTGAGTGACCTTTTGTGCTGGAATTGGACCTAAATGTGCTCTGCTGAGAGGACCATTCCCCTGAGCTGTTCTCATCCTGAGGCGATACGTCCTCCCAGCCAATGACTGCTGTGCTCTGAGAAGGCCCCTTGCAACCTGACCAAATATTCCTGTATTACAGTCACGTCCTCAGCATCAGCAGGGGTAGCAGCTGTTTCTCTTCAGACAGTTTTTCCCTAGGTCTGAAGAAAGAGGTGACTTTGGAGGAGGTCTCAGCTCCTCCCTCTGAGAGCTTCAGGTTAGCCATAAACTCTCACACTAGTCCCGCTGGGTGCCATGGAGAAGTGAGAACCAGAACTTTGTTTTGTGGCTGTCTCAAGCAGTTTATTGCATGGGAAGAAGGTTGGGAAGCCACATTTCATGTTCATTGGTCCCCTGCCAGCGTGCAATGTGAATGGGACACCAAAACAAACCCCAAAAACCCCTGCAAGAAGAGATTGTTGTAGGAAGATCGATTTTTGCAGCGTTACCTTCGAGGAACACAGCGAAAGCCAGCCAAGCACACCATCTGTTTGCGGTGGAATGTGTAAATTTATATCTATTTCTGAATTCTTGCATTATGAAACTGGAAATGCCTCAGCTGCAGTGTGCATAGTACACGAAACAGCATGGAGATCCACTCGGTGTTTGATCCCAGGACATGTGGAGCGCCTGCTCATATTGAAACTAAATGAGGCGAGACCGTATCAGGCAGCAGAAACCATTGCAAAACTTCTGCGTCTCCCAGGGCCTTTGCAAAGCTCTTCCAGAGAACTCACCAGGGCTTGACATGGAAGAGTAACAACTACTTGATGAGCCAGTTTCCCACATTATGCATCTGGCATTTCCAGTGCCTTTCCCCAAAAATCAGCTGTATTTCTGTTTGTGAATGACTCATATTTGCAGCAGCTAGAGGCTCCACTGAATGGTTCTAATTTTCGGTTCTTCCATTCTCTTTCAGTGGTTCACCTCACACCTCTTCTCCTTCTCCCAGTGCCTGTTCCTCACACCAAGAGGGTGACTTTTTCACTTCCAAGCTCCTTTAAATGTTTTGGAGGGATGCTTGAATCTCCAGACCAACAGGTCATCCATGATAGAAGGCCAGCAGCCCAAATGGTACAGCAGTCAGAGGCTTTACAGATTGTCCTGGGCAACCTAGAGGTGGATGCCACCCACTTACCATGGGCTGGAGACCAGCACTTCAGGTTAACATGGGCCCTTGGTCTATTAACTCCCCAGCCTCTGGTATTAGTGTGTATCAGCACATGTATTTAAAGTGGTCATTCTACAGGGCAGGAATGCCTCTGTGAGTGTTTCTAGCCCAGAGGGCTCCTATACAACAAACAGTGATAAAGATGGGAAAGAAAGGAAACAGCCACTGGAGTGTGGACCATTTTCATAAACCATTAGAGAAATGCGAAATATCACTGGCACACAAGGACTATGGTGGGTCTTGCAAGTGCGAATTTCCTTAGACCTTGGTGGCCAAGGTGAATGTTTTCTCACCCATGTTCAAGCCTATTAGTCAAGTTGCATATTAGAGAGCTCTGTCTTTCTGATATAACTTCCCTGCTCATTTGTCTCACAAATACATTGCGCCCTCCCCTTGATTAAAGTTGCATGGAGCCTTCAGCTCCGTCAATGGTGTAATTTGCATTTTACTTGGCTTACAAGCCTTGGGGCTTTGTCTTGAGTTATATAGGATATGCTATACAACAATTAGCCTGGAACCAAGACAACATGCGTTTGCATGGTAATGAGCTATTTTCTTCTTCAAAGCCTGACTTGTGTTGAAAGGATTGTATTCCAGTCATCTTCCAGTCATTTAGTGTGATTCCTGTATGCATTTTTCAAAAGGTTTTGGCCAGCCACACTGCTTTGGGATGGCATGAATACGGCTGCCATGGCCATTTGCTACCAGACCTCAAGCTGGCAGGGTTGACTACAAATAATGTGGAACAGGTGAAGAATCAGTTGGGTCCTCAATTATCACCCTATGGTTGCCTAACATTAGGGTTTTGAACTGTTACCAATTAAAAAAATAAAACCAACTTTATTTTATACATTTGATGCATTAGCTGGATACTGTGAAACACTTTCATCAGTCTTAGTGTATTCTTGCTGTTTTCTGATTTCACAGGGTTTGTGCTCATTCCTATTTATTAATGCTGCCCCTTGGATAATTACAGCTCTACTCCTCTGCAATCGTCTCTGATCATATTATAATTTCCTTTAATCTTCATATGAAATTTCCTTAGATTCAGGATCCAGAATGAATTTGAGTATTATTGATCAAAATAATGTGCCACATCTTAAAAAGGCCCTTACTACATGGTGTATATTCTTGCAGCTCATTACAGAAGAATCACTTTGAAATGCAGTCTTGTCCCATTCCCTGTAATGGGAAGAAATGATTTAGTCTTGATTATACTATTGTTCCTCCTTTCGGTGTAGGATTAACATCAATCAGCTGGACAGCGTGATTGATTTTCTAATTAATAAGGCATTTGTATCAGCTTGCATAACCACACAAAGCTTAATGGGTTCCCTACTGTATCTGAAAACTGATTTTGTGTGTGTGAATTTACTTCTGCACTTGGAAGCTTTTTAACTAGTGGTAAGGTTAGTTGGTGCATCCTTTATGTAGAGCTCTCCAGTGTAAAAAATGCTTTAAAACATGTTTCAATAATCACCACAAACAGATTTAGAAGCTTATTTTGAATTAATGGTTTTGTTCCAAGACTGAAAAAAAAACAAAACAAAAAAAAATTGAGAGGGATGGGAAGAGAAGAATTAATGCCCTTCAAGGTGAGCTAAAAATACAGGACTGCTCCACAGGAGCCCTAGGGATGGGGGTCGGCCATGGGCCGTGCCCTGCCCAGCTTAGCATTGCTTTTTAGCATGGCTTCATGATGTTAAAAAGCCCTGGGCTATCAAAATGACCCGAGCAGCTTTACCCAGCTCTGAGAGCACCTGTGTGCTTCCCCGTGGGACTGTGTGCCACCCTGTCTGCAGCCGTGACCTCAAAGCAATGCTCAAGTGAAGAGAGGCCCCAGTCCTCCCAGCAATCCTAAACATCAGAGACAGTGGCCAGAGAAGCAAAAGGCCAGTTAGTGACCTTCCCTCTGCCCCAGACAGAGGTACCTGTCTGCCTCAGACACGAGACCGGAGGGTCATAGTGTGACCTGGTGGTAAGGAGGAACTGGGGCATGTCCTTGGTTAATAAGTAATCAGGAAGCCTGGAGAAGAGCTGTCCCACTTCAAGTGCCTGTTCTGGGTTGTGACAGCAAATTGCTGTGACAGCATAAATGATTTAGGGTGCAGAGGGTGTGAGAGCTCCCACCCTCCTGCATTTTAAGGGCCAGAGGCATATTTCTGCAGAAACGCACCTGCAGAACATGGTGTGCTGGATTCAATTTCCCTGGGAAGATGGTGATGAACCATCAAGCCAAAGCTGAGCAGAGAGGGTGTCCTGTGGGAGCTGGCTGCAAGAAAAACACTGGCTTGAGAAATTCTGATCTGATGCACCAGTTTCTTGCACATGTGACCTTCCTGCACTGCCAGTCCCAGGGGAGCAAAGCCGAAATCAGTGAGAAGAGCTGGCATCTCCTTCGGTTCGATTTTGATCTGGCTGAACTGAGAAAATGGTTTAATTCCCATTTTGCATGGTGTCGTTCAACAAAAGGAAAGAAACTGTGGGCTCTGCTCCTGGTATGAATCTCCCCTTGGCTGCACAGTTCCCAGGAGCAAAAAGATGAAACAAAGTCTAAATCTTGCAGGCAATCCAAACTAAATGAGGTCAAACGTGTCCCATGATTTTAACCTACCTTGTAAATTAAATGCAGTGCAGATGGGAGCATGGTGAAGCTTCTTCAGAGTCTTCTGCCCTGGCTTACCCTTCCCCAGCCCCTTTGCACTGAATTATAAATCCTGTGGTGAAAGCTATACATCAGCACAGATTTTGGCCCTTAGCCCTTACATACTGTCTAGAGAATGAACAAGCTTCACAGCGTTAAAATAAATAGACTCACATGCGAGCCTGAGATGATTTAAACCAGCTCTCTGGTGCGAGAAGCAGTGGCCACCCACGCTGTGGTTGCAGCATCTGGGACAGACAGTCAGGGATGGCAGCTCACGGGCTGTGTGGGGGTGGGGGGGAGGCCACACCACTCCCAGCTGCCAGGAGAATGGGAATGTAAAGCTTTGGGGGGAAAAAGACTCTGGGAATAACCCGCTATGTGGGCTGTGCAGGCTGCTGCCAACCACCACGTGCCACGCACGGGGCTGGGGGATCCCTGGCCTGGTCCAGCTGATGTACTTCTTTCCTTGAATAATCAGAGAATCACAGAACATCCTGAGTTGGAAGGGGCACACAGGGATCATCGAGTCCAACTCCTGATATGGCCAAAAGGGTGATACTGGTTTAAAAGGGGGTAGCATTGCCATTAAAATAAGAACACCCCAACCCGGCTTTAAACTGCACTAAAGTGATTTGCTACATGTAACGTGATGGTATCTCATTCTCTGTTGAGATATAATGAGATACATTTCCAGCTACACATCGGATCATCCTGAGCATTTCAGGCCAGTTTTGGCTCCCAGAGGACAGACATGTTTGCTGCTACAAAAACAATCAAAGCCTTTTGTATAGCAACATCCCAATTCACATGTTATAAAAAGTGATGTGATTTCTCTACCTAGGCTGAAAAACAACAACAAAAAATTATAAAGATGGTTGCTAGAGAACTCAGAGGGTAATGAGGCAGGAAGGACTGAGTTCACATAGCAGTATCTCAGGTCACCGCCCACCAGCCAGGCAGTGGGACCTTTGTCAGGATTCTTTGGTCAGCTGAGACTTTGCAATCACTTTAAACCCCCAAGTGATGAGGTTTAAATTAAAATATTTCAGCCCTCCTTGATGAGATTAGAAAAACACAGTTACAGTGACTCAGCTGATGTGCAGTAAGGGAGGAAAAGGTGGAATGTGTGAGCTTTTGCCTTGTATCTCCATGATGAAATACTGGTGAAAGCCACAGGCTGTGGGGACCTTTCCTCTCCTGCTGTCCCAGCTGAGCAGGGGTGAATTTAGGGGCTGGAAGTGCCCTGTTTGGCCATGGGCAGGCGCCTCCTTGTCAGAGCAGTGAAGAGTGCTGAGTGCAGGACCTCCTGCCCTCATTCAGACACTAAAGGAGGATTTCCAGCTCTTGAATTAACCTGGGAGGTTTTCCCTTCAGCTGCTCATCTTCCAAGCTCTGCCGAGGCCGCTGCTGGAGGCAGAGGCTGCAGCACATGTGGCCCTGACACACAGCTCTGCCTCAACAAGAGCAGAACCCCATCACCCGAGGCAGGCTCCTACCTCCTTGGCTTTCCCTTCACCTCTCAGCCTCCTGACATACCCATTGATTTTTGTATCGTGTATCACATGATGCACACATCCATCTTGGAACGCTCACATTGCTGCTCTGATCTTTGATTAGAACAACATGGGATGCTGGAGCACTAAGTGCAAAAAGCTCCTCTTGCCAGTTGTTAACTGGATTCTCATTTAGATTTTATATTTGCCCTTTGCTTTATCCTTTTGGGGAATTTGTCATCCCTAATTAATCCTGGATCATGTAATATTTTGTGCAACCACCTTATTGATCGTTCTAAATGTGCAATCATTTATTGTTTTACTTACTCCATTGGCTAAATGGTGTTTTGTTTTTTGAGACCAACTCATCCTTTGCTCATTGGCTCAAAATCACTGGAGTTATTCCATGAACTCACAGATTCATTATATCTTGTTAATAAGATGGGATAAAGCCGTCTTCTGTAAATAATTTTATTTCATTTGGTTTCCCCAGAAGAGAGAAGGAGATGAAATATTATCCAGGCTTTCCTAAGCAAGGCCATCTGTATTTTCCAGTCTTTTTGGCTGAGTGGTGAGAAGTGACAGTCAGCACGTCTCTGCTGCAAACTCATCCTGGCAGAGAGGGGAGCACAGGGAGACATCCCTCTTGCATCCCTCTCTGGGAGCAACTCCCAGTAGCAGAGCCTTTTCTGATCAGCCCAGAAGACCTAAGGAAAAAATGGTGGAAAGCAGGTACCTCTGGTCCTCCCCATGAAGGCAAAATTATGTCATTTGGACATCCAAGCTCTCTAACTGTGTAGCATATATTCAGTCTCTGAATCTCAAATATTTCACCTGTAAGTAAAAATACTACTTACTGCACTCATCAGTTTCACCATAACACTTTTATTTCATTTTTTCCTAAGGATGTTTCCTCTGTCATGACCTGAGCAAGGTCCCTGGCTGATGGCAGCTCCACAGTGGCAGCCCCAGTGCCATCAGAGCCACAGCACTTTGCTGATGTCACAGTCGATGATACCTAACTCGAGGCTGACAATGGATGAGAAGAGAGACATTTTCTTCACAATAACTGAAAACAACTTCACTTCCTATCTATAAATACACTAATCAGATTTCCCCCTGCCCTCTCTGTCGTAGTACACAGCCCATGCTATATCCCGGGTTCTGACAGAGAAGATGTAGAATATTTTATGATTCTCCATCATCTGCCCAGGAATAAAACTCTGTTGGGCTCAGGCACCTTGGGGCTGTGCTGTGTGCAGCTGTGCTGTGCTACAGAGATCTCTGAACCCAATTACCACCCTCTTCCCAGTTCCTCTTTGTCCTTAGGGAAGCCATTGCCTTTGTGAAGAAATCTACCCATAATATCTCTGACAGCAAATGCTGTGCAAAAGTGACCACACCCTGTAGTTGTGGCAGGATATTCACACATCGAGACCTGATGCCAAGTCCGTTGCAGCAGTGGGGTTATTCCCACCAACCCCGCAGGCTGTAGGTCAGGAGGCTTTTTGACCTAGAGCCTTTCCCCAGAAGGGGATATTAGCTTTGAGCTGTCTCCTTCTGCCTTTCAGAAAAAAATCCCATCCTAAAAGGTGAGATTACTTAACTCACTCCATGTGTCAGGCATCAAGAAATGCTACATCTGTTTGTTTTTGGTTTTGTTTTTCTCATGCAGCCCATCGCTGCAGAAACTGCAGATTATCCAGGGTTAGGCAAACCCCATCCCCCAGCTGCAGAGCAGAAGTGCATTCCCATCAGTGATAAGAGTTAAGGAGAGAAGTGTCTGAGCAGCTGCCTGCTTAAAAACTCTGGCTAAAGCAGAAACCAGGGCAAACATTTTTCATTTCTTGCAGAAATGATAAAAGGAAATAAAAAGCAGAAAACATTTTGTTAAAGGTCAGCTCAAACCAAATTATTTAGACACTTTTTTATTATTTTTACTAATTCATTTAATCGAATGCTGGCACATTTAGTCTCAGAGGACCTCTTGCTACAGTAGGTGAGAAGGGGTGAGCAGATCATACCCCCAGACCTGACTGCCCTCTGCTCTGTGCTCAAGTGCTTCCCAAAACAAGCACAAGTATTACGATGGAGAAATGGTTTGCAGGCAGTATTAGACAATTTGGAAAGCACTTGGGAACTGTGGAAGGATTCACGCTGAACAAGGTGAGTGAGTGGCAAATTACAGGGCAGTTATTTGACTTTTCAATTCATCAGGCTTGAAATGAGCACTATTATTTTTTAATATTATTCACTGATGTCATTGTGGCATCTGCTTGAAAGCTGGTGAGATTTTAAATGACCTGGAAAAAAAAAAGGAAATATATTCAAGTGTGTGGCACACCCAGGGCTTGGTCAGACTGCACTGTGGCATGGAGGGGGTTAACAGGACCATGGCATGATGCCATGAGCATCCTCCGGCACAGCATGGACAGGAACTTTTCAGCTGCTCTTTGGGAGGAAAGCCTGAGCTTGCAGGGAGATGCAGTGACACTCAGGCTCTTGTTTTCTCTTCAGCCACAGAGAGATGTGGCTCACCAGCCATATGTGGCATCACCCAGGGGAAGAGATGGGCAGAGGGAAGAGCTGCAGGATGAACGCCTCCGGGTTCCTTCTGTCTTGGATCACCTCCTCCTCTCACCCCCGAAATATTTCAGAGGGAGGTTTATCTTTCCTTAATTGCAGAACATTGTGTAGTGTCTCTGTATTATTAAAATGACTCTCGATTTTCTAGGGGTATTCTGTTAATTAGTAGATTTCTCCTCCCAACTATGCTGTAAATGGAAAGAATACATACTAAACCGATTGCCCTACTTATGCAGCTACTCGGAGGAATGCTAAGATGGATTAACATGCATAGCAGAAGGCTTATGACCCTGGGAGACAGAAGAACCTGGAATAACCTTAATATCCTGTCAACTTGCATTACTGAACCTCAGTGAACAAGAAGAGCCTATTTAGCAGTCTGTCTTGGAGGAAAAATTCATATCTTTTATCTGCCTTATTCCTCCCTCTTTTCAAATGGAAGTGTTGTTTTTATCTCTCCTGACTTTATTTTTATGAGGCATAATAAAGCTGTGTCACCCTCCCCCTTCCCCCCCCCCATGCCTCCCCATCCTAAATAACATCCCTGTTGCACAGACTGGCTCAGCTCTTGAGAGGTGCCTTTGTCGTGCTGTTGTGTGGTGAAAACCATCTGCACCCAGGCAGAGGGTGCTGAGCTGACCCCACATGCTGCTGTCACCGATGCTGTCCATGTGTGATGTCACAGATGTCACCCCTCTGCTCCTGCATGCCCTGTGTGAAGGCACCGTGCTGCCTGCCGTGGGCAGAAGGAAGGTCAAACATTTGATTCTGCTCCATGAATTGCCACTGTGGATTTCAGGGCTGTCCCAGCTGGAGCTCTGTCACCCAAACCCCAGATATTTTGCTGTTCCAGATCTTCCCAAATTGGTTGTCGGTTCTTGTGACTGTTTGATCCCGTTAGAGGGATGGTTACCATCAGACCCCTCCTTCCAACTCACAGCTCAGGCCTTCCAAGCCCCTGCCATCACATAAGTAACTACTAAGAGTAATAATACTCTTAATGGAATGTCCATCCCCACAGACCTCTGTTAGACACGTAACATCTGTGAAGATCACTAGAGTCCATGGAGCTAAACACACCCTCTGTGCTGAAGTGACAACTTAAAAGTCCCCTAATTGCTCCCATGATGGGGACAACCCGGCCCCAGCCACCCCTCTCCAGTCTCAGCAACACCACAGGGAGGGCTCCAGTGCTGGAGGGGTACACTTTAATGGGAGATGCAGCAGTGCTCCCACGGCAGGCAGAATCTTCATCACCGTTAATTATTCCTCCTTCCCTCACATTACCACTTGGGGCTTAGCTCAGCCCTGATAAAAGAGAGGTTATTGCTTTAATGGAAAAAAAAAAAGGGTCAGAAATGCATCTCACAATTACAGAGTTCAGTCTAATTAGGACTGAAAAACACACATGTAATTGCCTTATGTGTTTGCTCCTGAGATTCCTTTTCAGTGTTAAATATGTATGGAGCACCTTCCCTGCTAAATGACATTTTTCCTACAGTTCACTGGGAGCAAGATTTACCCCAAAGGGGCAAAACCACAGAGGTGAGAGCCCTGTGCTCCTGCCCCTCGGGAAGGTCTGCTCCTCTGGCTGTAAGCCAGCCCTGCCTGCAGGGACATTCTGGAGATCTGGAAGGAGAAAGTAGCCCCGGGGTTTGGGACAATTCCTCACAGTCTGTGGAGGGGGGAGAAAATTGTGCTGAGCATAGAAATAGGTCAGAGCTGAAGCAATGCATCCTCCACCACCTTGCTCGCCTTGCTTAAATAGAGGGAACACCAGAAGCTGCATTTCTGTTCTGAGTAAAGGCCTTTGGGCTCAAAAGGCCTGGTAGCAAATGCATAATGAGGGAAAGCAACCAATACAAGTATTTCTTCCGTAGGAAGGAAATTAGAGAATATAGTGAGGGAAAAGCCTCATCTGGGACTCATGCAGTATTTACTCCAGCTACATTTGTCAAAAGCAGCAATCGAACTCTGCGCCTTCTGAAGGAATTAATTCAGTTCTCACTAAGGAAAATAGTAAAACTCTCATTTATCAGCATAACAGCACTCCTACCCCAGGAATTGCTCACTGCCTGTGGGTGCAGTGATCTCTGCTTGGGTTGCCCACCCACCCCTCCACACTCTGGGCAGTGTCCAGTCCCAGGGGATGCTCAGGAACCAACCTTCCTGTGGTCACAGTCCAACCATGCCCCATTCCCAACATGCCCTTTCCCACGGAAAAACGTACCCACGTGTACCAGCAACACGTAACAGCATTGCACAGAATGTAGAATATTCTTTTTTTTAAAAGAGGTATTCAAGGCTGCAGGGTGTGTATGGTCCATGTGAATGGGGGCTCACTCCTCTATCATGACCACAACAGCAAAGTGGGAAGAAAGGGTGAGGAGAACACAGAATCCAGGACAAGTGTTCCAGCAGTTGCTCCACAGTGGCAGGGGAAGGGGATTGTGTGGGAAGAGGCAGAAGCAAGACTGGAGCCTGATTAAAAAGGTCAGCCAGGCTCTCTTGGTCCTGTGCCCTCCCCCACTGAGGAAGTGATGGCCTTCTTTACATCATAACCTGTCAAAAATACAAACATAATGTATCACCCTGGATGTGGCAGCTAAAGCCAGAGAGAAAAGCGTCGCTGGGACACAGCCAGACGCCGGGGAGTGCCTGGCTGCAGTGCTTGAGTCATGCTTGCACTTTGCAGCGCACATATTTCATCTGAGCTCAGTTGTCAGTTGGTTTTTGTGTTTATTTTGTCTCACGTCACCCGGATGGGGCGATGGCGTTGCCAGGATGGAGCTGAGGCATTGCCAAGTGTGTTTCCATGGCCTGGCAGGCTGGCCTGGCACTGGGGGGGGAGTTGGTGGCACAGCTCACACCACTCTGGGTCAAGATTTGACTACAGCAGGGTCTTGCATTTATAGAAAGAGACCCTGATATGACTTTTCTCCCTTGTTTGTTAGGTTTGTTTTTTTTTGGTAGTTGTTTGGTAGCAAGAAGGGAACATGCACACCCTGCAAGCAGAAACAGCTTTGCTGCTGGAGACAAAAGCAGAGAGAAAGCAAAAGGCTGAGGTGAGGGTGAAGCACCAGAGGCAGCCCCATCCTGGCATGTCAGTATGCAACTAAATAATTGAAATGCTATTTGCTGTCAAGTTTCCATGTTTTCATAGTGTCCCTTATGAAAAACACGGCACATTATGGTGCTATAAATCCTTATTATCTACGTCTTCACAACCAGAAGCTTCCCATTACCCAAAAGAAGGGTGAATCCCATGAGACACATTAATGGCATTGAAAACTCCTTCTGTTATCTTAAACCATGATTAATCAACCTTATTTAGTACATGATAGTGGAATAATTGAAGCTGTCCCTGTATTAAAAAAAAAAAAAAAGTGCAGTAAGTACTTTAGCATCTGCAGCTCATTTCCTTATTACACAGATATTGATGCTTCCTGGAAAGTGTTGTGAAATTCCTCTGTTTAGGGACGATTCCACTGATCTATATTTTCAGGGCATGTTAGCTGGGGGTTCCTGTTTGTAGCATTTTTAGCAGGAGAGCAGGATTGCTGCTTCTTGCAAACCCATCTGTTCCCGCTGCTCATTCACAACCTGGAGCCACAGTCTCCTGTCATCTCCCTGTCACTTCGAAAAATAATAACTGTGGGAGGACAATATAATGGATTGTTCACCGGCGTATTTCTAGGTATTAAAAGTACAATTTGGGGGTTGGTTCCAGAAAGATGGCAAATTATTTTTTTATGAATTTAACATAATTATGAGCAAATTAGGCCTGATCCTGAACTCACTTGGGTCTACTTTTACTCACAACTCATGGAGCTGGCTGATATTTTTGGAATATGAAGTCTTCTGTGACAGTTTTTTACAACAGAGGTAATTTGGAGAGAAAAATTCTGTAATTTTTCCGAGTATTTTTCTGCTCCCTTTTTGGCTTTTTGGCTTATTTCAGTAAACATTCACAAAAAAAAAAAATATCACAAGACTTTTGCACAAAGAGAACAACATTTTGTGTTTTCTTGAGAGCATATTGTCAGGCAACAGAAGAACACAACAGAGGCAATTTGGGCTGAGATAGTTGTTGCCCAGACAGTTTTATGTCCTCTCAAGCCGCCTTTGTCCTCTGAATCTTCAGGGTCCATCAAATTCTGCTGCTCCGACTGACTGCCAAGGGAAGCTGCGAAAAATTTTTGCCAATGATGGTTTGCATGTAAAAACAAAAACAAAACAAAAACAACTTCAGCAATTATTATTTTGGAGTTCTTAAAAATAGGTTTTGAACGAAATACTTAGAGAATTAAGCTCCAGTAATATAAGCCAGAGGAAAGTAATCCACTTCCCACTGTTCTTTTTCTCCACTGTGAAAATCAACATGAACAAATTTCCCTTTTTTTTTCTCAGACACTATTTTCTATTTGAACAAAGATATAAGAGATCACAGGGGGGTAAAAAGGTCCTTTTCAAAATGCTGAGGGTTTTCCCAGCGTTTTATGGTTTCCAATTTCATTGTCCAGTGTCTTCTGAGGCCTGGGGAAATGCAAACAAAACAAACAGCACAAGCAGGACTGATGAGTCCATCTTCTGATGGACATTGTGGCTGATGCTTTTAAGCATCAAAATCTGGATATTTTGGGCTCAAATGAATGCCAACTGAGTGATGTCCATGAGCTGACACAGCTCAGCATCGCAAAGAAAGTGCTTGTTTAAGGACACCTGCAACACTCCAGAGCCTAACTTGGGGAAAGAAAAGCCCTTTCTGGTCATGGCACCTCCCCTCCCCTTGCCATTTTTACTCTCTCTTATTATTAAGAAGAAAAATGTTTTCAAAATTCCCCATTCTTCCCCAGCACACTCCAGGAGGTGGGAGCCCAGGGTGCCTGGACTGACATCCTATTTCTGGGATCACACAAACCATAAGTGCAGATACAGCTCAGGCAGGTCGAGGGCAGAGGGATGAGGTTTGTGTCCCAAGTGCAGGTGGATGTGGCTCCCTGGATGTGTTCAGGCCATTTAGCTGTTATTTTACTGGTGGTGATTTACGCCCTGGTGATAATCTCTGCCTGCTGAGTTATTTATGACTGGTTTTTCTGGAAAAAAGTACTTCAGCCCTTAACAGGCACGCTGCTTTTGGCTAAGCATGTGGGCACCAGGGACAGAAAACAACCAGCCATTTACTGTGTCTCAGGACTTCAAGTTGAGGACAATAAAAAAACCCTGCATCGCTGGAGCTCACTGCTAAATGATAACTTAAGCCAATTATACGTGCCTCATTCATCTTTTAGATAAGAAGCAGAGAGAAATAGTTTTCCTATTTCCATAATCATGCCACTAACTAGACAAAACGTGATAATCCATAATGAGCTAGGGAGAGAATTAAATGGAGAACAGGGTCTTTTGATGACTTGCCAGTTTTCTCCAGCATCATTCATACAGGTTATTGACACAGGACCAATTTTTCATCCTTGCTTCAACAGGATTTCCATTATTACAGTTGAAAAATGGCAGGCACAAATGTTTGCAGGCACATTTTGGTACCTTAATTTAAGATTTGAATGGATTTACAAGTCCTTAATTGTACATACAAGCCAGGTGCCCAGGAAATGTATGTGCAGACAACTGCAAATATTATTTCTGTGTGATTGCAAGCTGGTCTCCAAATCTGGCCCTCAGTAATCACCAGGTGGGTTTTCCTCCTCTTGAAACACCCTCAGTTTGTCCCCCGTATTGGCCAGAAGTGAACTGGAAATAAATTTCTGAGATACCAACTCCATGTGAGAATTTGAAACAATTTTTACAAAGTGGTTGGAAATAGAAACCCCAAAATTTCTGAACAAATTTGTGAAACAAAATACAGCTTAGTCCGAGTTTTCTAAAGCTTTGGAAACAAAAATACTGTGACTCCAGGAGTGATTTGGACCCCTGTGTTTTCAGCTCTGCAAGGAACATGCACCTTGGCCACCTCAAAAAGTCTGTCTTTGAGGTTTCCTTTCTCTGAGCCCAGACATTCCTTCAGCCCTGGCAGAACAGGGGAGGAGATCTGCAACCACTTGCTGAATACCATGTTGCCATTAACATGTCAATTTTCTTTTTCTTTTGGGACACCAGAACTTTTCTTGTGATAAAACGCCAATCTCATTCAAAAAGACTTTGCCAGCTCTCACTTTCATGGAAAAAAGTACTGGGAACTGGAGTTTCCAGCCAAGATAATATGGTGTTCTATCCCAAAAATGCAATGCCCCAGCAGCCCCCATCAGGCAACATGATGGAAGGCGAGTACATGAGCATCCTCATGAGATTTTTCTTCATTTTTCTCTTTTTCCTCAGTTTCTCAGGTCACCCAGTTTGAGGTTGGGATGCACAATCTGGTAAATATGACAGCAACAAGGGACTTCTTTAAAAGTCTATTTCTGGTCATTACTCAATGATTGCCTTACAGAAAACTCCAGCGAGACTGAAGAAAGGACAGAAATTCTTTCTGAAAAGCATTCATTCCCTCTTTTTTTTTTTTTTTTTTAAGGAGAATGAGTTAGACTTTTCAGCTTTTTCCAAGCAGAAGCTGCAGGGGTGGAGTTTTCTTCAGCTTAGACATCTCAGCTAGAGCCATTAAGAGAGGGACAGAGGGGATAAATCTTTAAAGAAGATATTCTTTTGATTGACAATTCCCAGAGGGTCTCCCTGGTTTCCACAGCACCAAAGCTCTTGGGGGGTTCAGGCTGTGTATGAATTAAACTTTGAATGCTTGTGCACATCAGAAACAATCAGGTCAGCATCAATTTGCAGTTTGTACAAATTAATACTACACCATGAGAAAATTCAACACAGCAGCTTTTGTGCAAAACTACTCTGGGGTGCTTTGCAAACAAAGCACACTAAAATGCCATGTGCAAGGTCTGCACTCCACCAAATGATAAATATTAAGGCCCTAAACAGAAGGGATATTTATGCTTAAACCTGCATGCATTTATTGATTGTTCTTCCACCCTGACAGTGGTTGAAATCCAGATTAAAAGAACATCCACACCACCAACAGGGTGTCCCACAGCCTGTGGACCAATTTTTGGTTAGACACACACACGACGCGGACGGTTTCAAGCACCGACTGCGCTCCAACAGCAGCCTGAGCATCTTGCATAGCCCTGTGGGTTTCAAGACCACACATTGCTGTGAAAAACTCATCAAAATCTCTGCTGTGAGGATGGTGAGACATTGGAATAGGTTGCCCAGAGAATTTGTGGGCACCCCATCCCTGGAGGCGTTAGAGGCCAGGCTGGAAGGAGCAACCTGATCGAGTGGAAGGTACCCCTGCCCATAGCAGGGGGTTGGAACTACATGATCTTTAACATCCCTTCCAACCCAAACCATTCTAAGATTCTATGAAAATAACTTTCAAGCATCTCTGTGCTAGGAGCGGAGAGGGGCTGCCCGTGGGGCTGTTGGCAAAGGCGGCCTCAAAGCTGCTGGGGGTGGGGGGAGCTTTTTCAGGGACACCTGAACACACTGGCCTTGAGATGGCCTTATCTACTGGGCTATAAAAGCATGCAAAGCAGGGCAATAAAGAGATGAGGAGCGATAAGAAACATGGAGGAGGAGAAAAAAAGGGAGCCTGACAAAGTTCGCGGCCAGCGCAGGGTGGGCTTTTCCTTTACCGGGATAACAAAATACACCCAGTCTCTTTGCAGCACCTCCCTGACTGTTCCTGTCCAAGCTCAGTCAGGATAGGGTTGGGTTTTTTCCCTCAAAAAGCTGATCCCCACACCTTCAGTGTGATTTCCAGGATACAATCACTGCCATTTTGGGAGTGCACATCAGCTACACCTGCCATAGAGCCAGCAGAGATTTACCACCATCATTTAGCACACCACTCATAGATTAAAGGGGCTTGTCCTTTTCACTTCACCTTATTTATGATTTTCAAATAATAAAGCATTCAGGGAGAAATTATGGCTCTGTTAAGCCATAGATGTGTTCATGTTCATCCCCTGTAAATGCACCTGAGGGTTGGAAATTCATCAGCTTCGAATTCAGGAACGAATCTGAACTGGAACCAAGCAAACATTGGAACTAGACCAGCTTGGACTTATACCAGCTTTATAAAAACCCCTTTGCTTTGGGACTTCAGGCAAGGTGCAGCCCATTTGTGTTTTGATCTGGGCTTCACACAACCCAGCATTGCTCAAATGTTTATTAATTTTTAGTGAAAATTTAGTGAGGCTGTGTTTTTCATGGCTGTTTAACCACGTGGCCAAGTCCCTGTGCAGCACTGGAGGTGTACACAAGGGAGCCAAAGCAGGGATGCATCTTTAAGGCTCACAGCCCCCCTATCTGCCAGGCAGCCTGGCCTTCCTACCCATGCAGACATGTTTAATTATTCCCAAGGGTCTGGGGGGCAAAAAAAAAAAAAAAAAGAAAAAGGTAAGAAAAGGGTGAGGTAAGAAACTTGTCAGGTTTTGGTGCCCAGCTGTGGGTACAGGGATGTGCCACTCACAGAGCTGAAACAGGGTCAGGGTAACTTTGTCCTTGAGGTGCATGAGGACAGTCACACATGCAAGGCTTGAGTTAATGCATGACTGATCTGGCACATAGATTTGTAATAGCCAGCACAGCCTGAAACCCAGCAGTCCTCACTCAGAGTAAGGGGAGTGTGGAGTTTAGCATCATGCTAATTAATGCGGCCTTTAAAATCTGTTTTCCCCAGCTCAGACCTGCACCTGGGCTGCTCACAGGCCGGCTTTGCAGCCTGCACTGCCCATGGTGGCACATCTCAGGTGGTGACAGAGTGCCTGGGCCACATGGCACTGACCAAACTCACCCCAGTGCTGCCAAGCCACAGCCGAAAGGGCACAGCCTCGCCCCTGTGTACCCCCGCCTCCCAGGGTAGATTTAGGAAGAAGAGGTTGTTACTGTTTCCACTAATTGGCTGTTTCCAGCAGCCACTATTCCCACAAGTGGCCTGAAGGGTTCCTATTCCCGTTTGCTTCATTTCAGAAGGTGCCAAGAGCCCCCCAGCCCCCTTGGCTGGTATGTAGGCATCATATTCTCAGTATCTCTCAAGTCAAGCTCTTGAAGCAGATGCTTTTGTTAAATTTATTTCTACCAGGCCACTTCACTGGAAATTCATGTCTATGAACATCATGGGCTGGTCTCTGTCCTGCATTTTTATGGCTCCAGTGGAAGAGGAGGAGAGAAGAGACCATCACATGGCCCAACCCAGGGCACAACCCTCTCCACTGACAGCCACAACTGATTTTGAAGATGCCCCTTACCAGTACATCTGAGCTACCATTCCTCATTCCAATCAAACTTGAATTCCTCAGTGAAGCAGGATAATTGTAGGAAAGATTTGTGTCTCCTTCCAAGACTGCCTGTAGGATTACAGGTTGTGCTTGCAACAGGAAAGGGGCGGATATGCCAAGATGGCATCAGGTTCTTCATTTCACACATCTGAACTTCCACTGAAGCAGCTGGTCAGGAGCAGTGTGACATTTACTCAGAGTGAGTGGGCTGTCCCCATCCTCGGGGGATTGCAGGACCCAGCTGGGTAAACCCTGGTCTGCCCTCCTTGCTGACTCTGCTCCGAGCAAGGCTCAGACCTACTGAGACCCCTTTCAACCTCTATTACCCTGTGACCCCATGAGACAAAATCCCCCCCAGGGTACTCCCAGGGACTCCTTAGCACTCACATCATTGCTGTTAAAGGGCTGGACCAATCCTGACTGCCAGTTCCTCTCTCTCACTGCCAAACACTCCTTTCCCCCTTTTGCCATGGACAATGCCACGCTCTATGTGTGCTTATTCCCACTGCTAGAAACACATTTTCTTAGACAGGGTGTATCTGCCCAAAAAAATTAAATGAAATAAATAATGTCACAGGTTAAAAAGGATTAGGTGGATAGACTCATCTCATTACTCACACGAACTCAGGCAGCAGGAGCTGGCACCTGAACATGCAAACAGAACGCAGCCCTAAATATCCTAATATATTTTAGAGTGGTCATTTCTAATTAGCACTTGAATCCAACACCCTACTTAGCTTAATTAGGGACATAACAGAAAGCTGTTTGAGCTCACATGCATATTGAAGATGCAGATCTCTAGCACATGGTGCTGCCCTGCTCCACAAACCAGCAGCAAGCAAAGCCTCTCAGCATCCAGCACAGATGAAAACTGGTCCCAGCATGGACCTAAACTGGTCCCACAAAGCCAATGTATTAAAAATCTGCATCATTAACTCCTTTAAGATGCTTTAAATGTAAATTTGAAAGGTTTTTATGAGAGTTATGTTACTGGGGGGAAAGAAGGTAAACCCACGGTTTACGAAATACAGTATTTATTTTCTGCATATCTAATCCAGAAGATTTTACAGTCTAATTTAAGCCAGGAAACAGAAGGAAGATAGATGAGGAGGAGGAACAGCAGAGGAGAATCATAGAATAGTTTGGGTTGGAAGGGATGTTTAAAGGCTATCTAGTCCAACCCCTTGCAATGAGCAGGAACACCTTCCACTAGAACAGATTGCTCAGATCCCTGTCCAACCTGGACTTGAATGTTTCCAGGAATGGGGCATCCACCACCTCTCTGAGAAACCGGCGTCAGTGTTTCACCACTTGCATTGTAAAAAATTTCGTCTTTACATCTAGTCTGAATCCACCCTCTTTTAGTGCTAAACCATCACCCCTTGTCCTATCCCCATGTGCCCCTCTGGGAAGTCTCTCCCCATCTTTCTTACAAGCCATTTTAAGCCCTAGGCAGCCCCAGTGGCTGTTTCAGGGCTGATGCCAGGAGGGTTAAAGGCACCGTGTGGCTCCGCAGATCTGCCAGGCCAGACAAAATAGGTGTCGTTTCCAAACCTGGCTGTTTTTAAGCTGAAGGGAGCACACCCCTGCACATCCATGAGGCATGAAACAAACGCCAAAAAAACCGCTCTGCTTTGTCTGCACACGCCTCATTTTCAGGGATGGATTCAGCCAAGCACTGGGAGGATTTCACCGTGAGTGGAGAGAAGGGGTGCGATCGGCTCCATGGAAACCCAGCCAGCTGGGATTGGCGGGGCCGTATCCAGGCTCGGCAGCAGCGATACCGCCGAAAGTACAAGTGCTGTTAATATTTAAAACGGAGCAGGGACGTGGTAAAACCTAGCAACCCCGCGGCAGTGGTTATGCAATTCGCCATTAATAGCTCAAAGGGATCCAGCATCGTCTTAACACCTCCCCTCCCCCGTTTCTATATGCGAGGGTTGTTTTTTTTTTTCTTCCTTGCTGCTAAACCTTAAAGTGAGAGGAAACAAAGAAATTGCTATTACATAATTCAGACCTACAGCCAAGTCGCACTCCTGCTGTTTTGGAAACATTTTGGTGTGGGCGGGGTGGGGGGTGGTGATAAGTAGAAAGCTAAGAAGAGCCATGTGATAGGATCCTAATTTTTTTTTCTTTTTCTTCTTCCTTCCATTTTCTAATTTCCCAGTTAAATACATTCATTAGCTCCGAGATCTGCTGAACCTCATCTATTACTGAGACATTAAGTAAGCAGGATCTTTGGCATCGATAATTATATCACGCAGGTCTACGAAAGGTAGGGTTGTCACGATTGCCCCGTTTCTTAAAGAAAAAATGAGATTATTGGAGGGGGTGGGGCGTTGGTTCAGGCATCACATGGGCTTTGCACACCCTGCATCACCACCAGGTCAGGGTGATCCACATCAATCCCTCCACAGGGACATGGGGTAACACCAGCAGTGGGTTCGCTTGTGGAGATGCTCAGCTCCAGGTTGGGGCTGGCTGCACAGGAAATATGGGCATCCCTGAGCCCTTAGAGCAGCCTCAAGGGTCCAGGATGGCTTGGCTGCCACCAGCCTTTGTGTGGAAGCCAACAGCTGCTGCACCACAGGCGTGATCTTGCTCTGCTGTTTATTCTCACGTCTAATAGTGCAGCACAGAAGAGGGTGGGTGGTTACTACTTGTGTCACTGTATCTCTCAGGAGACATCTCCTGTGTTTAGATTTGTTTTTAGCGTTCCTGAACACAGTTCTGAGCATCTTACCCAAGCAAAGGACAAGGACTCAAGGAGGTATATCACCCCTTGGGATCTACCAACAGGTACCTGCAAAATAGCATTTCTGTAGTGAGTGGGCTGTCCCATATGGAAACAGGAAAAATAGACAGCCTGGTGCTCCTTAGCAGAGACTCAGCCTTTCATGGGACAGATTTAAAGCTGTGGTTTGTGTCAGTGCTGGGGAGCCCTGGTTACTGGGAGGAACTAGGTTTTAGCCAAGGTCAGACTGGGTGCTGCAGTGGCACCTGGGGTACCACAGTCACTTATGGCACTCCGGCAGGATGCTCCAGCACAGGCAGGGCAGTGCTCTGCATTTTCCATCAGCAAGCCCTCACACATCTCTCCCTGTGCCTCAGTTCTCTGAGTGTAATGTGGAATCAGTTATTTCCTCATTTCTTGGGGCTGTTGTGAGAATACACACAAGCCTGTGAGCTACTCAGGGTATAAGAACATCTAAAGTTTGCACAAAATAATTTAAAACACCTCCAAAATAATTTAAAACACCCAATTCTCAACTCCCAGGGAATACAACTGCACTTTTCTTCCGGCTTCATGTTTTTCCCACATGGAAGAGGGGCCTTCCCTTAGCCCCCAAGCCAAAACCCTTGGAAAGGTCTTGAAAACAAGATAATATATGGTGTCTGGATCCTTTTGCTCTTTTCTGTGTTAGCTAGCTAACCACCCTAGGAAAACAAGCCATAAATCAATTGAAAGCCTAACCTACAGTCTGCCAATCTGAAAAGCAGACACTGCCCCAGGAATGTGACCGCAGCTCACTAAAACAATGGGAACAAAGGAAAAAAAAATCTAAACAGTTCTGCTTGTGCTTTGTAATTCAGCAGAGCTACAGAGACACCAGGCAGGCAGTGATCTCCCACAAGCTCCACCATCACCTTAAGCCCAGGGTCTCCTCCTGAGCAGTGAGGTGCAGAGGGCTCTGGTTTCCAGGTGCAGATGGAGTTCAGCCTCCAGCTCAGCTGGAGAGAATTAGAACAGCTCAGACTTCTCCTGTAAAGAGACCAGGGTCCCTACCAGAGGGCTTTTCTGCTTTTCCTCTCTTATTTCCTGGTCTTTCAGCAGAATTAATGCTCTTCTAGCTTTTTTCTTAAGGAATTCCTGCTTGTCTGTTTTTGGGGGCACTAAGATGCCCTGTATGCCTGCTTTGAGCAAGGCAAGAAAGCACAGGGGCTGAGTGGGTGTTGTTGGGTGAGTTACATAGAGACTGTGGTGCAGGGCTCCTGGTTCCCAGGGGGTTTCCAGCAATCCCACTGGCAGCAAGGCTGCCCCGGGTGGTGATGGGGATGAAACTCAAAGTGCAGGGATGGGTCTGTGTGAGGGCACCAGCCATGCTCAGGGACAGCGTAATGAATAGCACAGGAATAACAGCTCGTGCTGAGATCTGGTTCAAGCAGACTGAGTGCTGGTGCCATAGGGCAGTCTGTTATTTTCTTGTATCCTTAGATGAAGAGCTTTTAAGACTGTTAGCCTCTAAATAGCCTGCAACACTCGAAACGCTTCCATGAGCAATGAAGCAAGGAGAAGGAGATGTCATTTGCAAATGCGATTGTGTCATCAGTGAGGTTAATGTATCAAATTGGACGAGTCTTCAGAACAAAAAAACTGCCCAAAAGACAAGAAATGTGGAGAAATAAGGAAAGGAACACATGAATTTAAGGGCTCTGACAACAAAGCAGTATGGAACAGCAGCAGGAGACAGCTCTCAGGCCCTAATGGGTGACTAAGAAAGAAAGTTTGCTGTAAATAAATGCTAGTATTGCTTCAGGACTTCTGATTTTATAATCGGGGATCTCAGGTCCTTGTAAATCAAGATCAGAGCAGTGCAAGCTGTGGGATACCTGTTCCCAGATCAGGCCAGCTGGAAATGAAGCCAAAGCCAACAAGTTCCCCAGGCTGGGCTTGTGGGGGCTGTCTGGGGGGAGTAGTTATGGCTGATGCTCCAGGCTGCCCCGTGGAGTCCTTTCATTGTTTAGGCAGAAGAAAGAAACACCCCGTTTTCCCCTCACTTGCACTAAAGCCAATCCTGTCAGCCAGAGAAGTGGCCTGTATTTTTAATACCTTTTTTGCACTTCATTACTGAGGGCCTCGAGCAAATTATGTCATCGGTGATGACATAAGGAATAGAAGCAGTTGCGGGGCAGTATAAGTGAAGGGGAAATTAAGCCATTTAGCACACTGGCGGGAGGCTGTGTTTGGGTCGAGGCAAGGATTTTTTTCTAATTAAAAAACCGGAGAAAATCTCCTTGCCTCTAATGGAATAAGTGCCAAGGCAACTTCATCTGGCCCACAGACTCCCCCCGCTACCACTGTCTGCTGTAAGAAAAGCAGGAGGGAGGAGTGGGCAGAGTCTGATTTCTATGTAAAGACTGTACAGCCAGACCTGCCCTAGAGCTGCAAAGCAACCAGACACTGGAACCCAGCCAGTTTTGTGTCGTTCCTGCAGGGCTGGCCAAATGTGCTACTGCTATTTTGGCTTCATCTGTTTCTTTTCCCTTTTCTAGCCTAATTGCTGTGGCTCCTTGATTTCTGGTTAATAGAAAGGGTTAAACTGCTTATTATACTGGAATTTGAATTTCAGAAAAAAGCTGTGGTGGTTTTGTGTTGCCTGTAATCGGTGAAGCAATCCTGATTTCTGGTACCATGGTTAATATTTGGAAATACCCTTTAACAGTTTATGCAAACGGAGCTGCCCTTTCCTTTCCTGTGAATTACTGAAGCCTGTGGAACTTAACCCTCACAGCTGTCCCATGACTCTTCACCTGCACCTCAGGCTTTCTGCTCTGGTTTTATGATGTTTTACGACAGTTTTTCATGTCAGGTGAGTCTGGACATAAAGCATAAGAAAGGCTGCACTGCTGGTATGAAAATATTTTTCATTCTTTAGTCTGGGGAGACTTACGGAATTTTCAAAAATAAGGGAGGAGCAGTCTTAACTCATGATCACAGGAATGGGAGTCCTGTTCCCATTTTGGGGAAAAGTGCCCTAACCACATCAAAGTGTGGAAATGGGAGTGCCTGGCTGGTTGTGCTCGTTATCCCCCATGGAAGTGGTGATGCCAACCCGTGAGCAAACCATAGTCACCTGACAGCTTTTTTTTTTTTTCCTTCCATGCATTTATTGCCATTTTATTTGGAATTATGTCAGTGCTGGGTATGGAGACCAGGGATATCATCTTGTTTTAGGTGACACAGTACTCTGTAGCACAGAGTTGCATTGCCTCACTGAGGTTCAGGGATGACCCCTTTCTGTTTGCTAGGATATGGAGACTGGGTGAAAACTGAAATTTTCCATAGCAGAGATGCTGCAGCCCAACACCGATAGAGACTGAAAGATGTCTCTTTGTTTGGAGCAGGACCACCATGCTCCCCATCTCTTCCCCAGGTTGTCAGCTAGCCTGATAATGATTTAAAATATTCCTTGTAGAATATGATGGTAATGAAACCTTTGAAGCCAGTGTGGGATTAGCTCTGGATGTTGCTTTGAAATCTGATATCATGATAGAGAAAACTAGAAATCAGTGGTAGGGTTGGCACTGAAGCCTTGCTCAGGAAAGAGTGGGGCTGGAAAATACACCTCTTCCATAGGCAAGACATCCCACTGGGGCATTTCAAAAGGTCATTTATATCCTCTTTTTTTCAATGTCCGGTGCTGGGTGGCATGGGTGGAGTTTTAGGACAATGCAAAAGTGGTCAGGGAGTATCTTCCCAACTGCTGGTGATCTGCGACATCTCCTTTTAATCATCCTCACTGGACCTGTTCTCAAGAATTCTACAGCTTTTTTCATTCATTTATATTTCTGGTATCCATAACATCTTGTGGCAATCACAGGTGGTTTCCAAGGCATTAATGCACACAAATAGAGATACAGGCCAGTTCTGTTTTGGTAACATTGAGCAAGTTCTTGCAAATACTTTTCCACCTTAACAAGAAAGCAGACATCAAATGGGATCTGGCTGGACCCCAAAACAAATAAATAGTGCTGATGTTCAGAAAGGAAACGCCAGTTGTCCTTAAATAGTCAAGCATTGTTCTCAGACTTCCTGCAATAATCTCTGCCTTTTTACCCCAAAAGATTTCTAACTGTGTGAGTCCCAGAATTCTCTGATGTCTTCGTGCTGTGTATGTGTAACATTTGTGATTTTTATACTCTTTCCTCTTTGAACAGTCCTTTGCCTAACACACAGCATGTGGCGTTCGGTGGCATTGGAGGGTATGAAGTGGATATTCTGTGTAACCTGATGTCACCAGTCTGGTCAGTGCCAGGAAGATACAGGCACTAGAGAGAAGCTCCCCCAGTGATGTGGCACGTGGGGAATATGTGGCCATGTCAACAGCGACAGATGGGATGATGAGGACACTTGGGAACTTCACTGTTTGATCAGCAGTGCCCGAGCACACACACACAGTAGCTCACAAAGGCGGCAACAACTCTTGGGAAAATCGTGGTGATAAAACCCTGAGAGAGGAAAGTGTGACTGACATGTCAGAGTAGCCCAGAAACACTTGGAGCAATGTCCAGCGTGGCTGGGCTTGGAGACTTCGGCTGAAGGTGAAAACAGCTGAAACAGCTGCTCAAAAGCTCTAGAGTGGCATAAAACAGGGAATGCTGCAGTGGGGGGAGGATGGGGCTGGCAGCTCTTGTACCTGATGGGAAGATATTGCCAGCAAGGAGACACCATCATGGGAGATGATGATCTGGGGCCCAGCCAGAGCAGGCATCCAACACCACGGCAGAGGGTATGTGCCAAGTGTCAGTTGTTCTGTAGAGCTGGATGGGAGAAAAGAGAAAAAAAAAATTAGTCCATAGGGCATGAGCCCTAGTGGAACAGGGCAGTTTTTCTATTGCTCCAAGGTCTGATCATAAATAAACCATGGTTGAAAACCATTCCTGAGCTTGCAGGCAAAATGTAAAACAAGTAAAGCAAGTAGGAGTCCTGTGTTCCATTCCGCCATCTGTATTTTTCTCCTGGGAATTGTGGAGTATTTTCCCATTTTAATTATCCTCTCACCCTCCAGCTCTTGCTCTTCTGCAAATCAGTGACTGACATAAGAAGGGGATGTGACAGACACAAAGCAATCAACATTCACTGGTGATTCAGCTTTAAAGGTCTCTGCACATTAACAGGGCTGTGATGGGACACAGGTATAGAAACCTCTCCCCAGCACTTGGCCAACTTGGGTGTTGACCTGCATGATGTGGGTCCTGGGAGCAGTCCAGGACCACAACACCTTTTTGTGGGGCCTAATATCTTGATGAAGAGAGATTTATCCTGTATTTTTGATGAGGAGCACTGGCCCAAACCAGTGCCGTGAGAGTGTCAGGAGCTTCACCTGGTTCCTCTCCCCAGTCCTTGAACTTCTTGGTGCATCCTCATGTGGAGTCCAGCGACACAGTTCTGTGCTCCTGCAGTGGCAGATAACAATGGATATGTGTTACTAATAAATTGAAGCATCTGCCACCAAAAAACATTGGGATTTGGAGGCTAATTTGACATCTTTGCTGAGGGGTTGTCCAAACTGCATATCTTATTTAAGTTATGCTTACAAATACACCATGACCTACGAACACTTCAGTAATGGGTTTGAGCCAGGAGTGAGTTGTGCTTCACTGAAGTAATTATTTATTCACTTAATGGGGACTGATGGTTCTGCTCAGCTGGGAGCTGTACATAATTAAAACCACGGTCCCTGCCCCAAGAGGGTTCCAGTCTGAAAGATGAAGCAAAGGCTGCGCCAGAAGAAGTTGTGGGAATCCTGTGTGCTCATATTGAGTGTTCAGAAAATTACATTTTTAAAAAACCCTCAGAACATGAGCCCTTTGCATGCAGTGTAAGACACAGACCATTTGGGGCTCGTGTATTTAACACAGGTTTTTGTTCATATGCTGCAACACTGAATGAGAGGTGGTTGCTGTAGGTCAGAAGTCGTCCCAAAAGCTGTAAGATAAACTCAAACTTGAAAATAAAAATTATATACCTAACCCTGAAACTATGCTCGGAGTAACCTGAGGGGAAACACTGCCCAAAATGGAGCTGCCCCTCTTAAACCCAGCCCAGGAAAGTGAAGGAGCCAGTGCCAGACACAGTGCCCCAGGCAGAGCAGCACTGATCAAAGAGACCTGGGCTAGAGCAATCCCTGACAAACAGATGTTCTGCAGCTGCCAGGAGCCACTGCCTCTCCCCAGGTCTGAAGAAGGGCTTGTGTGCCTGAAAGCTTGGCTGGTTTTTTACTAATTATATAATTTGGCTTAATAAAAGCTATTACCTCCCCATACAAATCTTGTGTCTCTTTGAATAGGTTGGCACATTTCCTAATAGAACCAGAAAATGCTTCTTAAACAGAAGTTTGACCATTATTGTTATTAAAATAGGAAAGGAAATGGAGGCTTGTTCACAACAAAGTGATATTTATTGCTCAGTTTAATTGCTTAATGTAAAGTGCATGACTGGGGATTTGAAGGGGCTGATTTGCAGTTTGGTCACCCCTTGAAACAAAGCCACTCGTGGTGAAATTGCATGTTGGAACTCAAGGACTGAAGTGGCTTGGGCAGGTGGGAGAGGAACAGAATCCTTAGCTAAGCCTGAAGTGAGCTGGAGTAACTCTGCTGGGAAAAATTCATCCTGGAAACGTTCAGTGTCAGGGCCATGGCCGTGTCCGGACCCACACTCTCGAGCAGGGTGGGAGATGCTGGTGCAGGATGCCCATGGGCTGACTCAAGACCTTTCCCACCCAGCCAAAACCTGCAGGTGGAGGCTGTGGCTGCAGGAGGGACCAGGCAGGTGATGGCACGTCCTGCACAGGTGCTCCCAGGGCAGTGGGGCAGGTAGAGGAGTGGAGCAGGAAGCAAAGCTGAGCAGGGGGATGTAAGCACAGGTGATGTGAGCCCCAAATGACTGAGCTGTCCACAGATGTGAACAGGCAGTAGGTGAAAACCTGTCCAGGTAAACCTCAGACTCCTGTGCCACAGACACCACAAAATCTTCCCCAACCACAGCCACACATACCAGCAGAGCCTCAGGTGAGCTGTGCTGCCAGTGACACACTCCTGCCCTTGTTTTTATGGGGAATAATGTGGTGCAAGTTGCACTCAGCTGGAGGAGTAAGGTTTTTGTCCCAGCCCTGCTGCTTTCCAAAGAGTGACCAGGTACCATCCCCGCTCCTGGTACCCCCCACCGGCGAGACCCCTCAACCACCCCCTCAGCTGGGGCTTTGGCCCCTTTGTAGCTCAGGCTTTGGGACAAGTTTTATGGCCTTAAGACAAATGGGGAATCGTTCGAACAAGTATTATGTGCCCAGCCCCTCCCCAGCAAGTGCTGAACCCAACATTTCCCACGGGTGATTCAGAGGCATTGCAGAGGGGGTGGGAGCTGCCCTGCTCTGAATGCAACACACAATAAATCCAACAGGATGGCAATGAAATGACTTTTTTTTTTTGCGTGCCTGGAAAGCCACTTTTCCAGTGGCAATATTGACGGCATGAGTTCAAAGGCCGGGCAGGTTTGACTCCTGGACACAGGAGCTCATGGTCATGGAGAGTGCATATTCACCTTCATCCACCCCAGGAGCCAGAGGGACAACCTATATCCACACTGATGACCAGGAAAGACTCTCCACCCAAACCTGAACCCTATACTTCAAACAAAAACCAGTTCAAAGTCCTTTTCCTATGAATGTGAGCAAGGATTTTCCCTAAAGGCACCCAGAATATCACCCATCCCGTCATGCCCAGGGCTCTTGGCACAGCTCCTCTGCAGCCAGCTGGATGGGACCTGAGAGCTTTCTGACAGCACCGTGGTTTTCCTTAAGTGGCATCTTGTTTATTAAAATATAACTGTGAGGCTCTGAGCTATTCCCATAGCACTCTTAGTAATCAGCCCTGGTATGTTGAAGGGCATATTTGTCATGTCTCAGCTGGTCTCTTGGAGAAACAGTCACAGGTCAGGTTAGTTACCTAATTTATATGTCAGGGGCTGCAGGAATGAATCAACAGCGTTTTTTGTATTTTTCCAGACAGTAGCTTGATATTCCCGGCATGTTGAACCCTAGGAGTTCCCCTGCTTTTGTGATCATTTGCAGTCCCTCCTCATTTGGCTGATGTTACAGCAATTCAAGCAGAAAAATGTGCTATGAGCACAGAGAGCCAACGTCTCCCTCGTAGATGACTCTGCAAAGCAGCCTGTGTGTGTGCAGCCCGTGGTGCAAGAACCTCCACACACACCTCAGTGGCAGCTCACCCCTCCAGCAGTGCCAGGCACCACTTGGGGGATCATCCCAAAGGCCAGGCAACAGCATCCTGTTTCCAGGAGAGAGAGAGAGAGGTTATGGAGTGGGCAGAAGCAGTGGTGGGTGACTCTGTCAGCACAGTCTGGGGCTGCACACACAAATATGTGCACACACCACGGAGCAATTCCTTCAGTGCAAATGCAACCTGTGTCCGTTCAACGGGTGAGGAAATTTTACCTGTGGAAAGCATAACCTGCCAAGCCTGCGCCACCTTGGCCAGGGAAGTGGTGGAATCACTGTTCCCAGAAGTGTTGAAACAATTGTGTAGATGTGGCATTTAGGGACGTGGTTTAGTGGTGGGCTTGGCAGCGCTGGGTTAATGGTTGGACTCGATGATCTCATAGGTCTTTTCCAACCTTAATGATTCCGTGATTCTATGATCCTTGTCCCATTAGAGCTCTCGGGGGACGGCCAAAATGAAAGCAGAGAGCTGAGACAAGAGGCTGCCACCTCCCAACAACAGCCCATCCCAGTGCCAGGAAGAGAGGCTGCCCAGCACTGCCACACGGATATTCCCGCTGGGACTGAAGATGATCCTGTTTGAGAGGTTTCAGGCAGACCTTTTCCAGCATGTGAATCTGTGTTTGTTTATTTTTATCCGGCCATATGTGTTTGGGAAGATGGGTATAGGGAACCGTTCCTGACAGAAGCAATATCTGAAAGAAAAAGCAGTGGGCTCTGCAATTCCCTAAACGCCGTGGGATTCCTTTATATCCACCCTGGTGCTGGGTGAGGCAGGTGCAGGAGGAGCCCAGCAGAAGGGGATGCTCCCTGCAGACTGCAAAACAGAAAGCAAATGCCTCAGTGCTCCTGAGGCTTAAAAAAGCTTTGCCCAAGCTCAGGGCTGTGGGGTGACCAAGGGTTCCCCCACATTGCTACCAGAGCGCCACGTTTGGGGTGGTGCGCAGGGAGGGCTTAACCTGGGATGGGAGGGCTTAACCTGGGATGGGAGGAGGGGAGCTGGGCAGAGCTGTGGCTGCCTCCCAGCAGGAATTACAAAGCAAAGAGGAAGGTGTTTTTACAAACACCCCATTTACTCCAGGCTGGTGGAGGGGGAGGTTAAAAAAAACTTTGAGGAGCGGGCTGTGCCCCCAGGGGCCGTGGGAAACACAGTCAGGTGGGGAGGTGAGGAATAAATCCCAAGAGGCACAGCTTGCCATAATGGGGATATGCAGAGGAGCAAATTATTAGCTTGTTTAAAGATCACCCGTTAGCTGCCTCTGGAAAACACTTTCCAAAGCCTTTTGTGCAGCAGTTTCCCTGTGGAAGGGCTCTCCCAGCACCCCAGGCCTCCCGGGCTGTGGCAGGGGAACGCCCCACGGCCGGGGCTGGAGAGGTTTCAACCTGAACTCGTTTATTTAGCTTCGACTTTTCTCTTGCTGGAGTACCTGGACTTAGCCCAAACCTCAAAAGTAAGTCATAGCCAAATATTTTTGAGGTTGGTAATGAGATACCAAAAGAGATTAAAAAAAAAAAGAAAAAAAAAAAAAAAGAGCCCTGTCCCAAATTCCCCTGCAGCATGTGGGGCCAATGCTCCATGGGCATGGAGCTGGGTGTGGCTCAGCATCCTCCTCCTGGATCTGACAAGCATGGCTGGGTCCAGCCAGGCCCTGCCCCAGGTGAGTCCAGTGCTCCCTATTTTCACTGTAAAACAAACATTTGAACATTTCTGTCGTCATACACCCACTGCTCGGGGTTCATTGCGACAGATCATGTCTCTCCTTACCCTAAATTCCTACTTGGCTGCTGGAGTCTCCCACTTCCCAACAGCCTAGAAACATGGTGTGACCTGTGAAGCCCCTTCCAGGCTGCAGCAGTGCACAGACCCACTCCAGCTTGTGGGCTGAACACAGGAACACCATCCACGGCACTGCCAGGGGCTGGCAGGACCCAGTGGACCCTGCTCAGGCAGAGGAACCTCACCTAATCCACCCATTCTGCTCTCCCATCAGGATCTGGCCCTACATCCCTTTCTCTGCGTAGCAGTACTGGGTTTGTGCTGGGGTTCCTGGCTGGTGTATTTTTTTTTGCATTGTATTTGAATGAAACCCTGAGAAAGTGAGGATAAATGTCTTGAGATCTTCAGGCTCTGGTGCAAAGCAGCATTATAAAAATCTGCAGAGAATAGTCAATTAGCAGTCAGATGGGCCCCCCCCCCCCAGCAAGGGAAAGGGTTAATTGCTTTGGTTTCCCCCCAGTGCTTATGGTTAATGCCAATCAGATCTGGAACGATAAGAATGAAATATGATTGAAACCTCTGGCTCTTCCAAAAAACGTATGTTTTAATTAAATTGAGAACTAGCTGGTTAATCAGCACAAGGACTAATGGTCTGATTAGCAAGAAATGCCTGGTGAAAAATAGACCCTCTGGTTGGCTGGGCTGAAGGGAGAGCCATGGACTGGGGACACAGCCCTGGGCTGGGGGAGCGGGGGGGGGGGGTGCTTTGGAAAGGGTATCCAGGCTCCATCGAGACCCCCCAGGGAGGAAACACATCCTTGATCCCAAAATATGCCTGTGGGGGAGGGGAAAGGAGGAGGGGTGTCCTTGAATGCAGCTGTCCACCCCCCCAAGTGTGTCCCTGCTCAAGCCCAGCTGTGCAAACCCTTTTCAGGGAACATTACAGGCGACCAGGGGATGCCAGGGGGCCAAGTGAAACCTCTCCTCAATTACCTTTGAAAGGGAGAGCGCAAGGATGGGGGACACAGGATTGCAAAATCAATGTGAAATTTATTGTGTCAAGGGGAAAAAAACCAAAACCAAAAAAAAATAAATAAAACCCACCACCACGCAAGAAGTAAACTTTTAAAATTAAAAAATCGATAGAGAAACGTCCTTCTGGCCACCCCTTCCCCCACAGTGCAAAGCACAGGCTTCCTTCTGATTAAAGCTCAGCCTGGAGCGGTTTCGGTGGCAGGAGGCCAAGAGAAAGCTTAAGGTGCTCTCTGCAGTTTAAGGTGGAGCTGTTTACTTCGCCTTCCCCCAGAAGTAGCAGGTCTGGCCGTGGAGCAGCATCCTGGTGACACCCCGGGCACGGCTCTGGTTTTACAACACCCCACGGGCAAATCAGGCACTCAGTTCACGGGCATGGGCTGGCAGATGAGCCTTGGTGGGGTTTTGTTTTGCTTGCAGCTGGCCCCGACAGGTTTTCACCAAAAAAAATATGAAATAACACGTCAGGGAAGGAATTGTGGGAATGATCCCTGCCCCTTCATTAGGGAGATGTGTTTGGGATTCTCCTGCTGATGCCCACACATGGGGGTTTGCCTGAATCCCAGTGATTCAGGACCAAACCCTGCAGAAGAGTTGTCCACGGTGGCCTCTGACATCCCTGCTTTCCATAAGGGTCAGCAAACACCCAGCACATTCCTGCTGCTTCTTGGGCATGTGCTCAGTGCTACGGCACAAACACCCCAAGAAACACCCGGAGGAGGAGAGTTCTCAGCCTGCAAACAGACAGGAGGCCATCTCCACATCAGAAGAGGTGGAGGAGCAGGAAAGGGGCACTACCAGGCAGTTCCTGACCCTGAAACTGGGTGCAGCCTCATCAGGAAGGGTTTGACCCAGAAACCAGGACCAACACAAGCAGCAGCCCGTGCAGAGACCTGTCCCAGCCCCTGCTGCTGAAGTGGCTGCTCGAAGCCCTTGCTCTGCATAAGAGGATCCATCAGCATAAATTGATGCGTCAGACGCCCACCAGAAGTGCTTCATCCCTTCCAACAGCCCCATCCTTGCACAGTGAGGGAAGGAGCACTGCAGAGCCACAGCCCAAAACCACACAGGCCCTTCTCCAAAGATAACTCGACCGCAGTTTTGGGGAAGGCTCAGCCGGGGCCGCCTGCGGATTTCAGCTGCCCTTGGATCAGCCAAGCCCCTGGGACAGCCTCTGTGGAAGGACACCACAGCAGGGGTGCCTCTCTTGGTCTGGAAGAAAGCAGCAGCACAGGGAGGTTAAGAAATAACACACAGGGGTGATGCAAATGCCAGCAGGATTTAAAAAGCGCCAATCCCAGCTCTGAGCCCTCCAAAATATGCACAGAAACCCATTTTTCAAACCTTCAGTGCCATCCACCCCAGTTAAAAGTGTCATTCAGCCTGTTGGCAGAGTGGCAGTATCTCCCATTCGAATCTAAATACATGAGATTAGACCTGGTTAGATCTGAACCAGGCTATAAAATGCCACGAGCAGTTTTTAAATTGTGCCTGCTGTAGAATAAGTCCTATAGAGATTTTTCTGGGGTTTTTGTTTAAAAGTGCTGTGGGGAAGCAGGTGAAAGCCACTGAGCAGCTCCCAGAAAGCCCCAGATCCATTTGCATGTAGCCACCATTGAGATCAGAGAGCTGCCAAGCACAGAATCTATAAATCATGAATCGAGCCCCCCGTTCCCATCCCTAAATCACAGTTGTTTTAGGAAGAGATAAAACACATTGATTCTTTTAATTTGCCTTTTGGAGTCTGTGCCTTTAGGCACATTTTCCAGCTTTTCAAAAACACAAGGTCTAGAAACTTCTCATTTCCAAGTGAAAGCTGAGCGCCACTTAATTACTTGCATCCAAGAGCCGCAGCTTTATGAAAAACTCCAAGTATCAGAAGATTTGTAATAAAATCACAGGGGCTGGCAATGCTGAGACTCCAGCCAGATGCAGGATACTCCTTTTGTAAGTGTCCAAGAAGAGCAGGCACCACTGGGATGCCGTTCTACTACAAGAGTAACAAATACAATGAGTTTTGGTCAACCAACACAGCAAACAGACCTAAAGCCTCTGTTCCTGGCCAGGGTCTTCCTTGTCTCAGCTCCCACTGGCTTTTAGTCATCACATCAGGGATAGTACACACAGGGATTTCACTGGGAACAGGGCAAAGGTGGCTGGCACTTGCTCAAGGGTTTTGGCAACCGCAGGGCAAAGCACCTGGCAAGGGCGAGCAGGGAGGTGCCAAGAGGAGTTCAGGGTTTAGTAAAGAAAAGCTGAGGCTCAGCCAGCCCTTCAGAGAAGCAACCCAGTGAAATTATGTGATAGTTGAGACCTCTTCTTGTTCAGGTCCCAACTTGCACTCCTATCCAAGCAATTTTGTTGACCTGAGCTGGTCTCCAGGCTTTGGGTTCAGGATTACAGAATCATTTAGGTGGAAGAGACCTCCTAAGACCATGGAGTCCAACCATTAATCCAGCACTGCCAAGTCCACCACCACGCCCTTAAGTGCCACATCTACACATCTTTTCAATCTCTTCACGGTTGGTGACTCCAACACTTCCTTGGGCAGCCTGTTCCAAAGCTTGACAACCCTTTCTATGAAGAAATATTTTCCTAATATCCCATCTAAACCTCCCTTTGCACAACTTGAGGACATTTCTACTTGTCTTATAGCTTATTACTTGGGAGAAGAGACTGACCCACACCTTGCATCCTGTCTTGCCTCGGGGTTTCTCCTTAGGCTTTTAGTCCCTTCTGACCTGACCCATTCTGTGATTCCTGTGATGTCCAAGCATCCCCAGCCACAGGCCACCACTGGTGTGGGCACCCCAAGGGCTGCCTGTGCCTTTGCACAGAACATCTCTTGTTGCTATTCATGGGAATGATGAGATAATGGCCTGAAATCTTAGTTCCTCTAATAAAATTGAAAATGGAGCAAAACTGCAACTCTAAAAAGGAAGTCTAAATTAGGCTGCAGAAGAGAAAAGGATATTTGACAGCAGGAGCAGGCTCTGGAAATGCAGTCATTGTTTCTACTTATGGGTTTTGAAATGTAAATAATTTAACACCCAGCTAAGCAGAGGAAAATCTGCTATTTTTGGTTTATTCTGAACAAAGACAGCTGTGTATTCTAAAACATACAGTTCAGCATTAAAAAAAAAAAAAACCAACAGAAATAATGCTGGCAAGAATGTCTTTAGGTATTTAAAACCCAGTACCAGGGTCTGGGCTGGCTGTGCCTTGCATTACACTGGTACATTTGCAGCAACCTCGAGTCTTACCAGGTCATCACAATAAACCCATAAATAAATTATTCGGATGGGCTAATTCTAGGGATTCATTAAAAATTTCAGCTGAAGTATAAAAGCTCAGGGAGAGGTTACAAAGGCAGCATTTAGGTCTTCAGTGAGGTGGTGCCAGGGCTCAGATGGTCAGGCTGACTCCCAGTCAGGTGATAAATTCGGAGTCAGAGCGAGACAGATCCTGCTCTCATTAATAGATTCCCAAGGCAGCAGCTGCTGCGAGGCCCCAGCTGTGCTCAATCCACAGCAGCACGGAGAACTGGATTGCAACTCAAATTCAGGTCCCCATTAAAATAACCAGAGCTGTGGCAGGCACACAGGCATGTCCCTGGGAGCTGAAGATGAGGCCTCTGCTTTCTGAGCCCTTAACTGAGCTGTTGTTATCTGGGAGTTAGCACAGTCAGGCCTGGTTTGTTTTTATGCTCTCTCAGCTCTCCCAAATACACATTTTTTAATAATGTGTATAATAATCTCCTTGCTGGGAGAAAGGGTTAAAAACCTCCCAGCTGTATAAAACCTCCTGCAAATGTCACTGCCTTTCCAGGCGTGCTTGCTGCCTGCTGACAGACCCGGCAATGGTTTGATGAGATTTTGGTGGGATTCACTCCTGCTTTTCTGCTGGCTGAAACCAGACACGGTGATGAAACCCCAACCACAATATTAGGAGTAGCTGCTGACCTTTCTGAGACAGGACATCTTTGCAGCTCAGGGAGGCACTTCTGGGTCCCAGGTCCTGGTCCAGACTCTGCAGAAAGGTCACAGGGCTCATGAAGGATCTTTTGCCAAGCACGAGGGCAAAGTGCCCACACTGAGGAAGGGCTGAAGCTTCGTGGGCTGATGCACATTCATTCACCAGCATTCCTGCAAAGGAGGGCAGGTCTATCCTGGGGATGCTGCTCATCTCATCCCCATCCCATGCCCATTCCCAGGTGGTGATGATGGTGCAAACAGAGCTCTCCCAGCCCAGGCAGGGAGACCTCAACAAGACTTCACAGGCCTGGCTGGGTAGGTGAAACCTGCAGCAGCTCCTGTCCTGGCAGCACCTCAGCCAGCCAGGACAGCTGGGATGAGCCTGCACCTCCTCTGCCGTGGATGGAAAGGCAGATTAACTCCTTTAGAAATACACAGGTATATCTTGGGTGGCCAGGGTTTCTTACACAGCACAGAAACTCTCCTTGCCATTGCCAGGCTGCCTGGCTGTGAACACATTACCGAGCTGGAGGGCAAAACACAGCGGTGCTGATTCTTCTTGGAAAACCTGACCCTGGGTGTGGGGAGCACCTGGAAATCTTCCTCCCAGCTCTTATGCTAATGCAGCCCCACGGGCCTGCTGAAGCTCATTGAAATTCAGGGGGAGTATTCCCACTGAGCTTTGAATAAGGTCGTTTTTCTCTTCGATGTTCTTTCCTTATTTCTTTTTTTTTTTTTTTTTTTTTTTTTAAACCTATGCTCACTCTGGGGGAAAATGTATTTAAACACAGAAGTGCTGTGTTTGCAGCCTTGCTGCTGTTGTCTCCCCAGTGGCAATGCAGCTCTGTGAGAGGCTTCATTCCCACAGGGAGGTGGTTAGAGGGGATGGCCTCTGCTGCAAAGCTGCTCGAGCCCATTTTACCTCTCTCCAAACCCACCCAGACATTGTGGGTCCAACTGGGCTGATGTGGAGTCAAATTCTGCTTGGGCTGCGCTCATTTTGCATGTGAGAGAGGGACAGCAAATTGAAGAGGTGGGCTGGTATGTCTAGGGTAAGATTTTCCTTGGTTTGGGGGTTGATCTGGGCTCCTTTCAATGCATGCTTCTCATCTGTGTACCAAAACAGTAAGTTAGGTCTTATACAAAAAGTGTTATCTGGGGAACTTGAAGCACCTCTCGAAGAAGAGCGGTTATTTACAATTTACAGATAGAAATGAGGCTTACCCAGGGTTGCACACAGCAGCGGTGGCCGAGCTGGGAGTGTCCCTAACACTGCTTTGTTCTCCCTCCCCAAGGTCACCATGTCTCCTTGTCACCTGTGCTATTCAGTCAGCATAAATTCTACTGGACCTCACACCTCCTTTTATCCCAGACCATCTCCCCATCCACTCTGTGGTGATCAGTAAGTCATCTTCGGTTTTGGTGACAGCAAACAAAGACTTGGCTGTTCTTAGCTGAGCCCATAGGCAAGGAAGGTGTGAAAGGTCCCAGCAAAATCTTGCCCCGACTTCCCGAGGTTTGACATGGAAGGTTGGAAGGTCCACAAAGCGAAAAACCTTCACCATTTCTCCCGAGCCAGCTTTCCCCTCTTGGCAGCTTTATCAGCCTTTCCTGCTTTGCCCTGGGAGATCTTTAGACTAGAGGTGCCAGGTTTGAGTGTTCACTGCTTTCTGTTTTCTCCCCCTTTTCTCCATCTCCCCTCCCTCCTCAGCACCAGCGCTGCCTCTCCTGCCTGCAAACACAAAGGTGAGCGAGGGAGCTCAGGGAACACAGAGTGCTCCAGATAGGAAGCAGATGGGATTGAAAAGTCTGGTACAAATTGTCTTTTCTTTAATTCATTGAAACTCCCTTAACCCCCTCCAAGGCTGCTCTCCGTGTGCTTCATTAGAGGGCTGAAAATGAAGCTGCTTCTTTGCAATCCAGGATTTTGCAGCATCAGTCACAGGTGTCACTTTGCCCCACGTTATTCACAAAGGTGGTGAATATTGCAAATGGCTTCCTGTGAATATGTGCTTGGATGCTGGAATTAATTCACTGGGTGAATTTTGCTCCTTTCTTCATGCTCCACCTTTCTTTGAGTGTTCATAGAGTGCATCAACTGGAATTAATGTTTGCAAAAATTGACTTTTGTAACAGGATGAAAATCAATAGAAATTTTCAGTTTCTCTCTTCAGGCTGAATCACATGAACATTTTGAGCCAAAGCAGCAGAATGTGTCACAGGTTGAAGAGAAATGGTCAATCAAAATTATCCAAAATCCATGTTTTGACATTTTCCATTGTAGGGAAACGATCAGATTTTGCTAAATCCTGTTTCCTGTGACTATGAATCATGACACGTAAGTTTTCATTTCCAGCTACTTCTGCAATGGATGTGTGTAGGGTCCTACAGGGCCTTTGGGGATGTCAGCAGCTGGATGCATTTGTTTCCCTTTTCCCTGCAGGATAAATTCCTTGTTTTTCCTATTTTTGGTGATACTCACTCACAAGACTTGCATAATACACCACGGGCTGAAGGCTCTTTTTGCCTTAAGTGAGATTTCCTCAGGTTAAAATTATAGATTTTGCAGTAGCTTTTTGCTAGAAAAACGTATTTTAACAGAAAATTTCCAAACCACTCTGGAGCTGTGATATTCACAGAAACAGAAATCAGTGTTCATGGAATGTACTTTTTAAGCATGTACTGGTCTATATCATTTTGCTATATTTTGACACCTGAGCCAGGAGGTAAATCCCAAATCCTGTGAATCTACATAAACTAACCATCCTAGCTCAGAAAAGTAACACTGAAAAATCTGAATCAAACATGAGCATAATGAGTTAAAAACGTTTCAAATAATGCCCAGCTCTGGCGAAGTAACAGCCTGATTGAAGAGACTCCACAAGGAGGAAAAAAAATCTAAATTCATTGGATAAATTATTTGTTGCAAATTATTTCTTCAGCTCTAATTAGTAATCTTCATTTTACACAGTAGGCCTCTAATGACCTGCTTGACAACTATGATGTCTGATAGACAGTGGGGATTTGCATGAAAATGAGTTTTGTTTTCTCCCATCCCAACCATAAAATGACAACAGTGAGGCTGCTCAGCTTTACTGTGCAAAAAAGGGAATAACCAGGCACCCAAGCTCTGGGGTAAAGGAGATAATTCAGCTATATTTTGGGAAATAGAAAAAAAACCAGGAGGCACTAATTCAAACAACAACAACAAAATAATATCGCCCTGCACACAAAGACTAATCAGATACAGTTGCTAAGTGGAGTCATGTGAATAGCAGATGATGGAGCGAAAGCAGAAGATCCAGCTCTCAATGAAAACATGGTGACCCAGCTCTGACAGGTCTTGCACTGCTATTTTCTGGGACTGAACAAGCTTTTGCCTTTTTATGGCAAGGGTTTTTAAACGTTGGACCTATTTCAAGAGCATTATCATCTCCTGTCTGCTGATAATTGACAGGATTTGGATCTTTCTCTGGCTTGTATATCCTGAACCCAGGCAGATTCAAGAAGAAGACAATGCTCTTGCCAGTCACGAGCAGCTCAAATAAGGTTAAAACAGAGCAAGAAAAAATCAGGATAAGGCAACAAGGCTAAAGCCCCTCCTGGAGCTCTATGGGTTTCTTTCTCTGGGATTTGCAGTATTTTTTTGTGATTTCAGCAGTGTTATTCCCAGACCAGTTCAGCACATCTTGTGCTTTGACAGCTCACTGCACCTGGAAATTATTATTTGATAAAAACTGGCAACTTCTCTCCTTTTGGAAGGTTTTTTGGAAGCACTTTATTCTTACTTTCTTTCTGAACTTCTGCTGGTGTGAAAGGAGGTGAAAGTGGGCGTCAGTGTAAGGTGCAAGAAGCGCTGTAACACTGCCTGTGCATTGATGGAAAATATTCTTTGATCCAGGGGTGAAAGCAGGGAAAAGGTTGGAGGTTTGTCAAGCAGTCACTGGGTGCACATATATAATCTATCATCAGACAAGCTGCCAGGAGAGTCCTGATGGTAAATATGAACATGATGGCTTGGGTTGCTACAGTATTGGGGTAACTGAGACCAGAATCTGACCTCAAAAGCAATCTTAGCCAATTTATCTTTTACTGATTATATTATTATTTTATTCAAAACAATATTGTAACCATATCAATTTGTTAAGAAAAAGGCAATTTTTAGTTGCTGGTCATCCTGTTCACTTGATTTTTCTTTTAACAATTTGGCAAATGATCTCCCAGCAAAAAAAAAAAAAAGATGAAAGATGTAATAAACTGCTTTCAGCCACTTCTCAGTGAATTGATCCCACTCCTTCTTCATGTATTGTTGTTCTTCTAATTTAATCGCTTGTCCAGAGGGCACATGCAATTTTTTAGGAAGTAAAAATGTCACACAAGAAAAAAAGGAGGAGGATGAGAGTGGAAATATTTTCCCTTGCCAGGCTGTGTCTCCAATAGGGGAAGCACCACCAAGCACAAGCTCTGCCCGGGGCTGGGAGGTGAAGGGATGAAGAGGAGCCTGCCTTCATCCTGCTGGCATCAGTATCACCGAGCTTGGCTGGGGGAAGCATAAATCATTTGAGGGAATACATCAACACAGCCAGCACGATTGAAGGAGCTTTAGTTTACCAGAAAACCAACCTAACAATAGGCTGGGGTGGGCACAGGGGAATGCTGTGTGCCAGCAGCCCTGGCTGGGTGAGCTTCCCCTGAACACCTTTGCAGAGGCAGCAGCAAAAGTGATTTTCCACAGATGGGAGTCAGGAGGTGAGTCTGTGCAGGGCTGGTTCAAAGGGGCAATGACTGGCCATGGTCTGCAGCCTTCAGCTGGTTGGCAATGGCAACCTCTGGCTTTCATGTACCCCAAAGGGCAGAAGCTGAAGGGTTAGACGTGGCTGTGCTTGTGGACGCAGCACTTGAATGATTTATTGAATTCTTTTGTGTGTTGGTTGGGGTTTGGTTTTTTTTTAGGGTCAGGAGTTGCTATTTTAAAATGCCCTGTAAAAACCAGATGTGTGAATCAATTAACTTTTGAAGTGCATTTTCATGAGTGGGAGAAAACCTGCTCAGCTGTGATGCCGGCCCAAACCCGCAGCCCCGATGCTCACCCCACACAGGTGTTCAGTCCTTCAAAGCCACAGCACAGGTCCTTGCTTTCAGTCCCCAGGGTCCCTCTGCCAAGGGACCAGAGATCTGCATCTCTGGGAGAGGAGAAGAAGCAGTGAGCAGCAATTTCTGCACGTGGATGTGGTGGGGAGCTGCTGTGGGATGCCTGAGGAAGGGACAGAGAGCTGCAACATGCAGCAATTCGGAGCAGGTGGTGCAGGAGGAGAAATGTCCAAGAAAGTCCTTTCTAGGAAGTTTCCATGAACATCTGCAATGTGAAAAGCCAAGCTGGGACATGTGCCCACAGCCCTGTGTGTAGATCTCATCCAAATCTACTCCTAATCTCCTCCTGGTTTAGCTGGGCTGATCCAGGCTTCAACACCTGACACTTCTTCCCCTGAGACACAGCAGAAAGTGGGGATGTCCGTGGGCCCTCCAAACCTGAGACTGCTCTGTGTCCCCTCGTCCCCCTGGGTGTGTCCTGGGCCCAGGGTGAAGCAGAGAATGACCAAAATAGCCCTGCGTGCCTAGAAAGTGATGGCAGGTGGGGCCTGGACCTGCCTCTACACAGTGAGGGTCATGTCTCTTGGGGTTTAAAAAAAGAAACAGGCTGTGACTGTGGGCCAAGTTCCTCTGCTGGAATAAATGGCCACGGTCCCACTGAGCAGAGTTCAGCCTATTTATACTGGCAAAGAATTTGGCCCATCAGATAGAAGAAATCCTGGACTCTGCTTTGACTCTCCCAAGTTTCTGCCCCATAGGGCCACAGGACTGCGTGTCCATAGAAAGGAACACTGAAAGGGAGCTCTGCCACCAGCACTGCTTCGTAAAAACTGCAGATACAGGGAAAGTCAAACTTTTCACAGGAACACACCCATCCTGACTGGACTTTCTTAGGGGCTGTTTCTCAGTAGACTCTAACCATAAAATTCACTCCCCATCCCGGCAATATTTGCACCCCATCACAGCAAACAGCTGAGTTCAAACCATGCAGAGCACCAGGGATGGGGAAAAAATGGGGAGACAAGAAACCCAAACTCCAGTTCTCGCTCTGCCTGTGGGACTTTCACTACCAGGCAAGCGTTTTAGTAAAGGGTGATTTGCTCATTCAGGGTGTTCCTCTCTCCAGGAGGGTGGAGAGGGGATTTGGTTTTGCTTGTTTGTTTTAGAGAAGCTTTGAAAAGCTTTGGCTTCCTTTCAAATTCAGGGGAAGAGCTGCAAAAATCTAAAAAAAAACCAAACCAAAAACAAACCTACCACCAAACCCGAAACCTTGATGGGTTTTGAAAGCTCTTTCCTGCCCTGTTCCAGAAGGGGAGAAGGGGCTAGTAATTGCAGAGCATTTCAATTGCAGAAAGTCTGACTATTGAGTGAAAGAGTCTTTTTGAGCCTAGCCAGATGTGTGGGGCTCTTGTAAGTCACTCTCAACATTGCAGAACCTCAATATAGTTAGCATTGCTCAGAATTTTTATTGCCAGTGGCTGTAAATGTGTCTGTACGCATATTTCACTGCAGAGACCCCTACAAGCATCTAGGAACCAAAACTTCCCCTCCACGCCCCTGCCACTGAAATTAGATTGTAGCCTGATTGTGTAATTACTGTGTAACAAGGTTTGCTCAGCCCCTCCGAGCACGACGCCCGTTTTCATAGCACTGAATATGAGCGACATAACAGGCACCAGCTTGAATAGCCTCATGCCAGCGAGGCATTGCATTTCCCAAACCAGCCTGGGTTTGCAAAATCTGGTGCAGCTGCTCAGCACACAGAAGGGTGACGAGCAAACATCTCCCAGTCTGTGCCCGGCGGGGAACTGGAATGTGTGTGGGGAAACACTCCCCTTCCCCAGCCTGAGGTGGGTTGGTGGGTTTGCAGCACCGTCTGGGTTATTTCTTCAGGCTGCCACAAGCCAGCTACACTAATGCTGTGGCCTTCACACGTGTTTTGCCTCCACCAGCGTTTGCAGATCTGAACCAATAATGCTCGCACTAATATTGCTCTGTCTGCTGCTGCTCTGGTCATTCCTCTTTGCTCTGAGTGAATGATTTAAAATGGCTCAAATCCCACACCAGGCTTGTTTTTCTAATGAGTTAGGCAGCAAATTTGCTCATGTATTCAGCCCTGGCTTCATCCTGAGTGGTATGGAGCTGGAACAGCCCATAAACAGCAATTTGCTCATCTTTTAAGCTTTATTGTTTAGGCAATGGGTTTTACTTGGATGGTTGAAGACCAACCCTCTCTTCGCACAAAATGTTTGCCCTGCTCCAACAATAACCACAACCCGTTCTTTCTGCTTTGCATTTATTTGCAATTAAACTAAATGGACCAAATGCTACCAGATTAAATGAACATGACATTTCTGGTTGACTTACCCACAGTTCCAACAGGTGCCATTGCCCGGCGGTCGCTGCGTGTCCTCTGCGCCCGTTGCATGCTGATGACATTTTGGCTCTTTCCTAAAACAAGTCCTTCATGGGCTCACTGGATCCTGTTCTCAGCCTGTCTCTGGAAGGGGTGTGTTGACAGTGCACAGTTGTTATGGGAGGGTGGTCTCCAGCTCTGCACACACTGGTTTATCCTGGGGGATGTGAAGGAGCGGAGCTTGACCTGCCTCCCTGTGATAGTAGAGTTGTCCATAAGTGTTTGGCTGTTGAAAGAGAACAGCAAAGCAAAGACTATGAGCCTGAGCTTATTGAAGGTAATCTGTCTAAGGGTTGACATAGTCGAAACGTGCTGTCTGGGACAAAGAAGTGAGGCATTTTGAGAAATTTTCAGATTCTTAACATCAGATACATAACACTTGAGGGAAAGGTTTTCCTGTTCTCATCCTTTCGTTATCGACCATCTCCTTATAACTCGTGACTCAAAGTCACCCAGATCATGCTCCTTGGTTTGCCACCCTGCAGTGCTGTGACTTGTCTCTCTGTTTTGGGAAGTGCCCAGGGCAGTGCCCAGGAATAGCTGCTGCCCACAGCGAGAGGCAGGCTGGTAGAGAGTGCGGACAGAATAAACTCAGGGCAGTATCGACACGCCTGTGTCTGCATGCTGAAGAAATCCACCTTCCTCCCATAAAGCTATTTTCTGTTGGTGATAAAACCGGCAGAAAGCTATTTGGAGAAAGGCTTTTTAAGTCTGAAATGTGCTAAGGAAGGCACTCAGCTATTGGGAAGCTAATGCCCCTGTTGAAGTTCTTCACCCTTTCTCTCACGAGGCTCACACACTGCCATTAGTCCTGCATTAACAGGCACTATGGGCACACTCTGAGCCAGGGATCTTGCCCTTTTGTCATCTTGAATTGTGTTTTCCTGCAGAAGCATCACTGCTGTCAGTGGGATGCTGGGGATGTTAGTGATGCAGCAGAGATGGAAGTCAATTGACTACTTGTAGAAGAGGGACAAGAGAGGGACAGAAGAGCAGATGTCTCCCCCCACTTTCTGATGCATTGAGATGCAGCAGTGTATCAGGACACTGACAGCAGTGCCTGCCTTCCCATGGCTTTGAGGCAGCTGGGGATGAGGGAGAACACAGGCCAGTCTAATCCATGAGCTAACCCCCAGTGCTTTGGGCTACAGGGGCTTTGAGAAGTCTCTCTGCATCCAAAGCAGTAGAGAGGTGCTGTTTCTCCAACCACTCTGAGGTCAAGGACTACCCACATGTGTTAGTTCAAGGCCTTCTTTCAGTGTCAAAGGACACTTCATCATCACGATGGCATTAGGACTAAACTATCCAGCTATAACTGATTAGCAGCTTTCACGGGAAGGATGGCAAAGTGCTTTGTGAGCTGCACACAGAACACTCAGCTGCACTGAGTCATTCTGGGACGGGGAGCAGTGGAGACACAGATCTGGGACAAAGAGCAGCGGAGGCACAGACGGTCAGATAGCACGTGGGGGCAGGAGAGGAAATGCCAGCGATTCCCGGGCAGACATTCACTCCTGCCAAGTATGCCATCGGGCCTTTAATATCCCCGCGGAGCAGATATTTTAAAAGTCTTTGCTAGACCTTAGGAAAAAAAAATCGTATTTTTAAGGTATTTCTAGACAGATGTACTGAACAGAAGAGGAGTGTGTCCATTCAGGTCAGCCCCTGCCCCACCGGGGTGCTGGCACAGTGAGTTACCAGGTCAGCGTGATCCCAAACAAAGCCGAACATTTCGGGCGAGAGTGGTCATGGTGTTTTCAGCTCCATCTATTTTTATCAAAACACACGGGCTGCTTTGAGCATCGAGGCATTTTGGCACCCAGGCGTATCCACCCCGTGATTGCTCCAAGCTGCACGCACACCCCGTGCCCCAGCCGTGGGGAGGAGGGCAGGGGAAGAGCCACGGAGGAACACGGACCTCACTGCACAGAAAATGGACATTTTGACAGACTCCCATCTCATATTAGAAATGTTTTGATTTTGCTTCCTCTGCAGAACATAAACAGATTTTGAAACCTCAGAAGTTGCCATGAGACAAACCCGTTGTTTCCTGGCCAGCTCTAATTGCGGTTCGTGACCAGCCCTTGCCTATTGAAGTCAGAAATTGCACAAGGGAGGATCCTGGCTCAGCAGAGATTTGTAGAGAGAAATGTGATTTGTCACGACCTCTTCAAGCAAAGTTAATTCTTCAGTTACAGATTTTTTTGTGCGTTTTCTGTCCCTCCTCACTACTAGAAAATACCTGCTAAAATTGTCCTACACACAGTGTGATAATGGGAAGGGGCTGATATGAACATGGCACATGATGTAAGCATGGCAATGCCGTGTTTTCTCTGGCTTTCATGCCCTGGAGTGCTGGGATCTGAGTGTAGCCCTGTGGGAACTGGGGGAACATCCCTCATGTGTGCCAGAACAGCACAGCCACCCCAAGAGCTGAGCTGAGCCTACAGCAACAGTGTCCCCTTCCTTCACCCATGTCCCTCTCCCCTAAATCCACAGGCTGAGGCTTCCAGAGTTTTCTTGGAGATTTTAATGCCCACAGGAAAGAAAAGGGAAAAGAAAAAAAAAAGAAGAAGAGAGAAGAAGAAATGAGGCACCCAATTCCTGCAGACAGCTTAGAAAATATCAACCTTGACAGCTTTGAAAATATCAGCCTTGTGTTTCTGGGCAGCTCAGGAGCTCAGAAGTGCTGACAAACTGGGCAGAAGTAGGGTAGAGCAAGAAAAAATATTAAGTCCTTGGGCAGAGGGGCTTGCCCACGGTGGGAGGGGATGCTGAGGCTTGCATGACCGCATTGGAAGAGTGAAATGTCCAAGGGGCAAGAAGGTGGTTGGACGGAGGTGGCTGGCGTTGAGCAAAACAAAATGTGGCAGCGCACCAGGAAACCTTTCCTCAGGCTGAACTTCAACCTGTTGTGAAACCTTCCCTCTGGGGAAATGCTGGAAATCCCTGAGTTCATGGCTGGAACTGCAGGAGGCCCCAGGAGGATGCGCCCTGCAGTGAAATACAGCTCTGGAGAGAGCTGGTGTACCTGGGCTCTTCTGATTTATCTGTGCACATCAAAGCAACCCGTCCTGCAGGGCTCAGTGCAGGCAGAGACGTGACCAGCAGCCAGGTTTGGCAGAGCAGGGGCAGGAAAAGACAGTTTTGCAAGTGGTTGGTTGAGTTACAACAGGAGTGCACAGACCCACTGCGTGGAGAGGCACTAAATCTACAGGCCAGTGTTTTCCTTCGGGATCAGGGCTTCATCTAAGAGAAAATCCTAATTTCACTGTCTGATACAAAACCAGTTGATGGCACTGCCAAGGATTTATAAATATAGGACTTCTTTCAAAATAATCAGCACTGCTCTTGACCTGAATTCAAGCTGTTAGGTTTTTCATCCCCTCTCATGACAATTTTATTTTATCATTCCAGCCACTACATGGATTTCTCTGCAATGACTAATTCTGAAGATGGTAAGCTCTCTGCTGAAAAACAGCATCAGAAATGTGTGGTTATCAGGAGTAATGGGTGCCAAAGCCACAAATCTTACAGCTATATGAGGGGAAATGATGACAGTCACATGAACACAGAATTATTTGCATTCCATCTTTGTCCTAGTGCTGCTGTAAATGAAAAGCAATCCTTTTTTTTTTTTTTAATGTAATGTCTAAGGAATAACATCATAAACAAAAAACAAACAAACAAACAAAACCAACCAAACAAACAAAAAACAAACCAAAAAAATCTTCCAAGTTACTGTTAAATTTCCTTTGTGGTGTCTAAAACAATCCCTCAAAGGGTTAGCTCTGAGCATTTCTTTTGCAAGGATAACACAGGAAACGATTTCAACTGTGTTGGTAAGGACACAGCTTGTGTTTTTTCAATGGATTCTTTGTGTATTTGGTTTCCATTTATACTTCTGCATTTTGGTGCACCTAAGCAAATACGTCTGGGAGGAGGCAGGGAGCACAGAATTTTTTTCTCAGAATTGATATTTTGAATATTTTCAGCCAGCTTTCAAGTTGACTGAAAAATGAGGGTCATCATTTGGGAGGAAAATTCCCTGGTTTATTCCACATTTTCCCAATATATTATGTTTCAAATTTAAAATCTCAACAGCATTCAGAAGCTCCAAGGTGTTTATCCCTGGCCTGCACTCTGCAGTGCTCGTCCAAGCTGCTGTTCAGGAAGGAGAAGTGTTATGTGATGGATCAGACCTTCTGTGACTCATCTCACAGACATGAAATTATCTGAGAAATCAATGCAGGCCGTTATTATTGCAAGAAAAAAAATGAATTCTCCTCTGTGAGAAGATAAAAGCTATGATGGTTTGACCACAGCAAATCTTCAAACAGGGAAAGAAGAGCTCACATTCTGTGATCACTTTTTCATGTGTCATCGATTACTATGATAATCCCATCGCCAAATCCTTTGGCGTCTGAAAGCCTTGGCAGTTGTCATCTCTAAGCTATAAACCTGGGCCTGCTTCTCCTGAAACCCCTCTGGCTCTTAGGCTTCACTTTTCCACGTTTTTGGAGACTTGGGGTGTTGCCAGCCCGGCGAGCAGAAGGACTTGTTCATCTTAGGGCAGACACTTCCAAAATGCAGTCGGAGCAGGGCACACATGTTTCCAATTATCATGTAAGAATTCAAAAAAAAAAAATACATTTTTTAGAGGTTTCCAGACTAAGGCCTAAGTGTTTATAAAACTGGTTTCAGCTTTTAAGAATGTATTTCCTGGCTTTGAAGCTAAGAAGAGCCCCTTGACTCCATGGGACTTTGGATGGGATCCCTGACTGCTCCTGGAGCTCCAGTGCCGGAGCGGCTCAGAGCAGGGGCTGATCCCACAGCTCCATTCCTGCTGGGCCAGGGATGGGAGGGCTGTCCCAGCCTGCCAGCCCCATGGACTGCAACACTTTTATGAGGGTTGTCTGGGGGTTTTATGCCGTTCCATAGGATGAAAAGTGCTGCACTGTTTTCCAGGCTCTGAGGAGGCTTTGGCCAGCTTCAGTCAGGAGGCACATTTGTGTTCAGTGGTGTAAGAGCCAAAAACTGCAGACTATCCTCAAAATCACACTGTGGGGAAGTAGAGAGAGGAGAGAAGGGTCCTATTGGGACACCGATGCTGGACCATTCCCTGATGTGACCTCCTGCATGTTTTGTCCAGAACCATTATAAATACCATAAAAAAGCATCAGTCCAGTCAGCCTAAATAGAGTATATTTTATATTAACATTTGTATATTAATATTTTAAATATATCTCCTGTCCTTTTTGCCCTCTGGTTTTTTCCTTCTTACATTAGCAGTGAGAGCTGCTGTTATATTTTATTTTCCTTCCCTTCAGCATTTGATGTACCTCCACGAAAAGCTGCAGTTATTCCATAAAACCAGTCACCGAGGTAAATAATAACAATCCTACCCCATAAACCTGCTGAAACTGTTGGAATACGATAAAAGATTAGAGCAATCAGTATTAATATAAATTATAAGAAAACAGAACGTTAGCTGAATCTGTTATAAAAAAAGGAATTTTTTTTCCAAGTTGGTTTTAATTTCAAATAAATAATAGAAATATTTTCTCAGGGAATGTGAAGGATGGTTTTATAGCATCAGTCTATCAGAAATAATGCCCCGTCGGCTCTGTTCTCGTGCTGAAGAGCTCAGACTCTAAAGCACTGGTTTTTCTCCTTCAGATACAGAGTGAAAGTACTGATAATGAACATTTCATAAAAGCACAAAGACTTTTATCAAAGGAAAAGATGCATAATGCATTTTCAGCATTATTATTATTATTATTATTATTATAGCACTTGCCTTTACACAATTATTATTTGATGTTTAGGTTTGCTCGAGAAGAACATCTGAAAAAGATCTGCTAAGTCAAATCCAATGCTTCTAAAAGGCACTTAATGAATTTTTCTTGGTGTGTTTATGTTGAGAGGTTATTTATTCGGAGACCGTCTGTCATTTTTTTTTGTGCAAAACGCTTGCATTTTTTAAGTCTATTAGTGAGGTTACTTGTGCAATGGATATATTTTTCCCCACAGAGGCAGTCCTGCAGGAGCCTCCTGAATGTTGATTTAGTGCTCATGAAACAGGCCTGCCTGGCTGCCCTGGAGACCACTTTTTTCTTAATTGGTGGAGATACAGACCCAGCCCTTCCTGAACATGCCTGATGTGTCTGCACACACCAGCACACAAGGATCTGAGCAGCCCCAGCCCCACTGTGCTGCTGGGACAAGGAGGGGTTTGGAGATGCCCCATGGGAACAGAGGTTTTGACCTCTCCCATCCATGGGATGCACTTGGAATAAACCCACTGCGGTTAGGGAGAGTCCCCCGAAACACCCATCATCTGGGCCACGTGGAGCCAGATCCTGCTTTTTCACAGTAATATTAAAACTGAGCCTGTGCAGGAAACAAATTCTGGGGTTTTTTTCCCTACTATTGATTCCAATACCTAATTTCCCGAGGAATTCCTGCAAAATTCCCTGAGAAACTGCACATGGGAGAGGACAACTCAAGAGCACCATCTCAATTACATGTAGCAGATTTTCATGCCCACTTCACCCACCTCATGACACGAGAGCCGGGAGGTCGGCGCAGTGCAGGGGACATTCTGCCTGTGGTGCTTTCCTGGGATGGGGAAGGGCCATATCCTGTGCTTCTCCCAGTCTTCCCAACCCGACACCCAGCTGGTCTGTGTCCATCACTGCGGGGCGATGTCTGGGGAAAACATCGGGATGGGTGGATTGTTTTTCACCTGGGGATTCAGTTCATTCTCCATCTACATCACTGGGCAGGTTAATTGAATTGACAGCACATTAAACCATGTCACATTAGTACTAAAAATCAATGGTATGGACCAGACATCTGAGAATCAGGCAAGGCGAAGGATGTTATTATTTCCCCCACATTCCCAGCATCTCTTTCAACATTTTAAAGGCTGCCCGAGCTGAGAGGCGGCAACACAGGACACATCACTTTAAACTGAGGAGTTTATCACTTCAGCTCTCCTTTGCCTCCCTTCCCTGGTCAGTCAGCATCTGGCAGCACAGCCTTGTCTCTCATTAGTGCTGAGGCAAGAGACGAGGCCATGCTTGGGCAGTCTGACAGTTCAGGCCCTTGTTTTTACAGATTGCCTTTAGCAGCTGAACTTGTCAGACATTTTGGGTGGAAAGAGCAGAAATGAGTAATGGAGGTGGTCTGATTATAGCCACAAAGTTCACCCAACCCCAAAGGGACACATATCTGCTCCAAAAACCCCAAGCAGATATTCTCAGGCATTTGCAGGCTCCGGGGCTGCCGAGGTTGCTGCCAGCAGCAATAAACTCCGCGATCCGATCTCAGCCCAGCCCAGCCGGCTGTTTCATTTGGGTGAGGTGCAGAGGGCAGAAATTCCCTTTGTTTATCTTCACTCCCAATGACAGGGTCTGTGCAGAAACCCAGTGATTCAGGGCTGTTGTTAAATCTTAATTTTATTGCTGGTTTCCTTGAGGAATCAGCATGAGTGTGGTTTTCCTCACTCCTCGGGGTCTCTTTGGGGAACAGCGGTGTTTTGAGATCCCTGGACTGCCATTACATGGCTATAGCAGATAAAGCATTTAGAACTCTGCCTTTGTCAACCAGGAGAAGCAGAGGTCGGCCAGAAAACCACAGAATCTTAGAATATTCTGAATTAGAAAGGATCCACAAGGATCATTGAGTCCAGCTCCTGGTACTGCACAGGACAACGCCGTGAATCTCACTCTGTGCCTGAGGGCATTCTCCAAAGGCTTCTTGAGCTCTGGCAGGCTTGGGGCTGTGGCCACTTCCCTGAGGAGCCTATTCCAGTGCCCAATCACCTTCTGGGTGAAGAATTTTTTCCTAATATCCAGCCTAAATGCAGGGATGCCTCGCAAGCTGGTGTTGCAGCACTGTAGCATCCACTCCTCTGACCCTCCAAGCCAGCCTGGTCTCCTCCTCAAGGTGTGGGGCTCAGGAAGCAGTGATTTTTCTCCTTCCTGGCCTGAATTTTAACTTTTACCTGAATTTTGACAGCACTGACAACAGTTTTGCATTTTGCTGTGTTTCTGCAACAGACAAATGGGGATGGCTTCGGGCTGGGGTTGAAGCAGGAGGGAGGAGATTTCTCCTACAGCACTCAAACCCTTAAAATTGGGCATGTAAGTCCTTAAAGCAAAAGGATGGTCTGACTCCAGGCACCCATGATACCTGCACAGAGGAAAGCCAGACAGCACTGCACCAGCACCAGACACTGCTCTCAGCTTCTCCACCAAGTTAGTAGGTTAGTGGCCACATATCCAGCCAGAGGTCAGACTGACCTCAGAAAATGTAGACAATGCAGCTCACCCGGTTTGTAAACTGAGCCCAACACCAGGAGCTGTAAGATGAGGCTGCCCAAGCTGAAAACCTCAACCCCGTGACCTGGCTTGGTCAGACCTCGATGACCCTGAGACAGCTAAACCTCCACTTTATCACAAAACAGCAGATCCTGCATCCTTTTGTGGTCATCCCAGCCACGGCCAAACTGGCACAAGGGCTTTAATGCTGAGACTGGGTGGAAAATTTCTGTTTGCTGAGCTAACTTGAGAGACTAAGGATGTTGGAAGGAGGAGAGCCAGGGCTGACATGGAGCAGGGAAAAATGAATGGCTTTTCGTGCTCCTCATTTATTTTTCGCAGTTTCTTGGAACACCTTCCTTTGAGGATTTTTTTTCCTTTCTGTCTAATTGTGATCACCTCTGATTCTTTCAAATTATTAGCGTTCAGAAATAATAGTGGTGACTATTTTCACTCAGAAAAAAAAGCATTATTATCTCTTTACAATATTTTTCACAGGTGTTTTCATTCAAATCCATCCAGTGAACCCAGCCTGAATTAACGAGCCTGCCTAGGCAGTTTTTAGATAAAAGCAAAGGCAAGGAGACATTCCTGCTTTTGCTGCTGCTCACTGATGCCCACCAGGCACCTCATGCTGCTATTCCCTGAAAATAATCGGAAATAGTCCCAAAGAATCAGCAGCTGCCCTGGCGGGACCTCTCCCGCTCAGTTATCAGAGGACACCTGATGATATTAAGCAACAGTAGAGCAGTGCTGGTGTGCCTCCTGTGGTCTATGTGCAATTACAGAAAGGGCAGTTCTTGACCAGCTGCTGCCCAAAGCAGTGCCTGCTCCATCGTGTTCTCCCCGCCGCCGCCACCCTCGCTGCCCCTGATCAAAGGGAAACGTGAGGAGCAGCTCCTCCTGATCTGAGGAAAGCTTTTGACACAGTTAACTGTAGCATATTAATTAACAAACTTCAGCACTGAGGCTTCTCTGATGCAGCCCTCGCAGGGTTTCAAAGCCAAAGTGAAGGAGGAGGGAGGGGATGTTCATGTGTCTGGGTCCTTTGCCATCACAGAGACAAAGCAGCCAGGCACAGGACCAGCAGCTGGGATGGTGGTCCAGGGTGCCAGGAGGGGATGGAGCTGCTGCAGGCTGGGGCTGGGCATCCCCACCCCCTGGCCAAGCTCACCCCTGCATTCTCTTGCAGCCCTGATATCCCGCTGAGGGGCTTCTCACCGTGATTTGGCTCTGTGAATTTTTAAGGAGATGGAAAAAAAAACAAACCTGCAGGTTAGAACAACCCACCTGCCAAATGCCTGCCTGACTGCAGGGGCTGCCTGGCTCCTGCTGCCCCACATCCCAGCTTGCCTGTGTCCATGTTTGGACGCATCGTGCTTCCTCAGTCCTGTGCTGCAGAAACCTGAACTGAGGGAAAATGGGGCAGTGGATGACAGAAGTGCCACCATGGCCCCAGTGCACGGCAAATGCAGGCCATGGAAATCGGGTCAGCTTCTTCTGGTGTAAATCAGCATTCCTTTGCTGAAGCCAGTGGAGTTAAAAGAGTGCAAGAAAGACCAAAATTAGGTCAATCAGATGCACAGCTCCTTTTATGCAGCAATGTAACCCTCTTCTTTCTTCCTACTACTCTGCACAGTCAAGTAGGTCAGAAGTATCTCCTGTCAGGCAGCTGGGTCCACTGAGGTAGCCCTGAAATATTCTCCAGATCAGGATATCAGGAAAAGTCATCCCTGTCCCCTTCTCCCACTGCAGTCTCTGAGCACAGGTGTGAGGGAGAAACAGGCTCTCAGGTGGGGGATGATGAAGGTGGGGACTAAAACACCCCCCAAAAATCTCAGTCTGGACTTAACTAAAGGTAAAACACATTTATAAATACCTCATTTGCTGCACTTGCCTTCTGGGCAGGGTTTTGCCATGGGCTGTGCTTGCAAGGGACATCACTGACACAACGAGGAGCTGCTCTGGTGGCCCCCAGCAACCCCTCAGCTACCTGCACTGGAGCCTGATCCCTGTGGGAACAGCACCACGTGCTACTTCAGGGTCCCACAGCCTTCCAGCATGTTTTCCTTCCCAAATCTGTGCTGGGCCAGTTGGCACAGACCTGTCCTCACGGGGTGGGGCAACAACTCCTCTATTTCTCTGCAGAGCCTCTTATAAATAATAAATATATAATGGCCAGTCTTCGCGAGCGAAGATCTGGGGAAGGTCTTTCCACCTTCCAGCCTGCGCATTGGATTTTTTAGGTGAGACACAGTGTGCGCGGAACTGAGCCCACCCTTTAATCCTAAGGTTCATCTGCCGGGGCCAAGCGAGCTTGGACGGTGGCAGCGAGGTCCTTAGGACGTAGGTGGGTTGCCTTTAAGGGCTAACGAGCCCCACCTGCCCGGGAGTGGCCCTGACCGGGAATCGAACCCGGGTCTCCGCGGTGATAGCGCGGCGCCTTTACCACTGGACCACCAGGGGCTCCAGAGCCTCTTATACACAACCTTATGCACATATTTTACATGCCTCGAACCAGTGGGACCAGAACAACTGCTTAACACCCACTGGAAAAGGAGCATAATTGAAACAAACTGGAAATAAGATTATTAGTGAAGCAATCCAGCTTCCTATTTTCATTCACCAGGAGTGGTGCCAAAAGGTAATTCTGAAGATGGAGAAACTCCGAGGGGAACCGTGGTGGAGTCAGCGGAGCAGCGCAGGGAGCGCTAACGTGGGTGAGAAATGGTCTTGAGTCGCTGAACACGTTGTTCGAGTTGTAATGATTTTGTGATTCTGACTGAGAACCTTCTGCCTGAATCATAAAATAAATAAGGGTCCTGGAGCACCACGCTTTTGTACCAGCAGCCAAGGAGATGAAATCATGAGACTTTGAAAACCAGAGCTGCTCCCAAGTTTGGCAACTCCCCTCTGCGGTGAGGAATGAAAGCCCTGTGCCAAGTCAGTCACAAATTATAAACAGTCCCAGAAACTCTGATTTCTTCTGCCCCCAGCCTTTTTCAATATTCTCTACTCTTCTCTTAGGTTGCTCCACATCTCATGCTTGCCTTACTTCATATCTGTGTGGAGTCTCTAGTGGTCTGCAGACCATTTGTAATGGATGACTAACAAGTGTGAGCACCAGTTCTCCCACTGCCTGTCTATGGAGATGGGATGTGACGGGCTGAATAGTGAGGGGTCTGAATTGCTTATCACGCTGAGATGTTGCTGTCACAACACCCACTTCAGACAGCGATAGTAGCAGCCAGAATTTGGTCCAACAGCAATAAAAATGAATAATACTAATTTCTGCAACTATTTACCACTCACAGGCAAATTAGTCATTTCTTTGCCATACCTGAGACAGTAGATGCCACAAAATACCTTCAGTGCCATCTAGCTACTAAGTTACATGGAGAGAGAAATTTGCAACGAGCGCTAATTGCTGTTAGGCCCATCAGTGGCTCGATGTCCTGTCGCACCAGCTGATGCTCTGCCCTCAGGGGTCTAATCAGGATGGTAATGAAAGCCACAGAGATAATTCACAACTATAGAAGACTCTGCTTTAAATGGTTGTTTATCTAAAGTATGGCAAAGTGAATTCCTCAGAATGAAGGCTAAATGAATAAATAACTACATGCGCCCCAAACCCACAGGATATTTCCTTCCACTTGTAAAGGCACGTCAGTATCTCCAGTCTCTCTGAACACTGCCAAGAAGGAGCAACGGCGCTTTTGTGGTTTAGCTTTTGTTTCGTTAAGATGTAAAGAAGCTGTGAAAAATATCTCCCTTGCTTTAAACTTGCCATGGGTTTCACATCCATGTCCATATCCATCATGTTACCTCCATGTCCGTCATGGAGGTGTTGCAGTACTTTGATCCCTGACTGTCTCCAGAACTGCTGGACTTTTACAGAAAATACAACAGTCTTCAAAATTCCATGGATCTGTTTTACTGGTGGTGACTTTACTGACCCCTGTGATAACTGCACCCCACTGAAGTATGTCTAGCTAAGAGTGAGTTGTGCCAGGCTGGCAGCAGGCTGGGAAGCAGGTGGATTCTGAGGGATACAGCAGACATGTAGCTTTCTCTGGATAACTCACTCTGAACTGAGCTGATGTTTCATGTTCTTCTCCTTTGGCCCAGACTGTGCACCCTTGCCACATGGTTTGGTGTGTCCTGGATCAAGCTACTTTGAAAAAAGCTAAGAAAAGCAAAACAGAAAAAAATTTCAAAAAGAGGTTGTTTTCATGACATACTGTACTTTGGTGGGGTTATTCAACTTATGGTGCAATTTGCCCAGATAAAACCTGTCTAGAAATGACCTTATGGTCTGGGTATGAAGCTGATAGAGGATCACATGCACTTGTGCTCCCACAGTGTCGAACAGCAATGCTTGGATAAGGATCAGCTCTACGGAGGGAGGAGGTGAGCGTCCCTGCCCACTCTGCAGCTCTGATCCTGCTCTGGGTGCATGCTCATGGGAAGATGGAATCAGTCCCACCAGTGAGAGCCCAGGGAGATTCCCTGGCTGTGGTGGCAGCACATCTGGCAGCGATGCCACACTGCTGATGGCAGCAGGACGTTCATTAGAAGAACTCAGTGCCTGTTGGAGCACGGTGAGGACTTTCACCTCCTGTTCGGAGGATCTCACTACCTTAATGCTGGAGAGTTTATGCAGACCAAAATATTACAGAACCACAGAATCATTAAGGTTGGAAAAGACTGCTAAGATGGAGTCCAACCATTGATACAGCACCACCGTGTTCATCACTGCCACATTCACATGTTTTCTTAACATCTCCAGAAACAAACAGCACTGGCTATTTCAGGGAGCCCAAGCCAGCTAGCTTCTACTGGCTGACAATCTGTCTGTAACATCAACATCAGTGGAAAAGTTTTTGGAGCACATTAGTAATTGAAATTAGTGCTGAGGAGGATACTCATTTCACACGGATGGACCTTGGCAGCGTGAAGTGGGTATTAAAAAGAGTATTTGTGTGGCACCCACAAGGAAAATTTTAGTCAATCCTTAAAGCTTGCACTGCAAAAGGTAGATCTGAGCACAGCAAAAGCTGACAGTTCAAGCAGAGAAGGGCTGCAGCCCTCAGGTGTCCCTCTGAGCTGGAATTACCATACAGACACTTAAATAAAAATGAGCCTGACGCTCGAACCTGACACCACATCTCAATCCAAGCCCTGCTGATTTACACCAGCCAAAAAGAGACCTGACCTGCAGGGCCAAACCCAGCCCATGGCTATATCCCGGCAGCCGTGGTGATTTAGAAGCTCTGTCAGTGTCAGTCACCAGTGGGTCTCGTTGAAAGCCAGATTTATCTTGTAATCTGCACTAGAGGCGTAAACTGCTACTGCTGCTCCCACGCAAAATAAATCAGCCCAACGCGGCCCAGAGCTGGTAGCTGTGAGCGTCAGCCCTCACTCTGATTTATACGTCCTTATCCTAAAGTCAGCACTGGCCAAACATGGGCAGAAACTTCCCCTCTCGCCTACGGGGTGACACACCTTGGGTCGCTGTCAGCGGGACTGCAAGAGCAGGGTGGCATCAGGGTCAGGGTGGGGACCTACCCCCTCTGTGGGCTGCAGCCAGGGAGGTCTGTGAGCTCTCTGGGGGCAGGAACAAGCCTTTTGGTCAGGCTGATGCTCTACCTGGCACCCCCAGGCTGAGACTGAGGCTTTCCCGTGCAGTGGCAGCACGAGCAAACACTCCTGTGAGGAGGGAGAGCGACCAGACCTGCTGCCCTGCCCGTGGGGGGGCCCTGCTTTGCTGTGGGAATGCCTGAGCACATGGGGTTAACTCAGCCTTCAGGCTCACCGTTATTTTAGGCATCCTTCTCTGGTTCTGAAACACAGGCTGACGAAACTCAGGAAGGAAGATAGTAGTATAATAACCGCCCAAATGCAGTCACACATCGTATGCCTCCCATTCTTCATATCCTTACTATGAGCTTATGATTTCAGCAGCTTTCCCCTCCGGGATTTTTTTTCTTACCACATAAAATAAAGAACATTCCTCTTTTTGTATGTCCTGCAGAGCACACACCTCCACTGCCCTGGCACACTCCTTTTGGAGACAAAGCAAAACTGGTGGAGGAGATGGGTGACTGCTGAAGCCCCTCCAGTGAAGGGAGTACAGGATTTGGGGGTGCACCAGCAAAATGGTGATTGCCACGCATCCAACTGGGTCCACAGCCATGGGTTTTGGCAAGCAGTGCCCCAGGAGCTGGAAGGAGGACAATGCTGATCTCCTGGCGACATGAAGCGGACTGGTGGCAACCCATGAGAGCCCACACAGATGAAACGAGTCTCCAAGAGTTGTGCTGGAGTCTGTGCATTCCTCGGTGTCGGGTGAAGCCACAGGGGTTTGGCAGGGCAGCCACAGCTACACCCGGTCCCTCCACAGAGAGTGCTGGCAATTTCAGGCAGCAAAACAAAGTCTTGGCACTGCCAAAAGCCACAGCGATTATCAACAGCATAAGTAATCAAGTAAAAGCACTTTTCCACAGCTGAATGACCAGATTGTCAAGCATGCAAAGAGTAGTAGCTAAAATTGATGCAGCTCACATGGATAATTTCTACCAGAATTATGTTATTGTATTAAAACAGTGATTCATAATGTATGGGTGTGCATCTCTGCAATAAACATTTTACATTTAATTTAAAAATCTCTGGGTCATTAGAAGAGTTCTCTCATTATGTCGTGCAGTCCTTTGTGGAGTCAGCAATAGCAGAGTCTTTAAAAAAAGTTAAGGGAATGATATGGGTTTGAAATACCTTAGCTAGGAATGGGAGTGTGAGCTGAGCACTGTGTGCCAGTATGTCCTGGATGGAACAGCCAATCCTGGGGGGCCAGGTGCTATGCAGAAAGTGGGCATCCCTGCTCTCTGCACTGGAGGCATGTTGTTGGGCAACAGGCTCATAGCAGCAGAGGAAAAATCAGCGTGTCTGATCCTGAAGCTCCTGCATATGTTTAACGGTTATGGGAGTGAAATCCCTGTGCTGGCTGCCTTGCAACATGGGTAGAATTGCCAACTAGGTGGAGGGTTGCACCCAACATGCTCCCAGGGTGGTTCCCACCGGCACTTGCTGTGAGCTGTCGGACACTGCATTTTACAGCACTGAGACTCGCTTGTTCTGGTTAAAAGTCACTCCTCTCCCCATGCTGGGTAATCTCTCCCTGACAGTGCACAGAAACCCTTTGCATCTACCAGAGGCCTTTTTCCTTCTGTAGTTCTCCATAGCTCCAACACAGCCATGAGCACCACAGGGGCATATCCAAATGGATCTCACTGTCTGGGTCGGGTCTCCAAGCCCTTTGTACTGACAGCAGCTCCTGGGCTCTGCTTGCTGCCACTGAGCAAGGGAGGATCAGCTGGACACGACAGGGAGCTCAGCCAAAAACGTGGGGCTCGGTGCTTGATTCAACATGAAAACCACCATCAGCTGGGGACGAGATCTGGACAGCCCATGCAATTTTTCTGTCATCTGAGGACAGGCTGATCAAAGAGCTGCTGGCAGGCAGAGCAGCGCAGCGTGGTCGGGCAGCGCTGCAGACCCACGGGAAACCACAGGTCCCTGAGATGAGTGTGGGTTCTCCAGAGTCAGCAAAAGCAGTCTACTGACTTGAACTTCATTATTTCTTATATTCACACACTCTTTAAACTGATCTCCTCTTTCCCTTCCCCCAGGTTTTATATCCTTGGATTTTACTGGGTAATCTTTCCTCTCTGTGGACAAGGAAGGTTTTAGAAGCTTTAGGGTAATAAAAGCATTGGGAAAAAGAAAAGTGGTGGGGTTTTCAGGTAGTGTGCAGCACTGTGCAATGGTAATTTGGAGATATAAGTGCTATTTCTAGCTCCCACCCTGGGAATTCTTCCTCTATCCCTTCTGTTTCCCCCTGTATGAGAGGCTCACGCTGCCATCCTCTCTGCAGAGCCTCTTACTGTCCACCCCAGTTCCTCCTGCGGCACAGAAGAGGCGTTTTCATTATGAGCATGAGGAATCAGAGATCTTTGTTACTATCTAAACATCAGCAGCTTTAATATTTGTTGTTCTCAGATTCCTGCCCAGCAGCCTGTGCAGCTTCCCATATAAAGACAAAAACATCGATCGATACTTAGCACAGCCACACCATGCAATTCATTCCTTCCCAAGAGGGGGTTTTACCAGAGCTGAATCACAGGAAAAACCTGCAGAAATTATAGTGATTCCAGATTTCAGTGGATAACACTGGGAAACAGAGTGGCCGTATGGATTTCCCACCTACCATCAGTTGCTGGCAACACAACACACTTCACTCCTGAGATGCACATTTAGGGTTGGGTTAAAAATAGATAAAGGAAGGGGGAAAAAGCATAGTGATGTTTGTGATGTTGGCACACGTGCCAGCTTGGTAAGAAAGGCACTGGGCAGGGTAGATCTTGTACAGCCCCTTGGCACAGGGAAGGGGCTTTTCCCCCTCCTCCTGGGAGGTGCTGCTTAGGGAAGCAGATATTGCTTAGGGAGAAAATACAACGGGAGTGAGAGCAGAGCAAAGCGCGGTTCAGATAAGGACTAATAAAATGCAGTTCTGACGCACGCAAGGCATGTAGGGAGTTCCCACACATGGTGCCAAAGCCTCACATTAAACACCTTCTCTGGAAGATGGGCACAATGATAATTTGTTCCTCCGTGTTTGAGATGAAGGGAGAATGCTTACACCACACCTGTCCCCAGTGAGCAAATGGCCTCGCCCTGATGGCCCTCACATGAGAGGCTGCTCGGCTCAGAGTGGGGTTTGCAGCCTGGACCTGAGCATTTGGCTGCTGTTAATCATGGTCACAGTCAACGCAAAACGTGAGTCAGCAGGAATCTGTTTGGTCATGGCAGAGAAGGGAATGTCACACAAACGAGTCCAGAAACAAGGCTGGGAGACCACCAGGTGAGGTGAGTGAGATCACCCCAGTGAATGCCCGGGACACCTGGAGCCAGACCCACCCATCACTTGGATTTGGTACCACCACGAGGCCATCAGTACCAGCAGCTTTTAGCATGGAGAACACCTGGATTAGGGGCACAGCACGACATGGGGGACCCTCCTTGTGGTGACTGGGGATGGGGGCAGCCCATGGGCACAGTGCACGAACCACGCTCAGCCTCCAGCGTGCTCACAGACAGGCTTTTGGTGGCCCTTGTCTAATTTGGGCAGCCAATGTGTAAGTGCTGGGTGCCCTTACACAGCCTGTGAGGACAGGGCTGTGCAAAGGAAAGGGGTGGAGAAGAAAAGAGACATCAGTGTATGTGCACATCTCTGTGTGTGTGTGTGTGTGGCAGTTCAGGCACCACCTCACGTCCCTGCTTTATTTAAACCGTGAAATACAAAACCACATGGAAGATGTTTGAGGTTATCTGAATCTTGAACTGAGTTTATCTCCCCTAAACAAATTATCTACTTCTGACTCATTTCTAAGAAACTCGGGCTTCTATGACCAAGCTTCCTTTACAGTCATCAGTGAATTTTAAATTACAAACCAGGAGGACATAATTTTCAGTGAAAGACGCCTCCTGTGCATTTTGTGGGTTTGATTTAGTAGCTGGAAGACGATACTGAAATATGTGAGCCCATAACAATTAATGGGGACGTTCCGGGGTTTACAATCGTATCACAGTTTCCACCATGGGTCTCCTTTGGTTTTTTCACTGTTAACAAACACAGAGATTGCGAATCTCCACGCCCAGGAACTGCCTCCACATTCATGTTAACTTTACAGAGACGCACTGTTTTTCAAGGCCCACGAAAGGCCTTGACCTATAAAATTCAATTTCAAATGGTAAAAATCCCCTGGCCACTGTAGACGCCAGTGACAAACTAATGTGTTATGTTCCATAACGGTCTGTTTTGAGTACTGGCTTGACCTGTAAGTGTTCTAGATACAGCCTGACTAAAATGGGTTTTATTATTTTCCATTAGTGCCTGCCGCAAGAAAATCAACGGGCAGTCCACAGGGGAAATAAAAGTATTTTCCTCCTCTAGATAGCATCTGCTGCAAATGTAAACAGATCCTTTCCCAGCCCTCTCCTTCCTTCAGTTTCCTTCCAGCCCTCTGATCTGATCAGATTTCCCAAGACCTGAGCTTTGGCTGAGAGTCCTGAGGCAGGGCGAGGGCAGATGTGCCCCCACCCCGCGGGACCTGCTGCCGTGGTTGGTTGATGATCCACCAAACCCCTGGCCCAGGAGCTGGTCAAGGAGTGCGGCTGAGGGATGTTTCCCGTATTTTCAGTTGGACTCACTGCGATCAGGAACTTTCTTTTTCATAGAACCATAGAATGCTTTGGGTTGGGAAGGACCCAACCCCCCTGCCATGGGCAGGAATGTCACCAACTAGACTGGGTTGCTCGAAGACCCATCCAAGCTGGCCTTGAACACCTCCAGGGATGGGACATCCACAACTTCTCTGGACAAAGCACAACACACACACGCTCATGCTGCTGTGCAGACCCAAACCATGCCCATCAGGATTTGGGGCAGACACCTGTGTCATGCAGGTGTGTGGCCTCATGCAGGCACCACGGGACAGGGCTGATGGCACAGCTGTCCCGGGCTCAGCTGCACTGCCTGCCCTTTCCCAATGGGACACCTGGCATCTACAGCCTGAGCCTGCCCAGCGCTGCCTCCACATCCCAGAAACATGCCCCTCAGGCTCTGCTTCCCTCCAAGAGAGTCCTTTCTAGCAGTGCTCACCAAGCTCGTTTGCCCTTCTTTCATTTCCCAAAACTTTTTTTCATTTTAAGGTAAATTATGCAAGTTAGAAAAAAATCCCCTAGCATTAAAACCTGCCTCACGTCGTCATGTCTCAGTAAAACAATGACATTTTCCCCTCTTTGATGCTCAGATCTAGCTCTGCAGGAAATTTTACTACCATGACTCTTTCATCTCTCTCCTGGTTTGAAGATAAATGATCCTTGGACTCTTCTGGACCCGCATAAATCACAAAAGCAATCTACTAAGAGAGCTGCCTGTGGCACCGACTTCAGCTGGAATTGAAAAGGACAGTCAAAAATATCCATAGTGCTTACACAAGGAGTAACAGAGCTGGGGTAATCCACAGAATCACAGAATATGCTGAGTTGGAAGGGACTCACAAGGATCATGGAGTCCAACCCCTAGCCCTGCACAGGACCAGCCCCAAGAGTCACACCACGTGCCTGAGAGTGTCATCCAAACGCTTCTTGAGCTCTGCTGTGACCACTGCCCTGGGGAGCCTGTTCAGTGCCCAACCACCCTCTGGGGGGGAAGAACCTTTTTCTAACATCCAACCTAAACCTGCTCTGACACAATTTCAGGCCATTCCCTTGAGTCCTGTCGCTGGTGACCAGAGAAGAGGTCAGTGCCTGTCCCTCTCCCCCTCACAAGGAAGTTGTAACTGCAGTGAGGTCTCCCCTCAGCCTGCTCTTCTCCAGGCTGAACAGACCAAGTGACCTCAGCTGCTCCTCACAAGGCTTCCCCTCAAGGCCCTTCACCATCTTCACTGCCCTCCTCTGGACACCTCCTTTTGGCAAGCAGGACAGTGGCATGGAGAAGAGGACAGTGGTAGGAACATGGCACTGGAGGAATGGCAGCCCTGGGATGCTGAGGATCACTGGAGAGAAACCACAAAACTGAGCAACTTCTAAGGAGATGGTATTCTCTTCCAAAGACAAACAAGTCCTGGCTCATTCTCCCAGGCCACTGAATTTGGTCTTAGGTGTCAGATGTGTGTGACACCATCCTCTTCCTAACCACATCCAGATCTGCCTGCGACCTAGGGGGGTTTGTCCCCAGTCAATCTCTGAACAAGGGGCTCAGGACAGTGAGATGGCACCTTGGGGACTCAAGTCTGGGATTTATGAGAGGCAGCTTTGGGATTTGTGAGAGGCAGCTTACCTTACATTGCAAGAAAATTTCAGCCTTTGCTGAGGTTTCATATGCAGGATGGAGAAACTCAAATTGTTACTGCTCTGTCAGTCTCAGAATCATCTTTTTTCCTCTCAGAAACTCCCCTGAAGGTCCAAAATTATGGAGAAGACAATCAAAGCACCAGAAGCTTTGCCTGGGAGTGGGGTGACAGCCTCCAGGCAACACCTCTTCTGCTTGGAAACTCCATGAGAAACTAGAGGGACAAAAGGACAGCACATGGCCTGGGGAAAAGTGGGTGATTAATCTCACACTCCCTTGCTTGAGGTTGTTTTGGCCAAACTGGAGCAGGGAGCATGTGGAAAAAAATACCCTTCCTTGAGGGATGGCTACAGGGTGGGTGACAGTGGCCAGCTCTCAGCATGGCTCCAGCTCCACCTGGAGTAAAGCAAATCCTCTGTTGCCTGAACGTTTGGGTGCTGATGAGAGTGTGATCCTTGTCCCCAGGCACAGCTTTAACCTACCAGGAGGTTGCAGCTGCAGAGAGTGCTGCTCCAGCAGCCTCCAATGCAGCAAACAACTGCTCCTGGGTGACTTGTGCTGTTCTGTGGGTGGGGGTGTGGGCTGCAGAGCTATTTTTGTGTCTCCCCTCGCTTTCATCCAACTGCAACTGGATACCACAAGCCCCATCAGCCCTGAGCAGAGCGTGCACAGCACTGCTGATGCAAAAGCACTGTATGCTTGCAGGCTTCAAGGAGATGAGGTTTCTCACTTCTTTTTTTTTTTTTTTTTTTTTCTTAAGCAAATTTTTAAAGCCCTGTTTGCCAAGTAGTTGTGTTGCTCATCACTCCTCAAATTCGGGAACACCTGCTGAGATCATTCATGCAGTGTTGCTGCCCATTAACTACGGCATTGAAACTGGATTTAACACAGACCCCCCACGGCACATCACCCCTTCCAGTCTGACACAGCACTTCATGACCCCATTTCCAGTCATTAGATTCCAATCCACAGTAAAGTCATCTGAGTGCATACAGATACCCAGCTATTAAATAGTTTTTTTACCACAAAGCATCATCACCCAGGACAGTGACCACCCTACAGGTGAGGGTGGGATGTGGGGACACCCAGTACAAAGCATAATGGATGATGTCCTCTAGTCTTGCTTGGTGTTGCATGGGCATTCCCCCCTTTCCCATCTGCTTTATTCAATGGCAACCACCTTCATTTAAGTGGTAGAGAAACAGGAGCCAGTATGTGTCAGGAGAGATGTTTTTTGGAATAATTCTCCTTTTATTCCATCACGGAGCCGCAAACAGAAGCAACATCTCTGAGCTCTAAGCCCTACTCGTAAGATAATGAAATCAAATTCAAAGCTCTCCACACAAGTGTAGGGATTCCAATGCTTGTTTATCTTTACTGAAGCTTGTGAAATCAGGCCTGATTTTGACAGCTGCTTGATTTTACCCCTTCTCTTTTCTGACTTGGAAAAACTTGGCGGTTGTTTGCGTGGCATTTTACACATGTGGAATTACTGATCGAATTTTGGGTTCTTCCATCCTTTTATTTGGGTGCAGACAAACAGTGTTCTCTTCTGCAGTGTATTTGTGGGAAATGACAAAGGGATGTCAGCCCACAACAAAACCTCCTAAGCAGGAGGAAAACAGACAGAGGAAATGGCCTGAAAAGCAATGGATGGAAAGACAGAAGCAGCAGGAGGAGGAGGGGGGATGAATAACTCCACTTCAGTGAGGTGTTGCACGTGTGGAAAGGAGAACACTGACTGTGACATTCTGCTCTCTTCAAGACTGGTTTCACAAAGTCTTTTGTATCCTCGTTGACAATGTGGTCACTGGGACTATTGGACTCCACTTCCCTGAAACGAAGCTCATTTAAGTTGGAAGAGACTTCTAAGATCTCAATTACCATTAACCCAGCAAGAGTGGTGCCACAGCTGGGGCTGGTGGGGCAGGGTGTTAACCTGGAGATGGGGTCAGAGTTGTGCACTTGGATCTCTTTTCACAGACCAAGTGTGTTGATTTGGCAGAAAGTTCCTTACCCTTCAGGTGATTTTCAGGGAGGAAAATACCATTATAGAGTTGCTCAGGGGAATGAGTCTGGTGGAGTTCAGCAACCAGCGGCTTAGCTAGTGGCCAACACCATCTTTCCTGCTCCTATGTTTGGGAAGGTGTTTTCAGAGCTGGAGGACTGCAGACTCAGCCTTCATCCCACATTCAGTTGTGCGGTTTTTGATTTATCAAGCAAATTTCTGTGGGCTCTAGGGTGCAGTTTTATTAAAATGTCCTTTTCTCCTAACTCCAGAGGATGGTTACAAAACATGCTGAAATTTGTTTTTCACTCTTCAGGGCTTCCAGAACTCTGGGCTCATCTATCTTACGTTATTTTTCTTTCTATTTGTGGTTTTGAGGTCATGGCTCCAGAAATGTTAACTCTTAAAGTGAAGTTCCGAGCCAAAACCAAATTTTTCTTGGAGGAAATACTGACATTTCTATTGGTGCCTCACAGCTGGAAAACACAGAAATGGATACACGGTAATTGATCTCTGATCAAAAAGCATCTCATGGAAAATGCTGAATGATAGTGTTGGGTGCACAGCACAAACAGACACAAACTTTCCCACAAATATTTGCTTGTCTTAAATAAATCTTCTTGGCTCTGCTCTCGTCTCGCCAGAGTTTATTTTCCACAAATATTCTAACAAGAGCTTGTTAGCAAGAATACACACGGAAACTGCTCAAGGTAATATCTGACTAAACTATTTTTGAAGGTCCATTTTAAGGCCAGCAACCCTAAAACCCTGCTATTTTCATGCATTTGGACTTAACGATCCCCACGGAAAGGGCAGCATTCCCCCTGGAGGAGATCAGGCATGGGGATGTGGCTCTGAGTCATGAGTCAGATCCTTGTTCTGCTCTGGGGTAGATGCTGATTAACCAGTGACAGCTGGAGAACTGAGACTGCATTTCTATGGTCAGAGGTAAAAAGCTCTAGAAATGCTCTTCCCTGCTCCCTGCCTTGTGTTATGTGAAGGCAGGAGAACCAGGGGGTTCCTCTATTCCCTCTTCCCTGGATGCAGGTGACACACAGTGATGTCCCAGGTGACAGTGCAGCCATAGGGAGCAGTGAGGGTCCTGAACGTGCAGGTTTGGGTCAATGGCCTGGCTGCACACCACTGCCCTTCTGTCAAAAACTAGGGATAGCAAAATTCCAGTCCCTTCCCTTTCCTTCCTTTCCCTTCCTTGAACACTTAGGAGACCAAGATCCTGCTGGAGCAGGCTGCAACATGAATCCTCCAGGCAGTTTATATATAGCCTGAGAGAATCAAAGAGCATTATTTTAAGTTCATGACCTAGTCTTCATTTTCCTTGGAGCAACCACAAAGCAGCTCAGCTCAGACTTGCACTGTGAATGCAAGACTGGGACACCTTCTCTCTCCTGTGCTTGAGCGATGGAGCGGATCCTTGGGGAAGCCCCACAGCAAACTGGTACCGCAGAACTGGGATACTGGGGCTGCACCTTCCAGCTCACTGCAGAGCCCGACTGCTTCAAGTCTGGCTTCATTTTGATTCAGAAGAAAACTGCTGAAAATCTCCTCAAAACCAAAGGGAAGACCATTCTGGATAGATCAAAGCATTTCATTTTTATCGAGACTCTTTTACTTTCTATTATTACAATATATAATAAACAATAAAACCAGGTTGCAATTCCAGAGTGAAAAATATCACAGAATCATAGAATCATATAAAATCCTGAGTTGGAGGGGACCCTGAAGGATCACGGCATCCAACTCCTGGCCCTGCACAGGACACCCCAAAAAATCACAACATGTGCCTGAGAGTATTGTCCAAATGTTTCTTGAACTCTGTCAGACTGTGACCACTGCCCTGGGGAGACTGTTTAGTGGCCAGTGACCCTCTGGGTGAAGAACCTTTTCCTAATATCCAACCTAAATCTCCCCTGACTCAGCTTCAGGCCATTCCCTTGAGTGCTGTCACTGGCCATGAGAGTGAAGAGATCAGTACCTGCCCCTCTGCTTCCCCTTGTGAGGATGGTGAAAATCACAAGGAGGTCTCCCCTCAATCTCCTCTTCTCCAGGCTGAACAGACCAAGTGACCTCAGCCACTCCTCTTATGGCTTCCCCTCAAGGCATTTCACCATCCTTGTGTCCCTCCTTCGGATGCTCTCTAGTAGCTTTACATTTTTCTTACATTTCAGTGCCCAAACATGAACACAGGACTCAAGGTAAGACACTGTTGTGTTCTTTTCTTTTCTTTTCCATTTTTATTTTCTTTTCGTTTCCCTTTTTTTTTTTTTTAAACCTGGTCAGCCTTTGGGAAACACAAATAATTTTGAATGCATTTTGATGGAAGTAAGCATTTTATCAGCAGAGTTTCAAACTCACCCTGTCAGCTCTATTAATGGTACTTAGCACTTCTTCAGCTACCTTAACCAGTTTCTCAAAGCACATTATGAAAGTATATGGTTAGCTCTATTCTAAACTGATCTGTTTAAAGCTGATCTGGAAAGCTTTTCATTTCACTTCTAAGCCATCATTGCCAACAGGCCTCTGTGAGTTACACTTGTACAGTCAGGAAACGAAACCGTTTTCACCCTGTCTGTCAAAATAGGGCAGCACAAACTGGCTACAGCCCCCCTCGACAGGACAGAGCACTGCGGCAGGAGCCAAGAGATTCTTCTCTGCCACCACCTTCCCATGGGGCTGCTTGTGTCTTTTTCCTCCTATTTTTGGCTGCTGGGAGTGTTCAGACTGGAAACCCTCTGGAAAAAGCACAGTGGCTTCCTGCTGCCATTGCCACTGACGCTACAGAGTGGAAGGGCCATCTAAGTCATTCTGGTACAGGAGATGTGACAGGGTGGAAGAGAAAACCAGGAGCATTTTTGCAGAAACGTTGTTTGAAAACATTTTAAACAACTCTTTTGGGTTTCATTATCTCTTTAAAAAAAAAAAAAATTAAAGAGCATAAAACTTACTGATTGGACCTAAAGAAAATAATGACTCTTGCAAAACACGATCCCAAGCAGTTGTGATATTAGCAGCCAGCCCTTCAGCATTCTGGTTACGTAGGCACTGAATGAGAAAGGCAGAAGGGTATGTTTGGAAAGGAAACCGATTTTTCACAAGTTCCTCCCTGCACAGCGGGAGACCACAGACTGAGAAGAGCTGACTACCCTTCCGGTAGCAATAATGCAACTGTGCTATTCATAGCGAGACAGAAAAACACCAGCTGATTTTCTTTGCATCATAATCTGGTAACCTCGGAATTAACCTTGCTGGACACAGATCTGTTAACTTTCACCATGCTGCTCCCATTAAACTAGTGAAGTCTGGGACAGAAATAGCTGCCCACAGCTGTTATGAATTGATATATTCCCTGATGATGCTTGGCATTGCCTGCAGAGAAAAGTTTCTTATTTTATTCTCTGCCACGAAGTCAACCTTTTTTTTTTTTTTCTTCCTATTTTTAATATTCTTTCATTGCAAACTGATGGTATTAGACTGCTGTGCTATGCTTTGCTTGGAATGGAAAGCAGACACGCTTCTTGAGTCTACTTTGCAATGGTAACTTCATACCTGATGTTTTTGGTTTAGGAAAGGAAGGGTGGAGGGCACTGGCCAGGGCTGCAAAGCTGCAAGTGCATCAAATTACCCCAGACTGTGCCCTGCATTTCCAGCACTGACAAGGAGCTCCAGGCCCTGAGATGTCCCCTGTCCAGCTGGCAATGACAGAGAGAAAGGGATAGATCCACTTGAGGCCACATCCACATCACACACAGAGGCAGCCACGGGTTTAGTGCATGCTTAGAATAGAAATCCCCAAATCTGCAAACGGCAGAAAAACGGCAAAATCCCCAAATCTGCAAAGCCGCCTCTGCAAACTGTTTTGTGTATGTACCACGCAGATCTTTAGGAACACATTAAGTAAGGTCTCTTTCATCTTTCCCACACCTGTTTAGGACTCTTGGGGGTGGCCACCACAGCTGAAGGACATTTAAGCACTGGTTGAATATCACATCAACAAAGTAAAGCTTTCATACACCTTTGTGAGCCTCGGTTGAAGAACTGACTTAATTACCAACAGTCAGACTGTGTCCTTGGGACATACAGCATGTTTACTGAAAACAAAGTAAGGGAAGATGTTTAAAGTGAAAACAGTGACAGCAAAAACCCACATGAACTCTTGACTTGACGGCGAGAACATTTGTAGGGTACAGACAAAGCAGCCCAGGTGCCAGGATCATCTGCTCAGCGCTTGGCAATGAGACACCCAGGCACGAGGGACCTGCCTGCAACCCTCGTGGATTACAAAACACCCAAACTGGCACTTTGTGAAGCCTCATCACTGCAGGGCACCCTGGGGTGGGAAACTCACCCTCCCCCCACGCCAGATCCCGTACCACTGGTACAGGTGTGTCCTGTGCTGTCTGCACAAAAGCTCCAGATAACTCATGTTTTCTGATCTTCTGCCCCTTGCTCCAGGCATTGCTCCTTTGTTTGCCTTCCCTTGCCCTGCATCTAGAGCAGAGATTACAAGCTGCACCATCAGCAGCCCAGCAAGGTCTAAGTCATAAGGAAGGATCTGAGTCATCTCCCCAGGAGAGTATTTTAGCCATACATCATTGTTTGTTTTCAGGCAAACCCGTACAATTATGCAACATAAATTCTTTTAAAGCATTTGGGACTTCAGTTCAATTTAAAATCCTGTAGGCTTTATGGCCAGAGTGAGTGATTACTAAATGTGTGCATACAAATGAAGACTTGGGAAGAGGCACGTGGGGAGGATTAAAGGGCATATGGAGTCTCATGCACACCCTTGGCAAGCACTGTCCAGGCTGAACCAGAGGATGGGAAAGCTGAAGAGCCCATGTCAAAAGGTGGGTAATGATATTTATGGCTCCAGAGCAGAGTTTTGCTCTCCCAGTGTGGTGTTTTCTGAGAGCACAAGGCCTGACTGCGATCTCCTGTGAGTGCATTTCCACGGGCCTCAGTAGAGCCGGGTGACTTTGCCTAGATTAGCTCCTGATTTATGCTGGCTTAAATGGGAATGAAAACCTGATCTATTTCAAAACAAGCCTCAGTTACAACAGGATAGAGGGAGACATTAAAATGTCTCCAGTCTAAGTACTTTCTCACTCTGGGGAAGTGTTAAGCCAGAGGCATAAGGCTGAGTGTTTGCCCTCAGTGCCACAGCCCTGGCACCTTGAGGCCATTCCACTGCCCACTCTGTCACAGTTGCAGTGGGGCTGTGGGGAAGTCACAGCCATAGCTGAGATGCTTTTACCACCACTCTCTGCCTCCTCCCCCTCTCAGAACAGGGGATCACACATGGGTCTTGTCCCTTTGACCTTATAGGGTGACAAAGGCCCCTGTCTCACCTTCCTTTTCCTTTGCTTTAATTAACACATGGAGCACAAACCACCCCCTTCCAGCACAAATTCCATGTGAACCTTTCTGGCGTGAGCAAGATGCAAACCCAGGTGTGTAACCTCAAAAGCTGCTCTGCACCCACATCCAAAGAGCTCAGCACCTGCGCTGAGCAGCAGCAGGACCTGTCCCGTGCCAAGGGTAATCACTGGGGCTCGTGGGGCAGGAGGAAAATGGGAGGAAACATGGACCCAACTCATGTCCCCAGTGCCCAGCTGAGCCTTGCTGTTCCTCGGTGCTGCCTGCTGTGCTGGAAAACATACTGTTATTAAAATATTACCAGGAGTAGGATGAAAGAAATCTGTAATTCAGCACTTGCAAAAAACCCCAAAACGTTAACAATATTTTTAAAATTTTTATTATTATTGTCATCATCATCATCATCGCTACTATTTAAAGACCCAGCCGCACTGTTGTGTCAGCCTCAGCTACCACTGTACAAACAAGGTCTTGGACCTTGTGAACTGCAGGGAAATCTGGGAGCCAGGGATGCAACAACGGAAAGCAAAGAAAGGGATCCCAAAGCTGGGCTTAACGCTTTCTTTAAAATGTACTCTCATGGTTTCAGGAGGGCTGGCAAATAAATCAGACTTTGCAACGCCAGCTACCTATTTATTTCTCACAGTATTATTTTTTTCCTCTTTTTTTTTTTTTTTTTTTTAAGGGAATACACAGACAGATTTGTATCTCCACATTCATTTTTTACTTACACAGATGTATACTCCACTGAAGCTGGGGGAATTATTGACAACTGATACTGAGGCAATCCAAGGCCAGACCCTGACCTATTGATTTCCCCGAGATTGCACGGGATGTGTGCAGTTCATTGCAGAATACAGTCTTTGTTTGTTTTGTTTATTACTCAATATATAACCATGTGGAATAAAGGACACCGCCGAACTGCAGAAAATGCCTGAGGATTTCTCTTTAATTGAAATCAGGACTAGGAACATCCTTGCAAATCAAGAGCAGTCAGACTTTGAGAAAATTTACTGCTTTTGCAAAGTTTACTTTCAAACAGGATTTAGCTTTAACTCTTTGTCTCTCACACCAGCTCAGCTAAGTAACTTCTAATGATTTCTCTGAAGAGGCTACGTGATGCTCAGTAATCTGGAAACTTCCATGCACAACAATTGCTGGGCAGGATTCTTGTTTATACTAAAACTGTGAACAGCAGTTGGCAAAAATCAAGTGCATGTATTTATTAGAGATATTCCTGAAATGGGCCCAAATCCATATTTTTAAATCAGGTTTTTGGTTCAGTCCAGTAAGAACCTACAAGCTCTCCTTGTAGAACTATGGCCTAGAGCTGAACTTAATACTTAAGTTTGATGGTGCTTTAGATTAACTTTTAATTCAGAGCCCTCTACTTGCAATGGAGAGTGCAATGCAGAGAGCACTTAACTCCCTCAGCAGTTTGGCTCCAGCTCCAGCCCTCTCTGAGAGTGTCCTACCCTCAATAAATGGGTGCCAGCCATAGCTAGCAGGAGGAACATCTAAGATCTGACGTCCTAATTAAAGTCCCATCATTTCCCACCCTGGAGCTCCCTGTGCATTAGGAAACAGCCAAACAACACTGTTCCTGCTTAGCTAAAGATTTCACAACTTCAACCTTTCTTCAGCTGTATTTTTCCAAACTTCCAGTTCCAGAGGCTCTCATTTCAGGGCGTTTATTGGATTGAGATGTCTCCTAATTATGTGTAACAAAAGGGTTGGTCCTTCCAGCCTGTTGCAAATGGGCAGGACGCTGAACACTGGAGCAGCAGGCTCCAAGAGGATCAGGCTGTGAAGATTAGTGCAACAAACTTGAATTCTTCCATCCCTTTCCTCCAGCAACTCTGTGTGTTTGTGTCTGTGTGGCTGGGAAGGAAAAGAAAGGGCTCCTATGCTCCGGGATAACAATGAATGCTACTGAAGAGGAAAAAGGGAAACACTGTTTATCCCTAGCAGGGAGATAATTGATCTGTAGTCTGCACACAACTGGTCTCAAAGCAGCCGGCAGCCTCACGGAAGGGACTGTAGCTGCCCAGAGCCCGACTGAGCCTGTCAAACAAAGGCTTTATGAGGACACCAGGGAGAACAAAAGTAGCACATTTCATTCCTTCATAATAAATCTTCCATCTTTATTGCGCAGGGATGTTTTTTGCTCCTGAGCATGCCGTGTTCCAGAGCAGGGCCCGCCCCTGCCACTCCCAACCCCCCGAAATGTTTGACGTTGACCCAGAGCACCGAGAGGCTTTGGCTTTGCCGGGGTTTGTTTTCCCTGTGCACAGCCAGGCCCAGCTGCTCCCTGCATCCTCAGACAGCCCCTGGGCTCTGAGCAGCTCTATCACTCCCTATTTTATGTGTGCTAAAGGTAATAAAATAACCATTTCTAAATTTAGCTAGCATTACATAATGCAGCTATTTATTATGTAAAGCCGCTGCTTACAATGCCCGGAATATTGATCACTACAAAAAATGCAATGCAACTCGAGCTCGTTGCAATTAACGTTACTGTTTTCCTTTCTTTCTGTTTAAAGGATAAATCAAAGGTGTAATTTGTTCTCATGAATTCACCCCTGCAGAGCAAGGCAGGCACTGGGCAGCGTGTGGTTTGCTGTCACTCAGGCTCATGTGCAGCTCTCGGCTCAGGATCTGGCAGAGGAGATGTCAAGATGACAATTTGTTCATTATCCAAACCACTGGAAAAGGCAAATAAAGCACACTAACCTGCATGCTAACCTGCTACATTTCAAATCAGGTCAATTTTTTTTTTTTCTTTTCTCAGCTATAAAGCAGCACTGGCAACCACTTAAGAATTCCAGCATTATGACTGTATATCATCATTATCACCTACAGGAGATTATGAATAGGTATTTTCTTACAATAGCACATGAAGCCTGAGAAAATGAAAGATGTTTTCCTATTCTTCAGGCCTTTTGGGGGTAGAAAGAGGGATGGGAAAAGAGAATTAAATATTAGCAGAGCGAACAGAACACTAAGCAAAAAACAATTAAATAGCACAGCAGCTACTCAACAATAACACCAAATCATGATGCAACCGCAGAGCGTGGGGTGACATACTAATCATGGATTAAAGGGACTGATTTGTGTCTCATGAGTATTCATGGGCAAAACCTGATATGTGCAAACTGATCCCAGGGAAATATGTTTTGTGGGAAACATGAGGTTATACCAGTGTCTGAGCAAAATGATGATGGCTTTTCTTGACTGTGCCTTAGGGACAAAGGAAATATTTACCTTTTTATCTCCTACTTTCTTTTTTTCCATGGAGTTGTTTTCCTCCTCTCTACAGAACGAGACACAAGGTTTTTCCCATCTACCTGCCCATCCTTGTACTTGCCTGTGCAAATACAGGTGATCATAAAAAACCCACTCCCGTCATTTTTTGTCACCCAGGAAATCAGAAGTCAGAATGAACCCCGGAGCATGCCACTGTGGGCAATATTCCTCTAACGGCATCCAGTGGGCAGTGTTTCTGAAGATGGATCACTCCTATAAACAGGAAATGAGAGGGTGTAATTCCAGCCCCACATCAGTTGTGCTGTCAGCCACTGTACGTGGCTCATGCATGGGCAAGAGGCCCTGGGACAGCAAATAGGAAAATGTCCTGACTTGGAGGGAGTCTCTAATGGCCCTGATTCAGCTTCAGTGCAGAGAATGCTGTTAGTCACAGTCCTACATAACCTTTTTTCCTTCCAGTTATCTTCAGCTCAGGATGCAGGAAAATTAAAAACACTAAAGGGCAAAATTACAGCGTCACAGAGAAACTTCCCTTGTAGACCAGAGAAGATTCCAAGAAACCAATGAGTCCCATACTGAGAAAACTTCAAATACACTACATAACTTTCTCTCTACTCACTCCAGGAGGGTGAAGAAGATCACACCCCCTTGGTGGAAAGCCAAGGTACTCTGTAGCTCTTCCAGGATCAGTCCTGTCTCCTGCTCCTAATGCTCCTGGGCCTCGTGTCATGGCACTTGAAGACTCTCACTGGCCTCCAGCCACTGTTGTAGCCATCAGGTAGCAGGCACAAGAAGATGAGAGCTGCCGAGGCCCCCTTAATTCCTGGGGTCAAGGACCAATGTGGCTTCTCTCCTCTGCTCTTCATTCTCCGCTCTCACATTCCTCACTCAGTGTCCACCTGCCTTTCCCCAGTCTCCTTTCAGCCCCAGGAAGGAAAATAATCTCTAGTGGCGTCTGAACACCAGCTATTGCCATGTAGATAGAGGGACATGTGCTTTGTGCAAAACACTCTTGTGAAATGATCCTTTGCAACATTTTCCACTAAACAACTACTCTAAAACATGGACAAGGCCACACGTGACTTCAGTGTCACCAAGGAGACCATTGCTGGGCATCCTGAGGCATCTGACTTGTGTAGCTCCAGCCCCAGTAAAGCAGACTGGTTTCTTTTCCCTGTTTTACAATTTGGAAAGTCCCTGCCTTCTCCATCTACATCCTCATCTGCCATCAATCACTGATGTCAGTGCAGGACTGTTTGTTAATATTGAGATCGCTCTTCTCACTCAGCCTCTGAGCAGTTGCCTTCCTTTCAGCACAGTGAAAAATCCAGCAGCTAAGGCAGTACATTTTTATAATCTTAATGGAGCTCATACTTTAAAGTTTAAAGGAGCTTAAAGAGTGGGAAAGCCCCTGTGGAAAATCCAGTGTTTTCATATGCAAGTCAGGTTTTCGGTTGTGTATTAGCTGCTGTTATTTTCAGTAGCCAATGTTTCATTTCTGTTCAGAAGCAAATGTAAGAAAGCAAGTGAGCAATTTATAATGAAATAATCAATGCTGGTGGTGAATTTGCTGGTGCCTGTGCACTTAGTCTTGCCTATGATCAGAAATTTCTCTTGGGGGCAGCATTTCTTACAGAGATGGATGGATTTATTTTCTGTCTTCAAAATGTTTACCAGCACATCCAGATTTCCTGCTTCAGCTGTACCTGCTGCTTGGCAGCCAAGAGCTGCCCCCACTAATGCCAGCAGAGGAGAGAAGAGGCATCTCGAGGAGGAACAGCAACCCAAAGGCAGACCACTGTCCCTTTGCCTTCCCCTGAAATGCCCCATTCAGCAGCTTTGACTAAGGCATTCCATGAAAAACTTGCAGATCACCCAACCCACCCTTCATGGGGCTTGGGAGCCCCTCATCCCCCAGGATGGGCTTCTCAGGAGCACCAAGCTTGTAGTGGCACCGAGCACCAGGGATCACTAATGCTGGGGTGTATCTGCAGCCGTGTCCCCACTGCAAGATGAAGCATATGGAGCTGATTCCAGGCTGCCAAGAGCCCTAAGTCACCTAATGCCTTCCCACACAGCTCTGGCTCCTGCCCTAAGCCTTTATCCCACTGGTGTGGGACACAGGCAGGTCTGCTGCTGAGTGTGTGGGCTGGGGGTCACGCCAAGGTGACGGGCAAAATGCAGCCAAGTCACGCTCTGTGTAGGTCAGACGTGGGAAGCCGCCCCACACACACATGCCAGCAGGTTACAGAGCTATAAATGTTTAATTGGTTTCCCCACATCAGTCCCAGCGGGCGAGTGAAGCGCTGCAAGGTGGATAGGAGAAGCACACGCAGTGTTTGCTGTAACGCCCAGGACCACGGGCTCTCAAACCCTGTGGGTTTCTCAGGAGCACACGACCAAACTAGAGGAGGATGTAGCTGGGGACAGCTAATTGAGAGCCTGGCTGTGAGCAGTCCCAGAGCACTCAGCTCCCCTGTGAACTAAACATGAGGAATATGGCTGAGATTCAACATCTCGGAAGGAAAGTGCTGATGAGCGAAGGGTTGATGAACCTGAGCAGTGTATAGTGAGAGATGAAATTAAGAGCAGAAGGGTGTTCCGGCAGGGAATAGTCCCAGAAACCTGAACAATTACAGAGCAAAAAATAAACTGAGGAGCTTTACACCAACGGAACTTCACAAAATTTGGCAGACGGAATGTCAGGAGTTCAGTATTTATCAACAAAGCTGAGGGGACAGTTGTACTCACAGCTCACTTAGCCATGGCAGCTCCAAAATAGACACTTCTGAAAGCAGGCAGAGGCGAACCCAGGTCATTTTTGGGAACTGCCCTCTTCTTTTTTCCCTCTTTGAAACTGAGGTGACTGATTTTCAGCTTGCTTATGCGAACGTAAATCAGAAGCAAATTTAGCAAAGGCAGGGTGTTGTGGGTGTACTGTGCTGGAATGCCTGAGAACCATCCTTATTGTTATTATTAAGCTGTAACTGCATGTGGCACTATAGATCAGCCCACCCTGCTGATAACAGTAGCACTACACCTGGTAGCACTACACCTTCCTAACGAGCCCCAGACTGGTGGGGTTTATTAGAAACCCACAACAGTGAATGTCTGAGCTCCTCCTCTGTTGGGAAGAGCTGTGGTGAGGTTGGGTCACTAAAACCCTTCTTCCAGATCTCTGTGTTTTGCAGTGCTTCTCTGAGCAGGCCGTCTCTTCTACAGACTTTGGAGCTTATTAACCTCAGCGGTTTCAACAGGGGGAACAGGAGACCTTCCTGCAGAAATGAAGCATAATGAACTGCAGTCCACCTGGATGTAGCTGGTTACCTTCGCTCACCATTCCTGGGTGTGGGAGGATGACAACCTCACTGCAGAGATGTGCACTTCTGTTTAGTGCTGTGGAAGATATTTCTGGCCTTAAATTCCTCTTCTCATCCATCCCTCATAGGGCAATTTCCTCTCTTTTGTCTTCTTGATGGAACAATTTCCTGCCCTTTCCTCCAGTGCAAGATGCTCCTGCTCATGTCAGCAGCATCAGGGATCTAATCTGGAGTATCCCAGTGTCACAGCCACGAGGCTGAACTGACTCACAGAGGTCCCACTGGTGTTAATCAAGCACGGAAGTGAGGCTTACAGATATCTCTGTGTGGGGCAACAACCGGCGGGTAAGACAAGGTGACGGACAGAGATGGGTCCCTTGTCCCGAGCTTCCTGCGGCCACTGTCACCCTGGGGCACGAAACCATCACTGACTTCTCACAGGACACTTCTGGCAGGGTTTTGGAAGCACGGATCAGACTGGACCCATCTGATTGTTAAAGACGAGTCATCCTGCAGCCTCCGTGTGTCATGAGCAAATTGCCTTGGCTTTGCAGCCAGAAAAGATGCCTCTTTTCACCTGCTATCTGCCTTCACATCCTTCACTTCAAATGCCAGGACACTGTTTCCCAACTGCAATACTCTGCTGGTCTTGGGGGAAGGGAGAACAAGTCCTTATCTTTAGCATCATAAAAAAAGAGCTGCAGAAACATCTTGAAGGGTGTCTAGCCCTCCCCCTCTCAGCCTAGACGAGTAAACATCCTCACTTAGGTGTGCCTTTTACCATATTAATAGCTACTTCCCTTTCCGTAATCACTGGGTTATTGCTCAACAAATTGCAGCAGCGTTTATAGCCAGTGACCCACAAACTCGGTACAACATCAAAGGTCGCAGAGTTATCTCACGCAACGAACTTACTTTTGATGAATTGGTACCATTCCCTGGAACATTCTTACAGTAATTTTAAGAGTCATAACATCTTACCACGTGCTGCTTCAACTTTTTGACATGGAGCTAAAAATAGCGAGCGCTGCACAGCCTGGGAGAACAGCTTCAAGTTCAGATCTGAGCTGAAAATCCCCAGTGTGTCAGGCTGCTCGCACGAGCGTTTTGATTTCAGCGGACCATAAAGACAAGGTTAAACCGAGAAGTTTGGATATGAGTCCTGAGCAGGAAGGGGACAGGTACAAAAAAACCTGCCTGCCTTCATCTGATTTCTATTTAAAGACTCACAGCATCAAAAGCCTGGCAACTGATTTGCAAGCAGAGGCCAGCTCAAAATGATCAGTGATCATGAGCAGATGCTGCTGAGGCTCTGGTTGCTGTGCTGTTTGCTGGCTGCTGCCGCGTCACCACACAGGTGTCATTGCCATCTCGGGTCTTGCTCACCCCCTGGCCTCACCAGGCAGAGGGGAGGCACAGTAGTTGTTTGGGTTTTGCCAAGTGCTTTGAGGCCCCTGGATGGAAGGTGCCACTGTGACTGTTATTGATTGCGGTGATTTGCTGGCTCTCTCCTCACTCAGCATCCCGCTGGGAAGGCAGGCACTGTGGGAGGTTTTGAGCTCAGAGGGCAGATGTGTGTCAGGAGCCCCGGTGCGGGCTCTGTGTCCACATGAAGTCAAACCAAGGCTTACAGCCCTCTGCCCTGGCTGCCTGGGTAAGGGAGAGAATCCCCCTGCCCTTTTTATGTATCTGATCCCTGAGACAATGCGGAAGCTTGGACTATTTCTGTATTATGTTTCCATAACTCCCCTCTGACACATGCCTGCTGTTCCTTGATTTGGCCTGGCTAATCTCAGGCAGGGGGCTGTTCCAGCCCGATGGGATGTGGGGTGACTGCATTGGAAGCAGTGAGGAGGTGGCTGTGCCTTGTTTACGTTTGGAGCATGGATGCCTGCTCCCAATCCCATGGGCTGTTCCGGGTACCAGGCACAGCACTGCTCTGCTGGCAGCTCCCCCATCTCAAGCCGTAGCGGGCGATGCAACATGTTAGGTAATGCAGTGTGGGAAGGGTGAACACCCTGCCATTTACTGGTTATTTATACACCCAGATCAGCTTTCTCTGCCTACCTGTCTCCTTTATTTTTAAAGGGGATTGTGAACACTCAAAAGGTGTTTTTTGACACTGTTGTCTCTCCCCTCGCCTGGATGTGGCCAAGGGAATTTTCTTCTCTAGTTCACACCAGAACTTCCAAAGCACACTGCCATGTGTCTTGGAGTGGTCATGAAGCAGTGCCCCTCCCACTGGGATTGAGGTGAGGAGAAGATGGGGATGAAGGACTACAGCCACAAGGGTGCCAGAAAGCCCAGCCAGGGGACAGTAGCCCAGTGTTTGGCCTTTCCCCAAGGGTTTAAGGGCTAAGGCTGGAGTATCAATTCTTTCAGTAAGGCTTAAAGGCACATTTTGAGTTTACACATGCTGTGAAGCCCGGGTGGACAGATGTAAGTGGGATTCCTTGGGTTTGGATTGGAGCAGCATATCTGCTGCTCTGCACTCCTTGCCATTCCCTGTTAGATGTGATCTGTGCAGGTATTTGTGGATCCCAGGCATTAAATCCCAGGCAAACTCACATGTGATGTTTTGGGGTAATTCAATCCAAGCTTGAGTTGTGTTTGCTGGGCTGTAGACACAAAGAAAGATTGCCATGACAGTCTTCTCCTTCTTCTACACATCTGTCCATTCTTCCTTTTATAACTGGATTTCTGTAGCGTTTCCCTCACAGACTATTATCATGCAAACACCACGGGAGGAGCAACAGCAGAGTGGAGTGTAAGCAGTGCCCTGGTCCCGTGGTTGGACGTGGGTTAGGTAACTAGGCTGCTCTGCTCCACCACGGGAGGCTCCTAGGCAAAGCCAATTTAAAAAAAAAATAAAAAAAAAAAAAAAAAAAAAGGTGAAAAATATTCTGCACTTGCACAAAGTCTTTTGTGCCAGGAGCTCTCAGCGCCGTACCCACAACAATGAACCGGACTCGCAACGCTCCTTTGGGGCGGATTAGCACAGTCACACACTTTTTGGATGGCGATGTTAGAGCCAGTTAAGGTCAAAATCACTCATTCCAGTATGTCCCGCTGTGCCATAACCAGATCAGCTCATCAGGGCACCTAATCCGTGGATTGTGGGGCCCTTTTCCTGACTGCTCACGGCCTCAGCGGGAGGCAGCGGATGCTCAGCCATTCCTTTAAGCTATTTCCCAGATGCTAAAAAACACTGGGATTCTGCAGGGACTCATGTGGCAGAAAGTGATTAGCAGGCTGAGCTGAGAAGCTGGAGAACCTGATAAATTCCCAGTTTCTATTTACTGTTCCCTGAGGGCCTTTACAGTGGGAAAAGTGCTCTCCCGGGTGAGTTTTGCACCAGAGGTGGCCCTGCTGGCGGAGGGCCCGTGTGCTGCCAGTGGTGCTGTGTCACCAGAGGGCATTGCTGAGACCTGCAGAGCCCAGGCTCAGCTGGGATTGCACCAACAAGCCATGGAGACGCTGAAGAGGGGAATTTCATGGATTCCACTGCTTACACTATATGGAGCTTACAGGCACCACCCTACACATACTCCAGAGAGCAGCAATCCAGATCGTTCAGGGCTTGGTGTTGGGACAGGAGCTGTACAGGCAGTGGAGATTTGGGATGCATCTCCTGGTCCTCCTTGTGACCACAAGGCCGATGTCCTTTCCCAGCAGCCTAGGAGTGATTAGAATTAAAAAAATAAACAAATAAATAAATAAAAAGAACAAAATGAATGCATAAATAAACATGTATCCTTGCCACTAAATTAAGGCCATATTGAAGGAGAAATTGAATCGAAAGAATGCGAAGAGCCAAGCAAACAAACAAACAAGCAATAAAAGAAAACCAATTATTTTTTGAGGTAGTCAGGAATGAGTAAACAAAACAATAAGTGCCTCTGGCCTCCAGCATCCGTGCACTGGCACTATCACATCTCCCTGGGAGCAAGGCCTGGGCTTCCCTTTGGAGTCTCACCGTGATGCGCCTCTGTCCTGCGGCTTGTTTAGCTCAAACTAAAACAATTTAATTGTGACACACAGCTTTGACTGATGGACCTGGCACTGCTATTTTTTGATTACAGCCACAGACAAACTCCCAGACGGACAAGGATTTATTTTTTCATTTTCCTTGTAGCTTCCACTTTGGAAGAAATTAATTTCTCCCCCTCCTTGATTGGTCATGCAGTCTTACAAGGTTTCCGTGCATCGTTTGAAAACCAGTGTAGACGGTTGGCCTATTGTGAGGAACCACAGGGAGTTTTTAAGCTGTCGCATCACAGTTACCAGCTTTAGCTTCACCGGGATGAAAATAGACAATAGCAAGAGGAAGGGGGTTCTGAAGATCTCCAGCTCGCTGTTTCCAATTAGGAAGCAACTTCGCCTCGTTCCACCGCTGTAGCGAATCTTGGTGAGCATCACAAATTGTCTGAATCCTCGCTCGGGCTCTGTTTCAAGAAACTTCCCTGTTCAGCAAAGCACTCCAGCGCGTGCCCCAGTGCTGCCGGAGTCAGTGAGGTCGATGAAAATGCTCCAAGGGGATCGCAAGCTTTTCAGCCTTCCCCGAGCTGGCATCTCCCAGCCTGCAGGACAGGGAAGGCAGAGGGGGTCCCCTGGTTCCCACTGAGTGGCCTGGGAGCTCCCTGGGAGCCTGGAGACCTGACTGGAGAGCTTTGTCTCCTGTACTTTGACCCAGGCTCAGTTTAAGCACAGGCCACTCTACTGCTTTTAGCACCTCATTACCCGTGGGCAGCACAGTCCATGTCTACCTGTGTTGTAAGGAACCAGCCAGTGATAAACTTACCCTTTACTGTAAATTTCCTAGCCTTTTCTTGGCTAATTTTACTGATTTTAGCCAGGGATTATTCATGTTTTGTGGCTGAGTGCTACCCGACGTCAGTGCGGGTAGAAGGATCTGTCCCTCGTTTACCGTCCTTCCTAGTTTATTGCCTTTGTTTCTCTTTTCACAGATTAATTACAAACATCTCACTCTGTGAACTCCCACTGTATGGTGGCTGTGTGATCTCAGCGCCATGAATTATAGATGCCTGACATATCACACCAAGCTATTATGATTTTTTTTTTCCACAAGCAAGCTATGAATTATGAAGAAGATCTATTAAATTTATAATATTCTCTATCTTTGGTATAGGAACGGGAAAGCAAAGCCTGATGATGCCTTTTATCGCCCTCCCCTCCCTCTCCGGGCTTGGGCAGCACAGACAATGCGAGTCTCAATATGGATTCTGTGTATTTAGGAAAAATTATTGATGTCTTTGAGATTTCAACCTCCATCGGCCTCAGGATGGTGTCTTATGGCTTTATTCAGACTGTAGGGGGTTGTGGCCGGCCCAGGGCCCCTCAGTGAGGGGCTGAGCATTACATGGCCCCACCACCCGCTCCCGTGCCAGGAGGCTCCTGCCTCCTTCCCTGCAGGAAGCATGGAGGTGGAGGAGGGTGTTTAAATGGAGGGGTGGAGGAAGGCTCTCTTAGAGGGCTGTGACCACCTGGGGCCGCAGGAGAGGAAGGTACAGACCCCCCTGGATGGGCACAGAGACCCTCAGCCGCCCCCTCTCAGGGGCTTCCCCTCAGCGGTCCCTCCTCAACACTTCCCTCTGGGGTCTCCCCTCAGCCGCTTCTCCTCGGGGGTCTCTCCCCTCAGCCTCGGGAGTGTTCCCTCAGACATTCCTCCCAGAGGATCTCCCCTCAGCCACTCCTCCTCGGGGGTCTCTTCCCTCAGCCTCTGGAGGGAGTGTTCTCTCAGCCATTTCTCCCTGAGGATTTCCCCTCGGCCATTTCTCCTCAGGGGTCTCCCCTCAGCCACTTCTCCTCAGGGGTCTCCCCTCACCCATTTCTCCCCCTGTGCTCTCCCCTCTCCCCCCCGCTCCCCTTTGCCGCCATTTCCCCTCAGCCCTTTTTTCCCGCGGGGTCTCCCCCGCCCCCTCCCCCCAGGGGCGTGGCCCCGCCCCCTGCTCGCGGCAGCCCGCGCGGTGCCCGCGCGCCGGCGGTGACGTCACAGCGCGCTTCTGCCCGTGCCCGGCTGGAATGACTGAGCGCCGGGGAGGGAGGCGGAGGCCGCGCGCGGCGCCCGGCCAGGCGCAAATGGGCGCGCGGGCCGCGGCGGCGGCGCGGGGGAGGGGCGGGCGGCAGGTGGGGCCGCGCCCGGCGGCGCCGCGAAATGGCGGCGGGAGGGCCCCGGGGCCGCGGGTTCGGGACCCGCGGCGGCCCTGCCGCGGCGGGAGGCGGGCGGGGCTGGGTGGGGGAAGCTGGGCTGGCATCTGCCCTCGGGAGAAGGCTGGGAGGAACAGCGGTGTCTGCAGGCGGTGGGGCGACCCCATCCTCATCCCCATCCTCATGTGCATCCTCATCCCCACCCCGATTTCCCATCCCCATTCCTATTCCATCCCCATTGCCATCCCCGTTCCCCACTGCCCTTCTTAGCCCTGTTGCTCATCCCTATCCCTAACCCTGCTCCTCCGTGGCTGCTGCAGCTGGCAGAGCAGGACCCTGGGCTGGTGTCACAGTTTCTGGTGCGAGTGCCCCGGGGGTGACCCAGTCCCACCCCGTGCCGTGTCCAAGGCACGCAGCGTGTTTTGGGGTGGCCTTCCCACAGCTTCCTCTTCCGTGTTCCTGCCCAGCTCCTGCCCTGGCCATTGGTGTTTTCCCGGTTGCTGCCACAGCCTGTTTCTCCCACCGTGACAGGTCTGAGCCTGCTCTGCTCTGTCCCTCGCCCATCCCACTGACCCCGTCACCCTCACACACCCCACTCTATCCATACACACTCTCCTGCCTTGTTCCCACTCTCCTGTACCTGCCATGTTCCCACTCTCCCGGCCTGTTGCACTGTGCCGGCGCTGTCTCTCATTCCTGATCAAACAGAATCCATCACCTACTTCTTCAGTGTTCAAACAAGCCACTTTAAGCTTTTTCATGTGTTTCCAGCTTGGCTGTGCCATGAGGATTAGGATTTATGGCAGCGTGAGGCAGCTGGGGTGCTGTGTGTCCTGCTCTGCAGCGGTGCCTCCGCGTGTGTTTTCCCAGCTCCCTCTTCCCATGCCTTAGACTCAGAGCTGGAAACTCATACATGGAACCTCCTTGAGATGGAGAGTTGCGTTCCTTATCTGGGAGGGAGGGATGGAAAGGGATTGCTGGGTGTGGGACGTGTTTCCCTCCACAGCTCAGATCAAGAAGCGTTTGGACAACGCTCTAATGCACGTGGTGTGATTCCTGGGGTTGTCTTGTGCAGGGCCAGGAGTTGGAGCTGACGATCCTTTTGCGTCCTTTCCAACTGAGGACATTCCATGATTCTATGGATGCAAATGATTAAGCAAGAGTCAGTCTCTGCCTGTAGCACTCGGTCACTTCCAGTATTTGTCCTATTTCCACCAGCACTCCATGGCTGGTGATGGGAGCTGAGAGCACGGGGGGATCACAGTGCTGAGGCTGTTACCCAGACCCACAGGATAAATTCCTTGTGCTATTTGGATCACCCAGAGCTTCCCCATGGACTCCAAGCGAGCAGGACTGGATGCAGGTCCCTGCCCTCGTGGCAGTGGGAGTTGCTTGCGCTGGGGGTAATTTGCCCCGTTGGTGTGGTTTAACAGGCGGCAAAATGAGGTACACAGGGAGAAGATGATGGCTCTTAAGTTTTAGGCTGGCTTGATGCAAACAGTGTGCATCCATTGTGAGCACGTGGCCAATATTTATGGGATCAAATATCTGCTAATAGCGGAGAGGTTTGAACTGTGAGAGACGGAAACGCTCCAGAAGCAAATGTCCCGGTGTTCATTTCATTGCACGCGCAGGGGATTAAAGCACAGGCTGTCATTTGCCACCTGAAAGCTGGATAAAGCACAGGGGAAAATGTCTGCAATGTAGCCGAATCCTCTTGTCCATGCCCAACAGGAAGGTAAGGGCTTTACTGGAGCATCCCGTGTGTGATACCTCTGGGAGCTGCTGGAGCCAAACAAGACGGACACAGCAAACGCCTTCTGGATGTAATCGTTCCCAGGCACAGCAGAAGGGAAGGAAGACTTTTATAAACAATTATCCATGCAAGCTGCAAGAGTAGCATTTGCAGTAGCTCTCCAGGGCCCTGATAACACTCCCCGAGACATGCCAAGATGGATAGGATTTATAAACCGTGGATGGGTATTTCCTACATTGCGGCTCTCTCAGCAGTATTACCCCATGAAGCTCTCTGCAGAAGACATATATGTTCATGAAAACATTTTATAGCCCTGTTGTGCTGGGATTAATATCAGATAAGAAAGTCCAGACCACGTGTACTTTGTTCTTCCATCACATTTCCGAGTCCGCAAATAGGAGCCCAGAGGAGCAGGTGATTATTAACTAATAGTCTTGCAACTTGATGCAATTTTGGGCATTTCATAGAGTGTTTTCACAATAAGTTACAGGCAGTGCATTTCTTCAGAAGCAGACTTGCGTACACTTCCAGAAATGGTGTCTCAATCTACAGATGTGCAGATAAAAATATTTCTTGGTAAATAAGGGCTATTATTCAGTGTCGTGTGTGACATTACTCAGGAAGTCGCTGGTTGACCTCAGTGAATGTTTTTGAGTCACCCAAAATGTGTTGCCGGTGCTCTGCCATGGGGGTGGAGCTAATAAGGTGTCACACCTCATCACAGTGGTGTAAAACCCTTTGGACACCCACCCCATCCTCACCCCTGCACTGTCCACTCTCGCCTTCCTCATTTTTTAGGACTGACCTTCAGAAACTACCCAGCACAGCACAGTGTAGGGAACTTCCTGGACAACTCACTCCTGTAACTGGAGGGTGTTGAAGGAGATGTGACATTCAGGAGGTCAGAAACCCAGCTGCCCTTGTGGGCCCAGGCTGTGGGGAGAGAGGTGGTAAAACAAGATACCAGACCCGGCTGCAACTACTGACACCAAGAGGGTCCACCTCATTTCTAGGCAATTACTCCATTACTACATCCTGTTTTGTGGAAAATGTCATGATTTATTTCATGAATAACATACGTGAAGCCCCATGGCAGGGGGAGTTGGAACTGCGTGATCTTTAAGGTGTCTTCCAACCCAAACCATTTGAAAACTGTTGAGCCAGAAGTTGCCTCAACAGAATTGCTGATTCATCTTTCTGAGGCTCATATGAAGCCACTTTGAATGACACCACCACGAGAATGAGCAGGGCCATCTCCAGAAATCCAGTTCCCCTTCCGTAAGAAGGGGAAACTTGCTGCCTTGCAGTATTATCCCAACACAGGACTTCTTTGTTTGGAGCGACCTGCAGGTTCAGTACAGCAAAACCTTCTCCCCTCAGCATGGCCACGAAATTTTGCACGCCTTGAACATTCCCCATTGCCGTCTGCTCTGAGCTCCACCACTGAGTGCCCAGAGTGTCCCTGTGCATTGCAGGGTCAGTGGTCAGGGTCAGTGGCCTTTCCATATGCCCGTGGGAACCTGCAGTGCCTTCAGTCCACGCCCTGTTTTAAGGGAGTTGGTATTTGAGGCATCCAGGGATGCAGGAGCTGCCCCTTTGCTGCAGGGATGCTCTTACAAGGGGAACTGAGCATGTTTTGCTGAACATGTTTTGTTTTGCATTAATTTATAATTCTAGGGCTAGTGTTTGGTTTGGAAGCTCGAAGCCGTGCTCGAGCCCAGCTCTAGAGCAGGCAGTGGTGTAATAGCCATTTAATTCCCCTGCACTGTAATCTGATGGTGGGATGTGCTCCCAAGCTGCTTTTAGGTCTGACTGGGGAGCGAAATCAATCACAGAGCGCACGTTACAAGGAAAGCGCTGTTGGTGTCAATTACCTAAACTCTGCAAACGTAACTCTTCTAATTTCCTGTTAAATCAGTAATGTTACCAATCTCAGTCTATTATTTTAATTAGGACTGTGACTGCAGTTGCTAGGAGCCGAGCGAGCGCAGACAAATGCGAATGTGTAATTAGTCCCACAAACGAGAGGCAAGTTGAATGTGTCAACATCATGGATAGTTACAACATGGGGTGCAGCGGGAGGCCAAGTGATTTGGGCCAGATTCTGATCTCACTGGCCTCAGTGCCAGCCCAGGAGGCTCCGCTGAGGTCAGCACTACCCTGGACCTGGGCTGAGGGAATCTGGATCTGGCCCCTGGTCATCACGGCTTCTTGGATCTTCACCCTGGGCTATTTTTAAAATGTCTGATGTCCCATCTTGTTTGATTAATTTATTTTTTTTTTTCGTGCTATAACGCCTCCTCGGAGCCAATTACCCTGCAGTGAACGCTGCAGTCAGGTTAGCTGAACGTGGGTGTTCCCAGCGCCAGTCGGCACCAGATTCCAGCCTTCCCCGGGGACCAGCGCTCCTAGGGTGGGTATGGAAATGCTTGGCTCCCTCCTCTCCCTTCCTAGCTGTGAAAGAAACCTCTCAGCTTCTGTCACATCTGACTGCCTCATGCATCCCAAAAACAGCCGTGCATTGACAAGGGAGACAGGCGTACCGACAGCAGAGCAGCGTTAGCTACCGACCTCGCCGAGAAATACAGAATCCCTGCCTAAATATAGAGCTGAACGGGGAGAGAAAACAGTGTGGCACTGCAGATCCATCAAAATTAAGAATGAAAATCTGAAGCTGCTGCTCATTGACGACCCCCCGGCTGCTCACAGCGAGCGCCGTGTGCCCGGAGGTCCAGCCTGCCGCTGGTATCCGACGTGGAATGGCACAGGAGAGGGAACACTGCTTTTATTAGCACTTGGCCATCAGTCAGCCGTCCACGCTCCACAAATAAACGAACGGGCTGGGTGCATGTCATCCCAGTTCACGTGTTACAGAAATAACACTGGACTGGAACCAGAGTTAACACAGCTGAGGTTTTGGGATGTGGCTGATTTGGAGAGAGGGCAGATGGCAAAGCCTGGTTGGGCTATATCTGCTCTTGGAGGCAAACCCGATTTACAGCTCAATCCATCTTCTACACTCTAATTTCCCTGCTTTAGTAGGTCACTCTCCCGTTTCACGTGGTACTTCTTTTGGAACAAATTGACTGGGAAAAAGTCAAGGGTTTAGTACATTGGATGGACTGAATCAGCCACCTTTCCAAGACAAAACCAGTATAGAAATAGTATGAAAAGAGCAAGTACCTTGAGGGTTTTGTGTGAAGGTTATTCCCGGGGGACCTGAGGACCATGCAGTGATACTGTGGCAACACGTACCTTGTCTGGGGCTGGCTGTGGCTTCATGCTCTCACTCATAGGTTGCTTGGGCTGGGTTGGGCTTTTCCTCCTCTCTTGTGACATTTAAACAGAGGCCTGGCACTGTTATTGGATGTGTTAAGCTTTGAGCCCAGTTCCTCAGTGATGGAGCCTCTGGCACTGCCCTGCAACAGCCGCAGGAGGTGCCTGACCTGAGCCGTTGTTTTCTTCCCGCTTAGTTTCCTCTAGTCCTGCAGGAAACCGCTTTAACCAAAACCACACTGCATGTGTGTTATATAACAACAATCCGTTGTTACTGTCACCAGTGGGTTGTCAGGCCCTATCCCAACACTCGTGTGTCCTTGTGGCAGAAAACCTTCTGAATAAAGTCTGTCATGGATGTGCAAAGGTACACTTAGCTGTAAGACTGTGCAACTGGCTTGTAATGTGCATGTTAATAAGGCTATTAAGGTTTACAAATATTCTGCTCTTCCTTACAGTTTATAATTTAATTAATTGCCAGTTAATTGTCTTATTTTCCCCCTGTGATTGATGTCAGTGAGTGGGATTAGGCAGCATCAGATGACAGAGGAAGGAGGAATGAATGCAGCATTCTATGATGGTATGAGAGGAGATGTTTTTATGGACAAATCCTTTCTGACATGGATGAATACCTCAATGAGATATCACAGGGTATCAGCTCAATGCATATTGTAATGGGATCATTAGCGAAGGTACCAGCTGTGTGAGGTTTGTATTCACAACCCACGAGTAAGTAACAGGGAAATATTGGCTCCTTGGAAATGTTTGCCAAGCATAAATCTTTCCTTTTTTTTTTTTTAGTGAGCTGGTGCTCAGTTTACATAAACTGGGAAATAATTCTCTTAAGACTTGTGGGACTGAAGTAGCTTCACCCCTTTCTTTAATGAAGGAAGAGAATTTAAACACAGCCCTATTCAGCAGTATTTTTCCATGGGGAAAAAGTAACAAGGAGGGTCTTCCATCAGTGTGCGTCAGCCAGGCAATGGCCCTGACCCTAGAACAAGAGGCATCGTTATTTCTAAGCAGGGAAGGTGGGATGGCTAAGCAGACACTGTATCTTCCTCTCTCCTAGGATTCTGAGTCTCTCACCAGGCTTGTTCACACTCTGCCCACCCCCAAATGCCTGTTTGATGGACAGGTCTGTGCATCATGGGCACCCAGACGTGCTGGGAATATCATTCTCTCAAGATGCTGTTGCTTGTAGCCACGTTGGCTGAGCGGGTCACTGAGCTTGGGTCAGCTCTCGAACATGGAGTATGAACTCGGAGATGCTGCAGAAGGAACTTTGGAGCTTTTGCCTTCCCTGAGTCATTCTGGGTGACCACAGGCAGCCAGCTCTGGGTGGGAATGGTTCGCTGTTAGCTCCCAGAGCCTGCAGTGGTGCCGAGCAAGGGGATCTGGGGTAAACAAAAGCTCAATCTTCTGTGACTTTTGACCGGACTTTGATCACATTTCAACGGAATAACCCTGGAGTGATTCCAGGGGCTTTGGTGTGAGCAGGATCAGACTGTGAAACTGGGCTGCACAGCAAACAGCCTGAGTGTTCCTGTTGGCGTGGTTGAACCCCTGCTTAAATTGTCACGAACTAACGGGCCATTTCTGAGGCTGTGATGGGAACACAGAGCCAGCCAAACCCCATCTGTCTCTTTTAATTCATTCCTTCCATTTTGGGGACTTAGCCTTTAGAAACAGCTATCAGTGATTACATAAAAGAGATTAGCCAACATTTCTGCATAAATCAAGGCCAGTGCAAGATGTTTCCTAAGTGTGTTGCGAAACCTGGGGCTGGTGGAGGACAAGTTCCTCCTGCAGCGAGCCTCCCCACGCCCAGCACGGCTGGTGGTGCAGGGGCTCAGTGGGATCAAGGGCAAAACCTTCCTGCTTCTCAAAATGGCCTTTCAGACAGAAAAAACTTCTTGAAGAAAAGATGTGCATGGTGGGGCATGGTCTGCCCCGGGGTTGTCTGGTGTGGGTTTTTTCACAAAAGCAGATCTTCTATCCAAGATACGTGATGGAAACAATGAAATAAAGGAAAGGGCTGGAGAACCTCGTTGTAAACCAGATCTCCATGTGTGAATTCAAATCAATCTCGCTGCTGAAGGAAGAGCCAAACCAGAATGTGTTACATTCACTCTTTTAGCACAGTTGCTAAGAAAATGTCTTGATGTGAACGCTGTTGGATGACTCAACAAATCTTTTTTGTTGTTGTTGTTTCTTTTTTCATATTGAGGCAATTTCATAATTTTTCCTCTCTTTGTTGCTCTGTTAACATGCAGGGTGAGGTTGTCGCAAGGTCAGGGAGTTGGAATTTCCCTTCCAGTGTTGTCTTACTTCTCCTCCCCTTTTTTTCTTGCTTTTTCTGCTGCAGGTCAGAGCAGATCTATAAGGAGGTTGTTGGGGGAAGGCTCAGCCCTTCTCATGCATTCGATCTGCTCTGGGTAGTGCCAGTCCCCTGATGGGAGAGCACCTGACTCGGCACTGTCCTTCCACCCCATCATCAATATGTCTGCATCCCAGCTTCCCTCGTGAGCTTTACAGCCAAAAATACCAAAAGCAGCCTCGAGTTTTTAATTTCTTCATTTTTGAGGAACTGAACTTGAGGCAGTGCAGCTGAGTTTCAACAAGGGCCAAACACCAGTAACTCCCATGAGCAGCTGAGCACTGATTGCTGCTTAAAATCAGGCGTGGAGTGTCTTTAATGGTATTTATTGTGTAGAGAATTGTTCTTTGAACCTGAGCAAGACCTGGGAGAAATCAAAGAAAGGGAGATTCATGCTTTTATTTTCAGGTGGGAAACTGAAACACTGTGAAACTTAAGCTCTGCTATTTAAATGTATGTTGGCTCCTCATGATGAAACCAGCTGCCCAAAGGCATTTAGTAATAATTTTTTAAATAGCACAAAGATACTTATTTCCTACTGAAATGTGCAGGAAACACAGGCACAGGAATAAATCTGAAAACGAAGCTGCTTATCTTTCTTCATCCTTTGATCTCTAACATCTTTCAAAATCTGGCCTCCAAGTGATGTGCCCAAGGATGCACGAAATCAGGCACTGAATCTTTATCTCCTGCACTTGTGCGTCTCTGCACTACAATTCACAATGCAAATACATCCCTCCTCGGGTCTAGTCCTGGCTAAGGAAGTCATAAAGACTAATCCCAGAAACAAGGGTTGTGGACAGGCATTCACAATTGCCCTGCACAGGCACCTTCCTCATTTCCTCCCGCCCAGGTTGCAGCTGCATTTGGTCCGTGATTCTCCCCAGATGTGTGGTGAACTTAAAGATCTATCCCAGTACTTGACCTACAAGGAGGACCATGGAGCCAGTCAATTCTAAAGCAACAGCCACAGAGAATCTGAGACCTTCTCGTGCTGGAAATACTGCAGTGAGGAAGGAGAGTGCCTGCAGACACCACCCGCCTCTGTAGTGAAGGGAAATCTGAAGTTTCCCCTCTGCTTTTTCGTGCATAACAGCATCTGTACGCCTCATTTCCATCTTCACAGCTCCTGTAATTTACATAATGAACATTTGCAAAGCCTGAGATCTGGGTTCACTTTGTACCACATTTAGTGTAGATGACCTTCAACGCACCATCAGAAAAGTTTCCCAGGCAATTTTCCCAAAGGGGATGAATGTGAAACATAAGTTTGTCAGGAAAGGAGAAAAGGGAAATAAAAGCAGATTTCTGAGATATCTGTCATTCAAAGATATATTTTCTCTTCTACACCAGAACAAAAATATTTGGCTTTAAAAAAGAAAGGAGTTTTGGCTCTAACAGCTTGCTTCTTTAAAGCAAGTGTTTGTATCAGGTCCCTCAATAAAGTGACTTTAATTAGGTTTGCCTTCCTAGATCTGCAGAAATAATTTCCTTGATAAAAATGCGTTTGAAAAAATGTTAAGTAGAGGGGAGGAAAAAACCCCAGAGAGGCAATTTTATTTGCATTCCTGCATAAGCAACGGCTGTAAAATGATTTTATCCACCTTGGTCCCCTAATCAGGTAATTCATCTGAAAAAAAGTCTGGTGACAAATAACTGGCAATCTGGCAGAGATTCAGGATTGAGGAGGAATCCTGACCTCAAGGGATGGGAATAGGACATAAGGATGAGAAGCAGCAGCTGAAGCCACTTATGGCTCCTCTGAAGCTGCAGCTCTGATTGTGCCTCCTGACAGTGCTCCAGCAATCACAAGGTGATAAAGCAGGAACTGACCCATTTTTGAACTGTCCTCTTCAGCCCTCTTGCAAGTGTCAGCAGAGCTCATCTGACAGAGTCCTCAGAAGCCACGCCTCCAAATTTATATCAGACTTTATGTTATACTTAATGGGCAGGATGGAAACTTCTGTAGGTGTTGCTTGGGTTCTGGATAAGCACAAGTCAGGGATCATCTCTCGTCTGAGGGGGTGCCTGTGAGTTTGCTTTTTGTTTGCTGTTTGGGCTATCACACTGCTTACTGCTCATGGAAGCAGTGGAGGATGCTTTGAAAGAAGAGATGTGTTTTGTAACTGACTCAGGACTCCTGTCTGTACAGAAAGTGAATTGAAAGCTGAAACACAGAGACTTATTCTGGAGATGAAGAAAGGTGCTCATGTCAGCTGTCATAAGACTCTTCAGATAGAATGAATCATAAACCCACCACGCTGGAAATGCTAAAGCAGATAAACCTGACACTGCTCCTGTTGCTGTAGGCCAGGCATGTATGAAGTGTTGCTTTACATAATAAGCTTGAGAAGGCAAGCAAGCTTTTCAGACTCCTTTGTGCTTTGAAAATAGTGCCCTGTGTGCCTCTTAGAGCAGGTAGGTGTGTTTGCACACTGTCAGGTAATTACAGTGTGACTGGTATTAGCTTGTATCTTCCTACCTCTTGTTGCCAGTGGTTTGTCCATGTGTCCTGTGTGATTGGTGCTACTGTTATAGGGCCAACATAAAGGTGAAAATTGGAATCTGGATGAATCTCCACCAGCTTGTTTCTTTTAGTGTGGTCTGGCTCTTGGACTCCAGTCATGATCTTGGCCTGCAGACAGATAATTGTATAATTAAGTATTTGGAAGACAGGCTGCATATTGCAAACTTTCCACCTTGGGACCAAAAAGGAAAGGGGGGGCGGGTTGGAGGGAGAAGAGGAATGCTGCTGTCCAAGGGGCCCTGGGAGGGACCTCCTGTCCTCAGTGGCTGCTGTGTCTGGCACAGCAAACAGGAGTGTAAGAGGAGCCTGTGTGTTGGATGAGGTGTCCAGTGTAACATTATCCTGGGCCAAATAGGGGATCTCTGCAGCTCCCCTAATCCATTGTCCTAAAATGACACGAATCTGCCAAAGTCACAGTTCAGGGCTGCTGGACCTTCTCTTTGGACTGGGGGGGCTTTTGCTTTTAGCCGTAAAAAAAGGCCCTGCTTTTTTTTAAGCACACACTGGAGCTGTGAACAAATGGTTAATGTAGCTGCAAGGCAGCCAGAGAAGCTGTTCCCTGGGCTTAGGAATGTTTCCTCCTTTCAGCCTGTCTTTTTTTTTTTTTTTTTTTTTTTTTTTTTTTTTTTTATGGTACCATATAGTGTTTAATAATTCAATACATACATAATCCAAAATAAACACACTAATTAACCTTTGTTTTGAGAAATTTAATTAGTTAATGCTTAGTCTCTGTTCAGATTCCAAACAGTATGGAGTGGGAAAGGTGCCATGGGGAAAGCATGGCAAAATATGTTTAATGCCGAGCACCTTCAATTATTTAAACAGTAACGTGGGCTGGACCAATTAAAAAAAATAAGTTGCTATACAGGCATGTACACGCTGAAATATCTTCATGCAGTGTTCCCAAACTCCAGCCTTGCTGCAGAATATGTGGTAAAATATATCTACACATAAAGCAACTGTATGGAGGAGGGAGTCTGGTGGCTGTGTAGCGATTCAGCTGCTTGCTGAACCCCAGAACCTCCCTGGTTGCTGAGCCCCCGGCTTAGGGCACAGGAGGGGTGAGGGTGGTACTAAAGCTGTTGTGGTGGTGACTGACTGCCCTGCCTGGGGGAAGCTGGAGGGCAAATCCTGCCCTGTGTCCCAAATAGATGATGAATTTTCGGAAAGGTCAAATGCTGTGCTCTGACTCACCAGTACTAGTCATCTATGGCCCAAATGCCTTCAGAGTATGTTACTGTAGGATAATAATTTTAGCCAAATACTCAAGCTTTAATATTCTTTCCCAGCTGAACTGTAAATAAAATTATTTCCTAAGAGCACTTATTTGAGCTTGATTATTAAATACATTGCCAAAATCTGGTCGGTTAACATACTGCCTGCTACTTGAGCTGAAGTATCTGAAAGACAAAGAACAAAGTAAACGAAAAGGAAATCAACATTTTGCTAAATTGCATGTTTTTAAAAATCCTATAATTGAGGCTGCTACTTCATTTCCATTTGTAAAACAGATTGAGTTCCCCTTCCATCTACTAATGGATCTGGTTTATCTCTGATACTAATTGCAGCATTTGCATGGTTTGCACAGGCTGCTGGTGACAGGACGTTGGGTAGGGAAAGTCAAACTGCTCCTGCTGAGTTCTGGGCTCTCACTGAGGAGTGATACCTGGCACTGAGCTCTGCTGAACTTCAAGACCTTGTTCTTTCTCCTATGGCTCCAAAGTCTGGGTCAATCAACCGAGATAAACTTGTTAATTCGTTGTCAGGATTATGTGCCTCAGGTCTCACTTGAGAAGCAGTGGGAAGGCTCAGGTGATAATAAAGCAACACCAGACAGTCTGGATGTTTAATTAAACTTCTCCATGCTCTCTCTGGACAAGTGACTGGGCTGGAAATGTCACCAGATCAAAGGTTGCTCATGAGTTTTGCATGTGGGCTTTCCTGCTGCACAGGGAAGTGGGGACATGTGAGGGTTTGCAGCTCATTTCTCATTCTTTCAGGTTATGCTTGGGAAGGGAATTGTGCTCTGAAGGTCTGGGGGAAAAGAAAACAAGTTTGGGTTTCTTTAAATGAATGAGCCTTTTCTTGGAACCTGCTCTAGCAAATCTGTTTGCACACACCTGAATTAAGCAATTCTGGGCGCTGGGTCTGGTGAAAACATGCTTGGCTCTTAGTTAGCAGCTGCTCAGGAGCTCAAGTATACACTTTTTATTGCTGGGGGTGAGGAGGAAAAGCAGATTTTCAGAGGATTTTACTCAGAGACGTAAGCTGGAGACCTCTGTTTTCCTCTACCCCATGGTCTCTGCAGCCTGGACACTTTTCCTGGTATCCCTGTGCAGAGATCCATGATGAAAGCCTCCATGATGTGCCCCAGCCTCTAACGTCAGCATTCACACCAGCAGAAACAAGCTGAGGATTCACCCTCTGCTTTCCACCATTTCATTTCACTTTTACAAACAGAGATTTTTATGTTTGTTTGTTTTGGTTTGGTTTGGTTTTTTTTCCTATTTTTTTCAAGTCACCCTGGAAAGCGATCCACCAGATTCCCAGGGAGCTCAGTGTGGCAGAGGGAGGCCCGGCTACAGAGTGGCCTTTGTGGAGCAGGTCCGTGGGCTCTGTGCCACCGGCACCATGGGGGAGAGGTTGTAATAACGACACCAGCGCCGACCAGATGTCTTGGAGAGGATTTGGTTTCAAGACGCGCGGCTGCTAGTCCAGGAGAACGTGTAGGGGGGTTCTGCTCTAATATACATAATTTGTTTAAAAAGTTTGCAGGTGTTAGAATTTTTATTGAAGGCAGGGAGCTGAGAAATCACATCCAGTTGGTGAGGTAATGCTTGCTCTACCCGGGGAGCGCGAGCAATCTGCATTAAATAAAGGGCAGCTGTGTTGCCAGCAGAATTTTATATATATGAAAACTAATCTGAGCCACACCAAGCCAGACCTCCGCTCCTGCAAATCCTGGGAGAGAATGAGAAAATCCCCTGATTGCTCCCAGCTTTCCTCCGAAAGCTGGTGGGGACTTGCACGTCCAGTGTGGGAGTCCCTGTCCTGCCTGGCACTGCTCCATGGTCTGCACCCCGACAGCTGGGGGGGGATCAGAGGTGCTGCTGTGATGGAGCCATCTCTGCAGCTCATCACAGGCTTTGGGGGAGAGAGAACAGCTGCTTCCTCTGTCATCGCCCAACTAATGCCTGTGACGTGCGGCCCCACAGGGCCCAGGTAGAGCGGGGTCCTCGCTTCTGCTCCAGCTGCAGGGCTTTGCTCTCTTAAGCCAGAGAAAAAGAAGGACAGCACACACCAGCAGTGGTTCCCATGGAGCTACTCAAGGGTTTTGGTTTTCTGTTTCCTCTTTTTCTGGGCTCAGTTCTGCTATATGTTGAAGCCCCAGCAGAGGTTTGAGATTTTTTTTTTTATTTTTTTTTTTTTATAGACAGGTTGTAATGTCAGGATATGAGGTTGAAAGGGCAGGTCTGAGTCAAATCTCAGATGAATTCTGAGCATTTCCTTTCAATGTGGATGAGATCCAAGAATTTATCTCAGTTCAATAAACCCCACTTATTTCTGATGCTCATTCAAACAGACTTTGAATCCCTCATGCCCACAGACCAGGGCTGGTCATCTGGGTTCTGCACAGCTCTTTCCAGAGAGCTCAGGACATGTGGAGTCAGCAAGGGAGATATTTTGGGGTGACAGCTGAAGTGGGCTTCTTAATTTTTATGTGTATTATAGGTATTATAGATTATATGTACATAATGCCTGTCAGGATGTAGCCTGTAAGACTCAGGTAGCATCCTTTCAAGGGCTGCCTGCACCCCGTGCTTGGGGCAGATGGACCTGGCAGACACGAGTCCTGCTCTAGAGGTGGGGGCACAGGCTTTGTCCTCAGCACAGCCCCTCCAGGAATGTTGCACATTACCCCCACACAGATGTTACATAAACAGGACTAAAATTAGAGCAAATGATACTTCACAGGCGGAACATCATCCCCAGGGGCTCTCAGGGTTTCTCCAGCTGGGACTAAGGCACAGGCGAGGTGTGGGGCTCTGATGCCGGAGCCCCACATCCCACCACGCTGCCCCCAACCTCCTCTGCAACCTGGGCCTGGGCTGAGCGAGTCCCACAGGATCTTTTGGCTGCCTGAAGTAAATTTTCTCTTATTTCCCTCCAGGCTCTCTTTTCCCCTGCTGCTGAATTTCGCTCAGCATAATGATTTCGAGGGCACCATTTTCAATTTCCTCTACGGAGCCAAAATTAATACTGAGTTTATGCCACAGTGTAGCAGCGCTTTAAGCATCCACCAACAGTGTGCATATTTCACAATAATGTAATGGCTCCTAAACCCAAATACTGCTTAAACCACCACTGTACTCCACTGTAAATATCAGTGATGCTTTCCTGAACCATGGTGCCAGCAATGATGACTCTGTTGGTGCTGCTGATGCGCCCATTAACATCCCCCCAGGATTTTATTACCACCAGAAGCATAAGCATGTGCAGGTGCTGGGGTTGTGGTCGGATGCTGCAGTGGGGCAGGGAGAGGTGCTGGTCCTCACCTTTCTCTTTTCCTTTTCAGCCCTGTCTGCATAGGGAAGCCCCTCTCCTCTTCCTTCCGTCACTTCTCTCTCATCACAGCCTCTAGGTAAGGGTTAGATCCAGGCAAGGAAGTTCGGGTCTATTTTCCTTGGTCCCCAAGCCTTGTGGGCAAATTATTGGGATGAAGGTTTTTAGCTGAGTTTGACTTCATTTTATACCCCTCTGTTCACACCTCATCCCTTACAAGGCAGGTGGCCACGGGGTTTTTTTTTCAAGTAATACATTATAGGTGGGAGGACAGAGGGAAATCTGTCAAAAGAACAGGTTATAAGTGATTGCTGGGCTATGGATTGACCACGTCCACTGCCTTGGGCTGGTGATTTTGACTCTGTCTAGAGAGGAGCAGGGGGGGAATTATAAGAACCCGCATGTGCAAAAGTACACAAGCCATTAATTACGGCGACCGCCCCGCGATACGATCTCGCAAGAGCTAATGGAGCATGAGAAACCTGTGGAAAATGTTAGTGAGGGCTGTCAGGATGTTTGTCTTACGAGCTGCTCTGGATGATCTCATCTCTCCAACGTTTGGGAGGGCGAGGGGTGTGCCGGGTCAGCAGGAGCTGTGGGCAGGCGCCCCGGCTCGGGAAGGAGGGCAGTGGGGTGCGGGCTTGGACTCTGCACAGGCAGAGAGAGGGACACCTGCTGTGCCCCGCTGCTGGAGATGAAAAATAGGGATGGAAAGGGTATGGCTTGAGGGCGTTTGGAAAGCATCAGGTTGTGCCTTTTCTTTCTGCTCCTCTGAAACAGCCTAAATAAAATGTCACTTGGCGTTGCACAACCGGGCGATGCAGGGCCTGGGGAGCAGCTCAGAGGGGGCACCACTGGAGCCCCCAGGAAGAGGGGCCGCAGGGGCAGGAGGGATGCAGCCAGGCTGGGGAGTGGTGTGTTGCTGTGTGCAGGGCAAGAACCCTGTCTCAGGGGGTTCTCCTTCTGCTCCCACCCCTTCTCCCCACTGTGGCTCGCAGACACTGTGCCCAGAGGACCAAGCGATGACAAACAGGCCAAAAATGGTGGCGTGGCAGTGCCGGAGCCAGAGGTCAGCTCGCTGTCCTGATTTATAAGAGATCTTTCCCGCTGCATCCCAGGGCTGCCTTGGCTTTTCATTCATGCAGGCGATGACGAAGGGCCGTGCTTAAGCAGCATGACCGTGCTGGCACGGGCGGCTTTTAGGAGCAGGAAACCGCTCCCTTTATCCTCGCTTGATCTTTCGGAGTGAAATATGTGCAGTGCCCTTGTCAGCAGTAAGAGCCTCCTAAGGAAAGAAAGAAAGAAAGGTTAGCAAGCAGAAACAGATGTTTACCTTTAACTTCTCGCTTTGTGTGGACTGGGGAGACGAGGGGAGGGAGATTTGCAGTGCAGGAGGAAATGATCTCTGAAAGCCTGAGAAAGTCATGTCGGATCGAATCTGCCTTTCCCTTGATTTTGCTGTGGTTTTTATTTGGCCCAGCATTCTTTCTTTCTCATTATTATTATTATTTAAACACTCCATTCTCTTAAGGGAAAGATAATTGCTTTTTCTTTCTTCTGCCTGAGCCTCTCAACATGATTAAGATATAGAAACCAAATGCCTGGACATGAGGATGATCTAATAGGCACCGACCAGCCCGAGTCACTGTGGCCCAGTTTAAAAACATGGCACTTTTCCAGGATCTATTTGTTTCTCTTAATATGGTGATTTGTTTTTCTATATTGCTCTCTATAATTATCACTGTGCTGTGTATTCACTGGCTCTAAGCTCAGTGTAATATAAATCTGGAATTAGTCTATTGAAGTCAGTGTCAGATACATTTCCTTTAACATCTAAACTAGGTCTTAGAGTCATTTATCCTACTGTAGCTCCAAACTAACTCCACTGAAATAAATACAGCTTCTCTCTCACCAGTGTTTTCCCAAAAAGCCCTCACCACAATCCCTGCCTGCACTTTCCACCCTTGTGCTAAACATTAGGCTGGGGGTTAGAAAAAAATTTTCACCAGAGGAGGTGGTTCAGATTAGGCACTAGAAACATTTTTTCACTATAGTAGTGGTCAGATATTGGAATAAGTTGCCCAGGGAGGTGGTGCAGTCACTGTCCCTGGAACTGTTCAAGAGATGTCTTGATGTGGCACTTGGGATATGGTTTAGGGGTGATTAGGGCTGATGGTTGGACTCAATGATCTTAAAAGTCTCTTCCAACCTTGATGATTCTGTGATTTTGTGAAGATAACGCCTGTGGCATCTTGCTGTGCCTTCAGACCAAGCCTTTCTTTAACCCCCCACTGAAATCTGGCTGTGTTTGCCCTTGCTGGAGGACAAAGGACAGCTGGGTCGGAGCCAGAGCCTCCCCCTGCGCTGCTGGCAGTGCAGGTTGCTGTTCCTTCACGACTTTAGTTCAGCCTCCTTCCAAAGCATTTTTGGGTACTCCTGGGCTCAGGCTGCTCTTAAATCTGGTGCTTGAACTTTTGTCTCTATCTGGGCCGCCAGGGCTGGAAAGGGCTTTTACAGGTCTGTGTAAAAGACTTGGCTGCTTTGTCTCCACATATAACATGTGCCCAATTAGGGCTGAATTGGGGTCCAATATTTATCCTTCCCAAGATTTTTTTCAGGAGTCCAGGGGGAGGATGGGGAGGCCCTTGCACAGGTTGCCCAGCTGTGGCTGCCCCATCCCTGGAAGCGTCCAAGGTCACACTGGACAGATGCTTTGAGCAACCTGGTCTAGTGGAAGATGTCCCTGACCATGGCAAGGGGGGTCAGATCTAGGTGATCTTAAAGGTCCTTTGATGATCTTAGAGGTCTTTTCCAACCTAAATGATTCTATGATTCCATATATGTGGAAATTATCAGTGAAAACATTTTCAGGGTTGCTGTGCTGCACACAATGAGCACAGGGCTGACCTGCTTGACTAGGCAGACCACAGCTGGTCCCTGATGTCCCCTGGAAGCAGCCAAGTGCTCTTCTATGAATTCTGATAGACATTTCTTTAAAATAAATTTAAAAAAAAAATGTAACTTTTCAATCTCTTCCAATTTTAGATTCAGGTAATCTGGAGAAATCCTGATATATCTGAGAGTTTGGGGTTTTTTCCTTTCTCAGATGAAGGCTGGGGACATCAATAGGTGCCCAGAACACACCTTGTGCCTCCCAGTGTTTTCCCTAATTTTTTTTAATCCAGTCACTGCACAATAAATGCACTTCACAGGCCTGTGCTGCTGCTTGATAAGCACAGCTGGAGAGAAGCTATTTTCTGATTTTCAGATATCATGGTTTATCTCTAATGTTGGTTTTCACCGGCAGTTTACGAAGTTCTTAGAAAACTCCTCAACTTCCCCCTTAGTGCTGAGATGGTAAGAGAGAGATAAAACTTGTCATATAACCACCAAAAAATTTAGAGGTTTTTTAAGATGTAAACTCAGGGGCTATTATTGTTTTTTTAGAGATGGCTCACCCCTACCCCAGGAGAAACTGAAATTATTAAACATCCTTTCTACTGGACTTAAACAAACAAGCAAGCCCAAACAACCAAACCGACCAAACAAACAAATAAAAGCAGAACAAAACAAACCAACCCAAAAGGCAAAGAACGTAGACCTTTTACTGAAAAGTTGAAACTTGAAGATTTGGGGTCAAAAACTTTCAATTCAAAGCTTAAAGTTCTGACTGGGAGATTTTCTTGCTGGGTAGTTTTGTTGGCCAAGATAAAGGTCCTGTGTCACCCCGGGATGTTCTTTCAAATGGGAATTAAGATGTTCCTGGTCACGGTGCCTCACTGGGAATGAGGTTGGGAGCTCTCCCCATGAGGAAATAGGAAGCTTTTTTTTTTTTTTTAGGAAAAGAATTGCTATTTTCCATCAGATAGCAGGCCTGTCTCTAAAGATTTCTGTCACAAACCCACGTTCTTTCCAGAAAACATTGTTCCTCCTGGCTACAGGCATCACTTCAGAGAACAGAGACTTTCTGGTCCTTCCCTGAGCGTCCCCCAAACCAGCAATATGTAACCAGCTCCTGCTCCCTGTTTAAAATTCTAACCACAGCCTTCCTCACCACTCCTTTTCTCAGATGACATTTAAACCCGTCAGCAGTTACAACTGGCGTCGTGCAATCCTCGTAACCAGTGCAAAAATTGCACCCTGCCTTCTAAAAACAGAAAAAGGAAGAGGATGGCTAAGAATGGACATAAATACGCCAAAATTCCCGTGTGCTGCTTTCTCTTCTTCTGATCTGACAGGGTTTCCACTGCTCCTCCCTTTGGAAAGCAAAATAAACCCAGGCAGCAGTGAGTAATAATGTGTAATAAGCAGGGGTGAGAAATACATTCATCAGCGGTCAAATGACATGGGCAGTGTGTCACCCCTGTCCCCATGCCACGTTTGATGGCAGCTGAGTGTTGTTATGGGTAAGGAGAGGGCGCTGGAAAGTGTCTGCTGAGAAGCTGGAGTACATTCCCGTAGAGCAGCTGGAGGGGATCCCTAAAGGGATCTTCAAAGGACCCCTGACAGGATTCATAGAATCACTAAGGTTGGAAAAGACTTCTAAGATCATCAAGTCCAACCATCAACCCAGCACCACCACCTTGTTCACCACTAAACCATGTCCCCAAGTGCTATATCCACGTTTTTACTTCCAGGGATGGTGACTCCAAAGCTTCCCTGGACAGTCTGTTCCAATGCTTGACAAGCCTTTCTGTGAAGAAGTTTTCCTAATAGCTAATCTAAATCACCCTGAATTTTGTCACCCGTGGGCTCTGGCATTTCAGTTCTGGGCTGATCACATCCCAGCGGACTTGGGATGAGCGCTCGTGTGCTTGCCAGCATTCCCTGCCAGGCAGTGTGCTCATCTGCCTCCCGAGAATGGCCAAGGCTGGAAAATCCAGTAGCTCTCAGGGAGATATTTTGTATAAATTGAGATTTCTTCCATATACAGTTTACCTAAGGTACAAAGGGGGCTGAGAGACACTTCTCTTGAGCTGCTTCCGTTTCCCCGTGATTAATATATTCAGCTCTATAGTCGTTTGTTTTTATAAACTCCACAAACAAAAACTTGATGTTTTGGTACCAAGCTCAAATATGGGAACAATTTGGTTCCCAGCGCCAGCATTTCTGATGCAAGAACTGAAAGGCATCCAGAAATGCCGTGTTTTCACTGAACAGCCTTTGGTCCCAAGATATAGCATTTTTAAAGCATTACAGAAGCAAAAACAATCCCAGTGCCTTGAAAGCTTTTTACACTGACTCTGCTTCATGGAAACACTGACTCAGGGCCAAATGGCTGATTGTGTCGTGTGATGTAAGAAGGAGTTAGAAAGCTTAGCGGGGCATTAGAATAATGCTGTGTGTGTGTGTGTGTCTGCGTGCAGTGAAGGGGGGACATGGCATTTATTAGAAAGCTTTAAATCTTTTGCAGCTCTGTGTTAGTCACTTGCAAAACAGTCACAGACCCAGTTGAAAGCGATGGGAATGTGATGTGTGACAGGCTCTAAGCTGCTCAGCTGAGCTCCTGGTCGAGATCTTTTCAGTTCACTTAAAGGCTGCAAAATCTTCCTCGCTGGGGTGGGGCGGGGGGAGCAAACGCTGCTGCTGCGCAGCCAAGGGAGAAAAGGACTTTGTTATACTTCTGGAAGGGGAATGAAGGATGTAGCAATGTTCAGAGGGGCCAAATTCTGGCTTGGCTTCTGCTGTCACACTGAGCTAAGGGTGGAGATTTGGGGATAGTGCAAGTCTCCCCAGGTGCAGATGCTGGCAAAGGGAGGGATTCGATGCAAGGGGAGTTCCAGGCTGCCCCTTCCCTGCTCCATGCTGGTGGGAAAGATTTTATCGTTTGCTTTATCTTGTTGTCCTGCCAGGGATAGAAGCCATTCATTGCAAACATGAACTCTGAGATGAGTAAAAATCAGAGATGACCCGAGTGCCTGGAGGCATAAAACCAGCTACTGAATTGTTCAGCTTGTTTAATGAAGTGGAGCAGCACAAAGACACAGTTCACATATAGATTTATATATACAACACTGGCACTTAAACAATTTATGGAGCTCACTGCAAATTTAAGATTGGGAAGCCTGGCTGCTGTCAGCTGTTAGAAGGAGATTTGGGATGGAAAGTCCTATCAGAAAAGCTGCCCTTGCTGTAGTGCTGTGATGGCAGAACATGAAGGAGCTGGGGATGTGCCAACTCATAGCTGCTGTGGGAGGTCAATGGAGCTGCTGCTTAAACCTCAGGTCTGGCTACAGTGAAGTGCCATTTGCTGCTGTCATCTTGCCCTTGGGTGGTGACTCCCTGCAGAGCCCAGGTAAGTCACTGTCCCTGCTGCACCTGCAGCACCAACAGAGCTATGAGGCAGGTCTGCTGCAGTTCACTCCTGTTTTCTAAATATTTGCATTCTGTACACACACACACACACACACAGAGCCATGCCACAGCCATCCATGCCATCTCTTCCTTTGCAGCCACCTCAGTTCCCAGCAGTGTGGCTGTGAGTGGGCAGTCTGCTGCCCTCGCTGCCCTTGCTGCCCTCGCTGCCCTTCGTGCCTTCACTGCCCTCTCTGCCCTTGGTGTCTTCATTGTCCTCTCTGCCCTCTCTGCCCTCTGTGCCCTCACCCAGCCCCCACTCTGCCCCTGGCACAGCCCCACGGTCTCCCCTGCCCGCCGGGCATCTGTGCTCATCCCCACACCGTATGTGGTGCCAGCCTGTTCCCGGCGTGGAGGGTGAGTAAGGCTGTCTCATCGCACTGCTCCCACCTCCAGTGAGTCATCGGCCGGGAGGAGATGCAAGCGCTGAACTACATTGGATGCCTGTATCTGAAACACCGTGTTTGAATGATGGTGCAGGTCATTAGATCCCTAATTTCCTCTTTAATGGATTTTCTAATGCATTTGATGAATAAAGAGATGCTCAATAGTAAATAGAAATACCATTTGCAGTGTTGGACGTGAAATGGGGCCGTAATGTTGCCATTATTTATGTTTACCCAAGCCCTGTGGGCCTCACGGAGGTGGAGCAGTGTGAATGCTGAAAGGACGGGGGCTGGAAGCGCAGGGCAGTGTCAGTCCGGGCCACTGCCAGAGGAACAACTTGAGTGTGCGGGTGATTTTCAGAACATGAATGATCCCATTGACTCCTGATCGCCTGTGGATACGACCTGGGCTGAATGGGCCTTGTGTTTGCAGGGAAAGATGGCCCAGAAGGACCTGAGAACGACTCCAAGCAGACATCGCTAAATGTCACTTTGTATGCGCAGTGTCTGTCCCCCGACCGTGAGCTGAGACACCGGGAGGGGTCCTGGGTGCCAGCCTGGGGCTGTGCTGGGGAGGGTGAACAGGGTCCTGCCTGCAGCCTGACCGGCTCTGTGGGCTGCACTGAGCCCCTCGAGGGGCTCACACTCACTGCACGGGGGCTGCCATCCCTCCACAGCCTCCTGCCCGGGTGGGAGTTCTCTGCCTTGCTGGGAACAGCCAACTTGACCCTCTTGTTTCAGAAGTACCTCGTTGGTGCACAGTAATGTGATTATACATCCACCTGTGTAAAGCTGGCAGCATCCTCAGCTAATATTTTCGTACCTCCACTTTCTAAATGGCATCTCTGCTAACAGCCATGTATCATCATTACCAGCAAGGCTTTGGAGGATGCACGAGCAAAGTGTGATATTACTTAAACCTCTCCAAGTACTGTCTGATAATTAATCAGGCATGGGCTGGTTATGCTTGCACCTTACTCAGTGGAGAATAATGGAATGTAACGAGGCAGGATTTTAGTTAAAATTCTCTGGTGAGCTGATCCCCCCAGGGCAGGACAGCTGTCTCCCCGTGTGTATATGAGGACACCACGGACCAGAAGGCTTGTCCTATCTTTTCCTTCCTACTGAAGCATCAGCGTCAGATAGTGCTGGGTCAGTGCCAGAGGTGAGAACTCAGCCCAGAGGAACCAAGGGTCTCATCCAGAACTGCAGACTCCCAGCACTTGCTGGCCCAGACATCATTTGATTCTTGGGGTCTCATCCTGCAGCTGTTTTTGCTCCAGTGTTCTCTCCAGTAGTGCCATTATGTATTAATAAGGGACAGAGCTGGCAGCAGGAAAGGGCAGCAGAAGTACACATTTGTCTTGCTGTCCAGTAAGCCACATAACAAATAGCGATGCCAAGTGTAATCCTGCTTCAGTTAGAACTGTTGCTTTGGTTTGTCATCATTCATTGTTTGGAGTAAAGCTGCTTAATGACAGGATGTGGGAAATGAAAAGTTTTTTATGTCCTTGTGGACTTTTTAAAATAAAAATTCCTGAGCGATGAAGGGGAAGAAGGTGCTTGCGCAGGAACCCTGGCCGGGGTGAACCTTCCCCAACAAGGCTCAGGAGATGGAGGTTTTGCTCTCAGCTTCAAAAATAACCTGCTGTGTAAATCCAGGCAGTATCCAAGCAGTCTCTCTGCTTGCTTTGCTTACATTACACATCTGGTGCAGCTGCTCCTGCCCGGCGCCTTGCAGAACAGGACTTGCATTTTATGGGAAGAAATGAAAAATAAAAGATAAATACCATGGACCTGTGCGGGGTCACTTCTTTGCAGAATGCCCCATGGCCAATTAAAAATTGTTAGATTTTGAACCTAAATACAGGGGAACGGAGGCAATTATCCACACGGACCATGAGCAAGTGGATGAAAGCTGAGGTGGACAGGTGCTTGAAGAGGAGACTTCACTAAGCAGCTGAGGAAAGAGACAACCCCGACTCTGCCAAAAAACTGAGGTGCGTGGGGTGCCTTTCTCATTTTTAGGTGCATTTTAATAATGATCTTAATTTTCATACAGGCTACAGTGGGGCTCCACCCCTTGTCATACTATTCATGTCTAGTTGATGGTGCAGAATTACCAGAGGGCATGTGATTCTTTGCTCCCAGTGGGAACTCTCCTATGTGGGTGCTCTGCACATCAGGTAAGCAAATAGGGAACCTGATGGGTTTGGTGGGAGATGCATTCCTTCCAGGCTTTAGACTCGTTCCTGGCGGGTACAGCCCTCGAAGAGCCACCAAAGGCTGGGATGTGGCCAACAAGTCTGCCTAATTGCTAGCCCAGCCCCTGCTTCCCTCTGCCTCTAGAAATATTTTCTCTCCTCTTCTATGTATATTTATTAAGCTATATTCTGAACTATGTGAAATCAGTGTGGAATTTGCCTGAGGTTTCTCTCTGCTGGCCCGGGGCTTCTCAGCAGTGTAAGCAAAATTAAAGGAGGTGCTGGGGTTGGGATGAAACCACTCTTGCTTATTGGAGAGGGAGAAAGAAAGGAGTCAGGGAGCTGTGCTTTCTGCCCTCGATGCTGCAGGAGGCTTGGGGAGTGGCTGAAATCCCTCTGGTGGGGTTCCTGCATACTTGGGATTTTCCACGTTTTACATTCTCAGATAAATGTCACCTTTATTTTTCAGGATTATTTGATATATTCTTACAATAATGTATTACCAGCAGATCACTACCATGCTCATCACCACTCTCTAGGTCCAAAAGTTGGTTTTTCTGTGGCTGTTTGTTTTTTTTTTTTTTCATCCCTTGAAAATTTCTATTTCCAACAAGCCCACTGTTATCTCACTTTTGCTATTTTAAGTTCTGTGGCACAAAAAGGCTGACTCACAGAAAGCCGTGTTGTAGGAAATATTGGCTCAGCTGAGGAAATAATTCTCAGTTCATTCTTCCACTGTGAGATTTGGGAGTTTTTTCTGCCCCTTTTTTTTCTCTGTGTGTGTGTGTGTGTTTTTCAGTCTCGTGTTATGGCACACATCTAGCACCATGAAAGATTGAGAGCTGTTTCTAATACACTGCTCTACCCAGTCAAATCTCTCTTCCTCTGTATATCCTGAAGTGTTTTATGTACCTGCTCGGAATGTTACAAAGGATGCTCACACAGCTCATAAAATTTGGTCTCGTTTTGGAAATGTTTTGTGGAAATATGCTGCTTAATCTGCTGCAGCCAGTCACAGTCGCTGTCGCGGCGGTGCGTGTCGGAGGGGGTGAAGATTACAGCCAGCTTGGGGAAGTTCGATACGTTATCAGAAGTCCTCAAGAATAAAACTGAAAGAAGTGGATGTTCAAAGAAATGTAGAGAAACGTCAGAAAAAAGGGGGAAATACGGGAGGCCCCGGGGAAGTCATCCTTCTGGCTGGACTTGCGCTGCTCCCTCTGAGAACCTGCGGTCACCCTCTCACTAAGGGATTGTGTGGAATAAATCCTGGGTGTGCTTTAATTGAGTGCTAAGCACATCAGCGATGTGCAGTGAAAGACGAGGCTGGAGATCCAGGATGAAATCCTTGCCTAGCGGGGTGGGGAAACAAAAACAACCCCACAACTGCAAAACCTCTACTGAGTTCAAGGGCTTTAATCACCGGGGCAAGTTGTCTAATAACACACTGCAGGGTGTGCTTTGGCACTGCCATCTACTTTTGTTCATTTTATGCTTAATATGCCAGAAAACAACGTTTAACATCTTGTATAAATGGATAGAGCATATCTGTCTGCAGGAAAGCAGCTGATGCAAATAATATAAGAAACAAAACCAAGGTCTTTCGAGTGTACCTACTGATGTTTTTTTCCACACCTTTTTGACACCATCATTAGCAAAACCTAATTAGAAGGTGGTTTTCAACAATTGCTGTCCTCAAGACATAAAGTACACCCCTCAAATAAATAATATTATCATCATCTTTAAAATACTCCATAAACACTAATTTACCCTCCCAATTTACTTGTGAGATAGATAATTATGTGTTAACAATAATATAATCACCATTAGTAGCTGTGTTAGTCCTCTCTTTTTATAGATGGAAGCTCATGCCCTGATAATAAACAGCTTGCTGAAGGCCACATGAGGAGTCTTTCAGGACTCTGATTAGGGAGCAAATCAGTCCTGGCTCTGTCCTCCCCTCACATAAAAAATAGAACAATGTCAGTATAATGAAAAAAAGCACAGGATTTAAGCATGGGCAAGAAAGAGAAATCTTCTTCAGGTTGGCTGGATTCTTGAACCGACAGGAAATATTAAAATAGTATGTGACAAAAATCAAGGTAAATAATAAATATTATACCTTTTGTACTTGTGCCTTTATTTACTCTGCAGTAATTATACCGAGTAATGTAGATTATGTTATGAATCACTATGACGCTTACAAGACTGAATTTCTTGCAACCACATCCTGGCCCTGTGAGATAATCTGTTTGATCTCCTACGAGGGCCAGATACGTCTTGCTTGAAACTTCAGAAGTGTGTGAGAGCAGCTGGTACACACCCTTTTTCGTACCCATGTTAAAATAAAACAGGTTTGGATTTGCTCAGCCACTGTAGGATGTAACATCTGAGTTACAACCCCGCTGTGAAGGGAGCTTTGCCATAACCGCAGAGCTAACAGGGACCCCTTCAATATTTCTGTTTGAGAGGTAACGTTTTCTTTCCATCTTAATGTGGATATTTACATATGTAACTAAAAAACAACAAGCAAAAAAAAAAAAAATTAAAACAATCCTTAGTGATTAAAGCCAAAACATAAAATGTGTTCCTATGGCTCCAACAACCCAGTTCATGCTAAGGCTACAGTGCTGCACCTGGGATAACTAAACCCGCTGAGGTCAGTCAGTGCCACTTCCCAGAGTCAGGTCCATGTCAGCATCTTTCCGTGTTGTTCGCTCATTTTTCTCCCCTTCCTGTGTGAAATATCCACCAATCCTCCTGGGGCCAGATTCTGGGTAGCAAGGGACGTTATTCAGCTTTTATTTCGTCCTCCCTCTTGTGCCAGGAGCCACTGTGGGAGCCTGGGGGGGAAGGGGGGAGGCAGTGGCATCCTTTGCCCTCAATATCAGCCCTCTGTGGGCAGAGAGGCCCTGGGACTGCAGCAACAAACCCACTGGTTTTCTTTTCCAAAAAAAAAGGGGACAATGTGCCCAGGTGGGAGCAGTTGCTTCCCTGCAGGAAGCCAAGGTGAAGGAGCACTCTCCTGAAGGGGCTCAAGGAGCAGGCGTCTCTTTTCTTCTGTTTTTCTCACTTTTCCTTTAAAAATCCCTTCCTCTGGCACTGATCTGGAAGCTCTCCTCGTTCACACACACATTTGTGTTCCCCTTAAAAACCCTTTAGGGAACGCTGGGCCTCTGGGTGGGAGGTCAGCACCAATAACTCAGTAAGGTCAATGGCTCTGTTTGATAAGTATCCCCATCCCCTCTGTTTTTGGGGGCCTGCTGGTAGCTTTTAAAATTAGGAACGTGAAATTGGCCCTGTGCAGAAGGGCCAAGGCGAGCAAGCCCGTGCCCTGTTGCAGCTCTGTACACCAGGGAGATGCTGACAGGTTCTCGTGTCTCAACACCAGCGTAGGGCAAAACGTGCTCTGAGCAGCATAACCAGTGTCCTGAAACTTCTGAAAGAGCCACTTCATGGCTTTGGATCACACAGTCCATCAACTGCCTATGAATGAGGGACTATTCACCTGGTCATGCTGAGCCTCTGCTCTCGCTGTTTATTCTGGGGAGCAGAAGCCTCTGAGATCGATCTGGTAAGTGTATCAATGAGATGATTGTTTTGGGATTGACTCCTCCCTGCCTTATGGAGTTCTACAACTTTATCTCTGTGTGTGTACTTTAAAACATCTGATAAAGACTTGTGCTACAGGTATGCTAATGACTAATGTTAGACATTTTTTACCTTATATGTCCACTGTTCAGTTACTAATGAATTTGTACACTAAGGTAGGGGCAGAAAATGCTCCATATTCAGAAAGAAGACCTTTTCCAGCATGTCATCTTCTGCAGCCGCTGTCAGCAGACTCAAAAAGAATAAAACCAGTGCTTTCAAACTGGTGAAACCTCCATTTCCTCTCTCAGCACAACACAAAGACAAACAGTTTAGAGGTGTGGGTTGCTTTTTTTTGTGCGTTTGGTTTTTTGTTTTGATTTTGTTTTGTTTTTTCCTTTTTTTTTTTAAGTTGATATCTGCCTCAAATTAAAGGAAAAAATAAAATCTTAGAGTATGAAGGCCACCAGCCCTAACTGTTCAGTGCTTCCGATTCAGAGCTCGCAGCCACAGGGAAGCCGTGGGGAAGTCACGGTGGAATTGTTAGGGTGTGGGTGTACCTATTCATTAGGATTAAAGTGCCCTTGTGGTTTAAGTTAATCCACTTTGGGATGCAAACTGTTGAAAGCATCTTTGTGGGGAATTGGACAGTCCATGCAGGGAGATTCCAGCACCCAAGTCCCTCCTCCACCCTGGCAAGCCCGGGAGCTCCCCTGTGGGAGCCTGATGGTTCTTCTATTTAAGTCAACAGGGTTTAAGTCCCGCTGGTTTAAATATCAGGTTTAACTGGGGCTCGCCTGCATATCAAAGGCGCTATGGTAATTTTTACAAGGGAAAGTGTTGAGGGAAAGTGTCTGTCCAGGCTCCTCCCCGCTCTCCCTGTTGCTCAATGTGGTGCTGAGTCACTGCCCTTTCTCGCCCAGCAAGCGCCTGCACTTTCTTGGTGCTGTGTTTGTGTAGCATGGGGTCATGCATGCCCAAGCTGGGGGAGTCCTCTGCATAAACAAGAGCTAAAAACGAACAAAGAGCCTTCCTGCTTCGCTGGTATTTATTTACGCACTGCCATGCACGGCAAGCTCCATTCCTGCACCTGGATTACGTGTGGACTGGGCTTGAACTTTCCCGGAGTCAGTCATCCACTTCCCGCTGATGTACTGGTGCCTCACTGGGCCTTCTGTCTCGCCTCGGTCTGCAAAAGATTTATGGAAGGATATTATATAGATTTAACACAATACCATGGGTTTTATTATTTGCTGGAAAATGTTAATAAACCCCAAGTATTACAGATGCATTTTAATCCCTGAAGTGATTTTTGAGTAGAATGCATGAATTATTAATTGTTGTTATTGTTATTATCGCAGTGCATACCTACCTCACAGGGCATTGTGAGGATTAATTAATTCTTGTAAAGATGTAAAAGGCCATATAGGTGTCAAGGGTTATGACTAAAGTGCTTTGAAAATGGAAACCATTCTGTGAGTGCCAAATATTATTATTTATGGAGTCCAGGCAGTGTGCTTGGTGCTGTGCAAACACTGGGCCAGTTATTGCAAATATTTGCTTATATGTGCTTGGTAGGCCGAGCACTCCCTGTTACAAGTCATTTCAGATATTTTAAGGATGTGTCTTAAAAATATGGCTGTGAGAAGACTTGCCAGTCTCCGGGATGCCACGGGCCATGAACAGCTGTGCCACTGTAGCACTTTGGAGGCATGCTTTTTTTCAAACAGGGGTATGAACCGAGACCTCAGAACCGCTCCAGTTACACATCCAAAAGTTAGAGCTTTACCCCGTCTTTCCCATTACTCTGGGAAAGGAAACATAACAACAGTCATTGTTTTAGAGTGCCTCTCCCAGCTCAAGGCAAAGCCGACTCCCCAGGCCCAGCTTGCTCACCAAACAATCCGCTGTAAACCACAACCTGCTCAACTGCCCTGTGTTACCCAACATCCGTTCTTGGAAACCTCTGAGAGCGAGAATTTCCCTCCCAGACGCTCTGGAAGTGGCCCTCCCGTAGCTGTGAGCCCAGCTGAGCATTTGGGCAACAAGAGCTTCAAAGCCAAAAGCTCCTCATGGAGGGCAAAAGGCCTTTGTGTAGTCCTGTGAGGTATTTGCCTTCGTGAAGAAAGGGAAACCAGACCAAAACGGATGGGGTACAATTACTAAAGCATCAATCTGCCAGAGTGCACTTTGTAGATCCTGCAGAGCAGAATGTCTCCTCGGGTAATCACCCATCTGAGCACGTCAGCAGGTTAAAAACGAGAGCCTGGCATCCCAGAGCCGTGACTGAACGTTTGGAGAACACCAGACCAGGGAAACCTCCAGCCAGATGACTTCAGTTCAGCACGTTGTCGCTGCTAGGCAGATGGATGGGAAGTCGGTGTTTGTAGTTCCTGAGGGCCAAACAACGCACACTCCAGGGATTTTCCCTCCCCCGTTTCTCACACAAGCTTTCTGAACGTTACACCTCTCATTCCGGTTTCATGGACTTTTCACAGCTCCTCCCATATCCTTCTTTAGGCCCCTGGTGTCCCCCACTCCCCTAGAAGAGCTCCCTTTCCTCTTGCCTTAGGCTACGTGCATATTCCCATTCCCCTTCCTCCACCCACTGTTTTTGCTTATCTTCTTTCACTAAGTCGGAGTATCAAAGAGGTTAAATCATTTAGAAGCATGGACAGATCTGAGATAATAATGCAGAAATGTGCTAACGAGTCCCTTGCCACTTTTTTTTTTTTTTGCCTGTTTTAAATTTCCCAACTTTCAGAAAAGTGGTTAAATTTTGGAATTGACCTGGATATGGTCCTCAAAAATTATCACCTCTAACATGCCTGAAGCAGATAACCTACACACCATTACTAAGAGAAAGATGCCCACTTGGGCCATCGAACAATTAAAGAAATAAATGTTGGACACCAAGGGATTTGCAATTACAAATACACTTCCTGATTTTCTAGAGAAATTTTGGTTTTCTCATGTAACTCTGGCCTCTTCAAGCAAATAGTCTGAAGGCCCAGGGTTTTCTCAGAATTTTATGATTTTACAATGAAAAAAACCACATTTTCTCAGAGTATTTTAATATTTTTCTTCATAAAAAAAGGAAAAATGCATGGGCTTGACCCTGAAGGAAATGAGCACTGTGAGATGATCCTACACCCAGACACCCACCCATCCAAGGCATTGTGGAGTGGATGGGTACCATCTGATTTTGAGATGATGCTCAGGTAGGTGAAATCTGCCTATGGTGCATCCCAGGCGTTAGGCTGACAGTAAAATCCACCCTTAACTCCAGAACTGCTGCCTTACCACCACAATTCTCCAGCAATGCTGAGCAATATCCCTAAAAACAATTAAACAAAAACCAAATAAACAACAAACAAAACAAAAAGCAAAACAAAACAACCAAACAAACAAAGAAAAAACCCACAGAATTCGTGGCCCGTCTTTTTATCCTTTTTTTTCCAGCAGTGAAATCAAGCTCTACAGAACCGTGGTGATGTGGAGGCCCAGTTTGAGTAGGACCAGACCTGGGATAGGGCCCATGGCGAGCCTTTGGAGCGAGCAGGGATAACATCGGATGTTTCTATCGGATCCGTGCATGGTTTGTGGTCATTGTGACTCTGCACGGTGCCAATGTCCGGACATGAGAGTGCTGGACCATCGCCCAAGAGTGTGAAATGCTTGTTGCAAAACCATTTTAAGATGGAAAGGGCTGCCCGGTGACGAACGTGGCTTTGATTAACAAAGCTCGCTTTCAAAAACAAACAATGCAGACGGCAATTTCAAGCGTTTCAATTCTAAAAACGAGCAGAGCCCAGGTAGGGCACCGCACTGCTGCTGTGGAGGATTATTTTCATTACATGAAATTAGAGGGCAGCGGGGCTGGATCCCGGTGCCAGGTGCCATCGCCAACCGCGACGGGCTGCGAGGGGAGAGAAGGGAGAAACCACCATGTTACATCCTGCATTTACATAAGCGCTGCTGGCAGCGCAGTTTAATGGCTTTCCTAGAAAAGCTCCGCGGCCCGGGGCCTGCCATGCCCGGGCGGCCTCCCCTTCCCCTCCCATCCCATTCCCCGCAGCCGCTTCCCTGGGAGCGGCGGGGAAGGGCGGGCGGGAGGCAGGGAAGGGGATCCGGGAGCGGGTCCCCCCGCGCTGCCAGGGCGGCGGGGTTGTGTTGGCCGGGCCGGCCCGCTCCTCCTCGCCTGGCCTCGCCTCCCGGCTCCGCTCCTTCCCTTCCTCCCTTCCTTCCTTCCCTCCCTTCCTCCCCTTCCCTTCCCGTCCCTTCCCCGGCGCCCATTTCGGCGCGGCCGGGCACCCGGAGTGTCTGCGGGCCGCCGGCTGCTCCGCGCCGCTTGGCTCCTTCCCCCAGTAACAGCTCCCACATTCCGCCCCGATCCCTCCTCAATCTCAATCACACACACACACACACACATATTACTTTTTTTTTTTTTTTCTTCCTCCCTCCCTCCCCTCCTTCCTCGGGACTTAATCTCCAGCCCCCTTCCCCCCCTCGCCCTCCCCACCCTCCCCTCCCCCGGCCCCTGGCTCGGATATAATTGAATATCACAGCGCTACGCGCTGGGTATTTTTTTTCCTTCCTCCTCCTGTGTGTGTGTGTGTGGTGGTTTTGTTGTTTTTGGGTTTGTTTTTTTTTTTTTTTGTCCCCCTCTCCGGGTATTTTTTTCTCCTCCTCCTCTCGGTGTGGACACCTTAAAAATACATATATAGATATTTATATATATATATTATCGATACCCATACGCGTGTATACACACAGGCACACACACACACACAGAGGGATGTGCGCGTATAATATACACGCGGCGGTATAAAACACACGGGAGGAGGAGAGACAATCCAGGGTGAATTCCTCGTGCCTCCATTCCCTGGGAAAGGGGGGAGCAGCCGCTCGCAAGGTAAGGACCGGGGGCTCTGAGCCCCGGGGGTGGGAGGGGCCGGGGATGGGGATGGGGGGCGGCCGCCCTGTTTGTGCCGGTGGAGGCGGGAGGGGGATGGGACCAGCACGCTCCTGTGACCCCCCGTTTTTGATTAATATGTGCATATATACGCGTATATGTGTGTATAATATATATGTATTTACCCCCCTTCCCCTCCCCCACTCCGCGCCGCTGGCTTCCCCTCCCCCACCCGCCTTCGTTGTTTTTTTTTTTTTTCCTTCTTAATTTTTTTTTTTCCTTTAAGAAAAAAGGTTTAATGGAGCTGGGGGATGGGGGTGGATGGGGGGGACACCGGACTCGGCAGCGAATGGCACACGGGAGCCATGGCGAGAGGCCTATTTTTAGCCTGATTTGTGTGGAAGAGCGGCTTCCCCTCCCCCCCTTCCCGCATATTTACTTATGGGGGGGGAGGGGAGGCCCTGCCCCTCCCCCACTGCTCGGAGTTCTCCCCCATCCCGACCCGGCCATTCCTTGGGAGGGGATACACACCCCTCCCCCAGTCCCCCCCGGGCCATTCCCGATGTTTCTCCCCCCGCCCCGAGCCAAGTTATTGATCAGTTTTCCTGCGAAGTTCTGGGCGGAACATGGAATACCCCGCGGTGGCAGCGAACGGGCCCAGTTTGGGGCATAAAATAGGCTTTTCCCCCCCACTTCACAGCGTCTCTCTGTTCCAGGGTTTATCTCCCTGTCTGAAACCCTGGTGTAAATTGTGTGTTGCATCAATTAGACGGGCTCACACGTTGATGGAATGTGTACATTTTCTTGGTGGAGGATATATAAGCCCTGTAATACGTGGTTCGTTATTGTTGTACCCTCGAAAGGGTTAAAATTTATCGTGTTGTTCCAGGTGAATTTAATCTTTCATCACCGAATTTCCTTTTAAGGCAGCTTGACAGAATAAAAGTCTCCCCTCGCCTGTCTTTATCCCCAGAACAGCAAAACTTTGTCTGTGCTTTATGGCAGGGGCTGGTTGCTGCAGATGACACGTGAGTCTGGAGGAAAGTTTGGTTTGTAGGTCGCTGTGTAGGAAAGTGAAGTTTGCTGGTGAAGTTTTTACTACTCTCCAGTGTGCTCAACTTCCTCGTTTTCCTGTCTGTGTAAATCAAATTCCTAACTGATTTATGGGGGAGGGGATCACAAAACATACTCCTTATTGTTAAGGCATGGGAGGCATGATCAGGAGAACCGAGTCTTTGTTGCGTGAAAAAAAAAAAAAAGTATTCTGGGCTTGTCTGGCTTGCTCTGCTGTCCTGTGGTACTAAAAAATAAATGTCTGAGCATATTGAGCGTATTAAATGAGGTTCTTTGGTGTTGGTGGTCTCTACCCTTTGGGTTTTGTGAGTTGTGCCCCTTTGGCAGAGCAGGCACTGTTTTGCAAAACTGAAGTTTGGAGTTTGAGTTGTGCCTGAGCTTTTAGGGCAGTTTGGGGCCCTTTTCGTGCTCTGAGCAGCCCAAAGGCTGGTCTGTGTGAGGCTCATTCTGGGCTTGGGCCTTCCTTTGGACACGTGTGTTAACAGGCTTTTTGGAATATATTTCAAATGAGGACCAAACTTCCAAAGTCTGGTGTGTGCCCCTAAATTTAAACAAGTGGGCATGTGTTTGTGGATGAGCATGTGAAGGGTTTTTTCCCCTTTATTCATAGAAAAAAAGGGTCCATGCTGGTGATGGTGCTTAGGGCACAGGTGGTACCCTGTAAATGATCATAACAAGCTTTCTGTGGTTTCTTTTTTTTTTTTTTTTTTTTTTGGGGGGGGGGGGGTTGGGTTTTTTTTGTTTGTTTGTTTTGGTTTTGGTTTTGGTGTTGTTGTTGTTTTTTATTTGTTTGTTGTTTTTTCCCCCCTCTTCACTTTTGGCTAAGGTCTAATGGAACAGCAACATACTGTATTATTTGCCTAAGGTCACCACAGCCTGTACGTTGTCGTTGCCTTAAGTTTTCTTAGGGGAAGGTGGATTTGTCTCCATGAGAACTGTGTCTTCTGGTGCTGTGCCTTGGGAACTCGATGGCCTGCCTCCCAAAGTGTTATTTGGAACACCTGGAAAACACTTGTTTCTCACTCCATGAGAAAAGGGGAAGGAAATGTAATTTAAATGTATGAAAGGAGTTGGGGTTTGGCTTTTGGGCTTTATAATTTTATGTTTAAGATTGTGCAAGAGTTTATTTATTTATTTTTGTTTGTTTGAATATGCACAGCTATAACGTGTGAAGGATGCAATAATTACAGGAGATTGTGTTGTTTAAGCTTTTTTCCCCTCTTCAAACAGGTAGTTAAGATTTTTTTTCCTGTGAAATTTTTTTAAAATATGAATGCTTCTTTCAGTTTCACTCTATATATGGTAATTATTGATGTTTGTGTAATGCTTTGAAGTTGTAAGGCAGGGTATAAGCACTAAGTACCCAACAGCAATACTTGAGAGTCATTTTCCCATCATGAAAGAGTTTGATGCTAAAAAGTGCTACAGCCCTAAGCATAAAGAGGCTCTGGATGGATTAGGGGAAATGGTCAAAATTGCTGATTAATGTTGTTTTCAGATAATAGTCTTTAGTTAGGAAGAACAGACCTGAATGATGTAAGGCAAACTGAGTTATTTTACTTAACTTGATTTTGGTCTGGAATTTAATTGGACGTGGACTTCACATTTGAGTCAGAATGTGTTTGGTGTTAGAAGTTTTGTAGTGGCAGTAAAGACCCACGTCCTACAAGGATGTAATCGTGCAGAAGTCAGGAAGTCCTGTAAAACACACAACTTTGTGAACATCAGTGGTCTCGTTCGGCCAAATAAGCTCCGCAGCTGTCTGTGAAGTTGCTCCCAGAAGTTGGGTGTGTTTTGTATTAGTGGTGGGCAATAGGATGTGAATCTTTCATTACACTGGTGCTGTTTTGGTATCTCAGGGCTGTTAGGGGTTTTGGAGGAGGCTGAGGTAGTGACATGGTTGACACCTCTTCATCACTAATCCTGTTCCCACTGCGCATGGGGAGTCCCAAGCAGTAGCCAACCCTCCCCCGCCTCTCCCCAGTTTTTGCTTGCTTTGCCTGTCTCTTCTGTCCCCCAGTCCACAGCCACTGGGGATTGTGGTGCCTGTGTGAATTCTGACACCTTGCTGGTGAGGACACTGTGCTGGCAAGCGGAGAAGAGGCAGACACAAAACTCCCGCCAGCTCTTCCCCTTCTGAACTGGGATGGGGAGGTCATGAAGTGGTCTGGTCTCTGCTTGGGAGAGGAGGGCAGGGGCAGGGTGTGCTGCTGTGTCAATACTGCAATATTGCGATACTGAAATGTATCGTGCCGAAGTGTGACTCATTCACAGTCTGATTCGTGTTGTTTATATGGAGTGGTGTGATACCATTCTGTGTGCTGACCATTCTCCATATGTGTGTGTGATTGGCCATGTGTGCACACAGAGTTTAGGGTGTAATAATGACTCTATTTAATGCCCTAAACATCAGCTCATGCAAGTAGCTGCAGGTTGGGAGAGAAGTGAAAGTGTGTGTGCGTGCACACTGTAATTATGCATGTTTGGCTCCTACAAAAAGTAACTGCTGTGAGAATATACTCAATGCGTGCTCATTTTTAAATACAAATTTAAGTGTTTGTGTTAGGTGAAGAGGTGTCAGTAGTTTCCCATTAGGAACTATGATTGACAGCTCTTTTCAGTGTTTCTGAGTTGCATTGCAGCGTTAATGTAGTAGCTTCAAATTAACAGGTGATGAAGAAGCCATTTCTGTGTTCCTGCCATTGCTTTGGCTAACCCATTCCCAAATACCTGCAGTTTTTTAAAGTGCTGCAGTGTGAAGTCAGATGGTCTTAATTTCTATAGTCACTTAATAACGAGAGTGACTTTACTAGAAAAAGGTTCATCCAGTGATCCCGAGCAGAGTAGATAGAGACTACTTTATTCATCTCATAATTGGCTTCCTCCAAGATAAAGTATGACAGTGAAATGAGGAATAAGAAATACCTTTTGATATGAAATTGTAGGGAAATATATTGGCTTTCTTTTAATTTTGCAAAATTGAATTAGCTAACTGGAGGTAAGAAGCAGTGAAGACAAGGCAGCATAGCTGTCACTTTGGGAGGGTTGATTGCATGAGTGAAAAGGTTCAGAAGTCTGGTCTGGAAATCACACTGCCAGTTTGTATGAAAACTGTGAACAACTTCTCCTTAGGGTTTCATCTTGTGGTGTCAAATCCAGGATGTGAAGGCCCTTTTCTTCCTTCTTGTAATGAAAACAAAGCTGAACTTGTTGATATAAAATGTGCTGGAGTCTCAGTGGCCTTGTTTGAGCTTACATTGAGTCTATAGAGTCATAACTCGGCTCACACTCTGAAACTGTGATCTTTAATACTTTACCACGTAACTTTCTGTGGCATCCTTTGGACTTTCCTTTTCACATCATTAAGGAGCCTAAAAAAAAAAAAAAAAAAAAGATTTCTTGATAAGAAATAGGTGGTCATTCCAAGCTGGAGGTTATTTAACTGCAGGGATAGATGCACACACTGGTCAGGTGTGTAGGATCTTGCTGTCTTGGCTAGCCAAGGAGTGAAGTGCTGGTGCTGCACCTCCACCTTTGCTCACTTTCTTCCTTGGATGGGCTGATTGCGGGGAAGACTTCTGAGCGTATTTCCTTACCCGTAGTAATAGTTATCAGAAGGTTCTGAGAATTGGTGTAGCTCTCTGAAAAACCTGCTGAAAGAAGCTCCAAAGCGATGAGGAGGAGTGTTGCGGAATTGCCTTGGCCAATGTGTGTGATGTCTTTCAAAGAGTCCCTTTTTGGTCTTTGAATGTACATGTACGTGGCCTGACTCAGTGCTGCGTGGAGATACTGAGGTCCTTCTCAGTGTGTCAGTTTGAATACCAGAAGCAACATCCCTGGGTGTGCTATCAGACCAACACATCATTTTTTCAGGATGAGTAATGCAAGCGGTTTGGGTGTCAAGCTGGTTTCGTTGTTCAGTGCCTGCTCGTGGCCCTTCATGGTGCTCTGTGTGCCCTGCTGAGCTCCAGGAGCTGAGTGCTCCAGAGTGCAGTGGGAGTGGGGATCAGTCCCCTGGATTTGTGCTGCAGTTCTGCTTGGTGCAGACATGACTCCTCCAAAGAGTATAAACTGGCATCTGCATCTGTAAAGTAAGATATTAATAGTCTTATTTTCTAAGATGCTGAGTCCCCGCAGTTGCATGTGAAGTTGGCAGTCTCTGTGTGTGCTTAGCATTTCTAAAAATCAACTCTTGTGTGTGCTTTGCTGGCTTTTGCAAACTCCCGTGAGGGTGTAGTTTCTGTTCCTGGGAGCAGTATTAGTAAAAGTCTATGTTGTGTACTCTGACTTGTGTTTATTGTCGTAATTCTGAAGTCTCCATGTTGCAAAGGAGCAATCTTGTTTACTAGTAATGTCTAGCAGTAAAAAAATCAGAATCATCCAGAGAAAAAACAGTTGTGTGGGGTTTTTTTTTTTGTTTCTTTTATGATCTGAGGCTCAGTTCAGTCTCTGTTCAATGTCAGTGTACTACAGACACGCTCCCTACAATCGTGTGCCATATGCAGACCCGCCGAGTGTCATTTCAGATTGCTGGAGGTGCATTACTGGAAGTTTTCGCTGGTGTGGTGTCAGTAGTAGGCCTTCCCTTCCCCCAGTTTTGCCAGCCTGGCGAGGCAGACAAGCAGCTGTCCCTGCAGCTAATGCTGGTGCTCCTTTTAACCCGTTGTGGGTTTGGGGAGCGGTTCAGTCACTCCCCAGCTGCACGCAGAGCTCCCTCCGAGCCCCACTGACGTCAGGCCGATGGTAGATTTTTATGAATTGGGACTGTGAAAGTGCCTGTGGAAACTTTCCTGCTCTGTGCACAGCTACGTGCCGGCTGGTGGACACCAGAGAGCGCGCAGAAAAGATCTCTCTGCAGCCTAGTCCTGGAGCATTTTTCCGAGGCTGCGAGTCAAGGGTCAAATATTTACTGTTTGTGAAAATTGTAGTGCTAAGTTCTGTACCCGGTGCCAAAACCACAGAAATTGTCAAGGTCTAGAGCCCTAAATAGAAGCAGTCCTAAAAGTTGCATCCACCTGACATTAACAATGTTAAAAGTTCTGGCCCTTCACTTGGGCGACCTATTGCCGGCAAACTGAGCGGGGAGTTCACTGCATGGGGAGCACACACGAGGTGCATTTCAGCCCCCTGATGGTTCCCTAAAAGTACCAGGCCAAGAAGAAGCAGTTTGATTTCCTGGAAGAAGTTGCCCAGGCTGGCCGAGGAGAGGAATAATAAGTTTCGTAGCTCTTTTGTGGTTTTTGGACAGACTGATTCGCGCTCGAGTGTCAGCAAGACTTCTGAAAAATACGTTTTTGCTTTGTAAAAATAGTAATAAAAAGATTAAATTATTTTTCATTTATTATTGATGTTGGTGGAACTTAGAGTCCTCTTGGACAAATGAGCATTTTTGCCATTAATTTGAGCACTTGGGAGAGTGTTAAATGTGGCTGAAAATCTTACCTTAAAATACCAATTGATCTTAACAGACATGAGTGAGTCTGTTGGCCCTTCCCCCTGCTTCCTGGTCTCTCCAGCTCAAAGAAATCATGAGAACTTTTCCTCTTTTAGGTTATGTCTAAATTTGTGGGGGAAAAAATAGTTTTGATATTGCATAGACCTTTGGGGGAAACAACAAGAGATCTGGGTCAAAAAAGTAGGACGTGCAAGATTTAGAAGCTGTTGAAGTGTATTTATTTGTCCTATATTAGGTTAAAGGAAGTTTGGCAGTGTGTCCTTCAGTCTGCGGTGTGCTGTAAAGGGAAGACAACTGTTAAAGAGTGAATCACCACTAATTTTTGTATGGATGTTCACATTCTTCTCTAGTGCAGAAATTTTTGCCTGGATATTAACTCAAACATGCATTCCTGAGTAAATACTCTTGGAGATAAATTTTAATTAGGAAGTGCTTTGTAAAAATACAGATTTTTGCCATGATGATGGTTGTGAATCTGTAACGTGTTTCCTTTGGGGTTACGTTTGTTCAGATGTAATACTTTTAAAGCAGTGTTAGCACAGATGTGGACGGAGGAAAATGAGGGACCAGTGTTGCCAAACCATCTATTAATGATGACATCAAATAAGTTGTGCTAGAAATGGCTAATGCAGTGGATCTGGGGTTTAGAGCAGCAGGGTCCATACTTGCTGAACAACATGAATATTTTGCTGATTCAGACCTGCTTTTTCACTTTATTTCAAATGCACAACTAAATTTCTCAATCTGGTGTCTTGTTTAGACTGTAAGTATCTAGCACTGTGTAAGATGGGAAAAAAAGTCAGGAATAAGAGACTTCAGTATGTTGAGTTGCAATAAAACTTGAACAAAAATACAATGAAACAGCCTAGAAGGCAGTTTTGGTGAGCTTGATCTGATAGCAGGAACGGATATCTTAATGTAGCTGATTAATAGAAACCAACTTTTTTTTTTTTTTTTAACAGCTTTTGCCATTATAGTAAATATTTGTCACAATTTGAATTGTGAGAAACTTGCTTTGTATTACTGTGACTGTCTTCCAGGGCAGATTGTGAAGGGCCTTGGATTACGTTAGAAATATCAGTGTGTTTATCTTACTGTTGGCAAAGTCCACGTTAGTTGGGTCTTCTGCTGTCTACATGTGCAAGGTTATTTTGATATGGATGAGTTATTCCTAGTTCATCAAGGCCCTTTGTAAGATTCTTTCTTACAGTACATTTAACACACAGTAAATACATTAGTAGTTAAGTTCTAAGAGTCTGTTCCATTAAAACAAAACACCCCCCTGATCGTTGGGTCATCCTGTTAGGGTGCCTGGGCACCACAGCACTCCCAGGGGTATTATTGTCCAGTAAAATAGGTGGGCATTGCTTTTGCCTTAGAAATTAACCCTGTGCTCTCTGTGTGGTTCTGGGGGCTGGCCATGAAAGCACCAAACTCAATATTCCTGTCAGTCTCCAGTGCCTGGGACACAGCTGGAGTCCCATGTTGGAGAGGTGGTGGCTGCTTGTGTGTACTGGGGCACAAAATTCCACTTTTAGAGATCCTGTGTGTACTGACAGAATTGCTAAGAATAACTAAAAAAAAAACTATGAAGGATAAAGGGATGGAAACTTTCAGAGGTAGCCAGGGAAAACACATTCGATGTGTTTTGACTCGCTTTTTGATGCTATGGATGACTTCACACACGAGGCTCGGAGGGTATGTGAAATGCAGTGTCAGACTCCAGCTAAGGGTACGTCCCTTATGTAGGCTGAGGTTCTTTCTCTGTTGTGCCAGCAGCAAGGCTTGTGTACGTTGGACATTGCTGCAGAGCTCCAGAAAGCTCCACTGGTGGTGTTAGAATATGTGAAGTCTTATTTGGCTGCTCGATGTGCCTCCTACTTTCCCAGCTGTGGTTTGTAACTACCTGCTTGCGGAACGGGGTTTTTTCAAGGTGAAAGGAAAGAAATGTGCTGGTTTTAAAAACACACGTTCAGAGATCAGGTTAGTCAGATTTCATTTACGTTGATGTTCCTGTAAGTGCTGTAAATTTGGAACTGCGATGCACTTCCTTGTGCCTCTTGCTGCCTAGTTTTATTTGTTAATCTGGTGCTGTTGGGCCTACTGCTGTTCTGTGTGATTAAAATAACCCCCTAAACTTCCCCCTTCATAATAAAAGACAAATGGTGCAAGATTGTACTGGTTTTTTTCTTTCTGAAATTTACCCTTCCAAGGGTCAGGGTGTCTATGCTCTCTCCTCTGCTTGACTCTGCTTCCTTGTCCATGATGTAGTGTGAATATGGCAGATTAATGTTGTGTACTGGAGTGTTTTGTGTGCATCACTTTATTTTTACCCCTTCGTGAAGCTTTGAGTTTTCTAATCTTTCCCCACTAGTTTTTTTGTTGTTTATTTTTCCCCCGGACTTTCTCCTTTTTGTTATTTTGGACTTTTGCGTTCTCCCCATCTGTTCTTTTGTCAGTCCTTTAGATTAAATTGGTGACTTCTTGTTTCTGTCCTCTGGTTTTCTCTGCTTTCTTCCCATTTCTCCTAGCATTAATTAAGTTTATCTGTAGGGCTTGATCCCAGGTAGCCCTGGAAGGGTTTGGATAGTGCACTCGGGCTGCTGAGGAAGTCTCATTTTGAGGGTTGGCAGCGAGCGGAGGTGAGCGAGGGCTCTGCCTGTGGGCAGATGGGTGGCTGGGACAGGCACACAGGAAACAGAGAGGACAAATTTTGGCAGTGCTTTATTTGATAAAAATAATCTTGGCTTTAGGCACAAAGCATTGATCCAACTCTTGATGAAGTCAGAGGGAGGCTTTGGAGGGAGTTGGTGTGAGCGTTTAGTGCGGACACGAGAAGCTGAGGAAGTCTTGAGCGAAAACCTCAGCGCAAGGTGAGGTTGGCTTTGGGCTCTTCAAAATAAGGGGCTTTATGCAATAAGCTTTTTATCGATGTTGTGACTTAAAATTAGCAAAAAAACAAAGTCAGTCATCCTGAAATCAGTGGCAGCCTTATCTTATTGTTTTTGTTGTGGGTAGTGTTGACAAGTCACATGCCCCATTGTTCTGGGTGAACAAACACCGCTTTGAGGCTGCGAGCTGGGACGTGCGCACAGGCGCCTCTGTCCTGCCCAGCACGGATGAGCGTGTGCAACTGTGACTTTGGAGTTGAAAGGCTGTCTTTAAAGACTTCACAGCTAGAAACTGCTGAAATATACAAACTAATCTCTTACTTGGTGTCTAAGCAGCTTTTTTTTATTTGGTGTCGTCTTGTCCCGAACCTGAGAAAATAAGCGCAAGTGATTAATGCGTCGTAAACTCTCTCCTACCTTGTTGTCCAGTGAAACCTATGGATAGCAGGCTTGTATTCTGGCTCTGAAGCGCGGATGTGCTTGGGACAGAGGGAATGCAAGATGTTCTTTCTCAAAAGTCAGGAAAAGATTTTTACTTGGAAGTCTTTCAGGTGTAAGTCCTTTACCTCAAAGCTGTTGACACTCGAGACGATAATAGTGAACCTCATCTCTACTGAGGTCACAGTTTTGTGGATCACCTCTAAATTACTCTTGCCATGTATAAATCCCTGTAATCAGGATATGTGTAGTGTAACTAAGATGGATGCAATAGAGGCTGGCTGCAGGAGCAGACTTGGCACGTGGAGGCTGTGGATGTAGTCATCCAGTCCTATCTGGGGGAGAATTCCATTGAAATTGCTGTGAGTTTTGCTTAAGGAAGAGCAGAAAGATTAGTCTTCCCTGCACTACAGTGATTTTTTTTTTTGTTATACTGTTGTGTTTAGGACATCTTAATAATGCCAGTGTAGCTCATTGCTTGGTCCAGTATTTTTAATTTGTAGAATAAGTTGAGGGTTGTTTTTTCCTCTTTTTGTCAGCTTGTAGTCTTGCTTTTTCCTCTTTGGAAACTGGTGCTTGAGGTGTGTTTTATACCTAAACAAGAGCATTCACCAAAATGGTCTTGAATTGTAATTGTTCCATAGCAGGTATTAGCAAGATGCTTTCATATGTAATGGCACGAAAGGTGGTAGAAACTTTCAGTCTGGTAGAAATTGTCATAGCCTGATAGAGGCAATTATGGAATTACTTTCTGACTGTAAAGTATTTCTCTGCATTTCCAGAGGCCTCTCTAGCTTTGTGGTGGATTCCCAAGGACACACCTCCAGTCCCCATACCCCAAAATTTTGCTTTTCTGAGTTGACCTAATATATGTGTATGTAACAGATAACTATGTTTACTTTAGTTTGCATCACTGAAGATTTTCTGTCCGCATAATGATTAGGACAGAAAGCTGGTGTCAGGATTATCTGCTATTTCTGCCACTGTGTGACCTTAGCAAATGGATTAACAAATTTACCCATGCACCAGTGATTTAATTCTTAACAGGAGCATTTTCAGACCAGTTCAGTGCCCTGAGAGTTTCTGGTGAAAGGCTGCATGGCCGTGTAAAGTGGCTTTTGTTTTGTTTTTCATCCTCTGCTTCTTTGGAGTTTTCAGTTTAGGCAAGTGCTCCGTTCATTGTTTTTGTGTGTGTCTTTTAGTTTTGTCTTATGTTAGACAAAACATGGTTCTTCGCATTGGAAATATTTTCTGATAGTGCCAGTACATGTTGAAATCAAGCTACTTGGTTCATAAAGTTGGGCATATTTGCGTCCTTAGTAACGAGGCAGTGCCACCTTATATGAAGTTTTAAGACGCCTCTGCTTTTTCTGGACCCTGGCAGCTCTTCGGGGTTGAGGAAAGGCAGAATTTTTGTGGTGGAACCACTTGAGGAATGGGTTTTGGAGCACAGCTACTCAAGCAGCCACTTGACTCAGCAGTGGGGGTGGGAAGGGAGGTGGTGGGACCCTTAAGCTGACCCTGTTCTTGATGGAGCAAAAAATGCAAAAAAGTTTCTATTGACTCCTCTACTGTGCTGATAAAGTGGCTTATTGCTCCTAAAAACATCATCTCTGGAAGGATGTGTTAAAGCCAACAGCTATTTCGGGAGCGGGATGTGTGTATTAAAATCCAGGTAGTTTTGCTGAACCAGTTTGCAGCATGACCCCGCAAACTGCTGCGTTGTTACTGTAAAGGTTGGAGGTAAACTTTAGCTTAACAGAGGTGTGAACGTGTCTTAACTTAGGTGAGGGTGGGCCGTGAACTTCTTATCTCAGCTTTGCTATCAGACAGAATCTTCCCAGGCTGCAGTGGGGTGGCTGATAGCTCAGCCAGTCTGACACCAGCCAGCAGGGATCTCATGACTCAAACCGTCTGGCTGCTTGGGTTTGTCCATGTATAAAATAAAAATAAATGGTGACACGGTGGCATGGTCTTTGTCACGTGCTTCCGATTTCATTTGGGCGAGTCTTTCTTTATAACTTCCTAAATGACCCTTGTTTATAAGTTAAACGAATGTACAAGCTTATATAGAAATCTTTTTTTAATGCCCTTTGCTGGGAGCCTGGAGTGGTGTTTTCCTTGTCTGAGGACGTTGCTTTCAGGTGAGCTTCAGTACTGGTGTATCCTAAAACACGCCTTGGTCCTGGCTGTCACAGCTGTGCTTGTGACACTGATTAGCACCTACTCCCTGTTGTGGCTGTTTGGCTATTTTTCACCTGCTGGGAAATGAAATTTTTGGGAGAGTTTTAATTTTGGGGAATCTCTTAAGTTTGGGAATAGTACTTAGTATTATGTGTAAAGTTTGGGTTTTCCTATTGTAAATCATAATTTTATATGGTGACTTTTCTTATTTTCACCATACTCTGCTCTGAGAAGTATCCTCTGGTTAATTTGAAAAGAAAGTCCTGCCAGCACTTTAATAAATCCCTTAAACTTTACAAAAATGTATTTACACTTGCTGGCAGCATGGCTTGAAGTTAAAAGTGGGAATTTACAGTATGTTCACATTTTTGTTTGGAATGACTCCAGAAAGAAAGTGTTTAATTCCTCTTTAGTGTAATATATATCTATATATCAGCAGATATAGCTGTTGGTGTAGTCAAGCCCTAATTGTTTAAAAATTATCACTTTTAAGTGTGATCCTTGTGTATATTTAGAACAGCTGATTGAAGCCCTTTCTTAGTTGAACCGTTTTGTCGTGTTCTGAGGCAGTTTATGTGTTCTTTGTAAGAAATATATTATCACACCATGGAAGTCAATTCAGGTTCTCTGGAAATGATCCAACCTTCAGGAAAGAAAAATATTAGTGCGCATGTTGAAGGAAAGGGCTTCCCTTTATTTCGGAATTTGCTTGTCATGTGTAGCAAATAAGCCATTTTCAGATGCATTAAGGCTCTGTGAAACTAATTTTCAGGGCTGACAGTTTTCTAGTCCCGGGTTAAGCAAAAAGATTTAAATTTAATGTTTCCAGTTTTTTTGTTTTAAATAGCAGGGTATCTGAGCATTTGCTCAGTTATAATTTGAGTGCCATGCGTGTTTCAGGAGAACAGAAAAATGAACTGTTTGAAATGATGGTGACGATGGGGTAGCGTTTTTTAGCCAGTCATTTGTCTCAAGAGTCTGAAATGTTTTGTTGCCAGTTTAAATGTTGGAATTTACGGAAGTGGCCTTTGCTTGTAAGTCTTAAATATTTGCAATGCGTTGTTTATTTGGTTTATGAAGTTTTGTGCTGTTTGAACGCTGGTTTTTGTTTTAACTATGAGTTTTGGCAAAGCACGTTCTAGCATATGTAGTCAGTCATAAACAAACCAGAGGCCACTAATGATTTAGTCCTGTGGCTATATCAAAGTGTATGGGGTTAAAGTTAAAGCTGGATGTGCATGTGTATTTTGGATCTGTGCTCCACTGAGACCTTCAAGATGCTCATGTAAAAATTCTGTGCCTTCTGTCATTACAGCAGTGACTATTTCAAGTTTTTATGACTTTAATCTTTTAATTGAGGAGGGGTTTGCAGGTTTCTAGGCCTGGTTTGTGGCTGAAGACCAGCACTGCACATACAAACCTGTCTTGACTTGGGTGCCCGCTCTCCAGAGCAAGTGGAGCTTCAGTGATTTTTTGCAGGATTTAGTGAGCTTCCCTGGAGAGGGCAGGGATTTGGCAGCAGGCTGCCCTCCAGTAGCTGTGTGCTCTTGGAAGTTACGCAAGCTGGGCCATTTAGCAATCGGTTTCTGAGGGCTGCAGACAGGCTACAGGAGGGTGGAGACGAGGTGCAGCCAAGAGGAGCCCCAGAATCAACGACTCTTCTCTCAAGGCTGCTCAAAGGCTTGTGCTGAGGCGCTGGGTCAGGGTGTCACCCCACAGGACAGTCCAGATGGCCAGTCGGGGGTCAACAGGGGAAGAGATGGGAGCCTTCCCCCAGACAGAAGGGTTAACCATGCTGTGCTTGAGCACAGCCCTTCTCCAGGGGAGTGCCACCCTCCTGTGCCCAGCTGGGACCTGCCCTTCATTCCCTCCTCTTCTCTCTTAGCTACCAAACCGATGGCATTTTTCCTGCACCTGTCCAGAGCACTTCTCTCAGTGTTGCTTCTGAACCAAGCGCCATCTTTGCCCCCCTGTCATACAACTGCATTTTAAAACTTATTATTTTTTAAAAATATTTGCACATATTTCAGTTTATTTTCCTCATTTAGGCTTTTAACGTCTTAGTGACTCAAAACCTCAACTGGCTTTGTTTGGAACTCTTTCTTCCTCAGGCAGAAGTCAGACCCGAAGTGTATTTTTCTAAAGTTTCTGAAGGAAAAGCTCTGTGGTAGCATTTCTGAGTTGTTGAGATTAGCTCTGAATTTCCAGATAATGTAATTTTCTTTTTTAAAAGAGCTCCCCTCCCCCCTCCCCGGCAAGCCCTAAAGTATTCTTTGTGTGAATGTACTATATGATCTCTAATTATATGATCACATACCATTCCACAAATAGTGCAATACAATAGCATAGAATTATTCCTAGGATCTTGTAGAGGTCTATTCACCAGACTACCTTAAACCCTGAGCTTGCAATTTGTTTTGTGTAAATCGACTCCCTCGCCTCCCAGAAGCCGTGTTTACTGTAGCTCTGCCTTAAAGCCCAGGTTCAGAGCTTGTTATGGAATCAGGGTTTGGGATGTCAGCCTTGAAAGTTGCCTTTTAACTGCTCTTATACAGCGTATGCATGTTAAGTAGGATAGCAGAATAACAGTGAAATTGCTCACCTAGGTCTGCAGATGAATTACCATAATTAACTGCTTCTTCCCATGAATTGCACCTAACGAGGGCTGTGCTGTTGGCTGAAAATAAATTGCATAATGCATTGCTGTTGACTAAATTATTTACATACCTCAGAGAGGAGATGGTATAAAGAGGCTGCAGAATAAGTGCTGGACCATTATGAGAAAGAAATGGGGGGAGGGAATCACAGCTAGAACATGGTGTAGCCTGCCTTCTCCTGGGTCACCGAGGAGCTCTGTGTCCTGTTTGCAATACAGTGTGTGCCTCCATGGTTACATATTTATCACATTGCATTGCATAATGTATGTGTGGAGAAAGCAGAGTTAGATGTGTGCACACAGCCTTGGGCCTGCTCTTAAGAAGAGTGTGTCTTTGTGATTATAAATTGCTAAAAGTGACTTTTTTTCTCCCCCCCTCCGTGTAACTGGCCCCAAAATATACGAAGTCAGAAGCAGAATGTGGCTTAACAAAATCAATTATAAACCGAGCTGGAGAATTTTTGAAATGCTTGCTGTTCTGTGTTTGTTTGTGAAGCGTCTTTTGTGTGCCTGTTGTGAGGTGGTTCAGCATTTGTGGGCTATATTCATGGCCTGTTTTTTCTTAGCTTCCTGTTTAGCTAAGGAGTGTTTTAAAAGAGCTGTATTTTCATCTGCTATCCTATTTTTGTGCCGTGGAATCCTCTGCAGCTCTATTTGTTGATACTTATTAGAAAAGATGGCTTCACTGTATAGAGATTACTTACACTACTTTACCAGAGGAGTCAGACAATAAATATATGTGTGAGCTGCTCCACACACAAGCACTGGCAACACCATATAACTGCAATAATAAATATGAGCTCAAGCAGAGGTGGCGATTTGTGTTAAGAATTTTCCAAAATAAGGCTTGTCACAGCTTGTGTTTTCCATGGGCAAAAGCCGGTCTGGAATCGCAGATCTTGATTGCTGCTTTTTCTTTGGGTTTGCTTTTTTCTGGGGACTTTGTTTTGGGCCTAATCTTGGCAGTCATTGACAAAACTTGAAAATACTTTTTGTTCCTGCGTGTAGGGATGTCCGTCCCTGTGCCCCCATCACAGAGGTGGTGGTTTGGGATGGACAAGGAAGCTGCAAGTGGGGTCACGGCCCATACAGAAACTGACTTGTTTACGTGATCACTTCTGGTTATGATCCCAGTGGAAATGGAAATGTGGTTTGGGGGAGGGGGGGGAAGCTTTGTAAAAACAACTAAGCTTGGGAAATTGGATCACATTTATTTTTTTATAAGTAGGCCAAAACATTTCACGATAAGGCTGGTATTGAGTAGGCTCCCTCTTCTTGCCAGACTAGCTGGAATAGCTCAGCTGTTGCGATAACAGCAACAAGAAAAACGAGTCAGTTGTTTTTTTTACCTGTTAAAAATTTTTCTTGAAAAGCTTTATTTCCTGTTTGACATCATGTGCTTGAAGTTTGGCAAAGTTGTGACCTTTGTGTCAGCAAGGGATATTTTTGGTTTTGTTTTGGGTTTCTTTTGTTGGTTTTTTTTTTTCTTTTAATGTTGGTGGGGCTGTTCCGTAAAACATAAATCTGATATTTTGCAGTTCTAATATAATAGGCTGTTTAGGCGAGTGAACCACTTACTGTGGAGAGGTTGTGTGTAATATTATCAATAAGCCTTAAGTGACAAAATAGTATTATTTGATATGTAAGCAAAAGGGTGAAGACAGCAGAGTAATCTTTGGAACAAAATGCATTAATCTCCATCCAACATTTGTGACATACCTAACAAGTTATGACAAAACATTTTTAACGAATGTTTTTCTCCAGAATTTCAGAATATTTTCACTTTGTTGCACAACATACTTTGTAGTGATGGGTGATTAACAGTGGTGTAAATACGTCCTGTGCAAAGAAGTGCCGCAGAGGGAAAAACTGGGTGGTGTGTGTTTTGTTTTTTTTAAATATTATTTTGTCTGCCTTATTTATGTTTTTAGAGAGGGTAACGGTAACAAAGTGGAGTTTTACATGGAAAAAGTTGTGAGATTGCAGTGTTCCTGGCTAGTACAGTCCTTCACATAAATGGTGAACCCTGAAGGCACTGCTGAAGGACAGGGCCTTTCCTGCTGTCCTTCTGCTGGTGTTTGTCACTGAACTTCCGAGCTGTCATGTAGGAGAGAGGGGTGATCAGAAAGGACAGCAGAGACCTTGGAAATGCTCTGCCAGAACCTGAAATATGAACTGGGGCGTTGTGAATGCGTATTTCCCATTTGAGGACTGGAAGAAGAGACCAGGGCCTTAAGAGCATAGAGGAGGGGGAGCAGAAGCAGTAATTGTGCTTCTCGCTCTTCTCTTTTGAGCACCGATCATATGAAGGCATAAATTCAGTGCGCTGCTTTGGCTTGGTAGGAACTTCACCAGCTTCCTAGCTCTGTCTGTCACTTCAGTACCTGTGGCACCACTGTCTTCAAATTTGTTTGGCTTTCTGGTTGGTTGGGTGGAGTTTTTTGTGCGTTACAGAAAGGTCACGGAGGGAATAAATGAAGAAAAATTTGTGCAAAGCCTTGGGGCAGTGAGAACCTGTTAAGAAGTATGAGTAGAAGGGGCAAGACTTTAAACTTAGGGTATAACTATGGGTATGGAACAATTGTAAATCTGCAGGTGAGAAAATATTCTACTTTGCATCAGGCTTTCCAAGTCCCAGTTGAGCACGGATGGAATTTGTCCTGGCTAACATCTGTTCCTTTCTGGAGTAATTGGCTTTAGAGGAAGGCATGAAACTTTAATATGATTTCTATTTAGCTCAATCTATCTCTTTCTTGGTATTTTCAAAACATATTTTATTTTATTAGATTCAAAAATACAGGTTACCTATACAAGCTGCTGGCTCCTTACATAAGTAATCATATGATAAATACAATCAGATTGAACTTCAGCAATATTGAAACCACTTCCATAGGAAGTTGGCTGACTGCCCAGGCATCTGACGTCATTGTAGGAACCACACACTCGGTCTTGGACGAATGTCTTTGGCACAGCCCTGTGAAAGTCACTGGGGTTGGGATGTGGGAGGAAATAAGCTCTGAAGTCCGAGTGTCTTACGCCTGGTGCTATCTCCCTCCCCTCGGATACCTTCCTGCCAGCCTCTGAGTGTCCGTGCTGTCTGCAGGCGCGGGGAGGAGGAGGAGGAGCTCCAATCCTTGGCCATTAAAACGTTCCTCCGTGTGTAGCGACGAGTTTCCACTCAGCCTTCCAGACTCCTGCGACGTGGTGTAATAATGTGGGATAAGGACTCGGTTGTGGCCAACGTAATTCTTGGTAAACAGAGAGGAGGAATGATGTCTCATTAAAAAATGTAGTGTGGCAATAGGAAAATCATGTTTATTACCAGTTCTAGAGTTGTATAAATAGAGATGGGAGACATCTGCTGAGCGTTGCTGTAGTAGGAATACTGAAATCACATTTACTCGAGTTAATAAACCCCAGAGCTAGGAAGGAAAGTAATGGAGCCAGGGGTAGAAGCAAGGCAGATAAAATGAGCAGTGGCAACGGAATGATGGGAGAGGTTTTGAATTTATTTTCATGACAGTGTAGTTGTATATAGCTGAATATAACAATGTTCAACCTTTTAGGATTTTGTCTCCTCATATTTGTTGAAAGGGCAGGACAGAGTAAATATAACTGTGGAACTCCTTGCACCAGGTCATTAATTACACTTTTTTTTTAAGGTAATGAGTGTGTATTGAACTGGTGGAAGTGAGAACTGCATCTGTAGAGCAACTGTTGTCCCAGCAGTGGGGAGCTCAGTGTGCTCTAGGGACAGTTGTAGGGGGATTCCCAAATTTTAGAAGGTTTTTGTCTCTTTACACACCTGCAGGATTTGGCCTTGAAAGATTGTTAATACTTATTGTAGAGTGGGAGTTGGGTTTTTTGGTGGCCTTTTGTTTCGAATTTTTTTTTTTAACAGTGAATGTATCTCAATAAAATTCTGAAACTGAGAAAAGAACACTGTGTAGTGCAGTTCTAAGCTACTAAGGAACAGAGTCACAGTCTAGATTTAAATTCAAAAGCAAAAGTAATTTATTGCCTGTTACACATGAGCAAAGAAAATCCCAATATTTTGAAGAATGTTTTGAAACTACTTTCACTGGAAAATGTAGACAGAAATCTCTCAAAATTGGTCACTGGCTACCTAAGCAAGTTAATTGTGTCCCCTGTGTGACCAGGTTCTTGCAGGATCACTGGTTTTACCTATTGGAGCAAGAATAAAATATAAGGTGCAAATGCCGCATAGTGTAGTTCCACAAATAGTGCCAGTATTTCTCCTTTTAATAAGGAAGTTGGTTGAAATGACAAGAAATTTAGAAATTACATCAGGCATTTTTCAGGGTGGTTTGATAGAGCTCTTATCACTGTTTTGTTTGTTTGGGGGTTTTTTTGCTTGTTTTTTTGTTAGGTGGACCTAACTGTGGCAGTTTCACATGTCTTATCCTCAGTCTATACTGCTCAATGTTTATCTGCTGCATTTGTCCCTTGAAATTTGCAAGTTATTCTGTTGACCAGCACTTCTCTTTCATCTCACGAATTTGTATTCAGGATTTTTTGTTTGTTTAGCAAAAAAAAACACCATAAAAAAATGCTGTGCTGTTTTCCACTCCTCTTTATCACCTGAGCGGAATTGGTTCTGATGGCAGCAGTGTCCCTTCCCCCTCCTGTGTTGGCTTTCCTCAATAAAAACACATTCTTCATCCATTTCCAGTTTAACAACCAGCTCCCTAAACACATTCAGCTTTATCCCAGTCTGACACCAACCCAGATTCTCTGTGGAGCATCCACCAATTTCTATGTTCTGACCCTACTGTTAGTATGATGATTTTCTTTAAGGTTATTTTTAGAAATTTTATAATAAAAATCAATTGAGAACATCTCAGGAGGAGCAGGGCAAGACTTTTTTTGATCCCTGAATCATTCTAATTTGAACCTTTTTTTTTCTTTTTTTTTTTTCCCCAAAAGATACATTTTTTGCAATGTGTATTTTGAGGTGGAAAAATGTAACATTTTGAATGTTGTCCAAACAGACCCAAAAACTCAAGTGACTTTCTGACTTCAGGCTGGATATGCTTTCATGTTCTGTGGACACCCGTGGGTGTAAATGAAATAGTTGCACTTTGCTTAATTTGAATGGTGGAAATTATTGTAGTATTTAGTGAACCAGTACGATTACTGTAGTAGGGTGGCATGGGAAGACTGAGGGACTTCATTATTTATGGGGCAGTTTTTATTTTGTGGTTCGTTATGCTGACTTAATATTAATTCACTGTGAGATTCCTATAAAATTACTCTGTATGAAATGGTATTTATTTTGCCTTTTAATAAAAACAGCACAACTCCTATGATAGGCATGAAAATAATAGAAATAAATTATATGCAAATAATTATTTAAATGCAATTGAAATGCCTGGACCCCCATCAGTCTCCCTAAGTGAAGTCCTTGTAATGGTGTTTTCCAGCTCCATTTACCCTTGTCCTGCTCTCAGGTTGTTCTGTGTGAAGTTTAGCGGGAACTTGGGTCAACTGGAGCAAACCTTTGCGTTAGAAACATGACCTGGATTGTCTTTCTGGTAATGCCATGGCAAGGAGTTTAGGAACACCTAGACAGTGCTGTTCCCATTGCTGCCTGGATTTAAGGTCTCAGAGGGCTTAAGTCTGTAATTCTGCTGGGGTCAGAAAGGTGATGGACTCCTCATCCGTGTCAGGCCGCCTCTCCAGCCCCTGTGCTCAGTGAAGAGGATGCCAAAATCAGGGTGCTGAGGTGAGGTTTGAGTTACACACTGAACTCCCACTGGGATTTTGATACACAGAGAAGTAAGGAAAGCTCTTTAGGATGCTTCTTGAGGTGAGACATTAAGCTATAACCAGATCTGTGCCTTTCTCGGGTGTCTCCAGGTCCAGTTTCCTCACAACGCTATGTTTTCAGAAGCTCAGAATAATGCCTTGTTCTCAACTGATACTAATCATATTGCATGTGTTGAAATGTGGATCTGACTGTGACCCAGAACAATTTAAAATCAGACTTCACGTCTTATGAAAATAAGTGGCTCCCAGAGGAGAAAGGACTTCTGTTTTCACTTACTGCTTGTGATGGCGAGCTGTGCTTCATAGCTTGAGATGTCCCATCTTGCACTGCCTTCCTCCGTGTCCCAGTTCATGCTGACAATGGGATTGGCGTTGATCCCAGCCTTTACTGGGAGAAGATCTTGTAATGGTTTGGGTGGCTTGTGGACAGATCTGATAAGAGACAATTTCTGATGTTTCATCAGCGGGTCAGGCAGCAATTGACAGAAATACAACTGGCATACATTTGAAGCATGGAGAGGGAAGGTATCATTGAAGGGAAGACAGCCCATGGGAAGAATTAAACTGGCTTTGGGAACAGCCCTGGAGCAGGAAGCTATTGAAGTAAAGGCTGTGAAGATTGATCTTTTGGGGGTTATTGCTGGAGGGTGTGTGAAACATTTTGCTTTCATTAAAATAAATTGTATTTGAGTGTTTTCTTACTGGTACCTTATCTCTGTACCACAATTGAAGGAAGTTACTTTTTGTCCTTTTGGATTGCAGTGGGTGTGTCTGTTTTTAGCCAGGTTTGGGGGGTTTTTACTTGGGAATGAAAGGTCTAGGATGGTTACTTAAGTACCAGGTTTCAAACTGGGAATGGAAAGATAGATTCTCAGCACTGTGTGTATTCACAGTGGACTCATCTGAGAACAACATTTAATGGTTTAATTGAAAACTGTTGAGAGCTACGGGAATATTTGCTTAAATTAATTCACCTCATTAATTTCTAGATGACATTGGGTAGCATGGGTGTACTACCCTGTAGTTCCATCTTTAGGCATGGACAAGTGGATTTTTGAAGCGTGGTCTTCCCTATCAGAGGCAGTGTGTAAGATTGGTTGCCCATTTGTCAGAATTTTGGACAGTCTGTGAGACAAAGTTGCTGTTGTAGAGCGGTCTGTTTCTAGAACACATTCTGGAGACAGTAAATTGTGGTGGCGATTTCTGTTTATATTTTGAGGGCTTTCTCATTGCCCTCATCCTTGTTGAGCTGGACAAAATGGTTACATTTTAATGCAAAAAATGTAATCCTTTTTGATAGCTGATGCATTGCATTATTCAACAGCAGCCTCCAACAGTTAAATGTAGTATTGACAGTCGCAGTGCCACCCTTCAATATATTGAAGATTAAAATACGCGTGTGTGTTTGTGGGAGAGCTTTTCTGGTGCTTTGTATTTGATACATCATCGCCTATTTGTCATTCATCTGTCTAGTTTCAGACCCACCCACATCACACCTGTGATCCTGCAGAGAACCTGTGGTCAGAGTTATACTTCTGTGCAAAGGCAAGCGGTTTTTGGTGGTCTTCCCCTAAAAAGTGTGAAACAAGCTGCATGGAAGTCAGGGCAGATTCAGAGCCTGCAGTTTGATCTTGTGTTATCCTGGTCACCTGCCATGGCAGTTTGGTCTCCCCTTCATTTAGAGTATTTCTCTACTTTATTCTTTCATTTAGGAATTTTGGGTTTTTATGACACTGTGAAAGCAAAATCTCAGGAGACCAAGCTGAATGGCTGCAGTTATTTGAGGAAAATTCAGAATGGGATTTACCTTCTTTTCTCAGCAAGCAAGAACACAAGAATTAATACAGATTAAGACCAGATTTCTCCTCCTTTATTGTCATCTTGTTAATTATAACTTTCAGTTATGGCTTGGGGGGGAGAGGGTGTGTCAGTTTACCCAATGAATTAAGAGGAGTAGCGGGTGGAGAATGTGGTAATGAGGAGAGACAATGAATTTTTGAGTAGTTCAGTCCAGCACATGAAGTGATGTGTTTTATATGGAGGGGACTGAATTAGTTTTCCTTGCTTGTGACGTTGTTTTTGGACTGTCTTGTGCAGCACTTTGTGGTTAGATTTGGGGCAGGATGTGTTCTTGATCAGTGATGACTTTCTGTTGAACTTTATTGAGCTGTGTGTTCCTGGAAATGATAAGATTTGAGTGGCACTGGGAGATTCTGGTGTTTGTTGTGCCGAGCAACATCTGTAGACAGCTGTATGGTTTCAGAGGGCAAGGCAGGTATTTTAGAACCCCAAATCTCTATATGACACTTGAGGCTTCCAACAACAGTTGCCCTTAGTACATGGCCAAATGGAGAATGACAATCCCATCTGCATTCTCAGTCCTGTTTTCAGTCTGATGTGGAGACTTAGCAAAGTTACCTAAACTACCTAAAAACCCAAACAAGACAAGCCTTAGGTCAGAGCTCCCATGTAAATGCTGATGGGTGTATTACTTTGTATTTGTGCTTTTTGATTGTCTTTTTTCCATGAAATCAGCAAGGGCATGACGTGATTGATATGCTGCCTTTGGAGGAGTTGTAGTGTCTGATCAAACCTGGTGTGTGCCAGATCACAGCTGCTCCTTTTGGCCTTTTTTTTGATGCCAATTCAATCTAGAAACGTAATTTTATACCAGTTTCTCCTTTGTATGGTGGTTTGCTGTGGTGTTCCATGTTCTCCTGAAGGAGCCCCTCACATTTTTCAACTGGAGTCCTTGGTGTGGGTGCAGAGAGAAGATGGGGAAAGGTTCACATTTGTGGCCAAAAACCCCCAAACCCTTGCAATACAAGAAACAGTATTTGGCACTGTAAAAATTTCAAATTACTGCAGTGCAAAGTGTGAGGAGAAACGGCCCATGGTAACCAGTACTGGAATAAGACTTATTTCTCCAGTATCCTTCTCTAGCCTTTCAGTCTTCAGACATGAAAGGAAAAAGCGTGTTGAAGTTTGTCCTTGCAGTACCACTGCGGTGGCCCAATCTACTGCTGTGGGTTTGTGTTGTTCACGAGGGTGCTGGCTGAGGTGTGTTTTATGGCCACAACTGTGGGCCGTGTACACCAGGTACAGTTCCTTTGTGTTCTGACCGTCCTGGTGCTCCGTGGTCTCAGGCTCTTAAAATTCCAGGCTGCTGAGAATTTATCTGGTGTCCTCTGAAACTTCCACCAGCTGAAACAACTTCCATCAAACTTGCTTAATAAAGAAATGAACTCCGCAATGTCTTCTGGATGTGAACTTCTCACATAGGAGTGTGCAGTTCAGGTAATTCTAAAGAAATGAAGGTTACTTTATGTGAGTGGCAGACTCTTACATCTCCATATGATTTCCTCATTGGATCCCCTGTTGGCAATTCACAATCTGTCCTTCAGGCTTGCACTTACTGGGCAAGTGCTCACTGCATTTTCTCCTCCTAACTACCACAGGTGCTTATTTGCTCCTCTCTGGCCTGTGGCGCTTACAGGTTTGCCTCTGGAGTGAGGAAATGAGGAGTCATTAAACTAGAGGAAACTCGAAAATAGCTTGCTTCAGGCACCTTATTGCAAGGTTGTTTAGTGTTATTCTTTTTTCTGAACAGCAGAACAAAGCCACAACAGTTCAAATGTTTCAAAAGCCTTTTCTTCACTGCTGTGACTTGTTTATTTCTTTTTGTAATTTTTTTTTCCTCCCCTAGTGTTATATTATGCAATTTTTGGGCTGCTACCTTACCACAGCTACTGCTTTAGTGAAGATGAAAATAGTAACTTGAGTAATGCCTTATGCCAGGGATGGCACTGACACCTTCACAGGGAGCAGTGTGTTATCAGTGGTGTCTGCAAGGGCTGTTCTTGCTGCTGATGGCATGGCTGGGAAGCAAACTCTGTCCAGTTAAGGAGCAGGGAGAGCCAAACACCCTGTGCCTGGTGAGCAGCTCTCGGCATCACGGGAGCTTGAGGTGATTCCCACATGGTGATGTCTGGTGATGTTGGAGCTGAGGAGTGGTTGATGGCGAGGGGACTCTGCTTGGGGCTTCAAGGCTGGGCTGGGGAGGGAGAAGAAAGTGTCACCACCTTGAGGGGGAAGGGGAGGGGAAGAAGCCAGGAGATATCAGGCATAATTTGAGAACAAAGGAGATGGCAGGAAAGGCTTGGGAGAAAAAATGGCTGGAAAGTGTCAAGGCAGTAGACAGAGGTGGCAGAGGGTGAGTAGCTGGCAGAGGAGAAGCTTGTTTCAAAATGACTGGGACCATTTGGTTTATGTTAACACGTTCAACTTCACAGTTTGGGAGGAGTGCAAATAAACTAGGTCATCTCATGAAAGCCTTGTTAAGAGAAACATGAAAAAAATGGCTAAGTGTAGTAAGAGAAACTATGGGAAACGTCAAAGATAAAATTGTTTGAATGATTTTATAATTTTTAAAATGATTATTTTTATTGGATGTGTAATGTTAACTTAGTGAGGCAGCGTGGATTTTATTTTCCCTGCTGCTATAGTTAATGATTATCTTGCTTCTTTTGGAGGCTGAAAAATAACAGTGGTCGAGCGTGGCTGGGGCTTTGGAAATATCTGTGACTCAGTAGGCAGTGGTTCTGTAAACAGATGCAAGACATCTTGGAGAAGGATATAAAATTATTTAACCATAAAGCAGTGAAACTATAGAACCTTTCAGTGTGTTCACTGAAGTTCTTACAGGTTCTGCCTCAAAGGAAATAAGACCACTGCTAGAGAATCTCATTAATTTATGTCTCTGTCAGCTTCAAATATGTACCAAAAATCTATTTCCTGACTTAAAAATATGAATTTATTAGGACACTACTGCTGTGCTGTGGGTATCATGGGGAAGTTACTCATCTAGTGAATTAATGGAGGCATGTGTGTTGAAGTTCCTTACACAGCCATTCCCTTTTGCTGCCTATAGCAGGAACTGATCACTTTTTTCCTGCTGTTGCAGAATAAGGAATTGGACCAGAGGCAGATTAGGCTCTAACAACAGTTGTGTTAGAGCTGCTACCCCAGTGCAGGGGAACCAGGTCTGTGGCTTCCCTGCAGGTTTGTGGTTCGTCACAGCCACCTCGTCATCCTCAGTGAAGTTCAGCCCTTGAGAGGAAATCTAATTCATTTTTCACGGTAGTGAGATGAGGTGTGGAGGCTGAATAACCAGAGCAGCTGGGGGAAAGATTTGGTAATCCTCAGTATCCCTTGCTGTCCTTTCCCTTCTGCTGCCATGGGTGATAGGGAACATCTCTCTTTTCCTGGCAGCAGAGATTAGTAGTGCTGACAACTTTCTTTGTACACTGGACTCAGCATCGAATGTCCTTGAGGTAGAACAATTCCAGAAGCCTGTCCTGCTAATGAGAAAACAAACTGATTGCTTTTTAAGTCTTTGCTGGAAACTCAGTGAAGTGTCTGCTTGGGTTCACAAGTCGGGTCATCCCCACAGTCAGAATCAGCAGTGGAAAAGTTTCATTAAACAGTCGAGTAGTCTCCAGTTCGTGTGTCAGGAACCCATTAACAGCTGAGGGAGGTGATGGGAGAGGTTTGTAAATTGGGGAGCACTGTGGTGAAGGTAATCAGGGAGCGATTTTTGTGACTCTTAACACAAAGACTAAAGGCATCAAATGAAAGTAAAAAGTGACATCCAAAATAAACAACAGTTAGGTATCTTTTTCCTAGAATATTCCCACAGAATTCTTTGCCTCAGAACACAGTAATGCTAAAAGTTTATGTGAATTCAGAAAGCCATTATATATTCATGGAATAAAAAATCACCTGGAGCTGTTGAAAATGCAGTGTTTGAGCTAACATGGAAAAGGAGACTTTTGAAAAGGGTTTGAAAGGAGACTTGTGAATTTGGGAGCAGCTCTCATAATGAGCATTGCGTGAGAAAGCATGCTCATGCTCATCAGAAAATACATCAAGTGCATCATTAGCCATTTGGAGGGAGCTGAAGTTGGCTCTTTGGTACCAAATCAGTGATAAGCAAAGTGCAAAGGCCTTTCTTGGCTGTTAAGAGAAACCTGATGTGATATGTTTGAAGGTGAAGCTGGGTAAGGAGTACAAAGAGATGTGGCAAGACAAAAGCCAATCGTCTCTTCAGAAGGATTTTAAGTGGATATGAGTGGGGCAAGCTTGCTTTTGCCAGGACCAGCTGACAAGGTCGGGTGTGAGGTATTGAAGAACTTCCCTTGTACAGATGGACGGAATAGGCCACATTTTACAAGTGCTAGGCAGAAAGAATTGCAAAATTTAGATATGAAGTAATTAAATCTATAGTTTATAGAAAGATAGAGGCATATAGACCTATAAAAAAGTATGTTTGAGCAGCACTTTGCATCTTGTACGTGTATGTACTTGAGTGTTTTGGAGATGTACAGTCACAGTCTCTAAGCCTACAGAAACACTTTCAAAATAAGAATACCTTTGCTTTTTATTGCTGCTCAGTTAAAGTATAAGGAGCCCTGGAATGCACACTGAGACTTCCAGAAGTAAAATGGTCTTGCTTTTCTTTGTGATTATTTAAGGAGTAGATGCACTGATTCCAGAGGCTTGGTTAAAGGATTCTTTGAAGAGCAGTGGAAATGGAATGATAGGGTATGTCAGCCTTCCAGCTAATATTCAAACTGTATCCTTTAATTAATCCTTTTTTCTTCCAAAGTGATCATTACATGAGATTGTGGTTACTCTAATGCAAAGACTAAAGGCATCACATGAAAATAGAAAGTGGTGTCCAAAATAAACAGGTATTTTTCCTAGAATATTCCTGGAATCTGCCAAGTATTGCTCAGATATGTCATATGGTCTTTTTTTAAACCTTAATTTGTGAATGTTTGTGACATTTTTTTCATTTTCTTACTGTGGGAAGAATTTTTTACTAAGCAGATATTTAGCTAAAGAGAGGAACTTTACAGGTATTTCAAAATCCTAGGAGCACTATAAACATCATCCTGCCAAATTAAACCTACTTTAACCCTCAGAATGTGGTTAAAGAAATTCCTTCTAACAACTATGAACTTGATTCTTTTTATCTACATAAATGTTCAATTAGAAGCCTTTTGCTCATAAAATTAAAATATGCCACTTAGTTCAGCATCCGTGAGTGGTAGAATGTTACATCTCCGAATATTAGCAAAGTGGGATGGGTTGAAGACAGTGCTGCTGTACAAACTTGAGGAGACAGTCATGTTAAAGCTTCTTGCCTCTTTTTCTTCCCCCCCAGCTGCTCACAGTTTAACCTCCAGCTTTCCTCTCCTGTGCAGCTGCTGTTCTTTTTCCTGGAAAAAGATAACTTTGAGGGAACATTGGTTACAGTGTGGGTGCACGTGCTTAGCAACCCCAGCATTTGGGGGAAATGAAGCTGGGCTCCATATGCCCCCAGCATGCTTTGTTTTCCGTGTTTCAAAAATGTGCTGCTGCATAAAATATTTAAAAGTGTTTGTGCAAATATACATATATATCAAATACAGTGTTTATACGAACATGCTTCTTGGGTAGATTTGCTTTGGTTTGGGTTAGAAGTAGCAATTATGTGCTCACAAATTGCCTATTACATATGCCCAGTATACAGTTTTTTGCAGTGAATTTGTAACAGTTTGCTCAGTTCCAAGCCCGTGTGAGCATGCGCTGCCTCCCCAGCTCGTTCTGGCTTTCGCGTGCGGAAACAAATTAATTTGGCTCTGCGTGGTAAGTGCTGTATTAATGAAAACTCAAATAGTCACATGTATTTATGGGACTTTGCAGTTGCTTGACTTTTAAGATGCTTGATAACGAATTAGAATTAAATACAAACTCAAGGAGCTCCTTTGGCAAATAAGCAAAGATGCTCGTTGCACTCATCATGCAGCGCTTTTTCATGCACGTAGTATTTACTTTAGCAGCATGCACTGTAGAATGTGCCCCTTAAAGTACCAATTGTGCCTTAATTATAGACACAGGAGTCACAATTTTAAGTTGTTTTTGCTGAAGGCTCTGTGCTGGCTCTCCCTGAAAACAAAGGGCATGTTTTGGGAACAAAAAAAATCTGCAACCAGCAGTACCTGCTGGACATGGAGGTGGGCTACTTTATTTTATAAAAGAACAGCCAAAGCTGTGTTATTAAGGTTTCAAAGCCAAATATTCTAAAGGCAGTGAATAGACAGAATAAACCATTATAGGACCAAGATATTCAGCAAATACACACCACCACTTGACAGTTGCTCAACCCGCAGGCTCTTCTCAACAGAACATCTCTCTGGCTGTGAGTCTCAGCCCAGGGTTATGCAAGGGCTCTTTACTCTCTAGAGCAACACTCTGTGCTTGTCCTTGCAGAACTGCAGTGAATTTCTGGTCCCTCTGGATGCCACCCCTGACTCCCAGGTGTAGCTGCTGATTGCTCCCAAACTGGGTGTTACCTACAAGCTTGATGAGAGTGTTCCCTAAGTCATTGATAGAAACATTGGATAGATCAGGTCCCAGGAGAGATGGTTGTAATATCCCATATGTTACTGGCCTCCAGAATCAGAGAGAACAAAATCACAGAATCATAGAATGGATTGGGTTGGAAGGGACCTCAGAGATCACCTCATTCCATCCCACTGCCATGGGCAGGGACACCTTTCACTAGACCAGGTTGCTCAGAGCCCCATCCAACCTGGCCTTTCAGGGATGAGGCAGCCACCACTTCTCTGGGCAACCTGTTCCAGTGTCTGACCACCCTCACAGTAAAGAATTTCTTCCTCATACCTAATCTAAACCTGCTCTCTGTCAGTTTAAAGCTGTTCCTGTTGTCCTGTACAAAATTCCTCTCTGGCTTTCTTGTAGGCCCCCTTTAGGTACGGGAAGGTGCTTATAAGGTCTCCCTGAAGCCTTTTCTTCTTCAGGCTGAAAAACTCCATCTCTCTCAGCCTGTCTTCATAGCTGAGGTGTCCAGCCCCCTGAGCATCTTTGTGGCCTCCTCTCAGTAGCTGAAGAGCCCATTAACCACTGCCTGTGGAGCCCAGGCATCCAACCATGTTTCCACCCATCTGGTGGTCTCTCATCCAGCTGGCAACCTCCCCAGCTGGATAAGTGGATATGGTGTCAGGCAGTGTCAAGCCTCACTAAGGTTGGGGTAATAGCCTCTGCTGCTCTCCCTCTTTGTTTAAAGGTAGCAGAAAAATCTACCTTTCTGCAGCCATCGAGGACCCCTGAGCCTCCACGCGCTTCCTGACGTGACAGTGGCCTTGCTGTGACCTTGGCTCTCTGCACCCTTGGACACGGCCCATCTGGTCCCGTGGGTCAGGTTGTATCAAATAATCCCTGATATGAGCCTCAGCCGTATCTCCCATCTGCTGTCACTAAATCATCCACCTCCTTCAGCAACAGGCCCGCTTTTTCCCCTGTTTAGCCTTTTACTGTTATTTGCAGCGTTAAACGTCAAACTGTTTTCTAAGCGTTTCCCCAAAACGTTGGTTTGGAAAGTTCTGGTTTATCAGTGAAATGTAATGCAGCATGTGTGCTACACCCCAATTATGTGTGCATTAACTGTTCCCATAAGAAGTCTAAACTGAATTTTGCAAATTTTTATTTAATTATAGACTTACATTTCAGGATGTATTAGAGGCCACCCACTGCGTGTGAGGGCGTTCTAGATTGCTCCCAAAGAGCTACTGGTTGCTTCGGGAAAACTTAGTTCTTGTCATCAACCTGATGAAGTTTACAGGAAATTTTCCTACAAGAATGACAGCAACAGCTCTATTCTGACTATTCTCTGTCTTACCTGATAACTTAATTTTAAAAAATGTAAAATCTAGTATTTTGAAATGACTTCTTGTTAGTAACAGCATAAATATTTTTCGTTTGTATTCAATATTTAAAGCAGGTGCTGTGACTGTGTATGAATGTGTGCACTTGTACACTGTGTAGAAAAATACTCAGCATTTATGTGTGCTTCATTCATTTTACTGTTCTCAAAAAACCCCTTGTATGTCTAACCAGAACAGGATTTTACTGTAAACCTAAGTGCAGTGTGCTCATTTGTATGGGTTGCTGCAAATGGAATTTTTCAAATGCATAATGTGGTGGTCATGATAATGTGTTTACAGAGTGTAAAATTTGAGCTTGAATTATGATTACTAAAATAATTGATCATCAGGATTTGTGCTTTGCATAAGAAGAGTTCAAGAAAGCTGAATATTAAATAAACAGCATGTTGGATGAACAGCATTTGTCTTTCCTCACAACTCATCAAAGAAACAAAAACTAAGAGAAGAGCATGTATTCTTATTGCCAATTACTGTCCAAGGAGGATAATGATACAATCTTTATGACCTCCTAGAACTGTATGCTTAAAATAAATTTCCCATTACATTCCTCTCAGTGTTAAAATACAGTCTTTCTACCAGCAGATAAGTTGTGCTAAAAATAAAACCAGAAAGGTCTCTCATACATAGTTTCTGGTTATTAAATAATGTGCAGTCTCTCCATTCCCTTCCCAGCAGGCTCTTCTGGTTTCTCCAAAGGCTTTGGGAGCTCCTGCGGGAACTCAAGGAGCTGGTAGATGCAGGGGGTGAATGAACAAAACTGAAGCCCTCTCCTTAGAACTTCTCATCTGTTTTGAATCATCTTGCAAATGAGTAGAAATGTATAAAATTTCTGTTTGTTTTAAAGCAGTATTTACACTGTATCTTCGGTATCTCCAGTAGAGCACTCAGACATCAAATGCGACCTTCCTTTTGTGGGAATTTTATGTTCTGCAGGTAAAATTGTTAGAGAAATTGTTAGGATTTAGAGGTACATATTTAATTTATAGGAGTCAATAGTGCATTCAGTACGTTTGATCAACCTGTAATCTGGAAATGTAATCTTTTAGAGAAGCAGACAAAGTGCTCTGTAGCGTGGGTGGGCCAGGGAAGAGGATGGAATAAACAGCTCTGGTCAGAGTGGAAAAGCGCAGAGAGCCTCGTGCCTTGTTTTGATGGGGCACGTTTTCTGCTCCGAATAAAGAAATAACGCTGTCTCGGGGCCATCGACTGTGCAGTCGGTGGAAATCTTTTAGAAGATGATGCATTAGTCTCACAGAGATGTTTACACCCCCGTGTCTTTGTTTTCCTGGAACACTGTGGTCTGGAAGTGTGGGAGCGACACAGCTGCCGCAGAGCCAACAGGTTGCAGGGGTTTGGATGTGGCAGCAAAGACAGGGAATGTGTCTATCATGGCGTAGGCAAGAGGAATACAGGGCACACACATCCCTCCTTTATTTTCGTTCCCTTTGGCGGTTCTACCATCTCTAGTGCATCTCTTGTTTGTATGCTAAAATGATCAAATCAGTAATGATCACTTTCTTGGGGTTTTTATAGTTTTTCTTGTTTCTTTTCTGTAAGGAGTCCTTCAGGGCTTCTAAAGATCTCATTTCTATTCTTGTGATAGCAGGTGCCTTTGATAATCTGTTTTTCTCTAGTCTTGATTATTCTTTTTCTGTGTTGTTTGTTTCTTCCTTTTGGCAATTACATCCTCAATTTTGGATTATTTTAGATTTCTATTGCTAAAATCAAAACACAGTAACCATCTTTCTGCATTTACTGCTTTATTTTTTTTTGGGCTGTGGGCCCCCTGCCCCTTTGGCATCCTAGTTGTCTGCATATGGTAATTTATATTGTCTCTTAGCTGCAAGATATTTTTTGTTCAGCAAATTATTCGTGTTTGTTTGCAGTCGATCATTTTTGTTTAATAGCGTTTTCTCTTCCATGGCACAGCAGTGTCCTGGGAGAAAAGGATTTTCTCCTGGAGCTCTAATGAGTTGTTTTCTTAGCTCTCCCAAATGGTGTCCCATTCTTAGAAACAGTCCAGTAAGTGTCCTTGTGGCGTGGATGTACATCAGCGTTTGGCAGACTCATTCTGCCTTGTTTGGAAATTTCTCAGGCACTGAACTGAATAAAAGTGAATCCGACAGCAAGTTGATGGAGCCAGAGTGGCAATTAGATGCCAGTCCCGGCCTGCTGGATCCTTCTATGCATCTCTGCTCAGGGACTCCAGTGACTGAGCTCAGACGCTTCACAGGAGGAATGACTGGGCAGAACACAAATCCCAGTGTCTCCAGGAATGATCTGAAATGAGATTTTTGGTGCTACGATATAAAGATTTTTATGTATTTGTTTTTTTTTTTTTTTTTACAGTTTCTCTAGGTGAAATCCATCCAAAACTAGCAAAAAGAGTCGTATCTGCTGACCAAAGGGTGCTGCCCTCTTCCTTTGGTGTCTCCAACCAGTGATACTCAATGCAAAGGGAATTTTCAGAAAGCTCTTTAAAAATTGATAAGATTATGGGTTGAAAGAGCCCAGAGATAAAGCTTTAGAAATCACGTTGCATTAATAAAAGTTTTTCTTGAAATGAGAATCACCTGAATACCAACTAGAAAACAATTTTTGTCCTTTTCACCACATTCCCTCTTTGAAGATATGGGAGGTTTAGAAATTCTTGACTTATAACCTGTTTTGCTTGTTATATGAAGATCTGTTTGATTTATCTCGGTGTTTGCTACTATACAACTTAACATATTTTTTTAAAAAATGAAATTATTGATTACTGCACCTTAGATTCTTATTTGTCGTATTGATCTTTCAGGGCCTTTAATGTTTTTGAAGTGTGTAAGACAGTGAAATCTAAATTCAGAAGGGGGTTTCTGAGGTTTCTTTTTTTTATAATGTATATATTTTATATTGATTCCTCATTTGCTACTGTACAAATGGGAACAACTTTATTATTCCCCTGATGTTGCTTGTAGTTAAAATCAGCCCTCTTGTTCCGGTCGTTGGTGTTTCTTACTGATATTCCAGAAGGGATAGAGAGGAGGAACTGCAAAAGAAACCAAAAAAAGAGCAACTGCCCTCTTTATTTCTCTCTCTCAGGGTAGTTACTTGAAGATTGCTATATTCTAGATGCAGTTTTGTACTTTATTTAAACGTTTGCTGGTTTAGAATTAAGTGATAAAGCTTAACTTAAAAAATCTCACACAAACACACAAAAACCACAAACCACCAAAGCAACCCAGAACAGAGCAGTTAAATTTTCTTATTTGTTTGTTTGGTGCTTGCTGTTTTACCTCTGAAGGAGCACCAACCACCTGAGGATGTGAGTTATGTCCTGCTAGGGTTTTCCTTGGATCTGTTGCCTGCCTTTGCTGCCCTATTCAAAATCTCTTTCTTTTGAGAGTATTGAACTGCTCTTTGAATATCAAGGCTGATTTTAGATGTTTCTGTAAGGAGGTCTTTCAAGCTTTAATTTACACCTTTGACTACTTAATACCAGAAGAAATGTCTGCAAGGCCCAGGGTGGATCAAAGTGAAGACAATTTAATCAACAGGCAGAAGCCCTTGTTTGAAGTAATTGATTGTAATTTTGTTTTGGATTTAGAGAAATCAAACTTTGTCAAGAAAATAACTGTGCTGCAATCTGTTAAAATGTTTGATTTGCTACTAGGATTGAGTTGTTGTAGTAAAAGTGGTATTTATTTTGCTAATTAGGCTGATTTACTGCTTTGCTCTGCTTTTGTTAAAGCGCGTAACCTTCATTTATACAGATTATTTAAGTTTTTATGACCTTTTATGAAGTTGCAAGTTGATGAATAGCATGTTCCTTATTTATTGTGTCAAGCTGCATTTAGATGAGGGTGTGTATCTATTGCACAGAATCTTTACTTCCTTTTACTGTTGCAGTGTACTGGATAAAGAGGGACTATTTATGTAAATTGTGCATTTTAAACTAGGAAAAACTGCTACTATTTTAAAAGAAGTGAAATGAACTGATTTTGTTCTTCAGTGTTTCGGAATCAGTAGAGGTTTGTCATCTTATAGATGGCAGATAAATTTCTTGTCCTTGAATGTCCAGAGTACATACAAGGCAGTGAAGTTAGTTGAATGCAAACTAGTTGGGGTATTAAAATTAATTTCTATGCTACTGTGAAAGCTGACCACTTAACACTTTTAAAACATGCTCTTTTTGAACAGTGTCTGTGATTTCCAGCAGTTCCATAGGTGGTTTAGCTTCCTTCAAAATTTAATGTATTGTTTGAATATTTCATTTATCTGGAACTACTCTAGTGGTTTAAATCAGATTTTGGTATAGTTTGCCAAGATTTTAAATTTAATTTGAAGTTAAAATTTAAACTCAACACAAGGTATATCTGTAGAAAACACCCTGGCCCTGAGGTGTTGTTCCTGCTGCTTGGGCTCAGCTCTGCCCAGCTTGGGGGTCAAGGCAGTGCCATCCCAGGCAGTGCTGAGCACATGGAGCAGTGTTTTCCTGAGTGCACTGGCTCTGTGTGTGGGTTTGGTTGGTTTGAAACACCAGGTTCAGTTTCTGAACCTGTAAATAATTTGATCTCCAGTGCAGCCTCTCCCTTACAGAAATGTGTACCAGAGCACCCGCACCCCACCATCTGGCTCAGCTGTTGTGGGGCATCAGTGAGACCCCTGGATTTCTCTTTCTCATACCTTGTTGATATCAACCACTGTCTTTTTATCTCAAAATTATATGATCCAAGACAAACTGTGTAATTGTAAAAGCTTTGTTTTTATTGAGGAAATGGTAGTGCACATACCGAAGATGCTGCAGTGGGTTCTGTTGCCAGAACACTGAAGAATTTCAGTTAAAGAGTAACAAAAGAATTTTTTATTATTTTTTTTAATAGAAATTTTTTGCAAAGGTTAAAAACCCCCAAATAAACACTTTTTAAAAAGAACAAAGAAATGCTTCTGTGGTATTCCCTCTTCTTTTCTGCTGCCCTCATGCCATGACTCCCTGGTGAGGCAGCAGCACTGGGCAGGAGATGCAGCCTGTGCTGGAACTGGAGATCCTGCTGCCAGTTCTCTTCAGGCACTGTCATTTCGTTTTGTTTCATTCTAGTTGGTTAAAATAATAAACAGTGAGGTTTAAAATTTACTACTGTCGTATCTGTAGGGGTTTATATTTCAATCTTTGATAATTCTAATCATATTTAATATTGATATTGTGGAAGTGTCTGTGGTTCTTACCAGAATTTTTGAGTTTGCCGTGCCTCAGGTCTGGCTTTTTGGGTCTTTCTGGCCATAAGTACTCAGCTACTCGTCTTGGGCAGTGCCCATGGCTTTTCTTTGCTGGAGAGTGTTGGAGATGCTCCTGTATGTGCCCAGGCTGTGAGCAACCACAAGTCCGTCTGAATCCTGGGAATTTCACTCAGCTTATGGGGCAATAGCAAGGGCAGATGTCTATTGGGAGGCTGAGGAAATGTCTGTCCTTTAAACTTGGTTTATATCATCATTAATTCATAGTTACCAGTGAGAAATGATTAATCTGAAAGAGAAAAATAACCCCCCCAGGAGGGTTTGGGTGGAGTGCCTCAGATAGGGCTGCTGAAATGACCTCACCAGGTCAAGTCTTCTGGTGACTAAGGATGAGCAGACTTTTTGGATCCTCAGTAGTATCTTTCTGGTTTGTTAATCAAAAGAAACGCAAGTGTTGGCTTTAATGTTTCTGCAAGTACACCTCTCTCTCTGAAATGTGCCACCAGAGGTTTTTACATGGAGAGTTCCATGTGAAATCACATTTGCCCCCCTGGCAGTGTTGTTATGCGCTAGCAAAAGTGAAAAGCTGTTTCATTGCACCACGTTGCTGGAATCCAGGGCTGTTTCCCTACCTTACCCTTTGTGGCTCTCCCAGCATGTGCTGGGACAGTGGAATTTCACACACTGATGGGAGGCTTCGTAGATCCCTGTCATTCATGTGCTACTAACACTTCACACTACTGTTACTTCTCTGGCATGAAAAATTTGCACTTCCCTGTGGCTGAATGCCTTCACCCACACTCATCTTTGCCCTGTGAGCCCATGGGTGGTCTCTGGCTGGTCCATGGATCCAGTATCTTCAAAATTTGGTAAGAGTGTTTGGCAAGTGTCATTTTCAGGACTGGCAAATTTCCATGTCAGTTAAAAATTTTGTAGTGAAGTTGTTACACGCTGAATTAATAAAAATTAACTTTGTGTGCAGGCTTAAGTAAATGAATGTAGTTTCAAATCCATTTTCACTGCTTTACAGGAGGATATTATTAGGAACAAGATAAAACTAGTAAACTTTTCTGAATCATTGCATTAACAAATTATTTAGGTAAAAATGCCCCAAGGAAATTATCTTAACTTGATAAAAGAACAAATAGTGCTAATTGCTCTTCAACGTACTGTGTTTAGTCTGCAAGTGTTGCCAGCAAAACTGCATCCTTTTTGTTTTTATGGGAGAGGGCCAGTCAGTGTATCTGTGGTGAGCACACCCAGCCTGCTACAACAGTCCAAAAGGGTCAAACGAGGCTTCCCTGAAAGGGTGTCAAAACCAGTGAAGTAGCAGTACTCCTAGGAGAATATGGCAAGTGGATTTATTTCTGCATAAAGCTGGTGTTTAAAAAAAAAAAAGGTAAAAAAAAAAAAAAAGGTGATATGTTAAATGGGTCAGAAGTGCTGCTGTTTGAGACGTTTTTGTAATTCCAAGATTTTGCTTGTTCCTTAGGCTGTGATGAGAATGATAAGGCAGAAGAAAAAAGTCTGATAGATGATTGCAGCTGTACAGTGTCATAGAACAAAATATATATATATATTGAACCTTGTTTTTATCTGATCTGGTAAACAGTCTCTTCTGAAGCACAGCAGCTTGTAAACCTGGGTTGTTATTACTTGTGGCTGATGGAAGATGCATCATTATCGGGCTGCCAAGTTCTGTGCATTTATTACAGTGTGCTGTATAGGTGCTGTGTATCTGTTAGTGCTAAATACATCATATTGTTCCATTTTAACATTTTTAAACGTTCTGCTGCTGACTTGGAAAAGTGTGGTAAAAAAGCATCCTCAAAAAAAACAGGGAAGAAAAGTCCTTGACTAGGTGTGACTAAGATAATACCTACAGTGTTCTGTGTGGAGATGAACCAGACCCTGATATTTGATGTGTCTGACACTGAGGGGAAATACTTTTACCAGATGGAGTATTTTTGACAAATATGTGTGATACTCCTCACCCCAGCACTCACCAGTTTTCTCCTTGCTTAACCACTGTGTGTTAGCGTGATCACAAAAGAAAATAGCAAATATACAGGCCTTCAGTTTGGTTTTCATCATTAAAAAGAACTAAATATATGTAGGTTCAAACTTAAAACGGAGGTGTAGCCTTTTTTAATTTTATTTTTAAAATTTGCAGATATTCATCATCTTTTTTTTTTAGAAATGAAAGCTGGGCTAGTTTGTGGATGTTTGTTGAATCTGTATCAGAGCAGCAAAAATCAGCAAGTAATTTCAGTGATGGTAGCTATCTGGCATATCTTAAAATTAAGCTGTAGGTAATTTTTCTGTCTTTCACAAGTTGAAAAATAAGGAAGTTTTCCTTCTCAGAGACTAAGATCAGAGGAATTGAGTTTGTTACTTTCTCCAATCAGTCTGGTAGATCATATTGATAAATGTGAGTTGACTTAAGAAAAAAAAAAAGCCCCAAACCCACCGGTTTATTAACCCTGACAGCAGTTACAAAGAATTCTGCAGGCGGCTGCAGAGGCAGAATTCTGTAAATGAAATTCCCAAATGGTGAAATCCTATCCCCAGCCCATTCTAGTCTGAACGAGATCTGCAGGATGCACAGCTCAGCCAGTTTCAGATTCCTGGTGTGAAACAATCAAGATAAGAATCAAAAAGTAAAGAAAGGGAAAAGCCCTGTTAGATCAAACGCTATACACTAATCTTTCTCCTTAGGCACAATTACTCCTTCCAGAGTCCTTACTACTCTTGCTTAAAATAACAGAAGCCCCATGGCACAGGCTGTTTCTCATGATCAGTCTTCAGCTGCATGATTTTCTTTTGGGCAAGTTTTTCCTGGTTATTTAAAATGTGTTTCCAGCTACCCAGTCTTCATTGGATAAACCTAAATCTTTTCTTGCCCTTGACATTTGCTCCTATGAAATTGTTTTGTCTCTTCTCCTGGTCAGAGGTGTTACATGCCTGTACCTGAGACTGGTCCCTTAACTAACATCAGCAATATTTTTCCCACCTTTTTAACTGTTTGCAAAGTGGTATAATAGGTTATCTAATCACAGTTCCACTTGTTTGTAGGGTAAACACCTTCCTGTGTGTTGCTCTGTACGTGTAATACATTAATTCAGAGGCGGTATAAGTTGAGCTGTGCAGCAGCAATGACCGCAGGAAATTCGACAGAAAATATTTCCAGTGAAACAAAAACACTGACTTCACTCATTTTGGCAGCAAATTAAGTTTGCATAGAGTTTTTTGCACTCTTTCTTAATAGGGAGAAACCTCTTCCTCTGGTAGGAAGACCCAACATAGTTGAAGTGTTAATTAACATAGTGAACAGTATTTTGTAGAAAACTTTTTTTTTCTTTTTAATTTCAGATAGACCACCTAGGTCTATTGGGGAGGTACATAGTTTAGCTCCACTGTGTACATGTAGCTAAGCCCTCTTTACTGCTTAGGACAGACTTGAATAAGGGCACTGTAAGGTTTTTACCAATTAATCATAGCCTAGTGACGATCTCTGTGAGACCTCTCTGCTGTGGTTTCATTTCCTGATACTCCTCAGATCTTTTGAATATGGTGTCATTGATGAATCAAATATGTTTTCCTTGGTTATGCTGAAGTCCTGCTGTTAAATACCCCCCCAAAAACTAAAAAAAAAACCAACCCAAAAACCAAAGGCAAAGAACAAGCAGGATTATTATATTAGTTTAATGCTGCTGTTGATTAATGACTTTAGTCCATTTATTTAATAAATGTTTTTCTCCTTGGCCATAGTGCTAAAGTAAATATTTTGCTGTGTTTCTCTGTACTGTAGGCTCCTTATTCTTTGGAACAGGTTTCAGTGCGTCCCACTCCATGTACAAGTTTAATATTGATGCAACTATTTTGCTATTCAGTCAGTGTGACAGATAAACAGCTCTAGTATGTAAGTGGTTTGAAAAGACAACAGAAAAATAGATACATATTTTATACAGTTAATGCCTCTTGTTTCTGGTATGACTCATACTTCGTCCATCATTCCATGTTTGCTGTGAGCTTTTTGTGCTGGGATGCCCACTGCCATCCAAGGCACCAGGCATCCCTTGGAAACAGATGTATTTTGATGATGGGGCTGTAAGGCAGTGCTGTTCCCGCATTTGTTCCCTTGCAGGACTGCGTTCCCTCTTCCTCTCTCGAGCTAGTTCTGTCCTCTTCTGACCCTGCAGTGGGATGCTTCAGGAGCTGAGTGGTAGAGAGCAATTAATTATTTTTTTGAAGGAAAGGCAGTCTTGAGGGCACCCAGCTGGCAGAGGGTAGATGGAGGGTACTGAGGTCTCCCTTTGCAATAGCAATTAGGTGTTGTCTAGGATGTGACTTGAGCATAAAACTAAACCAGGTGAGCCACACCTCAGCTCTCTCATGGACACTAGCTAGCTGATTTGGGAACAAGTGTGCTGTCCCTCTGCCTTCCGTGTTTTCAGCCCTTCCTGCAGGGATGTTCTACCTGCTAGTGAGGCAGGAAAGCTTTTAATGGTAATGAGAGGCACAGGCTTTTTTCCTCCATCCTCATCTGCAATTTGTTACAGCTCAGTAGCTGCCGTGTAAGTGTAAGTTGTCCTTTTAGCAGGGATGGCTGGATGTGCATGAACAAGGGCAACCCTCATGGGTAGGTTTTAACTCCCTATGAGTCAGAGCCCTCACGAGAGGATGCAAATTACCCTGTTGGAGAAATGAGAAGGACAGAGGCAAGAGGTTTGTAGGATTGATGATGTTGTGCTACTGGTGGTAGGTAATGGAGATTTGGAAAAAGGGAAAAAAATCCTTGTGTTGCTAGGTCTTGGTCAATTTATCTGCTACTTAGTCATGGGGTTTACCTGTACAGAAGTAACTTAATCTGATGGTTATTTGTGTGAAAATAACACCAAGACAGACACAGTATTTCTATAGAACGGTGTTGCTACTGCATAAGTGTATTGTGCTTCAGATGTGACTCAATTTTCCAAAGGTCCTGGGGAAATGAGAGGGGACTGTAAGCAGAAGTGCAGCAGCTTTTGATAGCCAGTATTTCTAGGGAAAAAAAAAAGAAATTATTCCTTGGTATATGATTTCAGGGCAATCAGTGTTACCTTTTTTTGGCAGAGTGAGAGGCTTATGTTTTTCTCTGGCTTTGCACAAAGTAATAATAGTAATAATAATTTTAGGAAGAATCTGGAACACATTATAAACACCTTATTTTAGTGGAGCTGCATCTCAGGAACATCTGGAGTACATGAGCCCAAGCTCCACCACAGACTTTACTTCTGACCTCTGGAATGACTAAAAGTTTTCAGAAAAATGTTTTCATACCTGTGGATTTTTACGTGCTTTTGAGCATTAAAAGTAACTCATAATTTTGAGGGTGATTTTAAAAGAATTCTTGGATCCTAACTCTTCAACCTGTGCTATTGCTTTCACATGCTCAATATCGCAAGTAAGGTGGATTTTTTAGAACATTTTGGAATATGTTTTGTTTTTTAAACCCGATACTTTGCTGCGAGGACGAATACCCTGCGAGGCACTCCTGCAGCGGGCAGACAGAAGGCAACCAGCCTTCCTACTGTGTTCCCAGAGAGGGAGAGAGCCACGACTTCAACACCACTGGGTATACTCGACGTTCAGGGTCAGTGGCCACAGCGGGACGACTTGAGCCTCTTGACGTCAAGCAGTCTGCAAACACCAAGTCTTGCAGCAGAGCCCAAGTCCTGCTGCATTGTTGAAATGTCCTCAGCAGCTCGTTAGCTTGGCTTGACAAAAATGTAGATGGAGCTTTTGCACTGAAAGAATTGACTTGTGGGTGCCCAAAAAGGTAAGGCTGGCGGCGATGCTGATACTGAGGGAGACACAACCAGGGCTTGAAAATAACATGATATTTGTCACATCCTCTTGTTATTTTGGGAGATTTCTTTATTTAAACGTTTTGAGCCTAGTTCCAAATGTGATGTCTGCTTAAAACATGTGTCCCACCTCCCCTAAGCATGGCGTGTTTGAGACAGAGTTTTAATGAGTTTAATAATTTAAGCTCTTGTTGTGTTTTTGTCCCACTGTAATGATTTCTGATGCTTGCCATAATCAACCTGTGTTCCTCTACAAGGCCATCATGAATCCCAAAGCAGAGGAATATATTGTTCTGAAAACACAGTATGTGTTTAAAGGCGCAGATGAGGCAGGCACTGTTAGAAGAAGCAAGGAAAGGGAAGAAGGTGATTTTCCCAGGGAAGCGGTTTGAGCTTTGTTCCATATCCCCACATTGGAGACCAGTCTAAAAGTCCCGGTAACCTTGGAACTATCAGCTTCCTACAAACATATTTCCATGTTGACAAAAGCAGGTGCTACCTCTCTTCAGCTGTGAAGGCTCATCTGAGTTAGCGGGCTCTGCGTGGGGAAGGGAAGGGTTGTCACCCAGCAGCACAGCTGAGTTGATTTAGCAACCTGGAGCAGGCTGGATTGGTATCATGGGAAATATGGCTCTTCCTACCTTGAGGAAAGGGAATGGGGAAAAAATTCTGATTTTTTTTTGAAAGTGGTATATTTTGTCTGTGAATTGGTTCAGTTTTTAGGTATGTATTTGAAATCTGTAATAGAGAGAGAAAGAGTGGTCCCTAAATGCTACACATGAGATTGATTTTTTTTTTTTTTTTTTTTTTAAGAGAAGGAAAAATTTTTTTTCTCTTTCCAATTTGAGGTGAGTCTGCTGAGAGCACTCAGGTTGGCAGGCTGTTTTCTCTGATTAATCTTGCAGTGATGAATTTAAATTTAAAAATCAGCTCTGGAATAAAATCACAGAAAAATTATTTGTCAGTATGCTACTGTTATTATCAATATGTTATTAGTCAATCATGATGTCCACTATTTTGAGGAAAAAAAACCTCACAAATTGGAAACTACCTGGAATTTTCACAGGTGGGCTGCCATCCTGCAGCTGGCAGTCTGTGAAGGTGGGGTTTTGTGACTGCTCCAGAGGCCAGTCCCTTCACTCAGTGCTTTGTGTAATAACTGTTTATACTCTTTCCCAGTCTAGTCTGGGTTTAACTTCATTCTCTAGGATCTTTTAACTTCCAGTTTATGTGAATTGGATTACTTGCTAATGAATTTCATTTAAATGCCTTGCAAGTGAAATGGTGCCGTGGCACAGCTCGCCCTGCTCCTTCCCGGTGGTACCAGCTGATTGGTATTGACAAGATTACTGGGGTGCGTTATGGGTTTTTAATGGAGCTGGCTAAGTTGGTTTCCTCTCCAGCAGTTCAGCTTCCTTCCCTTTCAGTGGGCTGTGAGCTGCTTTCTGTGATTGCCTCTATTTTTTGATTGTTACAGAAATTGGTGTTTAAACTTATATAGAGCTGCTACAGTGTTCCTGTTCTCTGGTCTGATTTGTCCCGTGTTTCTCATTGCACAGTGAATCCCGTTTCTGTGCACTTCTGAAAAGTGATTCCTATATCTGAATGATCTTTCCTCCAGAATAGTGCTGTCTGCTTACCCAGTTCTTATTCTTCGTCCCCTCAGACACCTTGCTTTGTTTTGATTGTTGGCTTACATATGTCCTCAGACAGACAGGTGGTGGTTCTGTGAAAGAGTACTTCTGACGTGTGGAAAGCTGGGCAACTTTAACGTGATATGAATGTACAAGTTAAACATTTCACCTTTGAAACATCCAGAAAGTCAGCTTACGTCAGGTTTTTCTATATATCTGATGTAATAAAGGTAAAAGACGGAACAAAGATCAGGAAATAAAAGTTTCTTAATTGACAGAGAAAAGCTCTTTCAGAGAGAGTTTAGGAATATGGGTGGATATGTCTCTGGGCAGGTCTTGGATACTTTCAGTGCTCGCTGATGAGCCTTCTTGTAAAATACCCTCTGTGACACCCCTCTCCATCTGAGCACTCCCAGTGCTGTACCACTCCCTGCTCCCAGAATGAACTATTGGAGCAGTCTGTGGGTGTTATTTTGTCACTAGGATCCCTATTGCTACCTCCTACTTGCAGATAATGACAGTTTTTCACAACGTCTTGTGTGTGGTGCTGATTTCCACCCCCCTTCACAATTATATGTATTTGTTTCTTGTGAATTTTCTGACTCGGTAGTTGCCTCAGCTAAGCTTTACTGTTAGATCTGAAAAGCAGATGTTATTGTAGATGTGCTAAATTGCTTAAAAAAATTGCCATACCTTGCTGTGGAACTGTGATAAAAAGAAGTAGCTTTGTTTTTCTTTGTTTATGTTCCAAGCTCGGCAATGGTAGAATCACCGCTAGTTTTGTGTGTGCCTATTATCCAAATGAAAGGAAGGATTCAATGGAGTGATTAGTTTTCAATTTAGGCTTTTAAAATTATTGTCTGATGCTTTTTACAGCGTAGTTACTGAGGGGAATATCCAGGATTTAGTTATTTTTAATTCTATTTTGATTGGGACGCTTTTTCCAGATCCTGAATCCAGATAAAAGCTGGATACTCGAGGATAATTTAGAAGAAAAGATACTGTGTCCTTAGAAGGCTTTTGTAATTCACAAAGCACAACATCTAGTGACTAAATTTGTTGTTAGGGCTCAAATAGCACCAAAATCTCAGAAAGTAGTATAAACAGTGTGATCCTAAGAGGATTAGAAGAGAGACACAAGTGCACAAGTTCACATGGGGAACAGGAGCAATTCAAAGCTCGCGCAAAAAATGCGGGTTTAGCTGTAGCACAGACCCCATGCAATGGCTGGGGAGGAGAAAGTAGCTTGAATTGTGGCCTTTCTGGAAGAAAATGGCCAAACATTCTTGCAACAGCTTGTGGAGAAATCCTTGCTTTGAACTGGTGATGTTTGGAAGCAGGTAAGGAATAACATCAGTGTACATCCGAGCTACGTGTTTATAACCGGATTTGTCACTGTGTGGTTCCAGGGTTGTTTTTATCTGTGGTTTCCTTTGTACCACACGATTATTACTTGGTTGGTAGCAGCAGCCCAGTCTGTGCTATCAGCATCGATTGTTATTTGCCTCTCTGGTGTAGTTGGTTTGGTGTGTTAGTTTTGGCCCTGCAGGTGGGAACTGCCTGTCTCGTGCAACCTGTTTGCCTCAACCTCTGTGTGCAAGCTCTGGCCTTGAGTTCATGGCCTCAGGATGCTCTTTGGGAGGAGATGGTGTTGGGCGTTGTACTGAGTGTTTGGGCACAGTGCCACAGAGGGACATGGGCGTCAAGCGTGCCATTCTGTGCAGAAAGAGCTGTGTGGGCAAGGCTGGTGAGTGCTGGCTGTGAGCAGGTCACTGCACACATGGCAAAATCTTCTTTCTTTTTAAGTTGAGGGGAGTAGTCTTCAGGCCATGTGGAGCATGTTAGTCATCAGGCAGTGGTGAACTGTTCCCAGCCTCTCCAAGATGAAGGATCCGAACTCACAAGCTACTGTGCATTCCCCAGGTGTGCTTTATCAACTTCAAGGGCGTCTGGTGGATTATTTTTAAGTGTCACAGAGTGTAGCAGTTACTGCACCTGGGCACCTGTTTAAATCACCGTAACAGGTCAGAATATAAAGGCAAGAGATAGTCTAAAATCAATAAATTATAACTGTCACCTGCACTGTTTCAAGGTGCATGCCAAAATCCAGTAGGATAAATTTGGAAAGAAAAAAAGCTGCTGATGAGGCATTTGTACTCAGCACTCGATTCTGAAGAAGGACATCGCAGAGTTTTCTAAATGTTTACGTGTCATTTCAAGCGCCCTTATTTAAAACTGGAGCCTACAACCAATTAACATTGAGTGAGGAATGAAGCGAAGTCAGTGAACCCTTTCTTTTCTCATTCTCTGCTCTCTTGAGTCTTTGCTCCCAGCTTCTTTCCGTGTCACTGCCCTGTTTAGATGTAAAGCGAAGGACAAGAAGCCTCTTCCACGGATCAGGCGGAAAGGTTTCCCTCTCTGGCTCTGATGATAAGTGCTGCACTCAAGATTGCACAAGGGCAAAGAGGTGTTGGAAGGAGGCAGTTTGGGCAGCGTGTACCAAAGAAGGCCTTTTTTCATTGAAGAAAAGGGTTTATGTTTGTGCAATCATCCTTTTGTTTACGTTTGCCATGTTCCTTCCCAAATGAAATAACCCAAACCAAGCGTCACGCTCGGAACAGGGCAGCAGGGGCCTCCTCTGCCTTTCTCTGCACACAGCTTTTATAATGATTGAGGCTATTTTTCAAAAGAATGTTAGTTGGTTGGAGTTTTGTTCTGTTTTTAAGGAAAATTCTTGTTACAAGCAAGTAATGATTTTATGGGATCTGATGCTCTGGCCATGGAAAAAGCAAACTTTCTGAGTGGCCTCGCATAGGATACTGTGCCACTTGAGGAATGGAGTTTTCCTCAACCTATTTACATAATTTCTGCAGCACCAGTACAACTAAGCAAGGAAATAAGAGCGTGTTTGCAAATTCTTTCAATTCCCATCATTCCTCAGCATCCTCTGCAGTGCCTCTTGCTTGCACTGTGAAGGTGACGCTTCTGCCTGCTGTGTGGGATCTTCTAAGAATAAAATAAGCCCAAATGCTGCAGCTTTTTTAATTTTTTTTTTTTAATTTTTAAAATTTTTTTGGCTGGGTCCAAAAATGGCTTTAAAATAATTTATTTCCTACTTGTTGAGCTTGAAAATTGTACCTGAGAACCTCGTGTTGATCATAAGCCCCAAACCCCATGGTTATTCTTTAGTCACAGTAAAAGTTTTTTAGCACAGGTTACAGATGCTTTGTAAAGAGTTTAATCTAAAAATAGTCTGATAATACTTTATTAGTCACCCATGTCCATCTGTCACCCTTCCTGCTCTTGGAGTGGGCGATTAGATTATGTCTAAAGAAAAGTCGTCTGGCAAGTATTTGTGTGAAGGGCAGTCACTCAGGAATATTAGTGTGAATAAAAATCATTTGTCATTGCTGTATAAAAATGGGTGTTGCAGTGGATGGACATCAGAATCTGTTTGCTTATACTTAACTATTTCATTCTTAGATGCATAAAATTATTATTGACATTCAGTGACAATTACTGAAATGTAGGAGAGTGTGGATTTGTTTGGATTATATTTTTATTGGGGTTATGAACCTATGGGGTGGGCAAGATTTCTCTTGAATATTGCACTAGGAAGATTTCTATTATGTACATTTTGTCAAATGTTGCCAACAATTATTATGAGCTGGTTTGTTTTAATTACTGAGGTCACTGCAGGAGTTTTGTAACTGTTTGGACACACAGGTACACCTGTGTACATAAATGGAGATATTTAGTGCAAGAAGTGTTTGAAAACCAGGTTTTATTTTTCTTTTACTGCTTCGCAATGGATGTAACCATTTTGCAAGTCAAGCCACTGGAATGTTGATTTTTGTTTGGGGCTTTTCAGAGTGTTTAGGTGTTGGTAGCTGAGGTTTATTTCCAGGAGTAATTTGGCATGGGCAGATACTGTTAAGTTGCCTCGTTGCCTTCCCGAAGCTTTTTCCGGAGAGTTAAGGCAAAATCCAGACACCAGGATTTGTTCTACCCAGGTTGTTTTGTTTGTGTGTGCTCCTGCTGAATGGGTGCGACCGTCTAGAGGTCTAATGGTGCAAGTGTTCATTCAGCAGGCTTGTTTGTTCAAAGGTCTGCGTTTCAGGCTCCCCGCAGGAGCCGATGTGTGATGTGGGGAGCGACAGGATATGCAAAACCCTCAGCTCTGTGTGCTCTGCTGTGCTCTGCTCCAGGCTGTGCAAACTCAGTGGTAACCACTCAGCAGCCTGAACAGAGCAGGCTGCAAGGCCCATATTTGATATCATTTTATTGTGTGTTAACACCGCCGTTTTCAAAATAATAAATATTAACGCTGCCTATTTCGTCTCCTTTATTTCCTTTTCAGCATCACCCTTCTGTGGCAAGAGGCGCCTGAAAGGAAAACTTCTGCATATCAATGCACTGCCAATGGTAAGTACCTTTTTAACTGACTAAAGGTGATGTGGTTCCTTTCCTGCTCACGTGCCATTTAGCAGACTTGTATTGCAAAGAGTATTTTTTAGAATAATTACTTTTTGGCACACAAGTGCTAATTGAAATTTTTTTGAAGAACATCTAGGCCATTATGCTGTTTGACAAAAATATTACAGTTGCACCTGGTTTTTGTCCTGTGGAAAGTAGGGCAGCGTGTTAATTTTGAAGCGAGAAGTGTGACTTGACAATAACGTGGCTCATCCTTTTGGTAACTCGTGTTGCTTCCTCTTTTGGCCAAAAGCCTGTTTGAGGTGAGCTGTAGCCCAGCTGAGTGTTCTATTGCCCCCACTTGGATGCTCTCTGCAGTTTGTTTCATTATTAAACAGCTTCTCCTATTAAAAAAAAAACAACACACCAATTCTACAGTGTAAGGTGTATTTTGCTTCAGGCCATTTGTCAGAGCAAGACTAGTGAAGTTAAAATCTTAGCTTCTGTAGGAAGGGGCTTGGTTGGTGCAATGTTCTTTTCTGTCTCTGGAATGTTACTCAGTGTTACAGACTATTGGAAGTTCATATTTTCAGATTGTCTTCATGGTTTGCTGGTGCTTTCAGATAGTTGTGCATGGAAAGCAGAGATGAGGTCTGAAGGGAAGGACTGGAACTTACTGCTTCAGCTTTGATTAAAGAATCTTTTCTCAGCAGTCTTGAGTTCTTGTGTTGTCACAGTTGAGGTGTACAAGAATGGTAACTGCAGCCTAAAGAAATAAATGGGTAAAATGCCAGCCTGAGTTTTATATTTGAACCATCTCTAGATCATTATGCTCAGTTAAAGGGATGATATTTCGAACCACTTGCTTTCAAACCTGGATTCGAAAGCTGTTTCCTTTGGTTTGCATATGGGCATGGGTCTAAGAAATATGTAAATATCCACTGTCTTTGTCCTGTGAGGAAAATGACACTCCAAGAGAGTTTGCTTGGCTGTAACTGTGTTACTTTGAAATGCAGTAAGCAATTCTGTTCATTCCCAAAGATGACATGGAGTGAAATGTAATATATTTGGCACTAAGTAAAGCAAACACACGCCTGAAATTAGCAGATTTGCACCAAGTGTGTATGTCATTTAATAGTCTGATTTTTAGGCTCAGAGTTGATATGTGTAGGGTTTGTATTGATTTGGGATGAATTTCAGCTGGTGGGAACGGATTTGTTGAGTGAGAAAGCGTCGTGTTTACATGGTCACTTAACCTGGTATTTCAGCTTCTCAAACCTGAAATGAGCAGTGCTCTCAGCCTTTTCTAGTATTGCTAAACCTTCATTGTTGTTGTTGACCTTTTTCCAGCAAAAAGCTACTCCGATTTCTTTTTATTTTGTAGTAGTTGAGTGTTATTTTAGTTATGATTTAAGATACAGATCTGTATTACTGCTTCTCTTAAAAACATGACTCATTTCATATTAACCTAGTCCTTATACTTCATAAAATTTTAAAATACTGAGAGACTGTACTTGAAATGTTGCTGCATTTTGTCCTAATTTTCCCCCTACAAATTATATTAGAAATTCAGAATTGCACAGTCTCAAGGGCATGGTAGTTGTTACAATGATCATAAAATATGCCCAACTGTTACTTGTAGTGAAGTGCTCTTTTCTTTAAGGGTTGTTTTTGTGCTGTAACTTACTATATTTTATTATTTGAGAGATTTCAAAACTGTTACCTCTAATTAACTTGGAAATAGTTTGAATTTACATTCAGGAGACAAGCTAGACACATTCTTCATCACTCCAAATGTAATCATAACTTCATCTGTATAGTAAAAAAGACTTTTATCGGTTCTTATTACGATATTTTTTTCTCTGATGTGTGTAAACAAAATGTGGGCCAGAGGTTGCTGAAAAAAGCAGTTTGTGTTCATCTCCCAAACAGGACTTGGTTTAACTTGGCTGCCCATGTTCAACACATGTATTTGAATAAGAAATTAATTTCTGATTCTCTTGAGAAATGATAGTAGCATTTTGGCTAATTTTTTAATCCTGATTGTCAGTTCCATTTCTCAATAGTAAAAAAAAAAATAGTAAAACAATTTACACATCTTCCTTTTTTTCTTTGATTTTCTATTTTAGAGGTAATTAAAAGAAGCTTATTTTTGCATGATATAGGATACGTAACTGATAACTAAATAGGGTAAAATTCCAGTTACTCCTTAAAAATACATTGTAGTTGTTGGCAATTTTTTAAACAATAAAACATTTGTACTGTGATATAGCCTGCTAAAGAGAATATGACTGTGTCCAGTGGTTGTAAGTTCTCTTTCCCATTCTTCCAGTCAGCTTTAATGTTCCTCACCCTCTCGAACAAAAGATGCAAAGAGTTATCGAAAAAGACCTGTTAAATGCAGGAAAATAAGTGTATAATGTTACTTTTTCTAGGATTTCCAAGGTTCATTTAGAGACTGACAACTGGGTACTTAATCCACAGTCACAAGGATTAATGAATGTGTTGGAAATAAAAATTTAAAGCCTTGGTCTAAGCAAAAGATGATGTCAGAATTTCAGCAAAGGCTTTAGCAAATAAATTTTCTTATGTGATGGATCAGGTAGCTTACCCGAGAGAGGTTTTCCATCATACCTTGCAAGGCTTCTCTTGTGAGTTTTGGAAGCAAAACAGTTTGTCTTGCTGTCTGCTACAAGTTGTTGAAGCAGGTCTCTGTGCATAAATTTGTGTGGCAGTATGTGTGCACTTATCTGTGCATTTATCTATACAGGCATGTATAGGTGTATCTCAATATATATGTATAAAGGATTGTGCAAAACCCAGAAAATTAAGAGAAAGGTGGGAGGTACAGTTTGAGACTCTTACACGACAGGTTGCTGTGATGGGTTTAATTTTGGCCCTAAAAAGGACTGTGAAAGGAATCAAACAAGCAAAGCAACGTGGTGGCCTTCTGAGAGGCATCCTGGAAAACACTATCCCGGGTTCTTAGCTCCATCTTTTATTACATGAGTAGTGTGTAAAGATCAGCACCCTCATCAGTTATAAAGGTCTCATGCAGAAGAGAATAGGGGATGTTATTGTTTTTTACAAGCTGGCACAGGCCAAGTCTGAGCATAGACAGTGAGCCTGTGTTACTTATTCTCCTGGAAACCAGTGTCATCAAAAACTAAGGCATGTCCACACAGTCTTGGGGGCAATACAAACTAGGCGATTTAAATCCATTCTTTTTAATGCTGTCTGCTTTTGGGTGAAGCCATCACACTGTGTTTTGAAGGTGTAACACACCTGTTGTTTGTTACATGAAGTGTTCCTATCTGTAAGAGATGTTATGGAACAACTCTGCAGGCGCTAAATCTCTTGGGCCAGGAAATTCCATGGGTGCAACATTTCAGTGTAATTATCTACCCAGCGTGTTTAGCCCAGAGACAGCAGGAGTGCTTGGAGGAGATGGGGAGGATAAGTCATTCCAAAGAAAAAGGTGTTCAGTGAAGGGATTGGAAGATGTCTCCAACAATTTCCCCAAGACTGCAGCAAGATTTTTTTTCTTTCAACCCCTCTGTGGTGCCTTTAGGTTGTCTTGTGACCCTACCACTCCTTAGAAGACAGCTGAAGGAATAAATGAATATTAGCCTGTGGTTCCCCAGCAGCTAAACCCATCTAAATGCTGATCTATCTGCCAGATTAACTTTCTACCAGTCCATTATGCTAAAATGGTTTAATGCAGAGGAAGACAAACAAGGGAGAGGGCAGGAGCCTGCACCCAGAACGTGAGGGGTTGGGTTTGGTTTGGTTTGGTTTGGTGTGGAAGCTTTGCCTCTGCTGGCACCTGCCAAGGACAGCTGGAGGTCTGTGCCACCAGCTCCAAGGTTTTTGCACTGGAATTGCAGAATTGGCTTTGTTTCAAGAGGAGCTGAATGGCATCTCTCCAGTGTAAGTATATACGACCGAGTATCTGCAGATGGGCAGAACTTTGTAAGGTGGTAGAGCTGAAGGTCAGTTGTGATTATACTGACAAGAGGGACCCCTGCTTTCAAGAGCTTATGAAACTTGACAGTGCTGAAGATGTTGGCCTCAAGAGCCTTGAATAATGGCTTAAAAATAAATAACCCTGCAAGACTAAGGCCCTTATTCTATGAAATACAAATGCACGTGCATACATGTAACTTTGAGTGTAGGAGAAGTTGTTTTGAGATATAAATAAGGAGCACTCGCATGCATAAAGCTAACCAAGCTTGAAAGCACTTTGAACAGTAGGGCCTAAAAGTGCCCATGAAATTTATTGTTGAGGCTGTTGGTTGTACAGTTTATGGAGTGCAGCTTTAAAAAGGAAAAAAATTAAATATATATTTCTAGCAGTTTCTAAAATAAGTGGCAACATGAAATTTTGGACTGTTCTGCTCCTTCTGAAATCAGTGGATGGTATTACCAGTGAAGGAATGTGAAGTGCAATGTATTTTGTCTGATAATTTGTTATGGCTGAAAAATTATATTTCAGAATGTTCATACATCAGTTCTGTTTATTTGATCAGCAGGAATTAGTTGATCTAGTGGTTTATGTGTGGAAGAGGAAATGCTAATAATGTGATACAAAAGAAAAATTGTGTTGTATGGTAGGGTGCATACTGTGATAAGCATTAAAAATTGTATGTACATTGTATTCTGAACCATTTTTGGAAGGGTTTTGGAATTGTCTGTTTCTTTACCGAAAGCAAGTTAAACACATTAGAAAGATCCCTTTCTAATTCAGAAGGAAAACACTCCTTTTCTCCTTTTTCTGCTATTAAAGTTCATCATGGAATGAGTCAACTAAATCCAAAATGAACGTCCTTAAAAAATTAAGAAGCGGTGGCTCCATTTTGAAGTAACATTTGTCAGAGAATTTTCTCTGCTGGTTCTCTAAGCATTTTACAGTTCAGAAGTAAGCTTTGACTAAGAATTCTCGGCAGAATCATAAATATATAATTATCTAAGCAGCCAGGATTATTTAGCCCCTGGCAGGTGCCCAGTGCCATGCAAGAGCAAAGGGAACTGGGCCAGTATCTCAAGCTCTATGGGAACATCTAAAATAGGATAAGGGCCATTGCTGTTCCTTGCCTACTACCATTCATATGTTTTAAATCTTAAATGTACCTGAAAACAGGCCTCTGCTGATGCAATGAGTTGTCTTCTCTTACAGTTGGTTTACTCTGGTTTTTTCCTTGTTGTCTTTCTCCTGCTTCGTATTTCCTGCCTTAGGTTTTTTCTGTCTTTACTGCTTTATACTGGTTTTGTTCAATAGATAATGGCAGCAATAGTAGTGCAGTTAGGATTAGATTATATCTTTCTTGATCAGTGTGCCATCTGCTTTAGAGGAGAGGGAGATTTTATGTTTCTGCTCTGGGTTCACTGCCATATGCCCGTGGTGAAGTCATGTAACCTGAAATGACCCTTTTCCTGCTCTGTTATATGAAAGAATTAGAAATACAGTGTAAAATCTTCTCAACGTTGACTAAGTTTGTTGTGTAGTTACAAAATTAGACTGGATATTAGGTGTGCATGAAGTAGGATGTTGTAGAGAAAACCCAAGGACAGGCTCTTTTGTGTCCCAGCACATGAGTGTTGCCATCTGGAGAAGAGCAAGGCTTGATTCACAGAAGACTGTGTTAATGTGTCACTTGTACCATCAGGCCTTGATCCTGGTTTCCTTCTTGTCAGTAGAAAGTTGATGTAAGTTCAAGTTAACGAAGGTAAAAGCTACCCTTAGTCTCAGCAGTGCTGATGCTGGGACATAATGGATATTGCTGCAGAACAAGGGGAAGTCTGTAGGCTGGGGGGAATGACATTAGTGATGCTGACTTAGGAGAAGCTGAGACCCTTGGTGACATGATCACTAAAGACCAGGGACCCAGTGTCTTCAGGGCCATCAACAGGGATGGCAGGTCTAGAAGCTGTGCTTGGATGCCAAGTCTCCAGTTCACCAAATGAACAGAGACAGAAATTGTAATCAGTGGGTTAGCACACCCGTATTTGTAAATAAAGGTCGTGTGTGCTGTTCTTATTGTAATTTAGTGAATAAATATAAGAAACTATTCAAGGCAAGGGATCCGAATAATTGGGAGGGTGATACTGAGCATATGTGTGTAGGATCTGCATCCATGAATTTAATATTCACACAAATGGAAGGTACTGGTGTCAAACGTGAGCCATGCTTGGAATCTTTGTCCTCATTAATGATATTCATGAAATCTTCCCCTTTCACTTAATTTCTTTTGGCTGTAGATGGACCATATTTTATGAAGGTCTGCTTGTGTTTTAATGATGTTTTATGATGTGTTCAGGTGTTTGACATCTGTTTAAAAAAAGAAATAAGCCAAATAGCTTGGGTTAAGTTGAAGTCCATCATAACAATATGAAAGGGAGAGGATTTCAATAAACTGGCAAATGAGCTTTTACAGAATCAGCCATTTCACTCTCTTGTAACTTGTTTTATCTATTAGCTTAGTTGACATATTCTGTGAAAACAGCCATGCACTTCTGGTAAAGAGCATACAGTAAGTCAGATAACATAAATATATATGATGGACTGTGAAGAAATGATTTTAAGTGTGTGCTTATTAATGAGAGTCCAAAATGAAGTCAGTGGTGGTTAAAATGAACAGAGGGCAGATCAACAATCAGAGCAGATTCTTTTTTCATGAATAAAGGAAACAAATTTAAAACTATCAGGTACATAACACACAAATTAAGGGAAAAAATAGATGGTCAAAGGTTAAAGAGGGAATGAAAACACAAGTTTTATGGTCACAAGATCAAATGAGGCATTAGTTAATTTTCCTTTTTTTGGTGCAGTTCAGCGGGAGTTCAAGTAATTCAACCGAGTGATTGAACTGGAACAGAAGAGAGTGCCAGAAAAACTGGTTGCTAATAACATAAACAGAAAAAATAATCAAATGAACTTAAGACTTGATGTCAGCATTTCACATTAAAATGCATTTGGAAAGGCTAGAATTCCATCCTAGTTCATGGAACCTGATTTACATAGAAAACAAATTTGTAACAGCTATTCTTGCAACAGCTGATAAATTATTCTACTAATGAGCCGTCAGAATGGATTTAACCAACAAGTGGCTGAGCCTCAGAAGGTGTTTTCTGGAGACTGACCATCTGGGAAATGGGATGTAACCTGAGGAGTGGGTGAGGTTATTTGAACCCTTACCTTTGAACTGTGAGTTGGTGACTTAATTACGTAAACTGCAAATGGAAACCACATTAGGGATGCTGGTGTTTTGCTCTAAATAAAAGATAAAATACAGTGTATTATTTCCTACCATTGGCACCCCTGAGGTGATGTTCTGCTCTTTAGCCAAGATCATTGCTGCCTTTTCTCATACACATTTCATTCCTCTTGTGAGAAGCAAGTAACTAGTACGTTTTTGAGTTCATGACTGTGAATGCAGCTTAGAAGAGATTATTGGCATACCTTTCCACTGGCCTAATTCCTAGCTTTTTTTATGTTTAACTTCTTCTGAAAACAAAATCCTTTTGTGCTGAACCGTTCAATTTTGGTTATCACGAAGATATTCCCTATGCTATTGCAGTTCATGAGATTCCTGGTTGAAAGTCCACCCCAGTGGGTGGGCAGACTGGCGTGTCCTCATTCTTGGCTCAGGCTGGGAGCCCTGGTGAATAGGCTGTTGTGGAGCAAAGCTGCTTTCAGTGACCCATCCAGTTTTGTTTTACCATTCTCTTTACTGAAGCTGACGGAAGTTTCTCAGCATATTGGCCTCCTCGTAGCCTACAGGAGCAAACATTCCCTCTTTTTTCAGTGTTTTTTCTTTGTATGTGTGTTTTTGTTTTTTTTTTTAAGGGTGGGGGTTTTTGTTGGTTTTTTGTTCTGTTGGTTTTTTTAATTCACACATGCTGTGATTATCTCCATGGTGGTCCATGTGTTTCATTTGAATTTCCTTTTCATCATAACACAAAGTAAATAAAATCCCAATTTTTGTCTTGCAATGTGCCCGTGTCAAGGGAGTTGCAGGGATTACTCACAGTGATGTTGACTTGGGCTTGGACTGCCCCTGTTAAAGCTTCTCATTTTCATCAGGCAGTCATCCGCAGTCAGATGTGGGTTGTAGCATTTTTGGAAGAAGATCAATTGTTACATGGCATAGCATAACTGTGATCCTCTGAAACACCTTAGTCCTAATGTCCTAGTGTCTGGAGTTCTTGGGAGCTCTGACATTGGGTCATGAGGGAACTGGGAACATGGGACAAAAACTGTCACCTGGGAGAAAACAGTATAATTAATGTGAACATTTTACTTCAGCAAGTTCAGAAGCACGTAAGTCTTGGGCTCATTTTTTGTCTGATTTGGAAAGCAGTTTCATCTGTTATGTAAATCTTTAAATTTATGCTTTGAAAAGGGGTGTTACATGCGTAAATTCCAAAGCATTCCAAGGAGAACTTGCGGCATCTATACATAGCAAACCTATGGAAAAAAATAATCATTTTTGGGGTTCCTAAGGTTCTGTTGTTACCCCAAGATAGATGTGGGACTTCTTGCATAATGCATGAGCGGAGAAACATAGGGAAAGGCAAAGCTTGAGCAGAGTTTTACTAGAAGTGCCAAGTTACAGCTGTGGTGGGTGACATCAACTTAAAAAGATGTCAACTATGCAGGACTCATAAGTTAGGAACCTCTGTGCTTGCTTTTGAAGAAAAGGCATTGCAGCTTAAGCAGAGTCAATTGTTCCACATATTTTTGCAACTTGTAACTCATCCGGTGGAAAATCCACAGTGGTTTGCAGGCACAGTGCTCTGAGTAGGGAAAGGAGCTTGGGGATTCCACAAGGAGATCTAGGTCACAGAGCAACACACTTGCTTCCTTATTTTCTTGCCCTGGCAGCATGTTATTTGTGTTCTAAATAGTGCTATATCCACAGGAATCTTCCATTGGAAAATTAATGTGTGTCAGAGAAGTCATAGATTTAAAAATAAAATAAATTTGGCCTCGCCTCACACGTCTCTTCTGGCTACAGTCCTGAAAGTTGCCTGGAGGTCAGCTGAAAGGGCCTGTTTGGGATGTGGGTGAATTCACAGCCCTTCCTTGGGAGCTGAGTATAACTTAGGACCATTTGGAAGATAATGCTGTGGCTCATTTACACAAGCAACTTGCTGCACACTGTATCAGAGTTGAGACAGTACAGTGTGACCTTACCATGGGCATGGTTTTAGAGGGGCTGGAGAGGAGTTTTGTGGCCATCTCAACTTTAAATTCAGTGTGCTATACAGCCCCTCTGCCAGCATATGTTGAAATCCTGTGATAAGAGTGCTATAATTAGGAAGCTCAGTTGGAGAATGGGGTGAAAGAAACACTTGCATTCCTTAAGTACAGTGGATTTGTCAAAAGGAAAAGTGTACCGTGATTCGCTGTGTATTCCAGAGAAAAATTTCATGATACGTGTCTTGAGTTAAATGAAGAGAGCAGGAATATACTAAAAGGGGGAGGAGGACAATTCTGTTTTAAGAGGTGAATGCCAAAAAATCCTCCAAAATCAAAGCGTTTTGAGGAAGGATTTTTGCTTCTTTTTGTCTTTCTGTGATTGCATCTTAGTACAGGAGACTGTAGGATCTGTAAAGTGTGGACTTCACTGTAGGAAATGCATCTGTTTATCACTTATAACCAACTCTAAGCGAACTGTATGGATTTTTTTGGTAACACCTAGAAGAAATAACTGGTTTTTGGAATCTTAAATCTGCTAAATATTTGCTGAGTGAAGAAAGAATCCTAACCAGGCAGAAGTGCATGTGTAACGCTTTGCCTCACACCAGGATAATGGCTGCAAATTTCTGGAGCTTCAGGTGTTTGATAACGCATTCCTTAACTCAGCCCAACAGCCAAGAGCCAAGAACAGAAAAAGTGACTGTTCCTGTGATGCTTTTTCCTTTCCTCTCTCAGCCTGTTCCCACAAAACACTTCCCTGCCTGCTCCACTCTAGTCTTGCTTGGTGCCTGTGTTTCTGCTCTTTTTACTGGGGCTGAGCAAGACCTGACTGTTGTTTTGTTTTAATGTACATTTCTTAGACCAGGAAAAATGTATACATTTTTTGGTTAGAAAATAAGAGAAATCACATTCTCTCACTGTATAGATTGTTTTTTTCTAAACACAGACTAGACTTTGTTACCTAGTTCTTTATCTAGTTTTTTTGCACATAAACTGAGGGCTGGCATTTAATCCTCATTCAGTACTACAAATATTTCATTCCACTTACCAGAGAAGGAAGTTACTGAATTTAGATAAAGATGGCAATATTCAACATTGTATTTATCCTAAGTCAGAAACAACTGGCACTTTCACGAATGTCTAGAAAAGCTGTGTTACATCTCAGCACTTCCATTATCTCTGAAGACTCTTCAGTGTATTTTGTCTCTCACAGAAGAGGAATCTCTTTTCTATTTCTTTTTTTTTTAAATGGGTGTTCTAGGAGGACAGTCAGCAGTGATACTGACTCTCTGGAGGACCTTGGTCCATAAGAAAGAGTAGCGGATGGTCTAAGGGAATATATATTAAAACAAAAGTCCTGGAAAGGAAACTTTGTTGTTGACTTTTGATGTTGTTTATTGACCTTGTCTAGTTAAATTATGATCTCTTCAGCACAGGAATGAAATCCTACGTGTTTATGCAACATTAACACAATGGGGCCCCCATCCTAAAGAAGGGTCTTTTGGATGATGCTGTTATTCAAACAAATGGTGGTAATGATGTTCATTACATCTGGTTTTAGTTGTATTGAAGGCTCCTTGAGCAAAAAGAGATGTGCCTGAAATAGAGCAGCAGCGTTTTTAAGTGAAGTGAGTAAAGGGCCCATGATCCATTGCATGTGTTGCTTTTTAATTGTCTGTTTTGTAGATGTTTTTGTACCGCTCCATTTTATCTCAGTGTGTGTAAAACCACATCAGAGTTTTTACAAGGGTTTGTATCAGTGCATGTTGTGATTTATACTCAATAGTAAAGATGATGACTGCCAGAGGTTTTTTGGTTTTATATAATCCTGGCTTTGCAGCCTTGTAATTCACTTGCTGTCTGTTTTGCAGTGCAAAGCAGTGATATAAATTCTACCCATAGACTTATTTGACTTTTCCTTCTCTACAAGTCACAGAAGCACAGCTGTGGGGGTGGCAATCCCTCCCCTGCTCCTGTACCTGCTTGTTTTCCTTCCAGGCACTGATTTCTGGTAGCCTTGGGGTTTTTTTCCCCTCGGGTTTCAGTGTTACGGATGGAATTGAGGGACAGGGTAAACAGAGATAAATTTGGTTACATATGGCTGTGCTGTGAAAAATGCAGGTCGTTTATGTCTAGAAACTGGGTCAGGTTTTAATTGCATTGTCAAGGGTAGTTAATGCTTAAATAGTTTGCTTCTCAATATAAAAGGGGACAAAAATGGATCTGCTATTAACTTTTTCTAACACTTCTTAAATTACAGTATGTATGTGTAAATCTAAAGTACAACAGGTCTAGAAAGCCCTACAATCCTTTAACTACTTGTAAGTGCTCTCAGTTTTCTTCGTGACAAAATGAGCTATTTTTGTTTTTCAATAATACATCCTGTGGCATATCTACAATGAGCCTCTTCTCATCCGAATGTTGCTATTCTGGACAGACAGACCTGCTTGCTTCACCTGAGGCAGAAAACAACATTTTCGGTGTATTTTGAGTAACATTTCTAGCAGCTTTGGGAGCCGAAGTTCAAGTCTGTGATCACTTGACAGTGCTGCCTCATCCCTCTCTGCCTCTGCCTGCCTTCCATGGCCTGAATCACACGTTTGCCCTCGGTGTGTCCACAGAGGTTGTGTAAGTGAATAACTCTGTCTGCCTTCCTTGCTGTGCTGCACAGGGCCATCGGGTGCTGCTCTTTTTCTAAACTGCAGCTCAGGTGAAGAATATGATGGCAAAGGACTTATTGTTTCTGTGGTTATATAACAGGATATTCAGTTACAATAATTTCAGTTAATTAGGTTAAATTCAGCGGAAAGGCAGCTTCCCTGGCATCTTTGAGGGGGAATCCTCTTGCCAGGAGGTCCACATAGACTGCCCATGAAGTCTGTGGTTTGTCTGGTTCTCCCTGCAGTGGCAGGGTACATGTGGGATATGGAATAATAGTCTGAAAACACAGTACTTACAGAAGGATGTTCATCTGTCAGCAACAGGGGCTAAGTGTTCACTATTTGCTTGGGGTTTCTTCCATGAAGAAGTTTTTGGTCTGGATTTTTTGGGGTGATCTGTATGAGGCAGGACTTCCTAGAAAACCACTTATCTTCATCTCCATAGCATACCCAAACCTCTGAATTCTATCCCTGTTTCTATTAAGATTAATAAACTGTAAAAAATCATGTCAAATGCCCCTCCCTCTCTAAAGCCAACTTTGCCTGGGGTAAGTGTAACTAAAAAAAAAAAAAAAATTTAAAGTAATATTTTTCTTCTACTGGTAGTGTTTGCATGTTTTAAGGTAAGTGGTAGAGCAACCTGATTTGGAATAGGAGGAAAATCTGAACTGGGTCTTGACGTGGTGCTGGTTTTATATAAAGCAGCTGGTGTGAGGTTGATTGTGGTAAAATATTATCAACAGCTGGACTCCAGTTTTTATTCTCAGCTGTAAGACGTGGATTCCTAAAACCTTTGCTTGAATGAAATTTGCTGATAGTGAAGACTTTCACTTAGCTGGTCAAGACCACCCTAATCCTGAAAATTTTTATAAGATCTTCTTAAGGTTTAAATGCTTTCAGTATACATAAAGGAAAAGCCCATCAAGGGATGGATGGAACCACATTCATCTTTTCTTTATTGCCTCCTTTTCAAGTACCTTGCAGCTTTTCTGCTTACAGGTGTGACAGTTATTAGAAAAAATAAATTGTACAATGGATATAAAAATATCCCATGTGATGAAAGTGGCTTTGGATCTCAAATAGCTTTGTGTTTTCTTTCTTCTTGCAGCTCTTATTTCCTTTTCTCAATTTTGACTCCTTTAGTTTTTTGATGTTTATAATGTTATAGTGAATTTTAAGATAAAAGGAAAATTTAGGAAATGGAAAAACATAGACAATCCTGTTCCCAGAAAGCAAATTATGCTCTTAATAATTCAGGATTCTCTTCACTCCCCTTGGATTTAAAGGTGAATTGGCAACGTGCAAAATTAGTTACAACTACAATTGATTTCTTTGTGCAAGTACTTTGGTATGCATAAATACATGGGAAATTAAACAGCTGGCACAGGGCCCCTGGTTTTGTGTAAATCTTGAGGCTAGGAGGATGATTTTTTTTTATTATTTTTTACAAGATTGAAAGAGCTAGCTGTAGAAGGAAGTAAAAGGCATTATTAGGAGGAATGTGCTCCTGCAAGCTGATGGAAAGTGATGTGCTTTTATGCCAAGGGGAAAGCTGAGCAGCAGTGATTACTGTGTTTCTCTTCAAGTCTTATCTTTCAAACATTTCTGAGCATTCCAGATTAATCTGCTATAAAACTGTAAAAATAGATTATTATCCACTGAAACATGAGCACAGGTCACCTCTTGTTGAGGAGATGGTGCTCCTTAGGCTTAAGTTTGTTTAGAGAACTGTTTCTGTGTAATTCTGTCTCCATTTCTGTTTCCTCTCCATGGCAGACGTACCTGAAACGATTGAGTCCTGCTTCTCTCTCAGCAGAAGGCTTGAGGCAATTTAGTGTGCGTTGGCAGGGTTTCTCCTGCCAGCTCTCCATCTTCAGTGAGCCTCTGAAGGATGCTCTTTTTTTCCACTCTGCTGCGGATAGTGTCAGGCATCTGGAGAGAGAAAGGGAGAACTCTTTTCAGGGCAAATCACAGAACAGAGAAAAACGGTGGCCAAAATCTTAAAAAAATGTTATTCACTTCATCTGAAGCCTGTGCTCTAGTTTTGCCAGAGAAGTCCTCAGTTGCATCATTGACAAAAGCTGCAGAGAAGGGGTGTTCCATGTTGATTTTCCATGATAGAAGAGAAGAAACAGGAGAGGCCTTAGCGGGACCTCAGTGTGTCAGCAGGTAGCCAGATATGGAATGTGTCTTTCTCTTGGTGAGCTGGTACTCACAGCTGGGCTTGGTCTGGGCTCAGTGTGGTTTTGTGCAGTGTCTCATGCAGGTGCAGACACTTCCTCCCTGATTGATAAGATATATTGTTAGAGAGATGGTTTCTGCTTTGTTGGCGACTCTTCCGTTTAAATTCAGTCTAAAGATGGAGGCGTACATTGTATTGCATCTCACAGTGCATTGCTTGTAGTGCCAGCAGTCAAAGCTAGTCTGTGGATGGGAAGTGATAAAATCAGGTCCAAAAACCTCTCATTACCATTTCCTGGACACTTGCTTCTCCCAGCATCACCGTGTCCAGCGTCTGATCCTTTTCCTTTTTCTTTGTGTAGACTTTTAGATGGAAAAATGTTTGCACCAGCTTATGTGATGTAATAAAGGCTGTTAAAATGTGACATGGCTTTTGGTATAGTTGCTGATGATGAAGGTTAGGTGTTAATTTGGGAAGGCACACAATAGGGGTATTGTAATTGAGCAGTGGCTGACATGTCGCTCAAAACTCAAAGTAGGTTGTACTATAAATATAGTCTCTTGTTTTGCAATTGACATTTTGCTAGTGGGTGGCTAATTTGAAAGGAAATAGACCAGTGATCTAATATTAATAACTAATTAATAGTTATGTGGATATTTTAAAGTCTATTTTTCTGCTTATTTATAGGCATATATTATTCATCTATGCTGTGTATCCTTCTTCATATGTTTAATTCTGAAACTTTTGCTTCAGTAATATCCAGGCTTATGTGCCCTTGCAATCAAAAGCTTGAAAGGAAAGTTGGTGTATTCTTCAAAAGCACTTTTTGAGGGTGACAGTTTCAAAGTAATAACACTTCAGCTACTGAGGAAAGTCTCCCTCTTGAAGCAAGGCCTAATAGGAAAGCCTATGTCTCACCTTCATCTGTGAGTCCTAAATCAGCATCAGTACTGCATGTATTCCTGTGTATAAAGTAGAACATAGGGGCAGGTTTTAGGCCTCCATTGAAAGTGTGTAGTTCATAGACAAACTGAAGAGGAACGAAGTAAGAAGAGGCATCTCACAGGAAGCTTTATCCTGTGGGATCAGAGTAAAACATGCATTCACGTGCACATAGCTTCTCATACAGCATATGTGTTATTATACCAAAGAGATGTCATGTTCTTCTTTGCTCTGATGGGGCAAACTTCTGTGCAGGTTTGTATCTCTTCTACCTCTTCCCCTTGCCTCCTGCTTTTTCTCTTACATTTGCAATCATCTGTAAATTAATAAGTGTGCTATGTTCGTCCTTTTAATGAATTCTTAATTGAATTGATAATAAAGCAGGAAGACTGTGTGAGAGATGTGTTATACTTTGTATATGCTTGATATTTTTAGATCTGTTTTGTCACATATCCAAACATTTTTAAATGGATTCCACTAAACTCTGTAGAACAGTGCTGTGATACCCCAGGCTGTTACTGCTGGCTGCAGAATTTGTGTGTGTTGCCTTTATATCTTGTCCCTCTTGTATAGCTTTGCTGTGAGCACTCAACTCACAGGGAACAAAAAATGTTTCCCCACTATCTGTAGAGTTTACATTACTCATTTAACTGCTGTCCTCGGAGGTTTAAGCTGTGTCCTAGAAAGAAGTTACTATTGTTGGATTAAAACCCGGCTTCTGTTACTTGTGGAGGTACCATGGTCCCTTTGACCACATGCTGCATCTTCTGCATGAAGGTCTTCTCAACATTTGCTGTGTGAGAAAAAGCCCACATTAGTACCAAATGTCTAAAAACAAGCAGATGTAGTGTTTTGCCTTTTAATACCCTGCACTTCAGAGGGTGGGGGTTTGCGTGCAGCTGTTTGCGTGCTGGAGGTCACGGTTACTGCTGATGGAGGAAGCACAGTGCGGGACTTGGAGCTTTCATAGCCGAATTGACGACTGCCAGCGCCCTTCCAAAGGTGTTGAGCTTTTGTGTTTGGTCTCCACAAGGCTGTGTCTCTGCGTGTGTTTCAGTGTAGCTCACAGAGTCATCGTTGTGAATACGAACAATCCCAGATAGACCGACTCATTGAAGGAAAGCTTCTTGCTTCCCATTTCCTTGCAGATATCCAAGGATTTCAATTTCAGAGTGGGTTGGTTTGTTTGTTAGGGTTTTTTTGGGGTTCTTCCCTGGCTCTTATGTACTGTGCTCTACACAGGACATCTCTGTGCAGAGAACCAAACCAAAACAACTCGTGTCACTGGTGCAGTGAGATTCAGCTGGAGACGTTGGTGTTTTGGGCATCGCTGGGGATCCAGGCCATTTCAGGAAGTGCTTGAGGTTCATTTGTCCATTGACAAAATGCAGCTGGTAATGTTTGTCCAGTTCATGGTGGTGTGAGGAAGAGCTGACACTGCTGACCCGCTCGCCAGCACTGGTGGTGAGTTGCGTATGAAGGCAGATAACGAGGCCCATGTTTAAACTCAGCAGAACACATGAAGTATGATTTCTGTAATTTGTTTCACGGTTAGTTTAAGCCATGTTGGAAGTGACTATCAGGGGGTTGTTTTGAAGTTTTTGTCCCTGTATGTTTTTCCGTCTCTTTTTACGCCACAGGTCATGTTTTTATTTTCAGTTCCCTGTGACTCAGGGAATCTTTTGTCTATGCATGTGCTTATTGCAAAGAGCCCTGTGTGCAACATAGTCCCGTTAAGTCTCTTGTAATAAGGAGAACCCATCACAAGATTCATTCTTAATCTGCCAAGGTTTTCAGACAAATTTCAAGATTCTCTAGTAATAAAAAAAAAAAAAAATCCCTTAATACATTGAAAATGTACAGAAATTTGCTTGTATTTCAAGTGCTGACATTGCAGTGTTGGGTCATAGATTGGACTCTGATCTCAGAGGTCATTTCCAACCTAAGTGATTCTGTGATTCTGTAGCAACTTTGGTGCTTTTTCCTCTGCTAAGAAGAGCAATCCTGCTTGTCCTTACAATATTTACTTGGTAATCTTTTGTATCAAAAATAATAAACTGTATTTGTCAAAGTACTAATATAGCAGGTCAGAACACTTAAAAATTACGTCAAATATGTCAAAACACAGGAAATGTCTGTCAAACACTGGAAATACAAAGCAGTGATTCCTGTACTAAGTTCTTGTGTCTTGAGTTGCTGCTGATCTGCCAATTTCAAGGGACTTCAGCTGCCCTGTGAAGGGTTAAGGGCAAGGACAGTAGACAGTTCATGTGTTGGAAGTTCATGAATTACTTTCACACCTACATGAGTTTTGAAATACAGAACTTTTTTAATGGCTGGGATCCTTGTTTGTTTTGGATGTCTAGACGTGGAATGTATTATCTTCCAGCTGAACGGATTTTTGACCTTTTATGTTCAAGTTTGTCGTGTGTTCCATAAGTATCTCTGTATGTGCCGCCCTGGTAGTTACAGGTCTTGAGACTGTGTTTTCCCACTCAAACACATAACTTTCTGAGTAGCACCACAAATTAGTGTCCTTTTGCAAACATACTTTATTTTCTCTCTCATATTATTAAAGGCCCATTGAGTCTGAAAATTAAGTAATGTAACTTTCCGCAAACATGCATATTTTTCAGCATAATTGGAAGATGTTTTGGATTACTGTCTCTAGGCCTGTGCAGCCAAGAACCCAATTATAGGCATGGTTAGAACGCGATGGCGTGCGTTAGTCAGATTATAACAAGATTCCAATAATGTAAAATTGCTGCACGACAAATTAGTTTGTATAGATTTTGACAGTTGTTGCCTTTAACAAACTAAATTATTAAGCAATACACAGCTGCAAGGCTTCTAAAATTGAAGAAAAATAGACTCTTATTTCCTTGTCAAAGTCTTTGCCGTAGAGCAGGACCGTGGGCATGAATAAGTCTGGTTTGAGTCGTTCAGTTGACTTTGTGAATCCATCTCTCCCAAGATGATTTTGTCTCTGTAAGCAGATGATAGGCAGATTACAAGAGCTACGTTAAAGGCTTTGTCAGGCACTTTCTTTTTGCCATTAGTCCTGACAGACTCACAATCTTTTGGGCTGCCACTTAGTAAACTAAGTTTTGGGAGGTTTTATTCTAATTTATGAATAAATGGTGACTAGATTAATGCTGCCTGTTTATTTTCACTACAAACCTGAGCCAAGAATTTACCTCCAGTCTCCTGGGAGAGTGCAAGAGCTGTTGGTGTGGTAACTCCATATACTGATTGAATTGCATCTCTGAAATCCAAGAACCTGTCGTTCCCTCTAGTAAGGTGTTACTACAACACTATAAAATGAAGCAAAATCGACTACATTCCAACAATCAGGTTATTCAATCAGTAGCTTTATTACACTTTCCTGTGCTGAACTGTGTTCCAGCTGCAGGTTTGAGAACCACCGTGACTGCCAAGTGACGTTTGTATCTACATCGGCAATTCTCTGTTTTAGTGATATGGACTTTAATTAGATATGACATAATTATGATACAAACCTGCTTTCAGTCCAATTTAGGACCAAGCCCTACTATTTTTACATACATTTCTAAGCAAATTAAAGCCCAGTTTTTGGGGTGTGCTCGATCCCAGAAGTGCAACTTGATATCTGTTTAAAAGAAGCTGGGACTCCAAGAAAACACCGTCACTGCCCAGCAGTTTGGCTCTTTCCTCCTCACAGTTCAAGAGCAGCAAGGGCAGTCCTGATTTCTGAGTGTCCTTGGCTGCTGTCGCTTGTGGTGTTTTAGCTCTTGCACTTTTCTCCTGGGAGAACATGATGGCACTGACTTAATGGGGGTAAATGGAAAGATGAAGGCTGCTCGTTTTCTGCACGTGGAGAGGGGTGAACCTCTGGTCATGAATTCAAAGGCAGGCATGAACTATGCAGCAGCCTTCTGCTCTGGGAATGGTGACAGTGATGCTGGTTGATGGCATAAAATAAGCTGCTAGAGATTATGTAGAATGGGGGGGGGGATGGGATAATAAAAATATATTAATTTACCAAATTCTAAAATGGTAAAATAGAGGGGTTTCAGGAATGAGAAAATGACAGACCAGCTGTACAATGCTTTTGAGTGGCTTACACTTTGAAGGCTGCTTTTTAAGGAAAAAGAGATGCAAGCTCCAGAGATCGTTTTTAATGAGTACATGAAGTAGTGCCTGTAGCATTTGCATCACCAGTCATGAAACAGTACTAGAGGAGGCAACCTTTAGAAAATGAAATGCTTCTGCCTTCCAGTTCAGTAAAAATGATTCCTGTGTTTGATTTGTTTGGGGTTTTTTGTGTGTGTGTTTTTTTTGTTTTGTTTTGTTTTTTTTCCACTGAGCATATACTTACAAAAATGCTTTAAGCCAAGTAGTGTGAATTATGATCAGGACAAAGCATTGGAATATCTGTCTCTAAAACAGAAAAAAATGAGAATTTCAGCATCTTGTTTCCAAAATAGTTGCACATACTTCTTGCTTCCTTGATGTGCCCTTGGCAGTCAGTCAACTATAAGACTTTTTGAGCTCCATTGATGTACTCTGAAAATATCCTCTGCACTTAAATCGTTAAGAGGATGAATTATGGAAATGACAGGGGATAAGGAAGAGAAGAATAGATGCACATTCACTTGGGGCCTTGCCTTGAGGCTGGTGTCATTTGTTGGTTGGATGGTCTTTGAAATAGAGGCATTAGAGGGAATGAGTTGTAGCAAACAGATCAAATATCTCATCTATAGTCATCATACAGAAAGGAAACAACATCAAATACTCTTAACAGGTGGTCTGGTGGGGAAGACAGCAGTAAACAACACTTCCTAAAAGTAGATAATTTCTCTCTCTGTGATGGCCCATATTCCATTTATAAAATGCCCATCAGTACTGTTTATGACCATGTAATTTACTTTTTTACCTTGTTTTCCCTGACTATGCATGGTTTAAAATCAAAACAAGCAAAAACCCCAGACAGTCATTAAAAAAAAGCTATTTGTTTGTTTGTTGAAAACCAAATTTGGGTTTTTTTTGTGGATTTTTTTGGTGTTTAATTTAAAAATAGGGTCCTTAAGGAGTCCCCATCTAATGGCAATAAGGATTTCAGTTACAAGAAGTGGAAGAGAAGAATATCTAATAGAAGTTTGCTGCCCAAAGCTTGGGAGGATTGAAAACAAACATTGTAAGATATTAAGTCAGTCTGGTTTGGATAGCTATATTCCTTTAATTTAGAGAAGCACTGGACACATTTTCCCTGTATTTCTTTCTGTCAGCAAAATGAAAAAGGTTGTGGAAAAAACCCCACCCATGAAATGGGTGAATGGGCTCCGTGCTGATCGAGGAGCACGCTCTAGTGGCAGGTTAATCCAGCGTGGCCTTCTCAGGTGCCCATCCTCCACCCTCACTCATATTAATCAGCTACTTCAGGAAAGAGAGTGACATTTTCACAGGATCCTTTAAATTTTGCCATTTATGTTGCTGTCCTTCGCCAGAACAAGTGCAATGTGTTTACATGCAGCATCATCACATGTATTGGTGGTAGTGAGATAAAACTCCTGCTCTCCAATTAATTTTCCAGTGGGGAAGTAATGTCTATTTTTGCATATGGCTTTTAAATGCATAGATATTTTAAGCTGCAGAGGGAAAGATTTCATGCTCACGATGCACAAATTCGTACGGAGTGCGAGCATTTTAGTAACAGATACAGTTGTTAAGCTTGCCTGTTAGCATCACAGAAAATGTTGGGTTCTCAAAATCATGCACATTTTTGCAGTGTTTTCTGTTCTTGTCCTTCCCCCCGGGGCTGGTAAATCTCTTAGGCCTTTCCCTCCTGCTCAATTCTTTTTCTTTTTTCTTTTTTAAACTACAATGAGACTGTAGGTTTGCAGTTTGATTCTCATCAGATTCTTAAAAATAAGTGTAGATAGTCATCTTGGAAGAAAAAAGTAAAAGACTGAGCATGTAACAATGAAGCAATTCACATCTGAAGAGTGAGGATGTAGTAAGGGAAATTATGCCCTGTGATTATAGGTGAGCACCTTGGAATGTGCTTCATTTCGTCACATCACTTGGTAGGAATACAATTAAATTCAAAGTTTTAATCCTACATGCTTCACTACATGTGAAGTGGGTTTTTTTGCTACAAATTCTGCTCATGTCACTAACAGAGATTTAAAAAAATCCATCCCGTGGCAAATGAGTTAACAGTGAGCAGCTTTTCAGCTGTTGTTGGGAGGTTAGTGCAATGGTGAATTTCTGGTGTTCTGTGTTGTGTTTTTTGCGTGCTCTGTGGGGAATTTTGGAGAGGAAAGGAATTCCTCTTAAAGCAGCTTCTGTTGAAGGGTGTGGTGGTACCCTGCCCTCCTTTAGGGCCTCTGGGTTCTTTCTCTTGTTTGGCATCATTTTGGGGGTAATTTTAGGTATTTACTTGAAACAAAGTTTCTTCCAAATGAATGAAATATACTTAACGTAAACATAAAGTGTACAAAGTTCAAACCATGGAAGTGTTGAAACTTACTGCTTCGTCTTGTTTGTTCAGCCAGCAGGATCAGCATCCCCTTTTAATGACCTCTTGCACTCAGAGTTAAAATTTTATAAGTGTTTTAAACTTTGCTTCTGATTATTTTTTCCCAAATTAAATTTTTGCAGTACAGTTGGTATGTACAGTTTGGTTCGTGGAAACGATCAAAGCAGTACATGATAGCCTAGCAGAGGATTAAAATTACATTAATACGGGGTCAGGACATTTTCACTTATCTTGTGAACTACTGTCAGTAAATGTTGCAGAGTGGACCAGGACACTTTTCCAGTCCAGGGTGGTGGTATTGGAATGTTTTTCTCAAAGATGTAGTGATGAATAAACTGACTTTATTATGAGTGCACTGGTGATCTCACAGTGATGCTTTGTAGCATTTATTTCTCTCTCCTCTACAACATTGTATTTATGTCTTCTTGTTCTGAAAAGTAGAACTGTTAATATGTAGACAGTAATTAAGTATTAATTAAATGCTTCCATCCCCTGTACATGGAAAATTGAAGTGCCATCAGTGCATGTGGCATTCTCCCATCTCTCACCCAGGGCTCTTCCCATGGTTTTGGTGACAAATGTCCATTTGGCTGTTGGAGGTTTTACCAGGAGGGAGGGAGAAGAGGTTTACTTGAATCTCTTGGGAATTTAAACATGGAAAATGATTGCAGACCAAAATACCCTGTGGTTCCTCAATCAAAAAAGGAAAAAACATTTTCAAGTGTTATTCAGCTTAGCAACAGACTAAATAGCTGAGGGTTTCTTAGAGGTCAGTGGTTACTTTTAGGATGATGGAAAGTCTGAAATGCTACATCCTGTTTAAGGCATGTGTTACCTTCCTTGGTTTTAATCCTTGTTTTAAGGAGGTGTTTGAGAAGTTTCAGTGTTATTTGTAATGTATTTCATGAACTTTTGTAGCTGGAGTTCAGTATTTGGAAAGTTGTTTTTCAGATCCTCTTCCATTTGGGGCAGGGTTTTTTCTATTTTTTTACTATTGAGTATGTCCTGCTTCAAACAGCATTTTTTTTTTTGGCATGTGAATTCTTTTCTTGTGGTGCCCAGACAGTGTTCCTGTGCTTCTGCCTTCAAACCTTTTCTTGTTAATCCCTTAGTTTACACAAGATCCCTCTCTAATGATTTAATCTGTAATGAGAATTGGTGGTGGGAATCACTATGTTACACAAATATAGGATCAGTAATTATTCTGATCAAAGGTGCATAATGTGCCTCTAATGAGTGTTTTAAGTTTTGAAGTTGGCTGTAGAAATTAACTTCATGAGGGTATTTTAAGGATTATTTCATACAATGTGCTCTTTTTACTTTATTGGTGTTAAATTCAGCTCAAAAATTATGACTTTTGAAAACAATTTTTTTTTGCTTATTTGATCGTGGCCTCATGTTTCCTAATTTTTATCTTGCTATTGAATCATTTTAGTTGTATGCATTGGCAAACACTGTGATAAGCTCCTGCATCAGTACTTACCCATTTGTAAACTTTAATCTGGATTCTCATAAAGTTCCCCTTTGTCAGTGTGGGCAGACAAAAAGAACAGAAGTTCCTTTGAAGCTAATGCTCTGTTCTGAGGTGGAGTTTTGCTTTCAACCAAAACAGTGAGAAGAGGATAGAGTTGAAACTGTGCCTGTAATTTGTTTTTTAAATAAATTCCGTGTAAATAATCAAAAGACGGTCTTTAATTTTTGTTTGTTTATTTTCTTAACTAAGCATGTATTGTTATCAGTAGGAAACTGAATGTTGTTTTAATTCTTTCAGTAAAAAGACTGGTAGAAAAATAGCTTTTATCCTTTTTTCATCCTTTAAAATAAATATTGATAGAAACTATCATAATATGGTTTGTGTTACAGGTGGTGTAATACCAAGGGCTGTACTGCTGCCACATCACAATTTTGTGGGGTTTCAGAGAGTAGTTCTGGTAAGGACACTCAATGATTTATCTATTTATTTGTCATACAAGTGGACTGATAGTTTGGTACAATTTAGTATTACGTTCATTTACAGTATTTGTTAGGTATTGGTTTCTGCAGTTCACTAAATCCTTACAATTAAGTGTTCTTTTATTCAATGGTCTTTATTAACAGCTCCTTTTGGAGCTGTTAGTGTCTCATGTGTAAATCCATATTAATTTTGTTGAGAGTTATGATATAACACATCAATTCACAGCATGGAAATATTAACAAATAGAGCTTTTGTTGAAACACATCGTAAAAACTGTTTTGTCTCCTGGAAATGTGGAGTCACTATTGCTTTAGTGTATCACTTTTTTAAAAAGGGTGGAAAGTTACTGTATTTTGGTTATAGTATGTTTTTTTTTTTCAAGGGCTAAAGTCTTGTCACCCTAAAGGAAAAAATACAAGTATGTAGTTCAGAGGGCAAATATTCAGACCATGTTGTATTACTTGTCTCTCTTAAATGTAATGCACAGTCACAATTTTGCAATCATTTTCTTTAAATGCATGTAACTACACTCCCTCTATCATTTCTTTTGATTTTGGATGCTTTCTTTAAACATATTTTCTTATCTCTTCTCCATGGCTGGAGTTACAAGTGAGATGAGATTACATTTTCTTAGAAAGGGAAAATTCATTCTGCACCAGTCCACCATCAGCCATGCTCAAGTATTGTGCAAGAGCACAACTGAGCATTTGTTCTTTCAGCAGGAGATAACTGATACCACATTTGTATCTGTAGAATTTTTAATATCTACTGTAATTTAACAAATGTCTTGTGGGTGTAGCAGATGTCTTTTCTCCCCCCTCTCTTGCCTACCCCCTCCCCCCCCCTTTTTTGGTTTTAATTCACGTTCCCTTAAAGTTTTTGGCAAGCTCTCTTTGTGTGCTGTCTTAGAGGGCACTCAAAGACAGAGGGAATTTGTTTTTAAAAAACCTTATCTCGCAAGTAGACCTCACAAGGTACAGGAAAGGATATTGCTGATGTTCTCTGTGGCCTTGCAAGGGTATTGTACTGGCTCTGCTCCAGCACAACACTTAAGCAATTGCAGTCAATGGGACCAGAATATGTTGAAATATTCTTCTGTATTGATCTGTATCTATGTATACTTTCTAAAAATGAGGTGGGGTACCATGAGAACTTCTCAGTGGGATTCTGTGGTCAAGCTAAGAAACAAGCAGCAGGTCTCTCTGTGTTGGAGATATTTGGGGAGGGGGGTGGGCCTTGCTTGAGAAATCTCTAGAAGTTGCTGAATTAAGGAAGCAAAAGGGTGCTGGAAGTTGTGAGTGAGTAGGTGTAAAGACTTGAAACCATTTCCCCTTCTGTCATTGCATTAGATTGGTTTATCTAAAATAATTGGGCACGGTGCTGTTCACACTGTATGATTTCCAGCCCTGTAAGTGCATAATGCCTTGAGCATGCACTGTTCATGCATGTAGGCTTACATTAGAGTTTCTAAGTCTTGGAGTGGAAGAAAATGGGCTCTCAGATTTATATGGGAGGAATGGCATTAGGAAGTTTTGAGTAGCATCACTCAAGAATGTTAAATGGCAATTCTGCAAAGTAAAAACATCACAGCTTTATAAATATTTTAAGGAAAGAAAGATGATGGGAGCTCCTTGGAGTCTGAGAAATACTGAAAATTTTTCAAAATGTTGTGAGCAATTTGTGCAGTACTTATTAAAGTATAATGTCATCTGGAGAAGTCATGGACTTCTTCCTCTCTGTCATCTCTTTATTTTCAAGTAATGCTCCCGTTGCTGGAAATGGGCGAGCAGAATTTTTCCGTGCATAGAATCTGTTATTCCAGTGTTTGAGGTAAGGTAAAGATAACCAAAGACAGTGGGTTTCTTTTTCTGAAAGGCTGTCCTGTCTAATTTGTTTAACTCTGAACCAGCAGAAGTAGTTACTGTGATTGTTTAATTCTGCAAAAGACAGAGTAGAGGTCACTTGTGGGACAAGCTGAAGATCATTTCAGTGCAGCTGCCTGTGTAATAGTGGCCTGCAGTTACAAGACGTGGTGTGTTTCCATTTCTGCTGATGTTTTAGCTTGACTAAGCAAAACTGCTCTCTCTACACAAAGCTGTGATTGTGTTTTCCAACGGCATCAGTAGAGGACTCAGTTTAATTCAAAATAGCACCTTCTAATGGAGAGAGGCCCTTATTGGACAGATGACATACCGTCAGGATTTGAATAGTTTGCTGCAGAGGGGAGTAATTAAAAAATTAGTGAGAACAGATGTCTAATGTTGGCCTAAGCAGTCAGAGAGAAAAGGAAATGTCCTGGGTTTGAACTTTTTATCTTAATTGGATCCCTTGTGACTTTCAGCCCATTTGATAGGAGTTTCTTCAGTAGACTCTCCTGCTTCTACTGTACAAAGCCAACAGCTTTAAATTTTAAAGTTTTTATATGTGGGTATAAGCACTCACACAAGTCTTTACATGCAGTTTGGAAGGATGATTCCTTCAGAGAACAAAACCTTTATATACCACAGGCTGCTTTGGTATAGCTTTATCTCCCATGTGCTATACAGAAAAGCAAAATACTGTTCTTTTAAACTGCATTTTGGTATATTTTTTGAATCTTTTTACATATTCTTCTATAGGTGTGTTCAGGCTCCTTTTATTAGTCAGACCCTCTGTAAAGTGCCAAATTAGCAAGAGGAACATTTGGTACACTGCTTTAATCTTAAATATCAACAATGCAATTGCTTCTGGAGATACAGGTGACTTTGCAATGTGTAGGAGCTGTCTGGGGCTGTGTTATGGCAGGCATGTTCACGGAATCTCTGGGAATTTTTCCTTTACAGCAGTATAAATATGCCTCTAGACTTAAGCACTGATGAAGTACCAGAACTTGGCATTCATTCAAAGTTGTCCTTGGTCTAGGATAATTCGAGTTAGGTAAAATAGTCCATTTTCTACAGGCAAGGAAAGAAGCTTGTTTTTATTTTTCAGGGCATACTGTAAAAGAAAAAACTGCTCTTGATGATTCAGATATTGGAATAGTTCCCAGTTAAAAAAAAAAAAAAGTATACTTCAGGGTATGGAAAATCTAGTCGAGGATGATGACAGTATTGCATGTCTTTTCCATGTATTCTAGGCATATCACCTCAGCATACATACTATTCTTAACATTCTGCCAAAAGACCCTTGATACAGCTTCGTTTAGAGAAAAAAATAAGCAGATGTTGAAGGCAGAAGGGGGACCAGCTTAATGTCTAGACAGCCTTTGGAGGTATGAGTGAGTTATTCATCAAATACATATGCTTGAAGGGAAAAACCAAAACTATTTCTCATTGAACTTTGGGTATAGCTGATATAGATGGAGACATTCTCTGCCAAAATACATAGCACTACTGCCTAGACAGTGTAGTTTTTGCTCATGACAACTTCCACAGTCAGATTTGGGGTGTGGTACAGAGTAGGATGTAGAGATGCAGAGATGGTATGCCTGCATTGAAGGTGGTTACTGTAGGAAAAACTGAAAATTGTGTAAATTAAGGAAAGAGATACTCATGGGCTTGGAAAACAATCTGGCCCTTGTTGCAGAGGTATTGGGGCAGGGTGTTTTTCTTGGAGCTACCGTGTCCTGGCGAGGGTCTCGTGCCTGCAGTTCAACGTGTTGTGCGGTTGAGTGTCCGGTCTCACCGGGGGCTCTGGGCCGAGCAAGTCACTGCACTGCCTCTCTCTTGTTCTTTCTTTGTCACCTCGCTGTCTTCTGTCACTGTACTGCCTCTCTCATTTTTTGTTTGTCACCTCGCTGTCTCCTCTCATGGCACTGCCTCTCTCTCGATCTTTGGTTATCACCTCATTGCCCTCCCGGACCACGTGTGGGAGGCAGTGACAGCCCTGAGAGACCAAGGATGATGGAATGGTGGCCCAGGAAAGCCCAGTGTTTTATTTCATAACAGTAAAGCAGTACTCTGCCCTCCTGACCTGCCCCAGGAGCCCTTATAACCCACCTCTGGGCTGCCTCAGGCGCACACTCCTCCTTCCCGGCTGTGTCAGCCGGTGCCACAGCTCTGAGATGGTGCTTGGGCGGCTCTTGCTTTATTTCTCTATTGCTTCATGATAGATCACGCCTGTACTGCGGGTTAGTACATAGTGTAGTGAAAGAGAAATGGGAGTTTTACGTTGGTCTCACGTTTCTGTTGCTTTAGGTTGTAAATAGAAAATAGGATAAGTGCGATGATGGGGCTGTGTCACCGCCCAAGGCGAGTGAATCGCTGCGTTCTGTTTGCAGCTGCACTCGGTCCTGCTCATGAGTGGCCATGCCCAGCGTCCACAGCAGGGCTGAGATCGTGGGTATTAAACTCCTACTGTAATATTTGATTTAACTTTAACAGAGAGCTTTGCTTCTTTGAATACCAGAAATAATGTTTGTCAGACAGTGTTTGTTTCTTAATTTATTTCGTGGTTTTTTTAAGGGATGTGTCTTGGTGTTAGGAAGCCAGAAAAGGCAAGTACTGCACATCCTGTTCTTCATTAGAAATAATTCTGATAAGACTTCTAAGTGATCTAAGTGCTTCTGGAAAATTTAGCTACCTCAATTTTAAAGCTCACCTGAAATTAAATCTGAGGTGCCAAAGTAAATACAGTTGGTTTCTGATCCACTTCAATGGTCCTTTCTCTAAAATAAATCTGGAAACGTTAAATTAATTTTAATTAGTACTCCTTTTTTTTGGTGAGGAATCTCTGATTTAATATTTTTTCCTGCTAATTAATCTTTAATTAAAAAAATAAAGCCTAGGTGAAGATGGTTTCATACTGCCCATTTGCACTTGTTTACATCAGTGACTGATTTCTGTCATTAGTCCTCAGACACTGCAGTGCTATAGTTCTAAAATGGCTTTTTTAAAGAACCAGAGCTGTGGTTTGCACTTTTTAATACTGGTGTTGCATTTGGTTTTATTTAGAAGTAAGATAAAGTGGTGTTGTAGGTGGCATTGGTGGAGTGGTGTGACAAAAGGAGGCTTTTTTTTTTTTTTTTTTTTCCCCCCCCAGATTTGAAACCTAGTAGGGCAGGGATAGTGGAGAAGCGTGGGAGTAGACATACCTAAAGTAGATTCACATGTTGTTCTGTTTTTACACACATATGACCAATTGCAGAAGCATGTTATCTGTAACTTTTGGGTTTTTCTGAAAAGTGGGGATTTTTTCTTTTTTCTCTTTTTTGAGATCCTCAGCTCATAATGGTTATTTACCTGCAGATTCCCACAGGCTCGTTTTCAGGCTGCTTTAGTGAACAGGACTGGATGTGAAAATGCTTGAGTAAAGAAAAGAGTTGAGTTTTTAATCTGAGGGTAAACTTTCTTAAGCTTTCTTTAAAACTCTCCATTCATGCATAATGCTGCAGTCAGTCGTGAGTTACACGTCGTTAAATCTTTTGAGGTGAACATCTTGGGGCTAGAAAGAACCTGTCAGTTTACATTTAATTTATTCCAGGCTTTAGGATATGTTTCATGGCTGTAGAAAACTTTGAACACTAAATATGATGAATGTTAGCACATATTTTCAATACCAAATTCTGCAGTCCAAGTCTAGTTAGATTCTCAACATGTTTAATATCTGGTTTAATGGAGAAAAACTTGTCTAAAGCACCGTGTATTTCTACTGTTAATGCTCATAAATACCAATCTACCTGTTTGCCATCAATCCATAGCTCATGAATAGTACTGGCCTTTTTCCAAGTAGTCAGAAGTATTCAAGGTTTTTTATTTAAAAAAACCCAAAACACAGCAAACCTCTGAATTGTTGATATAATCAATTCATTGTTTTCCCTGTCCAAAGGGCACTCTTTGCTTTTTCTTCATCCCAAATTTTAAAATAAATAAGTCTGGCCTCCTCTTCGGTAAGTAGCCGGTTCTGATGTACCTGGTCTTGATTAATGACCACTAAAGCTGGAAATTTTACCTTTCCTCGTTAACAGTTTATATTTTCCTGACTTGAAATTTTAATAAAGTGTAACTGAAGGATCTTCTCTGTGTCCTGTGGGGTTGTTAGGTTGGGGTTTTTTTCACTTTTTTTCCACCCCGTTGTGGTATTTTCTCAGAAGGGTTTTGCATTTCATCCTTCATCTTTCAGAAACACAGGGCTCGGAACTGTTACTATTCAACAAGACATCTGCCTCAGGAAAAGAATTGGCAGCTTTCATGCACTCACAAAGGAATTTCAGAAAAATTATTTGTTATTCCCAAACTAGATGCTGCCAGAGTACATAATTCCAACACTTCTTTTCTCATGGGAAAGGCATAAAAGATCAGGCTTCACAATGGAGAAATAAGCTGAGTTTATTTGCGTTTAGAATAGATCAAAGCCTCTTCACCTGTTCTGTCTCTTTTTTTTTTTCATATGTTTATATCCCCAACACTGCAGAAGTTACGTGCTGTGCCTGATTATCCCTGATCTTTTCTAAAATACTATAGGACTTGAGGAAGATGCTCACATACACAGAGAGCATCTTTCTCTGGGTCTTCCACTGCAGGAAATGCTTCTCTTGCTCCATTTATGTGGTCAGTATTATTTATTGAGTAGTTCTGTCAAGTTCTCTGGTGAAAATAACACCTGCACTTGAAAATAGCTGTGTAGGTGCTGTAAAAGCTGTGGTGAGAGTGTTCAGGCTCATACGTAAAGGGCAGGGCAAGTGAGTGAATCCTTTGTTGGAAAAGGTCACGTTCATGGAACTGTCTGTGCCCAGAACAATGTAAGTGTGTTTAGATTTTAGTTTTCCTTTAGTTGTTCGCTAGGAAACATGAACCAGTCCCCAAAGACCTGCAGAAATTTAGGACAATTACCTGAGTAATGATATCAACCTTAACAAAACCTAAAAATCGAGTGTTTCATAAAAAAAGCCTGTTGCAAAACCATAAGGCAGTGTTGGCCACTATTTCAAAACTTGGACTCTAACAAAATTCACTGATGTACATCTGGATGCTCTCAGAACACCGAGGCAAGGCTGCTTGGGTCCCTGCAGGCTCAGCCTCGCAGGTACCCAGTGACACCACAGAGCAAGATTTGGAGTCTTTTTGTTTTGCTTTTGGTTATGCAGAAATTTTAGGTGTGAAGTATGCAAGGAGATGTTGTTCTAAATTATAGATGTTGACCTGGTGCAGAGGGGTCCCAGGAGAAGATGCTGGTTGCCTCTGGCAGACGTGCTCTGGTCCCAGTTTGTGCACTGGTCCAGGTGCTGCTAATTCTGGAGGGTTCTGTGCTAGTTACTGTGTGCAGGTCTAACTCCACATCAGCTCAATTTGTTGTTGTTATGGCAGCATTAAAAACACTTCCTTATCAAGAATGAGGGAACCCACTGTGGTAAATACACTGACCTGAGTCAGACAAAGGCCTTTCTCCTGCAGGCACTTCAGGACATGACTCAGGGCACAAGGACAAATAAAATGAACAGGGTTTAGTTGGACTAGAAAGCACTGTTGTTGAAGATGAATTGAGGGGTTTTTTTTAACCAGCAGAATTTATTTGTGAGAAGTGTTAGCAACTCATATTTTGTAATGGAATAGTAGTGAAAGAAGAACGTAGAAAAAGAAACGACTGAAGGAGGTACAGACACAGTCATCACTCTCTTGATGGAGGGGTGGATTCAGGAGTGTAGAGTTTGTGTAGGCAGTGCACGGTGAGGGGGTGAAAACCAGGGCAAATGCGTGACCACAGGCTCGAGATCGTATGTCAGATCAAGAGATGAAAGCTGGAAGATGGATCACCAGCTTGGGAGAGATAGCAAGTGCAGCGGATGGAAACTGCACAAGGGTGACACTGCAGGAAAAGGAAATAGGAGTCCATGCAGCTGTATGAAAAAATTCCTAGTGAAGAAAGGGCTGCTGTGCAGAGATGCCTTTCCACAGATGCCTCTGAGAACTACATCTGCTCTTTTGGTACCATCAGGTAGCAATGTAAATATTTTAATTGTAACAAATAGAATCCATTCCAGGCTACACGGTCACTAATCACTGCCTCACAGTAAGATTTACAGAACACACAAAAAACCCAAAACCACAGACAGTTGAAAACTGACTAATTACAAAAGTCTGCTCAAATTTCAGTAGTTTTCCATGGACAAATAGGTAGCATTAGTTTGAGCTCAGAATGAATCTTATTTTGCAAGCCATCAGCATCCTGGGCAGCAGTGTAGTGAAAAACTGTGCCACTGTTAGTGCACCAATATCCATCAGCTCAAGCAATTGATGTAGATGTAATCACTGTCTCTAATAGAAATAAAGTCGGGGTAATGGAACACTGTCACAGGATCAATGTCTCCTGTTTTGAAAATAAACCCCCTCAGCTTTGCTTTTGCATTTATGTACCAGCAGGAGACCGCATCATTCAATTCAATTGACACGGTCCCTTAGAGCCCTGAATGATCTATTGTGGGAACATCAGGAACAGCGTATTGGAAAAAAATGGAATGTTCCTGATCAGCCTTACAGGCCACGTTATTTGGTGGGTTTTCCAGCAGTGAAAATGAGAATAAATCAGCCGAGAGCAGAAACTTATCATGGTATGGAGATCTTTAACCCTGTTTAACTGTTTAATTTCTACAGGTTCTTGATCAAAATTTTTACAGGTTCTTGAACCACAGTACTTGAGTTTATTTTGGGTGGTGCGTGTTCAAAAACAGAAGAACCTTTTTGAGTGTTGCCCCTCCCCAACTCAGTCTCAGCAGGAGCTCTTGATAAAGCTTGTTTTAACTGACTTAAGGGCTCTTATCAATCCTTTATTTTCTCAGAAGTTTTTACACAGTTTGATCCAAGTGAGGATTAATGGGTGTGCTCCCACATTCGCCCATAATTAAATTTTTTGCAAAGGCTTTAATGAAGCAGAGGAGATTAGTAGTTGTACAGTTGCATGGTTAAAACTGGGTACATGCCGAAGAGGCGTATATGGGATTTTCAACAACATTGCAGATAAGGCCTCTTCCATTTTCCACCTTTCTTGCACTCGATTCCAGCAGCTGTTCTGTGTCTAGATCCAGAGAGTATTAGCAGGCTGCTATTTTAGTGCTCAGTGCTTTAAACCATTGAGCAATTTCACAAAGCCTTCTTGAGACAGGTTCTAAAAGTTTGATTGCAAGAGTCTTTATTTACTGAAATTCAGTATTGCTGAAGGACTCTGACTGTTTAAAGGGGCATCCTTTTAACAGCCCGAGAATGGAAGCTCCACAGCTTCCTTGACGTTACCTCTGCTGCCGAGATGACCCCTCCAATAAGAAAATTTTCCCTTTCGAGGGACAGATGGACAGGTGTCTCTTCTGGAGTGTTGCCAAGCATTTGTCTGGTGGTTCCCTCTCCATTAGAGGGTTAGATATATTTAACATACAGAGTCTGGAAGTTGGACTTTGCAGGTCAGCCTGAAGGAATCCATACTGGACAAACCTACACTGCAGCTTCTCCTGGTGACTTTGCTAATTCTGGTCATCAATCAGGAGCTATCACTTTCTGATCAGTTTTAGAAATGCCACATTTCCAGTTTTGCTGTCATAAGCATCTGTCTAGCTTGTGTACAGGTAGGACACTCTATCTCTGAAGGTCATCCCATCAAAATGCCTTTGGTCTGGTTTAGGTGTTTGATCAAGGAGAATTGCATAACGTTATATTTCCTGGGGTGTTCTGAAAAAATGATTTAAGTATTGAAAGAGGATGGTGGGGTTTTTTTTGAACTACAACGTCTGGAGAGTTTTCATTTAAGCCTAGTTTGTGTGCATCAGCAGGCTTGAGCTCTGTGATTAAAAGCCTTCTCCAAACATGATGTGTGGGCTTGGGATCTTGTGGACAGTCAGGGAGGGATGGCTTTCATGAAGTAATCAAAATTGAGGCAGGACTTACTGCTGGTGGTTTTACTGCATATCTGGTACATATTCTGAGCAGCTGAGTTTGGCTTTCAAGTTTTAAAGGAATAACATGTTTGCATCTGCAGAAGGGTGTATCAGAACTATCCATTTCAACAGGGTTGTAATTGTCATGCAGGAGAGTTGTGCCTGAAAAGAGATGTCACAGAATAGTTGGGGTTGGAAGGGACCTCTGGAACTCATTTAGTCCATCTATGTCTATTTTCACTGTTACCCAGGGAGCTGAAAAGTCTTTAAAATAGTAATATACAATACCTCTTTGCTATTCTGTTACAGGAAATAAGGAGTGCCTTCCTCAAACACATAATTTCTTCTGGTGTTGCACTGTAATAATGTAAAAAAGAAAAAAAAAAGTTTTAAGAACGTAAAGAGTGTCTAATAAAGTGTCAGTACCCAAAATATCCCTGTTTCCTTAGTCAGCCCAGGGATTTACAAAAAAATGGCTGCCAAGAATCGCTGCAAGATGCCCTATAGCTGTCCAGAAAGATGTATTTTTAACTCTGAAAAGTATAGAAATGTGCAGCTTTGTAGCCATAGCCCTGGAAACATGATACTGAATCTATTGTCGCTCATGTAACATCCGGAATCCCGGCCTCCTGGGTCACTCAACATACGACTTTGGGGAGGAGATTTGGAGTTCAGTAATTAAATACTACTTTGCTCTAGGCAAAACCAACAAATGGGCTTCATCTGCAGCATATTTTGTAACAGTACTCAGGGCTGGGATCAGTGTTTCTGGGGCCTGAGTACTCAGATAAGTAGACGGTAACTTATTTTTAGCCCAGGTTTTGGGTGCTTTTTTTTTTTGTTTTGTTTTGTTGTGGGTTTTGGTTTTTTTTGCTCCTCTTCCCTTTCAGGGTTGTAATTCTTTCTCTTCAGAAAATTTCAGACTGGCTTTGTCATCTTGTATGCTTCATACTCTCAAATTGGCATGAAAAGAGAGAGACTGTTGCCATAAATTAGGTCACTAAAGCTGAAGTACAGAATACAAATATTTATTGCCTGAGCTAAGGAAGACAATTCAGATGAGGAAAGGAGAAGTTATTTTTTTAGTATTTGGAAATTAAACTGTATTCTTGGTTAAAAGCAAAGCAGTAGAGTTAAAAGCTGAGCATGAGAAGCATCTCTTGGTTTAAATTGCTAGAAGGAAAACCAGCAAAGTCTGCTCATATGAGAAATCAGTAAGAAGGTTTGTAAGATAGAATTGCAGATTTGTTTTTAATGCAGGCTCATATTTGACATATATTATTGACTCTTAAAAAAAGGGCACATTTAAATAATAGCAGTTTAGAGACACGGGTAAAAATGCAGAAAATGAGAACTTTATTTTGAAATACTGCAAAAAACCACTTATGCATCTAACTTTAAAAAAGTTTATCTTTAAATTCAGAGAGTTAGAAAGAATTCCCACCTGCAGATCATCAGGTAGGAGAACTTTACTGAGGGGTGACTTGTATTGTGACCAATACAGTTTTTTGACCCCCATCTCTCAAGTGACAATCAGGGTGAAAGAAGAAATAGGAGTGTTTAAAGCAAGTAGTTAATACAGTTAAAGAAAACTCAGCTTTTTTTTTTCTTTTTAAAGTATGAGCAAACGTTAATTTTTATTAGAATTGGTGTCTAATAAACTCTTACACAGAAGGACATGGGTCATACACTGCATGCTTGAACCTCTAATTTATTTTATGAGTTTTCCTTTATAAAGTGTTTCTAAAGGGTTCTGCAGAACTCTTCTTTGGATGTAGTCTTAGGAAGTTCAGCAGCCATTTGAGGCAGACCCACCGTGTCTCAGGGGAGAGCCTTTGGAGAATGCTTTAGTAGAACAACAGGGAGAGCATTTTGTGGGGCCCTGGATTAAAACTCCAGTTACTCACGTGATGGCCTTGGTATCTGAACGAAGTCCTGCTCAAACCTCACACATCCAGGAGTTTGCCTGGCCAGAGTGGTTGGATTGAAATAGCACCTTGTGCACTTTATCCAGCACTTCCAAGTTGATAAATCACAGCAGACTTGGGGCATTGGTGCCTCACTGTCGTAATCAACCCGGATGCAGTTGGGAAGTGGTGGAGTTTAGTGTATCAGCACTTTCCTGGGCTGCAGGGATTGTCTGTCACCTGAGTCACTGTGACAGTGTTAGCAGAGCTGTCGAGGGCAGCAGGTTCGCCTGGCTGAGGGACTCACAGTGTTTGTGGCAAAGCATAACGAGGAGGAATTGTGCCTCACATGCAGTACTGAAGTATTATTTTTATGACAACTGATAAAAATGTAAAGTGGAATGGTAATAAAACGTTCCAAAGGACTTGTAGGCATATTCAGGGGTTTTGGGTGGAATTAAAAAAAATTCACGTTCCCAGGTGGAGTCACATAATTTGCCTTTTTTTTTTTTTTCTTTTAATCATCATGGTCATTAAAACAAGGGAGATTCTTAAGCAACAGTTAATAAAATGGTGTCACTGTCTATGTGTACACATGCCAGCAAAATATTTGTCTGGATTTCTTGCAAAACAGGAAAACATAAAAGCTCTAGTGGCAATATTTCTATTCTAGGGGATTTATTGTTTCTGTAGCCAGACTCCTGTTTTCCATGGATAAATGCAGCAGTCTGTCTATATCTGAACATTAAGCATTTTTCAGAGCTACCCAGAGCAGTAGCTGCTCTCTTTAACATATCATATCTGGTATCAAACTAATGATTGGCATGTTTTGGGGAATTATTATTCACAGCAAGCTGCCAGGTTTTCCTGTTACCCTACCTAATGAGGATGTGTTAGAGCCCACCTACAGCTGCAGAAATACCACTTTCTTAGGTATGTTATTTGATGATACAATAACTCTTAATTGTAGTGTAAATCTAGTGTACGTTATCAAATGGTGATTAAGAGATACACAGTGCTAATCTCATGTATAAACTTTCTCTGCCAGTTCAGGTTTGTCTGAAAAAAGAAACCAACCCAGAACAACAAAAAAACCCTATTAGGCCAGGAGCCATATCGGGCAGCATCTGTTCTCCAGCATTTGGCATGAACCTGGAAGAGGAGTACAAAGCTATAATAAACATGCAGCATGGAATAATGATTTGTCAGAAATACAATCAGGTTTTCACTGTTGGGAACCCATTAGCCTGCAGATCTGGTGTTGGTGAGAGTAGAATTTGATCTCCTTATTAACAGATTTTACTTGTAAATTTTACCCAAAGTATGAAGTGTGTGAATTGTTCTCAAGGGACGGAGTTGCTGGGCTGAGACCTGCCTTGTCTGATTTGGGGTAGGCAGGTACTGAAACACAGGCACAGTTTTGTGTTTAGGGAGCAAAGTCAGAGCTGATGTCTCTGGGAAAAGAAACCTCGTTTCCTTTTAAAAAAGTAGCTTCCAAAAGAGTTTTTAAGTGATTCCTGACATGGAACGAGTGGGTCAGTTTGTGTAAAGTGCAAGGCTTGTGTCTGGTCTGTTCCTGACCTGTGGTTTTAAGTAAATCTTAAGGCCAGCATCTGTACAGAGTGATTAATACCTGATAAATTTCAGAGTTCAGGTGATTTCTATAGCAACATTAAAAGTTACCTGGGATACCCGGATACTCTACAGATTCTATTTGAACAGCAGTGTTATAAACCACAGGCACATCCTCCGGAAGGGGATCCTACAGGTAACCAGTGCCTGTGGCTTGATGTTTTCGGATGGTCGAGGGAGAACAGGGTGACGATTCACTCACACTGTAATCCAGTCTCCTTGGCACTGTGTCACTGCTGAGCACTGCAGGGATGTGTGGGTTGTGAGCCTGAGAAGGCATGTGCTGAAGAGGACTTGGTTTTGAGTAGTGAATATTGACCTTGGTGTGGTCTCAGGGACTGGAAGCCCATGAGCTACTTGGGCATGGTTTTTAAGCCCCAGCACACATCCTTTTTTTTGACATGTCATAGGATATTTTATTTCTTTAAGCCTAATTTTACCAGTAAGGAGTCTCATTCGCATGCCTTGCGCCTGCTCCCATGTGCGAAACAAAAGTAGAGGCAAGTGGGAGAGATTCCCTTTAAAAGCAGACTTGGATCTAAAACAGCAGTGTGGGTGCATCATGCTTTGCCGTGTAATTCCACAGAATGTTTTGAGGAAGACTTGGAATTTTTTTTTAAGGGCTGGAAAAAAAGGGCCTCAAGGATCTTGTTACATTTTCGGAATGGGTTTGGAACATACAGCTGCAAATATTTTAAGATATTTTTAATCGTCCCTTTGCAAATTAGGCAAAAAATATAAGACTGGTTGGAGTTATGTGTAACTTCTACTTATTGTTGCCTCATTTTTCTATGTCTCTTTGGTGACTTAATTCCTGTATCTAAAATAGCAATGTTAATATCTATTAAGTGCCCAAAATAAGTAGTTGATTGCACATAGAAATAGTGGATTCAGGGGAAATAAGCCAGCATTAATGAGTTGGATTTATTATTATGTGGGATACATGTGTGCAGGCGTGGGTGGATACATAGAGATAAATTTTTTTTTTTCTCCTGTAATTTTCTTGTTTTCAGCCTTTCCTCCTCTATTTGTGTTTCCATTTACATGACGCCACTTCTAAGAAATCTCTTCTGTCACTTCCCAAGCAAGCCCTGTGGCCGTGTTGGGGCACCAGGGAAAATGGAGTTCATAGGTTAGAGGGTTTATTTTCTTTGCCATTACTGTCTTTCTTCAGCAGACACCCTCAGCAAGTTGTAACTCCTCGAAGTGAGGAGGTGGCTGTGGGCGATGAGCACTGAGAGCAGCACAACCAGCGTGTCCCCTCTCCATCCCACATCTGCTCCTTTTCACCCTCATCCCCTCACTGCTGCTGGCTCGGGTCATTCCCACTGGGTGCTTCCCAAGGAAGCTGTGAGTGAGAAGGAGGGGAGGAAGCACAGTTCCTTGGGGTGGAAACAACAGCTGTTTGAGAGTTGGCAGCTTAAGCCCAGCAACCAGAATCCATCCCTCTATCAATTCAGAACTTGTGAAAGGGAAATAATCATTGTATCATCTCCTATCTGTGCTTCTGCTGTATTTGCTCTATAATGGGACATTTTGCCTTGGGGTGGGAAGGAGGATGGGTTTGGTGTTGCTTGTTTTTCTCACAGTTCCTTGCATCCCTTGTCTGTGGACTCTTGTCCCCGGGCACTGCCTGAGCCCCTGGGCCTGGGCTGGGGTAAACACAGCAGCAAGCTTTCACAGAATGTAAATAGGCACAGAAAAAAATGGATAAAGCTGTATCTTGGTGAAACACTGGAACCTTTTGCTCCCTTTTCAGTTTCACGTCCTCATCAGGCAGGCGGTGTGTTTATTGAAGGCATTTCTGTGTTTTTCTGGTTGTCAGGGTCCCACAGCCAGTGCTGCACTGCCACCTCCTGATAGCCGGGTGGCAGCTCCTGCCTTGCCAGAGTCTTGTGGAAAACACTTGGAACCAGCCCCGAAAAACATGAGGCTCGTTTGATTTGGGCAGGGTGAGGAACACTTTTGACAGACAAGAAAAACGTTAGGTTTTGGGTTTTTTTTTCTTCAAGTGAATTTATGGGGGATCTCCACAGTTCTGCTTTGAGTGGGGAGCCCTCTTTATATTAATAATTCAGGACTTCTCTGTGTGGCAAATAGTGCTTTCATCTGATTTCTGCCTTTTGATCTGTCTTTTTTGGTGATGCAGCAAGGTCTTAAAAATCAGTGACAGACCCATGAAACAAATACTGCCATTTGTGCGTGTGTGCCTAATGTAAAAAGGCTTCTTTATGAGTCTCTTAAAAGTTAATTACCTTTTTTCTCTGAAGGAAAATATTGTTCCTCTTCCCACATAATTTCCCTGTAACAAACAGTCTTAAAGAAAGATAATTTGTGCTATGTATGGCAACAAAACACAGCTGAATAAATTAGTGTTTGGTCCTGCACGTGGTGAAATTGGTTGCTAAGGCATGAAATAGCTAAAAATGCCATTCGTTTGACATACTGCTCAGTAAATAAGCCCTCAAATTACATTGAAATTCGACAGGTGTGTCTTGTACCCCAGGCATGGTTGGTGGCTGTGGAGAGGTGGGGTAGGGTTGGTATCAATGGTCCTTCCTTTACCATTCCTGTTGCACCCCCTAGAAGTTACTGTACTGGAGCAGTTATGGTGGTGGGTGGCTGGGTGAAAACCTGGGAAGGATTGCTGATGAAAAGTGCTGGACAGATAGTAGGTACAGGAGATGGACATTGTTTCATAATGTGTTCTGTAAACTGATGTTTTTACTTGTTTACTTGGAAAGGTCAGGGTTTTCAAACATTCAGGAGTCATGAGAATGTTCTTAAAAATGAGACTAGGAGTTAGAAAAAACCATATTCTGTCTCTTCGTGTTTTTATTAAAGACTCTTCGTCGCTTCAGGTTTTCGAAGTTTGTCATCAAAAGTACGTGTAGTCAGATGCATTATTTGTCTTGTTAAATGTTTACCATTTATAAAATCAAGGGAAAATTGTATATATGTGTATCCATCAGTCTTTTTAAAGTGTTGAATGAAAGCCTAGAGAAACGTTACTAAAAATGGTCTGTTTGAAGCTTGTCTCTAATGTCAGGAATTCCTTTTGCAAAGCTGAAGTTTATGGCTGAAATGTTTTCTAATTTTTAGTGGAAATAACTGGGCTTTCTTTGAACAGACACCATGTTTTAGCCCATATTGCACCTTTTTACTAGAGAAGGGATACCTGAAAATAAGAAGAGATTAGAAAGTAAAAGTGTGAACTTGCTTGGATACCAATGTGAAAACAAGTTCTTGGTTAGCCAGGGAGAGAAAAAGCCACGTTTTAAAAGTGTTCCATGTTGAATAGATGAAACTCACTTGATTATTATTTAAAACCTATGAAATGAGGCCTTTTTAGTACTGGTATTAAACAACATAGTTCCCCAGTTCATACCGATTTGTATTGTTTGAAAATTTGGCCCTTCCATATTTAATTTACTGACCTTTATGTTGTGGTGAGACAAATGCCTTTTTAATGACTCCAGTAGACTTATTTGCATCATAAAATAAAACTATTGTCTGTGATGCCAGGGAGGTACTTAGTTTATAAATATAGCTTTTGTTGGGAAATACCTATTAGGTACTAAAAATATTTAATTGACCTACTTTTCTTTTTATTTGCAGGGTTGTGTCCTTTGTTGTGACCTCATGGTTTAACTGGGAATAAAGATGAGTATAAGCAGTGATGAGGTTAACTTCCTGGTATATAGATACTTGCAAGAGTCAGGTGAGTTTTTGCAATTCTGGTTATTAAACAATGCATAATTTATTTGGTTTTCATCTGCAACCGGCTTTAGCAAACACAGGCTCACTTAATTATTTTGCCAGTAGGCATGTGCTTCTGTCTGAACTGTTTCTTGGTATTTCTTCTCAACAAGAGAACGAATCCCTGCCAAGTTACCTTCTGTAACTTAATCAGATGTAGTCATTTGGAGTCTTCAGATGGCAGTCAACCAGCCAAGGACTCACTCGATTGCTAGAAATGCATTTTCCTGGAGATCACTTTCTCTGCAGGGTGACCATGGCACTTTGCACCATTTTATTTGGAGCCACTTGAGGAAGAAAACAGAATGATCGGCAAAATACTGTTTTTTCCTGTGTTCTTGGAGCAAATGGTGCTCCTGGAAGCTGGTCTTGTGTCGCTGAATTCCTTGCCTGAATGCGACTCAGGGAAGACAGATGTTGCTGTGCTTCAAAGGAAGAAGTGGCAACTGTGACTGCATGACTTGTATCACTTGAATCTAAATAGAGATGAACAGATTTTTTTTACAGTCTTGGGTTCCCAAAAACCTCCCTCCCTGCAGGAGGCTCTCTTGGAGGATCTTGTCCTTTGCCATCAGGCTAGCCAAAACCTCCTGCTTCTTGGGAGTAAAAGGCAGTTGAATATTGTCAGACTTGAAAAGAAACCTTTTTCCTGTCATATTCATCCAAACTGACTGTGTCTGTAAAACAGAAGCAGGGATGCAGCAGCGTTCCCTTATTTTTAAAGCTTCCCAAACCCAGTCGGATCAGCAGTTTGTGTTGCATGTTTGGGTTTCTAGATGCGGCCATATGGCTGCAGGGAGTTTGGTGGTGGTGGTTATTCTTGAAGCTGTGTAAGAGACATCATCATCGTCTTTACTCACAGCTGTGACATTGACTGCTTAATGCAGCCTACATTTAGAATGGGTAGATTTGACTGGAAGTCAGGGCATGCCCTAGTAAATGAACACGGGATGATTGTCAGCTGCCAGGAGGGAATATGATCTCAGCAATAGATAAAAGAAGTCTGCATATTAAAGCAAAAATAAACTCCAGTCTTAAGACAAGGGTGTAAGAGATCAACTTTAATGTATATATATATATAAAATTACACATATAATGTATATTTTACCTTGCTATTTCAACATTTACTGATTCTTAGTTTTGTTTAGTGATAGCTGATGGGTGGCTTCAGGCTTCTTGAAAATGCACTTGACTAGTGCAACATATGTCCACTTCTCATGGACTTCCAATTAGAGGCAGAGAAGCACCAGAAGCAATGGTGGGTGGCAGAGTTTTTCAGTATCTGCCTGTCAAAAGAAAGCAGAAACTCATTGTTCCATCTGAATTTACTGAAAACTATTACATGTTCTCATTCCAGTTGCAGATTGCTTTTGTCACAGAAGCCAAACTTACAAAATTGCTTCATCTTCATTTGAAAGTTTTCAGGCAGCTTCTTACTTACCTGACAGGGTAAAAGGAAGGAAAAAAAAAAAAAAGGTGGTTTAAGAAAAGAATCCATGACAGAAAAGTTAATTTGCTGAAACAACTATTTTTCTCTAGGTTAAATTCAGTTTTTCAGGGTGATCAAATAAGTAGCAAGCAGCTACCAGTGCTGCACCATAACATGTTTGCCACTTCTTAATCAGTGCACAGTGCTGATGTAGGTCTGGGTGCCAAAGCATACACAATTATGACAGCACAGTACCGTGAGCTGAATTCTGCTCTACGTACAGGTCCATTTCGCTTTCATGGGTATCAAATCACTGAGTAAAACTAGTGAGTGAGTCTTGGTGTCTTGGAGATATATATATATATATATTTATTTTTTATTTTTTAATAAATACTATATATTAGATAATACACACATGTAGTTTATGAATATATAAATATGTTTAAATGCTGTTGTGAATTGTATATTTTATATTTTTGTATCGACTCATTCACAAATATTCTACCAATGATACTATAATTGTGTTCCTATTTAAACGCTGCTTTTATCTTTTTGTATGTTTAAATTAGAGACATATGAGGGAAATGAGGTGTTTTGCTGAGGTTTTTTGTAGCTCTTAAACATGCTATAAACTTTGTATAAAAGTTGCTCAGGTTTGTAAATAGATCCTACCATGGTACAGCAAGTAACGTTGACTGTCTGTAAATCATTTCTGATGTCTTTGCCTTGTCTTTAGGGTTTTCCCATTCAGCATTTACCTTTGGTATAGAGAGCCATATCAGCCAGTCTAATATAAATGGTGCTCTGGTGCCACCAGCTGCTTTGATTTCCATCATCCAGAAAGGTCTGCAATATGTAGAGGCAGAAGTCAGTATTAATGAGGTAAGGAGGCTTTGCCTGCCAGGAGCATTATGTCCTTGCTTGCAGTAAGTTTGAATGTTAGTATTTTTTCTTAACTTTCTTGTATCCTATTTATTTACTTTTACTTCAGATTCCTTACTGCTGGTGTTCACCATGACTCCAGTGGTGGAACCAGAATGGAGTGACATAACTGGGTAGGGCTTCTGCCCAGTGCAGCCACACAACACCAGGCATGGTGTTCTGGCTCATTGCTTAAAGGTCCGTTGTCTGTAGAGTTTTTACCCTAATATAATGTTGTAGTACATCCAGACAAGTGAGATAAGATAATAATTGAGACAAGTAATCTCTTTTAATTTTCCTAGGCTGGCAGTAGGGAGGTGGGAGAGCACTATGCAGCTCTTCGTTTGGGTGATGTGTCGTTATAACGAAGTAATGAGAGCCCAAAGGCAAGGTTTCCAAGCAGACAGAGGGTTTGAATTTGTGGCAGGAAGGATGAAGGTATATGCCACTTTGCCTTTTGCCTCTGCTGGCTAATTCATCTTGAGCAGGATCTATTAAATTTGATGTTTAAATGGTTATTCCAGCAGTACAGAAAGCTATGTATCTTCCTGCCTGATGCTGCAGACACTCACCCTCAATTTCCATTCTCATTTATGCCTGGAAGGTTAGCAGCCTTTCTGTGTGTCAGTTAGATTACAGAAGGAAACTATTTCTTTCTCCCACTAATTCTGCTCTCTTTCCAGTCTCCCTTATGTCTGCTGTTTATGTGTAGTTTTCATAGTCCCAAGCAAATCCTTTCCCTTAGGAAGCCTCAGAAAAATAAAGCAAGTGATAGGAATAGAAGAAAGAGACCCTATATTTATTGCAAGGAATCCTTCTAGCTCCTAAAAATAGATCCTTACAAAGGCCAGCATATGCATAAGTGTATTTTTAACTGGGTCTTGTCCATTTCAGGATAAAATTCTTCCTTGTTGTTTGAAAGCATGCCAGCACTGTTTAAAAAAAGGAAGAAAACTAGTCAACTCTCCAGATAATATGTTTATGGAAAGTATTAGTCTAATAAGATAGAATAACATCACAAGTCAGTGACCCGAGTTGCAATGTTTGCAGCTCGCTCTTCAAACAAACCATTAGATTTTGCTGCAGCCACTCATGTTTGAAATCATATTCATAGATAGCTTACAGAATTTTTTGCTTTAGCAGATGAATTAGCAAACTCGAAGCAAATAACTTTTGATTCCACAGGCTCTCCCAGAGGCCTGCCGTGGCTTTTTTTTGCATATTTATAACGGCCACTTAACTTTAGATCAAAATTCCAATCCTGACCCCAACAATGATGAGATACCACTTCCAGCACCGTTTTTATATATATTGTATTAAATCGAAACTTTTGCTTTAGTTTTTCTTGAAATTTTTGCCCATAATGTTAATTTATGTACTTGGTGTTGTCTTTTTTTTGTTTGTTTGTTTTCTCCCTCTGCTGTAATTTAGGATGGTACCTTGTTTGATGGTAGGCCGATAGAGTCTCTCTCACTGATAGATGCAGTGATGCCTGATGTGGTACAGACAAGACAACAGGCCTACAGAGATAAACTTGCACAACAGCAGGCAGCAGCTGCTGCAGCTGCAGCCGCCACCAACCAACAGGGATCAGCAAAAAATGGAGAGAATACTGCAAATGGGGAAGAGAATGGAGCACATACTATAGCAAGTAAGTTGAGGCAGAACCTTAAGCTGTGTTAACGTTTTCTTGTCGTTTCTCAAAATATGAGCCAGTAGACAATGAGGTAAAAGTGTAGAGGTAACCCCTCAGCTTGCAGAGAATACCTTCAGATGGTGTCTCACCTTTGACTGCCCCCAGTTTGATATTTGGAATTGCAGGAGATGCAAACTTCTGAATTCATTAATTCATCATATTCCCTTGACCCAGTCTCACTTCTGTTACTGCTCCTTTCCCATCATCTGAAGGTTTTTCACAGGACTCTCTGAAAACTCTTGCAGAAAATAATCAGAGACAACTCTTTAAAGGTTGCATCTTCTCTGGTTTAGCCCCTGTAGAGGGAATGAGGAGAGGACTCTGCCAATCCACAGCCAGTTAAAACTGAGCAATGAAGCTCCACAGACTCCTTCCAGCAGGTTCTTTAATCCGTGGATTGGGAGCTCTACCTCGCTCCCCCTAGGACAGGCCTGCTTGTCACGCTGAGGTCATGGTTGCTGGGACAAGCGCTGTGTCACTTGTCTCTTCTATCAGTATCAGTTTTCATGATTTACTACTCAGAATTATTCAGTGCAACTGCTTTCAAGGTTGGTTTATTCATCAATCCCATTTTAGCTGTGACTGGGGAAATAAATGAGTTCTCTTTGTCATCACTGGTCAAAGGAACATACCTTACAGTCAGGCTTAGTATGGAAAAGTTTGGGTCAGGCGTTAAGAAATGATTTTGAAAATATTGTTCTGGAAGTCTGAATTTCACATTTAAGAGTGGGAGTTACAGCTCTTGCTGTAAAAACACCTGAAGAAATGACATTTTTGAGAGAATAGTAATATCAGGCCACATACAAATTCTGGATTTTACTAAGAGTTTTTTTATTAGCTTGTATGATAAAAAACTGGAAATATAATCTTTGGCTGAAACAAGTAAGCTCTCTGCTTTGACTTTCTCATTTAAAAATCTCAAAAGAGCATTTTCTTGTTAACTGTGAACTGGAGAGAGGAAGGGTAAACCTCGGATCACGGCACTGTTAACTGTGATCTACCAGCAGCCCCTACTGGCTGGTACAGCGCTTCATCCTGGCATCGATTCTCTGACTGAAGTGATGCTTTATATGGTGTCTTTCTGAAAACCGTGCATGTTCCAACAGCCTTTTCTGTTTTCTCACGCGTACGAACGGTGACAGAAACCCTCAATGCTAAATTAAGCGATAGATGTGGAATGATTTGTTTAACCGCGATGAATAAATACGGAACAGGTGAACTGTGCAGCATTTCCTATATTCTGCATTTGCACTCGGCGTGAATTTATTTTTAATAATAGAAAATTATTGATGGTAGGCGCCAAGAGAACTGTTGAATTACCCCCAGTGTGTTTTACGGAACAATATGGATACAACCTCCCTTCCACGCAGGAAGTTCTGTGTTGCCACAATTCCGTGGTAATTGCTGAGAGGTTCTGTTATCAGTTTACTGTATCACCAAATGTGATTATATTAATTAAAGCCACTTTGTAAATGAAGTGTCTGAGATGTAGATTTAAAACCTGTTTGACTGCAATTGGTGAAAAGAGAGATTTTTGAAAATGAATGTGTAATAAGCATGTTTGAAAGCGTAAGTTAGACTAGTAACATATTGTAACTATGCAGCACTGGGGCTGAGAAACTGAGTACTTGTAACAGCATTTGTTTTTTAACATAGCAAAAAAATAACTTTCAGCCTCAATTTTTAAGCCTCAGAATTAAATCCGCTTGGATGTGAAGATTTAGTAGGGCAAAGAGCTTTCCCACGTTTTTGAAACTCCCCATCTGTTTATAGCACTTCATAAACTGAAACTGGAAAAATAAGGGAACGCGACAGCTTTGTCAGATTTTTGAATCGCATAAATTGTGGATTGTGTCCTTATCCCAGAAGAATCTGAACCGTACAGTAGTCACAATGTATTGTCCCAAAATATTAAAATCCACCTCTCTCTACTGTTTCCCACAATGCAGATAATCACACAGACATGATGGAAGTAGACGGAGATGTCGAAATCCCTCCCAACAAGGCAGTGGTGCTGCGTGGCCATGAATCTGAAGTATTCATCTGTGCCTGGAATCCCGTTAGTGACCTTTTGGCCTCAGGGTATGTGCACTTAGCAGGAAGGTGTGGAATATCTGGCTCACTGCTGAGCGTTGATGGCAACAAGTTAAAATAACACCTACCCCGACGCCCTCTGCTCCAAGTGCCGCGTTCGCTGTTTAGAAAAGAGTACTTCTAATTGTATTTTTTTCCTAAATAACGATAATAATAATGTGATATAATTACATATGATGCTATACAATAATGTTTTCGTAGATCTGGCGATTCGACAGCACGGATATGGAACCTCAGCGAGAACAGCACGAGCGGCTCGACGCAGCTGGTACTTCGGCACTGCATCCGGGAAGGAGGGCAGGATGTACCCAGCAACAAAGATGTGACATCACTGGACTGGAACGTGAGTACAGGAGGCAGTGCTCGAAACACCCAGAGAAAGTTGTACAGTTGCAGTTTTGCAGGGTCAAATTTTAAGTGACAGCAACGGTGCATCCTCCGGTGGCACCTGAAATATTTCTGTCTTGAGTGGCATCGTAATTTCTTTTATTGTACTTAAGGAGCTTCTTTTTAATAAGTTGTAATCAATGAAATAAATACCTTAAATCTTATGCAGATGTATTCTACCTTCTACCTGAAATTTGTGCTCTTTAGCTTTGAGTTATACAGTAAAAAAAAAAATAAATAAATGACCTTTCTGCTGGCAGAGTGAAGGTACACTTCTAGCAACTGGGTCTTACGATGGCTTTGCAAGGATATGGACTAAAGATGGTAAGTGAAATACTTTTAATTTCCAGTATATTTTCCTGTATTGTGGCTCACAGCATAGTTTTTTATTTTTTTTAATGTATTCATATCAATATAAATTTTCAGGTAATCTTGCCAGCACCTTAGGGCAACATAAAGGTCCTATATTTGCGTTAAAATGGAACAAGAAAGGAAACTTCATTTTAAGTGCAGGAGTGGACAAGGTGAGATAATCTTTGGTAAAATTAAAATTCTTTCCTTCACCGTTATAATCTAATTGTAAGCAAAATAACAAAGCTATGAAAAGTAAGTAAATTGAACTGAAGGCATGGGATGTAAATATGTAATTACAAAGAACTTGTTGTTCTAGCTGTGTTTCTTTGGGTTTTGTAGTTTGTTGAGATATTTTAATTTCTTAGATTTCAATGTCCATGGATCTCTTTGCAGTTAGTTTACCCTAAGTTGGAAAGTAAGTGTGTTGGAAGCAGAAACAGTAAACCTTTTTAAAACCAAATTACTTAAAATTTACTGAAGCACTTCATAGAAAGCCTCAGGAAAAAAAAAATAACTGAGTTGGATATCAGTCAAGCCTGAGAATAGTTGACAAGTTGAGAGCTGGAACATAAGGAAAGTCAATATATGCGACTGGGGAAGTGCCAGTAGTGTAATGCCATGGAGCTCATTGTTTAACTGTGGTTTATTTCACATCTCTAAGCAAACTTAAAGACTCACAAGGTCTTTAAATTCAGAGCTGTTGTTAGTGTAAGAGATTCTATGAATGGTAGGAAGGGCACATAGTGATGAAGAATAGACTTATGATGAATTCAGAGAATCAAATGGAGTGTTCAAAAGTGTAAGAAGAGTTGAGTTTTTCCTCTGTAGCTGATTCAAGGTGCACAAGTCAGCACAGGCTTTCTCTTAGCAGGAGTAGCAAACTGCAAGCTCAGTACAGCCACTTAAAACTGGCAGTGTCACTGTAAAGTTGTAAATTCTCTCCATTATTTGTTATTTTTTTCCTGCACACATTTAACCTTGTTTACTTTAGTGCCCAGCTTTATAAATGCTTGTGCTGGCACAAAGGAAGGAAAATTGAATGTTTCAAAGCATGGAAAGGATGTGTTTCCTCTTTTGGCAGCTGTGATGGTTATGCCAGTTTTTAAATCTTTATAGAGGTACAGCTTTAATTTGCAGAAAAATATTCTGGAGGAAAATAGAAGGCTCATTTCAGTCAATAAAACTTCTTAGTCAAAGCAACTGAGTTTATGCTTTGAAAAATATTCTGCATTAGCAGAAAAATTGTTCTAACCTTAATGCTTCTTTTCAATAAATTATTTGTGGTCAGTTCATGCTTCCATTGAATTTGGTGTCAAAATTTTCATTGATCGTTGAGGTAGATCAGGGATATTGGCAAATAATATAGTAATCAGAAGGTATGAATTTTGTCAAGTAAGATTTCTTTAACCCAAATATTGGCGGAGAATAACTCAGAACAAAATTGCACCCTTAAATCTTTCAGAATGTGACCAATTGTTGATAAGATCTCCTTAGGGACAAGTGAGTAGTTGATATTACAATCTGAATATTCAAGTATTTGAAATAAAAGTAGATGTGTGGAATGGATTACAAGAATGTAAATAGGACTAAGGAGGTAAATCTATTTAATTTTTGTTTACTAAAAATAAATAAAAAAAAAGCCCACAACTCCCTTCTTCCCTCTAGACCCCAAAATGTTGTGATTAAACACCTTTCTAATATTACAACATATTAAGGTTTTCTACAGTTGTCTGTACATCTACTACCATTTCCTTTAGTACTGGGTAAAACATTAGAAATGTATAATCAGGATCAGGTTTGGGTGATGGGGAGCAGGTTAGGTACTCTGGTACTTGAGAATGATGACAGTTGTGGGGAAATGAGCAATTTGTACAAGTTTGTTTATTGTTTATTTATCTGTTTAATACAGACCACAATTATTTGGGATGCCCACACTGGCGAAGCCAAGCAGCAGTTTCCTTTTCATTCTGGTAAGTCTTGATTTTGGTCATTCAGGATCGTCATCTGAAAAGCTGAAAAGAGTGTTATTTATTAAAATAAGTTAAAAGATCCGGTGCTTATGGTGCTTGTTCACACCAATTTAAAATCTAACAGGCAGTGTTTGGTTACTGACTCCCATATTTGTAATGAGAATGTGAACAAAGCTAGACTTGTTCTGATTTTATAACTCACAATTTTATGGCATTTCTGTGGAAGTCATAAGAGATAAATAACCCAAATATTCCTGACTTTCTGTAGTACAGTGGAAGACAAATCAAGTGGGTGGGCCACAAGGGACTTGTGTTTATTACCTAAGGACTGCATTTGTCATCTTCCTGCTACAGTAATCCCAGTCCCGCGTCCCATTGTTCCCTGCTTCCCGCTGTGCTGTCCCCAATTTGTTTGGCCACAAACCAGCTGAAAGGCTGTTCAGTGGCCAGCTGAGATGAGAGTGCAGCCTCACAGGAGGTCAGACAAATTGCTCTGCGGGCTGCACGCTGAGCAAGCCTGCCAGAATCAGCTGGGAAATAGAACAGAGAGGATGACGGACATGTCATCGAAGGGCCTTTAAGAAATGTGTCTTGTTTTCACTCCTTATTCTGCTCACACTACATTTCCAGTGGCATGACAACAATCAAAAACTTCAATTCGTGATTTACTCCAAGCAGTTCTGAGTGCTGTCTGCCATAAATATCTGGCTTGATCAAATGGAATATGTTGCCCATGATTAAGCTTCAAGTTACCACACCTTCTAATGCTGGAATTAAGAAAGGAAGTAAATCATTACCTTTCCCTGGCTGCCATCTATCAGCACAGGCAGGGGCTGAGATGAGCTAGTTAGTGGAGATGGGCTCATGTGTGACAATGTGTGAAGTTGTGGGAACCCATTCTTTGTGCTGACTCCTGAGATTTATTTACAGATGGCTTAACTACAGCCCGGTGTCCTGCTGCCCTGTCTTCTGTATAACTTTCATTTCACATATGTTCCTTATTTTAATGACTTATATTAAAGTTTGTTTCATTTTGTGTAAGACTCACTTTGGCTGCATGTCTTACTGTTCGTAGTGTTTGATTGTCTTCAGAGCTGATGTAAAATTAATCGTTGCTTCCTGTTGGCATTTGTTCTAAGGTGGTGCATGCTGAATTTGCACATGAAATTCCTGCAGAATACAGGAATAGCTTTAAATGTCTTTTCTTTCTCTTTTAGCACCAGCATTAGATGTTGACTGGCAGAGTAACAACACCTTTGCCTCTTGCAGTACAGACATGTGTATTCACGTTTGTAAACTAGGACAAGATAGGCCCATCAAAACCTTCCAGGGTCACACAGTAAGTACTGGAAGATTGGGGATTGCTCTGCTATTTTTATTAATGAGAGACTGGGGGCCCAGTAAACTTGCCAGTCCTCAGCACTTGTACAGGCAATAGGTGCACATACAGGTAGTTGTGGTTAAGGACATATGGTAACTGTAGTCTTTGTGATTATTAGAACAATTCTCACTCCCATGTGCAGCTTCTTTTGCCAGTGCCAGAATGCAAAAATTAAGCTTTAGAAGAAGAAACATGGTGACTTTAAAACTTTGCTATGTGGTGTACAAACATGCTTGGGAAAATGTGATGAACAGGTAGCAAAAAGCTGTTGTTGTTGAAGGCAAAGCTGTGAATGAAAATTCAGTGTTAAAATCCTGACAATTACACAGATACTCATAACTGCTGTCCAACTTTTGTATTCTGTCATTTGTGATGGAAGTGATGACTCCAGCTTACTCTCACTGTTCCATTTTAGAATGAAGTAAATGCAATCAAATGGGATCCAACTGGTAATCTCCTGGCATCCTGCTCTGATGACATGACTCTAAAGGTAATGGGAATTCTGTTTCTGGCCCTTGTCCTTGCAGGACTCTGGAGTGCACAGCATTCATGTGGACGATCCATCAGTATCACTGTACTTCCCAATGTATTGTCCAATATTTGCTCTTTTTTAATATAGCAAGGTTAGGCAATCCTAGAAATCCGTGTTAATCAGAGCCAAGCTTTGGTCCAGAGAACTTGTTACAGGCTGCCACCCTGAGACTCTGAGCATGATTTATTAGGTGCTTTTAGCTGTTTACAGAATCAGGTCATTAATCATTAAGCTGTCACGCTTGATGGCTGCTTTTGGTTAAAAGAAAAAGCTGGAATGCATGTCATGTAACACATACAAGAACGGGTGGCTTGCTCCTTTCCCGGTTTTCTCCTGTTTTCCCCTTCTTTCTAGTTAAAATCTTTGGCATATTGTTTCTTCAGGGGCTGTGTGCACTCCTTGTTTCTTCCAGTTCATCAGGAGCCGTTCTATAATTCATAGCAACCTGCTTTCCTGTAGAACTGGGGCAAACCTGTGAGTGCAGAGGACACTGTAACTTACACACAGGGCTTCAGGGCGCCCTGGAGATCCCCACAAAGATGCCTCCAGGTTACATGCACTTGAATAAACGAGGCTGTTCATGCCTGACAGGCCTGTGCTGCTTCCATGGCACAGATGCTTTCCATTTCTCCCATACTGCTTTTACATTCAGTGGGTGCCTTAGCCCTGTGTTTGGTAGGGTTTCAGGATACACTTTTGGCACTGACAGCGCTGTCCTGCTACAGCCCTTGGGACAGTTAATTCCATCCAGCTCACTGTTGTTTAAATCAGGGATGGGGAATGGCTGAATGGGTAGCCACATGTGCCTCCTGCTGTCACACAGTCGGTCTCTGGCGATGGAAATCATCTTATCTAAATATAAACATTTAAGCATTAAGCCTCCTGTCTAAAGCTAGATGTCTAGACATCTTCAGTCTAAGAGCAATTCACCCTTTTCTGAGGTAAGTGTCTTAAGTCAAGTGTGATGAGTTAACCCCCTGAGAGCATCAGTTGTTCTTCATGGCAATGGATGGAGTCAAAGTAGCCAGTTTAAGCTAGTTGTTTAATACCTGAACAGCTGAAACTCCAGTGTGATGAATTCCAATCTACAGCTCGATCTGTTGCCTCTCAGTGAGCAGAGGTGACAACTGGGAACGTGTCAGTGTTTGTGGGCTCAGGCAATTCAGGCAATTAACTTCTTGGTTGCTGTTTTGAATTCAGCCCAGGCTGGAACGAGTGTTATCGTTTTGTTCAGGATTAGTTCAAAAATCAAGTGCTTGAGGATAAGTCTACACATCACTAATCACTTGTGGGTCATTTTTGAATGGCAGAACGAATAAATGTCAGGTTTTGCAGCACATGTAAAGTGCCTAGTGATTTATCTACTTAGTTTTCTCTCTTCTGATGACAACTTGATGTTCTCTAGGGCAGCTGATGTGGACCCTTTTCATTTATACTAGTTTTGGGGAAGAGAAGCTAGATTTTGATCTGATCATTTTAAACTGGAAATACAATTTCATTTCTGTATGCATATTGAAAATCAATTTCCCCTTCAGTGAAGCAGCAGTTCTGAAAAGCATCATTTATTTAAACATACACCTCAGTTGCATCTTAAATACAGTTGAGCTTGAGCATGCTGCTTTAACTTTTTCTAACAAAAGATGAACTAAAAGCACTAGTGAAACAGATATCATTAAAAAAAGCATTCAGATGGCTAACCATCAAGTTTCAGTTTAGGAAAAGGTATAAAAGCCTTGCAAAATTCCTTCTGTAGTGGCAGTGTAAACTCTTAATAAAGTTATTTTGCTTGTTGAATATGATCATAAAGGAGTTGGAGTCCTAATGACCTTTGTGAAGTACTGAACACACACCTGGTGATGCAAATCCTGATAAGCCAGGAAAGTGCCATAATGGTTTTTGCAGTATGTGTCTATGGATTTGTAAGAAAGCAGAAAATTTCTCTACTATCCCTTTATTTTGCTCAGTCTGTGTAGCAAGAAGTTAACTTAAAAATAGGTCTGTGATATTTTGTCAACTCAGACATGAACATATACATATTGCTCTTCTCATTTCAGCATCTGTTCTCATCCCTGCACTTTTCAAGGGGTTTGCAGTTAACTCAGGCAGATTGGTTTCTACAGACAGCACCTTTATTGCTCATTAAGCTCACTGGGAGGCTTATAACCCAAAGAATGGAAGGTCCTGGAATAATACTTGACATAATCACTCTAGCAGTCATAGCAAATGTTTTGAGTGGCTTAAAAGGTAGCAGTCAGCCTGCAAATGATAAAGAAGAAAGATGTAAAATGTATTTTAGTATAATGTTGTGTTAAATGTCTTTGTGTTTTCTTCCCTTTTTATCGTAGATCTGGAGTATGAAACAAGACAGTTGTGTCCATGATTTACAAGCACACAACAAAGAAATTTATACTATCAAATGGAGTCCTACAGGACCAGGAACAAATAATCCAAATGCCAATCTTATGTTAGCAAGGTACTATTTAATCCTGGGTTTTAAATGCTTGTTAAACATTATTTTTACTTCACTCTCTATAAATGTAGGTTCGCAGAATATTTTGAAGCATGTAGGATACTTTGTCATACTCTGTTTGTATTAGTAACAAAAATATGTTGAATTGAGATATAATTCATCTCTTGTCTTTTTCCTTGGCAGTGCATCCTTTGATTCTACTGTTAGGTTATGGGATGTAGACAGAGGAATTTGTATTCATACTCTGACAAAACATCAAGAACCTGTGTACAGTGTAGCTTTCAGTCCTGATGGCAGGTACCTGGCCAGTGGCTCCTTTGATAAATGTGTACACATCTGGAATACACAGGTATTTTAATGCTCTTCTGTCTGTTGGGAAGTTTGTTTTGGTCTTTTCCATCAGCACCTTTCCAACCTTTGTTGCTCCACTGTGTTTCAGCCACAAAGAGCTTTGCCATTCCTACCATGTTGCTTCACCTTCTCTTTGTTCTGACATTGCTTCTGTTCACGGATGTACATTTAATCTCTCACTTGAGTGCTTGCCTATGGTGAAGTACTAATTATCTTTACGTTGTCTTTACTTATCAGAAAAAACCCCTACAAACAAACCAAAAGACCCAACCAAAAAACGACTGACAAAAATAACACTCAGTGAAATGTCTCCAGTAACGTGTTGCATCCAAATATTGTCTTTACCTCTGAACTTTTAACTCCTGATAAAACAGGTTTCTCGTGAAAAATGACTGGATGTAGACCAATACTAATCTGATTAGCTGTTTCATTGAATTTCACTGAAAAACAAGAGAATGTAAAGTGAGAGAAGATGACAACAAAATGTTTCTACATAACTTTGTAAAATAGGATACTATTACTTGTTCAGTATTTCTGGCAAAAATAAACAGGCTTATTATGATTGAAAGTTTAAGGACCTTGTTGTCAGACATGATTCAATCTCTGGCTACTGGGAATTAGGCATTAATTTTTGAAAGGCTCATTTTAGTAATTGGAAGTAGTTGTGACCATCCCCAGTTTTGCCTGTCAAACAGAAGAGCTCAAGATGCAATAGTTGCATCACATTCTTTAACACAGTGCTTGAGGTTGTCCAGGAGTCTCACCTGGACCATTTTCCTCGTGAGAATTTCAGCTTTTAAAAGCAGTGGGGAATTTTTTCGTGTACAAATTGTTCACTTGAATTTTGTTGTATTAATTACCTGTTTTGTCCCTTTTTAGACAGGTGCCCTAGTTCACAGTTATCGGGGAACAGGAGGGATTTTCGAGGTTTGCTGGAATGCAGCAGGAGACAAAGTTGGAGCAAGTGCTTCAGATGGTTCAGTAAGTGCTGCTTGACTTGGCCTGACATTCTAATAACAAACATCTTCTGAAAATCTTTTGACTAACAACAGAAACAAAATTTCCTTCTCTAGCTGAAGGTTGAGTACAGCCAGCTCCCCTGTAGGTTTTCACCTGTAACGGTGCTATAAGGAGAATATCTTTATTCCAGTTCAATGCATCACTGTTCTAAGCCCTCCAAAAACTTCAGAAGGTGGAGAAGTCACCAATTTATATTTTCTGTTCCCACGGGGCTTACTATAGAAGTGTGGCCAGTCTGGAAACAAGTTCATGTTTGCCTCTTTGCCCTTTTCAAGTGAAAATGTTCAGTGTAGGTGATATTATCATAACTCATGATAGAAAAGAAATACCTTCTGCATTGCATTCAGCAACAAAACAGAGGACAAATTTCTGAATTCTTGTAATTAAAAAGTTCCTAAAAATGTCAGGAGCTGTATGTAAATAATGGTCTGCTTACTGTGCTTAGAAAAAGCAGGGAATAAAATCATATGTTTAACTAATCGTGGATGCCCCCACCATCATCTCCCAGTGGGGTATTGGAGCATCACCTCCTGGCTACTCTGACACTGCCCTGCAGAGCACTGCAGTGAAATTTGAACGTGCAGGTCTTCATAATGAGCATAACACAGGGGTTTTTGCTTGCCTCTCTCACCATGGTTTTCAAAGCGTGAAGGAGAGACCTAAGGAAAAGCAGAATTAAAATAAAGTAAGGGTGATAAAAGAATTGTGTTTTGAAGTGCTGTAGCTTCCTTTACCAAAGTCAGCAAAAGCAGTCCTGACAGTTTAGTAGTCCAGAATCTCAGGTAGTATCTTAACAGAGTGCCAGAGCGTTCTCCCTCCTGCATGCTCTGTGCTGTTAAGTAGGGTCATCTTGTTAAGAGTTCAGAACAGAAAATAGAAATTCTGACTTTTAAGAAACCTAAATTCTAGAGAATTATTTTTGATTGGTCTTTCATATAATTTTAGTCTTGTAAGTGTAGGCAATATCATAAAAGGACAAAAAAAATTATCATTCCCCCTTGATGACCCTTTTTTATACATTTTGTGTAACCTTTCCAGTCCTCCAGTTAATTTGGCCCAAGAGGCTGATTGTATTTGCAATAGATTTGTTTTCATTTAGTTTCTGGTTTTTTAAAAATGTTGGGCTTACTTTGGTTTATATTGTTTGCTAATGAAAGCCCTTCTCATCCACTCTGTACTTACAGCTGGTAGTACCTTGCATGTGTTTATATTTTACTAATAGATTTCTATATCTGACACACATAGAAGCACTACTTAGGGAAGATTTTTAGAAGACTAAAACTGGAATTTGTATACTGTCACTGTTTTTTTCAGAATTATTCTGATCAAGTCAGATTTGTCCAGCTCACAAATTTTTGAGTTCATTTTACTGTATTTTTATTATTAGATTACAAGAGAATTTAGTGACAGGATGAGGGGGAATGGCTTCAAACTGAAAGAGGGCAAATTTAGATTAGATACTGGGAAAAAACCTTTTACTGTAATGGTGGTGGGGCACTGGCACAGGTTTGCCCAGAGAAGCTGTGGCTGCCCCATTCCTAAAAGTGTTCAAGGTCAGGTTGGATGGGGCTTTCAGCAATCTGGTCTAGTGGAAGGTGTCCCTGCCCACGGCAGGGGGGTTGGAACGTGATGATCTTTAAGGTCTCTTCAAACCCAGGCATTTTGTGATTCAGGTAAGTTCTCAGCCTCATAGTTTTAAATAACAGGCAAACAGGTTACATAAGATGTTGTCACTGTTCTGATAGGAATTCTCTAGGCAGCAGTGCCCTTGGCACCTGGGGCTGGCTGGGCGTTCACGAGCAAAGCGCTCACCTGGCCGTTTTTCTCCCTAATCTATTTTTAATAGATATAAGGTTGAACTTACACAGTCCATGTCGTAGGTTTCGCTCAGATGCTTTACTCAGAATTGTAAAAAACATGTAATACTGTGCAGTTTCTGTACCTTTTCTCTCTTTCTCTTGCAGGTTTGTGTATTAGACCTACGGAAATAGCGCTACTAGTTGGAAGCCATGGACCGACTATGAATGTGTACATAGCCAAAATGACTGTCCCTGACCCATGTACTGCTATAGTCCCAATCGAACCATGGCCAGTCCACTACAGCCAAATGTAAAAGAAATATATACATATACTGTATATAAAAAAAAAAAAAGAAAAAAAAAAAAAGAAAGAAAAAAAAAGAGGAAAAAAAAAAAATTACACCCTGAAGAGGATGACAGAGTTTTGTCACAGCTTGTGAATCCTGTTCACCAAGTGCTGGAATCTGCTGTGCCCCAAAATAACATTTAAAGGTTTTGGATATGAAAAACAGAAGAGAGAGCGAGAGAGAGAGAGAAATATACCATATACAAGAGCAGACCCATATACATACCAAATTCAGAAGATACTAATGGCAGCCTTCATTACCCCTTCCCCATTAAATCCATTCTCACACGGATTGTGGGGTATTTTTGTTTTTCTTCTCAGTAGTTGAACAGTTTGTATGTACAGAGAAAATGGACTTACAGAAATCTGCAGCAGTAGTTTTTTTCTCTTTGCTTTTAAACATTGGGTTTTCTGTTTTGTTTTGGTTAAGTTTACGGATGCATGAAGTAAGGGAGTGAATTAGTTTCTTGTTTATGTTTTTTTCACCTTGGGAAAAAAAAAAAAAGGCGTTTCTTTGAAACATGTTTTGATGCGTTCTTTGAAGAGGTAGTTTGAACCTGATGATGTTTGGTACATTTTGTGGCTCCCAGAGCACAATTTTGTGAACAGAGGGAGGGTGGAAAAGGGATTATGGAGAGAGAAGGAAAAAAAATCATCCTTCTTCAAGGCGTGGTATTTCACGTCCTGCTCATCTACGAAGTATGACAGTAATGGGTATAAGGTTATGTTTGATTTTCTGGTGACATGGCTGAAATGCAGTAGTTTCTTATTTGGGACATAATTCTGCCAATCTTAAGAACAGAAGGGCACAAAAACACAGGAAAAAATACAGGGATGCAAAAAAAAAAAAAAAAAAAAAAAAAAAAGGTTACAAAAAAAGAGGAAAAAAATGCATCTTCTGTTGCTTTAATACCATAGCTAAAATATGGTTAAATTGTGCACTATTGTGAAAAGGAGCAAAGTATAGCTGGGGGATTTTGTTTAAGAGGTTAAGATCTTTCTGGACAAGGGTTCATGCCACAGCTTCTTTAAGAGTTGCCCATCATTATTTGTAGGAGCTTAGATGTATAACTGTAACCAAACTCCAGTATTAAAAGTATTTCATGTAATTTTTCTTTATTAAAATAAAATCTTTGGCATATATTTGATAACACTGCCATTAAGAGGCAAAATGTTTACTACCTTAGATTTAAAAAAAATCTGAAACAGAGGACTTGCTTCAAGTTTATTTTAATAGCAGTGATTCAGCTTATTTGAAAGATGAATACTTGCACTAATTGCCCTGCTGCTCCAGTCCTGCAGTTTATTGTATCTTGTGACTACATTTTTTCCAAATATAGGGTAGATGTAAGCTGCTATTTTTTTAATAATCACTACTATATAGTGTCTTTTACTCTGTTTACAATATCAAGTATTTTTCTTACAATGACAGATGTATATGGCAAACCTTTTTCTGCTCATGTGATTAAAAGTATATTGATAGTGATTTTATTTGTAAATGATAGCATGAGGTTGTGTTTACGCGTATGTGTAGTCAAAAAGGTTGCATCATGTCTTGCATAAGATTCCAAGAGTGTAAATTTATAAAAAGAGAGGTTGTCAAATTTATGTCACAGACATTTTACTTAAGGAATGGTTTATATTACAGAGCTTTGCAAAGTTATCAGTTTTATAACACTATTTCAATCACTATTAATTTTGTGGCTTATGATTGTTAGTCTCTAACCTATTTTTTTAATCGTTTTGGGGTTTTCCCTCCCCCCTTCCAAGTTAGGTATAAATTCATTTAATTGAGATAATGCAGCTTTGACATTTTAACCATTGTTCTTTAGGCATCAATTTCTGCTATTTCCATGAAATAAACACGACTTGAAGCAAGTCTGAGTTTGGCTAAGGTAGGGTAGCAATTTGCCAGTGGTAAAGACAAGTCAACAGTACATTCTTTCTATATACCCCAGGATTATGCTACTATCATACACAGCGTTTAAAACCAACACAAAGTCATATCCATAAAGACAGATATCTGCGGTGGTTCAGTGCCAGCTGTTTTTAGAGTTTTGGAGCATATTGCAAATGTTTAGAGCAATTACCCTGTGAGTTACAATATGTAGGAAACCTAATATATTGAGTGTCTGGCACTTGAAATATTGCTTTTATTGCTGGAGGTCCATGACTGTGGCTGACCTCTGTCATTTAATGAAAAAAAATAAAAATAAAAAAAAAATTCTGTGCAATAATTTTAAACTGTGCTCCCAGGAATAGACACAAATGTTTTGAGTATGTTTAAGCTGCATTTTTTGTTTAGCAATGCATTTGTCAATTGCACTGAATTTAAATCTGAAAGTCAGAAGTGATTCTTGATAGTACTTTTGTATTTTAATATGGACAGTTTATTCATTTCCATAAAAGTTACTGGGACGATTCTTTCAGCCAATCTAAGCAATTGTGGTGGAATTCTGTGACATAGCTGCAAAATCACACAGCCATGTTTTAGGGTATTGCCATTTTCCTCTTTCTCAATCATCAGCTGTTTTGGTTGTAATTCTAGTTGCTTAAGCATAGCATCACACACTCAGAAATAGATAAAAAAACAGAGCTCCAGTGTCACCAGGCCCAGGGTTGCCAGGGGCTCGAAGCACAGCCCAGCAGGAACGTCAGATCCGTTGGCTCGAGCGCTCTGGATGTGCGGGCTGAGCCCCCAGCCTGGTGTGGGTCAGCAGTGCCCCACTGCCTGCAGTGAGGCCAGTTTCCAGCAGGGAAGGATCCGTAGCAGTTTGTTGTTGTTGTCCTGCCATGCCACAGTGCTGCTCCTGCTCCCGCCGCCTCTCGCCTCGCGCTCCCTACGCCGCTCACCGCACGCGTGCAAGGTGTGCTGGGTTCTGTGACCACCTGAACCAAAAAAGGCAACAAAAAAAAAAAGAGAGAGAACTACGACATGAATAACTATCTACTATTACTATAGCACAAAGGCCTCTTATTCAGTAGTGAGGTGGACCATCCAAATTGTTCCTCTAAATTGAGGATGCCAAGTGGCAGCAAGACCCTGACTTCGTGCAGCGTGTACGCACATGCTTAGTCTTACAGACGGAGTCATTCCTATTTTTTCCAGTTCAACACAATGATGGGAAAGTATCCAAATAGAGGATGAAAGGAAGGGGAAAAACTGGGCTCAGAATTAATGATGGGAAAAGAAATCAACTGCTCTTGAGTTCACTGTCTTTCTACATGTCCATCTCAGAATCCCGTTTCTCATTTCTGCATGATCAGATCCAGGTTTCTGTAGAGTTCCTCTTTTCCTATTTTTACTTTAACTTTTTCTGCATTTTTAAATTGATGTAAAGATTCCCAACCAGTGGACTTCTTAGTGTAGTTAAGAGAATATCTAGGTCCTCATAAAAGCTTTTTTAGACTCTTTGTAATGTTGATAAACTGAGTTTATTCTGGGACTACCATTGTGCAGGGTTATTTAGCGTGTCTACTAGATGATTGGAAATCTTATATGAAACACTAAAAGTGCCTCTTTTTCTGGGTTGGGTGGAGGGGAGGTAGTAGTTACCAGAGTCAGAATGACATGGCATTTCGAAGCATGTTTCTTGATTTCGTGACACTTTAATGCATCTTGAGAGAAAGGCCAAAGATTTCTACCAATTTTAATTGATTTTTCATTTTTAAAAAAGCACTCCTTTTTCCTTACACTGCTTACCTCATGCTAGGGTGTTTGATGGGGCTTTGTACCTTTGAAATGTTCTTTGTGTTTAGGAAAGAGTAGTGGGAGGCATAGGGCGGTCGTGCCAGTTTGCCTGCGGAGCAGCCTCAGCAGCTGACGCCTTTGGTGCTGCTGAAGGGAAGGAGTTTCGCTGCGATCGCAGACTGGGAGTTTCAGCCTGTAAATAAAAGGTTGTCTGTTTTTGTCCGTGTAGCGAAGAGGAGCCTTGGGACCCGGTTTTTTCCAACCTTTGCCTAACCAGAAATCCCGTTGTCTTTCACTTCGTGAGAAAACCTTGGCCAGGGTGAGCTTTGGAGGCGCTTGGGGCCATGTCGAACCGCCCAGCGTTGCGTGTAGGTAAAACGAGCCGCGTCCCCCTCGACCCGAGGGTGCCCTCGGCTGCCGTGGGGTTTTGCCAGAGCCGGATTTAAGCCCAGTGTTCCTTTTTTTGGCTGAAAAGCCTGATAGCTTCTCCCTTCACAAAGCCCTCTAGAGCTGTTCCCTTGGGGGGTGGTTGTTGGGGGGGAATCTCTCCAGACGTCTTGAAGAAAGCAGAAGCAACATTGTGGCATGTTAGAAGCAAATATGGCTTCGGGAGACAGCAGTAAATCTCCATCAAGATCCCTGACATTTTCCGTAGGGAGAGAGCCATGGAGCAGTCCTCACTTCTCCCTCTAGAGAAAGCTCTGAAATACCACGATCTGTGAAAGTGTGACTGTCTTCACTGTCAGTCTGGTGGGAGGCAGGCGAACCAGGAAAATCTGCCGTTTCGAGCGGATCGCAGATTTAGTGTTAATAGTGCTTCAGATCAGTAGTTTTGAGTACATAATTCGCTTTCTCAGCCTTTGAGTTTGAAGCTTGACAATAACTTGAGGCATGTTTTTGTTTTTGTTCTGCTTTTTGGTTTTTTTGGTTTTTTGGTTTTTTTTAAATAATCATTTTTACTTCATAATGTTTTTTGACATTTGTGGGTAAATACAAGAAAACAGTCTGCATGTTGTTGCTAGTCCAGTGTACTTTGCAATCTTGTCCTCAACAGACTGCAGTGTGCAGAACAGTAATTCTAGAATACAGAAGTAATTTTCTCTCTCTCCTGACATTGACATTGTAGTTGTAATGGTTTCATTTGGAGTTACAAATCCTTTGGGTCTAATTCTGTGAGCCTACCTATAGCACTGGATTAAAATGTCTGCATCATTTCTTCAGTTATCCAGTTAAATTACAACTGTTGTAAAAGTGTAAACCAGCCCATGACAGTTTTTTGTACTTGTTTAAAGGACTTTTATTGTTCAGTTTTCATGATTATTGTCTAAAGAAGACTGATATAGATGTTCTATACTGTCCTGGACCATGTTAATTACACTTTATGATGTATTTTGGTTCTACATCACAATGATTTGTCCCCAAGGCCCTTATATCCCTTCTAGGCACATTTTCTGTTGCAGTTTCCCTTTGCATTGTATTGCTTTGACAACTGTAATTTGAATCAGAATTGAAAGAGGTCCAGAATAAAATATATTTTGATATTACCTTGGCTGAATGTTATATACCAGTAATTTTAAATGCTTGGGATGGAAGATGATTAGGCTGGGGAAGTAACAGACTGAAACACTCTTTTTAATATTTAGTTTGGCACATTTTCACGTCAGACAAGATGTGAACAGCAGCAAGAGGTAGTGCATTGAGTGGCTGCATGATCTTTGTGAACACACAGTAGATCCTCTGACGGTGACCCATCCTCTGCTACCACTTCCCTCTGTTTGATTTAGAGGAACTGGTTTCTCTCACGTCTGTTTTATGTGCTTCATCTTCTCTTTATCCCTGCACTTGTGGAAGAGAAACTGAGTCCAGTGGTGCTTGCAGCTGCACCCCAGCTGTGTGGAAGACTTTGGAGGAGCAGCTCCTGTATGGTAAAGCAATCTCATGTTGGAAAGATCTGTTGGTACAGAGCAATTCAAGTCTGACTGTGCAGAGGGACATTGTTTGTGCTACTGTATTTCAGATACGTGAAGCCATTTAGATTTGCACATTTAGAAATAACTTAGATCCATCTATACATAATGATGGTTTAATTCCTTTAGAATTGTGGGTCGTGTCATGGACCAAGTTAGGGAGTTCAGTTTATTTTCAATGTCTCTAGAACTTTATGGTGAAATTTCTGGTTTTTTCATGTACATTACTGATTTGCTCTATGTTCAAGTTTTCTTCTCAATCGATTTTAATATTTTGAAACTTGAAAAGTGTCTGTAATAGACTGAAAACAGAGGAGGGACTCTGTTTCACAAGAGTAAAACCAGTCTTGGATTCCCTTCACCTGGAGTCTGAGAGCACTGCAGGACTCCTCTGTCGCCACGTGGATTTTGAGAGAGAAATTCTGAAGCAGTTTCATGTTTCTGAGACAGACTGTACTGACCAATGTCACGAGACAGAGGGTTTGTATGTGTTGAGATTTCAGTAGTGCAAATCCTCCCAGTGAGATGCAGGAACCAGGGGCTGGTGTTGTGTTGCATATATGAGATGTTTGGGTGGTAGCGATGCCCAGATCCATCCTGTGAGGAGGAGACAATATTTCAGGTAGGTGCCTTATGCCATTGCTTCCCAGATCTTTCCTTTGGAGTGTATTTACCCTCATGCTGTAATAGCCTGGTTCTTCTGTAGGAACTTGTGATCTTGGGTATTCACAAAGTCCACGTTCCCTGCCTGGTAGGGAAATGATTTAATGGAAGTCTAAGCAATATCTTTGGTTTGCTGATGTCAGCACAGGGAAGCTGTAATGGAATAATAATTTAGGAGGAATTTATCGATGATTCTGTAGAGAATGATGATGCCCCAGTTAGTACAGTTTGTCCTTAAGGAAAGCTGACCCAGGAGTTCTGCAGTGGCAGGAGCTTTTCAGTTTCTCTGACTAGGTAAAAATGGGTCCCATAAAAGATTGTTTGAAGAATTAATGAAGACACAGGTTTTCTTACTAGATGTAATATTAAAATGTTCAGCTTCTACATTAATTCTTCAGATATGAAGTCAAGATCTTGGGCTTAAAAAGGTGTCAAGAAATCTCAAGAGAGGTTGAGTATTTTCAGCAGACTATTTTCTTGTTTCCACAGTGATTTTCTGACTTGTTCTCAAGGTTAAAACCAGGGTTCTCAGCATCTAGAATACTGTATTTTGAGCTTTCTGAGTTACATGTTCTTGGGCATTTCACGATTTCACTGGACTGGTGACAGCTTAGACTGAGTGTTCTGCCTGCCCAATTAGAGAATCAAAGACCCCTGCTCACAGCAATGCTGAGGGGGAATTCCCAATTACTCCTTCAGTGGAAGCATACCTAGGGCTGCACTTCTGAAAGGAAATGGTGGTGGATGAAGGGGATTTTTTTTTTCTGACATACCAAGATATCCATCTGTCAAAGTGCTCCTACAACAAACTGAAGGCATCATTTGCTCTTTGCATATTGTCTCAGCCTTGATAGAAACCATGAAATCTGCAGGCTGCATTTAGTTTAATTTCTACCTTTGTCCTTGCTTCAAACATCTGCTGCCAAGAACATCAGAAGGTGTAGGGTCTGCCTTTAACGAACCCCAAGCAGAGGGTCATAGGTGGGATGTAAGTCACCTGAACATGGCTGTTGGCTCTCCAGAGCTGTGTTGGGTCTCTGTATAGTCTCTTTCTTGCTCACACAGTTGTGCTGCTGCATTGTTTGCAGGTACAGAAGCCACTTGGAGCGCAGTGTCTGCTGGCTGTTATGTTTGAGCTGCACTGGTGCTCTGTGCTTTATAAATTTGGAAAAAGACCGTTTTTTATGATACAATGACCTTGCATGCCTAATACTTGGGAGCCAGAGTAAAACTTTACATATATCCATTAATTTCTTGTAAGCAAATAATTTTTAAGGTAGCAGCAAATTTCCACCTCACGAAAACAGTGCAGAATTGCAATTACTGATGTGTGGTTTACTTCTTAAATAGTTGTTTGAAAGTTTTGCAGTTCTTTCCCTTTCTATTGCCTCATCCCATTTATCTTTAGTTTGCTTGAACACTGCAGCAAAGTCAGGTGCTGATTAGGTGGATGGGGACAAACTGTTTCCTAGCACTGAGTAATTTGAAGCCAGGAGCCAATTCCCGAGACAGGGAAGTGGGAGTTCGTATAGTTTGTTGCAATTGTGTTGTTTACCATCTCATGCTCAAATCAGTAGAACTTGCTGTGTGTGCTGAATTAAATATTCTATTATTTTATTCTATTCCATTCAGTTCCTGCAGCTAATTCTACATTAAATCATTCAGTATAGTTTTCACAGAGAATAAATTACCACTTTGCCCTGTGTGTGTTCAAGCTCTGGTACCCCTTGGAAATGTCAGCTGTACAGAGGTGTAGTTTGTTGATGTTGCCTGGACCGTGGGTAACTTCCAAGCTTAGGTTTTAGGTGCATGATTTCTTTTTTTTGAGCGTTCAAGTGTGAAATACTTATTGAGCCATTTATTTATTTATCTCCTGGCTTATTACTGTTTGCTTGGCTGGATGGATAAATCAACTCAGTGTTTTCATCAGATGCTCTTATTGCAGGTATGTTGTGCCTCTGAATTGGACAAGAAATAATAAGAAATCTATGCCCATAGTGCTCTGTTAGCTTGAAATTTGCACATTATGTGGCTCTATGTTCTTTGTAGCTGGATCACTTTTTACATGCATGGATATAGGAATTCCAGGAGTTCTGTCTCTCCAGCTCTCCAGCCATTTTATTCCCCTTTCTCTAGGAGGACTTGTGAATAAGCAGGATCAAATGGAGTACTTTTGCCTTTGGAAGTTCTGTTTGAAATTAATGGGGGTCATCAAGTGTTCAGGAAGGTGAGGGGAAATGTTTGCAGTTGTAGGTGTGGAAGAGCCCTCGGCAGTCAGGCAGCTGCTCGTGCCTGTTGCTGACAAACAGCTGCCAATACTGCAATACCCTTAATGGTAAAGCACTTTCCTCTACTAATCTGAATCTTCTTTGCTGCAATTAAAAACTTGGGGTTTTGAGCACCCAGAATTTGGAGGAAAGAAAAAGCTGTTCATTGTTCACAGCAGCTTTTTATATATTTGAAATCTTCTGTTTTGTCTTTTCTTCTTTAAGCTTAACTGTCCTCAGTGAGTCTTAATCAATTCATCAACGCCAGCTGCTCTCCCCAACAAACAATCTAATGAATACTGAAATAAGAATCTTGTTTATAAGAAATGCGGTCTCTGAAACGAGGCAGGAAGGAACTGAAAACAAAATAAGGCTTTTGGTTTTGAAGTTCTGCTGCGATAAGTACAAACAGTGGCTCAAAAGTTTGCAGGTTTGCATTGCTGATGTCACAGCAAGGGTGGGACCCCCTTGTTCTTGGAAGTTTTACATAAACACTTTTTTTATCTTGTGCAGCCTTTGTTTGTGTAGTTCCACCTGCATGGTTTTCAGGTACTGACAGGGTTTTGTCCAAAGCTGCCCCGCAGGTCTGTGGCAAAGCTAGGAATTAAACTGAAAATTTCCCCCAAAATAGGACAAGAGAACCAGGCTGAGGGTTGTGTCTCCCTGTGGCTTCCAGGGACTGTGCTCCCAAATGAATACTGTTACAGAAATGTTCCAGGAACAGCGAGAATGGAGAAGAGCCCCTGGGAAGTGGGGCCTGCAGAAAACAACAGGGAAGTGAATTCGTAAAATGCTTCAGTGATATGTTAATATACTTGGTAAGGCACCAAGGAAGAGAGAAAAAAATCTTTGCTGCTTTATATTAAACATGCTTTTAGGCAGTAAATGTTTTTTAATACGATAAAAATATATTTCAGTCAAGGCTGCTTCTGTCTCGTGGAGACCTACATATTCCTGGTTTCTGACCACACAGCTGTTTGGTCTTATGAAGAGCTGCTTTTAAACAGGCCAAAGTCACAAGGATTCAGTAATCAAATCTATTGTGACTACAGAGCTTTAAAAACAGACCACATTTTAGAACTGGAAAACCTCAAATATCTACACACTAACTAGAGGTCACTTCTCAACTGGGACTCCTGATGCTGTGGGGAGTAAGAATAAAATACCTCTTCTTTTTCAGCCTTATTTGAGAGAGTTTTAAGATCCAACAGTCCCAGTGGTGGTAGAGAGGGTAGGTGTGTACTGTGTTCTCAGCTGCTTCCTTATCCCCAAGGAGAAGTGGATGCTAAAGAGGAAGTTTTATTAGCACGGATCACATATCATGCTATATGTTCATTAATATTAAGAAATTATCACTGCTGCTGAGCTGGAGGGATGTGTTATTTTCCCACTGGATTTATGCATCTTCACTGTTTTCCAAAACTTGCTCTTCCAGCTGGGATGGCAGCAGCAGTTGTATACTTCGTTCATGGTCAGCTGCAAGATTTTGTTTTCCTTTCCTTTCCCCGGTGTTAGGGTAGGAGTTGTGCTTAGTATGGGCTCCTAAGGAGTTGTAATTCTCGGGCTGAGAGCAGGAACATCCAGCAGAACATCCAGTGGAGGCTCAGGAGCTGCTGCAGGGTGTCCCAGCAAGACTCATCTTGTATTGAAGGCTGTTTCCAAAAACAGAAAAAAGAACTTGATCTAGACTAATAGAGCTGGAGTTAAGTTTCAGGGTGTGGGTGAGTGACTCATCAAGGTATCCTGACACCTCTTGTGACCCAGAACAGTGCTGCTCACACACACCTACCCAGTGTCCAGTGTGTGTAAATGTGGAGACAGGATAAAAGGGCAGTGTGGTGTTGCAATTGCTTGTGTAATCTGAAATAAAGTAGAAATAGATAACAGAAAAGTGTCTTGGAATGGGAGCAAGTGTAGTCAGTCAGATTCAGAACATAAGTGGTGTTATTATTTCCCATTTCCTGTAAGCCAATTTACTGTACTTCCAGCCTGTCTTCTCCTCTATACAAAGCAGCAGCCGGAGGAGTCATTAAAACAAAGATTGGATCCCAAGATTGCCTGTAATTCAGATACTTCAGTGATAGAAAAATGTGTAGTTTCAAGAGAAGGCATGTGCAAGTACCAAATCTCACCAAATTGCAGAGATGTAAGCTTGTTCAAACCAACCCCTCTGTGCTTTAGAGGAAACAATTTACTGCTTTAGTAAATAAACACAGCTGTTTAGAAGTTAAGATTAGACTGTCAGATTCATCGTCCGCCGAGTAAATGATAGTGTACAGGCCTTCCCTATCTGCAGAGGGGAAGATGTTGGAGCATGCCTCAAGTGCAGGACCAAAGGAGATGAAAAGGCAGATAGAAGAGCTGATGCATTGGGGCCACGGTCCTCCCAGCTGAAGGGTGGATGGAGTGCTCTTCCAAAGTCAATCTGCTATTACAGCAGGCACACGTGTGTCTGTTGGGGGGGTACGGGAGGAAGGAGAGAAAAGTTAGGATTTCAGGAAGAGTACCAGGCTGTCAGCCTTGCAGAACTACAGGGAAACTTCCACAGGCATGGGTTGGAGTCGGCTACTGTGCATTTACAGATCTTCCTCTCGTTTCCTTGCATTAGTTTGTCTTGCAGGAGCACTGTTTCTTCCCGCTGTTCTCTCTCTCTGTGCCGTGGTCCACAGCCATTAGCATTAAATGCAGGATTTAATGATGAATTATTATTAATTATTAATGTATTAATTATTTAATAAATTATATTATTAGTAATTATAATATAAAATAATAAATTGTTATTATTAATAATTTATGATTAATATCAGAGGCAGTCTCCTAACCAGCAGCTGGGAGGGGTATCTGAGCAATGCCACATTTTACCTTTCTCACCCATAAATGTCATTCCCTGGGAGGGTGGAAGGTGTATTCCTTCTTGGTATTGTAAATATTTCTAGGGTGGCTGATTGCTGACTCCATGAAACTAAGCAGCCACATCTCTGGGAACTTCACTACAACTTTAGTACAAAAAAAAAGTAAAACCCTATCTCTGTGACTTTGGCCTTAAATATTAATTATTGACATTCAGTGTGACCTCAGACAGCAGTTGCAATTTTGCATGAAAATCCACTGCTTTCCTATAGTTTTTTTGGTGCTGTCATGCTAAACTGTACTGCAGGTTTTCCTAGAGCAAATGCCATTGTTGAAGTGCATGTTTCAGGTTTTGTTTCATCTCTTTTTTTATCAGCCTCACTCCCTGCCTTCCCCTCCAGAGGCTGTGGCAAAAGCTCTGTTGATTTTCCTGCTTGTTCCTGTCCCTCCATCCTTCACCAGTTACACTCTTCACTGGCCTGTTTCTGTCCCTGTGTCTTCTGCTGGTTTCAGTCAGCTGCTGAGTTAGTGATTCAGTTTTCCAGCTGCCTTAAGAGATGACATTTCAGTGCAGCAGTTCATCTCTGACACTATCTCATGGCTCTCCAGCAGTCCAGTGGATCAGGGGTCCTGTTTTGGGAAGCAGAAGTGGTTCATCCCAGCCAACAGGTTGTACTTCGTAATCATTCCTTGCCTTTTTCCCTTGAATGAAGATGTGGGGGAGTGTTGAGGTTTTGGAGGGTATGGCATACTATCTATTTAATCCTGCCCAGTTGCTCATTTTTAACAATAAATATCCACATAAAAGTGCATAGAATTAACATCCGTGGTTAATAGCAATTTAAAAAGCAGTCATCAGGGGATTGATCCAAGTGATGCACGTTGGATGTTTCTGATAGTTTGAGAAAATTAAGTTTTGTTTCGCTGAAAAATGTAGTAGTTACTTATTGGGTTTAATTATTCCATATGTTAATGCCTTGCTGTTCTTGCAGCTGCTGGCAGAGAAGGGCTCCTTTCAGGCAGGGTTTTGCATGATAATGAATCCCAAGGTTTGTTTTCCTGGCTTTTACACTTGTGCTGCCACTCCAACTGTGCATGGCTCTGGATAACTACAGCAGAGAATCACATATTTAGTGGAAACAAAATCTATTGATGACAAACAAGTTTTCTGTTAAAAGTGATAAGGACTGATGTGGATTCAGTGTGTGCTGAGAAGTCAACCATGGGACTTGTTAGAGAAATCAGATGTGCCTTTAAATAGCATGGGAGGAATGATCCAGAGAGTTGATTTAATTTTTCAGTCATTGTAATTCAAAATGCCTGCAGGAGATAAGCCTCGTTTTTCTCCTTCCATCCAAGAGCCTTACAGCTCCAGGAGACTTGGAGATGAGTTATCCCCTATGGCATCTCTCATGAGTCCACAACTCTTACCTCATAACCCACCTCTCTCTTACAGACTGGCCTTGACTGTAATGTTTTGTTCAGTTCTCAGTTTCTATTGCATTTATGGCCCCACCATTGTGCGTAATATCTGCATAAGAGACTATTTCTGCTTTATTTCCATGCTGTGGTGTTATTTAAAGCAGAGCTGCCAGTACATTCTCTGCCCTAAATACCAGCAGAGTGCGTTTAAGAGGTGTTGCTTTCCCAGCCAGCACTAAAGCCTGGGACTCCCTGGCTCTGCACATCCACCAGGAACTGGGTCTGTGCTGTGTCCTTCCATACACACCAGCTCTTCTGTCCTGTCTGTGGTGTTTCGGCCTCATTTTCGTGGTTGTTGGCCTTTAAAATCAAAGTACAAAGTAAATAAATTTTAGAAAAATATGAGGGGGAGGAAAGAGAGAGAGGAAACAAGCCAGGCTCTGCTCCTGCATCTTTTCAAGCCCTATTCAGACCTCACATTTCTTGCACAGCTCTTCAAGGGTGTGTAATTATCTGGCACAGCCATGTACTTTGCTCTCCCTTCTCTCTGTTGAGAGAAAGCTGCTGAGCCCATGTTCTTTTCAAAAATAACAGTAATAAAAGAGACATTAAAGGAAAAGGTGCTGTTCCCCTGCAGAGTGTGCTTGTTTGGGCAGTTTGATGCCCTATTTTTATTATAAATATAATTGAATTTCCATTAGTTCCACGCAAACAACTGTCGTTTGGGAATAAAAAGAAGTAGACGTATGGTAATCGAAAGCTCCGATAATTACACAATCTTCAAATTAATTAACGAGCCAAAGGCAGCCAAACATTAGCATTTAGAAAGTGCTTTGCTGCATTAACCACTAATGAGTTCATTTAAATCCATCATGCAACCCATTTTGGAAAGCATGAGCCATACTTAATCATATTCAATCAGATTTAATAATGGAATCCTTAACACCAGGCATTGTTGATTGTGAAATTACCATAGAATTTTATTTGTTAAATACAGGGAATAAGACGTTGGTATTTATTGTTGGCTGAATTGTACCTTGAGAGAAATGTGGAAATAAAAGATAACACCTTTCCAGGTAAGCATATTCTTAATATAAGTGAGAAGGGGCAAAGGATTTTGTATGGTTGGGGCTTTTTGTTTTGTTTTGTGTTTCTTGCTGTTTTTGTTTTCATTAAATGAGAAGAATTTATGTTACTTTTGAGAAATGAATAAGTAATTTCCCAAACATACTTGGGAATTCTTCGATAAAACATTTTTGCTTGAACTATTTGCTGGTTTCAGCCTAGGCAATTATGGCACAGCTCTGCTCTCCATTCCGTTCCTTCAGAGCTGAAATAACAGAAAAGGAATCACAAGAGCTTCTCTGCATTTAAATCAGAGCAACTGAGGTGAAACCTCCATCCGCTGCCTTTTCACAGACAGTCTAATTTCTGGTCCCATTGAAAGCACCGGCGCTTTGTCGTTGGACTTAATAGAGCAGATAAATCACCATCAGCTCGGAGAGGAGACTTCTTCCACCAAAGTCAGGGCAGTTACAAAACTCAAGACATTCTTCTGGATAAAATATCTTTCTCTAGGAAGCCTTTTGTTGAATGTTTCAGCCAGATAGAGCTGTTTCAGTGGGAAAATTTCAACCCAACCCTTGAACTCAAGGCTACACTGGCACACGCACCAGCCAGAGGTTGGGCTACCCACCTGGCATGTGGCAGACCACTGAGGACACCAGTGGAGAGCTATCCTAGGATAGAGGCTGTCCTGGCATGGGGTTCTTCCTATTTTTCATGAGAGGTTTTGATGAGGCTCAGTTATGTTCCCCTATTTTGAATTTTCATAGTGAGTGTTTGGTGCCCAGGGCAAGTGAGGACACTGGAGATCAGTGCTGGCCCCCCAAGACTGGACTGGTCCAACTCAGTCCTGGCACAGTACCACTGGTGATGAAGTTCTCATAAGAGTAACAAGCAAAGCCTGTAATGCTAAAAAACCATGGGATTCTCCAGGGGGCTTGTTCGTGTCCTTGTCCTTGGGGACAAGTTTATTAGAAGTAGGAGGAGAACCAGAGGCTGAGATTAGAACAGTATCTGCCAGAATTACCTGCCTGGCTCTCTGCAGATATGGGAGAGGAAGTGTGATGCTCCCTCAGAGCTACTCTTGGAGATTTCTGCAGGATGGCTGGAGCCGTGTCCCTCTTACACCTCTGCTCACTGCTGCAGGATGTTCTTCAGCTAATTGTCTGCCCTGCCTGTTCATCAAGTCCTGGAAGCGAAAGATCCGGGAGCATGGAGGTCAGATGTCCTTTTTTTATTTCTTTTAATTGAATAAACAAAGCTCAAAGATTTTATTAGAAATGGAGAAGTTTTTCAGTCTTTGGCTCTTGGAGTGGTAGTGGTTTCATTTTCTTTCTAAAAAGTTGGATACTTCCAGAAAAATTTAATCCTCTCCCCAAATAAAAAGGGCTTATTTGAAAACACTTTTAATAGCAACTCAATTTCTCTTTGATTTCCTTGAACTTCTCTGTTCTACCTCTTATCCAGTGTTTGTTCAAATTCAGCTTCTCGGCGTTGTGACTCAGGTCAGAGAGAAAGGGATTAATTCATTAAATCACCCATAAACACCAATAAACCTACTCTGAGAATCTCTAAGAACCTTACCAGCAGTAAAATGCCCTGGAGTGAATGTTCAGGTTAAAGGGATTGAATGCCAAAAAAAAAAAAAGTCACCCATTTATTGAATATGTTCACAATAATTTCTTGGCAACATTACTGTGCGTTGAGTGGATAAGGGAACCAAAGTGATTCGCTTTGGGGACAGCACATCATGTCTGTCCCACAGCTCAGAACAAACCCAGGAATCCCAATTCCCAAAATCTCGATGTAATTACAAAACTTTCCTTAGTGAAATGTTAGTTGTAGGAGCTGCTGCTTTGCATCCTAATGCAGAAAATATCCACCATTAATAGCAACATAATGGAATAAATGTGCCAGGTCTCATGAAAACACACTGACTGAAACACTTGATTAGGACAAGTTTAAGACTTCAGAGGATGTCTTTAGCTGCTGCTAAAGACAGAAGCAGTCGTAAAAACTAAGTGACTCTCAGTTAGAAGCTGTGTTCTTAAGCTTTTAAATGGACTTTTTTTTCTAATTATCAAGCACTTTACAGCACAGTGCACTTTACAAGTAACAGGACAAAGTTTCAGAGCGTTGTGTTTCTGCAAGTCGAAAGCCATTAACATTTTAGAACTTCTTCACAAAGGGAAAATTGCACTGATAGAAGGAGCGATTTCTGTGAGTATATTTTAATTTTTCATTTAAGAACTGTTTATTCTTCCTTGACTTAATTGAGAATACATTCAAGTTGAGCAACATGCAGTCTCTTGAATCCTTTGGCTGAAGTCCCTATAGCTGTTGTGCTGCCTGAACTTCAGTGTTTCTGAGGCTGAAGTAAACCAGGTTGCTGCAGACAAAGCCTTACTCAAAAATGCCACGCTCACCTCTGACTACCCCAACATTTGTGCCTTTCCCAGGCTGATCTTGTAACATGTTGCTTAAAACATCCCTGACAGGAAGGGTGGGGGTCCCACTCCAGTCTTTTCCCCACACCCCACTCCAGATGTCGATCTACACCAGGGCACATGCACAGCCTGACAGATGTTCCATCTACACAAAGGGAAAGACACCACATATTCAATTATACGGCGCTCCAAGGAATGCTCTCGTATTTTCAAGGAGTTTTATTTTAAGTGATGTGCGAGACAACCTCACAAGATGCTTATAGAGCAGGCAGTGCATGTCAAACTGCTCAGAAAATATCCTACTCACTTGAAATCGTGTTTGAGAGTATGAATACCAAATTAGACAGGCCACTAAACACTCATTCTTTTTTCAAGGTTTCTCTCACTTTTTCCTCTGAAAGGATAATGGGAAAATCCCAGGCCTGCTAAACTGAAGCAGGGAGAGGGAACCTTCCTTCATTTCTAAATTAAGGCATAAGAAATCTTTACCTGATTCTGACATTCAGAGATCTACACATTTCTGCTCTCACTTGAGTGATGTCCTTCAGTTAAGCATCCAGTTTGGTGCAGAGGGTGGTTGGTGGAGGCAGGATTCATGGTACATCCCAGTGTTCCCCATCTGAGATGCTCTTAACATTCAGGCTGCTTCCACGTACTGAGCAAGGCTTGTGGACTGAGCTCAGGGTGATCTGATTATGTCTATGGATGTGTTAAACCAACCTGGTTGTATCCAGCGTTATGGAGACAAAATCCTTCCCAGCCCCTCTGTGAGAGTCAAGGCATCAGGGAAAAGGCAGGGGAGTGTTGTCACCTTGGAGTAAATGAGGGCTCTTGTGCCCTGATGCACGGACCCATGTGAAATAGGAGAGTTGAAACCTCTTGCTCTGAAGAGAAAACCCATCTGTCTTCAAATGCCAGAACTTCAGAGGTGTTTGAAATCCAAATCAGGAGTTCAGTAGCTTAAGCCCCATCCCTAATTGAAATAAGTGAGGGTGCCTATACTCTTTAGTAGTGTTGGTGTCATAAATATCTCCATTAAGTAGCAATTAAGCTGCTGGGATTTGGGCTGTATGCCATTATAAGAGGTAATTATAAAAGAATTGGATTAATTGGTTCCTGAATTATTTATGTAGACATAAATATTGCACATGACATCAGTGTTAAACAGGATACTGGTATGAAGAGAGGAAGGGAATAATACATTGATTTATGCTATTTCTTTAGTTCTTCCTACCCAAAATATTTGAAAGGTAGGAGTTTGTTAAAAATTTGCTATTCCCATTGTTAATGTGCACACATCACCTCATCAGCTTTTATAGAAATATATTCCCCAGATAGAGCCATTCTGTGTTCTTTTGTAATCTCTCCAAGTCCCCACAAATAATAAGTGTTGAGAGTTCTCTCTTGTCAATACAATGAAGTCAATCTTCTGTCTGTTGCAGTATAATTTAGAGCTAAGGGAAATGACTGATTTCACAGATATTAACTTTATCGAATATACAAACAACAGATGTATTATAGGGGAAAGAAATTTTGTGTGAGCAGCACAAAGAACTCCTGCAATCAGCAAATTCAATCTGCTTTTGACACTGCAGCGTTCCCACAGTCTAGCGGTGCTTGTCAGCTGTAAAAATAATATCGTACAAAGAGGTGGCAAAGTGAAAACAAGCCAGGCTATTTAGTATGCAAACAGCCAAGAAACTTAAGGAGGAGACATTTTTGAAAACAAGAATTATGGTTTGAATTAAAACTGTAATCTCTAAATCTATCTGTTTTCATATTTCAGGGCAGTACTTGATGGGGTCAGGAAGAAGTATCCTGAAAGGTAAAAAACACAGTGCTGAAGTGGGAAAAGGTCACACTACTCCTCCTAGGGCAGACTGGGCAACAGGAAAAACGTGCCTTGAACTTTGTGGTCCTTCCTATGAGCACTTTACGTTGTCCAGACCAGCTGATGGGAAAACTTACCTGATATAAATGTATTAACTGCATGTTTTATGGATATCTCCTTTGCCATCCTTTTTTGAGATAGGTGCAGGATCCTTTTAATACTGCAGCAGTGTGCTCACACAGGGGAGGTGGTGCATGCAGTGGTTGGCACCCTGGGGAACCCACAACCAGGGGAGATGGAAAACAGTGTCAGAGAGAGGATCCTTCCCTTGTCAAAATGGTCTCCAGTGGCACTCAAGTGACGTGTGCAGGGAGCCAGGCTGCCTGCAGGCTGGTTTTGTGGAAATTAAAATTTTCTCTCATTTTTCTGAGCCTCCACTGCGTTGCAGCTGGTTGGCCTCGCTGCTTTTGGGAGCTGTAACCAGTATTTGAAGTTTTGTGCAGTTCTTAAACTGTGGTAGACAGGGAGTGGATTTTTGTGTCCTTGGGAGGAAAAGACGTGAGGGGAATATTTTAGGCTGTGACTTGCAGCATCAAAACGCAGATTCTCATCCCTTTCATGGGAGCTGAAATACTTGAAAATGACATGTGAAAGGAAGGTGAGACCTGGAATATCAGAGCCTGAAGTTTCTTCTGTAGCCATAAGCATAGAAATGAATGGAAATGCTACCAGATACCTTCTGACAGGCCCAGTTTTTCAGCTTGATTTAAAAGGCCCTCAATGGGCAAGAAATGACCCACTCCTAATTATAAATTAGCATAGCCTGAGTGGTTTGGTACAGCTTCAGAAGTCATGACTGGTCTCAGCCGTGTGTGCATTTGGTGATTCCACACAGATGATAAGGATTATTTTCCAGGCTCTCATCTCTTCTGATGGCCCAAATTTTCCTTTGAGCTGTCACCTGGCTGCCAGTTTCTTTAGTTTTAGCTTTACCTGCTCGGTCCCAGGGACCAGCAGAAGACAAAGCAAGGGCAGCCCCAAGGGTACAGCTTGGGGCTGTACACACACCATTATTGTGGTCAGTTCTTTAACACGGGCCTCACCTCCCAGGAGCTCCAGAAGAGTAGGATGTGGAACATGCACCAACAAATCAGTGGATATTGCTGGGGCTGAAGTCAGTCTGGCTGTTTATGTAAAGAGCTGATCTAAAACAGTCTGGAAGAGTTACCTTGTAGGAAAGGCATTATTATTAGTTGTCGAGAACTCAGGTTTCTGGTAATTTGGCAATTTTTAAAGGAGGAAGTCAAAACAAATCATTCTGACTTGCTGGTGTAAATTATTTTCATTTTGCCTTATTAAAATGGTTAATCTGTCTACTGTTTTACATAGAACAATATTTTAGGATGTTTTGACATCATCAAAATGAAATGGCTCAGTAGAATCAGAACAGTTCTGTGACTCTGTCTCACAGAATATGTTGCTTTTCTCCTAACAGTGATGAAGAATAAATTTTGAGATGCTAGAATTTCCTCTGAAATTCAGAAATTTGGCTTTATGGAAAGCTTTCATTTCATATCCCATGAGAACTTTCCTGTGCTAGGAAAATAACCTGTCACTTACCTTTGGAGAGATTTCAACCTTTAAGTCGGTTTCCTGGTGGAAGGCAGACAGAATAAAGGCAGATTTGGGGCCTGGGAATTCCTGGGTGTGACTGCTGTTGTGGAGTTTGCTGGTGGGACATGTGGAGTAGTATTTGGGTGAGTCCTTCTGTTCCCAGCTCAGCTACCTCTTAAAAGGGAGCAGCACTGAGTGCATCCTCAGGAGGCAGTAAGAGTGGGCTAACACTCCCCAAAAAAGATTTTTGAGGTAAGCCACAGTTCAGATGTAGAGCTTGACTTTTATTTAGTATTGAAGTCTGTTGGCTTCACTCTTGCTTTAGTACCTGGTAATGCTAAATACCCCAGCTCTACCTGCTTGAAATCCCCCTTAGGGATATGGGTTTGGAGCATTAAAGGCACCTCACTGTGTGGTCTGGGATCACCCTCTTCCTTCCCAGCTGGCTACAACAGAAAAGCTTAAGTACACAGATAAAACCAAATGAGATCTGCAGAGAAATGTAAATGTTTGTACAAGACATCTGCAGAAGCCAGCTGATAGCTTCCCAACTGCACGCCAGCTCGTGCCAATATGGGGAGCAGACTGCTCCTGGGCAGATCATGCATCTTCCCTCTGCTCTCCCAGCCTGGCAGCAGGGCACTGTGGTGACATGATTTTTCCCTCAGATGGGTGAGGAGTGAAAGGGAAAGGCTTGTGAGAGGTTTAATTCAAGTACCAGAGGTTCACTCAAGTCCCTAGAGCAATCATCTGCCTTTCCACTGATGATCAGGAATTGAACCACAGGTCCATTCATCCAAAACCACAAATACTCACTCCACTCTCTGTGGAGCAGCTCGTTTATATGTCCAGGTTGTGGTGCTGGGGAGATCTCTGAGATGAGTGATGGGAGCCCCAGGAAATGGCTGAGAATTCAATATGAGCTGCCAGTTTACATTCCAGCTCTTCTCACCTTGAAAGCCAACAGTGCTGCATAGTCAAAATGACTGTGTTGAGGACCTGACATGTATTTGTAGGTCCTTTAGCCTGTGGAATTGGACAACACCGTTGTATGTGAGTAGCCTGAACCGGTATCTTTCACGCTATCTTTACTGAAATTATTTAAACATTGATACAGCCTGGTGTGTCTCAGAGTGGGGGTGGGATTGCTGAAGCAATGCAAAATGGTTTGCTGGGGTTTTTTGTTTGTTTTGGTTTTGGTCCGGGTTTTTAACTGGAAAAGTGGAGGGGGTAGATGGCAGCAGTCCCTCAGCAGCTCAGATGGGGAAGTGATATTGGTAATTAGTGGTTGAAAATGTTTACGCTGTTGAGGGTACTGCTGACTGTCTTTAATTGCTGGAATAGCTTAATTCCTGCAGAGCAGGAATTGAACGTAAATGCCAGTAACAGTCATTTCTGCCAGCTCTTATCCTGGCATTTTGTGGATGGGACAAAGTCCATTAGGAATTAGGAATGAGCATCCCTCAATTGGCTTCCCCTGTCACCTCGGCTGGCAGCTGGTTCTCCATGGGTTCACCCACTGCTTATCCAGATGTTCACCCACTAATTCCCCAGACGAGGTGCTGATGTCCAACACCAAATTGTTCCCCGTGCCTGAGCCCAGTCGCTGCAGGCTGAGGGGCTGGTCCCAGCCCCTGCCCTGGCTTGGATGCACAGCCCAGCATCAGCAGAGCAGCTCAGCCACCAGGCAAAGCGTCTTATAAATACAGTGCAGATGGTACTGCCTCTCCCAGGTGTCCAGGTATCTGTCTCAGGAGCCAAATAATCCCGTTTGTCGAAGCCGACAGTGACATCGTTGTATGCCACCAGGATGTCCCCAGCTGGCACAGGTGTGAAAGGCAAGAAGCTCCATCAAAGAGCTTGGCAACTTAATCTTGTCATTATCATTGTATTTATCGTTATATATTATTGTGAATAACGTAACTATAGAGGGCGGTGGGTGGGCTGCGGCCACAAACACGCTATTACAGGATCTTTGGCCCTTTTCTTTTTTTCTTTCTTTTTTTTTCGTAGGCGCAGGAGAGCCCGGGCGGGTCCCCTCAGCCTTCCCAGCGGCGGGAATGCCGAACCCCGGGCGGGAAGCGGGGCCGCTCCCCGCGCTGCAGGTGCCGCTCGCCGCCGCCAGGTGGAGCCCGCGCCCCGCCGCCCGCGCGGCGCCAGCGGGAGCCGCTCCCGCTGAACGGGAACGGCCCCAAAAACGGGATGGAGAGAGGGATGGATGGATGGATGGATGGATGGATGGATGGATGGATGGAGGGAGGGATGGATGGATGCCCATGACACACCGCCGGAGCTGTCCGAAGGTGCAGGCAGCGGCTCACACTCCTCACCTGTGACTCTATCACCGCCACCGAGAGCCCCATCTATGTTCTTGCCAGCCCTGCCTCTCCATTGCGGGGCAGAGTACAAAAAAAAAAAAAAGTCTGGAAAACCTCTTTATTGGATAGGCGAGGAGCTCTTTGGAAACTAGTGTTCACAAGAGACGCTCGGATTGGGGTTTTCTTTCCAAAATCACTGAATATCTGCCTGGCTTGAGAGCCCCAAAGGGAAGACATGTAAACAGATGCTTCTGTAAGCAGGATCTAACTCAGGGAGAGGAGGTGCAGGTTTCCCAACAGCACCTGAGCCCTTTAGAGGCTTTACTTCTAAAGAGTCATCCTGGCTGATGCAGTAGTGCTTCCTGCTAAGTTAGATTATCTTGTAACTCCTGGCAATGGTGGGAGCAGGGAGCTGGGATGGTGTTTCATCATCATGACTCACTTTCGGCCCTGGATCTCCATGTGTCCTCCCTGCACTGGAGGGATCCCAAAGCAGCCAGCAGGAATGGTAGTGATGTTAAGTAAAACTCACATTTTCTGGTGGCAAGCACAGCTAGGAAATGCTGGTGGCCAAAAACACATCATTGCCTTAGTGAGCAAAGATGACGTGAACCACCTGGTGCCACTTGGGAGTTGCTCCTGGGAAGAAAAGGTGTAAAGGTAAAAGTTTTTCCTTTAGGGGAAGGGATGGATCTGCCAAGGTAAGGGGCATCTTTATGTCTCATTGTCCCAAATCCAGCACTTTCTGGTGTCAGCCATATTTCTGTGCAGCTTGTGTCCTGGGGAATCTCCTGAGGGCAGAGCCAGTATGAGGGATCAAATAACAGACAGGACAGTGTCACCCCCAAAAGAGCTGCCCAAGAAAGAGGTTCCTCATCCAAACTAGCAGGGGCTAAGGTGATGCCTCCATGGCAAGCCTGTTGTCCTGGGGTTGTGTGATGGAACCTCCTGCTCCAGCTGCAGTTGGACAGGGCTTGGGCAATCTGGACATGCTGGCATTTCTGACCCTGTGGTTGTCACTTGTCCAAGTACACCAAAGTCAAAGGAGGAAAAAAATATACAACACAAAACACTTCAGCACAAGAGCCAAGTGTAAATCTTAGGAGTTCAAACCCAGTCCCAGACTGTGACCTTTCCAAGCGCTGCCTCACAATAAAAGACTCTTTCCTTAGTAGTTTTAACTTGACTGGAAGAAGTGGATTTCACCCAGAAATTTTCTGAAAGAGGGGAAACAAGACTCCTGGCCTCTTTGTGTGGTACTTCTGAGCCCATCTCTAACAGTCCACAGGAGGCAGGGTTAAACAGGGAAAATGGGATCCTGTGCATTGAAATTGCAGCTGAAACCTTCTATCACTCCTTGTAACCATATTTTTCTGCACTACAGTGGAGGGCTGGGGAGAAAGTACATAGAAAACTGTAGAAAAGCAATCTAAAACATTTAATGGGGCAGCTGTGGCAAAAATGAATTGTAAAACCCTACTTCACCCTCTTTCTGGTGGAAGGACCCCAGCACCAAACTCAGTGTCCCGGTGCCATCCAGTGGGAGCATGATGCTGCATGCCCAGCCAACAGCATGCTTTCACTTCTGCCTCAGCATGCTGCACTGTGGAGAAAAGATGAACACTACTTAGCACCTCAAAAAGAAAAAAAAAATCAAAAAAAATTTACTAGATCATGTGTAAGTGGGAACCCAGCTCTGTTTTCCAGAAGCCTCGGAGTAAAGGCTTGCCTCACTGCCTCCGAATTAGATCACAAATTTTCTGGCTGTTGGCAGCATCTCAGTGTTCACCCTGAAGGCAGAAATCTGAGCAAAGTACGTTCTACCATCACAGGTCCGTGTACCTGTGCTGTGTTCCCGCTAAAGGTGGAGGAATGTCCCTACAGGAACCATGGGGCTTTGGGGAACCCAGAGGAATTGCTGATCTTGGGAAGGCTCAAGGGAACCACTGCTCCGTGTGGGTGGTCCACAGTCTGTGGCACTTAACATGTGTCACCAACTTGGTGAAATATAGTTCTCGGGAGGGGGGAAAAAAAGGCATGTGATGGATGCATGTGCTGCAATCTGGAATCACTCACGGAGTTTATTGCCAGATCTTTTATTCAATGGAGTTATTTGTAAACATGGGGGGGTGCTGGTGTTGACATATGTGCTGCCTACTGCATCTACGGGTGTGCCCCTGCATCTCTTCCTGTGTCAAAAGCATTTTCACCAGCCCACGATGTGCTCCAGCAATGCTGAGTGATTTTGCTTGTGGGGTCTCACTCTCCTTGCCATGTTCATGCAGCTCTTGTCGATGCTCATGCATCAAAAGCAGGTTCAGACCCTCAGGAAGCACAAGGTGACACTGGTGACTGAAGAGGAACAGATGCTGATGTGTTTCTGGTCCTGGCTCTGAACTTTTCCTTTGTTCCTCTAATTGATTGTTTGCTGGCGATGTTTTCTGTAATGAGGGTGGTTTTTTGAGCAGGAGGCAGTGACACTCGTGCCCTTGGCCAGTCTCAGCTCAATAAGCTGCTTCAGTTTTGCCTCAAGTGTCAGAGTGGAACCTGGACTCCCACGGACCCAGGCTGTGGGGCAGGTTTCCTTCAGCTCCCAATGCTGCTGACCCTTGTAGAATCCAGGTATGTTTGTTTTTATTGGCTTGTGGTGCTGCTGATAGGAGAATACTAAAAACTAAGGAGATGGATGAACCCAAACTGGGCAAAAATGCATTTGCTGTTCTAAATTGCAGCCCTTACTGGAGAATATCAAATGTAATAAGATAACACTCCTTGAACATAACTCCTGCTGGCTCCAACATCCTTTCCTGCAAGGTGTAACCCTTGAAATACTCTTTCTGTACAGCTCTGCCCCCCCCTTTTGTTTCTCATCCCATATGGCACATGAAATTTTGTCCTTACTAGCACAGCCATGTTGGTGAGCTGACATGAGAGGAGACATGAGGCAGTGCAGGGTTTTCAGAAGAACCTGTAGATAGCTGTGAATGCTCTGTTCCATCTCAGACTTGACCCTTGCCACAAAAAACCCAATAAAAACCTTAGACTAAACTTCAGGCTCTTGCCCATTTAGTTGACCTGATTAAAGAACAAATTTTTCCCCTATTGAACACATACCCCAAAACTTCCCTCCCTCTGCCTCTTTACATCCCTCCTCCAGGTAGCTATGACCAGGATGGCTTCTCTGCAAGTCTGTGTCCCCGAGGTGCTCACCAGCTCCCTGGAGCAGCTCTGCTCACAGAAACCCATAGGACAGCTGCTTGTCCTGGTGTGCTCGTGCCTCCAAGCCCTGTCCTGAATCTTCTGAGAGCCATCTCTGTTCCAGAGGCATTTTCAGGTAAAGGAAAGTAGTTGTGGCTGGGGCATGTTACATAGGCTGGCAGATGAATGTTCAACTTTTTCTTTAGGAAGGGGATGCAGTAACAACCCCTCTGCCCTCCCCCTGGCCAGATGTGTGTGTATGTACAGAGGAAAGGGATGTCCTGGATTTTTATAGGACGAGAAATAATTTTTGCAGTGCTTTGGGAGAGGCAAAGGTAATGCCTACTCAAACATCCCTGAGTAATCCCAAATAGTGCTGCTGTCTGAGTTTTTCTGTTTGTTTTACACAGATGGGGTAGGGATTTTCACAACCAAACTTCAAAGATTAAATGCAGTGAAGTCAGCAGGAAAATATGTGAGTTTAGCCTTTTGCTGTAGCTAGGTAAACCACTTAATTTCACAAAGTTTGCACTGGAATGAGAAAGAAGTTTGTATTTTATAATTGTCAGAAGATTATAAACTGAGTGTGGGCAGGAAGAGAAAAACAGCTCAGGAAAATGCTCTTCAGAGTTTGCTTGTGAGTACACTTAATTGGTTTGAGCTTTTTCATGGCTATGTATGTACAGAAAACTTGACCTTCTCCAGGACTCTCCTGTTGTGTAGGATCCTGTCCTCCCTTATCTGTGCTTTGACAAGAAACCAGGTGTAAAGGCTGATGGTGCTGGGGCAAGGACCCCATCAGTCACCTTTGTGTCCTCAGGGCTGGCTCAGAGGGGAAAACCATCTTTTGGCTTTCCTGAGAGTAATTCAGCTTCTGTGTGTCCCTTCCAGAACCTCTTCACACAACTCCAGATAGGAATAGCCTGGAAATATTTGTTTGACGTTCCAAGAGGGAACGTCAAAGATCAGAGGAAGAAATGTCCTGTTAGGGAGGTATCACGTTCGGATTTGTGACGTGCAGGCTCAGTGGTCACAGCCCAGAAGGTTCCACACATTCAGCACAGCCCCAGGAATGAGACTGGTCCAGGACTGGACCCCTGGCAGCTCCTACCTGAGAAGCTGAACAAAACCTTCCTGCACCAACACTGAAATGCATTTTGCTGACAGCTGCCAGTGCTCAGAGCTTGGCTGGTGCCAGCTGAGAGCAGCGTGTGGGGGGATCTCCCCAGGACTGCACTTTGCTCCTGTGTGCCAGCAGCACGGACAATTTGTCTGGCAGGAGTCCCTGCTGCTCAGCCAGCACTGTTTTGGGTGAGCTGGTGGGAGGCAGTGCTGCCCAAACTCTGATTTTTCTGGCTGGGAGCCAGCTCAGAGCTGGACAGGATGCTGCTGGGCTTAAGCTGCCTCCAGAATGTGTGGGTGCAGCAGAAGAGGGATCTCCTATCAGCTGTGGGTAACTCGGGTCACTTTGGAGCTAACAGGCAGTAACATGGTTGTTCTTGGCTGTATCACAGTGATAATAAGCTGGACAGGTGCCATCCGAGTGGTTCTGCTGCAGTTATGTCACCTGGTCTAACAACTAAAAATACTCCAATGATAAAACTAGTCCAGTTGCTATAATCACAGTATTTTAGGCAAATCTCATCTTTCACACAAAAAAAAAAAAAAAAAAAAAAAGAGAGAGAGAGAAAAGAAAAGGTTAAGCTATCATCTTCCTAAGCAAGAGAAAAGCTTAAAATATTAAGCAAACATGACCCTGCATTTCAAAGATAAGAAGTTAGGTCCCACACAGAAAAGCACACATCATCCACAAATTATTAGTAAATTCAGTTATTATTTACTGAGTGGTTTTATTTTCTTTATTCTACAGGCTGCACCATGATGGTGGGCAACTGCAGCCAAGATTTTAATCATTGAAAATTTGCAGAGCTTTGTAAATTGTTACACAATCAATGAAGGTGCTTCACAGCAGTTGGGAAGAGCAAGGTAGATAACAGACTGAACTTGCTAATTAGTGCTAAATACAAAACTGGTGAGCACTGACTGCCTAGCCAGGTTTCCACATCAGTATCAGGGGAAACCAAACTGATATTCCTACTTTTTTTCTGCTCTGTTTGTTGCCTGTGTGCTACTGAATTATCCAAAATATCCACTGAGTTTGCATTGATTATACAGTTTCTTATGGTGTATATTTGTTATGAAATTTATTATATTTTCTTATACTTGCTGTCTGAACTCATAGGAAAGAAAGGTCCTTTATTGCACCTGTATCAAGTTTAATTTTGGGAAAAGGCTCCTGGGGAACTTGAGCAAGAACATGATGATGTTGGTATGTCTGGGACCACATTTTATTGTCTGAGTTTATACATTTAATGCCTACCTGGAGATTACTTAATCATGTGAATGCAGTTGTTGTATTAATTGAGTAGTAAATGGGTGAAATGTGATGTGAGCCACCGTGCTGCCCCGTGGAAGTGAGCAGCGGGGTCAGACAAAGGTCCTGCGTGTTCAGGTGGGATGTTTGGGCAGGATTCCTTATGGGAGCAGAGCCCTACGAAGGGCAGGTGGCTGGAGCAGGACCAGACTGATTCCTGTTCATTCCTGGCATGGCCACTTCACTGAGCTTGGGGTCATTAGGATGTGACAGCACTGGGAGAAGTTGGGGATGAAATTCTACCATCAAATCATCAACACAGGTTACTGCAGTTGCGATCCACAGAGCGAGATGGGTGTGCAGAGGGGGTTTGTTTGGCCAAATAACCACTGTTAACAGTCTAAATCAGGTGCCTGAGACTAGATAGGGCAGACAACACTGAAGTGTCCAAAATACCTTTGCAGCATTGTACTGTTTTGTCTACACCGTAATTTCCCTGTGGAGTGGAGGGAGTGCCTGCCTGGAGAGCAGGGAAGTTAAATCCATTCATATTTAAGAGTCTCCTTCTCAGTGTTCATTTGGGTACCTAATGTCTTTCGGCATCTCCACGCCTGAATTCCCTCATCCATAATTCAGCCGTGTTTTGAGACTGGGGTGTACCGTGATCCTGTAAAACCTCTGCACGTCACAGCCAGGGAAGGGACTGGGAGCAGGTGATGTTTTTTCCACGGACGACTTGAATTGATCAGAACAATAATTCCCCCGCTGTTAACAACTGATTCAGCTTCTGAAAGTGTTTCCACTGGTGTAACTAATAGCAAAGCTTGCTCTTTGCTCCTCTCTTGGCTGTGACCATTCTGCTCTGTTGCTATAGAGAAGGGAAACTCTTCAGCATGGTTGGCTCAAGGACAATAATGATAGCTGTAATATTTTACATGTCTTCTGTTGACAATGCTTGTTGGCAGAAAGGGAGGGGGAGGACGTGATTTTTTAAGCAATGGAAGTATGACCGAAAGGGTGAGTGAGGTTTACCAGGAGCAAGTTAGAGTTTATTATTAATGTTAATTGGTTTCATTCTTTCAGCTTTTTAGGGCATGTGTCTGAGTGATAAGGGATGTGCATGAATGGTTATTTGATTTGAACCAGCAACTAAGGCCAGAGGGTGGTTGCTTTTGCTTGGTGCTTTTTAATAACCAAGTAATTTCTTTGGTATCCTCTCACAGACAGCCAATATTAGTAGCATCATTTAAGGTAGTCGTCTGTCTCCTGGGGTTGTTTCCAACGATGTAATGATTTTTTTCCTGGCTTATTGGCTCCTTTTGCTTCATGATGAGAAGTGGACTATTACCCTCTGATTGGAAAGAAGCTCTGAAATACCTGGCTCTGGTTTCACTGGGAGATATGTAATAATTAAAAGATGGCCAGTCCAGTCAGGTGATAGTATGTAAATATTCAACTCTGGTTTCTACTTGAAATGTATCAGATAAATTTGCAGGAGAATTGACTGCCAAGGGACTCAAAATTATTCTATTCCTGAGGGTAGTCCCAGTCTGTAAAGGTTGAGTCTCTGGTTATGCAAGGACAGCTGTCCCTCAAAAAATGCAAAAGTCACTTTTTTGAGGCAAAATCCCAAAAAGATCTTACAGCAATTCTGTGCAACAAACTGTGATTCTGGAAGTGTCTGTGAATTCCAAGATATACTCTAATTCACAGAGGTTGTCGTGTAGTTGTCACCCTCTTGTCTTTTCCAAACTTCCTATTTCTTAAAATGGCTAGTGTATAACTCCACTGAAAGGTTGCTTACTATGCTAGAAATGTGGTTAATGGAATCCTGCTCTGTGTCATGTCTCTACACTGAAATGTGATCTTCAGAGTTTCAGAGGGTTGTGCAGGTAACTGGGAAGTTACCTGGGATACTTGCACAGGTTATCCTGCCAGCTAGAGACAGAAAAGACACTTTTCAACTGCAGAGAGGTCCAGGAAGGTCCAAGTAAATTAGGAAAAGGACACATATAAGTCCCTTGGAGATAACTAAGAGTAGTGAGGTCCTGTTTAGTCACAGTCATGTAAGTAATTTTGTTCCTCCTGCTGGAGGGTCCTTGAAATTATGGTTCTTCATCCAAAACAACCCAGGTTGGAAGAGTTTACAAAACTTCAGTTGGGGTTCCCCGTTATCCAAGGGCAACTCACATTCACATGTCACTCCATATAGGTGTACCAGAAGTATAAGGAGGTTGTTCTCCTGTGGAAAGTAGGCTTGATTATTTTAAACATTTTGGGTAAGAATAAGAAGTTGCTTTTCACTGTCAGTGTTTTATTTTGGGGCATATTCCACTGATTCTGATGTCTTCGCTCTCATGTCAGAAGTACTAAATGTCACATGCTGTCCAGAGAAATTATGGAATTTCCTTTTCTGGAGGTAATCAAAACATGCCTGGACACAGCCATATGAAACCTGCTTTATCAGGATGGTTGGACTAGATGATTTCTAGAGGTCTCTTCCAACCTCAACCATTCTGTGATTTCTTTCCACTCCATCTTAAAAAAAAAAAAAATTAAAATCCTATCATTTCTGAGTCTTTCCATAGTCATCTTTAGCCACTTTGGAGGGAGGAATTATTACCATAATTTTCCAGTTTGTCTGTAAAAAAATAACATCAGTGCTGGATCAGGAGTGGTGTGTGGGAACTGAATGGTGCCTCAGTGAGGCTGGGGGTGCTGAGTGTCTGCTGAAGGCAAATGCAAACCCCACCCGGGATGTCAGTGGAAATGGGATGTATTTTGCCTAGATGAAGGATATGAGAGGGTGGCAGGGTTCAGGCATGCCGTTGGTTTTGACATGTCTGCATCTAGTGACTGCAATAGTGCCACGACAAGATGTGTTGATTTGGAAGTTGATCCTGCCTGTAGGATGCCCCAGCTTTCTGCAGGCCTCTTGTTTAAGTGGAGATGGATTATCCATGGGATTCCTACATGTGATTCGCATTTAAAGGACAAATTTCCACCATTTTTATGTGGGAGCAACAGGCACCAGAGAGATCTTTCATGGACTTGAGCTAACCCCTCTGGACTGGCTGTAACAGTTAGATAATTTATTGTACAAAGCTTCAGGTTGTCATCATTATGTTCCTTCATGTAAAGTACTTTATACTTCAGGAACAATTTGGCAGAGGCAGCAGGGATACTTCTGTGTAAATATGTTGTGAGATCAAGCCTTTTGATGCTCATAAAAAGGCAGGATGTCAATTTAAGGTCTCATCTGTCCAATGCATCTGAGGTCTGCTGATTTATGGAGTACTGTAAATTGCAATCATATAAGCCTGTAACACTCTGGCAGCTATTTAAATAGCAAAATTTTCTTCCAAAAACATGATATATGGAAGACATTAAAGTTTTAAAGCAGGAGTCTGCCTTAATAAGGAAAGAGTATTAGCATTCATTTACTGACAAGAAAGAGCTGATTTTCCTTACAAGAAATGCTCCTTCCATAGCCACCCCATGCTTAGTATTAATCAAATCATTGGTTTTCTGCTGCCAAGATTCTGGGTAAGATTCGCTTGCGGGGGAGTTGGGAAAGGTTAATATTCTCTGAATACTCAGTGACAGAGCTGAGCAGTCAGGGCATGGATTGAATTTCTGGTCCCCAGCAAAATCAAAGGCCAAACACTCATTTGCTGGTGAAACCAAAGCATTCGTGACCAGGAGGGAAATGGAAGAATGACAAAATAAATCAAGCTGAAGTGTCAGTCTGCAGCAGGAAAGTCCAAGGGCCAAGTGTCACCCTAAGTACAGTGCCATTCACCAAGGATGTTCTAGTGAACCCTGTCCCCCACCAGACCTTTCACGTGGCTCCCGTGGGAGGGGGATGCCCAGCAGGCAGAAGTGCAAGTGCCTGCCAGTTTTAGGTGCATTAGATTGGCACTTCTGAGATGATAAAAGACACACGAATCTCATGAGATGGGAATAGGGGATTTGAGCAGTCTGGCTAACTTGCTCATGTTGGCACAGAAACCTTTGTTTGTCAGCAAGCTGAAGTCTCCAGCATTTAAAATAGTTCTTACCTTGCAAGCCACAAGGAGAAGGAAGTGGTTGTTTATAGATATCCATGCTCCAGGAGCCATGAGGAGTAGCAGAGCACAGGACAGGAAGATGCACTGATGTGTTTTTACTATCAAAAACTAATTGCATCTCAGAATAAGAAAGATATTGATTTGCTGTATAACAAATATCATATATAATAAAGATATTTACAGAGAGAAAAGCGTAACTGCAAGCTAATTCTTGCTCTTTAACATGTCACAGTAATTAACCCCCAATCAAGACACCGTTGAAAATGAAATTACTCTGTCTAATTGGGATTCTTATTAGTTCTCTAGATCAGCTTATAATTTTCTTATAATTTTCCTATACAAAAAAGGTATTAATCTTGTTATTTTATAGATGTGTTACATGTGCTCTTCCTCATAAATGACAGGACCAGAACTGCACAAGACTTCTGTGACAGAGAGAGAATTGGAAACACAAAATAGAGAGGAGGATGTGCTCTGTTCTAAATGAGGCCAGCTTGGTAATGAGGGTAACTAAGTCTTGGCTGTGCAGCCATGGAAGGAGAGTTGGGGTTTGGCTTTTGTAAACTCCCTGGTGGGAAGGGGCACGTAGTGGCACATCTTCTCCTTAGGAAGGTCATAGGGCTTCTTGCTTTCAGTACTGTCAACAGGTTGGAAGGGAGAGATGAAAATCCTGCTTTTAGATGTAAACTGAGCACTGAACACTTAAGTGAGCTGTGTCATCCAGGAGCAAACGAGGCTGCTGGAGCCTCTGAATTAGCTGCTCACTAACAATGCTCAGAGCAGTGCTCAACTTATCAAACAAAACCCTGTCCCTTTTGCACACGGAAGACTAATGTTTAATTTCCTTTAAGCCAAAGTACCCATTACACAGCATTATCCTTCAGGTGTAACAAGACCATTGCTGTGCTGACACTAAGGCTTGGAAAAGCCACCAGGAGGCCTTTGGGAATGGTGCTGTGGAGGAGAAGGAGACGTCTAAAGCAGGAAGGGTCCACATGGACACAAGCTCAGCATTTTGCATAGAAATGTATCATTAAATTAATTAAGCCTCCCTCATCCTGCTTTCTTGTGCTTGTTCTGGCTGACAAGCGTGCTTTACTTTGTGCTGGCTTAGTCTGGCCTTTTGTAAGAAGCCAAACTGGGCCCAGTAAAAAGCTGCTTGTTTGACCTGCTGGCTGGCTGGTGGGTGCAGGTACCCACTGTCCTGTGTGCCATTTGTGCCTTGTGTAGTTCTGATTTCAGTGTCAAGCTAAAGATTCGGAAAAGGAGATGCAAAATGTTTGACTCAGCATATGGTGCTCTTTTCTTAGGCTGATCATATCCTCATATTTAGGCCAGATATCAATTTCTATACCACACTTAAATTTAGGGATATGTGAATTTGACTTACAAGCTTGAACTTCTGTTCCAACACGTGAATTTTGTACTAGTGCTAATATTCAGTTTTATTGGATTAAAAGAGTTGAAGACTGAACTTTAAATGGATTTTTGCTCTAGCAGTATGGTGCAGAGTCTAGCAAGCCTTACCACGGGAGGTGTAGCCAGTTTTTATCTCATTCATGTCAGGGCAGGCACAATTCTGTGCTTTAGTCAGGGTCTGGTGAAGAGCCCTTCACAATCAGGGCCAGACCTCAAAGTGGCCTAGATATAGCTGATGTTGTGATATTTCAAAGACATTTCTTATCTTTGGTCCAGAGAAGGCATTGGCAGGTTTATCCAAAAGTTAGTCCAAAATTCTGAGATTTGTGTGCTATAAAAGGTGAAAAATTGTCAAAAGCATGCCAGGTATTGTATTGATGCTTTTCTGTAATACTTCCCTGAGGTATTTTTTTTCATTTCTTCTCAACTGTGTGCCTTGTTATATCTTGTTTGCACAGACATGAACCCTTCCAACAGAATGAAGACAGTGGTATTAAAGCTGATAGTAACCTTTGTATGATAATGTCTGACCACATCTTTCAGGGACTGCTGAAGAAATATTTTCAGTGGCTTTTTTTCTTTCAGGTTTATATTGGAATCTGCACCTCATAACATCTGCTTGAATCCTGAGCACTGCCACAGAGCCAACCCTGAAGGAACAGATGGATCACTTTAATAAAATAATAACATATCCCTTAAACCTGTTAGGAAGAAGAATATTGTTTTGGGGCAATGATTTTCTTTTAAAGCTTCAAGACAACTTTCAGTGTTGCTTATAGTCCTGTGTTTTCTCCCACAGGATTTGTCTTTTGGACTCTTTCAAATGTGTGTGAAGGCCTTCCCACCAATGGGAATAGGCTAAGAGTGGATCCATTTCCAGTGCACTACCTTTGGAAGCGTGGCATTTTTTGCCTTTTGAGCTGCTCTTTCAGTTGGCAACAGAAAGCAGCACAATAGTGTATTAACTTTACTGTCTTCAGAAATCACTTCTCTTGAACACTTCCAGCATCCAGTGTCTTACAAGTTTTTTTCTCAGAGCTAAATTCCCAAGCTGGTGACTCAGATGGGAAAAAAAAAAAAGTCTTCATTTGAAGCCAAATGCAGTCATTGTATTCAAATACCTTTTAGTTTCTGACTTTGTGTTCATGTACAAGAACGTATAGATTAGACATAAAAGAAAATAGGAGTGCTTGTGCTTGGTTGGAATTACTGCTTTGCCTGTCAAATCACAAATAATATGTAATTTTGTTGGTATTGGTCATATTTGCTCCCTGACATTTGGAGTTTTGCTGTGGCAGCAGCTGAAGCTCTTAGCTTCAGATGCTTGAGCTTCTGACAGTAAATCAAGAGGAACCTCTGGTAGCTGAAGCAGCAGAGGTTTGTGATGCACAGTTGAGTCTGGTGGCACAATTTCACAGAGGCAGGTGCCTGGGAAAAATAAGGTCCTCTAACAGCAGGTGGTGTCAAGCTGGGACATACATAAAGAGCTGTTTTATTCAGCTGCATTCAGGTATATGGTATATTACTGTCTCAATAGGCATGCACTGAAGTTTTAAGTTTCCTGCAGCTGTGAGGGATAGGCTGGAATGCTGGCATGGGGAAGGGGTCTCAGCTGGTGGAGCAGAATTCAAGCGTGTGCTGGTGTCAGAGCACTCACTCACATCAAAACCTGGATGGTCTGTACTTGAGATAGATGTGCTGGAACTGCAGCTATGAACATGTGTCCAGATATTTTTCACTCCTAGAAGGAGACAAAAAAAAAAAAAAAAAAGCTTAAACTGGGACTTGGATGTTGTGAGTTTGCACTCAGGCTCCTGAAAATCTCTGAACTCGGAAAGGTTCAGCATCTCAGAATAATCATTTGTATGCATGTTTTGGATAGACAAGAAGCTACTCTAGTTTGCTCTGCTTCAAAGCTTAGGCTGGTTTGGACACATTCTAAAAAGGCCCTTTTCAGGCACACCAGACCTCCTTTGGCACAAACCACAACCAGGACAGCACTGCTGTGGCACTGCCTGCAGAGAGCAAAGCCTAAGGTACTCCAAAGAAGAAGCCTAAAAATGTCCTCAGAGGAAAATAGTGTATAATCACCCACTCAATATGAGAAAGCATGTTCACAGGGAAAGCAAAGCTGGTGTATCTGTCAAAGATGGGGCTGTAAGTGATGCTCATCCTTTCAGCTCGTGTTTGCACGACAGGGTAACACGTATCCCTGTGATAAATCTATGCCATTGACTTTGCTTCCAGGAGTTGCTCCATGTTCATGTAAAAGGGAGGATTAGTATGCTGCTCTATTGCCTTAGTGATTTATACTGGACTTGGAATAAGATTTTAGGCAGCTCTTAGTTGCTTTCAACATCATCCAGAACAGAATAATTCTTTTCCCCCACGTGTGCTTCAGACCTCAGTAACTCAAATCATATGCTGAGCTTGTGCTTCTTCTGTTTGGTGTGTTTGTCAGTATAGTCAAATTCTCTGAGTTCTTGGAAGTTGGTTTTCAATAATCCTTTTCTTGTTTTAGCTTTCAGCCAACCTCTTCACTTTCCCTGAATCTGGAGTAAACAACAAGCACATCTCCCAGAAGAAAAATTAGTCCTTGACCTGTAGGAAGTGCCTGAGAGGAGGCTGAGGGTCACTGAAAAGGAGGGGCACAGAGATGCAGTTGGTACTTGAACAGAGTGAGAGAGAGAATGGTTTGATCACAAATCAGTGCTGGTTTATGCTCTAGTTATATTGCAAAAACACCCAAAACACAACAAACAGAAAGTCCAGATCAAGGATTTGGTGTTTCTTTGGGATTTTTGCAGTCTTTCAGATGATGCTGGTGCAGAGTAGGGGAAGGTGATGTGCTCTGTCACTGATCCAGTGAGGAGCCATCACCTACAAAACACAGCTAGGACGTAAAATGAACATGGTACTCAGTGTTCAGAGGAGGTGCTGCTTGGCTGATAATCCTGATATTGAGGCATCCTCACCTGCTGCACAGTGTCTCTAGATAATAACTCTAGTCCTCAAGCATAAGTGTTATCTGTATTTCATAATACCTGGAGACAGCAACCAAAGGACAACCCACCATGTCATGACCTCAGCCAGGATCTTCTGAAAAAAAATGACCTCTTATTTGTCTTACCTAATCAGCACAAGAGGACATTTTATTATTGTAAAAGAAGAAGGGAGGGGAGAGCAGAGTATGACCTGCCCAAAGTGACAGCTTGTGAGTGAGGGAAGGGGATGCAGCCCTGACCTGCATCCCCTGTGTTTCTGCACCCACTGGAGCTCACAGTTCAGAGGATGCAAGCAAGGTTCTGCTTTCCCCTTTTCATTGCCTTCATGTGTGTCCAGACAACAAATCTGCTGGATTAGAGGTTTGTGGCAAACGGATCAGGAGAGCACGTTGATTTGTTCACAGCCCATGTCCTAAGGCAGATCAGCTCTGTCAGTGCTCCTCCTTACAGGGTTTGCCTAACAGCCTTAAAGACATCCAATGATGAAGACTGTAGTTCCCCTGGCAGTCTATTTCAGTATTTTATTTTTACATTTGGGGATCTTTTTAACATTCAGCATGGGTCTGCTTTACTGTGATTTAAATCTGGATCTATCCACAGCAGAGCAGGCTCTTCTTTGCATGAAAAAAACCCCAATGGAGTTCAGTCTTTGTGTAGTGTTTTTCCTATACTCTTGGTCATTCTGGCTTTCCTCTAACTTTTCATTAGTTCGTACCCATATGGCACAAAAGTGCTCTAGCTGAGACTTTATCTAGCTGAGCAAGATACTGAGAGGAAGTAGAGCTTGCTAACTGTCCTCCCATTAAACCCTTCCAGCAGGGTACTTGCCTTTCCCACAGCCCATCTTCAGCTGGTAATCTACAACACTCAGATTAATTTAATTTCATTTCTTTGAAGGATTTCCAAATTTCAGCAGTTGATTATCCTACCTAAGTTAAGGAACAATTTGTATCTTGTGGTTGAATGCCAGAGATAATTTTTTCATTTTGTATTCTGGACATGTCATTCATTATGGCCACAGTCCTTCCAGGCTTCTTCTCACATGAAAATTTAATAACATACTCCCCATTCCATCACCTGGATAATTTATGGTAATATTGATAACACTATGAGACCTGGAACAAGCACTGCAGCATCCACGAGTATGTCCTTATGTATTGAGATTGTTCCATGGAGGAACAATCTCTTTGGATACAGCCACTCTATGACCCTCTACTTACTTATCAGAGGCAAAAAGTTTAACAAGAGATTTTCCCTTGTTTGTTTCTGAGACTGGTAAGTGAAACAGCTTTGAAAGCCTTGCTTTGAGATCGATGACAGCTACTGTTTCTTACCTCCAGAAGGTTTGTTACCTGCTGTAGAAATAAAATGCATTTCCTTGAGATGCTTTCTTCTTAACAAATCTACTGCTGACTGCATCTCATCTCCCTGTTATCTTCCTGATTCTGACAAATGGTTTGATTTGTTTCTGCAGGAACTGGAGCTAATCCGATTGATTTATAAATCTCCCAGCTATTCCTTTTTTCTCTCTTTAAAGAACTGCACTATGCTGATCTTTTTTTAGTCTTCCAGTAGCTTATTCCTCCTCTGTAGGATCACAAAGATGAATGCTAATAGTTCTTTGATAGCTTCCACCAGCTCTTTTGGCACCCTTGATAATAGTTCTGTCTGTCTGAGTTTGCTCCTTTCTCAAGAGCACTAACTGTGCCAACCATTTACTTGCAATGTAATGTTTTAAGCAAAAGTTGATTCAGAAAGGCCACTGAAATTGCAGAGCTCTCCTCTGTAAATCATTTTCCTGTGTTCACTGTTGATATTTTCTTTTTCTTTGGACTTCCTTCTCTTCCTAATGTTACTTCAGAGTGATTTTTTGTTCTTCACATCTTTTACCAGTTTCTGTGTGCCTTGATTTTTGTCCATACACTTTTTTAGTGAATAAACATCTCTTTCTTGATCTTTACAACTTCTCTATGACATATTAACTACTTAATTTATCTAAAGGGAAAACAGAAAACACCCTTTCTCTCCACACTTCCATTTTCCAACATTTCCTCATCCCACACTTACCTATGTGAAGCTGCTGCTTCTTCAGCCACACCGTAGATGTTTCCTGACCATTATCCATCTGTGGTTTATCTTCTCTGTTCTCTCCCTCCCCTCCTGCCAAGAGTCAAGACCTGCCAGTTGTAGACAAATGCTTTGTGGTGTCTGCCAAGCTGGGTGACTTTGGTGCCCAACACATTACAAAAGCTCAGACTCTTCTAAAAGTGGCTTCTTGCTTTCAGTTTGGCAGAATCTCTTCCCTAAACTTGAATTAAATTTACAAGTGTTTTGATACTTCTAAAACTGCATTCTCTAATGGTTTTACTGCTTTTTTTTGCAAGAACTCTCACCCAGTTCTAATTGCTTTATTGGAAATGGTTGGGGCACTATAATATATGGGGGCAAGTTTCTGTGTTGTCTGAGAAATTCTTTATTCAGAAAGAGCCAAAAAGGCCATCTAATGCTTTCAGGTAAGAAGCTCTGAAGAGATTTTTCTAGTTAAAGGGAGTGGGAAAGAGTAATGAAAATACTTAACTCTAGGATTCATTCAAGAGAGAGATGAGGGCTACGGAGATGGAAACCATGCTTGTTGCAAGGCAAAAAAAAAATATATTGAAAGGTCAGTAAATAATTTGTAGTTGAACAGCAAAAGCTCTTCATTCCTTATGTTATTACCCTCTGTGAAGTAGGGCATTAGCACTCCATGCTGCCCTAATTAGTTTACCAGACCACATATTCCAGGTAAATTGTGCTTGCAGTTGGCCCTGTGCTTGTTTGTGATTAACAAGCATTCAGATGAAAAATTGAATGTCATGTGAGAGCTACTCCAAGCTCAGTAAATGTCAGGCAGTCTGGAAGCAACAGCAAAATGCAAGGAATAAAAGTGTGAGCTGTGCGTAAGAGAAGCCTGCTAGAATTTCTGGCCCAAAACAAGAGGGCACAGAAGCAGAGAGAGTCTAGTGAGGAGCTGTAACTGAAAATATTAATACTGACAAAGAACAGAAGAACAACTCCACTTACTTTATCTCAAGCCATTAGCTTTGATTTAGTGCAGCCAGGGAAGCCTTTCGGTAGTTTCCGTGCTATCTTCACACTCCAGCTTAATAACATTTGTTTAAATGAGGAGTGGTCCCTCAAGCAATATTTCTCTTTAAGAGTCAAGTCCCAGCACAGAGTAATAAGTAAACTGGGAACAATATATTTTAAAAGAAGAAATAGATTCTGCCAGCTCAATTTAAGGAAATATTTATTACACATAATTTCTCAACTGTTTTCTGAGTAAGCAATATAGAATGATCCTTATGAACAGCAAAATGGAAGGAAGAAAAGAGTCTGCGTCGTTATGGGGGGTTTAATCTTCTACGTGTCTGCCTGTTGTTCTGAGTGAAGTCTTTACTTACATGAACTAAAGGCACCTACCTTGGATGTCTCAGAAATTTTAGTCCCCAGATGACCTTGTTTTTAACATTGGCACGCACCTACATCGTCCCTGCATGTTTTCCTTTCTGATAAGCGACAACAAGCACCATGACTTCAAGGGAAGGAAAAGGGTGCTAGTCTTGTCTTGTCTCGTCTTGTCTCGGCCATTGAGTCCCTGACCAAATATTTTCCCTCCCACTGAGTTGCAGGTGTGATGACACTTGGCAGTGTGGAAATGGAGTTCCTCTGCTTTGTGCTCGCATTGCTGCTTTTGTGCTCAAATTGCTGCTTTAGTCCCAAGGGAGAATGTCTTCTTGCTGTAACTTATTAAAACCCATATCACCAGTTCCTTGTAGTTCATAGTTTCATATGAGTTTTCTGCTGTTGACCTTCTCTGACAAGCAAGTAGGCCAAGTGTAAAACATGGGCTTAAAACATGTGCATCATGTAAAAGTAACAACAACCTCAAAATAACTACTTTTTTTTTTCTTCTTCTTTATATACACATATTAAATTGGCATTGAGTTTCCAGGGCATTACTTTAGCTGTAGCTAAAAATACAATCAGTGCACCACGTTTTGGCAGATTTAACTCAGCAAAATGTTTATATGTGAAATGTTTTCCTCTGAGTGTCACAAATAATAGTTTGGTTTAGGATGTGGCACCATGCAGAGCCACAAAAACACTTCTGTGGAAGGAAGATGTCACTCCCTCCCCTCTTTCAAATGTCCTACTAATTTCTTGCTTTCCTGTCACTACGAGCCTGGTAATCCCTTTGCAGACCCAGACACAGATATTTTACAACTGCATTATTAAATTAGCTAAGTACTTCCTTTCTCTTACCTCCATGGAATTATGACAGAGTGCTCTACCTCTTGTTCCTTTCTGTATCACTTTTATTAATCACAGGAAAATAATTGAACTGATCGACACAGTTTCTCAGAAATCCATGCAATTTTTCTTTTTTTAATCCAGTTATCTGTGGCTTTAAATTTTATTATTTTTGTTAATGCAATCAAACATCGTGTTTGCTTTGCTTATTGGAGAGTGGTTTCCAGCCTCAGAGCTGATGATTGCACAGTTATTACAATTGCCAGTTTTATTTTCTGTGGACTTGCTCCTATATTTATCTCTCTTTTATGGGAGGACTTTCCAATGAGTGTATCTTTCTTAGCTTAGTCCTTTTTCTAAGAACTTGTAAAAATTGCTCAAGGATGGGCAAAAACTGGTCCAAGTCTGCACTATTGGGAGTCTACTGGAGAGCATGGTGACAAATCAATATCTGAACCTAGAGAGCTACAATTCCCCTAAATATGCAATGGAACAGGTAATCCCTGTGGCTGGAAGGGCAATGGCAGGGTCATTGGTGACTCACCTTTCAATGTTGACAGGGATGCAGCATGTAGAAAAGGGGAGATGGTCCTTCTAGTAGGTTTGGATAGGTCATAAATAGGTTTGGATGTGGTTGTGTTCCTCAACACTCCAAGAGGGAAAATGAAAGCTAGCTCAGAGAAGGCAAGGTGGGCACTGGAGGCTTATTTGTGAATGCAAACTTTTTGGCTGTGATTCAAAAGTGTTGCAATGGAAAATGATTGTCAGCTTTTTAATCATGTTCCTTTTTACTGCAAAGGGAACACTGTGTGTACCATGTACAAAGTGTTCTGTGATAAAAGATGTCACTTAAAAAGTCAGACTTAATTTACGATGAGGACATCAGGCTGGATCAGAAATAGATATATTTTGCAAATAAGAACAAGTTAACATGAGTATAATTACTGCAGGAAGAAACTTGGTATCAGACTCTGTTTGAATGTCCCCCAATCCTGTTGTTTAGAAGAATGTATTCCAAAAGCATTTTGACAATAGGAAGGAGTGCAATTCAGTGAAAAAGTGAGACAGATGAGAAAGGAAGGGTTTCTGAGAACAGTCAATTTAAATGGTAAATCGTAATGTGCCAGTCACAGTCAGATTTTAACACTGAATATAATAGCAATATGGCTCTGCTGTGTCAGAGCTGTTTTTATATTAAGAGTTCTCAGGCTTTCTGAGAGGTACAGATTCCATTTGAAGCATTCACTTCCCATGTTGGGTCCCCTTGAGCTTTGTTTCTCGTCACACACAACAGTGTGAATGAATTGGATGCCATCACTGTCTGTGCCTGTGTGCACCCACAGAACTGGGCTGGGAAAAGCTGCTTAAACTTGCTCGCTGCTGACGTCCCGTGGAACATGATAATTGAAATGTGGGTATGGGAGGTGTGGTACTGAAAATCTGACACTATCACAGCAAGGTTCCTTTTGAAATAGCTGTCAGAGCAGGGCATGGAAGGGACATTCAGCTGAAGTAAAATGTTGTGGATCAATTTGTGTGCTTTCTGCAGAACCAGAATAGAACTGGGTATTCTAGGCCAGTTACCTGGACCAATCTCTTCACGCACTTTGGTCAATTGCCAGTCTTGCACTTCTTCAGATTCCTGGTTCAAATTATTCCATGACATAAAGAAAGTAATCCTCCAAAATGGCTTCATTTTCTTCCAGAGGAAAATAAAATCCCAGAACTCTGACACTTCGGCCAAAGCTTGACACAAATTTTGGAGACACAAAACGTTAGAGAAAGCAAGGACTACTTTATGGCCCATATGGCACCAGCTGTGGCAATTTGTTCTGGTGCCAGTTGGCTGGAATGAAACAGTGGCCAGGGAGACCATGTAGGTCTCTGAAGAAGTCAAACCAACATTACAGTGTTTGGGTTACAAAAAAAAAAAAAAAAAAGAAAATAATTACTTCACTAGAAATATAACTAATTGATAGAATTGATGACTTAAGAATAGGACAGAGTTTTGAGCCAGAGTGTAACTGGATCAGAGGGGAGAAATTACTGTCTTGTGATTTGGACATTAAGCATCCCATATAATTGGAAGAATGAATTAATAAAATGGATGATATTTTAAGGTCTATTGGATGAGCAGTGTTTGAAAGCAGATATTGCCTACTGCAATAAGGTAACAAATGGATTCTTGAACCCCAGGGTAGGGACAGGAATTGATATAGAAGGAAGGACAACACAGAAACCTATACAGACCTGCTTTTCCAGTGAGATTTGATCAATAGAGTGATGGGTCTATAGCCAAGAATTTCTGCAGTTTGTGGTTAGGCAGCTTGACTTCTCAGCAGAAGGGGAGTTGGAAAGCCCAGCAGAATCTGTGCCATGCTAGAGGAAGAAGTCAGTGCAGAACCAGAAGACAAAACCAGGTACCTTAAGACATTGAACTGCTCAAGTGTTTGTACCTCACTGGAAGAGAATATAACCTAAACCCCACCAAAGTAGACAGCTATGAAGGATAGTTTGCTTTCATCTGGGTTAAGCTAGTTCACTGGGGGAAAAAAAAATCAAATGAGAGTTTTGACAAAAGATGCTGTTTAAAAATATATCCTGAGAGAGTGGAAAAGAGCTGCCCTGCCCAATGCGGATTAAAAACCATCCTGCTTCATGCCTCTTCTCACACTGGGTAGTGGGGAGATTTGGGGTGGCCTCCACAAGGCACACTGCAGAGCCCATGCTGGTGGGAGACTGAGGGTTTAACCTTCAGCTGTGCCCACTAATTTCTGACTATTTACACTGGCCAGGCAAAACTGGTAGGAAGGAAATCTGTGTCCAGTCAGGAGTAGCTTTGGTCAGTTCTCTGGTTTGAAAACAAGACAGTGATGTTAAGTCAGTGTATCTCATGAAGTAATTAAGTCCCAGTCACTGTCATTCCTCAGTCAGATATTGTGTAATGTTTCCATGTGCTGTGAAAACACTCACTAGAATGAACAACTCTGAACATTATTTATGTTCAGTGTGATGAGTGTGGCAGGCAAAAGCCACTCCTTCAAAATAATAAACCATAGGACATTTAGCTACCTTTTTCTTGGCCAGAAGCCATCAAGTTTTCAGCCTTTCATGATGTATGAGTTGCTTTTGAAGTGCTTTTGTGTTAGGAAGAGTGGGCCTGCAAATGAGGTGCAATGAAATTCTGCATTTATTGTATCGCCTGATAGGCAGATTAAATGTATCTAGGCTGCAAAGCAACTGATCTCTGTTTATCATCTGTATATTTCATCTATGATTTTTGCTTTCTTCAGACCCACTTTTGTCTTTTCAGTGTCTTCAGGTTTTTTACCCTCACTGCCCACCTTCAACTCCAACTCTGTTTCTGAAGGAGAGTAAAAGGCTTAGATCTACTGGGACATGGTAAGAGAATTTATGCTTTTTTCCCCCAACAGAGTGCTATGTTGGCTCAGCATGCAATGGCACAGTCGTTTGCAGGTTGGGCTCCACTGAATTCAAAGAGATGCTGATATGAAGTGGAAAAGTTGTAGCTGTTGCAAGGGAAGGGCAACACCACCCTGCCACAGTAGAAATGCAGCCATATCCGTGCTGTATTTTATGTTTGAATAGATATCAGATGTGTGATGGGGCTTGTCATTCTTTTCCAGATGGTCCTACTAAGAGAAAAGGCTATATCTGATGCATAGTAAATAACAGTAGATGGGAGACCAGGAGAGATCTCTGTAAGAGCTTTATAAACATTTGGGGGTTACAAACATGCTGGGGCACATCTTCAGCAAATATTTGCTGGGGGAAATGAAATGCTAGAAGCATGCAAGCATGAAAGGGCACCAGGTACTATTGTGTGACTGCTTCAGGGTGTGTGCTTGTGCTTGCCATAGGCCTGGGTAAAATCACTGCTGTAACTGTTATTCAGCACAGAAATTGAAAATATACTTGGGCTGCAAATAGTCTGACCTGCAGAGGAAACCGCATCTCATGATATACTGAGTGTTCCCTTGGGCGGTAGGCAGGAAGGAGCGGGACACATCCAGTATTTCATTGTTACTTCATCTTCCTGCCCTGCCAATGTAACATAGAATCAGCTCCAGAATCTCATTAATGCTTATTTAAAAAATTACTGACCATGGTCTAAGCATTTTTTTCTGAAGAAACATCATAGGCTTAAGTGTTGACATCAAAGGTTAAAACTCTAGTGCACTGTTGGAAGTGCCTCCAACTGGCCACTGTTGTATTTAGTCCTCTGTTTATTGTTTCTAATGACACAAGTGTTGTTTTTTTTTTCCCTGATAGAGAGAACTCAATTCCAGACACATCATCTCTATATCCTATTTCTATAGTAATTGGTGATAAATCATCTTCACAGTAGCTGGATTTCCCTGATATGCAAAATGTTGGATTTTTTGTTTTTATCATGCTTCACTGAAATAGTTTTTTTAATATTTAATGCAAAAGCAAAAAAAAAAAAAAAAAAAAAGGTATTTTTAAGAATGTTTTATGAAAAGTCCAACATTTAGATGAGAGAGCTCAGAATTAAGGAGGCACGTGAACCTTCAGGCCAAGTCCTTACTTGCACTGTCTCTGGTTATTGCTAAATTGTGACTTGCTACCTTTTCCACCTGCTCTCATGTCATACAATGAGTACTTACACAGTATTTTTTCCACTCCCCACATACAGTGTGTGGCCTTGAAAACTGACTTTTAATAATTGTCAGAGTGCTGCATCGAATAAAGCTTCACTTACTTACTGCATTTCTCTAGTGCTTTCAATATGTTTTCTAAAGCTTTTATGGATATAGATGAACTTGCCTTTCTGTAACACTTCTCAGAGTAGCAGCTGACAAGCTGACACTGCTGTTTTACATCGGGGGAACTGAAGCCTGTAAAAGGTCAAGTCTAAAATTCTCAGCTTTTAGGAAATGTCACCCTGTCTGGGGTTTCCAGACTGAAATATAGAGACTTTTTTCTTCTTCTTTTCCTTTTTTTTTTCTTTTTTCTTTTTTAAGACATCCTACCGTTTAAGGCTTTAAGGCACAGCTATAATTGATCTCAGCTGCAGCTGATGGCACTCAGCAAGTGGTGCTGAGTGGTGCAAGTGGTCCCAAGCCCAGGCAGCTGGAAACCAGGAGTGTTCCCATGTGAGTTGAGTGTATTGCTGAGGAGTTCTAAGTCAGAGGACAAGCAGACTTCCGTTCTCAGGGGTGGCACTGCAGGGCTGAGCTCTGACACAATAATTATTCCTTCTACTGTTCTCTTCTCATTCGATACATCCCACGGTTAGACATGATGGTTTTCTGTGTTGGCAAAAGGTTTTGTCACCTTCACTTACATTTGGAAACCATTAATTGGGGGGGGGGGGGGTGTGTTTTTAAAGAAATATGGGGTTTTTCTTCATTGATCTTCAAATGCCTTTTTTTTTTTTTGAGTATCTGAGATTTGTAAATGTAAGTACAAAACACTTCTGAACTTCTCTCTTCATACCAGAGAAAGGAATTGACATTTGATTACTGTGTTATATACTGGAGTGAAAGCATCTTTAGCATTACCAGTCTATTAATTTTATTCATAAAATTAAACACTAGAAGTTATTCCAGCTAGGCCTATTTCTTTCAGTTCCTCAGGGGATTTCCTGTTCTTTCTTCTGTGCTGTCTGACACAAGACACACGAAAAATCAAAAGCAGACCCCAAAGCCATAGGGAGGCACAAGTCACAATTAAAACCAGGCTCATTGCAGATGGGGAAGGAGCCAAACAGAGCCATTGAAACCCCCACCACTTTCTACACAATAGAAGAACCACTTAAAGAAAACCTTTAGGATGTGTTTCTCAATGGTTTCTCAAAATGTGTTTCTCAAAAGGCTGTGATCCATTAGTTTTGAATTTGCAAAATCCTGGACATGACTTACCCATGCGCCAAAATTGAAATGATAATAGATGTTCTGGGCAAATCTAGTGACACAGTTATGCACTGTGCTGTGCACACACACAGAGGAGAGGTACCTGTGCACGAGAGTGCATGTATATTTGCCATTATTGATTTTTTTATTGACTTATTTTTCCTCTGATGATTTAGCAATATCTAAACGCAGCAAAAGTGGGGATGATAATCATTACTGCAAGTCTTAAGTTGTGCTGAAATTTTTAAATCTATATTAGCAGACAAAGTCCCAGAGCATCGTTCTCCTGGATGGCAGTGGAGGGGCACAAGGGGTATTAATTAATTAATTAATTAATCTCTGAGGGGCAAAAGTATATTGAGTACTTGCTCATGCTTATCCTGAACCAGCTCAGTATGTGGCATGATTGCAACATGTAGGATTGTTTTGGAATAAAGGAGCACAGGATTTTTTAGATTTTATACCTCAACGATTTTTTTTTTTATTTAATTGGCAGTAAAATGCTACGGCACTTAAAATGCAAACTCTAATAGCAAACGGGGTTTGCTCTGTATTTACAGCTCGTGAATAACGATTGCACAAAGGTGGTAACTTTTAATTTTGCATTAACACAGCTTGGCTCTGCAGTGAGCGAGGTGCAGAGCTCGTGTGATGAGAGATGAATCAATTGCTGTCTCTGCCTTGCAGTGGGTTGTCCCCTGTGAAATAGTCTAAACCTGTCAGATTGTGACAGCTTGCTCTATCTGCACAAATGACACCATTTTTGAGAAATCAAGGACTGCTGATATTGCTGTAATAGATCTAAAAGTGCATACTGATGTGATCTGCCGCTTCCTGCGAGATGGAATTTGAAGCTGCCAATACGCAGACTATTTCTGCTGCATCAGCTTATCATCTCAGAAATGTGGATCAGACTTTTGAAAGAGTTCAACATGGAACAAATCTCCATCTTGTCTACCTCTGATACTTCAATCCCAACACATGAAAACCTGATAAAAAGAAACCCCAAAACAACAACCAACCCTCTCATACTTTAAAAGCCCAGCAAGGTTAAGCAACTGCCTGGAGAACATCCTTTCAAGTATCCCGAACCTATGTGGTACTGAAATGTGTTGTCCACCAACTCTGTTACATCTTGTATAAACAAATGTACTGGAGCACTTCTCATCTCCCAAAGCCCTAAAGAGATTTCAAGAGCACTCAGCCATATCCTTTGTGGCTTAATAGAATTTGGCAAATGTGAGAAGTTTTCAGTGCTTTGGCCAAAATGTAAACTGAAGGTGGAAAAAACCCAACTACAATCCAAGCAAGAGGGCTATTATTGATGTATTTTAGTTTTGCAATGGGTGGAGAAGTAGTGGCCAGGCTTGGAAAAACTTTGTTTTGGTTAAGTTGTTAAAGGAAACATGAAAACTCTTAAGGAAACAAGTTGTTCAATGCAAATTAAAAAACTTGAGTTTCATGGGGGATTGGTTTGGTTTTGTCTAAACACAGGGGGAAAAGAAATCCATTTAAAAAAGAAAAAGGCCAGTTAAAAATTAAAAGCTGAAAAATCTAATTTTGAAGTATTTTGGAAAAAGTCCTCTCTTTTCTAACTGAAATTATTTTTCATTTTTGATCATATTTTGCAATTAATTTTAGCTAACTACACTGAATTACTATCTGGGGATGAATTCACTTTTTATCAAGATGTTTGCCTGCCTTCACCTTGAAACATTCACGCAGAGCCAGTGAGAGATGGGTAAGTGTCGCTGTTGCTGTCCTGCTAAAAGAGGGATCATAGAGCCTTTAATGTTTTTTTTGCTTTCTAGATCTTATCCAAAAGATGAGTGAATGAGCTGCATTTTCAGCCACAACAAAATAAACATTTGTCACCTTTAAGAGAACATTACTGACAAAATGAGACCTAAAGATTTGTGAAAATTCTTTCCTAAATTGTTCATTCATTGTAATTTTTTTCCCGTGGTTTGAGCACAGCTATAAATCCAAGTAAACAGCATCTAACTATGGCTCTGTTCTAAATTAAGTGCAATGGAAAAAGGAGTTTAATTTCTCCTTAAGATCTCTAGAGACTTGATGTATTTTTGAAACACTATTGGTTGCCCTGACACTGTGACAGCAGCCAGTTGTTTTAAAGGAGCATTTGCTTGCTTGGAAGCAGAGTAGCTGACCTTGATACTACTGTACTCTCAGTGGGAAAGGACGGTCAGAGGATAAAGTAGTGGCTGGCAGAGGAAGCAAAGGCAGTCCATAAAACTCAAATTTCAGCTTTTCTAGCATTCTGGTAAAAGTAAAGAAGTAATGCTTTGATCTGCAAAGAGCAGGTAAAGAGTGAGCAGGCAAAGCTGTAAAGGAACAGAAACCTGGTCATTGTGATTGACATTTCTAGCTCTAGTTCCTCATCAAGAGGCTCAACAAGGCTGCATCAATCTCACAGCCCCCTGCCCTTGATGCAGGATGAGATGCTTTTCCATGAAGAATTCACAATCTTGAATAGATAAGTGGGGCTGATGCAGTATTTGGCTTTGCATTTGACAAGGAACTCTCCCACAAAGGGTGAAACAACCCACACAGAGTAAGAACAGGGCTGAGCTGGAAAAAGATCAGATTTGTTGAGATTCAGTTCATTGCTTTCTTTTGCCACAAGGTAATTCATCTCCCCCTTTGACTTCTGCTGTGCATTTAATCAGGTGATGAGTGAATATCTTACTTCGAAAATCCAAACTAATAATGGGCATAAAAATCGTGGTAAATGATAAGATGCAATAAGACAAGTCGTATCTTCCCTAATGGCACCGTAATGAACTGAATTTAAAATGAAATCCTATCATGAACAGTCACGGCCCATTAGACAATGAAATTTCTTGTTAAAGTGACTTTTCTAAAGCACTTTGCAAAAAATGAAAATGAAACAAAATTGCACAATATTGTTGGAAGCCACTTGCAGCCAGGTCCTGGTAATCTTTTGGGGCAAATCCCAATGAGCTTCAAAGAGTATTCTGCTTGTGCAAGGACATAAACTGTAAAAATACTGTCTGTGGATTACACACCACAGAAATAATTTCAGCAAGATTTAACAGCTAATATCTCCAATTTATGGTCTAAAATAGTGCACCCATTGAGAACAGATGGAAAAAGAAATAAAAGGGAAGGGATTGTGTGTTAATTTCTTTGCTTTTGGTGATTGCTGCTCTGCATAGATCGTGTAGAACAGGGAAAAAACACAAAGTCCTTTGATGTTAAATATAACATGTTTTGAGGAAAACATTTCAGGAATAGAAAGTGGGGACATTTCCCAAAAACAACCAAAAGGAGGTACAGGGGATGGAAATGACTGTGGAGGTGCTTGTTTTTGTTGCTAAGTGTTTCGGAATAGATCCAAGTACTGTTGTCATTGTCATCTTCAAAGCAAATTAAGCACAGCTTTCTCATCAGCAATTATTATTGTGAACTGGACTTAGCATGAAAATTTAAATTTGAAAAAAAAAGGCAATTAAAGATTCAATTCTCATGAAGGAATGGCAGGATGTAGGTTCCTGTTGCTCATCAATCCTGTTGGAATCATCCAGCTGAAGGTACATTAAAAATGGAGCCATAAAATCCTAAATCCCTCAAACACTCTGAGAATTTTTGCTCTCCATATTTTCTTTATTTGTAATCTGAATATTCTATATTATTTTGATCTCTTTCATACTAGGTATTAACCATGAAAGAAAGAGATTTCTGAAAGTTTTTTAAAAGTTACTTCTTTTAAAGAAAGAGGGGCACTGCAAATACACATTTATTGTTTGAGCATTATTCATAAAAATATCAGATATACAAAGAAAGTGTATTACATTATTGTAGGAATGAGGGATTTTTTTTCTTTTTTTTTTTTTTCACTTTGGCCTGTTTAGGAGCATCTGTTCTGTAGTAATTGCTATGCTTGGATAATTCATCTAATGATTACATGGCTGTTGATAGAGGAAGCTGTAAAGCAGCAGTAAACACAGGCTTATGTAGCTTTAAAGAAGGCAAAAGAAGAAAATATACTGTTCTGAATGCTACACAATTCTGGATATCATCAGGCTGCGTTTCTGAAAGAGCTGCATGCTTAGTTGCTGTCATTGTTCCCAGCTGGAGCTCTCACACCAACTTCTTTTGAAATCTGACCATTAGAGCTTATTTTGATCCATCCTTGAGTGTGAACATAAAAGCTAAAGTAAATTGTTTCATCAATAGTGGTTTATAATTTTAGTCCAAAGATGTCTAGGGTGCTTGCACACAGGGAGTAACTCTGAATAGAAGGTAATTGTGTTTCTTATTCAATGTACCTATCTGGCATATGCTGTTTAGAATTGATATTTGGGGAAGGAAAAGAGAAATGGAGAGGATGCTGCCTGTAAGAATTCTGTGCTTTTAAAAAATTGTTTAAGTTTTAACTTGGTTCATTTGGATGAGATAAAATGGGATAGATAAGTTTATTCTCACTTTAAGGTGATGAAAATAGGCCTTGATTCAGGTGTCACTTTCTGTGCTAATCTGCTGCCTTTACTTTTGTTGTTCTTGGTTTACTGTAAAGAGAATTGGGGCTTAAGTGTTTGTGTCAGCTAGAAACATGGGCCTGTAGCCAAAAAATCCTTTTACTGGTAAACCAAAGCATTTGTCAATAAACTGTCAGATGTGCAGTTCTTTTGAACCTGAAACTAGTTCTTCAACTGCTGCAGGAAGAGCTGTGGAGCAATGAAAGGGCAAATTGTTCTTTCACTTTGCTACCCTATATGATTAAGCAAAGAATAACTGGTTTCCACTTTGAGCAGGTCATAGGAAATAATAAACTGGAACTGAAATAAAGCTCTCCAGCAGGGCTAAGGATACAGCACCAATGTGATAATAAAAATACACTAACCATGTTAAACAAAAGCAAGTTCTGCTTTGGCAGGAGTCCTAGAACTAAGCTAGATCATGCTTGGCTAAAAGACCAAATGGAGTCAGCAACATTTAGCATAAATAAAACTCCAGCCTTGGAGCTTTTAAAACTCTGCCTCTCCTTCGAGCATCTTCCTGCTCACAGGACGAATTTCATCAGGAAACATTAAGCTTTTATAACAAAGAACAAAAAGGCAAACAAAGCCCAGCGCATTAAAAGCATTTTAACCTGGCGAAATTTTAGTGGAGATGTTATGAGTTAAGTGGAGGGAAATGAAGGAGGGAACCACATTGGCATTCTCAAATGGCAACATTGTACAGGAAAGGAAAATAAGTCACAATTAAGAAGCAATCTTCATTCTATTTCTACAAGCATTCTCTTGTATAACATTAAGCATAAGAGGCTGAAGCTCAGGCTGGCACCCTCAGAACAAGGTATTTGGATAGGCTGAATCCCAGTGCTGCATTCATTAAACATAACCCAGAAACAGAAGTGCAGCTCCGTGTGCATACGTGCATGCTTGGCACTAATGCCTTAATGACTGCAGAGCACTATGGGAGGGGCCAGGCAGAAAAAATGTCTCTTAATAATATACCAGCTGCCAGATCAGGTGACACGGCACAGTCATTTCACAGCAGCTCCTCCAAAGTTTCCACCTCTTCCACACAGCCATTGGTGATGCACAGGGAAACTCCAGGATGATGTTAGTGATTTTGTTCTCTTGCTGTTGTGTCCCTGGCAGAGGGTGAGGAGATAAGGATGGCTGGGGTGTGGGAAAGGATGACTTCTTCCCAGTGATGTGTGAATTGTTTGCCAAGATTGGCAGGGTATGGAGGGAGCCCTGTGCATGTCTAGTTGTGCTTGGTGGAATGGGAGTGGGAAGTAATACTCACAGAAGAGAAATTTGAAATACACTGAATTGAGTAGAACCTTGGTCGAGGAGGAATAAACAGCTAAATTTGTGAGAGATCATTTTGGAAGTAATGGGGTTAGCATGCAGAGCTAAATAACTGGTAATATTTTGTATCTGAAAGTGTGTACAGTTGTCTTTTGAAAACAGAGAAGAAATGTAAATTAAGTCAAAGCTGCTGTTTGGGCTGCAACAGCTGCAAGGGTGAGATGGGGTCCTGTAAGTGGGATAAGTGAAGAAGGACTTAGCAGATCAGCCAGAAATGATTTAGGCTGCTGTCTCATCCCTTTCCCTGCAGTAAGTCGTGTAGGGACTATTGCTTCCCTTATTTCCAACAGCAGAAATCTCAATAGGCAGCAAAATTTCACTGAAGAAGTGATGACAGCTCAAGAAACAGAGTTCATAATGGAAGCAACAAAGTAACCTTATCTTCAGCACATATTTGTGCTCCCATAATATACATCTGCTATTTTGCTTTAGCTACATTAGTGAAAAATAGTGTCTCAAATTTATTTTTAAGCTAGTTTCTGAAAGAAACAATACATATGTGATTGTTGGGTCTTTTTCCTCTCCAGTTACCAGCTGGCAACTTATGAAATAGAAAGTAAATTATGATGCCACTAGCTTATTGTAAAAACTGGCATGGAATCAAGAAGGAAGGAGACCCACATTAGCCCCCGAGGAAAAGGCAGGCTGGACTCTGGCACCATATGCTTGTCATGTGGAAGCTGTTTACTGGGAAGTGTGTTTACCTCCAGCCTGGTTTCTGCAGGGATTTCTGCTCACCTGCAGAGTTCAGCCCTGGGGGCAGAGGAGAAGTGAAGGGAAAGGAAGGGGGGACAGTGGTGCTGCTAACAGAGAGTGTGGAGTCAGAGGAGAAAGGATTCAAATCTGTAGGGAATCAGGTTTATGGGTTCTGGTGCTTGAGGAACATTTTGCTTAGTTGTGCAGTAACACTCCAGAGTAAACCTGTTGCTGTCTGTTTCTCCCGTGGAGTGGGGGAAAACAGAGCAGACTCCTTTAGAGAGCTCAGCACAGGGTTACAGATCCAGCTCTCAATGTGCACCAAATTTTTTCGGGTTACTGCACCATAACAAAAATGACTGAAGCAAAGAGTCTTGAGTTAGCCTCAATTTAAGCCTTAACTCCTATTTTTGGCACAGAATGAACTCACTTTTTTGGCATGTGAACGTCCAAATTGACAGAATCACGGAACCATATAATGGTTTGTGCTGGAAGGGACCTTAAAGTTCATCTTGTTCTGAGCCCCCTGCCATAGCCAGGGACAACATTCACTAGATCACGTTGCTCAGGGCTCTATCCAGCCTGGCTTTAAGCTCTTCCAAGGATGAGGCATCCATAATTTCTCTGGGCAACCAGTGCACTGCCTCACCAAGTCACTAATTCCATCCAACTCAGTGGAGATATATTTGAGATGTCGGTCCCCTTTGTACTGAGACACAGCTTTGCTACACTGGCCTGATGACAATGAAATTTAAAATGTTTCTCAGGCCCCAGGTGCTCCTCATTTCCCATAGCTGTGCTCTGCCAGGGCACTGCTAAGGGCAGACTCTGGTTCCTCTTTTAGCTTTTGCTCTGCAGCTGAATCGGGGCTGAACCTGCAGGATTTCAGGGTGGTGAGCACAGAGCTCCTCTTGCGCTTTGCACTGAAGCGTTTGCCAGGTGCTACTGAAAAACCCCAGACCTGCCTCTTGTGTTCACAGGAGAAGTGTGGAATTCTGTCAGATCAGCCGCAGTGTCCAGCACGGATCCGGCTCCCCAGCTGAGCGGTGCCTCTTTCATCACCCTTTGATGTGCCCAGCCAGAGCTGCAGCCCACAGGGCTTGGCCCTGCACAGGCGGGGAGGGCAGGTTTGAGAGGAGGTAAGGCAGGAGAGAACAGCTAGATACGAACACAAGGAAACAAATATAAAAATATCACATCCCAAGCAGTGGTTTCAGTATATACTTTGTTTTCCCAGCTGTTGTGTTTGTCTTAAGGCTTTTAAAAAATACTGGTTGTTTAAAAGCGTGATTGGCAAGTTCTTAATCAAATCCCTACTAACTTGTCCTTTTGATCTAGTTTAACATAATTTTCTCTAACATTTATCTTCCAGCATCTCTCTCCATCTTGTTTTGAACTGCTATAAATTGAATTTTATGTAGTTCCTTCACAAGGTTATTTTACAGTCCAATATCTAAGACAAAAACCCTTCCCTTTCTGCCACCTCTATACTAAATTTGACCAAATATTTTTTTTCTAAGTTTCCCCTGTAACGTTGTGTTCATATTAAGCTATACATTTGTTGAATTCTCTCATTACTAAAAAAAACTTCCTCTGCCGACAAAAACTTCAATTCTGCTTTCTCTTAATGATTCCTTACACATTTACTTCATTTCCATGAAAATGTGCACGAGTTTTACTAAAAAGGGCTATTTCTTTTCTTTTGCTAGAATTTATGGAGGAAGGTAAGTGTCTCACAACAGCCCTTTGCTGGTAGTTCTGGGCTGTATTTTTAACATCAGGGTGGAAGTAGATTCATAGTGAAAAACAAGTCCCTCCATCCTCAGCCTGTAAATGGCTAGGAACAAAAATGTTTACATGCCTGTTATTGACATCACTTGTACAATCTGATTCTGCAGCGCTGGGACCACCACTCTATAAATTTCAGCTGTACCATTAGCAATAACTCTTCAGTGCAGTAACTGGTACACTCACTTATCTAATGGAGTATTTTCCCTCTAATTGACTTCAAATTTATCATATAAATGTCAAAGCCAAATGTTGCTATAATAACCTATTATCCCTGCTGTTCTAGTTCACTACACTCACAAAAAGCAGAGAAATAATAATCTTTTGGGATAATGAAGGACAGCAGCTTAATTCACAAAGTGCTGAAAAGAATGACAGCTACCTCTTACCTACCAAAACCATAAACTTTTAATATATTCATTTAATTAGACTACAGGTCCCCTTCCTATGATATTCTTTCCTCTCCCTACAATTAAAGAATGAGTCCAGTTTTTGCTAGAAAATGAGAATATTTAGTGTTTAGATGATGGACTTTCTAGGAACATGTTTTTAGACAAGTAGTCCCATTATCAGAAACTTTCAACTTTCTCTCCTTGCCCTGTATAGTGTAATCCATTGCAACACAAGAAATATGGTACCATGACACAGAAGTGGTAAAGGCACAAGGAAAAAAGCTTTTTAATGTGTAAATTAATTTTTGAGAATAAATGAGAGAGGAGGGAGGGGAATGATGCAAGTACTCATCAATCCCATAGATTTTACATGGGATCAGCTGAAACTGAACTACCATATCGAGTTCCAGAATGGAGATTTATAGTTAATTATTTCTGGAAGTCTAGGTTGCTATATAGAAAGCCATAATAGTGAACCTGAGATGAGTAATAGAATGGTAAACTTGGACTTCTATGTTTTTAAATTTCTTGTCTGTTTGAAAACATTTCAGGACATTTTCTGTAAGATATGTGGGTTTGGTGCTTCTTCCTCTTGCGTCCTGAGACAGAAGGAATATAGTTCTGAAGCTGGGTCATTGCATTATGAGGCCAAAGAGTTGCTGCAGCAGCTGGTTTTGGGATTTCTGTGCTTCTGTCACCGTCTAAGATAATTAACCATCATTGGAAAACAGTCACCGGTGGTAAGTTTGTCTCCCTTCCTCCCTCGAAAGGAGGCACATGCAGAGGGTATTTTCCTTCAGTACTACTTCCTATTACCCTCCTGTGTGTCTGAAAAGTCTTGATATTCATTCTTGGAAATGAATAGGTAAGGTGCAAACTCTCCTTCCTAAGAAATTCAATTACACTTCAATTATACAGTTTTTAATTTTGCACGTGTCAGATGACATAGACAGAAATTGACTGAAGTTCGGGGAAGAGGCTAATTTTTAATGCTGAGATTTTATGTGGCATATCAACTTGCTCCTTAGAGGTGTAATTAAAATTTTTATTTATGTATTTTATAATTTTTTTGGATCAAAGTTTAGTAAGTGAACAGAGAATCTTCTGTATACACCATATGACCAATCTTTATCTGAAGAGTAGGAGTTTAACCTACATAAGTTGAATGTTTTCTGCTTCTTCAGCTAACAAAAATGTACCAGGTGAAAGCAGTGGATGTTATTTAAATTCTTATATGGAACAGTAGAAGGAGATGAAGGTTCCTGGGGTGAGTTGGAAGCATATGAAGATTCACCCTGCGGGTGCAATCTCCAATATATAAATGCAATACCTGGAAAATAAAGGATTGTAAAACAAATTAAAAAAAAAAAAAGTTTAAGTGTAGCCCTGTTCCTCAGAAGTGTGCTCCTGGTAGATGATGCCATTCCTTCCTAGTGTGAGGAAAATTATTTACCCAGAAAATACAGAGGTAAAACCTATTGCTAGTTTGAGACATAAATGCCTTGGATCCACCTCGCCATTTGCCACTATTCTTTTAAAAACAAGGAGCACTTTACTTAAAGACACACATGTGATTATATCAAACCAATAAGGTCCTTCTGGCACACATATAAAATAACCTGCTATACCCTGTCCTTCAAACCTTGGATAAAATATGGTACACTTATTTAATTGCAGTTTTGCTTCTCTCCATGTATCTCTGTGAGCAGCAGGGGTGGTGCACTGACTATATCTACCAGCAGCATTTAATGGGGTCACAACCACACAGTGAACATTTTGAGAATGTAGGGACGAGCATGGAGTGCACATGGGATAATTGCTGCAGTGTTGTCTAGAATTTGCATTTAGAGATGAAAGTATTTACATGATCTGTGGCATTTTTTTTCCTTAGGTTTCACCATAGCAATTAATTCAGTGAGCTGTGCCTTTCAATGTGTGTGGATACCAGAAGGGTTTCTTTCCTTTTTTTTTTTGGTACCTGTCCTTAATGCCTCTGCCCAAACTTTTTTCTGAGCAGGAAATCTAAAGAAGTTGCAGGGTTACCATAGCACTTTTGAAGACTTTGACAGGGGTGACAAGCTACCAGATAGTTTTCACACTCCTTTGGCGTGTGGGTGTCTGAACAGTGTTTTAAGCACCCCAACAGAAGCTACCCCCTGACCCGTGAGGCTGTCCTGAAATTTAACAGCTCAGGAATATTAGGTCTCACTCAGTGTACTGAGAGATCTTTATACATTGATTAATTTGGGCTACGTTGCAATTTGTGACTTCTGGAGAGTTTGCATTTAATTTAATCCCATGAAGCCACTGTATTGACTGGAACAAAAGTCTGAATTTCTGTTCATTTGAAAATTAACAGAAAGGACTTTTCTATCTAACCGAGTCTTTTCATTGTCAAAACTTATTAGAAGCAGATGATATTCCTTTTATTAAATGGGTTGCACATTATCTTAATGGAACATATATCTTAAGCAAATTGGGGCTTGTCTTTCATATGTTTTACTCCCAAAAGTGAATATTTATATCTTAAGGAGGCACAATTAGTTTTTAATATTCATTCTTTTCTGAGGGGACTCCCAAATAAATGACCCAAATGTCTTAGGTAGTTATGCACAAAAATAAAGATAAGCTGAACTCCAAGAGATCTAAGAGTTACTGAGCCAGTTTCAAGGAGTGAAGGTTTTCCTATATCCCCATTATTTTACTGTAATGCAAGTATTGTCACTCCAATGATAGGTGGTTATAATATATCTGCAGACTGTTGGCTGAAGAAACACATTTAGGCAATTTTAGGGGAAATGATCATCAACCCAATTTTTCACTATTATAAGAAAGAAACTGAAGTGAACATTCATTTTCAATACGGTAAATGTTGCTAATATTGTTCAAAGTGCTTGAAAATATATAAAGAACACCTTCAATGTACTTAGTGCTTAAGTGTCTAAAAGTTCAGAGGTTTTATTCAATTTGGGATTCGTCCAGATATATTAGATTGGGAATGGAAAGTTTGCATAAGATTTTGAGGTCTCCTCCTTCACTTGCCCTTTTCAAAGTCTTGGCTCTCATGCAATTTCATGGTTTCCTTTTCTTTATATAACCAAAAAGAGGGGGGTGGGAGCCATCCCAGAAACCTTCTCTAGCAATATAAATGATTAGTGGAATTATTAAGGAGGTGGTGGTCAGCAGAAGAACTGCAGACATAAGAAATGAAAAAAAAAATAAAAAAAAGAAGAAGGGGATAGGTGTAGAAGTTTCCTTTTGGATTCCAACCAAAATATGATGATAGTTGGAGTATAACTATATATGAAGTACAGAAACCATCCATGCATTTCTCTTCCTAGGAACAGAAATAATGTTTTTTAGTAGTAGCCTTGCATTTCTCAAGGTCCAAGTGCATGACATAGCCCCAAAATAATTTGACAGCGTGCTGGTAGCAAGGTATTTACAGCAGAATGAATCAGGGCTTGCTTTGTCTTACAAACTCTTACAAATATAAATATGTTTCAGTACAAGGTCTGCTCACAGCTAAGCACATGCTGTGCTGCAGTTTGCTGTAGGTTTTCACCTGTTCACATGTCTGTAGCTTCACATATATCAAGAACAAAATGGAAATCGTGTGCCTAATTCTTGCATGCAGCTTTGGACATATCAGTTGTCTCTTAATCTTAGTTTTCCAGAGGGGCAAGGGACTTTCATCAGCAGAAAAATGACATTTCCTCAATTGGTGTGTGTTAAAAAGACGAATCAAATTGACATCTACTTTCTTGAAAGCTTCATCTGTGTGAAATAATTGTCCCTTAATGGACAAAATCCAGCCTCAAATAAGACAGAAGGGGGAGCCCCAACTTTCCCCATTAAAAAAAGCAAACAAATAAGCCATAGAAAAAAACCCCAACCAAAAAAATAAAAAACAGCCCTCCAGAGACCCATTATGATTTTAGAAAAACTTGGTGTTAGTGGTGTAGTAAAGGGCATCACTGTTCTTAAGTATTAAACATAAGCAGCCTTCCCAGAGTGGGTCAGATGACTTCAGCCTGTTATTGCTGAATAACTGCCTGAGCTAGGTCTGCAATGCCTATCTAATATATGATCACCAAATATTGTACATCCATCTTTTTGTGTCAGTGAGTTTCTGCAGATTGAAGAGACTGTTTTATACTTCACTAAGCCACATACATAAACGGGAGAGAATGAAAAATTCTCCATTTCTATGCACTGAAGAGGCTGAATTAAGCCTGGGCAATGAAAAAAAGGGAATTCATTAACCCATTTCCTGTAATTCTGGCTCTGGATGAGTTATTAAATGGAAAATACAGTTTTAGAAAGAATGGCTTACAGGTATCTCTATATTGCAGACCTTTATGAAGAGTGAAATAGGGAAACATTTCTCTGGGAAGCAGTGCCAGGGAGGTGTTTTGACTGCCTTCTTTTTATAGTGCTGAAATTACAGAAGACCAGAGAAGAAATTACAGTTTCCCATGGGAAAATGGGAAATATACTTTATCAGATGTCCAAAGACCAGCCATTACACACATGGAATATTAATCTAATTTGTGAAAATGTGTGTGAGCAGCTTTGGATTATTTAAAAAATGTTACCAACTTTTAGGAGAGGGGTAAAACCTAAAGGGCACATGACTGAGATAGATCCTGCAACTTATGTCAGAAAAAGGCTTCTACTCCTGTCTGTTACCTTCCATCTTCATGCACAGGGGTTTTAACAGCCTGGTTTGCTGTCAACAGTGCTCAGTCAGATTCCTGGGTTCACTGGACAGTGGCAGTGCCAGGTTGATGTCCCTGCTCCCGGCACTGAACATTCCTGAATGGTTTTGATCAACCCACAACCTCTCTCTGTTTTGGCAAGAGATTCAAAACACACTGAAGCCCCCTGGGGTACGTGGAAAAACCTTTCTACTCCTCCTCCTCCATTCTCCTTCCTCTCTTGGGTCCCGTACTTTGCAATCTTGTGCCTATGAATACGTTTATGTATGTGAGTATTTTTCTTTCGCAGTGTGAAGAAAATACACTCTCGTGTAAGTATTTGCCAGATTGAGTCTTAAATCTGCAGCGTAGTGTTTCCCTGTGCTGTTGAATATTTATCACGCTTTACCCCAGAGATGGTTGTATTTCAGGGAAGAGCTGAGTTGATATATCAAGGCTACGAGTCTTGCCAGCACTTCACTGTACGTGTAGCGTAGTGAATATAACAGGGCAGTAGCTGAGCTCGCTCAGTCCGGTGTAAGTATTGACAGAATCAACCCCTGCTTCTACAAATGTTCAGGGAAGGAAAGAGTAATATTGATTTGTAGAAAGAGTTGATGAAGGGGAAAAAAAAAAAAAAAAGAATAATATTAAAATACTTGTAAAAATTACTTTCTGACTGAACGTTACGAGTGATGCCTGAGAACTTTTTCCACCTGAAATAGTGTTTACTACCAAACTCCTTGATCAGGAGATGTGCCAGCACCACAAAAATAGCACTGGCACTGGACCATTTCTTCATCTGTGATGTTTATCATGGAGCAATATTCAGAGTCCTGACTGTGAGTTCATGCTGTGGAATACAATGAATGTAATATCGAGGAAGCAGGAGAGCAGATGTAGTTGGGTTCTGTAATCCATTGTAACATCCATCACATTGTGAAAAGAATAACTGCTGATCTTGAAAGACAGCAATATATGGAGCAGAAATGTTCCAAATTTTTTTGCTGGATTGAAAAGAAATGCAGAATTTCACAACCTGGGAAAAATCATGATGAAGTAGGTTATACTTTTATTTATTTTTAACAGACACAAGAGTCTGTTGCCATATGCCATAAAACCTGTCCTATGTCTTTTGAGGTGTCTAATCCTACTGCAGTTTTTTCTTACTGACAAATGGTATGAGATGGCATGAAAGGCTGACAAAGAAATACTGTTCAAAAAAATTGCTTTCATATTCTGTGACTTTAATAGAAAAACCTCAAAACATGAGTGTCTTTATACAAGGGTAAACCATAAACCACTGCTTCATGCTATTTGTATTGATTAAATGGGATTGTTTTAATAATTTAAATCAGTGCAAATATTGTTCAGATTTAAAAAAAAAAAAAAAAGAGAAAATTACAGTGAGAGGTGTAGGTCAGCACTTTGCTTCAGGAAATATATTGGATTATACTCATGTTGTTTACCACAAGAAATACAAATAGGCATTGCAAAGAAGCAGAACCACATCACTTCTTTATACTCAGCTTTGTGCATAATTCTGTGTGTCCCAAAACTTCCTGTGCAGATGAGTGTTATATTCACAGCCAGTAATCCTTTCAGATGCAAAATCATGAAAAAGTGCTTTTTTTGAGACAAATACCATGTGCTTGTACCAAGAAAATTATCAGTTCCATGTGTGTAGATATGCAAACAAATCATGACCTTTAGCTCAAATAAGAATTTGACATGTAATTCCTGCAGTTCAATATGGTTTGGATTTTAGTTTTGCCTTTTGAAGGCAAAAGGTTATGAGAGATATCCATAATAGTATTTGTATCTATAGTCAAAGATACATTTTCCTCAAGGTGAAGGAAAACTGAACACTTGGATCTCAAGAAGGGTAGAAGAGCTTTGCTTGAACAGGAAGGCTTTTGGCATCCTGTTACAGTGTTATTTTGCATTTTGTTACTAGAATTAACATACAGTGAATTCTGCAGTCTCTTGATTCAGGGTGCCATTTCCCAGCATGAACAGAAGGAACAGTGCCCTGGACTTTGCTGGTTCCCCAGGCATCTGCTGCAGGCTGCTGCCAGACCTGAGGTGAGAAATGGGTAATTTTTGTTCTTGTTCTCCACTTGAAATTCTTTGATTTGTTTTTTTTTTTTTTTGAGTGTGACCAACCACCAACATAGTGACGGGGTTTTCTCCCTGTTGGATCTCACCTTCAGGGAGTGGGTTCTTGCATCTTGTTAGAAATCAGCGACAAGCTGCCAGTGTTAGAGGTGTGGAATCAAGTCTCAGATGGACGTGGTGGAGGTATGACATGCAGGAGCAGAAGACATCACTGTACCACCTTTTTGGCTGCCCACAGTATGAAAAATACTCACTATTCTCTCCTCTCATTGATTCCCCAAATTCTTTATGGGCAATTCCGGATAATGAAATGCAGGTTACAGATATATATTTGAAATGTTCATGTTACTGAGTATTTATTTAAAGTTTTATACTGATTGCATAAAATCCAGGGAAGAGTCTCCAGATGTTGAATACGCTGCACAAATTCAGTGAAGTACTGATGTATATTAGCATCACTGTCAATTGTTATGAGCACTAACCAATTCAATTTTTCATTGCCCATTGTGCTCGAGTACTTTGACTTAATGATCCCCATCCTGGAGAGAACTCTATTAGCGTTTGCAGATGTCTCTATAAATGTAGGGGTGAGAAAAGCTTTAGGATGTGAAATAATCAGGCTATATACTGCTAGTCTCTTGCTGTTAGTGAAGTATTTGCTTGCTCTTAGTGGAATATTTGAAATTCTCAAATTGGTTTCTTTTGAGTGAATACTGAATTTTAAACTCCTGCTTGCAATTCTTTGTCACTCAGTTAATCGGGCATGCTTGAGGGTGGCTAAATTTCATCTTCAAGAAACTTATATGTTTTAGAGATTCTAATTTACATCCCATAGTTAGAGTACCATGAGAGCTCTGAAAGGGTGCTAAACTTCTTACAATGCTTGATCAATAATGTACTGAATCTTAACTGTTGTGTAGGAAAGATTGCCCTTTGTTAGTCCAGTTGGTTTATGAACAGATTGTTCCTTTTAGGATCTGTACAAGTCGCTAATATTTTTTTTTCCTATTCGAATACAAAAATCTATTCTACGTTTTCACTGACTTCATAGCTATCTTGCTGCTCCACTGAATGGACTGTATTAATGCAACTGTTATGTTCAAGGTCAAACTGCTGTAAATAGTAATTCAGCGCTGTGCAGAGTCCCAGATGATGTCTGTGTGTAATAAGGCACAAGAAAGCTCAAATGATGACATTTTGCCCAAACAATCTGCTCAATTCTATTGCTGTATCAGGGACTTTTGATGTCCCTGCAATGTCATCTGAAGTTTCCCACATTGTTTTAAAGGGGGTTTTTTTTGGTGCATTTCAATTATGGCTTTTATTCAGCAATACCATTTAATTCCTGACAGTTACTTCAGTTTGACAGTCTCTGATTTAGCTGTTATCTATTTCGCAGCGATGTCAAGAGCAGCATGATAAAGTGGGCGACTTAGATTGAATATAAACAAAATCTGGACAGTTCAATAAAAGTTCCTTGCATGTTTAATTCCTACCTGTCAATGTATCAGCAAAGGCACATAAGAAGATTTATGATGGTCGTGGTTCACTTCCTTGAACTCACCTAAATGCAGTCCATTAATGGGTTTATGCTATATGCATGTTAATTGTGCTGGATGCTATTTTCATATGGCAAGACAAATTAGAATTGGATTGAAAATATTTTTAGCTGTATTTTGGCATTATAAGGAAATTTTTCCTGAATAGAGGACCCAGATAAGCTCTGTATGCAACTGAAATGTTAACTAAACCCCTCAAAACCAGGTCAGCTTGCTGAGAGATCCTCATTGTATCAATTGTTTAATGTACAACGTAAAATTTAAATCTATGGCCTTGGAGTGGTGAACCTCATGAATGTAAAGTTCCTACCTCTCTTTATACAGTTTAAATTTACTTTTCACTAATGTAAGTAAAAAGAATATCAAGTCAGTGTTCCAGACAGTTATTCATGGATAGGGTTTTTTGAGCTGATGTGTACAAAATATGCAAAATGAGTACTTTAAATGCCTCCATTGGATAGCCCCAGCTATAGAGTTTCTTTGAAGATATAACCTGTGCTATTACCACTGTGTATTTTGTTTTGAATTTTATTTGACACTGGTTTTGAGTTACTTCTAAACATTGGCTGACGTTGTCTACATCTTTGCGTGGCTGTTGTGGCTTTATCCTTAGTGGGAGCTAGACTTGTTTTTGCTAAAGTTTTCTGTTTATTAACAATGAGGAATGCTGGGATCAGTCACCCAACTCACAGCTTCTCAAGTAACATGAACATTGCAATGACTCAACCAGTCTGTTTAAGGCTGCTGCTTGTGGAAGGTTATAGCTGCACGGAAGGGGGTCAGGGTAAATGGCCATGTCACTCTTTTCATCTCCCTGTGAGATGCACAGACCATGCTCTGTGTTTTACTTGTTATCTAGGCTGCATGGAATGGCACGGACACAAATACTGCTCCACTGGACAGCATTTCTAACACTAAGACATTTCTAACTCCTGTCAAGTAGTGTTAGAACCTGGCTGGACCTGAAACCAGAGAAACAAACACTTGTGTACAGTTACCTTTCTATCAGTTGCACATCTGTCTCTCTAAGATGTTTCTCTAAGTGGAGAATATGTTGTCACCAAGAAGTGTCCAAGGTACAGTTATATATAAAATGTTTGCATTCTCATTTGATTTCTCTTTCATTGGCAGTAGAATCAAGCTCTGTGTTTGTAGACTTGGATTTCAACCTGATGGAATGACTCTTTGTAAATGATACACCATCAGGGCTTAATTATAAAATAATTGCAGTAGGTGCATTTTTCATCTGCCATGCATACCATTTTCACTGTTTTATGTCCTTTGGAGAGTTTAAGTACTTGAGTCTGATGAAAATGAACAAAAAGCAATAGGACTTGAAATACATTTTTATTTTTCTTTCAACTTAGCTTTTTTTTTTTTTTTTTTTTTTAATGTGACAAACAAAGTTCCCAGTTGATTAGAAGCAAATTTAAAGATAAATGGCCTTTTCTTCTTACCTTTCATTTTGGCTGAAACTAGCAGATGAGCTGGCTCAGAAAATACTGATTTTTTTTTTTCTGGTTTGTTTTCTTTTTAATTATTGTTCATGAACTTTCCCAATCCATTTTTAAGCCTACTTTTACTGTCTGCTTTGATAAGCTTGTGCCAACAAATTACAGCTGTGTAAAAATGTACCTGCTTTTATCTGCATGTCTCATGTTGGTCTGAGTGTTTCTAATTCTACTGAAGGGGACTTGGAGAATAAAAATTTTGCATTCACATTGTCAGTGGTGTCCATGACTTTGTAAACCTCAGTCATGCTCTTCTCCAGTGCAGTGAGTAGTCCATTTTATTTATTTGATTGGTGTTACAGGCTGTATATCATGGTTCACTAGATGATGTCGTGCTTTTCAGCAGCTCTTACTTTAATGCATTATTTGGAAGTGATAATCTGGCAGAGCTGGGCAGCAGGATCAAAAGCTTAAAACTGGTATCGAGAGAGGACTTGTTTGTTAGAGAAGTGTTCCTTAAGCAAGAGCTTCAGCAGGGAAAATTCAGCCTGGGCAGGGAAAACTGGCAGCTCAGTAGCTTGTAAAAATCACTGCAAATTTATATTGTAAAATGTGTTGGGTTGGTGTCTTACTAAGGTGTCAGAGATGTGCTCCTTCATTCATACCTGAAAGGAGGCTGTAGCAAGGTGGAGGTTGGCCTTTTCTCCCAGACAACAGGACAAGAGGACATAACCTCCAGCTGCCCAGGGATAGGGCATCAGGAAGAATTTCTTCAGTGAAAGGGTGATCAAGCAGTGGAACGGGCTGCCCAGGGAGTTGATGGAGTCACCATCCCTGGAAATGTTCAAGAAATGATGTGATGTGGCACTCAGTGCTATGGATTACTTGAGAAGGTGGTGATCAGTCAAAGGTTGGAGTCTGTGATCTTGGAGGTCTTTTCCAGCCTTAATGATTCTATGAATCTATACCCTTTCCCTTCCTTTTTTGCTCTGACCCTGGCAAGCCACATTTCTCTCTGCAGAAGCCCCTCTGGGGCATTATTTGGGTGTGTAGCTATTACCAGCCAAGGATCAAGTTTCCCTGCAACAGAACAAAGGAGAATAGAAAAGGTAAAAGTTAATGAAATAAACAGTTTGGTAGCAGTCAGAATAGTGTGCAAAATAAGAGAGCTTATTATTTTTATTATTCTTTAAAACCTTTCTTTAAGTTGAATGCAATTCTGTGGCCTTCAGAAACGAGGAGAGTGTGAGGAAGTGCTGAGAACCAACTGCAATGAAAGAACAAATAAGGCTGGGTGGTTTTTTTTAAAGATTTTTGCACAGAAGTTCTCCATCTGCAGCTCACAAACCACCTGTGAGATGTAGGAGGTTCCTGCTGGGTTGCAGCCAGAAGCTCTTATGTGCTTATGATGTACAATACGCCTACTCCTAAAATTGTCTCAAAATCAGTGTCACAAAAAAAATTCAAGAAAAATAGAAAAGCAATGAAGCTTCCTGGGCTGCATTTACCCAGTGACAAAATGCAATCCAAATGGGGTTCTTTTCCCTCCATCCCACAGGATAGGAAGCGTGGGAAGGAGTCATTACACTGAAATTCAAAGGGATGGGGCAGGGAATGAGAAAGAGGGTGCAGGGAAGCTCTGGACAGGAGTGAGTTTAGAGGTGATCTGATGCCAGAGTGAAGGGAGAGGGCGAAGTGAGAAACCAATTCTTTGGAGTGGCATTGAGATCAGATGAGAGATTAAGGGGGAAAGAGAGAAAACTGGGAGGAAAAAGGTAGGAGAACAGGTACTGATCTGGTAAAGGCTCGAGTACATCAGAGGGAACCAGGAAATGGCTGAGCCAAAGATGGAAACGAGGCATTAGGTTGGGGCTGTGGGAAGAAAGTGAGTTTAGACAACTCCTGGGACAATGGTTGGAATGTGAAGACAGAGAGGAGGAATAGATAGGATTTGAATTTGGGACTTAATGTTATTTGACAATGGCACATGAAATAGACTTTAGAATCCTAAAGAAAGGAAATGAAGACCAGAAAGAAGCAGAGACATGAAAAGTGATGCAGAAAAGGGTCTTTCTAAAGCTTTGAGGGAGCTCAAGGGAACCAATTTCATTGTTTCTTTTGTCTGAAAGTATCTGAGAAACCTAAAAGCAAAGTTAGTCTCTCATCTCCTTTTGAGAGTTACTTTCAAAGAATTAAGAAAAATAATACATAATCCTAGTAAATAGTGTTAGATGATCATTGAAGTTGCAGACATTATAGAATGCCAAATTAATGTCCATCTTCATATGGATATTAGGATACTATCATGAGCAATACTATCATGTTATTTCCTCCCTTTGTAATTTTTTTTCCTTTTTCTAACACTCTTTAAAAACTGCAGGTGACAGGCTATATTTTATCCAAGGTCTCATCCCCTAAAACTTGATTTCTGCTGATACAAATTAGACGATGGTCATTCTATCACTCTGTCACCCTGCCCAGTGAACTGGCTGCTTACACATGGATGCAGTTTTGGGGAGAGCACATCCCATCTGCTGGCGCTCCTGCAGCTGGATCTGCACTAGGAAATGATCTTTCAATGGGATTTAACAACTGCAGGTACTGAAGAGAGACTGTTGGCTATTTTTATGTCTTATGCATGTGTCATGTCTGCCCTAATAAATGTAGAAGATTTTTCTTGTGCTGTCAGCTCCTACTTATGTATAAGTATACTTATGTATACTTATTTATAAAGTCAGGTTACTCTTGATGTCCCATCAACCTTCTTACTGCAGAAATAAGTGTGTGTGTTGCCTTATGCAAAAAAGTAGGTGGAGAAACACATAGAAAATAACTGAAATTATCATTTGGAGTGGGCTGGGGTTTTTTAGAGCCTTTAGATACTTCCTGTAGTTGTTGTGAGCTAATGAAGGTGTTCATGGCTGAGGAAGGGATGTCACAAGGAAGCAGTCCCTGGGAGTCTACCTGGGTGACAGATCCACCTATTTCCTCCTCCAAGAGAGACACACACACACTAATGAGGGAAAATGCTCATCAAACTGTGCAGTTTCTCTTGAACTTTGGAAATGAAATGGAGGTAGGTTCAGAGAGGGAAAATACTAAGGGTGTTCAGTCATTCTATGATTCTAATTGTTTTACTAACTGTATTAAGCCTCTTTTTAAAATTTTTTTTTAATAGAATCTTCTGTGGATTTCATAGTTTAACCCTCCATGAAACCTAGAACCGACCTCACCCTTCCCATGATAAAATTTTAAAGTGGAATGTTTCCAGAAACTGTGGGGAGTAATGATGGGGGGAAGTGATAGAAAATTTCTTTTGACAAGAGGATGACAAGAGAAGAGACTGAAGAGATTTATGCACACTTTGGGAATAAAAACCTAAACTGATACATTTGATAGCTGTATTGGGATGAAACATTCACTCTTTATTTGCAGTGAAAAGCTACTTTAATGATTTTAACATTTACCCACTAAATTTTTCTCCTTGATCTATAATTCAAAATGCTATATCAACTCCTCAAAGGTTAGGACACGCACTCATGTTAATGTGGAACTGGATCACCAGGTTGTTGCATCACTGTGCTAATCTCAGTGCTGGTGGAAGGTTTTAGTCAGGACCAGCCTTCTGTGGTAAACGGGCTTGTGCCAAGTCAGTTCTGGTGGAAGATATTTAAAATAATGATTTCTGATGCTGAGTCACAGTGTTGTCGTAGCACTATTAATAATAAACTGGGAGAACATTTGTCTTGCCATATGGGATGAGACTAAATAGTCCAACGTCTCCCTCTGGTATTGGATGGCATTATATAATGTTACAGCATGAGGCATATACATTTCCTCTTCCCCCCCTATTCCTCCTTAAATACACAAGACAGATTTCAACTGTCTGAAGGAATGAAGAGTTGTTAGAGAGAGTTGCCCTGATTTCTTCTGGGAGCTGTGACAATTGTGAAGGATTCCTTTTCTGCCTCAGTCCCTTGTAAGGAGATTTAGTTAAACTGTGTTAAATTCTGTGCCCACGTTCATAGTCAGAAATAAAATGTCTTCAATTGGATTTTAACTTAAATCGTTTAGGAAGGTAAAGAAAATTTAATCAAGGCCTTTTTAACTCTTAGTACAGAAGTCTGAATAATGATATAATGCAATTTAGCTGAGCCACTTCTGAAATCCGCTGGAATTAACCCTTTTTCTCCCTTGCTGACAAGCTTCTAGAATGCTCCATGGACACTCTTCTATGGCATTATTAACAGGCTGATGTATTGGGTTTACTTGGCCAGGTTTTGCTGGTGGGGGGAACACAGGGGTGGCTTTTGTGAGCAGCTGCTGGAAGCTTCCCCCACGTCCTGCAGAACCAATGCCAGCTGGCTCCAAGGTGGACAAACAAAAGCAGAAACCCCAAAAACAAACCATAGAAAAAACTCCGAAAAACAAACCAAAGCAAAAAAACCGAAAAAACCAAAAACAAAACAAGAAACCCCCCAAAATTAAAAAAAAAGACAACCAAACAAACCAAAACAAACAAAATAACCAAACCAAACAAACCAAAACCACAAAAAACCCAACCCAAGCCCTCCAAAAAACCCCAACCAACCAACTATAAAAACCACAAACAAACAAAAAACCACACAAAACTCCCCAAAGTTCCCCCCTGACATCCCAGGCAGCTCCACAGCAGGGAAGCATCATATTTCATAGCATTCCCATCCCAAGTCATTTGGCAGCTATTTTAAAGATAAGATTGTACAAGGATTAGCAAAGTCAACTATCTGTAAATATTGAAGATGATTTAACTAATGGGGAAGATGTAAGGCAATAGAGTGACTAAAGCAAATATTTAAAATAGTAAAGCAGTGGAATAGAGTTGCTTTCTATCTCAATCACAGAAAATTCTTCAACAGCTATCCTGGTAAATTAAAAAAAAACAAACAACAAACAACCTGTTTATTCTTATGTTGAGATAAGATATAGGAGATAGATTTTAAACTGAGGGACTTTCTATCATGCCTTAAACTATAACCCTCTCCTTTTTGTTAATATTGTAGATATCTTTGCACGGTATAATTCAGAAACTGCATGTTTAGTTGAGGTCTATAGCATCATGTTATTGCCAGACACTGATAAATCCAGCCTCCATGTCTGCTTGAAAACTGTACTGGGAAAGCCATTAAAATAAGGAAAACTGAATTAGGGTTTTATGATGTTTGAGAAAGCTGCAAACCTGAGATAAAGAATTCTTTTTTTATTTTTTTAATTTTTTTTTTTTAATAGGCACAACATGCGTCTCAAGACAAGCCTGTGTTTACTTCAGTGAAATGTAGATTTAAATGAATGTGGATGGGAAATGGAAAACGTCTCCATTTCTAATCATGCTGCTGTCTCATTAAGGATAGACAACATCCTGGTTCTAACTGAGAAATTATTCTTTTTCTGTTGCAGAAGTAAGAACCTCAGGCTGGCTGAGTGAAATGTTCCTTATAAGAGTACTTCAGTGCTAATGACAATAACAATAAGGAAAGCAGCAATTCAGTGCTGGAGGATGCTGCTGAGGAAACATTGACATGAGGGCAGGTAATTAGTGCTGCAGCTTCTATTAAAATTAGGGGGAGGAAAAAGCCAAAATGGAGTCATTGGAGCAAGGAGGTTATTAAAATGAAAAAAAAATAATCTTATTTACACTGTGAACCCAGCTGAACTGAGTAAGCTAATCAATATGATGGGCGAATTCTATTAACAGTAGGAAAAAACCTGGATGAATAATTAAAACATAGCAAAGAAAAGCAAATATTTGGGGGACTGGGACAAAGCTGACAGAGCTCGAGTTGGTCAGTGTGGTAGAGCTGTTGCTCTTTAGCTTTTTTCTGACCCTCTAAAATAATCAGACGTAATACTGCACATTGTCACTTTCAGCAGCATAGAACCCTTCACTATTGCCCAAATGAGATGGGGCATATGTGTGGGAAATGGGAAGAGAAAAATTAATCTGTTTGAATAGAATTTGATTCAGCCAAAGTTGGAAGAAAACTTTATGTCAGGCTTTTGCAGATCCTTGATGAATAATTCTAATAGAAAATAGACCTCTGTGGCCCGGGTTTCTTTTTGATATAGCACCAGTGAAGCCCAGCAAGTTAGAACAACTATGCGTTTGGCTCAGACTCTTCAGTGAATGTATATGAAATTAACCAACTGGTTCTTTCTTCAAATTCCAAGTAGGCTTTTTAGCAACAGAGTAGTGTTGCGGTTTTTTCCTAGCTTTGCTAGCAATAGAACTTTTTCTTCCAATTTTGAATGTTGTTATTTGATTTAATGGAAAATTTTGAACCTCTTTCAGGTCAGGGATGGGCTATTTCTCTTTTTATATAGTTCCTAGAATGATGGCCTCTTGATCTTGATTGGAGCCTTTCAGGGCTTCAGATAAATTGAACCATTTTTCTTGCTTATGCCTTTGCCTTTGTGTTTTGGAATTGGGAGAGTGATTGAGACTGGTTTGGGCATGGTGACCTGCATGTGGTGCAGCAGAAAAATGAATGAATGAGAATTCATATGTTTGGTAAAAATCAGAGATTTTTCTTTGTAGCATTATCTGTTGCAGAAAAAAAATATCTATTTGGCTCGATCTGCCTTTTTTTTTTTTTTTTTTTTGCTTGCTGCAATCAAATAAAATGCAGGGTTTAGTTTTGTGTCAATGAAAATTAATTAACATAAATTGTAAACCCACTCGCTTTCTGAGAGCGCTAAGTTTCCCTGTTATTTCCTTTTAAATGGAATCCTAAAGGGGAAAAAATCAGATACCATGGCATAAATATTGCATTATACTTAACTGATTTATATTTATAAAGCTAATTCAACTTCTTAATGCAATTTAAACAGGGAAAAGGTTTCTCTGTTAAGGCTGGTTTAGAAGTTGGATCGAGCATGCTGATGCAGTCAAAATGAACTGGGGTTCTGGCTTGATTGTCTCATTTTTTACATGACCTCTTCCCATTTTCTCATGTTATTTTCCTCAGTTAGGAAACGTGCTCTAGCGAATTTCTTTGCTAAGAAAATAACTTTGTGCAAAATACACATCTGAGGTGACAGCTGCTTCTGACCTTCATACATATTGTATTATATAGTGCCGGTGAACTTGGAGCTCTGGCTTATTGGAAATTTAGTCCTTGACATTGTCCCTGTGTTGAGATCAGGACACGTGGAAATTGAAAGGCTTTTCCCAGTGTAGCACAAATGGCTGGCACGATGCTAATCCTTCGTGGGCGCTGGGTAATGTCACAGCAGGTCAGGCGTTTTTCCTGATTTTATGTGAAGCGCATCAAGTTACAGCAGGGATTAATGAGGTCCTCTTAAGAGCCTAGCTTTTATGGTCCCTTTTATTAAGAAAGGGAGTTAGTTGTTAGTTTTCAGAGATTAAAATATGAGAATCTTTAACGGAGGTATCTGGTACATGCAGCTGTTGCTGAGTATGTTACCAGTAACACAGCATCAAGAGCTTTTGTGAGCCAGAGATTTGAAACTCACTCCAAGTAGGAAGGAGGTAGGAGCTGGTTAGGTAAACGTCATCTTAATTGGCTCAGGGGCAGGACAGGAAATCGTAAATATGAAATATGAACTCAGGATAATCTCTAATTGACGGCAATTTTGCAGCAGAGCAAGGGATTACAGGTGGGGTCTGACATCTGGCATAGGACGTGTAATTCTGGACTATTTGTTCCACAGGATGAGTTCAAATCACAGTTCCAGGTACCCAGACAAATAACTCATGTGATTAGTTCTGTAAATGTAGATTCTGCTGTGTGGTGAAGGAGATGGATTAGAGTGAGAACTCTGGAAATTTTCTTTTCAAGACCTGCCTAAGGCTGAACATTGCTCTTCTTGTCTGGCACAGAGAAAGAATGGCTCTTTTTTGTCTCTGGAATCACATTTCCTTCCCTTAAAATTGTGAAATCACCCACCTTGAAGGCTGCTAAGGGGAGTAACATTTCTAGAGAACTGACATTGATTAGACAGAAAACTGCACAGTTGTGCAATGCATCACTATCAAAGAAAAATGGATAAGCCTAAACCTTCTGAAACAAAGACAGTGTAATGTTTTAGACTGTTGTACATGGGGTCTTGCTGTAGGCCCTTCCTTCCACCTATGGTCAAACAACTAAAAAAGAGTAGGTTTAGATGAGAGATTAGGAAGAAATTCTTCACTATGAGTGTGGTGAAGGACTGGCACAGGTTACCCAGAGAAGCTGTGGATGCCTCATCTCTAGAAGTGTTCAAGGACAGATTGGACGGGGCTTGGAGCAACCTGGTCTAGTGGAAGCTGTCCCTGACCATGGCAGGGGGTTTGGAACTAGATGGTCTTGATAGCCTCTTCTAACCCAAACTGTTCTGTGATGCTATGACTGTCCCATCTGCTGCTGCTGCTGCTTTAGTCTGTGATAGAACTTCATCTTGTTCATTCATGATAAGGCAGGTCCGTGTAGTAGCTGTGAATATGCAGACAGCCTGCATGAGAGTTAGTTGCCATTACTTTCATCTAATTGGAATGTCTCTGAATGGGTAAATCAAATGTTTTAACCATACCAGGTCATATTCTCACGTGCTGGCTACAGAAGTGTACCTGGACGTCTGTGTGGATGAACCTTTCTTCCAGTGATGCTGTTTGTGTGCGGTGATGGTGTGGTTCTCAGGCAGGGAATAAAGGAAAGTCGAGCACAAACGTGCCTCAGATTAGTACTGCTAAAGATGTTGGAAGGAAGACAGGGACCATCTGTTACAGAGCAGGTTCTGCTCCCCACAGGCACTAAAATAAAGGTTTCCTTTGGCTCACTGCTTTTAGGCTCCCTAGGGTTTCTGTTTAGGACTACCCTTTTGCTCATCATCAGAGGATGTCTTTGATCCCAGTAAGAGCAATCAAGTTGTTTGTTTTTTTTTTTTTTCCTCTCTTTAATTAGCCTGTCTCTTTTCAAAAATACAGTTAGATACTACATCATTTCCCTAGACCAGTTATTGAGTCCCTTATTTTATTTAACAATTCTGTGATATGGCCAATACAACGTCTCATGTTGGATAATTTATTTCTTCTCTGGCATAGAAAGCCATTAGCCTTAACTATTTATTCAGTAACATTTTTGTTCTATTTAATGGAGTCCAATCCATCTCTGGGATTAGCACTGTGAATGCCAACCAAGCTTTTGCAAGTGTTTCCCAAAGGCCCAGTAGAAGTTCATATTTTATGTAAAATATAAATTGTAAAATATCATCTATTTTACAATTGTAATGCAGAGTTATTCATTGCCTATTCAAGAACAGGCATTTATCACAGCCTTGACTACTGTAATTTTCCTATATTCCAGTCTAACTGCCCAAGGTTACAGTGGTCAGAGCAACATTATTCTGTGTCCCCATTGTGACTTACAAGCACTTGAATTGGGATCAGGGAAGAGGCAGCAACAGATTGGCAAGGACATCTCACAGCCTCTAACTCACCAGGATTGTGTGAGCTCCATGGACTTAATGAGATCCAGTCTACACTAAATCATGGCAGTCAGCCTCAACAGGACTTTCAATGACGAGCTCAGTATATCTGCTTGGTAGATAGTAATGGTCAGAGAAGCCAGATTTGGGTAAAAAGTTTTACTGCTTTACATGCTGGATTGAACTGGTAATGTGTTCTAGTGCCTAGGACACTGCACATCGGAAAGATTGCATAAAATAAATCCAACACACCAAGCAAAGAGGGGCAGCAGGAGGCTGGAGTCCCCTTTGCTGTTAGCTGAGCTCCAGGGAGCTGGCAGGGGGCTGGAGATGTGTAGGGGGAATTCGGCTGGCACAGTGAGCAGTGCCCACCACGGCACAGTCTCCAGAGGGATCAGCCTCATTTCTCCAGACACCTCCTTGGTGGGTGCTGACCTTGCCACCCTGGTGCATGTCATTAAAAAACAAGCAGGAGGTGTGTGCTCCTGCCTAAGCCCTGAAATGTTTTGTCCAATCTCTTTGTCTCATTTCCTTTTCCTGGTTCATGTCAGCAACCCCTCCCTAACCTCACAGACCTGCCACTTCTCCTGTGGGACTCCACACTGCCTGTTCTCTGGCTGTGTTTGCTCCTCATGAGCTTCCCTAGGGAGCTGAAGGTGGAAATACCTTTTTTTTTTCATAGCTCTAAATTACCTCCACTCTCTTACATATTTTATCCATTGACTTTATAACCACCTTACCTTCTGTGAAGCATTTCAGCATCTAGAATGTGTGAAAGTGCAGTCTTTTAATAGTGTTTTAAAAAATCAAATTGGAAACATTTCTGAAGGCTGCAAAAGAGGGAAGGTAGCTTGGTGAAGATGTGCAGGCAGATTTCTGGACATCTCCTGGGCATTGCTGTAGACACTGGTGTGATGTGGAACATGTCCCTCTGAGCACCTGCTGAGCTTGAATGTCCATCCCACAAAAGGGCACAATGAGATTTGTCTCTTCCAGGTGGGAGATTTTAATGAGGCAGGGAAGGTGACTGTCTCTGAGTTTGCATTTTTAAGTGCTTACAACAGTGCAAATCAGAGCCCAGAAGCTTTTAGCTCCTCTTTAATATATTAGTATTTCTATAGCATAAGGAGAAGTTGTAAAAATGAAACAATGCCATACAATGGCAAATTTAATAATCTCTAAATTGTTTCTCTTCTCCATTCAATTTCAAAATTCTGAGATATATCATCAGCAAGAAATATACTCTGAGATATAAGTTCATGCACAAACAATTTTTAGGCAACTGGTGATTCTTAAGCAGCATGTAAATTGTAATTATTGTAATCAAAATAAACCCAGAATTAAATTTTGTTTTTTATAAACGTTCTTAGTAATAAGAACTTGATATTTTATGCAGGACAATAAAATGGTCCTGAAAAGACTCAATGAGCTTTCTCTAGACACTAATTTATTGTTATTATTTTTCTACTATTAGTTTAGTAACAGCAGAGCCTCACAAAGGGAGAAGAACAGTGCCACCACCGTATCCTCTAGATATCATGACCTAGAGGAGCACCATGGTTGTCTAAGGATTCATGTCTAGATAGTCACTCACTTCTTTTCTTGTCAGTAGTGAGGTGGTTACTGGCAGAATCCTGGTCAAAGCAGCTGCAGTGACACATCTCATCAGCTCTGTAGCTCCCAGGACTCCACACTCAGAGGGTGGCTCTCCAAACATGCCTGTCAATTCTTGGCCTGAGCAGAAATAGTTTCTTCTCCATCATTCTCTGAAACCTGAAGTGTTATACCAGCTGCTTGCAACATTACAGAGTCAGATGGGGCAAGTAAAGTGGCTGGTTAATATAAATCTGTGCTCCTCAAGATTCTCAGCATTGTTACAGATGCTGTCTGCCCACAGCTCCATTGCTGGGTTCAGGTATTATCCAACTTCAGCTCAGTCTTGAAACTCTCTTAATGGTCTGAATATCTTAATGCTGACACCCCCGTGCTAACAGCCTTATTACCATCCTTAAGTGTGAGAGACTGACAGCTTTGGAATAGCAATAAATCAGCTTTTTCTGTCATCTGTTTATCTCAACTGGGCCACCGTGAAAGCTGCCAGAAGAGAAACCTGAAACCAGAGTGTGACTCTGCATGTAGCAAAATTACCCCTTCTTCCCTGTTCTGCTCCAGAAATGTGTCTCCTGGACTAAGAGTGTCTAGATGGAGTTGTGAACATAATTGATTTTCTAGTTTGGCCACTGAGCTGAGAAATGGAAATATGTTCAGCTTGGGTCAATGTGATTTTTTTTTTTTTTTTAATTTTTTTTTTTCAAATGGCTGTGAGGTTTTTTCCTATGTATAAATTAAGGAGGTAAAATCCATCTAGCTATTCCCAAGTAGGGAGCCACCCTAGTGCAGTAATGTACAAGCTTACAACTCATCTGCATACATAGAGTGTGTCCATCTCAAAATTTGAGATCTCAGGTCTGGTTTTTTGCTGCTGGTGCTTTTCCCCTCTGATTTGCTTTTTTTCTTCGATTCTCAAAAATGATAATGTCTTGCAGCCTTCTGTCTTCCTTGAATTAAAGTCAATAACCACTTTTTCTGACATCAAAGATCACGCTTTCGATCAGATTATTTCATTCAAGTTGGCTCCTCTGACCTCCTCAGCTTTTCCCCAGAACTTATTGATCCCTGTTTAATTCTGTTTTTCTTCCCTGTCTCTCTAAGAGATTTCAGGGAGGTGGCACTAATTCACTGTTCCTACATAAAATATCACCCTATTTGTGGTGTTTCGCAGGGTATTTGTTCAGCTAACACAGCATTTGATCCCCAAACACTTTTACTTTCATTAGGATTCTAATTGTTGTGAAATCATCTTCAGATTTTGCTCTAGAAATCTGAGATCTCTAAATGAATCAATGCCATATTAAAAGTCACAAATATCATGTCTTTAAAACAGAGATTAAACAGTGAGGTTAAAATTAAGCAGTTGCCTAAAACTAAGTTCTTGCATATGTGTCTTTTTAGTGCTTTGGGCAGTATATTTAGTACATGTGAAGGAATATCCAATGTCTAGTGTGGTGAATAATGATATAAATCCTTTTAGAGAGCTGAGAAGGCAGGTAGGTGCTGTTAAAGACTTTTCTGAATTGTCTGGAGAACAGAAAATCATGAAACTTTTTTATGACTGTGTGAAAGTGTAAATCAACTAATGATCCTAACTAAATCAGAAGCCCCTTGTCCTAAATAAATGTTACTTTTCATCCTAATGCATAATTCAACTAGATTAATGGAAATCCCTCATCTTAATAACTTGCCAGACAGTATTTTAATATACTGCTTTTGTTGGTGAGCTATACTATTACTGAATAATTTTTAAAATAGCAGTTTGTCAGGCTGATCAAACAGGGCTAATTTTGAACACTTACATTTTCATCTTCAGTAGTTTCTACTCCTTGGTTGCAAAATTAGTCTCCAAGTAAGTGAGAACTTCCTGTAGATGGCAATGTTACACTGGGATAAAAACTAGTGGAAACCCTACATCTCAGTAGCTTTACTCTATTAATCAGTGAAGGAAAGCATTAATAGCAATTCAAGATACAGCTGCTGAAACTGCTGCAGAGGTAAATATCTATAAACACGTAATTAGCAGTAAAATGTAAGGCTGATTGGATCCCTGTCGTTTGTTCTTATATGGACTTATTGAGGAAACATGCCTGCTAGGGTTTTTCTATACCAATTTTATGTATGGTTTGACAACAGCCAGTTTGCCCAAATTCTGATTTAAACAGGTTGCATTCATTTGAAGGCCTCATCATCCTCCTCTAGGAGAACTGCCATTGTTCCAGTTAAAAGCATGGCAGTCTGTTGGACCAGCTCTGGCCTTCTCCTGGCAGCAATAGTAAAATCTTTGTCGGTTTTCACCTACTTCATGGGCATATTTTAATCCATTTATTTACTTTTTCTAAATGTTTTGTTGTAGTGTTTCGTGGAGTATTAGTATATATTTTCAGCAATCCGTTTGTATACAGGTTTCAGTCCTGTCAAATGCTTCAGTATCTGTATTTAAATATATAAATTTTCATAGCTCCATGTAGACTATTCAGAAGTTGAAAGATAGATGTGTCTTTAAGAAGCTTTGTTTTAAACCAGACACTTTCCCCCCATTTTCTGGAAGATATTATGTGATTTGGGAAAATATTTAGTTATTTAACAGGAAAAATATGTGAATTTTGAATCCAGCCCATGCGCTACGTGAGTTAAAAATCCAGTCACAGAGCCTACACAGATAGTATTCAAAGCACTATCCAGGACAGAGACTTTATGAGCGATCATTATGCAGAAATATATGTGAATAAACCATCTGTTCTGTGACTTCAAATAATGAACAAAGTGGCCAAAGAAGTCCGCACAAAAAATTTTTGCAAACCAGTGATGACCTTAAATTAATTCAAGTAAATTATTCACTGTGAAATGCTTATCCAGACCAAGAAGCACAGAACTGAAAATACATTTCTTGAGGCCAGGTCTTAGAAAACTTCATGCAAACAGGCCGCTACAGTTCTGTACCATCATGCTGTAACTTTATTTGCCATCGTAAGTAATATGTTAAATAAAGTGTTTTAATTGTAGGCCTGAGTAACAGCCATCAAATCACGTAGTTGGATGTGACTGTTTCATTTACTGGGTGTAAGGATGATTGTGCACAGAAAATTATAAAAATCATTAATTTTGACCATGAATTAAAGTTTTTCTCTGTTTTCATAGCCCACAGAATATATACAGTAGTGAAACTTTTACTTCAGCTGGGAATCCCTTTTGTCTTAAGTGACCTTTTGCAAGTATCCCTGGGGTCTTCATTGCAATTTTGTTTGACCTTTTGTTAAAAACCAAGCTCTTCTACAACTGATATTTGGCAGAGTGATTACTTGAACAGAGATTCTTTGGAAAAGAATTCCAAAGGCACTGACAAGAGCAGGGCACTGGGTAGTCAGCTGTAGGACATGGAGCTGCTCTGTGTCCTGGCTCCACACACACATACTGTATGTTATAATAAGGTTTTTCCTTAACAGAGCAAAATAAGTCAGGTTAATGCTCAGGAAGAGGAATGCAGCCACCAGCCAAGGTGGATGAATTAGGGAATCACATGGTCCCAGTTGGCCCACTGAATCTGCACTAAGAAACTTAGCAAGTATACGTGGAACAAGGGTACGCTTGGTGTCTTCCTTTGGGGCAACGTGGATGGGATGTTCTGATGGAGAAAATGGCAGTTGATTCAAGAGATCAACACTTAGATAAAAGGGGAGGAAGAGATTTATCTTCTGTTCCCTTGCTCACTTGCTGGCTGGTATCACATAGTGTATGGAGGGGAATCACATGTACATATGCATTTGGGAGAACAAAATGAGGAGAGGAAACTAAACTGGTTCACAGCTGGTGAGACTTAATTTGGAGGCTGGTATTTTACACTTTTTTTTTTTTTTTTTTTTTTAATTAAGCTTCAGAGTGAATTCCCTTCTAGTGGTAATGACAAAATTGCCCCCAGGACTTCTGACCAAGCTTGTACTTTTGTGGCTACAACTCACGCACCTGACACAATCACACTTCTGTTTTGGCACTGTGCATCTCCTTACAACATGCACCAAACATTCAGGCTTTCCCCCAGCTTTCCAGATTCCACATCAATTCTCCTACAATGGTGTCGAGTTTTACATTTTTATATCTCCAGTACATAAATGACTTTGCATGAACAGCAACATGAAGAGAATTGGTTCCTTCCTGAATGATTTCTTTTGTTTGTGAAATATGCTGGAATATCATTGGAAACATGGGATAATTGGAATTTAGCCCCCAGTATCAGCTCAGCAATGGTGTTCAGAGCCTCAGCCTTATTTCACTGAGCACCTATTTATACCACTTGAATAGCATTAGTGCCAGTGATGTACAAAGATGTGAAGGAAATGAGAAGATGACTGGTCATAAGATTAGATATTATGTGTTTATAATAATAAGGTTAATTTAAATAAGAGAAAGTCTTTCCTTTGTGTTTGGTGGGTTTTAACTCAGGAAATTACTGTGAAACCAGGTAAAGATGAGAAATCCATAACTAACATCCTCTTGATCCTTTGTCTGAATTTTGAAATTAGTCTCCTTATTTTCTTTCTAGAATAATTTGATTAATTTATCTCTTGGAGCTGAGCCACTAATTCAGGGAACAAGTGATGAATTTAGCTTTCTATTTATGGATGGTCCTTTGAGATGAGATAATGCTTTCACACAGCTTATCAGTTGTTTTTTGAGTGTTGATTTATTTTCTTTTCCATTTATTTCCCTCTTTTCGTGGTGAATGGCTTGTTGTGATTATTTGGTAGTCAACATTTAACATGCAAGTCTTGTGGGTTCATTGTGATAAGTAACACAATGCTGCGACTGCCTCTGTGTTGAATAAACACAGCGCAGGAGAACAGTCTGACGTTGTCCCCAGCACTGTGAAAGTCTCAAGGAGAAGAGCAACTTAGAAAAGACAAAGGGACAGTTAGAAAATGCTAAAAAACTATTGTCTTGGCTTCACCAGACAGGCCTTGCTTAAAGCATAATTCCTTGGAAACTTCCTGCAGCAAGGTTTTTTGGGAGGGTGCAGAGCTCATCTGTAACATTTGCTGTCGTTTCTATGCAGCAATTGCTTTGGGAGCGAGATCCTCGTGAAGGTACAGCAGTCAGGGAAAGACCTGGAACATTTCAGGCATGAGGTTTTTGGAACACTGCACCCACAACCCTTTCCTGAAGATCCATGTGCATGTATGGAGTGTGTCCAACCACCCCTGCAGAAAAAACTGAATCTCAGAATGGGCGCTGTATTGTGATGATCTCAGCTGTGGGATCTGGTCTTATTTGGATCCTTAAAACAAAGAGTGAGAAAGGAATAAATTTGGATTTGTATGAAGATACCACTGACACTTAACAAAATTAATAGAAGTCACGTTCCTTAATGATTCTGGAAAATCATACCTTTCCCCTGTGAATGAATAGTGTTGCAATGAGCATTATGCCAAATGGCAGCCATTAGACTATTTTATGCTTTGTGAAGCTGGGATGGCTCGAATATTGTTATCATCATGTCAGTGAGAACAATAATGCAGCATAAAAATTAAACACAATGTCATTCCTGATTTGCTAGAAATGATTGAAGGATCCATCTTCTGAAAGCACAAGTGTATTTCCTTCTCCATTCTCATCCTCCCCAGAAATAAGGAAATGACCTCTGAATCACTGAGAGGATTTTCAACAGTGGGCCAATTTGTAGATGTTGAGTTCATAAAGACTCCCTGCCAAACCACAGAAACCATTTCAGAACACCGGGTGGCTTGAAAGTAGCAAACTGATGTGATAAAATTAGGAATACTAGGACACAGTTTTATTGTGTGTCCTTTGTGACAAATTGAAAAATACCTATTACCTGCTTGGAATCACAGGCAGTATTGAAGTGTATTTCGAAAGCAGTGGATGCTAGAGGCATCCACATTTAATTGCAGACTTGTTTAAGAAAAAGCTGTAGTTTAATTGCAGTGTCATTGTCAGATGGTGGGGAAACTTCCACTATGCTAAAACTAGTATGTTTGTAAATACAGAATATTCCCCCTGCCTTTTCAGGAATGTTAAGTGTGTAATACAGGGAAAATAGGTGAGGAAATATCTTCATTGAATCACCTACTCATTTCCAATCTTCCTGAATTACCTTTTTTTTTTTTTCAAACACAGCAGCACCCTACAGGGACAGACTTCTTTACATGAATGCTAAGTAGAACTAAGAAAAAAAGTAATATTTTAAGACACACTTCCGTGCTACCTACAAATTGATGTGATTTTTGGCACTGGAATAGAGTAATTATGAAGATGATAATTTTTAATTTGGTCAGAAAACAACAATCTTGGTAAATGTGCTTTGTTAAATGGGGCAAAAATGTGTTTCTTTTAAGGCAACTCTTTGTGTTTACATGGTACGGAAAAGTACAGTGGCAAATGTGATAAAAATGTGTGGAAGACTCCACTTCATTGTGTGATACAATTGACTGAATACTCATTATATTCAAACACATCCTTCTGCCCTGACGTTAAGCATTAGCATGGCTTGAGGAGAATTATTTTCTTAAAAAAAGACACGCTTTTTCTCATACTACCATAAAATCCCTTATTCCATAAACCTTTAAATGCTACTCATGTTTGTATGCCTCACTGCTCTGTGATTTGGATAGCATCTTCTTCCCTTTGTCTATTCAGATTATAATGTCTCTAAGGGCTTATTTTTTGTCTTCTGTGTGAAAACAAACCCTCAAACATTCCTCTCCCCTGTTTATCACAATACAGAAATATAAATTATAATGGTGCTCCTTCCTAGAAGACACATAGACAAACAACTCTGTGCCAAAATTTCTCTTCCTACTTGCTCTCACAGGTTTAGGATACAAAGACTGCCCTTTTGAAGATTTGAGGTTAAGTCTGAGATCCAAGGCATTTGTGGCTCTAATTTACTCTGTGTATGAATAAATATATCTACAAATATGTATTTATATATAAATATATATGTATAATTTTAGAAATTATGTGGGAGTCACAACATCAGGAATGACATCTGAACAGTGTATGGGATTAACACTTCTCAGGTGACTTTGGCTTAATTCATATTTCAGCTTTTGAATGCCTAATTCCACAGCTTTGAATGACTTTTTCTGTCCCAATCTTATCTGACTATTTAGCAAAGAATGTGCTTAATTTCATTTTAGATGTAGTTTTTTGGCTTTTCTTTCCAAAAGGAGGGGAGTAGGGAATTTGAAGGCAGTTAGCATTGGTTATGGTTTCCAAAGGAAATGCATGTATGTGTCAGGTTAATTTTAGCAAATTATGTTAAGTCATGTACTTTAGGGCTGAATCTCACCTCTTTGCTTTCTTCCTGTCCTTTTGAACACACCGAGTTTCTTTTGAATATTTGACTTTTTGATCAAGTTTAGTTCTGTGTAAGTTATTAATTTTACCTAAACCTTTCAGAAGTTATGTGCCTGTCCAAACCCACACTTTTATCGACAACTAATGGAATTTTCAGGGTAAGGTTACAGTCATTTGGGATCTACAGATCAAAAGGGCCATAGATGGCTTTATTGCAGTGTGCATGGTAGTCTTGACGTGAAACACCTGATATTCCTGCTGCTTCTCTGATCTCCATTTCTGCCTGGTAATAAAGCACTAGGCCTTCTCAGGTGAAAAAATGGGAATTAACTGTTTGTATGGACATGTGGATTTCAATAACACTACTGGATTTGTTATATTAACTACAATACAGACTAAAGCATTTGAAGAGCACCAACGCAGTCACTTGGGGAGTGTGTACAAGGAGATTTGGGCAACTCTGAAGTTGTTTATGTGGGTCTGAGTCTTCACAGACAAAAGGAACTTGTATTTTAAGTAGTACTTTCAAGTAATTAGAATAGCCCCTATATTAAAAGGGTGTTTTGTCTCAAAGTGTTTAATATTCTCCCACAAAGTGTTTAATTTTCTTTCAGTAATCTGGGAGAATATGTGATTGAGGGCAGAGCCCACTTTGTGTGAGACTGCTGAGGATTCAGAATCACTTCTCACATGCTCCAGCTTTTTTCATTCTGAACAAGTTGTGTGAATATTTAATGTGCTGTAGACTCAAGGTCATAAATGGTGTGCAACAAATAATTCATGCAACAAACTTAGACTCTTTTCTGCTTCTTGAATCTCTGCGAAGGGGTGACCATTTATTGATGTAGAAATTCACTGAATCTTTTACATGTTTTTTTGGTTGCTGTTAATATTGTTAGCACAGTATATCTCATAGAGCAAGGTGGACAAATTATCATTCTGATGCTAATGCTCCATAAGTTCTCTCATTGAATTTGACACAGTGACAGAATCATTAACAGCAGCCAACTTGATTTCAGCAGTTTACTGAAAGTAGTTTTTGTGGGTTTGTCATGTGTGACATTTGAATAATATACAGAATCACTTGGCATACTTAATAATAATAATATTGCAATACATTTTTGTAATGGCTGTTGCTAAAATACATGTACTGGCAACTTTCCCTGGTACCTATTCTATTCTCATCTCCCTGAAATAAAGTGGTTTATTTATTTGCAACACCTGGAGAGCTATGAGAAGGACATTGTAAAAGCCCATCTGGGCAAGTGAGTAGTAGTAAAATAAATTATAGTGCTCAAAGGCCATATGCATGAAGTAAAAGTGGAGGAGCTTTTGGGTATCTGGCCATATATTTTCTAAAGATACCTGCCTTGAAACAATAATGTTGCTAGGTGGTTCAGAAATGTAGTTCCTGAATCTTTTCTTTTTTGTTTCACTCAAATGTTTGTGGGGGGTTTTTTTTGTTTGTTTTTTGTTTGTTTTTTTTTTCTGCTGGTGCTGGCTGTCAGTAGAGATAAGCACTGATTCTTAAATTTTTATCAATGACTTGGAATATCATCAGTAACAATCTACCCAGCCTGTAAACAGTCATGTACCATTTCTTCAGTCTCTCTCATGTTGTAAGGTCAGATCCACACTGGTGTGGTGAATGGCAGCTGCCTTCCAAAGGTTTTGGTGCCAGCAGTGAATTCTTCTGCGTCTCTTCCTTGGCTCCTCATTTCTCAGGGTCTTCTCATCCCCTGCTTGTCTGTTAGCAGAACCAATTGTGGTCTTTGGTCCTCGACTCAATGATAACATGTTCTTTTCCTGAGAATTCTGGTCTGAATCCAAATTGGCTAGTTGGGTTTTATCCTCTAAATCCACATGGTTCCATCAAGCCATTTTTTGGATTACATTTTTGCTTGGATTTTAGCATTTTTCCTGGGATTTGAGGGTGTTCTCTGGGTAATACTGGCAACTCTTTCTTATAAAGTGTTTGGGTTTTTTTCAATCCATTTCCACTCCTGTCTTTTCCTGTTTTCCAGCTGGCAAACTTTCTAAATCCTGAGTGAATACTGAAGGCAGGCATGATGATCGTGTTTACGTGATTTTTCAAACATGGAACAATCTCAGAAATTACCCTGTCAAGCTCTCTGCTCCTGTGTAGAAAATGTTGCACTTCAACAAAGGTCTATGAGGAGAAATCTGTACAAGAAATGGAGGGTACTTCAGAGTAGTCAAAGCTTTATCAACACTTGAGTCCAAATAGCAACAAGAGCAATTATCCCATATACCCAGCACAGCACTTAAAAGTATGGTAAACCAGGGAATTATAAACTCTGGAAGAATGAAATTGGCAAAGAAACCTACTGAAGGAAGGAGAAAATTCTTTAAATGCAAAGCAAAAAAAAGAAAAAAATTCTGTCTGAACCCTGAGTTATTCTCAACTTTCTGCTTTTAACTACAGCTGTATCTTTCCGCTACACAGAACAGAGGGTAACTTTTTTTCTTTAAAAGGAAAAGCACTTTAAAAAGATCTCCCACATGAGCTTTTTAATTTTATAATCTGCCTAGGAATATCTTTCTTCCTTCTGTAGTTTTTCAGCTGATTAGAAGCTAAACCGTGTGTTCTTACCAGCTTCCTGGTAAGAATCCTTACAGGATTTGTATTAATGGAATGGGCAGCAGATCCTGTTGTAATGAAGGACCATGGATGTACAGAAATATTTTTGGGGTCATTTAACTGCTTTGAGAGTCAAATGTATAAAAGTTGCAGTCAAGGTCAACCACAGCCTATAAAACTCCACATGAACACATAGTTTCTCTAACTACATAATGTCCCAAATTTCTGTGCCAAGAGAAACATTGTCTTCATGTTTCTGTCCTCCAGATAGTTTCATCTCCAGTGCTCTATTTTTGTCATTGCTCGACCAGATGCTGAATGTAGATCTGTTGCTTTGGGTATATTTAGTAAGAATGTGCCTACACTTCTACGTTTAGAATATTTCAGACTTCCCAAAGAGACAGTAAGTTCATTTTTCCTTTATGAACTTTTCTGCTGTTCTTTTTGCAGTTGCCCATTCTTTGGTGTACATTACTATGTCAAGGTTGTTGTGTTTCTTTCAGTTTCCTCAGCACCTGCATCTTAAAAAATAATGGTGTTAGAATCAGAAGCAGCTTGGTTTCTTATAGTCCATATTTTGGAGGTCTCTAGATCCAAATGTCTGCTGAAAGCTGAGTAATGGTCTTAGGAAGTGCATTCCTGATGTGACTGTCCTAAACTAAGGACTTTTTATATTACCTGGACAGTAACTCTTGCTTTTGTTCTGCTTTGTGTATTGCTCAGGCACCCATCTGTATGTCTTTTACTCAAGAGTATACCCAAAATCTTGGGCAATAGCTGACCATTCAAACAGTTCACGACTAAACAGAGAAGATAAAGGATTTGTGAAATGTGTCACTTGCAAGAGCCGACTTTAAAACTCACTGAATTTAACAAAGGATTTAGATAGTCATTTTGGTTAGTTTGGGGCCTTCTGACTTTACATCACTAACTGCTTGGTTAGGTTTCTAGAGCTTTGACAGAAAATAAAGTAGGTTTTTACTACCTCTGTATTTGATGCCATTAAGGAGGTAAGGTTCTGTGGTTCCCATGCTGTGCTGACTGCATAAATCTTCACTCGGCAAATTGACACAGATTTCTTTATTTTTTTGCTTCCCTGTCCTGACTGAGTGAGATTTGCAGTCACTACATTTACTACATTTCTAGGTGTGTCAAGACCAGCAGTATGTGATCGCTATATTTCTAAGAGCTTTTGGTGTGTAATCACATTGCCTTGGCTTGGCACTCTTAGCCACAGCAGTGCTGATTTCAGTGCAAGCCAGCAATCTAAATATTTACTCTGCTTTTCAGAAGGGTTTTGCAGTCCAGACTGAGATTGGTTTTTTTCCCTGCAGCTATACTGCTCTCAGCTACTTAGCTGAAGGCTGAGACAGGTATGTCTAGCCAGGCTTTACTCTCAGCAGAGACTGCAGTGTAAGCAAGGCAGAGTTTCGACTGACGGTCAGAATTTGCAGTTATGTCATTTGACCACCTTCAATATTAAGTGCAAAACCAGATACTTCTTTGGTTCCCTAAAGTCCAGATACAGCAACCTCTAAACACCTGCGTTATTCAGAAGAAGATATTGCTGAAAAATTCTCGGTGTCATTTGAGAGCCTTTTCCACTCGTTTACTTATACTGCTTTTGAAAAGTCTTTTTGGTAGACCTAGAACAACAACAAAAAACAAGATGACATTTATCATCTTAGTTTTTCCTTGACTACAACTTGAGCCTAGCTGTTTCTTTACTGCAGTCTCTTGGAACTCCTACCTTGCTCTGTTGCTTTCTGCAAAACCAGGAGAAGTGTCTGTGTGAGTGCCCGGCCCCAGAGCAGTCACCAAGTAGTGACAAGGTGTTTGCCAGCAACAAATCAGGGAACTGAGCAGATAAGGTGTCACATTTGCAAAGTATTTGCCAAATAGAGAAGGGGGAGAGGCAGAAATGGTAAAAAAATTACAAATCTTCGCTCTTTTTGTTAGCTTCCGGGTATGTCTAAAGTAATCAGAGGGAAACGAATTTTAGAGTTGACAGTTTTCCCTTTAAAATGCCCTGTGCATTAGTGCTGAATGTGAATACCATTATCTTTCTTTCTTTTTTTTTTTTTTTTTCCAAGAGAAATATCTATTAATAGATCTCTGTAACAACAATTGCTTACCGGTTTATGCTTTTGGCTTATCACGAAACTATTCAATAGGACTTGTGGTAAAAACTGTGAAGTTTATATAATTGCAACCACAGGCAATGCTTTGCTTCAGGGTCTGCTACACTATCAAACTCTGCAAGAGCAAAAAATAATGATGTAATTCCAATGACTTGTTCTAAGGGGTTGGGTGAGCTTATTTGACCCAACAAGACACTCACTTTGGCAAACAGAACAGCTTTGAATCAGAGCTCCTTCTGATTAATGCAGAGTTCTCACTGGTCTATATTGTAATTATCTTTTGATCTTAGTCATGTATTTTCAGTGGGATGTGATAATTACATCAAAATTAAATATTTTATCTCTTTTTTTCCATGTGTTATCTGCAGTTATATTTGTGCAAGTGTTCCAACGTAATATCATGGAAAATTACCACAGTGACAGAACAGCAAACATCCCGTATTATTACCTTGTGCCATGGGATTTCAAGTAAACTAGAACTCTTTACAGTTTAGGAGAGCTGCCAGTCCCCCTGAAATTGCCATTTTAATTGAATTGATCATAAACACTTTGCTCTGCCTGTAATACTGGACTGAGAAGATTAAATCTATTTAGCCATAGTTTGGGGAAAGGGTGACCTTTCATCCAGTTTTGTTATAACTGAAAGGTTACTAATTTTTCTGACTGGAGCTTGATGCAAGGAAATGTGATGTGAAATTGCATATTAGAAATTATTCTTTTATTTAAGCTTGTAAAGGTAGTAAAAGCCCCCACATTTATCTAGTTTTCTCACTTTTATAATTTTTATATTAATTTGAAATTAAAATATATTTTAAATGTATCACTTCAGAATTTTTTATTACGAGTATTGAGGAAAATACAAATGGCTGATACACGTGCACACAAAATCAACTTCCTTCTAAAGGAATAAAGTGCCATGTCTTAAAATAGCAAGTGTCTTCTGGCCTCAAAATTTCCAGAGCCAGTTGTTTTGTTTTTTTTTTTTTTCTGAATTCTTTTGTCTTAAAATTGCCAGCAGCCTAAACATTATGTAAGACATTTTTGTCCTGCCGGCGTGCCCATCTCCTTTTGCTGCGCTCTTTGCTGCCTGTGGTCTTCGTCAGCCCAAGCACATTTGAGAGCCAGAGATGTTCCCTTCAACCCAATTAACCCCAGCCCATTACAGCCACGTTTGGTGTCATACTTGCAACTTTTTATTCTTCTGTTATTCAAATAAGCAGTTTGATTTCGGGGTTTTCCTCATGTTGGTTCTCTCAGATAACAGTCATTATAGCAACTGGTTCCCAAATCTCTTCCCTTTTGAGCTTGACCTATTGCAGAAAGGTAAAGAAATTCTGTACTTTTTACCTACCATTTTAATAAGTTTAATCTAACAGTCTTTTGCTTGGGTGGAAAGGCAGTCATAGTTAAAATGCAGAATGTGATTCTGATATCTCTTTTCCCCATCCTTCTAAGTACAAACATACTTGAGGCTTAAGCAATTGTAAACAGGAAAAAAAAATAAAGCTTTGCTACCTCAAAAGCTTTCTTAGGGTAGTTCCTTTCACTGCAAACAGAAAATGCAGTGATCTGACAATTCCAGGCTAGTTTTCTCTTTGCTTCTTTAAATGGCAATCCTGTACTGTGTGACTAATTTTTTTTTTTTTCATTTAAAAACATTTATGATGGAAAATACAGCTCTTCAAAGATTTCTAGTATTGACAGAGGTGTTTAAGAGGAGCAAAGCATCCACAAAAATATCTGAGTTTTTCCAATTCAAGTACTGTGCTCCTCTTCTTTTTAAATTTTCTTTCTTGTGAAACATAACGCAAGTCAGCAATTCTTCACTGACATTGAAGCTTAGACTATAACTTGGACTGTATGGGCATCATAATTGAGATTATTTATGTGCTGCAGCGAGCTCTCTTCTCAGACTGGAGTTCAGACAAAGACTAAATACAGCCCTCCTTACTCAACAAAACATAGTGTAGAGATCTGAGGAAGAATGGAGAGTATCAGGCATGTCAATCCCATCACTCCCCAAATATTTCTTCAGCTCTGAAGAGTTCTGAAACCAACAAGAGGCTTCAGAACTGTGTGGTGACTTTATGCACACACCTGAGGGAAACTTTCCTTCTGGGAAACAATCCTTCTGGGTACAAAACTGTCAAAATGGATTTCCATCAAGGCATCAAGCCTGTGCAGGGCTAAGAGTTGGACAAATATCGTCAGTACCGTTAGCTTACTGATGATATTTGTGGGTCCCTTCCAACTCAGCTTATTCTGCGATTCTGTGAAGTAATTAAATATTATGTCTCAAATGAGCAGACTGTAGCAGAGAGGGTTAAGTGTGTCTTCCAAAAAGTTATACAATATCTGGAAAAAATTATTGGATGAGTTCCCTCTGATTGCTAATTGCATTCACTATTAAGACATCATTTTCTTTCCTTTCTCATTTGCTCTGTGCTTCAAGGTAAAAGATGGAACATGGGACTATGACAAATCCTCTTCTGGGATCTACGTAGTGGGGTTTGTCTTTGATCTTCCTTTTTTCCTACCCTTGGAGACCAAATGCATTTTTGCACATGGCAAAAGCACATGGCAAATGCACAGAATTGTGGGGCTCAGAAGTGCTGTGCTGATCAGAGAGAATTTCCCTGAAAGGTCTGTGTTCTGCATTACTGAAACATTAAAAAGTGTAGTTCAGGCTGTTTGGGGCTTGTGTAGCTCTGTGTCTTGTCCTGGAGGCTGAGTATGGTGTGGGTTGAAAGGTCAGATGGCCTTGAGTTTGGAAGTGACCTGCGCTGTTGAGTCATATGTTGAGTCACTGGGGGGGTTTCCCCCCTTTTTTCTGTATTTACTGCCATGAACTGGTGCCTAGTATGAGAGTTCCCAGTAATTTCTGAAAGCTGTGCTTTCCTGATATCTGTTCACAACGTCTGCTAGGGGGTTAAGGCTATAGTGGGCATATATTTCAAATAGATTTCTGTCAGAGAAGCCAGTCCTGTCAATCAAGAAGTTGATACTGGACATTGAGGACCCCAGCTTACAGATATGGGGTCTCCCTAAAGCAAAGTCTGTATCAGGCTGTGCTGGGTCAACAGCACAAAAAAGCAGTAGTGAGCTGTGTACAGTAGAGATAAGATGAAAATAGGGCTCTCCTGCAGTACCATTAGCTTCCTGAAACTGCTGCATGCTAGGTTCCTTGGAGCTGCTAAATTTACCATATTTTGTGCAAGGTGTGTTTGCTGTTTTGAGAGCTGTTGTGGAAGAGCCCAGAGGGATGGTGGTGGGTGAAATACAGAAATAGAGGGGGAAATGTTGGAGGTAACTAGAGATGGACATCTCCTATTCATGGTCATGGACAATACAGGTTTTCTTCCACTACAAAGTGACCTTAAGATGTACTAATTTTTTATCTTGGAGGCTTCTTATGTAATTGAGTGAACAAGGGTATATTTGGGAAAGACAGGGCTTTGCTTTCAGCTGCAAACTTGCCCCGTGGGATTTTTTTTCACTTCCCTGACACAGTGTTCTTCCACAACTAATTTTTTTTTATTATTTTTGACTAGGATAGAGGAAGGAAAAGACCTGAGGATTTTTTTTAGACTTTATGAAATGTATTTTAACTAAGCAATGAGATGTTGTATTCACTGAATCTTATGGGTGCTATCGTGATGAAAATAAAACCCAGAGTCTCATTTGTAGTAGGCACAAAATAGATGGTACTTTAACTTTTTCAGTTTGATTCTAAAAAAGCCCAATAATTGAATAGGCTATGTTGAACAGAAAGCAACTCCCAATGCCTCTTGTGACTGATTTAATTTTCGTTTTCCATCTTTTTCTCTCCACAAATTTCTTACTTTTTTCCCTTCTGTTACCTTCCTTTGAGGCTTGGAGTGGTAATGTTTTTCCAAGAGGAATGGACCTTATAATCATGAATATCACCTTTTGATACAGTTCAGATGGGCCCTCAAATGTAAAAGGTTTTTCTTTTGAGAGAGTGGAAGAAGTTGTTTAAAATAGCCTATATTTTGTCTAATAAAAGGGCATGCACACATGAGCTAACTTGCCTTTCCTTCCAAAAAAACCAGTTGGTATTAATACATCGAGAAACTTCTTAGGCCAAAGCCTCATAGGGATGCATTTGCTTTTCAATGCACATGTCACTTCCTGATCTATTTATTACTGAAAGTTTCAGAGGCAAAACTAATTAGCAGTTTGCCACAGTCCTCCTGACTCCTGGAGCTGTAGTAATGACTTGATTTTTGTAGAACTGAGCTTATTACATGCAATAGACAAGTCTGGACAAAACAACTTACTTGGTGCAGTTCCTGAAAACTTATTGCTATTATCAGCACCCTCTCTGCAGCTGCAGAGCTGGCAGATTTCAGGTCTTAAGAACAGGATGTAGAATTTAGTTTATACCTTATTGCGCGGGAAAAGGTCTTACGTTTTTCATCCATCTTCAGCAATTATCGTACTACCAAAAAGTATGATGGACATATTTCAGGTTAGAGAAAAATTAGTAATGAGAAGTTTGCACTTGAAGGACGGGTAGTGTTAAAATTTAATTTTCAGTCTGTCAGCTTAGTTCTGCAGAAGAGTGTTTAGCTCTTAATATGTTAAGAGAAATACCATTAGGATTTTTTTCTCTATAGTTTCACAGTAGTCTCATGCATGGGTTTTGTAGTGCTCTCTCTAGCTAAATAATGGAGATTTTCCTCCCTTCCAGTTTATATCAGGATCAGATATTTTTTTCCCTTGAGGTCAAAAAAAAAAAAAAGTATAATTTGCCCGGTACTTTTATTTTACAGAATTTTTTGCTGCCCCTGCAGCAAAGCTAGAAGTTCCACATCTGTGGAATTTAGTCCTCTTCCAACTCTCTTCACCCTTGGAGAGGTTTTCACCTCTTCAAAATATCATGTTTTTCTCGAGACATGAGGACTTTTGGATGTGTGAGCCATCAGTTACTACTTGCCTTGTCCTGCATATTGCAACACCCTGGAAGTATTGGAGACAGACTCTTTATCCGAGGTGTAGCAGCGATCAAACCTCTGAGCAGAAACCATAAAGGCAGTATGAAATTAAGAGCAGAAGACCAACAAGTTTCAGGGAAGAAGAAAATATTCTTCATCCACCTCCCCTCACTGAGGGTTCTCTGTTCAAATTCTTCCAACCACACAGCTTTCTAGGCAACCATCTAACTAATAGCATCAAACACCTCTGGGAATTGAATATCTTTGATGTTCAGATGGGAATGGAATCCTCTGTAGAAGCGATACATACAGAATAATTTATACAAGATGTTTTACTTTCCTGGTTTTGTGACTTTGACCTTGTTTTTCTAGGTATTCAGTCACAATTAAGAGCTTTCTTTTTCCAAGCTGTAAATGATTATTTGCAAAATACTGAAGCTGGGTAAATTGTGGGTAAATGTTTTCAAAAGGAAAGAAAAGACAAAAGTGTTACATGATAAGGATGATTTTGCTGTAAAGGTAAGAACTGTTTCTCACACATCTATTTGCAACTTATAGTAGAAAGGATCATTTAAAAAAAAAAAAGAAATTGAGGGGGGAAAACCTTGGGGGAAAATATTCTGATTAGTCATCTTAATATTAAATATAGGCTGTTTCAGACATTTTACAGCAGATATGCAGATCTCATTGTAATGACTATTACAAAATAGATCCACATTTGCTGAGGTTCTAACTCAATTTTCTGAATGGACAGGATGCTTAAATATGCCTCTTTCCAAATAATATTCACTTAGGCTTCTCTGAGGAGTCTCTGTTCTGCCTTTGGCCATGCTGAGCCCTGAAACTCTGATCCACAGCAGGAACTGGACGTTTATCTCAAAGAATTGCTCTTTAGTCTTTGAGACCATAAGGTATGTGCTGCATAGAAGTATTGCAAAATGTTTGTAGCCCCATGAAACATCCAGACACACTCAGTACATACAAATAAATGAAAAAAAAAAAGGCAAGAAAATAAAAATAATAAGCACTTTAACTTTGGCTAAATCTTTAGAGCCTAGATATAGGATGTTGTTAAGTGCTTATGTGAAGTTTTATTTTTTAAGGCTCTATGCAGTAATCTAGAACTACAATATGTTATTTTTTCAGTGGCTCAGTGAGAAATAACAATACACCATAGAAGTATGATGATAGCTGTGCATTATTCCTTCTTTCGTTGTATTAATTATATTCATCAGAAGTGGTTATCAGTGAGTCCAATGCCTGATATGATTAGCAGAATGGATTTAGAATAGCAAATGGATCTGTGGTTTACAAATTGAATCAATATAGGTATATCCTAAGAAAAACCAATCTGTTATGCCTCAGCTAATGCAAACTGTTGTGCACTTTGTGTTCATCACTTACCTGGAACACAGCATTTCATTTACACATCACTTTAGTGGTGCACAGGTGTGTTTCACCTAAAGCAGGACAACAGATGGTTGAGTTGTGTAGCTGTGGGGTTACAATATTCTCCATGGTAATACTTTGAACTTTTACTACTCTAGCACTTTTCTTAGTGCTAAATATAGTGACACTCCCATGCGATTTAGTCACTCAAAGATAATCCTCTGGTGCCTTTGTTTTATGCTACGCTGTGTCTCATAAGATCTGCTGATGATCCACAAGGGCAGAAGTCTGCTTGCAGATATCAGAATTGCTGGATATGTGCAGATGCCTCAGATTCTCCACAGCTCTTAAAATCACACTGGGTCACTATCTTCAGACAATTTGAGTCCTGTCCTAGAAGCATGCAGACACACATGCATATGGATGCTTGCTCTCACACCCTAGAGGTTGAGACCATACAGTTAATTTTGAAAAGTACAGATTAAATTATTTCATTATGATTTACTCTTTAATGTCTGGAAGTAATTAACTATTTTTATTAGAATTATTAATTATTAGAAATCACCATTACTCCATATAAGATTCAACGTTATTTTCTAGTTTATTAACCCTGGTGTGCTGCTCTTGTGCACGTGAGCTTTGCACTACAGCAGCTCCTGGGGAAGGATAAATGAAACCTTATAATCTCTTTCTGCTGTTACCTTAACAAGCCTGTCAGAAGCTCTTTGCAGAGTAAAATCTACTAGCACATGTCCTGACACCTTTTAGGGATTCTTATTTCAGCATCCTGTCCTGGGCATATGAACCTAATTTTCCAGTTCAACTACCTTAAGCTAAATTTTTTGAAGATGATGATAAAATATAGAGAAGGGATATCCTAAACTCAGTTAGGAGATTAGCTATCTTTCATGTTTTGTTTCTGTGACACTGCTATAATTCTCTAGGATTCTTTGGGTCCTGGCCTGTCAGAGTATTGCTGCTTTAATAGGCTTGAACTAAAAGCCTTTCCAGCACCCAAGTGTCAGTGTCCCAAATACTAATTTTGGTCTTTACAGTAGTAACCAGTCTTCCATTTTCACATCCTCCTGTGACATTTGTCACTCATTTTCTTACTGAATTTGTAACTCCAGTAGTGGCAATATTCCTCGCCATTATGATTCTAAAAAAAAAAAAAAAAAAAAAAAAGAAGATAGACCTACTTATCTTTGACTGTGATACCTGATTCTTGCAGAATCATTTGTATTTTCTGGCTCTCCTCTCTTCTGAGGGGTGCAGAGGTGAATTATGAGCTGTGTGAGACGTGCTCTGACAAGTGCTGCCGTCTTACAGGGCTGTGCTCCATTCGTATGAAGTGTTTTGGACAGAAGTCTTTGCAAATTGTTTATTTAATTTTAAAGCAGATATTATTGCATGTTTTATATGCACTTAGTGTTTGTAAGGCATCCCTGTAAACAGCTTTGGTAATACCAAATTTGCAGTGGGAAAGGACTCTGCTGTAGCACCTCTGTCCTAGAGACAGTGACTGATAAAAACCATCAGCTTCCACTGACATGTCTCCAGTGATGCTAAACCTTAGTGTTTGCTTTTCCATACCTCATGCTTTTACTTGTCTTGTCTTTTATGCTTGACAGGAATTTACATTAGCCACACATGCGTTCTTCATTTATTCTCCTCTTTCGTGGGAATGTTGTTCTATTTTTTCAGGGAGAACTCGACTACTGAACTTTTCAGTTTTGAAATAAAAAATAGATCACTAGGATGATCAGATGTATCTAACATAAAACTTTTTTGAAAAACGTGTGAAGGCTGACATGAACAAAACGTAATTATAAACTTTCCTGATTATAATTTGAAATCACTAAGTCATGTCTATCTAATCATGTTTCCGAGTAGTGCCAGAGTCAAAGCAAATCATCAAAGCTGTGGAGAGCAGATAGCAGTAGCAGTAAGTCTTGCTTACATTTTGGAAGCAGGCATTCCACACACTGAGTTGTATCTAACCCCCTCCAGCACGTGTCAAAAGTAATATTCATCACTCTTCCATAAAAGGCCTAAAGTGACTTAATCAGCCGAAGTTTCTCCCCGTTTTAACTGCCTGTTCCTATTTGAGGCAAGGAGAGCCTGTCTGTGGCTGCACAGAGGCGTTGTATGTCTTCGTTAAACAGATACTCAGCTTTCCTGTTCACTGCATCTCCTTTTACATCCTATCATCCTCTTGCTCCCTCCTGACTCTCAATAAATAAAATAAGCTCAGACCAGACAAAGCTGATAAGCTGCAGCCAGGCAGGGAGGGATGGAAGCTGCCTTTGGAGTCATGAACTGGGCTTCCCACTGATGTGACAGCACTGAAGACAGTCAGACAGAAGAGATCAAATACTGAGCTTTTGAGGCCTCCTGCTTCACAAATACACAAAAGTGCTGATATGTTACCTGCAAGTAAAAGACAAGTCAATAATAAAAAGATAAACTAAGTATGAAGGAGAGGAGGGATTGATGGACACTGCAGTAGCTCATCTTCCATGTATTTTTAATGCTGGTTTAAAGTGTGCATGGGAACTAAGGAATTGCAGGCATATGTGTGTTGTGTGCCCAGTAAAAGGAATGGCATAAATTATGCAGGACGTGTCATCCTGTTGCCAAATATTTAACACCATTCCTACACAAAAGAGACAGCTCAGGGGATCCTTATTTAAACATTAGTAATCAAATCCTTTTCTCATCACAGCAATCTCTTTTGCATAATTTGTGCCTGCCACATCTAGAACTTGCACAGAAACTAATTCACAAAGAGGTGGCCTGGTGCTAGTTGACAAAACTTAGTGCTTCAATGACAATTTGTGCTGTACCATAACTGTGTGAGTAAAAATAAGTCTGTCTGGATCCCCGCTTGCTGATTATAATTGTGGTCTACATCTGTACATTTTACAGTGACTTATGATTATTTCTTGTCCTGGGATTGAGAAAGAAAGTCTTTGCCTCAGAAAATTACCCATTCTGACTCAAAAAGAAAAATGTTGGAAATGCAAATATTTTCTACAAATTGAAAGTCACCCAGAGCTCCCCATATCTTTTCTGAAAGTAATGCTTTCAGCAGAAACTGGCTGATCTGCCTAATGGGTACAAATTGTTCCTGCCTGAAATGAATTTTATTTAAAATTCAGTATCTTTCAAAATTTATGGTTACTAGTCTGTAGGGGTTTCTTTGCTTCTGTAAAATGCACAAAGAGAAATAACTCAGTGCAGTGTGTCCTCATAAGAGTTATTCATTATTTTATGATGGAATCATAGAATAGTTTGGATTGGAAGGGACCTTAAAGACCATATGGTTCCAACACCCTGCTAGGAGCAGGGATACCTTCCATTAGACTGACTTGCTCCAAGCTCTTTTCAGCCTGACCTTGAACACTTCCAGGGTTGGTGTATCCACAGCTTCTCTAGGTAAACTGTTCCAGTGCCTCACCACCCCCACAGTGAAGAACTTCTTCTTCATATCCAATCTAAACCTGCCCTCTCTCAGTTAAAGTCAATACCCCTTGTCCCATCTCTCCACACTCTTGTAAAAAGTCCCTCTGCACCTCTTTTGCAGCCCCTTTAGGTAATGGAATGAGCCATAAGGTCTCCTCAGAGCCTTCTCTTTTCCAGGTACAAGACCCCCAGCTCTCCCAGCCTGTCTCCAGAGCAGAGGGGCTCCAGCTCTCTGAGCATCTTTGTGGCCTCCTCTGGACCTGCTCCAACAGGTCCATGTCCTTCCTATGTTGGGGATCCCAGAACTGGACTCCAGGTGAGCTCTCACAAGAGCAGAATAGAGAGGGAGAATCACCTTCCTCAACCTGCTGGTCACTTTTTTTTGGTGCAGCTCAGGACTTGTTTGGCTTTCTGGGCTGTGACAGCCCATTGCTGGGTCATGTTGAAGCTTCTTGTCAGTCAACATCCCCAACTACTCCTCAGAGCTCCTCTCTGCCATTCTCCACCCAGCCTGTATTTATACTTTTTAGTCCTTAGTTCTATCTTATCCTGGTCTCATTTTGATTTTCTAAGTGGTTGTACTGTGATGACCCCCCTGTGTTTTACCTGAGTGCATTTGGGTGCTGATAACTTAATAAGCATGGGAAAAGAAAAAAAAAGAATAAAGAACAGCAGTGAAAACCTTAGGCAGCCAGCAGCTTTGATAGAAGCAGATGAAGTTTCTGTGGGAATTACAAATGAGGAGATAGAGCAGAATTTGTAATAAAGATGCACAACGCAGTGCAAGTAACTGAACTTCCACCTACACATTTCAAACTTACATCCACAGTGCTTGAAATTCCATAATGTTAATGCTGACCTTTAGCATGCAGGAACATTAGGGGAAGGAAGTCTTGCTACATTGTGGGAGCACAGAACTTAAAAAAAAGAGTTTGAGATTATGATTAGGAACTAATTAGTCTCATCCATAAAGTCTATCTAGTGTGTGTTTGATATATTACTTATAGGATTGCATTCCAAAGTTAAACTACTACAAACTTTTAATGTGTTGTTATGCCATTTTGTTAAAATTGGGAATAGAAATAACTGAGATTACAATGGGAATGTATAAGTAAAGAGTGTAAAGAAGTTTTATGTGTCTTGCAGATTTTTAGAACTATAAGTTCTGGAGAGGAGATAAGTAGCCTACACAAAAAAAACAACTCAAGGTCTGAAAACATTACTGGAGGCAAAAAAGTAGCAAAATCTAGACTTTCATATCTGAATGTTTTAGTAGAGGGTTTCTAGTTATTCAAAAAGCACAGGCTCTGAGTGGACTTCATGTTGGTTGCTGATACATTATAGAGAATATATTGCTGTATATTTTACTGAGCATTGTCCAGTGTTTAGAGAATACTTACCATTAGATAAATTCAGAGCAATCTTTATCCAGGATATAGCCTTCTTGCTTCTGACTATTGTGCTTCAAGGATTACCTGAGACAATGACAGCTACAGCAAATTGATGGCTCTGTCTTTATTTTGAACAAATATTTTTTGTTCTTTTCAAGATTTTCGCCTTCTAATCACTAGTAACTCATTGGCATTTTAAAATTTAAAATTATTCCAATTTTCTTTTACATTTTTACTTTCAGGCCTCATGTCACTTTGCTTTCCTTCCCTGTCCTGTATCTCTGTCCTTGGCTAGATACCTTACTTGTTTTGTTTTCTTAAGGGCAGGTATATATATATAAAAAATGAAATGCTCTTTTTCAGCTTTGAAGAAATTGGCTTTGGATCAGTGACTGGACCTCTTCTTTCCCTTTCTGTCACTTCTCCCATCTTCTCCTTCCCACACCGTGTCTGACGTATTAACCCTTCTTGTCTGCTTTCTGCACCTCATTCTTCATGGCTGTTTTTCCTTGCTCTCATTATTTTCCATTCTTTGCTTGAGTCTTTCATTCTTTTCCTTTTCATTCTATTCATTTTGACAACTTGCCATAATTCCACACTTACTTAGTTCACTTTGTATTTGATAAAGAAGAATCAAGCCTGTTAAATCTCGTTTGCCAATACATTGCCTCTAATTTGCTGGAGAAGCAGTGACTGCTGCTGTTTTCCCCCCAGAACTGTCCTCTTTTATCCATCTCCTCTGCCATGCTTCCAGCCCTGCACGTTAAGGCTGGAGTTTGCACAAAAGCCTAGAGAATGAGGTGGAAGCTTGGCACCTTGAGGCCTTGACTCTTGGTACCTTGGGGATGAAGCACCAGATAACCAGTTTACTGAATTACCAGCTGTGTAAAAGTCTGAAAAACTGTGGTTTGAGGAGTAGCTTTTCCTACCATTAGACATTTAAGGTTTACTTGAGATTTATTCAAATTTTAGCTGTCAGGTACCATGTATGATGAAGTTGCATGGAAAGCAAGCCAGGCAACTGAGGGGAGCTCTCTGAGATCCAGCAGAATGGCTTAAAAACTAAGAAATATGCAACTTTTTTACAGGACTTTTTCTTGTCCTGCGTTCAGTTGAAAATCTGATCCAGTCAAATGGGATCATTTTGGATGTACATCTTGCAGTGACAATACAGCACAAGTGACTGCCCTCCACTGGCACTGACAAAATGTCAGCAGTGGCTGTCCTACAGTGGCAATGACAATATAGCACCAGTGGCTGTCCTTCAGTGGCAAAAGCAGAGACAAAGCTTCTGATGATTTGCACATTATCTCTTAATCTAACCTGAAGTATGCCCAGTGATCTCTGGAATACTTTATCATTCTTTCTGCAGGGACAGAAATTATTACAGGATGAAGCCTGAGCTCCAACTGTGCAATAGAATAGCTTTGGCTTACTGGTAATGAGAGTAGAATTAAGTCCATTCTATCTGGTGGGTGTGAAATTAACTCATTTCGTGTGACACTATTGCATTTTCTAGAGAGCATAAGAGAAGATCTTGTTGAGAGGGACTATGAAAACAGAAATGATCAATAGATGGTTTCTTGAAACAAATAAATTTGATTTCTATGTGAGAAATACCCAGCACATTACAATACCAATGAAGTACAACTTGTATTGGTCCTTGGCTTGAAACTAAACTGATAATGTCCTATTCACAGAGGTTTGAAGACTGAAGGTGAACGGAGAGTTGTCATTTTAATCACCACACATTTTACTTCAGCTCCTAGTTTTAATAGTGAACCTTTAGCTCTTTCAAGACTTCCTAGCATCTCTCCTTTCACTTTTGTTTAAATACTTGTGGAATTGGATAAAATAATTTCACCAGTTATATGTTGCTACTTAATTCACATGGCAAGTGAATCGTGGTAATATTGAACTCAACTGAAACAAACAAACAAAAAAGCAGATTGTAACAGGTCTCTACTTTTATAAAGAGATTTAGCCACACTAATATAAATATAAATGTAATGATGTTTCCTCTCCATTTTCCCTTCAAAATATTACTTTTTTCTATAACTGCAACCTGTTGCAGTGGCACAGATCATATAAAGAAAAAGCAGCATATTGTCTTTCCACCAGATTTGCTTGTTAAATCAGGAATAAGTGTTGTCAAATAGGAGAAAAATCTGTGCAGAACTCTTGACTAGTGTGTAAATTAACCTCTATATAAATAGAGTATTGAAGAAGCTCTGGAAATGAGCTGCTGATGCTGTCTGGGTTTCCTAAACACAAGGAGATATTACTATCAGAAGAGGAACAGATAAGACATTTATATTTGCAGAACTCTTGCATGGCCAAACAGTGCTTCCTTCAAATGGTACGAGACCTTTTTTCCTCTCTGTTATCAGCTCTCCATATGATAAAATCATGCAATTGGCTTTCAAAATCATTATATGTGTGCTTAAATCTCTGCTATTTTAATTTATCTTCTGACTTCTGCATTTTTCAGTTACAGTGAGGTCATTTTCCAGCTTTCCCTGTACTTTGCAAAATGTAAAAATACTTTTCTTCTAGTGGAAGTTGAGGTTCCCCACTATGAATCTACTCAGCAGACAAACCCTTAAAAAAAAAAAAAAAAAGAGAGAGAGATATTTTCTAGAAAGACTTCTTCCCTACCTTCCCTTTCTTCTCTCACTAGGTACTGCCATAATCAATAATGAGAAATAAGAATAACCTCAGGACTGAAGTGCATTGGTAATTTAAGGGGAGATTTGTGAGTGGCCCTCCTTCTGTTCTTATTTGTGATCTCTGGTCACATGCTCTGGACCTTCCACTGCCTGTGTTTTCAGTCCTGGTGGATGTCAGTTTTTTACCCACAGATGCTCATCTGTAATAGGAGACCACCAACAGCTCCCCTTACAATGGAAAGCATCAGGACCCAAACGACTTGCAAAATAGGAGGGAATGGGAAAATCATTCTCTTTTCTGAACAATGCAATATTTTTTCATAGGCAAATGCTGTGCTGTCCTCCCAAATGCTGTAGTAATTAAAAGCAAGACATTGCCAGCTGGTTTAATGGAGCAAGCTCAGATGTAAGCACAGGGAAATTATCTGCACTTGAAGAGAAGCTGCAAGTCCTTAGAGTAAGTAAGATTGGTCATCAACTTTCCACAGCAACTCTGTTGAAGAAAAAAAGGAAGTGTGCAAATGGATTGGTATCCATGTTTGGGTTTTTTTTGTTGTGTTCTGACATTCAGTCATGACTCAAACAATTTTCTGAAGAGGTATTTTTACCATTTGGACAAATAAGTGTCTATTCCTCAACCTGTCATACTTAGTTTTGAATTTATGTATTATTGCTGACTTGCCTAGGAGTATGAGCAGCAGAAGTATTAAATTCTACTTAATTATGTACATACATACATATTGCACATTTCACCCCAAACCTGGGCATCAGAAAAGGAAAGAATATCTGTTTATCACAGACAGCACTGAGGCAAAAGTGCCTGTTAAATAAAATGAGTCACTGATTTTAAAGAGTCTGCTGTGGCCCTGCCTTTCTTTGAACTTGGGTATTTTTTTGTCCTGGTTCTATTTCCTCATTACACAGATGGTCTCAGTTACTTTGGCTTTCTGAGTAGTGCTTAATGCAGTGAGATTTCTGAGACCTGTGGCCATAACTTGCACTCTGCAATCACTTTTTCACCAGAAACGCATCAGAAATCCGAAATATCATGCTGAATTTCTTTTGAGCAGATATTGCACATTTAGCTAATAACCCAATTATTTTGTATTTAGAGAACAACCCCAAAAACTCCAACCCACAAGGTCCTGCTAAATAGAAGGGCTGTGGGTGTTTGATGGCCTGTGTACTTCCATGTTAGCAAGATGCTCTACCAAGGACACATATAGGGAGGGACTCCTGGACGTTTTTGGGGCATGTTGCTAAGGAAATCTGTGCTTTTGATAAAATATGCTGGGAACAGCTGGCTTTCCAGAGCTTGTCATTTCACAGTCAGCACTACCAAAACAGAAGGAGAAGCCCTAAATAGATGTTTTAAAAATTTACATGTGTGTGTCAGGGACCCCTGGTGCCTGAAGGACCAACCACTTACATTTGTGAGAGGTTGTGCTCTTTTGGTGGCTGAGCCCATAACTCATATCCTCACTGCATGTGTGCAAAATCTGCTCTGAGTTTACAAAGAGTAAGAAGACATGTTGAATTTTGAGATAAAAATGCTTGTAGGATTTAGTCTGACCTTCCACTTAGCTCCAGATTAAATCATGGAATCATAGAATGGCCTGGATTGGAAGGAACCTTAAAGATCACCTTGTTCCAACTCCTCTGCCATGGGCAGGGACACCTCCCACTAGACCAGGTTGCTCAGAGCCCCATCCAACCTGGCCTTGAACACTTTCAGAGATGAGGCAGCCACAGGTTCTCTGGGTAACCTGTTCCTGTGCCTCTGCACCCTCACAGTTTGACTCAGATGTTTGGCCTCAGACTTAATTTGTTGAGAACATTTCCCTCTGCTCTTGTTTTCTCACAGTGAGAGTGCTGTTCACAGCGTGTGTGTAAATGTTGAAGCTCCAGTGAACTCCAGCACAGTTTTCTTTGTGAAGATTAGAAACATAAAGAATCTACTAAAAATTCTGTAAGGTCTCTGAAGACCATGAATAGGAGATGTGCAAAAATGGATGTTCTAAGGCAGAGTACCTTCAATCCCACAGCACCTCATAGCTTTTATCATCATATTGTTGCTTATACTTGACTTCCAAAGGCTTGGCTGGCATGTTTGGGGTTAAAATTCCTCCTCTAGAGTCACATAGGTAAGGTGCAAAAATGAGCCATGGCTAAGGTGTTTGCAGCAGTTGGATTCTCTCTCTAAAAACTATGATTTTTTAGAGGCAGCACAACTTCAAATCACAGCAAAGACCTTTTATTCTAGTACATCTGTGAACAGGATGTTAAATGTCTGACATGTTTATTAAAAAAACCTAACACAGCACATTCTCCATCTGCTGTGATTACTGTATAGGTAGGCAGTTGGGACTTTGAATGTAAAAATCTGTGGGCTTCTGTGCAGCCCATCCCTGCTGCTGCCAAAAGCTCTCAATAATATATCTTCACAGCGAAGCTTCTACTGTACTTCAAGGTGTTGTTGGTATTTCCCTCCTTCCTAATTAAAAGGAACCATTTGACATCTTGGCCTGAACCAGTTTGGTAAAGTTACTTGTGTCTATCAAATTTGCTGTGTGCTCTGGAATATAAGTTATATTGAAGATTCATAGCTTGAGAGCATATTTGTGCAGGAAAACTGTACCTGACTTTCAGTTTTAGGAGTGAATTTTAGCTGATGACAATTTTGGCCTCTGATTTAGCCAAGACTTTTTCTTTGGTGATCCTTTGAGACTAAACTTTCTTAATCTCTAGAAGTATTAAATTTCAGAATAAAAGTGCTCACTAGAAGTATTAATTGCCTTATCCTGCCCAGTGTTGGTTCCCCAGAATGTGGATGAGAGCTGAACTCCCTCACTTGCCCTGCCCAGTTACTGCTTTTGTCTGTCATACTCCATGTTTTCTCTTGGTTTTCTGTCTTCAGAATTTTATTATAAAGCACAACCCAGAATTGAAAATGTTCCATCTCAAGGGTATTTTCTATAGCTTAGGTTTTGTTTGCATTAAGTACTATGTTGTTACACTCTAACTATGCACTAAAACTGCTTGTTGAAGTAGCAAACTAACATTTCACAAACCCTTTGCAATTATCTTAACTCCCATTACATCCAACTGGTGTTATGCAATACCGAAGGTTCAAGTAGAAAACATCCAAAATTCTCAGGTTTCACGTAGCTACAGCAGAAGGAAAAGGCAAAAGCTGCAAGAAGATTAATGAGATTACTTATTTAGTAGTCCAGAACACAAAGAGTATTCCTCAGACTATCATCCATCATTTCTGTTGCCTCAGGCAAAGAGGACACTTCAAGCTTGCTTCTAATTTTACTGAGTATATTCGGTTTCCTGTGTAGCTTAAGATCATTACTTGTTTCATTAATTCATTGTGACTAAAAAGTAAAAATCATAAAAAATTCAAACTTTGTTTTCAGCTGCAGGGTTGCATCTCATAGCAGTTGAACTGTCACTCAAATAATTTTTCTGTGCTTTTTTGGTCTTGTTCATATACAGTTATGAAGAAAGTCAGTATTTTCTCCTAATTTGTATCTGCGACTTTTTCATTATCTTCAAATACTGTTACTTCTTCTTTGATTTTTCCTAGAGAAAAATGTTCTCCTATGATTTTTTTGATCAGTATTTATCTTCATTCTTTCTCTTTCCTGTAATTAAATTCTGTAAAAGGTGAAAATATTGACAGCAGAGTTAGGCTAAATTATAGTATCCCCATGCTGGTGTTCTGCAGCAGTTTTAACTTCATATTTCTCTTGGTTACACAACAGTAAATTAGATAGATGCTCTTTGTCACAACAAATTTTGCAGGTGAGATCCCAAGATAGTCACACAGTGGCGAGTACTTGCAGTCAGTGCGGTGGGAAAATGCATTGGGAGAATCCAGTGGAGAGCAGGGTGTGAATCAGACTTACAAGTTTTTCATTTCAAACCTACACCACAGCTCTGTTATAGCAGAGTAATAGAACCAAACAGTGAAATATTTACTCTGGGTTGTTTTTAGTTGTTGCTGTTGGGTTTTTGTACTCTTGCACAAAAGGAGTTCTGCATACAAACAGGCTCACAGCTTAATGATTTTCTCCCTTAACTGCTACAATACTAGCCTATTCAATACTTATTAAAATGCTACATCATACTCCAGAGCCCTTTATTAAAACAGAGTCTTAATTTTTCAGAGATTCTTATAAAGTTATCTATCTTCCCTCTGAAAATATTGAAGTAAGTAATTGACATTGCTCTAATCCAAGAACAATTATTATGTGCTCAAATGGAAAACCCATTGTATCTTTATAAGTAAACTAACATAAAGTATTGGTAGATTCTGCAAGTCAATTTGAGCTGAAAATTATATTGGTAAGGAGTCATGTTCAGAAATATGAAGCAATGAAACTGCAGTCCTATCTACTGAGCTCCCTAAATATTTACTTACTGTAATTCACAGAAAATTTTTGTTAGAAATTATGATGGAATGCTTTCAGTGCAATCTTCCAGTCTTAACATTAAAAGTAGACTCTTTGTCTCTTTGATGATTACAGAAAGTGGTCCATTTTGTCTGTGGAATTCTAATGCCTGTTTCTGTAAAAGTAGATGAAAATAGGGATGTGACAAAAATAAGCTGGTTGACACTATTAAAGAGGGAAAAGCTGGGTTGGGAAACCACCTTTTATATATTCAACCAAACCACTTACTGGTTTTAACATGGTTGTTCAGAATTTATTTCTCTCTGTATAATTTTTGAAGAAGTCCAGCTACTGCTCTGGATATCTTTTCATAACAGGAGTGATGCAATGAATTCTTAGTTGAATTAAAAGATCAGTTTGATAGATACTTATCTTCCTACAAACCTTCCTTTCTGCTCCTTCAGCCTGTGGAATGAAACATTTAATAGTAGCTGATATCATTGGATCCAATGAGAGGACTTAGACTGTATTTAAAATTCATTCAAACCTCACACAATTAAAAGCTCTCTAGAATATTTGTGAAATTGCTTTTGTGACATGTCTAAAATGATCTGGTGGATTAATAATAAATAATAATAATAATAAGGATTAGCATGTCGTAAACCAGTCTGGCTTCAGAAAGCACCCACTTCTAATCTGTGCATTCACAAATAATTTACATCTTTTGGACTTGGAAAATTCTTGTGTTATTGTGTATAAATTAGCATATATGTTTATACAGGCTTATGCAGTTATATAGAAGACTGTTGAATTTTTAAAGGCTGTTGCAGTTTGTGATTTATCCTCTCACTGTCTTATGGGGACATTCAGTGGAACTTGTGGACTCTTTCAAAATGGTCACCAATTGTACATGACAATGTAATTTTTCCATTGTGTTGTGTCTCCTCACATATGAGTCTCTATAACTGATTTGAAAACGAATTCTTGTCTCATTTCCTGGACAGTGCAGCTCAAGTACTGTAAAAGGGTGGTTAGAGACCAGAAAATGGGTGGGTGGCACAGCTGGCATCTGTCATGCTCTTGGTACACATTACTCTGTTCCACCCATTAGATGTACTCTTTTTTTAAAACTCCTCATGCCGACAGGAAAAAAGTAGCATTATATCACAAAAAGTTAATGCCTTAGGTGGAGGAGGATGCTTTTATAACTAAAATAATGTAGACACTGCATATGTGATATGTTATTAATAGTCTTCAGTACAATGTAACTTCTCCTTTAGCAATGACAGGTTTTTTCAGCTTTTCACTAGTTCTGTGTAACAATAATTCTGAGGCTAAACATGTGCAACTGAGATTATTTAAACTGATATATCAAGGTGAGACCAAAGTCTGGCCTGAAGTTAACTTATGTTACACACTATCTTCACGATGCTCTGGATGATCTTGTCTGGTTCTGATATTCTCTACACGAGTATCGTTATCACAGAATCACAGAATCATAGAAAGGCTTGAATTGGAGGGGACCTTGAAGGTAATCTAGTTCTAATCACCAGTCATGGGCAGGGATGCCACTCGCTGTATCATATTGCTCAGAGCCTTGTTCATCCTGTCCTTGAACACTTCCAGAGATTATCTGTTGTATCTACTATTCCTTGTCCTTCCAGCTTAATTGTTGCAACTTCCTCATGTGTTTTTATTTGTTTGGTTGTTTTTTTTTTTTTTCAAATTTGATGGATAGACAATTAGCAATTAGTGGAAATAGTTTAAAACTAGCCTTCAACTATTTCAGTAAGCATCTCTCCTATTCTGTTTAGATGAAAACCCCAAATAAAAATCCATGCATGGGGAGCATTAAGGTTGGTTTCCTATATTGCATTTACCAAATATGTGAGAAAGGCATATGAAAAAGCTTTCAGGTTTTGCTGTGCTGACAGCTGCTTGCAGAGGAGGTCAGAGCCTTTCAGCGATCTGCCACTCTCCAATAACTGTTCAAAGCGCAGCAAAGGCTGCCAGTTGAACATCCATTTAGCAGTAACTGTTAGTCTTCTCCTTGCTCCACTGAACTCAGTTAAAAAAAACATTCTTTAATGGAATAGGAGCAGGCTATGACCTCAATACCCAAATCAAAAATTGATCTTTTGGTGCATTTTTTGCAGTCTGTTGCTTTAGATGATATCTATATATATACCTTAATAAAATCTCTGAGTGTACAATTCAGACCTGACTGAAGAGCTGAATAAGAATTGGAACTCTGTGTACTATAAGATTCTGGTGGTTTGGAATACTTGTTTCTCCTATGTGTAGGCTTCCACAGCATATTCCTGTAGTGAGAAAATCCAAGTGCATTATTCCTTTGATGTGTCTGACCCTTTGCTCTGAGATGTGTCTATGCAGTAAGGCACAGGGTGAGACAGCCCATTGCAGTGTAGAAACATCAAGCAATCTCATTCTGTAATTCAGGCCAAGAAGTCCTGTGGTATTTATAGCAGATGTTAACCCCCTGGCCTCCTGGCCTCTCTTCACTGTGCAGTTGCATGAAACGGGTTGTGCTCTCTGGAACTCTTGATGCCAGCTGAGGGAGCTGACTGCTCAGACAAAGGGATGGGACAAAAGGAGCAGTATTCAGGCAGGCTGTGCTCTGTGTAGTGCAGATCCTCACTGTGTATGCAGTTGACTTAAATTTCCTAACTTCATTCAGATGTGGAAAGGCCTAAAGTCATACAAGGCATTTGAGCGAAAGCAACTCAAAGGATTAGTTATCAGAAGCCTTTGGGGCTGTCTTTGAATCCTTTGGCTTGGCTTTTGTGATTTGGCTTTTAAATCTTAATTGTGCAAGGGTGATAAATCCAGATAAATCCAGGTGATAATCCTAGTTTTAAAAGACCTGCTTTGACATCGCTTGCATGACAGCCTAATCCAAAATACAGCAGTAGTTCCTTGTAATCTTAATGGTAAATGTTGACTTTATCCAAGCAAACAATTACATGTCCTCATTTAGACTTAAAAGAATATTGCTACAAATGAAAAGCCAGTGAGCTTAAAGTTTTATATTCTGAGTATATAGAAATGGCTGCCTCTATTTTGCTGTGATTTCTGTATATGAAAACGACACTCAATCTCTTTTGTTGCCTCTAGTAAATGATGACTGATAGCCCTTACATGTATTATATGGCATTTCTCACTATTGTTACATAAATTGCCTCAACTTTTTTTGTGCAATCATTGATTTCTGACTGCTTCCTTGTTAAACACTGCTGAGGGCAATCTGTCAAGGACTTGCATGACAGTGATGGGACTTTACAGTGGTGAACTGACATAATTCTTCTAATATTCCACCAGCTAAATATCTGTCTGGTCTTTTTTATCGCAGCAAGATTGTTTCAGAGAACTAATTTTCAACTGAGTGTGAAACTTGTACAATTTAAGGAGGACTAAACTCAAAGCACAATCAAGTTCAATAATTGCCTGTTCTTTGCACTATTATCTGTCCTGAAGCTTTCCCTGGGAAAGGTAAAATCAAGCTATTTGGGTTCTTGGAGAGTGGGGGCAGTTAGCCCCCTTTAATTCCATTCCTTTAATGGAATTAGAATGTGAATATTCAGACCTAAATTTAAGGCCTATTTCTGGCTAAAAAAGGGACTAACATTTCTGCAGATGAGACTCAAATAGTACTTCTCAAGGTTTCAGAAGGTCTTCCCTGGAAATGTAATGAGTTTTATGCTATCCTGTTACCTCTGAACACGTACATCACATTGTTTGTGTGCTGGGTTCTGTTCTTGCAGTGACTGGGCTTTTTGGATGTCTGTAAAATATAGGCCAGAATTCTTCTGGTTTCAGTGCAGAAAACATTGAAATAATTCAATCTTCTTTAGAAACAGAAATCCTTCCACTGCAGGAATTGCTGTCATCTTGATATTAGTTTTCTTAGAAAGCAAAAGAAAAGCTTTAAAATATTTAAAAGACAGAGGAATAAAAATCCTTGGTAATATAAGAATAAAATTTCACTGGGAGGAAAACTGTTACTTAAAGGTATCATGTCTACTTTGAATTAGCATTTTGAAACAGTGGATTTAATTTCAAACTTCTTACTGAAAAATTTTATCATCTACATTGTGGTTCACAGATTTTTTTTTTTTTATGCAGAAGATTTTCACACAAAGCATTTCAAGTTGCTTTACTGAATACTGAAAAGCAACAGGATATGAGCCCTGGTTCCATTTAGGCAGAGAGCCTGGGGTGTCTGAATGTGTATAATTTTAGACATATAAATAGATACATGCAGGTAGGCACTGAGGTAGAGCCTTCCTTCATCTCCCAGTGTGAAGGACATATGACTTTGGAACTTCGTTCCACAAATATGCCCTCACTTAAAAGAAACTAATTTGAGCCCTTTCCCTTAAATGAAATACTAATGAGCAAGTCTGAAGCCCATGTAATTCATCATTCACACACAAGCCAGACTGTACCTAAGAAAAGAGAGAATAATTAAAATAGCTTATTACAGTAACTTTATAACTTGATGTATTAATAGATTGTTTTGTAAAGGGAAGAATATGAAATTTTATAATTCTCTGACAAATTATATCTGCAGCAAAGAGTTTAATGAAGGCAGACAGTAACAAAAATGTTCCACATTTTTATGACAGCATTTATATCAGGGTTATGTTTTTTCCTTTGACTTCTAACCCAAACAGTTTCTGCTTTATTCCAGTGACAGTTTATGAGAATTATCTTTTGTAACAGAAGCACAAGGCTACCCATAGATCATTGATTTTGTTTCAAAATTATTAACAGACTCCTTGTTCCCTGCTTTTCCTCTGCACAATGCTACAAAAAAAAGAAAATTTGAAATATTACTTGTGTTTAATTTTTTTTTGTGACTGAAGGGAAACCAGGCAACAAATTCACATTTAAAAGTGGTATCACAAACAGAGAAGCAATAATTATTTTTCATGACTTCTTGACCTATTTAATCAAGTCCCTATTGCTGGAGAAAAGATCTCATTTTTGACTTACACTTTTCTTTATTTATCTCTTATGTCTTTATCTGGTGATTAATGTTAAATATGCAGCTTATTCCTCCTTAGAGAAATGTAATATTGATTTTATTCACAGGATAATTTAATTTCCATCAGTATTTTAACTTCAATAGAATCAGAATTTTTCCTGAGGAATAGAAAGAAATGCTACTTAAAGGAAATTAAGTTTTGCTCTTGATGAATTGAGAAGTACCACACATTAATTCATGGCAGAATTAACTGAAATATCATAATTACTATGGATCAGAATTAAAATTCATGCCAGAATTTAGAATAAGCTATGGTAATTAATGTATTACAACTATATGTCTTTTAAAAATTGTGGCAAAATGCTTCAGCTAATCTTAAAATGTAAGAAACAGGTTATAGAGAAATAGTGTGTCAAGTCATTTGGTTACTTTTTAATAAAAAACTTCACCTCCATTTTTTTTTTATTTTCTAAACTTCAGCAGTAGTTATTCCATTTAGAAGATGACTTTTTGCATGGATTCTTGTAGATATTTAATTAAGAGGTTGCTACAAGGATAGGAGAGCATAACACAGGTGGGGTAATGGACAGTGTTAAATGTTGGCATTGGTGATGCAGCTTTCACAGGCAATGAGATGATGGTCAATGCAGCCTAATAAATTTTGACCATGTGGTGGTAATAGAATTGGAGTTCCCTGCCACAGAAGAGGAGGAACATGGTGTGAGAAACTTGCATTGCTGGAGCACATCTCTGGAATTATAGTTCTGCTTAAGTAAGTAATTTTTACAGGCGCAGTTCATATAGCTTTTATTTCTTCTCTTTTTTAGCACAAAAAAGATTTATTCTACCCCAGTGGTCTTATCCTGGAAGGAATATCCCTACTGGTCAAATTTATCTAAATTTTAAATGCCCAGGTTGGAATCTCTACATATTTTTTATAAGAACCATCAAAAAATGGTGGATAGAAAATTATGGCTGGATAGAAAATTATAAACAATGCACACAAAACTGGTGTCCTGCTGCCAGGTAACTCATCATGCTGTCTCAGTCTGTGGAGCCACACAGTTTTGAAAGAGGTAAAAACTCAGGGGAAATCTGAATTGGAAAAGTTAAATAATTTTGTAAAAGGAAAAACCTGCTTGTTTTGTAAAAACTTTTCAAAATCTCTGGTCATGTATTGGGCAAATTGAGTAACTTTCTACAAGACAGAGGGAAGGGAACCAATTTTTACTTTTATACTTGAAAGATTCTGTGCCTGTAGATTAAAATGTGATTGATTTCTTTAATATTTCATTTGCCAGGACATTTGACAGACATGCCCAGATTCACCTGTCTCCTTGAACGTCTTATTGCATGAGCACTTATCAGCAATTGCCCTCAGTAAAATGTATTAGGTATGCCTGTTAATATTCTGACAGTTAATAAGTTCTCGGTTGATTCAGGGACTAGAAGTGTTTGTTCGTGTTTGAAGATTAATAATAGTTTAAGTCTGTCATCTAAAAAAAAAAAAAAAAGGAATCCTCCTCTCCTCAGTTTATTCCAGCCTGCAAACATAATTCACTCTTTGGCATGTGATAGTTTTGAAGTTTTACTTTAAAGCGTGATTGCGAAGAGTGTTTAGACGAGTGACTCCAGGCTTTGGAAAGTGCTGCCAAGGTTTAATAACTGAATCAATTTAACCTAAATTTGGCAACTGGTTGTGATTCAGATTGTGGCTGCACACGCTGCTGCAGTGCAGTGTTTGGAGAGGCAAGAGCTCTGCATGTCGGACACTGTTCCATCCTGTGTGTGATTCCTGGGATGGTTTACACACACATGCTTGCCTGTGGCACAAGGCTGGAGGTCTGTGATGCTGTTGTAATTCATTACTGCTTGTTAAAGGAGACTCATGACCTGTGAACATTAGTATTAAAGGCTACCTGGAAAATTAGGGGTAATTTATCTTGAGCAAGAGGGGCTTGCCTCTATTCCAGGAGTTGTTATGTGAAGAAAAGCTATTGCTAGATTTTTATTTATCTCTTGACAAAAAATACAGGATTTTGTACAACTCTGTGTTTTCAGCTAAAGTTGTGAAGAAGAGAGCTGGGGAAGAGTGGTCTTTTAAAGTAGAGACAGTTTCTAGCCTATTAGCAGCAGTCCTATAGAAGTTTAGGCCTTTCTACTGCTGACAGTTGTTTGTACCAAACAGCTTCTATCATCCTACTTATGTCAGGGAATATCAGTATAGAGCTTTCAAAAGTTTTACCTGCCTACGCATGTATTTAATTAATCTTTCAACTTCATGTAGGCACTCTGCAAACATACAGATAAATAGAAAAGAAGTAACAGCCTGACCAGACCCAACATCTGTGTCCATGACCTGCTTGCCACAGAGGATCAGCACTGTCTGAGCTGAGGTGGAGATCTCCTCCCTGTTTAAAGGTGGCTTCACACTCTACACTCCACAGGTCTTTCCAGGACTGCACTGAACCTGTTGGGTACAAATTTGTCATTCTAAAAATGGTAGCATAAAAGAGAGGATCTGAGACAAGCTTGCTTTGAAACAGCAACTTTCTGGTCTTTCCTCTCTCTCAGTTTTTGTTGGTGCCCTTTTCTTTATTTACTTCTAGGGGAATAAAATATAGGTCTGGTGGTATCCAAAATTATATCAGTTGCTTAATTGTTATGTCACACTGTGCATGATGCAGCTTACTGGAATTAAATTTACCACCAATAAACTTTCAAATAGATTGGGTTCTTCAGGTGAGCTTCAGTCCTGAAGGAATTATTTTGGGTGTATATACTTAGCAAAAGCAGTCACTGAACTTAAACTGTGGGAGAAAAAGGATATGAGTAAGGGCTCCTGAATTGTGCTGCAACACAAATGATAGCAGTGGCCTTTTGTGAGTCATAACAAAATGAGTTATGACTTCAGGAACTGAATAAGAGCTGTGGCTCAATCCCAGAGGGTTAAGTTTTCCCATTGCTGCATATCCTCACATCAAGCCATCTTTAATCTTTTGGTAGAACCTGACAGAAGAGTAAATTGTGCAATTCCATCGTTTCAGAATGAAAGGTGCTTAATGATATCTTGACCTGTGATCTCTGGGATCGAAGAAAAATAGGTTAATTATTAATTTATATGCATTTTTTTTTCCTTGAGAAGTGACAAAAAAGCCCTCTTTAAGTAGGTTGAATTGTTTCTTTTGGTCATACAGCCAGTGTTAAATGAAGGAAATAATTTGACCAACTGGTTTTCAATTCCTGATGGAAAGTAAATGTGGATTGCTTTTGACTTCAAGAAGGAAAGTGTAGCATTCAAATACTTACTTAGCTTCTTTGATTTGGGTCTTTTTCATGCAAGATTGAATAAATATTACATTTATTTTTATATTTAACATAGAACTTTATATTTGACTATTTTTATTTGCAACTTTACAATTGTATTTTGCAGCTTTATTTTTCTACTCACAGTCTGAAAGAGAATCAGACATAATGTAGCTTTCAAACAGGTAAAGCAAGCCTGCTTACAGATTTCTATTGAGAGGTTATAAAAGTCTATCAAAGCACAAACTTTGCATCATTTTACAAATATTTCATTGTATTCTCTCCCTGTAAACGAAGCAAGCAAAACAAAATAAAAGTAGTCATCAAAGTGAAATGTATGTTAATATGAGTCATAACTGTCAGACAAGCAGTTCTTTCCTCTTGATGATTGAAATAATTGACTTTCCTAAAATGAACATTCACAGATAAGTGGTGGTTACTACTGGCTGTTCAGTTTAATTAAGATCCAAAAGCAGGACATGAAGAGATAAAGTGATCTGGGTTTCATAGGTGTTCATCCCTCCCTCACCTCATCATTAGCACAAGATATCAGAGAACCAGGGCAATACCTAACACATGTTTTTTCATCTAAGGTTTGTGTTCTGAAATTTTGAGCAGCTCCTTTTTCCAAGGCCAGAGCTCCAATCAATATAGTGAGCTCAGACCAAAACTGAAACCTCTGCCTGTTACCTGTTGCAGATCTATCTAATATGTGATTTTCATATGCTTTGATTCCTTTCTCAGAGCCAGGTTTCACCTGTGATGATGTTTATCTCCTATTTAATTGAAAAATATGTTGAGGGCAGGAAAATGTAGCCTAGGAGTTAACAGTCATTTCCTGAGGTCACCACTGTGTCCCAGTGGGAAGAGGTGCATCTTCCAGAGCCCAGGGCCGTTTAGGTTGGAGTTTTGGCACCCAGAGTTATCTAAGCTGAACAGATCAAAGGGTAGAAACTGAGCAGAGAGGTTCTGCTGTTGGGCAACTGATGGATGGCTTCGTTCTCCTAGAAAAAAAAGCAGCCCTTCAGAGAGCACGGCAGGGAAGTCATTCCAGTGCAGTGTGAAAATCCGACAGCATTCCGGAATGAATGGCCCTTTTACAGTCGGGGGATCTAAAATAAAACCTACAGCTGTGCAGCCAGGAACTCCACTGTATAGCAGCAAGAAACACAGGACAATCCAGGGCACTGTTCCACACCAGGCTCAGTTCTGTCTGACTGTGGACACTCACACATGTATCTCTCCTCCAAAAAATTACTTTCCCATCAGATCAGTGAGTCATATTCCAGCAACACACTGAATGACTAAATCTAATATGAGGAAAGAGTGAGGAACACGTTAGTACAGTTAAGAGGGGAAAGGAGACAGAATTAAACCATCACTTTTGGCACCAAACTGTGAGTTTGATGAAATTAAGCACAACATGAAATAGAGCCTCCAGAGAGCTTGGGTGAATTTTGGAGGTATTTTTGGAAAAAAGTAATTTGAAGCCTCTTGCTATGAGGAGTAAGCAGTACAGTGTGGTCTTGAGGCATTTTTAGCAAAAGGAGAAACATTTTGTGATTTTTTTGGTGAAGAATTAAGTCTCTGGAAAAATAAGAATTTACCTGTATCAGGCTAGGAATTTTATTTTTCCAGGGGGATTTTTACAAACACCTGACCTATTCAAGCAGTTTAGCTCTTATTTTCTATCAGTTTAAGCTGACCCTGGCATACACCTGCAGCAGCTGTTTCTGAATTTTGTCACACTGAGTTTACTAATGGTGAATGTTAACTCATTTCGATTGTAAATAGGCTGAAACACCAGCCAATACAATATTTAACATCCCGTCTGCAGTCCTTTTCTTCATCTTCCTCACTCATTGCTTTTTTCTGCAATTCTTGCTCTCTGAAAGACCTTCACTGTTTAATTTTTTGCCATTTTTTTTTTTCATGGCACTGTAGGGTAGCAAAGTTCTTTATAACTCAGGCCTTCTTCCTGCAGAGGGACAGTGAGATCCATTCGAGGCTCCCATCCATCTGGTGTCGCACAGGCAGCAGCTGACACTGGGGCAGGTTTGTAAGTAGAGCACTGAGAGCAATTAGCATTTGAATTAAAGCTACCTGTGGATAACAACAGGTGATTACCCTATTTAACAGCTGTTAAGTGGTGTTATTTGCCAGCCATAGACCACAGACTGAGTGAATTGTATGCATACAAATGGGAGTTACAGTGCATACAAACGAAGGACGTTAATTAAATAATATTTTTTAAATTGTAACTATGAAATCTTTAGACGTCGGCTCGAAACAAGTAACCGGTAGCAAAAGAAGCAAAAGAAAGGCTTTTAAAAGTGTTTTAGAATGCTGGACAACAACTTCTTAACGAGGAAAAACCTCTGTTTGGGCAGTTAGTGTTTTGCTCTAGAAGCAGAAAAGCAAAACTTGCTATTGCACAGATTCAGCTTCTGGCAAAACGAGAAATAAATAGTGAGAAATTAAAGCACATAAGATTATTTTCTCCTTCTGTTTTATCTGCATTTCAAACAAGGCTTGATCAACCTCAGTACTCTTTGGAAAGTACAACACTGTTCCCTCTGTACATGCCTACTTGCCTCCGTGCATATATGGGAGAAGCTGCTCCACTAACTCACTCCCTTCTGTGCTGGGGGAGGATGGATGTCTTTTTTGAACATTTGTGTAGCATATGGTTGTGCAACATCCTCTTAAATCCACGTGGGGTCTGTACCACGGTTCTGCTTCGTGTGTTCCTGCAGAATATCTGACTGAGTCTGGCTGCACCTCCTCAGTAGATATTCTCATTGGCTCTGAAGTTCTTTCTGTGAACCCCTTCTCCAAGGACGTGGATTTTCAATGACCTTGTTTTAAGACCTCCCAAGGCATAGGAAGAGAATCTGTCTACCAAGAAAGGCTGATTAAATTTCTGCTTTAAGTGTTTGCTTGCACTCCACAGACAGAATTATTTTATTGGTGATGATTGGTCTCACGGCTACTCCAGCACTGACTGAGTTTTGTGTAAGTGCAACTGTCGCAAATTACAAGATGAACTTAACTTCTTCCCTGTGGCATAATTATCCACTCAGTTAAAAAGCTCCTGTGGTTTGTGCATGTGTAGATTTTCATTGTATTGGTATGAATAGAGATGTCCAATTCGTATTTATACCAATGTAGGCATTCAGTGCTCCCCTCCAGAGTGGTGGAATGTAGGATAAACAATACTACAGCTTAGGAGGGATCCCTGTTTTTTATTAAAGAAACCTGTCCAATTAAAGCATTTACTGTACTAGGCAACTGAACTGAAATTAAATACCTGTTAACCATCTGATGGTGGTCAATTGTATGCTACATCCAACCAGAAAATTATCATATGGACAACCTTATTTAACTGGAATTTGACGTGGGTCAGAACAGAATCTGTCTGCTATTAAGAGGCTGGTAATGACTTTCAGATGTTTAGATTAAAGCACCACTTCCCTCAGTCATAGTTACCCTGCAGAAGGCTTGGACTCTTTAAAAATAAGCCCCATGGAATCAAAGCAGTTATTTGAATAATGTTCGATAAGGGTTGGCTATACAAACACCTTCAAGTATGTCTTTTCCATAGGGTTATCCAGGGATTGTTATCTCAGAGATGGTGGTGCTCATCCTTTCTTCCCCCCACTGCAGGCCAGAAACAAACTCCATATTTGAGAGCAGGCTCTGTTTATACATAAAATATACATTGCTTATCTTTTTTTTTTTTTTAATTATTCTTTTGGTGTTAAGCAGCAAATGGTGTATTTTTTGTAGATTTCTTCCTGTCATAAGAATCTTGAAAAGTTGCAAAAATTTGCTGCCAACCAACCAGTACTTCCTAAAGCCACCAAATCCTAAAATAGTGCCAAATACCACACTGGTACAGGTCACAATTCAGAATGTCCTGAGACTTTGTATTCACCAAGCTTTTGGCTTGCTTTATTTTACAGCTGCAGGATACTTACCTCTGTGTGCAGCATCCTTGCTATGAGCACATGGGCATCTTGGCTTGTTTCAAGATTTAGTGTGATAAACACCACATCTTTTTTTCCTTTTCTATCTTATAATGGGTGATGGGTATCTTGGATGAGCAGGAGGTCTCCTGGTGTAGGAAGAGCAGTGATATAAGGAAAAGAGGTGGGTATTGAGCACAGACAGGCCAAGGGAGAACAAGGGAAAGTGCAAGGTGTGTTGGGCCCACACTTGAAAAAGAAAAGCCCTGGGAAAGCACTGCTAAAGCCCCAGGCAAGCATTGCTAAAGCAGCTCTTCATGGAGAGCACAAGGCACTTGGCAGTGCCTCCCTACAGCACAGTGAGATCAATTCAATTCATCTTCCCTTTCTGATGTCTTCTTCCTGCTAATCTATATCTAAGATGATTATTTCACACAATGCAATTCCAAATGTGTCTATTCAAAGATAACAAGATAAAGTAAAAATATATCTGGAGACAGCTCTGGAATTTTAGTTTTTAAATTAAAAAGGAATAGTTAAAAGTGCAGAGAGGATAACAGTGTGTTCTTGAGCAGTGGCAGGCTTCAATATCTGTTGAATCAGTGTCTGAAGTGAGAATGTTGTGGTTTGGTGCAGATGGAAAGTTGTTGTCTATACAGGACAAAAAGACATTTGTCTCTAAAAACTCATGAGACAAAGGAACCCTCAAATTTACTTTGTTGTATAGAAAAATTATGTTAAATATTCTTTAGGAGTACAGTAGGTCAACACCATGACTGATCAAAACTCTTGAAAAGATGGTCATTTATGTCAGCCACACATCCACATAACCTGCAAACGTGCCAGACTGATTCATAAACTTAGTTGTTACATAATTATGACACTAAGCTGCAAAGAAAATTATGTTATGTTGTAAAGATTTTGATTTGTTCTCTGTTTTTTTGTGTTTGGCACATCTATCAAGAGCAAAATACAGGAAATGCAAATGCATATTAACTAACAAATTACTAATATATGAAAGAAATATGGCAACTGCAGTTCCTTATTAGAGCCACAAATCTTTTTTTTTATTATTATTATTGTGTCTCAAAAGCATAATAAATAAAGGATGAAAGAAACTTCATCCAATTAAGGTACTACATTGTAATTCTAGCACTATTGATAGAATAGCTGTTTAACAACATTGTAATGAATGTTCAGTTGTCACAGCTTTGGAAGGTGTCACACAGTGGTTTAATACATTATTTCTTTTTCGGCATTTCTTTAGACAGTGCTTAATATCAGTCATGTTTTTATTTGGTTGTTTCTATTCTTTTAAAGAAAAAAAAGAATGCTACAACATAGGTTTTCATTATTTAAAATTTACCACCCCAATCAGTTTGAAAAAAGTGAGAAAAATAAACCTTATTAAGCCACTGCTTTTTTTCACAATCCTAATAATAAATAATTCTTGCAATAAATAAACAAAACTTTATTAGTAAATAATACAGGAAATGCATCAGGCTGTGGAGGATTAAGTGTTCCTTTCAGAATAGAGACACATTCTTCAATGTCCAGATGCCCAGGGGTAATGTTTAATTAACCCACTGAGTTATAAATTCATGCAGACTTTTCTTCATCATTATAATATGCATAGTAGAAAATGCTTCAGAAATTATCCTCTCTCAGACACCAGCTAATATTAATTTGCCAGTCATTTAATCAGAAAATCCTTGCAAATAGAGATGGTTAAAGGGCTCAGGTGATCCTTGGAAACTTTTAAGTTCATTTGCTGCTGCTCTGTGTTATCAGAGACTTCTCAAGCAAATCATCATCTCATCCAGACTTAGAGATTGGTTCTAGACAGCCATTAGAGCTCAGCTCACATCTCTACTACAAGTCCTTCCTTCCCCTTCTTTTCTCATGCTGCGTGTGGAGCCCCACACTGCTGTGCTCCAGTGTCCCCATCAGTGAGATGTTTGCTAGGGATACTCATACCAGACATGGCCATCAGGGCAGATCTATGCCGAAAGAGCACAGCTTGGGGACATAAACCAACTATAACACAGACGTGGCTTGGCCATTCTGTGTATTTCTGATGTGCAGGTCTACACCGAAGTCATTGCTATCGTTCACAATTATCCTTTGGACAGTGTGAGCTAGTCATGTTCATATGATATGTTACTGTTGACTCTTATTAAAGCAGGTTTAAATGGGAATGGGGTAGAGAGAAAGAGAGGATCTCTCTCATGTCCAGCTGTTTATTTCCTGAACTACTCAGAGTCCACTTTAAATAAAATCTAATCCAAACTGGGCAAAGTGCATTTAGCGTTCTCTTTTGAAACCTTCCTGAATTCTTAAACTATCAGCTCTTGTGGTTCATTGACTACCTGAATTAAATATTTTCAACTGATTTGGCACATCTTCAAAGTAACAGATGGTTCCATCTTTACTGCAAAAACAATAGCTACAGCAACAACAAAATAATCCGTGATTCTGCCTGGAACCTCTTTAAATATAAGGGAGAGCTCATTGACCATCTTAAATTCCTGATAATTACCTCAAGGAAGAAATACATATTTCCCAAGAAATTCACATTACAATTTTCTAAGCAAAGTATCACATCCATGGAGCAGTTGTCTGAGACTGAGGGAGACTGAACTGTTACAGATGAGTTTCTAACAGGACCTCCCCTGCAATACAGCAGCTGTAAGGAGAGAGATTATGAAAATGTGATACTGAGAAACTTCTTCACCAAAGATAAAAATAAGCTAATATATGTTACAAAGAAAAGCACATAAAAAGCAAATGGGAATTAAGCTCAGAGAAGCACAAATTATGTGATTAGGAAAATGCAGCAAAAGCAGGAGATGTTTCAAATAGCCAGAAATTGTCCAGATGACTACCCGGTTTCTTTTAAAGAATGTTTTTAATGGCCATGGTCTAGAAGTATTTCTTATAAAACAGTACACACTGTCTTTTTGGAAAGGGATTCTCCTGAATTTGCCTTTTAGTTACTAATATTTCAGAATAAGGAAAGCAATATCATTGACAAAGTAATTTTCTTCTATTATTGAGAAAGAAATAATCAGATATACCAGATTAACATTAGGGATAAAGCAAGAAATAGTGTTCTTTGTATTGGATACATACTGATTTGCAAGTTTTAGGGGTAATATAAAAAAATGAAAGTGACATTCATTAAAAAGAAAACCTTACCCTGTACAGACTAGCTGTCAAATATTAATAGGAAACCTGAGTTTTTCTGCACATTTCTATTTTTAAGTGCCAAGTAAATTCTCCAGAATACTAGTGTATATTAGAGAAAAGATACTCTTTTGCATACAAGACCTATACCAGTGTCAGTTTTCTGTCTTTTATGCAAAACTCTAATTATTGGGAGTGTGCTACAGAAAAAAATATTTGAGGAGCTGCTTTAGCTGAGGCAGAGCTTAAACATTTAGCTGCTGTGCCTTTGGCTTTTCAGCTGCTCTCAGCCCGTGCTGTCCCTTCTGTCCAGATGGTGAATAGGATAAGGAGAGGATCCTGCTTAAAATCAGTGTGCTGAGGACTTCATCTTCTGATCATTTTTTCAGCTAGATTTGATTCCTGATCCGATTCATTGCATGGATCTGATGATGAGACTGCAGAGTGTAGAGGGAATAACTCCTAATGAGCACGGAGTCTGTAATTTAGCTCTGCTACACAGTAAATGCACGTCAGGCTATGGCTGGCATGAACAAATGTGTTTCTCTGCTCCTGAGCCGGGGAGAGACAGGCTCCATGAAGGAAATCTCTGCTGGAGACCAATAGATGTGCATTTGCCTTGACGGGAGGGCTTTGGAGAAGTGGTCTGGATGTCGAGGGTGGTGCTCTGAGGTAGATTAGTTCTACAAGCAGGCTGGCAGGTCAGGCAATTCCTGCAACCTGGAAATAAATGTGGTCTATTCCCTCAGTAAGGTACAGCTGGTATTTAACTGAGGGGTTCAAGAGCCCTGAACATCTGTCAGAGAGGGTGAACAGTTGGAACCCAGCTGTGGCCACAGTTGCTCTTACACTTCATGGATTATACTAAATCCTACAATATTCCCTATGAAAAGCACACTGCTTATAGGTTAACGAATTTCCCTCAGTCTGTAGCCTCGGTACCTGCTCAGGGAGGGTTTCATTTTATCTTTGCACAGAAGCAATAACAAGGAGACATGGAAGCAACCTTAGGTTCTAAATAATTGTATTTGCTAAGCACAAGGAGCTTGCTGCACTCTCACCAGTGATCTGACTGATTTCTGGAAGCTGCTTTACCCTGATGCACTGAGATCAACGTTGGAGTGCTCACAGGATACTTTCAGGGGTTTTTCCTTTTCCTGTGTGATAAAAATGATGGTAAGAATTAGCAATCAGCAAACAGCCGATGGCATGTCTGCAGAGACAGGTAGTTTTTTGAAATACTTTGTGTGGTGAACAGAACAATTTTATTTTGCATAAGTTCTACTTAAATATTCCTTACATTCAAACATTCCTGGGGGAGAAAAAACTGTTATATAAGAAAAAGGTTCAGGCTGTTCTTAGTGAGATCAATACAGCTCATCTGTTTACATGATTCTAAGGAGGATAAGTTGGGTAAACTCTGGGAAAAGTTCTCTCAGTGAATATTAAATGATAGAACTTCTTTTTTGTAATTAGTCATATACAATTGCTATGTCATGAGGCCTACATTTAAACTTACTTTAAGAAACTGTTTTTCTATGGATTACTGAAGAAACACCAAAGATATCACTTGAGCAAAAAGGTTTTTCCAGGACATAAAAAAGGTGATGCAAAATAAAATGTCTTCCCCCCTCCCGCTTATATATTCAGTGGTTGACAGTTCTTAGTTTTTTATTTTGAATCTTCTATTTTTTGTCATTTTCCTCATGTTTCTAAGTGAGTTTTAACTTTCAGCCATTTTGTTGTCCATCAAAATCAGAAAACAGAGAAATCTTACCAAGTGAAAACTTTTGATTTTTCAGTGCTGCCTGTTCTGTCATTCTTAGTTCAGTCTTAAATTTAGGATCTCTCAGTGGGAGAAGATGGATCTTTGGTGAAGACTGACTTTATCACAGCTTGACAGCACTTTATTATCTGCCTTAGTTTTATTGGCTTTGATGTTTTGTGTTTATTTAGCTGAAAATGGAAAATAAATTGAAAATTCAAAACAAGTTGCAGTCAGAGCTGTAGGACAGCTTTGTTGTGAAGTGTGGCACATTTTAAACACTTTTTGCTAAATGAATCTCTCTCTTTTTTTTTTTTTAAAAAAAAAGAAACTTTCAACACTTGACTCCAACTGCTACAATGATAATGGACTTGAGGCTGTAAGTGTTTTAATGAGAACACTGGAAAAATACACATGGACAGTCAAACTGAATGGCAAAATGACTCCAAAGTCAATCTGTCTATATGGGATTTTGCTGAATCTCCATGGAATGTGTAGCTTTGACTGTGCTCAAGGTTGTGTTCTTTATGTAGATGTTGCCTCTCCAAGAAGGGAGGAAATGAAATACCTCAGAACCAGGAGCTGGCAGCAGAAACTGCTGGGAATCAGCTGTGTACACACGAAAGTTTTTGATTTTCTTAGAATCATAGAATGGTTTGGGTTGGAAGGGACCTTACGCACCGAGTTCCAAACCCCTGCCTTGGGCAGGGACACTTCCACTAGCCCAGGTTGCTCCAAGCCCCATCCAACCTAGACTTGAACACTTCCAGGGATGGGACAGCCACAGCTTCTCTGGGCAACCTGTGCCAGTGACTCACATATAATGCTTTGTAGTATAATCCAGTCTCCCTAAAAAACTGTCTGGTTCAAGAAGTACCATTCATAGCAAAAGAGAGTGATAGAAAAATGAATTCTACGTAAAAAAGCTTTGCATCAGTCCTGGTTTATTTCCTGTGGTTGGGAAAGCTGTACAGGTATGAAAGGTCCTACTGTCTCTTTGGATGATGCTGAAACACACATCAGCCCTGCCTTTTGGTGGGATGCATTGGCTCTTCACTTACCCTCAGTCCAGAGGGCTGTTCCCAAGGGCTGGTAGAAGCTTAGGTTAAGCTGCATTTTCAGGCTGCTGTAGCCAGAATCTGTGGGGTAGTGTTAATGAAAGTGAGCATCAGCCATTTAATGAGGGTGAAACAATCAAGCAGAGGAAGGTTCAAGAAGAGAAATAAACATGTAGATCTCTGAAATCACATAAAAGTATGATTTTTTTGAAGTAATCTTATGAAGTATTCTTATTTTCTATTTAACGGTGAACAAGAACATGCTGTTGATCAGTGGTATCCCAGCTTTAAAAGAAAGGTCTGACAATTTTCTTCTTCCTCTTACCTATTCCACAACTCACAGTTCAAGTCATACAAGGTCGAGTGTGCTTTCATGTCGCCAGCATGTTTCTGTTAGAGTGCTATAATGTGGGATCCTGTTTAGCTGATAATCTTGGGCAACTCGATTTGTTGTTTGGTATTTTCCAGACATAAAATGGGACAATGACATGGTGAGTACATGGCAGGTGCGTTCTGAAGATCTGGTGCTAATTATCTGCAAGAAGCTGCGGGAAAATCACATGAAGTTTATGTTTAACTGTTAATGTGTTGTGGATTGCTGAAGGAAATAGAGGGGACTAGACAGAAGGGCAAGAAGGTGGGAATTCCTGTGATGGATACTGCTGCTTTCCCTTGTCTCTGCCTGCTTTGTGTCTTGCCTAATTAGCTTGTATTTAATCTCTTGGAGCAAAGAGTTCCCAACTACATGTTTGTCCATGACAAGCACAGTGAGATCCTGCTAGAGGACTGTTCCAACAGTGATAACTGTTTTCAGTGTCACATGTCTTTTTTTTTTTGTTAGTGAAAATGAGCAAATTAAAGGCCATAACTGGGATGTTTACAGCTGCAACATGGAGAACAAACAGATAAGGTAATTTTACCCCTTCTGTTAGTTACCAAAGCGGCACTATAAAGATCCTTTTAATTTAGTTTAGTGCTGTGAAGATTAAAGCTTAATTAAAGTGATGATATTAAAATTAAAAAAAAAAAACAAACCTTGAAACAGCATAGGAAAAATAGAAAGACATAATTATGGTCCAGTGAATGCTTATCACTCTTTATGAAGCTTCAGAGAAGAGGCATTTTTTTCTCTCCATTGAGAGTAATTTTATTCTGATCATAGATTTGAATGACCAGAACAACCTAGGATCATAGCTGTTTATAAATTATTAAGGACAGTAGGAAGGAATGTGTTATTCTACTCATAAAATAGAGGATAGTAAGTTTTCCTTTGCTGGTCCATTTCCTCAAAAAAATCTCTTTCATACCCATCAGGGAGAAAGACTTTATGAAGACAAAAAAAAAAATTACTGTTTCTCAGTATTTCACATAATTTGCATAGAAATTCAGCTATTTAATATTAAAAGATTTCTTACTTTCAAGTTATGTAATAAACATACCCTGTTGTGAATTTGAAAGGTGTCAGATTTTCAATTGGTCCTAAATGGCATCATTTCCTTTTATCAACAGAGCTGCACAAATTTGTACCAGGTGAAAAGATATGTGAACGACTCTGTGTGATATAATAATTAGAAATTCCTCCAGGAATGTGACTTCTGCTGGCTAGTGAAACATTTGTTGCTTTGCCAGGTTTAAACTAATGAGTTTAAAATCATTGTGGGGAAACCATATGTTTGCCCAGTAGAAGGCAAACCAGGACACGAGGCGATATTCTTTCAGTGCAAAATTCAAAGTAGTAATCTCTGTCTATGACAAAGCAGGAGCACTAGAGAAAGAGCAGTTTCAGCTTGTTAGCTTTGTTGATAGCTATCTTTCTGGTTTCTTCAAGAAGGGAGCTGGTAAGATGCAACAGCTCCAAATACCATAGAACTAAAAATGCCCTTTCACTAAGTCGCTCTGTTCATCTTGCTCAAGCATCTTAAAACTGCCTTTAACCATATATCACACGTTACTTCTGTGCACAGAATCACTATAAAATTAAACATTTAGCCTTCCATCAAAGCAGCATTACATTTATTACAGTATGGTGATGACTACTGTTGATATAACTCAGCCTGGTAGCTTAACTCTGACTTTTTGCCCCAGGCTGCTGTGGAAACCAAAAGGTCACTGGACTTCAAGGACAAACTCCCGGAAAATAATCTACTGAGATTGCTGAGACTGTGTGTGGCCCAGGATGTCTGTGAACTGCAAAGGATGGAGGATAGGGGAGCACACAGGTGATGTATTTCATTAGTTTGTCCCATTCTTTGGATATTTCCTGATAGCATGTTTTGCCCATTGCTGGAGAAGGGATATTACATAGATTAAGCAATGCTTCTGCCACCAAACAACTCTGGCAAACAGGAATTTTAGCTTTAAAAATCTTACCTTTCTTTTTTTTAATCAAGATACAAACGAATTTCCTTGCTTCCAGGCTAACATCTATATATATGAGTTCTCCACAGGTCTGCAGCTCAATTAGTTATTGCAGGATATATTTCTGATTTTGGTAGCTAAGCTGTTAAGAAACATCATGGTATAAATCTCTCTAGTGGTGTTCCTGCAAAACCTAAAAACCTTTTAACCAGGCAGCACTGCAGGAAACTCTCACACACCCACCAGCCTGGCTCACTGTCTTTGAGGAACCGTAGATTATGGGCACATGAAGGGCTACAGAATTTAATATCATGCCGGATCAAGTACAGTTAAAAATTGTAATTGAATATACTTGCAGTCTTAAGAAAACTGAGGCATTTTTCTTCACAAAGAATTATTAGGTTCTAATATCAGCTTTCAGAAAAAAAAAAAAAAAAGCCATGTAAATTTATTCTAGAATGCCATTGTACAATTTACCCTGCCAGAGGCTCAGGCTATTTATGTTTTTGACTGCACCATCTTCTCTAAACTTAAAAAAAAAAAAAAAATTTCCATGGTAACCATTGCATCACACAACAAAGACATGTATATACACTACTGAGATCTTTAAAGAGGCAGAGTCTAGAATGAAATTATAGTCTGTATTTCTTAACAAAATAATGTTCTTCTTAGTAAATACTTGCTGTTTTGTCAATAAATTCTAGTTTTACATTTAAAAACAGAATACGAAACTGTGCATCTAAAATAGTTCTGCCTTAAAAATGTTAACTTTCTGAGAACCATTTGTGCAGGTGAGGTCACTGAGCTGTGAGAGAAGAGGGAATGGGTGTGAGATGGTGATACTCTTTAGTTCTGTCTCTCTGCTAATTATCCTAGACACTATTTCCATTTTACAATTTTTATTTCAATGCAATATTTATGCCACAGGAAGGTCACAGTGGTCACAAATATATTTATATATGTTTACCATGTACATATACTTACATTTTTCAAACTGATTTTTACAGATACTGTCCTGTGGGGGAAAAAAAAAAAAGAAAAAAGCAGAGACCATTCCATCTGTCTCTAACTTTTTAATAAAGCTCCATACATTCATATAAGAGCATATAGACCTTCAGTAATGCTTCTTATTTCTCACCTCTCAGTTCATGTGCAGCACCCCAGACCCCAGAGCTGCGCTGTGTGAGGGTAGGCAGCGTTGCAGAGAGCTGACACAGGAAAGCTTGGAGGCAGAGCCCTTGTTGGTTTGCCTGGTGGCTGCTTTGGGCTCTGGTTCCTACCAGGGCTGTTAAACAGCACCAGGATGTCAGAGCTGAATGTTCATGTCTGCCCATACAGCAGCATCAATCAGCTGGGGTCTGTGCTGGGTTATAAAGTTGTTTTTCGTGGTTCAAAATAGATCTAAGGCATGAAGTAAGTACTATATCTGAAACCTGGGTAGAAATCTGGCATTTTGATTTAATCTCACGGACTCCACTGAAGTGCCATGTACTGTGGCTGTGGCTTTAGTGTGTGGCTACAGGGCCTTCTGGCATATCATGCAAAGTTTCTGGCAGATGCTCCGGTGTTGGTATAGCCCTGGTCATGTTGGAATCACTTTCCCGCTGGAATAAACAGAGTCTGAGACTCTCTCCCTCTCTCTGCTCTGTGAAAATTCTTCATTTCTTTGGTAAGCAGAGCTGCCTGCCAATATTTAGCCCTCAGCAATTTTTTTTTAAGATTGAATTATAAAACCTGGAAGTATGAGCTTATAATGAAAATGCCAGCACCACATTAAAAATAGCAGGAGCAGTGGGCACTGCTGTAATGATGTTCTTGCTTTGGTTTTAATCCCTCCTCCAAAGCAGCTCTGCTTCCTGCAGCACTCGAGGTGAGGGATCTCAGCACCTGGTGCTCTGACCACACCACGTGTGGGTGTGTGCTGTGCAGACTCCCTGCCTCAGCACACAGAGGAATTTTGGGCTATACTCCACCACTCCAAGAGCGAGGGGAGAGGCAAGAAACAAAGGGATTCAGTTATCATGGGATTAAGTGCTTCCTTTCAGTTATTATTTTATAACTAGGAAATTCCAGTATTTTGACTTGTTTATACCCATATAACTAACCAAGTAGGGGAAGAGTAGACTCCTGTATTACTGGAAAAGGGGATAATCCTCTCCTTTGCTCTAGTGCCTGCAGTCTACAGATTATTCCACATTTCTCTGCGGTGCTGTTTGCCTGTTTGGGCAATCTGAGTATGCCTAAGTTTCCATCTACTGAACAACCATCTCAGACCTAATGGACGTAGTATCAACTCCCACAGTTTGAAATACTTCCAACTAAAATTTTTGGACTTAAAATAGTGATTCATGGCTGAAGTTTAACAGCCTGGGACAGTGTGGAGGGCAGAGCATCCACCATGCCATTGAGGGAAGGCACTTTGAAAGTGCTGAAAGCTTCACTTCACAGTTCATCCTGCCTTTACACTCCCCATTTCCCTCATCCTTTCATCTACATGTGCCTACCTTCTGTCAGGAGCTTATCTGACTGAATGTTGGAGTGGAAGATTAGGAAAATAGTAAATTAATATTATTTGAATATCTGTTATAATACTGTGTCACATATCCAAACACAGGGTTGGGGTTTCATTGCACCAGCCACTGATTCTGGATGTGCAGATGGGTTGCTGTGTCCATCAAGGCAATCCTCTACAATTAGTCATTCTTGACTGAAAGTTATTATTATGAGAACTGCTAATGAATTACTTTTTGAAAGTCATTGTGGTGTCACAGTGCTGGGGGCTGTGAAAGTGAAGGCAAAGTTTACCTAATGAAATGGGAAGAGAGTAGTGGAGTCAAGGGAAAGAAAATACCCATGGATTAACCTGGATGGCAAGAGGTAGTAAAAGGAAAGTGAAGAAACACTACAAATTGAGAGGTGTGTCAAAAAGGTGACACATAAGCAAGCTGTAGGCTGAGGTGGTTAAATTTCTTCAGCAAAAATTTCAAAGGACAGTGGGAATGGAAGGACCTGTTTGCACAATACACTGCTGTTTAGAGCCTTGGCTATGCAATTTCTTCCAGCATTAGAAGTCTATTTTAAATAACAGTTTACATTACTATGGCAACCATGTATACTGGCCATTTTCTTTCTGTACTCCAAAACAAAAGGGCATAAAATCCCAGAACATTTTTCTGCATCTCATTTAGCCCTATAACCCCTCTGTGAATTAGTTCATGGTGGTTACAATTAAGAGTTTGTCTCATTGGCCCTTACCACTTGTCTATTCTACTTTTGTTTCTCTTCACCTGAAATATGTCCCTCAGAGGCAGGATCTCATTAATCCCTGTCTTTCCCAGTAGTTTAACTCTACTGATTTTCAGAGATTACCTGTAACATGCAAGCAACACATTGACAAATAAGCCCTTGAAATTCCATGTTTAATCTCTGTGGTAAAATAGCATTTCTGTTAATATTGCAATTTCTTCACTTTAGATAATTGCACCTTTCTTGATTGTCAGATATTCAGTGAAATAAGTGGGAAGAGAAGAATTACTGTAACTGAATCATTTGTGAAATGACATCCCCTTTCTCCTCCTCCTCCCCACTTACACCATCTTTATGACACAACATAGAGAAAAGGATGCTGTCCTATCCAGCAGAGATGAGCAAGTTGATAGGCATAAGGTTGACACTCACAGCTCCAGTATCTGAATGCTGAGCACTGGCCAGAACAAGTCTCAATCTCTACATGGACATTTTTTCAAATGTTTTCAAAATAAATAAGAAAATAGGGAATTAATTATTTAAACATGTATTAACAAGCAGTAGTTTTGGAACCAATCTCTTTTCTTTTCCTCAGGACCATGTTTCCTCTGGCCATACCATGCCCACAGTAGTGACTGGTGAAGCTGAAACAGGTTTTTTATTTTTTCGTTGATATTATAATTTAAGAACACTGTTACACCTTCATAATGTTAAAAGATGGACCCTTTTCTAAAAATGATGTATTTACACAGCTACTGAATCTTTTATATCCAATTTCTGTGAAAACAGTGTCTCCCTGACTGCTTGCCAGTCAGCTCCTATTGTGAGCAATTAGAAAAGGGCAGTGCAAGCAAGTAAAGCACTCTGGGTTTTTGAGATCTCATCTTTGTAAGAAAAGGAATTTGAGCTGTGAGCAGTAATGCATTGTGGTACAGCAGTGCATAAAGCAGCACCTTTTTAAAATTTTGTTCTTGTCCTGACTAATTGGTTCAGTGTTAAGTGAGGTAACAGTTTAAAGAACTAACTCATTATATAGAATTACTCTGTCTGCTGTGATACTTAAAGTCATCTTGCGACACTCTGGAGCCCAATGCATAAAATATTACCCTGGTAAGTAACTCTCCCGCTGGATAGAGCCTTTTCTTTCAGAAGTTAACCTATGAATATGAGAACTCTGTCCTTGCACATAGTGTCTGATCCAGTGCCAGTGCCTAAGGATGTTCTTGGAAAGATTCCCATCTTTAAACACCGGATTGGGGTCCATGGTGCAGTAGCTTAAGTGCTGAGGCTCTGACTTGCAGCAATAAGATATGGCATTACTGTTTTAAAGCAGGAAAAAGGCTAAAAGAACATAAGTTGACAGTAAAATACTGATAAGAAAAAGCAAGAGCTGTGTGAAGGCAGAAAAGGGGAATTTTTAGAGAAAAACTTGGAAATAATGAAGATTAAAATTAATAGGTACTTTTCCCAGTTTGTTCTCATCTGTTATACATGCAAGGGAAGAACAAAGTGGTTTTCTCCACTCAGATGGCTAAATATTATACCAATTTCAAAGATGTGAACAGTAGGAGGCAGACATACATAGGGAAGTCAAGGTGACTATTGCAGAGTAACCAAGTTACAAATATTGAGATGGCTCCCTGGGCTGGCATAATTAGATGGCTGAAAGATAAGATATTTTTGCCCAGAATTACAGAATATGATGAGAACTAGCAAAACAGCACATAATCTTAAAGTCACACTCCTCAGGGAAGGAGATACTCCTTGCAGGGAGCTGTAGTAGGTTTTCTAAGGTTTTTGTCCTCATATTTACCAGCCTGAAGGCAACAGAATCACCTCTTAGACCAGGAGCACAGTAAGCAAAACTTGGAGCAGAGGTTTAAGTGATAAGCTGAAGATCATATGTATCATTTTGTTAATCCATTAGGTAAAAAGATTTTTGCTTGGATATTTGCACAACGTTTTGGGCCATGAGCTTTTCATTCATGTATTCTTGTCTCTCTGTAATTGTATTGCAACTGTGTGTTATTAAAGCTGACATCAGAATTAATCACTTCCTGGTACCCAGTCACATACTTTGAAAAGTAAAACATGGATAAGAAAATTAACCAAATCAGTAACCTCTCTGGATGTGGAAGAATTTTGTATTTTGCATTGTATTGTGCCAATGCTAGGACAAAACAAAGGAACTGGTTTTTCTCCCAGAGCTACAGTGAATTTGATGGCATTGCACAGACTTGGACATATATTAAACAGAGCCATGTTTACTTGTGCTGCATAAGAATCACGGAGGGAAGCAAAATCAATGTTTTCTAAATGTAATAGAAAGAAGCCGTGAGGAAAAGTAATGGTATTTTCAAGCTTCTTTGAGAGGTAACACAAACAGTGCACACAATAAAAAAAAAAGCTTTGAAGAAAAACCACTTCCCAATGTCTTCTTCACTCTGTATTTAACTTGCTTTGGAGGGTTAAGGCATGGTAGGTCCTTAGCATTATTTTTAAAGGGGGAGTCTGTGTGTGAATAAGTAGACATTGAAATTGATGTTTTGAATTGGAAGCTGCACAATATGTCTGTACATCTCGACAGAAAGAGAAGGCACTCAGATTTTAGAGGGGCACTGAGATGACACTGAGAGTGCATGATGCAGTGGTGTAATGAAAGAGAGATCAATGTTAAAATGAATGTAACACCACTGAGGAGTACACACAGATCAATACTCTTGTAAGCCATAGAGTATAATCCTGCTATATAGGTCTTGTTAGATAGTACACTCGACTCTATGAAGGCACATTTTTCTGTATTTCTGACTTACCTGTCCTAAAAAAAGTCTTTCTTTTGGAATATAAAGGCTTGAATCTTTGTCTTCCCACCCATGCATGCTAAGGAAAATATGCAGTGCTAATAGTAAACTCCCCCTCCCCAAAAATGTGGCATAGGAAGGTAAGATAGACAGTCAGCAATGATCTGTGTTTCATGAAGTCTTTCAAATCTTGTTTTATTCCTGTCCCCTCTTATTGCCTCCTCCTTTTCTTTAAGGAATATATTTTAAGCACAAACACTGAAAATTCAGTCTCAAGAGATATGGCGAGGTCAGTTTTGCAGCCTTCGCTTATATTGTGAAGAGAACTTGCCTACAGTTTTTTTTCCACCTCCTGATTTTTAGAGCTTAAAACCTTTAAAAAAAGATCAGAGAGTTTCTCTCCTTTTTTGATGCATGGATAGCCTGGGAAATAGAACATAGTTACTAGTGTAGGCTGAGGTGCTCTCTCTCTGTCATATATGTACATATGTATGTATGCATGTATGTATGTTCCCTAAAGATTTCAGGTTATCCACACTTCTTCACGTGCCACTGCAAACTTACTGCCTCTGAGAATCTCTGTGTTCTCTCTTTTGTAGCTGGATGATTTGGTAGGAATTGATGACAGTGAATCTGTGGTTAATGACAAGTCAACCCATTTCCTATAAGGAAATAGCCAATGTAAATTTAAGTGTGTAGTCAAAGTTTATTTCCACCTTGACAGGAAATTTATCACTGGAAGAAGTGAAACTGATAGCAGCTTGACTCTGCCTTGAGTTGATCCCCTCATACTGGTTCCAGCCTATGGATCTACCAAACAGTTATTCATCAGAGCAGGTACTGTCACTGGCAGGGACCAGCAAGTGCACCAACCATGAGCTTGAAGCAGCAGCAATTAACTGCAACCTCTGCTACTAGGTTGTAGCATGCTGTGCTACGTGTCTGTAGCATGCTGTCCTGCATGCTTTTGGTGCTCAGTGTCAGTGAAGCCACATGTTCTGTGTCTTAAGTTTGCCAACGCATCATGACCCTGCCCAGGATATTACTGCCTGGTTTGATACTGTAAAACTATTTTTCTTAGAAGGGAGTGAATGAGTTTATGGCCATTCCAAATGGAATGGCATCTTGCTTTGTGCCTTGGAAGACCTCGTGCCTGTTGCACTGAAGCTACACAACCCAGTGCATGTGGCTATTGCTTCTTAAACTGAGCTTACATTTCACAGCCTGAAATGGTTTAGTAATTCCTCCCAGTAATTGTCAGCCCACTGATATGAGTAGCATCCCTGTACTTACTGCAGGTCAAAGACACAGGGAAGTTCCAAGTGTACCATATGTTTAGAGCAGCCTGGGATGCAAAAATACTCATTCAGGGTCAATCTGACCCTGCACCCCTCTGTCTTTGGATCCTGCAGCGTCATGAGTGGCAACAGAAGCACATTCTGCCATGTGTCTTATGGAAATTTAGTATCTAGTCATGGAGAGGGCAATGGGAATTGCATTCCTTTCTCATTTTTATTCTAACTTGTTTTAAGGTCAGATTTCCTTGAAAAGACACAAACTCTTCTCAACCCCTTAGAATGAGGAGGTCCTCGATTTCATTTCGTCTGCAGGCCTGACTGCCACTCTCCAAAGAAAGGGAATTGTATCTCAGCTTCTAATTTTCATCTATCATCTTCTCCTTTTCCCTAATGCATGCATGTCTTTGTTTTCCTTGTATGTTCCAAAGAAAGCTACTAGTTGTACCAGTTCTATCCCTCTATTGCTAGAGGTCAGACGTTTTTACCCATTCCCTCAATGAAGATGACTTTGTTTTGAATTTCTTTGCAATTAAAAGTATGCATATTTTTAAAGAGTGGAGAAGTTAAAGCAAATAAAAATAAATTAATAAATACATAATTACAGTGTTGCTTCAGGGAAAAGTTTCTAGGCATAATCTAATAACAATGACGGGAGATACTATTAGTATTGTGTGTTGATTCCAGATCCCTTGGGATAGTCTAATAATTAAGCTTGTGTTTTCCAGTCCCTTTTGGCTCTAATAGCTATTATGATCATTAAGTGTAACCTTCCATAGACTCCAGTTTCTAAATGCCTTTGTGAGTCCAAGCCCAAGTCTGTGTCCCCTCTTGAGGGAACAAGGTTGATGAGAAACAAAAGTCCCTCAAGACGCTGTTTGTCACTTTAATTCCAAAACTCTCATTTCCTTCCAACTATCCACAGCCAGCAACTTTTCACAGTTTTTTCTGAGCTTCAGTTAATCTTTACTCCTTCTGACACTATGGCAGCTCTAAAATGCCTTTGTCCACATTTATCCTCCTCTTTTCCAGCGTTTGAGACTGACCCTGTCCACCACAGTCCTGGCTGTGTGGCTGCTGAGCTGGAAGATTCAAACTGAATTGTCACTACTGCAAAGGCTGCTCTTAAGTAGATGCTCTTCATGATGCAGCTCTGGCTTCAGAAAGTTCAGTGTTATCAGAAAACCTTCAGCTCTAGCTTCTTCCAGAATATTACAAACATCTTGCCTGCTTCCATGGGAAAAGGCAAACCCTTGTTGCAGGGGTTGTTCCCTGTCACGTTAATTGGTGATGCCATCAGCAGACACGCAGCTGCAAGTGAGAGAACTCTCTTTCCTTGATGCAGGGAGAAGCATTGCAAAAGCAATACACAAACAGAGCCAGGCACAGGCTTTTGACTGATCTGTCACTCCTTGCTGAACTTGCCTGAAATTTATTGCCAGTTAGACAGCATTTCCCTCTGTTTACTGGTTTGATTGAAAGGATGATTTATCAAGGCTCAGCATCGCATTGAATGCTGCTCTCTGCTCCGAAGGGTAATGAGTTGTAGACACATCTCATTCTCCTTCCCCACGTGGCTTTGAGGGTTCAGGGAAGGTGAGTGTTTGCTGGCTTTGGTGTGACACACAGCTCTGCTGGGAGCAGGCTGTTCCTGCTGGCTTCAGGATCAGCCTGCTCCTTCCCTCTTCACGCAGGAGAGGACAGACTGTGTTTGTCAGGAGGTTTCAGGTAGCTGCACAAAGACAAAACGGGAGCATCTGTGAGAGAGAGGCAGTGGAATGGGAAATGACAGTGGGAAAGACAATGAAAGTGATAAGAAAATGAAAGGATTAGAAATACCAGAAAGTGAAATGACAGCTTGGTGTTGTCCCTGCTGCTATCCCTACTGTTGGTTCTCTGCATGGTTTGGCACTGTGTGACATTGTCTTGGCTAAGTACTGTGGCACAGTCCCATCACAGCACAGTGGGAACTAATGCCTTCTCTTGGAGTGTGTATTTGTTTTGGTTATGGTGAGTTTTCCTTAAGCAGTCCTGGCATTTGTTTCAATCACAGCAAAACCCATCGTCTCACCTTAATTTACAGAGTCATAACTAGCAGTATTTCTTTTCAGCATAAAGAGTGCATTGGAACAAATGCCACTATTTATCACCGGTAATGCAGTTCTTTATAAAGGTCTTATGTGAGCAAAGAATAAAAATGCAATGATAGTCTCACAATAAATACTCTAAATCTTTTATTGCCTATTTATGGTGTAATCTCTCCACAGTTGTACAATATATGACTGTTTAGAAAAAGCTCTAGAATACAGTTATATGGTTTATTTACCAGGAGATGGCAATGGTGATCTACTGCAGTATTAACTTATGTACCAGGCCCACATAATTCTTCCATAACATCACAAACTTCAGTATGAATGAAACCAAAGTATTCCAATACTGGTTTTGCCTTCCTTATTTCGAACTCGTTTCAGTTGCTGCTATTCATTGTAAAGAAAGTATTTTTTCCTCTCATTTTTTGATTGAAATTGCTGTCACTACATTTTTTAAGATGTCTAAATACAATCATATTGGTATTCCAGAAAACAGAATACTATTTAAAAACAGAGCAACCAATACCACTGAATAAGATATGCCATGTGTCAGAAAAAAAAATGATTGATGAAGCAAAAGCTTAAAAAATGCATTTAATTTTACAGTATCAAAATTGAACTTGAGTAGTTAATGAAAAATAAATTATAGGTTCTGCTATTAAAAAGCATGTTATAATTTTCTGTTAAGTTGCTTGAAGTATGGTCTTAAAATATGTAGATGCCAATCATTTTACAGAACTTGAAATTAACTGTGGTCTGCAATGCTGTCTGAGTTTTTATGTTACTTTAACCTACAATAAGGCAGACATCATTCTTACATGGATTAGTGTGACGTTGATTTCACATGTAGAAGGTCACCGTCATAAACACTGTAAGTAAAAGCTTGGCTTCTTATGGGATTACTTTCTGTTACTTTATATCTTTCTCCACGTGATTGCCCATTTTTCACTCTTTTACCCAGAACTTGCACTAGCTGACCAGGTGGTTTGAGCGTGTTTGGCACACGTTTGATACTTGGCAGTTTTCAAACTGAAGCAGTAACTGGTGAGACTTACTCCTCTCCTCCCCCCAGCTACATCCCTGCCTGTATGGAGTGATCCAGGGACACTGCTGGCTGGCTAAACATGCTCTGAAGCAGATCTAGACCCACTCACAACAGTGAGCATCTTTTACCAGCAAACTGCTTCAGTGGTTTGTCTTTTCCATTCTGAGATACACAGTCCATGTCTCACAATAGTCACTATGCAATTCTCAGTTGAGAGGGTTATCTACCCTCAAGTTAAGGAAATGTTTTTACTGCATCTGCTCTTTACAACATCAAATGCCAGCATTATTGCCTTTCCACCGCTACTATTTTAGTGTTACTAAAATAGCAAGCGAAGTGTGAGGCTGTGAGAAGAGCATGCAATAGGTCATAACCACAGATGATAGGAGAAAAGCATTGTTTTACTCATGTGAAGGTCTCAATTTTCAATTTTTAAATTGTAGTTCTTTTTCTAAAGTTCTTCACCACAGTGTCTACCTTCCTACCACTACATTTTTCCTTCCTCTGCTCTGCATTAAGTGATACTCAATCAAATCTCTACAAGGAAGGAAAAGCAAATTTAGAGCATACAGAGAACATTTCACTTAATTCTGCTCTCTCCACACCTTCATATCAGACAGCTTCTGTGTTGGGATCTGCCTGCTCAGCCCTCGTGATACACTTTCTAGGGGAACAGCTGGCTCCACCTCATCAGTAACAGGATACACCTATGTACACAACAGCAGTCACACATTTCACATCAGCAATATGTTCCCATCCATGGACCCTACAGGGTACAACAGGAGGACAGAGGTAAGAAAGACCTTTGTCAGCCTTTTTTCCAATAAGGACATCGATCTGTGGAGCAAAATGAATTGACCGAGTGTAAGCAGCAGAAGAAATACTGAGTAGGGTTCAGAATCTGTTGGCTGCTGGTGCCTTGCTGCATCAGGCAAACAAACTCTCTCTCTTTCCCTCTCACATTTTCTTACCTCTTTACATTCCTCTACAAAACAGCACAAAGTTAATCAATACACTCGGTGCTGCTGCCTCCCCTGAGCACCAGGGCAGCCACATGTTCCACCTTATGGCAAGGTTCTCCAGCAGCTCTGACATCTAACAGGGCTGTGAATCACTCTGGTGGCATTCATGTCTCTTCAAAGGACAATTTTTCAGAAAGGGCAAAATGATGTTCAGACTGACAATTGCTCACACAAAATATCTTGTCCTCTCTGCTGGATCTCTTGCTGTGAGCACCATGTTCATGTCAGCCTTGTGGAGGGAGGAATTATGAGTTTCCCTTTTTCTATCACTTATTTAGCACCCACTCCCATCTCCCTTGTCTTCCCAGCCTAGATTGCGCTCACACACCAGTACAGAGTAGAATGTCAGCTTGAAATCAATTAGCTCAACCATCCCTTTACTTTGCTAAAATCTGTCCTGTAAACAAACCAGACTGCAGGCTCTTGAGAGTGGGACTGTTTACAGCCTTGTTTTACATCAGTTAGTGCAACAGGGCCAAAGCAGAGAGGCTCGGAGTGCCACCGTAGCACAAATAATTTTCAAAGTGACCCAGAGGGAGAAGCAAGGCCAGGCTCAAAGGTGAGCAGTTCAAGTCAAGAGAAGTTTAAATTTCCGAATTATAAAGTTGTAAAAAAGATTCAAAGGGAAGTAAGGGCATACTCAGCCCACTCTTTGATAGTACAATACATAAACCCCAGATTTTGTAGGAGTATAATAAAAGATTGTATAGGAGTATAATAAAACCCAGACACAAGTCTGAAAAATTCATTAGTTTCTGCCACGACTAAAATAAGCACTGTCTAGGAAAACTACTTTGCAATGGTAATGAAAAGCAAGTGGAAAAGCAAGTGTTAGCACCAGTGCTGCAATGTGAAATAATTTCTGTATACTCAGATCTGTCATTGTGAACAATGTTGTTGATTATAAACCACATCAAATTCCCAGTCCCCCAAGACATGTATTTTATTTTGCAGTTTTTCTAGTAATTATGAAATCAACAGAATACTATCAAGTTTTACCACAATTAAGTTAAATATATACTTAAATGATATAAGATACTTGGTAATTGCAATATCTCTCTAACTTCTTTCTGAGGAACAGTCAGCAATGTTTCTCAAGCATTTTAAGGGGTGGCTTCTAATGATAATGATGATTTTCAGCTCTCTCATCATTTTATAATTTCAAAGCTACTTGAATCCAATTTAGAATCAAGATTTGACCTGCAGAGCTTCATTTCTTGTGAGTTGATAAGACAAGTCGCCTAGGTCTGAATGGATTTTACGGCCTCTTCAGTGGATGTGGGTTTGATGGAAGAGCCGATGACAAACTTACAGCAGCGTGAGCAGTTCTCTGAGAACAGGTCTGTATCCAGTCACTTGTGAGATACTGTTCACTTGTAGAGCTATTACCATGTCATCCTGCTGAAGACCTTTGGGCTCAAGGTAATAAAAACGCTTGTCTTAGGTCTCCATTAAGAGAATGGCCATGTGGTGCAGTGCTTCAGGCAATTGCCACTTGCTCAGGGTAGGAGACCTGCCAGAGTGTTGTGATGGACCTGTGAGGCAGGAGGTTTGTGGTGGTATTTTTCTCAAAACCTGGGAATCCCTCTACTTGGGCAATTTTGTCTTTGTGCAGCTGATTGTCATTGCCATTCTGGCCATCAGAACTGGGCGTATACTCCAAATTTATCTTTACAGGTCCTGACATCCAGTTTGTAAGAAAAGCTCATTTGTACTTGTACCATTAACTTAATACATATTTATAGACATTTGCTCAGAAAAATAAAAACTCAATAGACTAGATGATCTCGGAGGTCTTTTCCAACCTTAATAATTCTATGATTCTTACTACCTGGTTTTGAACATATTGGTTCCATCTGACCTTGCTCTCCATATGAAACCATTTGTCTGAGAGGTAGTTTTCTGTCTAATTGAATAATAACTTTTTATTAATTTGCTTCAATAATTGACTTTTTTTTTCAGGTCACTGAAAACAAAGGTCAGACCAAACAAACATAGATCACATCTATTTCAAATACTGTTTGCCTAATTATAGTTAGAAATTGTGATTGCATAAAGAAACTATTATGACTGTATATTAAATAGTGATTCTTTACTGAAATTGATAGAATTGACAAGTAAGTCAGTTTATATAAAAGAATGTAGAGTCTTAAAAGTTTCTAGTTTTATGAATATAATGAGCCACATTTTACTCAATGTTAAGTAATATGCAAGTTGATATATTTTGGAATGCACGATAATGTGTTCAAATCCATTCTAGAATATGAAATCTTCACCAGGATTTTAAAAGCAGCTCTCACAGACCCAAAATGATTGGGAAAAAAAAGCAAAACAAAAAAAAAACCAAAAAACAACCACAGAAAAGATGCATTTCCTCTAAATCTTTTAAACAATAAAGGGAAGCTAAAGCATTCAATCTTTCCCCCTTTTTTTTTTTTTTTTAAATTCAGCCTGAAAACACAACATCCTCCTATCTATCTCCCAGGTTATGGATATAGAGAATATATTTGCCTTTTTCCTGCTAAAATCAGCCAGTGCTGCTTTGTGGTGGGTGTAATCACCTGGATATATGGTATGGTGAATATAGCACTAAGAAACCTTTTGTTTTCTCTTTTCTTTAGAAAACAGTGAGATCTCTGTGCTCAAGATTTCCTTCATAAAACTGTCAATTGGATGACTACGTTAAAGAAACAAGAAGAATGAAGAGGAGAAAAGGTAATTACAAGAAAAAGTTAATTGCCAGCCGTATGCAGTCCGTCATAGTGGATGTGTATTTTTCATTACCTACATGGGATAAAGATTTCTCAGCTCAGCTGCATGAAAGGGATTGTTTTATGTCTGTTGAAAGATATCTATTTCCACTGGACTTTCTGATTAGCCTGTTGTGTTCCCTGGGTGGCTAATTCTTAATGCTTTTCTATATCTAGAGCTCATCAGTCATACCCTGTGCCTGTCCCAGCGCCTCTCCCTTGATCAAGGATAGACAGCCCATTTTTTGCCAATTACTGGCATACACAGTCAAAGCTGAGGCTCAGGTTTTTTGTGTCTTCGCTACCACAAAACTTCAGGGCAAACATAGCCTGGGTTTTAAACCAGCTCAAGCAACACTAAATTCAACATAAATTAACCTCCTTGGTTTTTTCAGCTTTCTGAATGACTTTTGCAACTTGAACTTGTGTTCTCTATGCTTCTGAAGACAGACTTCTGCCATTGCCCAGTGTGTCTGTTTCTACATAGTGCTTGGCTACATCCCTGTCGCACTACAGGCACATGCTGCTGTACAGGAACAGGCTAAGAAGTTGCACACTGGGAGTAAAAATACCCATCATTGTGACTAATGACCTTTTTGAAGGCTTAATGATCAATTTGGGTGACTGCCTTACGCAGACCTGTCTAAAACTGTTTTTGTGGTGTACTTTTAAAAAATCCCCACCCAGATCCAGTTCTTTTTCCTGTCTACTTATCTCACTTTTCATTGTCAAGAAATGAGAGCAGAACTGCAGGCCCTATTTCACACACCTTAATAGACTTGACATGCTGCATCTGTAGTAGAAATGATTTAAGTAGTCAAAGCCTAGGACATTGAAATCTTTCTTCATTGAACATAATTAGAGATTAACTTATTTTACTAGTGCAACAAAATGTGCATAGGCTGCTATAAGCCCTGATTTCTTTACCAGGATGTGTGCAGACAGAAGACTGTGCTTTGCTTTGTGTGGAGAACCCAGCAAATGTGAGCTGGGACTGCCCTAGGCAAACCACACGAGTTTGTGCTGTGCTGTTCCTCACAGGAATATTTCTCTCTTGAGCCAAATTGTCTTTACTCTTTTATCCAGTTACTTTACAATAAAAATTACTCTGAGTAAGTAGGAAGTAAACAAAGTGAGCCTTTTCCTTCACTGTCCTGCACAATAAACAGGTACCAATATATCTGCAAATATATTTTACATTTTACAGGCACAGAGACAAGTAGCTGAGAATTTCTGGTTAATTTATTTTCATCTTCCTTGGGAACAGTAAGCTAGCTAGAGAGTCCTCAGAAATGCTGAAACACTCACTTAGAGGTGGTTTCTGTCTGTTACCTTCTGTATTAAGATATTGATTTGGGCTTTGAGAGCCTCCACACCATTTTCTGCTCTGCCTTCAATCCTAAAAGTCACCCTTTGGTCAAAGCAGAGACTAGGCTTGTCATAACCAACCCAACAGTCTTGATTGTCCCACATGATAGTTCCTATCTTCCTCACAAAAGATTTTTAGAAACAGCAAAATAAGAGAAAGTTTTGAGGAGGAGAGAATCTCGGTGGGAACAGTCCAGCTACTTCAATTTTACTGACAGCTTAAACAAGTGGAGCTGTCAATGTGTGGGGTAAGTCAGTGAAAAGTCAACCCATACGTGCTGTTATGTCAACTGGGAGAAGTCAAGTGTAGGTCTTGAAAAACAAAAAGGACAAGATGGGTCCAATACATTTGCATTTAGCGTGGCCATGTAACTGTAAAATAAAGGGAATTCCTAAAGGAAACATTTTTTTGTCACGTAAACACTGAGCCGCTGCGAACAAATCTGGCAAGGCTGAGGATCCAGCTCCCCGGGCTGAACATCAGAATACCATGAATAATGTCAAGAGGCAGCAATGGGGCTGTCAGATACTGCTACTGTCATTACCCTATTACTGCAAATATCCACGAATTTCACTAGGTTGTAGAAACTGTCAATGGATATTTTAATCCATAAGCACAGAAAACACAACTATTTTACCACATAATCATCGAAGCTAATCTTTGAGAAGGTTATTACTCACACCTCTTCCCTTGTAATCCCCCACACGCACATACAGAATAAGGCTCTGAAGCCTAATCTTTCCAATGCTGAAAATGAGACTTTTATGCAAACTGATAAAAGTTCTTTGTTTGATTTATCTGTAAACCAAAATAGTCTGGTAGTTTGCCTTGAAGTTAAAAGGAAAAAAACATACTCTGTCAAATCCTGTGTATTCCTTTTTATGTATTTTGTCATTTCCCCTCTATTAGCTCTGTCCTAAGGTTGAAAAGAAGAGTGCACTCTAGCTTCCATTTACATACTGTACTTTAGCTTTGACTTTTTTGGTAGCAGCCTGTTAAATTTATTGACTATAAGCCCCTTGAGCTATTGAAGAGTATGCAGCTTACATTGTATATCTTTTGAAAGATGCTACTGGTGGCCTGTTTTAATGTGTTTGCTCTCTCCAGATACAATTTGTCTTACATATTCATTGGTTTTTAGTGCCAGGACCAGTTTCTTCGTTGTAGCTATTGTTTGGGAGCCTCACAGAGATATTAAGGCTTAGTAATTTTTCAGTGCTGCTCAAGGGATCTGAGTGTCAAATGAAATAATAAGTTGGAATTTGGGCACTGAAAACCCCTAAGCAGCTGGCTTTGGAGAGCTCAATAAAAAAATAATAAAAAAAGGAAAATAATTTGAGATGGCATGAAGGACATTTTGGGACATCTAGGGTGTTTTATATGCACAAATAGAGCTGGCCAAACAGTAGTACTTTCCATTCATTGACAGTTATGTTTCATTTTAATTTGAAGATTTCATACAGCCTGAAAGTCAGAGAGAATTTCATTTGCTAAACGCTAGCACATGGAGCTGGGAACACAGAATATGTTCCCCTGCATACTGCAGCTGCTTTTTCTAGTGGAGGAGCTGACCAGAATACTGATTTCATTAAGCCAGGGTTCTGGATGGAACTTCTCTTTTTTTTTTTTTTCTCTTTTCAGATTAAAGTCAGGGCTTTCAGGTGTTCTGTTTCACAGGAGAGAGTCTGAAAGCCTCAAGAGAGATGATTGCTTATGGATCCCGAGGCTCCCAGATCTCTCCCATAAGGCTGGCACAGAGTGTGGAAATGTGACACAGTGCAGTCAGCAGTTCTGGCTCTCACTAACAGGAATCCCAGTCTTTCCCCAGCCCTGCTGTAGAGGTGCACTTTGGAATATCTTTTGTTCCTCAGTGCAGGTGTTTGCATGTTGGCCATTCATGCTAACTTGGAATCTAACCAGGTGGGACACGCACAGCAGCACAGATTCAAAAGTACAAAGTACAGACAGACAGCTGGAATTGGGATTTTTGGATTTATGCTACCCTACCCTGCCTAGTCAGCTTAAAAGTAGCCAACATGTCAAAATCTGTTGTGCATCTGTGAGTTGGTCTTTCATTCAGATCATCTGCATCCTGTTCCAGGTGCAATCACTTGACGTTCAATCCTGAGACAGAAATCTGCTGTGGCATATTTTTATCTCCAGAAAATCCATTCCAAAAGTCAAACTCCCTTCTCTCTGGGAAAGCCATGAGAGCAGCCCCGAAACTCCAGGCATTGATCTGTGCCCTCAGCGAGGTACAGGTGAGGTCTCTGTGCACTGCAGCCCACGTTCTGTGCTCTTACCAGCTTGGCGTCAGGCTTCCCATTATTCCACCCACATGTTTGTACCTTCAAAATCTATTTTTGTGAGGAACATCTGTGGTCCCAACAAGTACAGAAAAAAAAAGGTAATTCAGTCAATGTTTCACATGGCAAGCACTAGTTGTATTTTGGCTTTCAGCGAAAAAAAGGTGATGTGGGGGGGTCATGTTGTCCCCAGTCCCACTTGCTGGTTTAGATCCTCTATGGCCACATCAGCACTGAGGTGATCTCTTCTTACAGGGAACCAGGATAGCCTAAAATATTTCCATATTTTTTCATAGCACCTAAAAGATTTCACAGACAGAGACATTGCGACTGTTAATGGAATAAATGTGAGTTAATTCACATTTACTCTATAGCAAGACTATTTGTTGTGGAAAAGGAATATATTTTGGCTTATAGTGTATATGTCAAATAAATACAATTGTCTATTTCTGAATCTTTATAGCACCCATCATCATAATTAGCTTAAGTGAAGCTGTAATTAGCTTACATATAGCTTCAATTTGCTGCAAAGTAAATCACCAAATAAATCAATAATTTACAACCAAGCAAACAGTGCAGGCTTCTCCAGAAGAAAAAAAAAAACCAAAAAACAGCAATAAACAAGCCATGATGCCTGGACATTTCCAAATGCAGCACCACTCCTTTCCTGCCTTCTCTGAGAGAGATGTGACAATTTTCAGCACCAGACATTTTCATTCAAGCACGCAGGAATCATGTAAAACCAAACAAATAATGACATGAAACAAAGCTTTGATTAGGAGCCTGTGAATAATGATCCTTTTCACATATTCAGTGCCTAGGATGTTTAACACGTTTTACATGTAGAATATTTCAAGCAAGTCCTGACGATTAGATTTTGGTATCAAGAGAAACACACTTTATTAGAGAGGGAGCGTGTCAGGGCTTGGTGCCAATCGGTTGCAAGTAGTTATGTTGCAAACACATCCAACACCCACATTTGGAGAAGTGCAAGAGGGAACACGTTTCTTATTTTCCTCCTTCCTGCTCTGTTTTCCTACAAATTCATAAGAGGCAAGTGTAACCTACAAAGACAAAAATAAATGGTGACAGAAATTTTCCATGACATGAATAAATCACAGGTTTACGTTGCTGAAAAATGTTTTTGGGTTTGGATGGTTTTTTACAAGTTATTGCTATGGAGACTGTATTAATTGACTGTGTTTCTCATGTGGTTGTAGGTAATAGTCAGTGAACTCAAAAGGTGGAAAAAACCCACTTTGGTATATGTTATATTAGTTGGTATTATTTTATTGCCAGAAATGTAACAGGGACCAAAAGCATAACAAAACTCTGAAACTTGGGGATATTTGGAATAAAGAGAACACCCACAGGTGAATTATTTAGCATGAGTTCGGGACTGGGGCTGTTAATCTCAATTTCAGACAGGAATTAAAAAAAGCTCTTTTATGTTCCACAGCATGAGGTACATATTTTTGTGGTGAGTATTGGAAAGGCATTTTAATTCCACTTTTTTTTAGGTGGATTTTGCACGTTGCTCTAGAAGTTCTAGTTCTTGCTAGCAGTGGAGAATGATTATTGGAAGAGATGAACCACTACTCTCTGGGATGTCTGTTGCTTTGTAGGAGGCAATTTATGGCTTCTGCACGTTACTGGTTGGTATCCTTTGGGTAACTCTCAATATATTTACTGCAAACAACCATTTAGCCTACATCTGTGATACTGTTACATTTATCTTGAAGTCACACACGGCAGTTATTGTGCTTTTAGCATATAAATATTTTACAGAGTACCAATGTAAAAATATATTAATATGTACATGTCTGTAAGGAATGAAAAGATACCCCTTAGAATATGACACCTGTTTTAATGAATTGGTTTTTGCACTTTATGTTAACATGCAAAAAAATGATAGCTGCATGCAACCACCTGAAGTCAGAAGTAGGAATATATTTATATATCAGAACCTGAAAATTCTATTCTAAGATTAAAATTATGCTGTATTTCTACAGATAGACATATTTGTATTTCATTAAATAAAAAGGCTTTCTTTTTTCTCCACACTTCAGGAAAGAAATTACTTTTGCATTTGGTTAGGGATGAATGAATATAATACCAAATCTTTTGTTTGCATCAGTGTGCAATGTGTCATTTTCTCAAATGAGGGCTGGGTGTATTTGCAGAGCAGATGCAGAAGTGTGCCTGATTACCTCACCATTTCTTTGTACCCAGCATAGATGGAGGGGAATTAGAACTCATCAGCAGAAGGAAGGTGTTGTTTTCTTCCCAACCAAGCCGTCAAAGAATCCCAGAATACAGTTTAAACTATTCAGACTGAAAATAGACTGAATTTTGTCTGCCTGATTTCAGTAAATACTTGTGTACTACTTACAGTGAGATTCTTTCAGGAGACATACTGGAAGCATAAACACCCATGTTGAAGATAATGCTCAGAAACCAGTCTCAGGCCTTTCATGCAGCATAAAGCTCTGCTGAGCAGGACAGCGAGAAAATAGCTGTGTTGACAAAAGCCCAGGTATGGATACAGTTGTGCAGGAAAAAGAGTCTATCTGCTAAAATATCTTCTTTCTGTTTAGAGAACTACAACACATCCCCAGTGTGTGCCAGTGCAGCTCCATCTGCAGACAAAACTCTTTAAACATGAACAAGGTGAACAATGGCTGATTAATTAGACTGTATGTCTTGCAGCATTAAAGTTGGGTGTTCCTTATCCCTCCTGGGATGGAGGTTACTGATAATGAAAGATTTAGTTTCTGACCCTGCAATTTTAATTCCTGTTGCATATGTGACACTAAGCCACATCACTGATGCCTGTTGGATTAGACTGTGTAAGGCTGAGCAGAGCAAAGAGAGCTTGAAGTGAAAGGAAACAGGCAGAGCCACCTTAGTGCTGTCAGCAGGCAATGAAGGACAAATTGCTCTGAATGCTCAATAAAATGAGATTTAGGCATATGCAGGTTTGGCATCACACCTCCCAGGTACCAGGACCCAGGCCCCTCAAGTGGCACTGCCTGTATGGGAGGTGGGCAGGAGCTGCAGCAGAATGTTATTCCTGGTTGCTGCTGATGGTTATGATCATCTTTGATACTTTCCAGCATTTCAGGTCAGAAATCTGTTCCCTGGAAAAACTGTGGGCAGGTCTAATTAAAAAGTGATAGCTTAACACTTCCCAAGACCTAGTTTTGTATTGCAGAGGAATTGCCTGTGGCAATAGTTGTTATTGTCTGCCACAGTTCACTGAAATCCTCATTTCCAGTGGAAACACATGGCTACAGACAAAACTTTTGCCAGAAAGCATTCCTTTCCTTTGGTATGTGCTGTAAGGGAGACAGAGAGACAGGGATGGGAAAATAATTGAGAACTCAGTGGCTAGGGTTACTCTTATAGAAAGTCAAGATGTGTTGTGGGTATTTGGTGTGACTTGAACAGAGTAGAGATTGTAAAATCATAGAATGGTTTGGGTTTGAAGGAACCTTTAAAGGTCATCTAGTCCAACCTCCTGCAACGAGCAGGGACACCTTCCACTAGGTCAGGTTGCTCAGAGCTCCATCCTTGGAGCTTGACCTTGAATGTTTCCAGGGATAGAGCATCCACCACCTCTCTGAGCACTGTTTTGCTCTTTCCCCTTATTGAGAGGTGAGGATGTCAGACTCCAGCTCCTGCCTTCTGCTCATCTTCCTCTCAGCTGGGTCTTGGCTATGTTAGAATGGGTAATACCTCAAGTTCCTGCACTGTTTGTTTTTTTTTTTTTAATGGGTTGGTTTGCTGATTTGGAGTTAGATTTTTTTTTTTTTTACCTAATAATTGTTACAACCAGGAAATTCTGCTGCCTCACTGTGGCAATCTCACTCATCAGAAACCTGCCTATTCTCTGTGTCATTTCTGTACCGTAATGGGTATTTCTGTGTGACACATACAGAATTTGTTACTACTTTTTTGCAGCTGTGTGATGCTCCCCTTTGAACATATGCTTCTGTGGAATTAGGTAAATTGTGCAGAGAACAGATTTTCTGTTTCTGCTTAGTGTAGCAGAGAAGGTAAAGGTTATCCCCACCGTAGGACACGGGGAGGACTGGTCACTCCTCCAAGCTGCTTCTGTAGCTGCACTGATGGTGTTTGGTGAAGCAAATCTGCTGCAAATTACAGCGTGTGGTTATAGATCAATTTATTCTTCTGCCTGCTGCCAACGATGTGCTGAGCACGAGTGGAGCTAACTTAGTAAACATGAGCTACAGTAACAGAAAATAACCAAGTGTTGCTGAAAGGAATAATTAATTAATGTTTGTAAAGCACTTAGAAACTGAAAAGCACCTTATTAGTGCTAAGTGTTCAGAGGCCTGGTTTTCTCATAGAAGTTAAAGTCCTTGTCTTTGTTAGTCTTTAACCAAACAAAACATTAAGAGTATAAAGCCTTTGTGCCTGATGTCCCTAGTCAGGTGTTTTTGTGCCTGGCAGTCATTAAGATGCAGTAAGTAAACAAGAAGAAACTATAAATGGCCTGAATCAGCTCGTTTCCACTGATGCCAGCAGAATTAAGTTGATTTACATTAGCTGAAGATCAGCAGCGGAGAATCCATAGCACAGCTTCTCCTCTTGCTGTCGTGCTCAGTCAGAGCCAGTGACTGGTTTATTCACTACCACTCCCACCTTTCTGAGCCCGGCTGCCAGGAATGAACACAAAACTACAGCGGGGCACAGGGTGCTCTGTGCAGTGAGGTGGAGAAATTGGATGGCTCAGATTTGCTTCCAGGGGCAGGCAGCACATAAAAGAACCTGCTAGAGAGAGGGAATCCTATTCATCAGGTGTGCCACGCAGGGCTGAAAGGTGGCACCTATGGCTGACCCCAGTTTCTGAGCTCGGGAACATGGAGAGTAGGAATCTGTGCCTTTACTTCCAAAGAGCCCTGGCTCCCTCAAAACAACCCCAAGTCTTCATGACGCAGGGGTCACCGACTGAAGGGAGGATTTACTTGAAAGGCTAAGAGAGCTAAGAGCTACCCAGAACAGAACCATCTGAGGAGACGTGGATGATCCCTGGAATGAAAGATACAGTCCACAATCAGTGTTCCTATCTGCTTAGGAGGGTGTTTATCCTCTGTATTTCATTCTCTGTAAGTAGAAATCTTAGGTGCTGTGGGTACAGGAGAAGGGGGAGGACAGAGGAGACAACCTTGTGGAAAACAGGGTGCTGCAGAAAAGAGTTTAAGACTAATTGGCCACAGAGCACAGGAAAGAGCACTAGCTTGTCCATCAGTGCACACGCTTTTAAGATTATTGTATGCCTTTACCAGAGCAGCTCCCTTTCTTCAGCCAGAAATTTTGTCAGGCTAAATTTGATTATGTTGGGCATCTGTTCCATATTTATGAGTATCCAGGAACTCAGTAGCTCACACTGAGCTTCCAGATTAATGAAAAACCTGATGATGTGCCCACTTCAGTTGTTTGGTGCATGAGCAGTGTGCCCACATGCACATCACACGTAGTCACTGGTAGGAGTGCTGGGAGAGGGAATCCAGTCTTTGATCACTTGGGTGTTTCTTCTCACAGGAGATCAGTAGCTTTTATTTTCTTCTGGATTAATTGGCAGAGTAAGAAAGGTTGCCTGCCAAGAAAATCCAATTACTCAGCCCTTGCTGGTCTTGAATAAAGCTCCATGGTTGATAAAGGGTCGCAGTTTGAGAGAATCAAAATAAGGCACCAGGACACCAGATATTCTGGTTTTTCAATCTCTCCACCAGCCTAGGGCAGAGTATGTTTGGCTTACTTTGGTGGCAGTGCTGGAACGCAGTGTGCCAGAATACCCAGTCATGGCATTTTTGGAAGAGCTAAGCATTACTAGGATTGGTTAATAGTTATCTTTGTAATTATCATCTGTTACAGATCCATCTATTGAATCTAAGAGGAGCCAGAATCCTTGCATGTCCTTGCTCCTAACTTTGCTTGAGTTCACCATAAGAAGCTTTGCTCAAAACCAACAAAGAAGCAAAAAACGCTTCTTTGAAAGAACAAAAATGTTGATTGTCCTATGAATAGCAAAAGTCATAGTAATTTGTCTTTTCTTCATCAAGAGCATGGGCTTAGGAGCACTGAATAATCTTTTTGGAAGTTGGAGTAGGAAACTGAGAGGTCTCTCAGAGGTCCAGCTCTGTGGAGCTGTTCACTTGGTCCTAGTGACCTCCTGTCCCACATATCCATAGCTATGGAAGGAAATAGTTGGTGTCAAATCCCTAGATACCCTGTTGTCAGCAAAATTAACCAAGTTAAGAAAATTAAGAGAAACAAAGGCTTTATTTCTGTAGCTTTCTGAATCCAGGGGCTGGAGCTGAAGTGGTTTGGGTGAAATACTCAAAGAATTCAGCACAGGCAAATGACCCAACAGAAAGTTCCACAGATGTCAAGGCAGTAGGTGAATATATGATAATTAATTCTTTCTCCTGGAATATTTGCTGCTAATTGACTTGGCAGCAGCTCCATTGCTGTGATTCTTTGGCGCAGAGGTTTTAGGCCAGAAGCAACAACTATGATCGTCTGGTCCTACTGTCTGCATAGCAAAGAGCACAGAACCTCACCCCATGGTTGCTGCACCAGTCCTCTAATTTCTGACTGAATTACCAAGTTTTTATTGAAAACCATCCAATGCTTATTAATAGACTATGCAAAGAAAAATCTACCAGGTACTTGGGTGAGTAGTTCCAAAGGTAGCTTTTTCTTTAAAATTTGCAGATTATTTTTGGTATATTTACATTGACTTTTCTGCTAGACTTTTTTTTTTTTTTTTTTTTAATCCCCTAAATGAACCCCAGAAACCTTATGAAAACTCTCAGGCAAAAGGATTTTTTTCTTTTCTTCTCTTTTCCTGGACTTGGAGCTTTTGTAGAGTTTATGATAATCTTCCTACTCTATTAGTAATATAGGAATTGAGCATTAAAGCCTTTTCCCTCTTTCTATCCTCCCCCTCTCACTTTTCACTCATTTCTTCCCCCAATAAAAACCCACAGAAAACAAAACAAAAAGGACAGAAAATAAAAAGAGGGAGAGGTGTCAGAAAAAATTCATAATTAAACTGAGGAATTTTAAAATGTGCAGGATGTTCCTGGACACAGCTAATGACAGGCAGAAAATGACATTCTTATAGTCCTGGAAAAATAGATTTTTTGTTGTTGTTGTTTATGATCCCACCTGTTCCCTCCAACAGATCTCTCTCCTTCTCTTGTTCCCTGATACTCCCCCTGAGTCCAATTTATCCGATTTGTAGAACATGTGAGATTTGCTAAGGTAGCTCACATCAATGACAGCACAGTGACACAAACTAGACAGGGTGTGACACTGCTGTGTTGGAAGAGTGGAATTTGCCTTTCTTTACAGGCAAATATCAACAGTGGAGCAGTCAGCAGTGGAGCTGCAGCCCCTCCCCACACCATAACCAACATCAAGTATTCAAACACTTGCCATTCCTTGCTCCTCTGGGTATCCTTTTATCCCACAGAGTAATTGCATTGGTTTAAACGTGAACTGACGTACATAAAAATGAGACAAAATCTGGCACCCCTTTTGGCATTGACCAAATCCTCATCCTGTGAAGGCAGTGTCAAAACATTCACTGATTGTATCTGAATTAAAATCTTGTTAAAGTAAGTGATGCTGTCTGTGAAATTGCTATGAGTTACTGATGGTATATTTTTAGTACTTATAAGAAAATACATTGAAACATGAGACTTCTAAAATTAATTAGTGGTAGACTCAGTGCATGAAATGGAATAACTCAGCTCTCCAGTACAGTTATGGTACAGGTATCCAGGTGATCCAATAGTCTCATAAAGATGTTATTTCCTTGTTATATGATGACCAGATCAGGTATTTGTCTTGTTTGTAAATAGAGTATTAACCAACATGCACTTTCAGAAGTTGGGAAAAAACATGGTGAGTTCCCAAAGGTGCAAGTGGACTTGTGTTTGTAAGTAATTCAACAACAAGCTGATGGAATTAAATAGTTAGTCCATCAGTGTTTTGGCCCTTCTTTTCTCCATCTGGTAGTAGGCAGGCAGATTAAATGTATGCCATGTGTTTGGTTTTCCTGTACAAAATGAGCTGTGTTAGTATTTCTAGTCACTATGAGGTGGTACAAACCTTACAAAATACATTGATTTACGTTAAAAAATTAGGAGTTACCAGAGACACAATGACATGATGCTCAATGTATTTTATTAAAGGAAATGGCAGTACACCATATTATTTTGTTACAAAAAGCTCAATTACAGACTTTAAAGAAAATGAAATTTATTGTTGAGCCTCAGTGTTTTGAAGCTACCAGTTGTTTCCTGGAAGTGACTTTGAAATGAGTTTTGGGAAATCATTTTAGTATTGACTTGGGCCATAATGGTTGGCTGTTGCTTTTTTGTATAAGATTGATTAAATTACCCTGAACAATCTCCAAGTCCAAGTCCTTCTCTGAGGCCAATTGTGAATATGACCATAAATACACTCTCTAAAAAATATTTCAGAACATAAATAATCTCTAAACCTGGAAGCACATCATTGCACTCACTCTTCCAAGAATGAGCAAATGAACTTGGTTCCTTGTCTCAATATGTCACCTTTTTTTTTTTTTTTTTTTTTTTTTACACCTCACACTTCCTCTGGTTTGAAAAGGCTGGGATTATTTGCAAGATTTCCTCTATACGCTATAATAGCAGATAATTTTGACTATGTCTTAAAGAAAGAACTAGCTAAAAAATAAGTGTATTGGCAGTAATAAGAACTGGCAGTTGTTCTACTGATTTCAGCCTTTATCTCCCCTCTGAAATAGGAACCCTCTAGTTATTTCTTCACACTTCAGTAGACTCAAGTGAAATCAGGGTCACATTATAGCAGGATCTATACAAGCACATGGGAATGAATTATCTTAATTTGAAATTAATGTCAAATATGCAAAGAATCCACAAACAGAGAGGTGAAAGAACTTTTCCACAGCGGCTGAGTGTGCCTGGTCTGGAACATAAGCCAGGTCTTTGAAGACTCAAGCAATGTCCTATCCAGTGAGCTCTGCTGCCTCTTGCTTGCCTGGGTTGAGATAGCTGCCAAAACACTGGATGGTCCGAATTTTTATCAGAATTAAGGTAGGTACTTCAAAAGACAAAATTAAATGACAATAAGATATGCCCCCAGGAAATCTCCAGGAAAACTGGTGCATGTTTCCCACAAAGCCAGAAATAAGACAGGCAGAAAGTAACAGCAAAAGAATAAGAGCAAGAGGAGGAAAAAGGTAGAAGTTTGGGGAGGAATTGAGCGTGAGCTGCTGCACAGCAAGATTCTTGAACAGTGACAGGGGCTTTGCAGACATGATCCAAGAAAAAAAGTTTTGGGGGTTCAGCCTTCCAAAGCCTACTGCACTTCTCAAATGTCCTGAGCTCTCATCTGAGATGGAGCAGGTGAGCTGGGGAGCAAAACTCCCCTAAGAAATTCTGGTTCAATAAGGATAAAGATTTCTTGGGAGCGTGGCCCTCGGATACTGCCAGGAAGGATTTCTGTCTCCCTGGCATTAGTTTTCATGCTGGGAAGTCCTGCACTGAGTCTTTTGGCCGTAAGGTCTGGGCAAGTCATGGTTGACAAGCAGATGAGGTTGGCTCACATAGGTTGTGATTTTCTGTTCCTCCTGTTCTTAAGTGTCTTTAACTCCTGCTGACAAGAGTAATCTGACTCCTCAGAGGTCTTAAGTAAATGGGAATCCTGCAGGGTACAGGTTAAACTGGCACTGGAGGAGCGAGTAGCTGCAATGTTCTGTAATTACTTCCATGAACTCTCTCTCTTTCCAGTACTTTGTTGTTCAAGGCAAAAATATTTGGGTACCAACTCATGGGCGGAATTGCCAAACCGCTCGAACGTTCCCTACTCTGCAGGAGATCTTCTTTAGATCTTTAGGTTACAAAGAGAACTAGTTTGCTCCTTAAATAGATCAAAGCACAAGGGATGGTTTAGTTGAGTGAATGTGGAAAGAAGTGGCAGCCTGTGTCAGATTTTCTTGTTGATATTTATTTATCAGTGTTGAGGTTCTACCTTGGGTAGAGAGAAAAATCTTATAATTTACTGTCTCAAATTTGAGCTATGATAGACCCTTTACCATTTTGGTTTTATATTTTTTTCTTTTTAACTGGTGTTTGGTTTGGTTTGATTAGGTTTGGTTTAGTTTAGGGTTTTTTTCTGTGTGTGTGTTTGCTTCTTTGTGTGTGGTGGTTTTTTTGTTGTTGTTTTTGTTGTTGTTGTTGTTCCTCCCCTCTCCCCCCCCTTTTGCTTTCTGGTTTCTTTGAGCTTCAGAAAAGACAAGACATTTTCTTATGCTAAACGTTGTGGTTCATTTTGTGTTAATTTGAATACCTTACTGATAAATCAAATTTACTGCTGCCCCCACAAACGAGGTAGATATGAATGATCCTTCTTGCACTTGGTTTCTTGATGAAATTTTAAATGTAACTTGCTATAAATGGAAGCTCAGCCAAAGCAATAATTAGTATTTCAGTCTATTTAAAATAACATCTTAATTATCTGCAATAATTATAAGAATTGAAGAAGGTATTACAATGTTATTTTAGATGCTCTGCTTAAATATCTAAATGCACATTATTTGCTACTCTTCCCTCCTCATTGGGATGACATCCAAGTTCTGGTTGATTGTTTACCTATTTTTTAAACCACAAAAATTTAGAAGATACAAAATAAAGGGGAAAAAAGCAGTCAACTGAGCTTTTAATTTATCAGCCACTATCTCACTTCACCAGCAAAGCACAGACCTAATAAAAGCACAGTACTTTGTTTGAAAAGCTGATGTCCCAAATGGTTGGAGTAGAAGCAAATGAACATATGGGGAGAGTCCTGAACATAAAACACTGAAGCTCCAGCTGACCAAGGGGAAGAAAATCAACACCATACAAACACTGGACCAAATACCACCATGCCACAGATTTAAGTGAAGCCTACATATGATGTTGGGCAGAGCTGAGAACAGAATTTGCTTTAACCACTATGTTTTTCCCCACCTTTTCACAGGACAGAGGTGGGAATGGTGAGCAGAACATACCAGGTTCAACAAGGAGACTTCGAAAACAATTCATGGTGAGTGAGCATACATTAAAGCAAAGCCAGCCCTGTTTGCTTCAGGTGAGGCATGGGCAGCCTCAGCCAGTGCTGAGGGTGAATTGTGTTCACAAAATAGCCTTGTTTTCTGTCTTGTGTCCTGTTCAGGGGCTGTCACTGCACATGCCCTGTGGGGTGTTTGCCAGCTGTGGGCACCTCTGACACCAGAGCTGCACTTTTGCTTTCTCTACCTCAACATCAGCTCTCTTATTCAATATATGGTGTGAAAGGAATTGTCTACAATTCTTCTCAGCCTTACTTTCTTTCTGCAGATGGTGAATTAGACCCATTAACAAGACCAAGTGATGAGGAAAAGCTAGAGGAAAAGCTTTCAAATAAGACAAGATTGTTATACCTTGTTGAAAACCTTCTTCCAGGAGAAACTTGATCAACACAAAGAGGCTTCCAAGAAACAGGATTTTTCCCAAGCTGTTTTCAGAGATAAAGGTTTGTTTTTGTTTTTGTTTTTGTTTTTGTTTTTTTGGTTGGTTGGGTTAGGGTTTTGTTTGTGGTTTTGCGGTTTGTTTGTCTGTTTTAATATTTACTGTGTTTTTATAAAAAAAAAAATATCTGCTTTTCTTTTCAATATTTGCTTTGCCCACAAATACTGCTGTTAAGAAACCCTTGTATTATGGTCAGGTTTACATTATGGTGATCCAAATAGGAAAGACAGTTATTTCAATGAAATTCTTTAGGTGTATTTTTTGGTTACTAGGAGTCATTTCAATAGAGACAGTGCAATATGCAGCGTGCTTTGCTCAGAGCTTGTGCCTGCTGTGGGAGACCACTCAGCTCGGTGACTGTTGAGAGACAACAGAAAAGCAAAAGGAATAGAAATAAGAGGAGGAAAGAGGATAAATGTAGGCAAGAAATGCTCAGGAGATGCATTTCTGGTTCTTTAAGGGATTTCTAGCCCTTTAAGGGTTTTCCAGCACTCAGTCTGTAGAAAATTTTCATCCATATCCAAGCTGGGCAGAAGCTCCTTTCAGGAACTGCCATCACTAATCCACAGCAGCCAAAATCAGCAGGACTGTCCAGGCTGCACCAGGGGTTGGGATCATACACTGAGCAACACAGAAGCCCTTACTCTGAGGAAGGGCCACAAAAGTTTCACAGGTAAAAGGCTGAATCCCTTGTATTTTAGTGCATCCTGCAGTGCCCTGGTAATGAACAGTGTATAGCACACACAGGATAAAATATCAGCATCTGCAGCATAAATACTGCTTGGACCTCCCTCTCTTGATGTAAGAGGCATATAAATGGCAACAGTTTAATTTCTGGTTAAACTATAGCCTTTTCCTGGGCAGAAGAAGAAAGGAAGTTTATTTCAGATGGCAACTGTGAATGTATCCTGTGCCTTTATTCTCTTTTGCCATGTAGTCATTCATTCTTTGACCTTTCCCCATAACATCCCATTACTTTACTTCCCCAGGCAAAAATCTGTGATCCTAGCCAGAGTCACTTCCTGGCATTCTTTTTCCTCTTCAGAATTCTTGGGTTTTTTTCTGGACAACTGCTTCCTAATCTTACTTTTTCTTTTATATCAACAACATGCTGCTTGCTTGGAGTTTGAGTTCGGCAAAACCAAGGTCCCAAATACTCATTTCACGTTTAAATGATGTGTTTGAAAAGATTAATTAACAAGGACCCTGAAGTTGCTCAGCCCAAACAGCCACTGTATAAAGCACTGAAACACCCAGGAGAGGTTTTTCAAAAATTCTACCAAAAGCTGGGGGCATTTCCCGATGCATGGCAGTTGGGTTGTAAACCTCATAATTTTTCATTAAGACTAAAATACCTACATGCTATCTGCATCCTTTAAATGCCTTCTGCCTTAACACTCATTGGTTATGACAACTACTAAAGCAGATCTGTGCTTAATGTTTTGCTCCAAAATCCACCTTAAGTATGCAATTATGACAGTCCAAAGGAATTACGGTCTTTAATTTGCTTAGATCTAAAGATGGATACCATTTACATTTCCACCACTGAGGGTACAGGCTTTCCGGTCTTTCATCAATGCCACTATTAAATATACAAATCAGACATTTTTGAAAAATGAAAAAAAAAGCAAACCCACCACCTTGACATGTTAGCTCAAGTATTTTTTTAAGCCTAATGCTGACTGCTTGGCTTTATTAACTGGGACTGAAAATGCCTTAAAATATGTCAGCAGAGATTCTTAGTTATTGTGGTTAATGGCATTACAAGGGATTCAGCATCTAAATCTCTTAGCCTAGAATGGCTAGAAAGTATTGTGTGGGTCTTGTTGTGTTGGAGGGTGGAAATCATAAGTCTGGTGTCTTGTCCTCAGCAGTAATGAGAAAGGTTTTGTAGGCTGAGTCATGAGAAAGAAAGAATAGTCTTTGTTCGACTATTATGGCAAATGTCAAACATGGTGAATGATGTAGACAATTTTTGGGACATTTGAAGTGGAGACTAATTTATGATTAATGTCAGTTCCACTGTTTAACTTCCTTGTTGCTCTGTACAAGTGCCATGGTGTTTCTCAGAAGTAAAAAATGGTACAGAACTGTGTCTTGAGCAAGGACTGAGTTACAGTTTTTATCATGCATTTGTTGCTGTTTGATTTTATACTCATTTTATGTACCTTCTAAGCAAAATAAACATATCACAATCTTCAGTCTTCTGGGGTTGGTCTGTCCTCCGTTGCATCTTTAGACGCTTAATAGAGTATAGATTAAAAACATACCCAGTGATATACTCTCACTATCAAAGATGTTTATTGTTCCCTAGAAATGTCTGTTGGCTTTGCCTCAGGATGATTACATTATGGTTTCACTTTAGGTTATGTGTTGCAAGGTATGCTTTGTATGTGTGATCCCAGAATAATTGGAAGAGCCTCAATAGCAGAGTTAGTCCAACCATCTTTTATTGAGAAAGGGGTCAGAATACTTTGATTAACCTCAACAGCTGTTTGTTTAACCCTGTGCTTACCTCAAATTAAAGAAGCTTCCCCCAGCATTCCTGCTGAGCAGTGAGGAGAGGGGCTCTCAAGGCACCCATAGCTCCACTGGGTACCCTCATCTGCTGCTGTGGCAGCACAGACATCTTTCATCTTCCAGCACAGTCTCATCTGGGAAATGCTGGTGGTACCAATGTCAAGGTGACTGGGAGCTGGAAGGGACAAAGCCTCTTCTCCTTCTTCACTTGTTCTTCTCTGTGTAGGAATTATTTAAAATTTCTTCCAGAATAAATCACTGTGATCTCATCAAACTATTGTATTAAAAAAATTCAAAATTAAAAATAGGTTTTTGCATCTAAGCTCCCTTGTCTCTTCCTATGTTCTGGTCTGATACAGACAGCAGGGAGTCACCCCAACTCTGCCATATGCCTTCCCTGGAGAGAGGAGCCCTCTAACCCATCATTCACACTTTGTATTTCAGGAATCATAAAATGGTTGCTAATTTCCAACCATAAGCTTTTCAAAAAGCACAGCAATACTGCCTTTTCTCTCCTCCAGTGCAGATGGTGGAAAATAGAAAACAGTGACTTATTTTAACAACTTCTCATGCCTGTCCCCACTACAAGACCTTGCCTGTCTGCCTGGCTTCTGTCTCCCTCTCTCATCTTCTTCTCTCTGTCTCTCTCTCCTTTTTGGGAAAAACCAAACAAAACAAACACTCATTTATTCAATTTATTCTATCTTTATGTAGGGATGTTTGTTAACACTCTTGTTGTTCTTAATACATTTCAACTCCAGCCAATTTACCTATACTTTTTTTTTTTTTTTTTTTTGGTCAAAACACTTCAGTCCTGAATGATGTTCTCTGCATGAGACTTTATCAGTGTCAAGTACAAAAGAATAATTTCCTCCCATGTCTTATATATGACATTGCTGTTACCATATAACCAGATGAGATTTGCATTTCTGTCACAGCACAGCACTGTTGACAGGCACTTTAGCTCTGTTCTTCTCTTCTGATACTGAATAGTGCACTGCCACTTGTCCACTTTGAATGCCATCTCCCTGAATCTTGACTGTCTTTCCAATATATCAAGGTAATTTTGAATCTCAATTCTGGCTCCAAGAATGTTGTTACCCTTGATGGTTTAATGTGCCCTGCAAATTTTACATGAGAACAGTCTTCCATCATTTAACTTAATGAAAGCACTGACAGACCTCTGTCTGAAATACCTTCCTACCTTTAGAGCAAGGTATTAAATCTTTAGGAAAGTGTATTTTCAGCTGCTTTGGTAGTATTGTTGATTATTGCTAGGAGATATCTTCTCACCTTGCTTATATAGATGCTATATAGCTTTACCAGGGTAAGTGCTTCCTTCTGCCTCTCTTTTCTGCTCAAGATATTGAGTCTTTTTTGGATTTTTTTTTTTCAGGTGCTCAGGAAAAGAATATTTTAAACAAATCACAGAGTATCTTTTTCTTCCAGAGTTTCCTGTCTAATTTCTGTGGCATGGTTGCAGCAAATAAGATGGAGGGCTTGAGAATGTTATTATTGTGCCACTGTAGGTGATTGTAGATACGAACAAAAACTTTTCAAAGTGTCTGTATAACCACCCACGGAATAGGTTTAATGCATTCATTCAGGCTGGTTTTCTGAGAATTAATTTACATTTCATGTATTTGAAAGTCTCACATGAAAAGATATTTTTATCATGATTTTTAATACAGTAATTTGATGAGATCATAAGGATTTACCTTGGAAGGATTTATAATTAATTTCTGCATATACAGAAGGTATCATTCCACAAGCGTGAAATTTGTATTTATTTGTTCTCTATAATGTTTCATGAAGGAGAGAGAAAAATATGTGCAATCACAGAGCAATAGGATCTTCTGGTCTCTTCTCTCCTTGCCTTGTGACTGCCCATAAAAATTTTTCAGTGGAAGACCTGTTAAGGGGAAAGAGCCCATGTCTCTTTAAGAAGCAAGAATTAAATTATGAACAAATTCTGGGTTCCATACACCGTTTTAAACTTCCTCTTGCCCTTTCCATGTTAATTTATATTCTACCCTGTCCTAGATACAAGATCTGTTCCCCAAACTGCCTTCAATAATACAGAACATTGTGCAAGGGAAGATCTTTCTTCTTTCTTTCTGTTGAATGTATGATGAGAAAGTTGAATAACCCTCAAGCAAACGCATTTTAAGAACAATCTTGTGGGTGTGGGAGGAACAAGCAGTGAAACAACTGCTGAGTCACTTCCTCCTGCCATGGAAGGTGTCCTCAGGACCCCAGAAAGCCTGTTGGAGTCAAAACTGTGCTTCACTGGTACAACACATCTATCTGGGGCGCCATCAGAAGGCTTCCTGACAAGTCTTTGGGGGAAAGGCAAGATAATTAGGGAACTGACTTTGGAATGTGAGCTGTTAACTTGTGCACTGAGCTCAGTGGAGCAGGAGACTTGTAAATGTCACCGTCAAAACAGATATTTATTAGTTTGAACTGACACACTCCAACTTCCCAGTAAGTGGTGAGAAAATATTCCCTATCATTTAGACATTTAAAACTGCAGCAGATTGAACACAGCCTGTAAAAAATGTTCTCTTGAGCTGAATGCTCTTATAGCAGTGAGGGGAATGATGAGATGAGCAGTTTTGGTCTTTCCCCACTGTTTCTGCCCCCCTACTTTCCTGTCACCAGCTCCAAGATGCTATTGGTTGTTTCTACAGTCAAAATTGTTTCCAGAGGACCAAAGTGGGCAACTTGACTTATATAGTAATGAGTACTGGCCAGAGAACAAAATAATGGGGATACTTTAAAAAAAAAATAATATTGACTTTCTTCCCCTCCTTGCTTACCAACTGCAGGCTGTGCTGTAAGAGAAACCAATCACAGGCTCATTCCCAAACTGTCCAGATGAAAAAGACCTGTAGGCTACTTTGCTTATTGCCATAACTCTCTGGAATTGCTTCCTGCCATATATTTGAGTACTATATTCAGGCTAATTTGCCATAACTTTCCACTAGAAACCTATTCCATACCCTGATAAATCTCATCTCTAGCTCTTCCCGCAACTCCCGTCCTGAAAAACTCAGTTCATATTTTCCTTTGTCCATTTTCATTCTGAATCAGAGATGCTGCCTGAAATATTTAAAGGCTAAGGACCTCAGCAGGCACTGGAGACTGCTGTCGAGGCTTTCCTTGTCATTTTCTTTGCTCTTTGGAAGATCTGGCATTGTAATAAAAATTCCAGACAGGCAAGAAAAATGATCCATATTACTGGACAATCTCCTACCCTTATCTCCTGGAGACAGGACTTTTTTTACCTATGACTTGGGAAAGTATTATTTAACAAGTATGAAGGGAGAAGTGCCTTATAACACAGTTGGTTCTGCCCTATCGAATTAAAGGAATACCTTTACAGAATATGGAGGAGAAATAGAATTTTAAAATAGCCTTTCAGACACGTAGACTTTCTGCTGGGCCAAGAGAATGTTGAAATGGTTCAGGCTTCGTTCTGCCATGCAGAACCCAGCACAGACTCATGTACCCCACTTCTTGGGTGTTGTGCTTTTGTAGTGTCATTGCACTGCCTTGATATGAGGTACTTTGTGCAAGGCTGATGGGACTGTACATATACAATACCCTATAAAGACCTCAAAGGAGACAGTCCCAGCTATAAAGAAGGATATATCCTGATGAAAATCATTCTCCAGGTGCCCAGTATTCCTATAGGGTACTATATATTACCCATTTGTGACTTGTGAGTGCTCATACCTGATTCTGTAAATGCCTACTCCCCTGTTTTACCTTGTCAATGACACCTCACTCAGCACCCACTGAAACTAAGGAAAAGTTTCCTGTCCTTTTCGGGGGGACTGAATCAGACTCAAGTAGAGGATAAAATGAAATTCAACTTCACGGCTACTGGGGACAGGACTGTAAAAATCCTAGTTTAGGAGATAGTTTGGAATTTCTTTTCCCATTTCAGCATTAATTGTGTACAGAAATAAAAATGTTTTGCCATTTTCATCCAGATCTTTGAGATCTTCATCAGCTTATTGGTCTTAATACACGTACTGAATCCTGCTTTTATGTTGTTAGCAGGAATCCTTGTAAGTGTCACTGAAGTATAAAGAAAGCATTATTTCTCTGAGCAACTGGTGATGAAGGTGTGCTATGTTGGAAAAAAATGGCCCTTTTTGTGTGTATATTATCACTTTCAAGCCCTCTCTTGGTTATCTCTCTTCATTCCACACAAGGACGGTATTAATAGCCTGGAGCCATCTCTTTGTGCCCTTTCAATCAGAAAAAAGTCTTGATTTGTATACTTACATAGCACAGGCCAAGCTGAAGTGAGAATTTATTTCCTGAAGAAAACAGATTTAATGTGAAAGGTGATCCTCAAAAGTTTCACAGCTCCAATTGCCTTGGATAAGCACCAAGAAAGGCAGCTGCTCATCCAAGTGGGTCTCTCATACGTCTGAGAGCTGCACAGTCACAGCCCAAGTGGGGGAGTGTTCCTTCTGCAAGGCCAGTGTACATATTAGAAGTACTAAAGTAGGACTAATATGAAAACCATCAAACCCACATGTTCAGTATCTCATTTGGCATTGTGCTGTGGTCCAGAATTCTGCCCAGCTCAGAGCCTTCAGCTCCTGCCCCTCACTAGTTATGTGTTCCCTCCACCTACCTTAGACTTTGAAATGCTTTCGCGTAACCCCAGATCCTTCTAAACTTCATTGTGTTCATAAAAAGAAAAAAACAAAAACAAAAACCAAACAGCCCCCCCCAAAATAAAACCACAAAAAACAACACCCCCCAAAAAAATGGCACAGAAAACCCAAAAAAACCACCCCAAAACAAAACATCTCCCAATGTTAGCAGTCTTTTAGAGCACTAAACAAATTATGGCAATAAAAATGTTCATTGGAAATTTAAGTCCTCTTCAGTTTTCCTGGTAATACATTTGTTCTTAAACTTAATGAGTGCAAAACCAGAGGACAGAGTGAATAAGTAGCTTATTGTTTGGAGTGCTGAGAGCTGCCTAAAAGGATGTTGTACTGAGAATACATGAAACATGAAAAAGAGACCCATAGGAAAACAGCTATTATTTCAAGTAATCTTCAGCAAAGCGGATGTGTCTATGAAATAACGTTTGGAGACCTTGGGTAATTTTACACCTCAACCTCTGCTCACCAAGCTACTAGATCAGAAATGTTCATAAGCCCTTTTGAAATACCAGTTTTCCATAACAGAAGTGCACTGAAATGTGTGGTATATGGCAAATGGAGGATGGATTAGTGTGCGACCTAATGACTAGATGAACAAAAGAGGGAAAAACATCACACTACCTTTCTGTAAGTTCCATTTATCCATGAAATAACAATTGCATTCATATTTGCATTTCCATTACACAGAATAGCTACCTTCTGACTTACCAGCACAATGGTATTGTTTTATTTATTTAAGCTGAATGGTTTGCTTTTCACAGTATGACCAACTGGTAGAAAAATAGGATTCAATAATGTGAACATTTCACAGTAAATAAATTGCATTAATACAACAATGTAAAAGCTGTGCTCAGCAGTTTCTCTAGGACAAGGTCTGTTCTAGAACTATGCATCCAGCTTTCCAAACACTTGGAGAACTATGAAGGTTACATCTTGTTGTACGAAATAATAAAAAAATTATGCTGAATTTCTGTTTAAGATTCTGTTTATTCACTTCTACCCATTTAAAAAGTTATATGTTTAATTGGCTGCTTTCAAGCAGAATATTTATGTGTCTCTCTTTCTTGTTCATATTCAGTATTGCAGCTTCTGTATAAAATCTTGCAGTGACTAAGGACTACACAAGGAATAGGAAAGCATAGCTATTAGCTCAGTTTCAAAATCACTCTATTCAGAGATCACTCAGCACCCCCATAGGAAAAAAAAAAGGAGAAAGAATTAAAAAAGGTTCTTTAGGTGTTAGATATGTTGACTTGATTGCCTGGCAGTTTAGCGTCCTCTGTGCAGAATTCCTTCTCCTCTGTGGGTTATTCTACAGAGCAAATGCTCTTTGCTCCATTTCTTTGAGCTGTCAGAGACAAAGGGGGTCCCCTCCTTCTCCTTTGGTCTTCTTTGGTTATTGGGGTGTCTTAAGAAAACCCTTTGAGTAGTTTGCTGTGGAAGCAATCAGGGAAACCTCTGCTTCTACCTCCTAAGCAGGTCCTGTTCAAAGAATGTACACCAAACCTGTTCAATAGCCTGTCTCCTTTACCACTGATGGACTGTTTACAAAGTTCTGAAAATAAATGAAGAGACACTTAGCTGGTGTCATGACTGTTGTTCCCTATGGACAGTGATATGCACTGACAGCAACTGCTACTGTGTGGCTGAGGATTTGTTATAAGAGTCGATGGCAGTGCCTTGTGCCAAGAGGGCCCTTCTGTAACGTGTTCCCTTGACTTCTTATCTTCTCTGTTTCTCATGCAGTGCTTCCAATGCATGGCTCAGTTTGACACCAGCCAGTCATTTCTTGTATTTTGCTGGCAATAAATACCATCTGTGCAAGCCCCATGCTACTCAGCATCAATAATGTCCATCAGGGAGAGGTAGTGCATTATTTTGCTGGCACTCAAACTTGTTTGGCCTTCACAAGACAATGAATTCTTTATATATTGCTTAAAGAATTATTTTAGTATTTTGCTTGAGTTTCACCAAAACCCTGGATTCTCTCACTGTGAATGGAAAATCATTGTTGAAGGAAAAGAACTCAGTGAGGTCATGTCTTAGTTTGAAGAGTAACAAAACCAAGATAAAAATAAAAACACTTGCCTGCTTTTAATGCTCCCAGTTGTCCTCTTTCCCCTTGACTACTTTGCAACAACTGCAATCTTTTTATTTCTGATCCAGCATGAAGGAAAAAGAAATGCCTCTTGAAAATATAGTGCTTGAATATGGATAAGCACGTATTTTTCTTCAGAAATTACTTAACTATTCACATGTTCGTAAAAGTACCTCCAACACTGAAGTTAGGAAAAAAAATACTGTGTTTTTAACACTTTGTATTATTCATTGCAATGGGGTAGTTTAGGAGAGTGAAGTGAAACAGTCCAAGTGCTCTGGGTCTGTTGGCATATTGCTGGTTTGATGTTTCTGGCACCTTCAGCTGGAGAGTGTGTGAGCAGGAATCGTGTCCTCCGACATGGACACCTGCCCTGGGACTCGGAAGAAGCTCCTCCACTGCAAGATCAGTCACCCTGTGCTCACACAACCCCGAGGTGTTCACATGCCTGTTGTTGATTACATTCCATCTGCGCCACTGCAACCTGTGGGTCATTAGGAATAGAATTACAGAAGAAGGCAAAATGATTTTCCAAAGCTTTGTGGCCTTTGATAGGGTCAGAAGTACTACGAAAATACACTTAAAGTCATGTTTTTGTCCTATTTGCTCTGGAAACAACTCAATAGAATTTTTTTTTCTGATATGTTCCCCAGTTTCATGTCTAAACTTGTTAAGTACTTACATACGTAGTAATGGGAAAAACCCACATACATTCTACACCTCCTGTTTCTACACTGCATGCACACTGACACACTGCCATTGTTTAGAGATATGCTTGGCATGGAGTATATCCAGGGTGAAATAAATGAACAAATAGAGTGAAAAAATACTGTAGCTATATCCATATTTATTCTTAGCAAGACAACTACATCCTCTGCTGATTACAATTAATATGAAAGAATAGAAATTATAATAAACAAAAAACTTCTCGCACATTATGCATGAGCATCAAGCTGATTTCATTCTAATGTTCCATGACATCCACACAGCAGTCAGAAAGCTTGAAACAATTAACCATAATAAAGAACTGTTTCTGTGCCACTGTTAAATTATAACCTTAAAGACATTGAAATTTCATTGGTGCCACTGTTTCTTGAAGAAACTGAGGAATTAACATCTCTAGTTTTAATTATACATGATCTTTAATTCTATTTTTATGTATATTCATCATCTCCTCTGCAAGGGTGAAATACTTAGTTTTCTCATGGTGATGTCTTTAAAAACCATTTAAGTCAAAGTAGAATGGGTGTTTGAGTAGACCCTTCAGCTGTGTAAGGGATTTCACTCCCTGTGCTGGCCTGGCTCTGCTTCCATTAAAACGACTGCAATTATGATAAGTATCCTCACATGTGGATCTGGCCTTCAGTTTTTTAGTAAGAAGTAACTACAACACAGCAAGAGTTGTAAAGCATTCACTTTGAAAATTTGAGACTTTCTGTAACAAATACTATTTTTTTTTCCCTGTTGCAGTATCCTCCTGTCTGACGACTCTTCTGCTGACAGTAAACTAAATATTGAACATCCCTTCAAGGGATTTGCCTTTTTACTTCTGAGCTTTTCAAAGAAACTGATAAAATGTCTAATTGTTTGAATAATCAAGGCAATGAATATTTGATCACTAACATCAAAGATGAAGCCATAATTCAAGAGCTGAGGTATGTGCTTAATATTGCATTACTCATAACACAAAGAAAATTATAATTTCCTTGAAAATGTGTTTGTTGAAGGTATTTTTCCTCTGTTTTTTGGAAAAGTGGAATGGAGAAATATTGGGAATTAATTTACATATATTTATTTAATTATCCAAAACTTGCCATTGTGCCATTTGTCAAGCTATTGGATGAAAGAAATCAGTGGTCAGTTAAGGAGCATAACCTCAAACTTGGATACACTTCACAATAATTTATAGTTTATAACAACTTAGGCATGGAGGATGGAAGGATTATCTGTTTAGTATCAATGAAATAATTTTGTTTCTGTTTTTGGGCGAGATACACTGACAAGTGACTGTGGAACACTATTGCTGCCCCTTCCTGGGAGTTTCTGCTTGTCTTTTTCTTCCCAGCATCCTGAAGAGAAGACAATTTAGTCCTAATCCCCCTTTCCCATATCACCCCTCAAGGCTCAGAGTCACAACACTGATCATCAAAAAATACACTTCCACTTTGATGTCACCTTGAATGCTCAGGCTGGAGCTCCCCAGAAAACAAAGCAGCCATTTCTATTTTAATATTTCAAACACACCTTGAGCAGCAGTTCAGGGACCTTCCATGAAGAGAGCTACCTAGAGAGCCACCCTCAACTTTATGAAGCCCTTTGCATTTACCTGCCCTGACAAGTTGTTCATATCAAGATGTTTCAGTTTCAGATAATTAAAATTATTAACTACTATCTATCAAGATATAGGGAATTGCAAAAGCATAAAGGCTGTTTAATTGAGCCTGGTCTGATTGAAGAACGTGGGCTTGGACCTTTCCTCCTCTCTGCAGTCCATGGAAAAAAGCCTCATTAAAAAGGACCAAACACAGGCTGGTTCACCCAGGTACCTCCAAGCACTGCACAGAGAGACCCAAGCAACATCCCATGAGGCCAAAATCCAGTTCATAATCCCTCTTTTTACACATTTAATCAGTTTCTCTTTCACTTTGCTGTGTGTGTTCCCACTGATTAGATCTGGAGTCATGCGTCTCCCACTCACTTTTAATCTCCTTTGTTAATTAGATTCTGAATACACTGAGCAGGACTCCAAGCTTCATTTATTCACAGAATGTATTTTCAGCATTATATTTGAACTTTTTCTGGTCTGAATATCCTCGCTGTGCAGTAGCTCAGGTGTCTGAGTGATCACCGGCGCTCTTTAGTGGACTGAAGACTTCCTGCTTATTAATCTAAGTAACTGCTCACCAGTCATATTCTCAACTACCCTTTCATTTCTTCTGCACAGCAACAATATTTGGGCTTTCTGCTTTCTGAAGCAATATAGCAATATTTCACACCACATACTAATCCAGATTCTCTGACAGGAAATGGATCTAGTCAGCTGCAGTCATGTAAAGCTATTTATGAGGGATGTTATCACAATACTCCATTATTTAGTAGAGTTGGTTTTAAAATAAGCAAATATTTATAATATTATATAAAATAATATATTATATAAAATATATTTATATATATTAAATACTAAAATATTTATATATTGTATATTTTAAGCTCTGACTTCAGCCTCTTTTTTTAATAGTTACATATTTTCTAAACCTCCCATTTGGAACTCATGTTTACTGGCAAACTTGATTTCTTTATATTTTTTAAAGGAGAGAGTGAAGAGGGTTTTTTTTTAGGAAAAAAAACCAACAAAACAACTTTGTATTTAAAAGTGACGTGTTCATTTTGTTTGAATAAAATTTAATGGAAATGGAAATTTATAGCCTCTATGAGAAGATAAATCTTACCAAACCTTTTACAAATGTACAGCTAGACAAAGAAAGTGAGGTCATTGCCTCACTGCCATTAGAGATATTAGTTCAATGGCCTGTGGCATCATCATTTTGCCACCACACCCACTCATCAACCATACCTCAAAATGAATGAGAAAGAAGGAAAAAGGCTACCTGCCGACCTCATTTTCAATTAAAATAATAAAATATTGTATGGGTTTCAACTCAATTATTAGATCTATAGTGAATAAATGATCCAAGTGAAAGGATAAAGAGGCTAAAGGAGGTTTATTTATTCAAAGAACTCTCCAATTCCTTGATAGTAGAATTCTTCACTGGATAAAAAGCCCTGCATTTGGGGAACAATAGCTCAAATTGCAGATACTCACTAGCAGAGACAAAACTTGCTTTTAAGAGGGCAGTACTACTGCTGTAATTTCTGCTGTTAAGAAATAATTGCAAATTGTACTTGTGTCTGGACCTCCACTTGGAGATCAAAGACCAATTTAATAAGAAATAATCTCTTATAAAGAAGAAGCCCCATTCTAAGGAATGCCTAAAACAGAAATGCGCATCCAGACAAAATGTGTATGTGCAGTCAACTCTCACAGGGGAGTGAGAGCAACCCTGTAGCTTCCCACAATGCGCTGCTGTGGCTGCTCTCTTTTATCTTACCGTGCCTTAAAAGCAGCTTTTCTTCCTGTCTATGCCAGCTCTTCCACAACAGGAGCTCAGCAGGAGTCCCCAGGTGTGATCCAGCAGCTGCCTTTGGACACCCCAGTGCTGTAAGTCCACTGATGATGGGAGAGAGGGCGGTGGTGGAGGGAGGAGTGGCAAACCACAGCATTAACAGACCCCACAAAAACCCCAACCAAAGAATTGGAAGCATTCACATTAAAAAAAAAAAATTCAAGTTAATTTAGGCATAGCTTGGCTAAACCACAGGGCAGGGAAAGCAGCCAGCAGATATTTTAAGGGCGCGTTTGCATAGGAAATACTTCGAACAGAAATACAAAGAACTATGAAGTATTGTACAAATAGGAGAGATCAAATCAAGGGACAATTAAAAAAATTGACAGCAAGGCTGTGTGGTTGCTTCGTTATGGTTTCCTGAAGGAAACAGTCAAAGCTGTTTCACTGGAAACAGTAAAACACAAAGCAAGTTGGGCAAATGCAGAAGAAAATGTACTGCAGATGAAGTGCAGCAGTGAGAGGTGGGGCAAGAGAGCATTTCCATCCTTTAATGACCTGTTTTCTGGCTGGTGTTTCAATATGATTCTGTTTCTCCGCTCTGGAACCACTAACCTCCCATCATCCAGTGATCCAAAGCAATGGTGCAGACTTTTAAGACCGGCTTGGGAAACTGGTGCCACCATAACTTACCTGTCTGTGCCATTTGGGTTGAGTCCTGCCTCTGGAAAGAGCCAGTAACTGGCATTACATCCTGCAAGAAATAGCCAGGAATTAACTGCTCTATAAAAAGACATAAAAGCATAATCCAATCTTGAAAGTGTGTGATAATTTCCCTAGTCTAGTTTTATAATTGAATGGAAAATCTTCTTTAACATTTCACATAGATTAGTAGAGAACACCTAATTTATGCTACTACCTTATAATACGTTTACTGGAGTCTTCAAAATGACAAACACCTGTCTTATCATTCACACCAAGAATAGGTTTCCACCAGACCATAATAACAAAATGATAATTTGTGACATTCTGAAAGAAGATGGGACTAGTAAAAATCATCATGGAATTGACTTTTTAATATCCCAAGATCACTGTCGCTTAATAAGACTGAAGCTTTGAGAATGAAATTAAAGCATAAATCCCTAGAAGAGACTTTCAGGAGCCTGAGATGCAACTATTAGGTTAAAAAAAAAAATCAGCTTTAAGGTTCTAAATATGTCTCTGTCAATAAAAATGCAAGGAGAGAATGTAAGCACATGCTATTAGAAACAAGAGCAGCTCAGCACTGGAGATGTCTAGGGAATAGAATTCTCTGATAATGTTCAAGGTCCAAAATTGTTCCATCCAGACGAGCAGTTTTATAAAAAGGCCTCAAATTATCAACTGCCAGTGCAGCCAAATTTTGCTCCGTGACAGTATGGAAGGAATAAAACATGTTTTTAAAGTGCTCTCCAGAATCCTGAGCAGCTCAGACAAATGTCCAAACAACTTTTCAGTTATGCCACAGCTCTGCAGACCTGGGACACCACAGCTGGCACCAGGAGAACTGGGGAGAATTCCCTCTCCCCCGCCACAGGAACACACAGGGTTCAGAGGGTGGGCGTCTGACAACCACCCTGTGCAGGGGTGACCTGCAGGCAGGGCTGCCCACAGGCTTCAGGAAACTCTTTGCTGAAGTGCCCCAAGGAATAAGTTGCCTCTAAGTCAGAAGTGCTTCAAAGTCTTTCCCTGGGCTAACAGATTCCCCTTTTGTAGAAGGCAGTCTAGATAATGAATCCTGGCTCAGATGCAGAATTGTTTTTCATAAGATGCTTCAATTTCTGGGAAATAGCAGGGTGGTTTATCTCAACAGAAGACTGTCTTGTCTGATGAGGTCTAACCAGCCTATCTGCTGCCTCATTTCTATAGGAGAGAGCCTAAGAGTGGTGATTATTTTAATTTTTATGTTTAGAAGTTAACGTACAAAAAAACCCGACCACCCAACCTTCTAATTAAAAAAAAAGAAAAAAAAAGAAAAAAAGAATTTGCATAGCTAAAAACAATGGTCAGTTGTGTAAACCATGACAGGGAAGATTCTGGTGGTAAGTCAGAAGTCTGTGTTTCATGGCATGCATGGAAAGAGGCTCTTGCTGCAGCTGCTGTGGCTCCAGTGTAGCAAGACAGAGCTCCTGCAGCCACACTGCTTTAGGTTTTACAGTAAAACCTGGACAGGAGACACACAGCTGTTTGATGCCTCACCGTTGTGTTTGGCCTAGACTGCCAGATGAATTCAGAGTAAACTGGGTGTTCCTATAATGACTGGTAGGTCCAGAGGTGCAAATTGCAGCAGAGATACTCAGTCTGTAGAGGTGAAAAGCTATTTCAGCCCAAATCTCTCTTCCTGTGATGGGCCACAAACACCTGCTCAGCAAGTGAACTCCTGCAGAGTTCACTGATGTCTCCAGGCTTTGGAGCACATTTATGTGGCTGATAAGCAGAAATTTGATCTCTAGATACTTGTCGGTTCAAACTACACAGATACTGCAAGGTGAGATGCCATAGTTTCAATTACTTTTCTTCAATTGGGTGTGTGTAAGAGAGAGAGCAAATAAAAAATAGACAAAACTGCTGTTATTCAGAAGACACCCTCAGAAACAGGGAGACAGAGAAAGATTAAATGTGACAGGGACTCCCTGGAGGGCTTTGCAGGAGTTAGGGAGGACTTTTTTTAACCCCAACACATCTGAAACTGAGAATCTGAGGCAACAAAGGAATAACATTTATTCAATAACAGATAATTTTAATTCATCTGAGAAAGGAACTGGAGAACTATTTAAAGCACAGTGGAACATTATACAAATAATACTTCCTCAGACAACAAAAGGCAAGTAAGGCATGTCTAATGTGAGAGAGGAAATTGCCAGAGAAGCTCAGATAATGCTGCAACCTTTTGTTGATTTTTTTAATAGTGGCTACGATTGTAGAATGGGTCTATGTGCTATGAATTGATGCTGTGAATAAAATTCAGCTACCCTGCTAGTCAATTTTTCTTACCGATAAATACACACCCCAGAAGACACTCACCTGTGTGGCAAAGTAGCATTTAATCCATGTACTTTGCACAGTAGATGGAATTACAATAGGGATTCATTACAGGCTCACTGGTATTTGTATTTGGCATTTCTGACTCTCCCTGGGGACCAGCATCAGTGGTTTAACTGTGGGTCAGCCAGAGGAAGGATGAAGCCAAAGCCCAGCTGGAAAACAGGTGTGCTGGCACAGAGGTATTAGGAATGTGTGACCTGAATCCCACAGCTGGACAGACACCTATGTCACAGAGTTCTCCCTCAGCTTTGAAAAATGAATGTGGAGCGGAATCTCACAGGTCTTGGTCTTTCCAAAACGAAACATGAGAAGCAGATTATGTTTAACGAGAGAAACAATTTTTAGTGACTTCAATGACATGCTGAGTATTTATGTATTACTGACACAAAAGACTGATTTCAGAGGGCATAAACCACATTTGGTTCAGTAAATAGTCTAAGTAATGCTTCTGCTTTGTTGTTATTGTGCTTGAAGCCCTTCATTCTTCCACAAAACAATTGGGCTGTTCAGTGTTCCATTGTCCCCAAATGGAAGGGGAAACACATTGATCTTTCCTAATGTGACTTGACCCTGAATTTATTTCATTGTGTTGGATTCCACTATTTTCACATCCTATCCAGATGAGTTACTGCTTAGCCTGAGCTGAAATCTAAGAAAACAGAGGTATCAGATGAGGATTAGAAAAGCATTTTTTGAGGAATATGACTGAAACTAACCCTCTGCCTTGGTTTAGCAGAGTCATGTCTGGATAACTCTTATCTCCTCCTCCAAGAACTCTTGTCCTCCTTATCTAAGCTTTGCCAAGAGGTAAGATGGAGCACTTGCTGAACAGTGCTTCTTGTGAAACCACATAATTATTTCAAATAGAATTTCTTATAGTTGGTATGTTAAGGTAATCAAAAGACTCTTGGATACTTTTTTTTTCCTTTTTTTTTTTTTAAATTTTTTTTTAATTTTCCTGCAGTCCTTCTTTTTCTATGATGGTCAAAAATATAGAGAGGTCCTTAGAATAAATCTGCTGACTTCAGTGGGTTCCTGACAATTGAAGTGAGTTGGATTTCTAGCCTTGTGATTTAGAGCATGAGAAGATCCACATCAGGTCTGGTCTAGGCCATTAGCCACTCTGTAGCAGTGATTACTTAGGGAAAAGTTATAAGGCTTTGCAACTGAGGCAGAAATTACATCTACCAAGTCCTCGATGGAGTTTTTTTCTTCCACCAGTTTTGCTGCTGGCCTTTTAACCTCAAATATATTTCTGACTCATAGCTATGAATTTGACTAGGTGCCTAAGTAACTGGTTTAACCAAACTAACTTTTTAACTAGATGTTGGAAAATTACCTCCTGATTGTTTTGAACCTGTTATACAATCAGTCCATTTGCTGTCCCTAGTTCTTCCATTTTGAGAAACAGTTTGAGAACAATTTTTTTCCATTAATTTTTTCATTTATGATTGCACAGACCTGTGTCATATCACCCTGAGTTCCCTTTTTTCCAGCTCTAGGCTTGGTTGTTTTCTTTGACAAAGAAGCTGTTCAAAATGTTTGCTCATTCTTCTCCCTGACTGGAGTTCTTTTATTTCCTGTTTCCAGATGAGAACAGATCTAAATAAATACTACCCAGAGACCCCTGACTTTCTTTGAAGACTGCAGTGATCTTTTTAATAGTGCTGTGTAAAAATGACATATGTGAAACACAATGAAATTTGTTGAGACTTCCAACACTGAAGATTAAGTAAATATGATTTTACTCTCTGTACTAAATCTGCTGATGAAGAAGCTAAATTCTCATCATCAGCAGTTACAGCAACTAGCTTGCCTGCTTTTCTCATCCTGGGGATAATTCTGCCTTGAAGATGTTACTCGTTGATATCTTTTTGCCATGACAGATGTTTAAGCTGATACTTGCTTAGATGACAAGAGTGAAAATAGACTGAACATCATTTGATAGAAACCCCCTAACATCAACAGAACCAGTACAGACCCCAAGTCCTTTATCTTACCTCTCAGACAGTACCTTGGCAGCCCTATACATGATAATGTAAGAATAATTGCTTATTACATTTCTGCTGTAACATACAAGCATTGTGTAATTCAGCATTAATGTCTGACAACCCAGCTGTCATCTTTCCAAAAATACTTGCTCTCTAACTACTGTAGCTGCTACTACTTCTGCTTCAAACCAAAGGAAGAGATTCTGCTCCAGGGCATTTTGACAGGGTGTTATCTTTTGAAAAGACAGATGTTTGTGCTGGAACTGTCTGGTGGTTTTAAGGCTTATGCACATGTTTCAATAAATAAGTGCTAAATTACTTGCTGGGTTCTGAGTTAAAGTGGATGACTTCTAGAGAAATATGTCAGTGACACACAAAACTAAGACCAGCACATTCACAAAAAAATTTCAAATTACCTTTTTAACAGCATGAAAAGCCAAGAAGCTCTGCCTTAAAGGTTTATGAATGTGAAAGGACACTGAGAATGTATGAAAGAGATGTTGTTGTCATTTTCTTCCCTTCTCCATTTCATTTCCCAAGAGAAATACTTCCTAGGGAGGGCAAATAATTCCTTACCTTATAAGCGACTTTATTATTTGAAGTAGTATGTTGGTACTTATTGACCCAACTTTGATTTGTAAGCTGATGATGAAATTAATTTGGCCTTTGGTGTAACCACAATTAACTTCTCCAGAAGGGAGGTGATTCGATGCCTTGCAGTAAAAAAGTCTCTTTGGAAGGAGCAGCCCAGGGTTTGTTGTGTTGTTTGAGGCTTCAGTAGACTCACATCAGGCTGAAGTGGTTTGTCTGCCCCTGGCTGGTCCTCTGCACTGGGTGGGATTTCACCTTGGAGGATAAATTATGGAAGTTCTTTCACATCAGAATGACTGACTGTTATCTCATGTGGGAGTTTAATTCCTTGTTCAGATTCCAGATAAAGGACCAGAGAAAGAACTGGACAATGACACTGATTGAACAGTATTTAATATTCTATAGGCAGTCTGGTTAACCTGTCACTGCTAAATGAATATGTGTTGTGTCTGTCTGTACTTGAAACTCTTTCTCATATTAATAAATGAAAGTAGGATAAAGTACTTGAGCTTTTAAACTACCTAGAAGGAAATACATGAAACACTTTCCTCCCTCTGGCAATCTGCAGTTGCTTACTGAATGAAGGGTGGGGAGGAAGAAAGAGAATAGAAGAGAAAAATAGGGATCCTGTTTAAATATTCTGAAACAGTCTTCTGCTATTACCTTACCAAGACACCAATCTGAGGACTCTAATTCTTTAAGTCATTCTGGAATTATAGATAAGCAAGCATAGGACAAATAATTCAGAAAATTTATCTGAGTTGTGGAGAGGCCGCTTGAATGTACAGTAAAATGTGAAGTGCAATGTAAAAAGTACATTGAAAGTACCATGCCATTTATATAAACATGTATGTGTGTGTATATATATATATATATACAAAACCCCTATGAACCTCAGATTTGCAGGCTGTGATGTAAAAGATTTAATGTCTCTATGATCTAGTTCTTGGGACAAAAAAAGACCACTTTGCAAGTTAGAACCTAACAGTATTTCTCCTTATGCCAGCTACTCCACCCTGTAGTTAACCACATGCTTAATTCTAGGTTTGGACATTATGAAAATAGAATTAATGAAAAAAAGCTCAGTTGTCTGGTGCTGGAGCTCTGATCCAGTCTGATCCTGTCTGCCCTGTTAGAAGCTGGAGAGGTTCATGGTGTTGGTAGCTGCTCATTGATTCCAGATACTGGAAGAACATTTTGTTGGAAAAATTTTGATTTTTTTTTATGCCAAAAGAAGAATTTTCCGTATGAGAATTACATTTCTTCTTCCCTTTGTCTTCTTTGGATTACACTCCTCCCACTCTACCTCATGCACCAGCTGGAAAACCTGAAGCCAAGATTCCTCAGCTGCTGGCTTGGAGACTCCTGCAAACACCACTTCCCATGCACATGCCAAGGGTACACACTTTGTACAACCTGCTTTAGGGTTGGGTTTTTTTTTCCCAATAGTTTGGGGCACATATTTACAAGTGAGCAAGGCACAGGCATCAGACAGTTAGCAGGGCAGCTGAGTAGCTATTAGTAGATCAAGTTTTTACTCCTTGCTTTTCCTCTGACCAGCTGTTCAAAGCAGCATGAAAAGCTGCAAGTATTCCCTGGGGAGAAGAAAGAAAAAGAAAAAAAAAAGAAGAAGAAATGGAAGCATTTCAACATTAAAAACCTTTGATTTCTTTGTTAAGAAAAATCATTTGATGATGCCCTGTATATTTTTTTCAGAGCTCATACTGGTTTAAAGCAAAGAAATTAAATAAAATATATTTATTAGGGTTTTTTGTTTGTTTGGTTTGGGTTTTTTTAGGTTGTCACTTTTGAAGCAATTCTTACTTGTTTTCCCACTTACTGTGCATGGGCTTGCTTGCAAACTTGTCCCTGAGTGTGTCAAGCAGATTCCTTTTTCATGAGGCTGGAAGGGCACACGCTGTGACCACACACCACACTCCAGTCACTAAGGGGTCTCCGGGGTACAGACCTCAGCACCAGCCCCTCTGCTCTGTGGATTCACTGCCTGCAACCCAATCCCTGGCAATGGAGACAGCCAGGTCTAACCTGTGCTGTGCCATGGGCAGGGGTTACCCCCAGAGCCCTTCACAGAGGTACAACTGCTGTACAGACACATTCCAGAGCTGATGCCTTTGTTTGTCTCCGAAATTTCAACAGCAGCAGCATTTTGAGACAACAGTGGCTTTGGAATTTCTTTAGGGCAATCTAGTAAAGTAGCTGTGTATTCAAGGATTTGCTAACAGCTGGAGAGGTTTGAACCTGCACCCTCTTACTTTTGGCAGGAAAGTGCTGGCCTGTATCTCCCATAGTATTGCAAGATTTGAGATAATCTTAGAGAAGACATGTGCTTGCTTTGCACATATGTTCCAATTTCAGAATAGGCTGCAGCAGGTGATGTGCTCTCCAGATCCACTCCTCCTTTTTTTTTTTTCTTAGGATTTGGCTTTCTTAGTGGGTATCTGATGGTACACTGAAGTAGAATGTGTATCCTAGGAATGACAAGTACCAGGTGGCTTGTCCCAAACAACAGCTATATTCTGGTTATGCATATCATAGAATCATAGAGTGGCTTGGATTGGAAGGGATCTTAAAGATCATCCAGCTGTGGCCAGGGACATCTTTTACTAAAACAAGTTGCTCCAAGCTCTGTCCAGCCTTGCCTTGAACACTTGTAGGGATGGGGCATCAGCAGCTTCTCTGGGCAACCAGGCCCTCACCACCCTCACAGTAGAGGATTTCTTCCTGATATCCCCACTCTTTCAGTGTGAAGCCATTCCTTCTTGTCCTATCATGACATGCCCTTGCCAAAAGTACCTTTCCATTTTTCTTGTAGGTTCCCTTCAGGTATTGGAAGGCCGCAACTGGATCACTCCAAAGCCTCTCTTTTCTAGGCTGAACAATCACCCCTCTCTCAGCCTTTGCTCATAGGAGAGGGGCAGGGTGGCTGTAAAAATTATGGCTCAAGAAGAATCAAGGCCAGGCTGGGTGGAGCTCTGAGCAACCTGATCTGGTGTGTGGCATCCCTGCCCATGGCAGGGGGCTTGGAACGAGAGGATCTTTAAGGTCTCTTCCACCCCAACTGATTCTGTGGTTCCATGAAGAATCAAGCACGCTGCATACACAATTTGGACTCCTTTGTGGCCCCTCCACTGCAGCACAGAGAAGACACCGACTTTCACTGCTGGTGAGTGAATTTCAGCTGGTTCAGGTGCTCCCAGAGGCAGCTCCTCATCAGGCGGTTTGCGGTGCCGGCCGTGAGTCTGAGCCGCTTTCCAACCCTCCTCCAGGGAGTCCCACAGATCCTTCAGGGAGGATGAGTGACAGTGCCCCAACAGTAACTCTTAATTATTTTCCAGCTTTGACAATTAACTAATAAATCCTATCTAATCAAATGGGATTTCAAGTCCATGATTTAAAGTCTATTTACTGTACTTTCATAACTGTAATTTTTTTTTTCTTTTCCTTCCCCTGAAGGCACCCTCTTCCTTGGAAGGTAAAGATTAAGCTGACAGATGGTATCAGCAGAAGAATGATTATGAGCTTTAAAAACCTTGATATTTTGGCTTAGTACACCATTTTTCATGCAAATACTGACATGGATATTAGCATCCAATTAAGAAGGCATAAAACTATGCCATTCAGTTACAGTTTACATTACAATCATTTAATGTTTCATTAAAAATGCTAAGAAAGGCTGCTCTGAAAAGGATAAAAATCAATGATCTATACATCACTTCTGATGCTTTGCTCTTCTGGTATGATGTGATAGTGAAAATGGGCTATAAATATCTTTAAATTATTCTGGTAATCTGAGTTGCTGTTTCCACTTTTGGGTTCTATCTTTACCAAAGTATCCACTTACATCATGACACACTACCTGGTCTTAAGCTAGTGTTAGTAAGGCAAAGTGTTAACTCTTCTGTGTGTCTTCACAGAGTACTTCCAAATCGTGAACCAGATATTTATTTCTATAGGTTAGGTTTTTAGCTGGACAAGAACTGTCTTTGATACGTTCTTGTCTGCAATTTAGATACCAAAACACCTGATGGTCTTCAGGCCAATGTTTTGAAAAGTCCTTTGTTTTCTGTTTAGCTTTGTTTTCCCTGAGAAAACCCATTTGCTTGGCACTTCCATTGAAAAATAATACTCTTTGTTATTAGAAGTAATGCTCTGACTTATTTTAACATCACCATATTCACATCACTTTTTGAAAATAAGGAATAAATGGAATGAAATTGCCCAATGTCATGTAATTTATGAAATAATCTATGTTTATTAAAACTTCAAAATTGTTCATTTGATATGAATATTTCTCTCTGTAAACACAGAGTTAGGTTAAAACTGAAATAAAATTCATACTTTGGAATCTCTTAAAAAGTTTTCTAATGAAATGTCTTGATAATTTTGAAATATTTTCCAGAGTGATTTTAAGCAAAAAAAAAAATTTATTACGCTGCTTTTGGATAAATGTCAGGGCGTTAATATGCAAAATGTTGTTATTTTAACCAAGAAGGTGTAATTCAAAAGGTCTTGACCAACTACACTTACATTAATTTATGTCTTTCTCATAGACAGGCAAAAAGTATAAATCTCCACCTTCTCATCACATCTATTGTCAGTGAACAAAATATAATACCGAAAATTATTCAGATCTCATTAAACGCTGCTTTCACAGGAAACTTTAAAAACTTTGGACATGCAGCCACATTGTTTAGCAAATTACTGAAGTGTTACGTGATGGATAAGCCAGGGGCAGGCTAGTACATGCTGTAAACAAAGATAATAAAATAATGCAACTTAACCTTCTCATCACATACTGGGCTAACACATCAGCTTACGCCATCCTCAGCCTGAGGGTACTCACCTGGACAAGTGTCAGGGCTCACTTGAGAAACTAAGTTGATCAGTTCAACAAGCCTTTCTAGGCTAAGAAGCCTGTGACGCCTCTACTTGCTTTATTTTTTTCTCTCTCTATGAAAAGTGAATGTTGATCCCGTCTCCATGTCTCCTGCAGCTTCTTACTCCTGCAAAGTGGGATACAGGATGGATATCCTGTTGGATACAGGAAGGATGACTAACCTGTATGGATCAGTCTGTAAAAATGGTAGTGAGTGCTGAAAAAGAGACAGCACTTCCAGCCAGTGTTGCACCACTGATAGCAATGGCTGCTTGCAAGTATTGCTTTCAAGTTGTCCTCTTTATTAGGAGATATCAAAACCTCCAGTGGCAATTCATCACCTTTCTAATTCTATTGGCAGTAATGGAAAAATGCCAAGTCATTTTCCACAAATTTCAGCATCTCTCTTTAAATTCATATAGCATCCAAGATTAGAGTACAACACAAGTCAAAGACCATTGACTGGCTGTTTGGCGACCAAAAAACCTTTAATCCTGTGTTAGAGAGACGTCACCAAGTCATTTTAAAGGACAAGGGAAAGTAGCATATCAGAGTATAAGGTTTTTAATGGGAGATGTTGAGGTTTATTTGTTTCATTTCATCTGCCCATGGGTTGGTAACAAGGCTGTTCTTTGAGACCATGTCATGAAGGCAAACTTCATCTCAGCTCCTAATAGCCATTGCCTTTGTCTCTTATCGAAGGTCACTTGCAAATGCTTTAAGATTTGAAACACTAGCATAATAACAAGTAGCCTGGCTGATTTTGCAAACTCCTCTTGCAAAATTTTCAGACACTAATGCACATTTTTATGATTAGAATAAAGGGTAGGAAATAGACTAATTTCATGCAATGGCTAGAAGCTAATGGTAATGAATTCAAATTCAAAGGAGTATATTACAGATAGGTAGGTACCAGGACAATTTACCTAGGGAAGCAATGGATACTTACACACCTAAAATCCCTATAGGGGAAGAGCAAATATTTTAAATCTTTTCTTCCAGAAAGTCAGAATATCATCATCTCAAAAACTATGAAAAACTTGAACATTTCTTCGTAAGTGAAATATTTTGACATCTCTTTACAACATGACTTCGGGCTTTTTACCGGGTCCCTCAATGTGCCATAGGAGGTATTTTGGGACATTCCAGGAGGAGCCATGTGGGAACACAGTGTGGAGGATGCAAAAAGGAAAAAAAAAAGCAGCTGTCTACTTTGCTAAAAATGAAGAATTTGGGGATTCGTGCTACAATGTTTAGCCCTCCTGTGATTATTATTCTTCAAACACAAGCCAGAAGTTTTACAATATCACGTAGTACTTCTGACCTATTTTTTTTCTGCAGGGATTGAGCCCTACAGGATGCAGACAGGGTTATTCCTCAATTTGGAGATAAGGATGTGAGCACTCAGTGCCTAGATCAGCCCAGTGCTGAGAGATAGAGGAGAGCAATGAATGAAAACTTCCAGGGTCTCTTCAAAGGGGAGCCTGCCATTTATCTCACACTGTATTGTGGTAAACAAAACTCGAAGGATAATACATTAGGGAACAATCAGACTAATGATCTGCAGAGATTCTTGTGTTAATGTTGTCTCTTTATACTAGAAGTATGCTTTTAGCTAAATACCTTTTCAGTTCCCTTCCTGGGTATATAAATGAATAAAAGGGTGATAATGCACTTTCATTATTTTAGGAACATATTTGCACCTTAATGAAAGAGCTCTTGGGGGGCGCGAAAGACAGAGATACAAGCGCTTAAACTAATAGGAAAATGTTTTGTGGATTATGCAAGATATGAAAATATAAACTTCTCACCATGCTATCATCTTCATCTTAAAGAGAAAAAAAAAAAAACAGTCAAACTTTATCCTATCATTGCATCATACACCTTATTTCTGTAAGTTTTCTGGAAGAAACCTGCAGTACAGTTTCTTGGACAGCCAGAAAATGAAGAATTTGTTTCAACACGTGAAATCACAGTTTTCTTTTCTGACAAATATCATCTCTTAAAACAATGACTGACTATTCTTGAAATATATACAGCCACCAGCAACCTTGAGACACCAATCCAGGAAAAAAGTTGGGGCTCTCTGATCTTAACCATTTAAAAGGTGTGCATTTTTAAGGAAAATTAAAATAAAATTTATCATCTGTGATACATTAAATTTACTTATGAATTATGGAGTGGTCAAGTTCTGGTCTTATATTCTTCTTGACTGTTCTCAGGGCAACAACTTCTCAAGTCTAATGCAGCAAATTTTTTCCCTTCAGATGGTCCTTCTTAACTTGGCGTTTGGTGATAGAAAAAAACCCCAAAAACCCACATACAAAAAAAAGAAAAACTGTGGATAAAATCTGAAGTAAAAATGTGAAGCAATGTGAAACACAGAAATATGCCAGCATTTGATCTAAGGAGCCTACAGAATTACCACAGTGAGCATATGTTCATGTTCAAAGATAACAGACATTTTTGATAACCCTTCCTAAACTTAGCTCAATTCTGATTTACATATTTAAATATTCCTTTTTTTTTTTAATTACTTAAATCAGGGTCACCTTCATCATTTGTACAGAAATATACACACAGCTTTCACTTGTATAAATGTTTAATTGCAAATATTGCACCTCAATTTTTATACAGCGAATCTGCATCAAATTGCTCATTTTCTTATTCAGTAATTTTGTAATGTATAATTGTATTTTGTTTCCTTGCATATGTGTCAAAACTCTGTCTGCAGAAATGATACTTGAATCTCATTCCTCCTCATCTGACTTCACTATTTGTTGGATCTATTTTCTCTCTCCTGCATAATCTTCCCTTTTTAACTCCTCAGTAAAGGCCTCCTGGACAGCAGCAATCCAGCTGGTTTAAGATTTTTATCAGAACTTCTGTATTTCCAGGAAAAGCTTTGGGAACTCGTAATTCTAACACAAGCCATTACTGCTAAACATTTCTGACTAGCTCATTATTAGCCATGACTGAAGATCATTTGGAGTGGACAGACAAAGAGGGTGATATAATAGCATAAATCCCATCATTCCATTAAAAGCATAGGTAAATGCCTAAAAATGCCAAATCACAAGATTACCTCAAAACATTATGGAAGTTTCTTAAAAATGCAGATGTTTTGGATTTTTTTTTAATGCATTTTACTTGTGGGAACCATGGCATTCACGGGAACCACACAGGAACATTCACAATTTTACCTATAAAAATAAATTTTAAAAGTCACACCTTCCTCAGCAGCTGATCGTGGTCGGCTGTGATGAACTACGAAGACCCAAGTATGTATTGCTAAATGTAACATTTAAGCTGTGAATGTTTCTGTCTGATTTTTGGCTAAAACACAAAGCTGTATTTCCAAGCTGGCCTTTGCTGTAGACACTTTTCCATCCAGAACTAGCTGGTCCTTCTGGCTCATTCACCTCTCCAGCTGCACTACTGACTTGGAGGATAACAGCAGTCTGGAACTGGGGCCTGATAGTGCTGTGTAAATATCTCAATCCTTCTTGGAACAGACAAAGGAAGTATTTTCTCCTTTTTTTTTTTTTTTTCCCCCTCCCTTAAGTGAGATCTGATTAGATTCTTAAAGCCAAAATTCTCCATCAAGGTATCACAAATACTCTTATTAGGATGGATAGATCTCATGGCATTTGTATGAGAAAAAGCTGGGCTTCTAATCAGGTCAGTTTTGGAGCTGTATTTGTGTTCCACATGTAATTACCCTCCACGGGCCAGGGAAGCTTGCCAAAGGCACTGCTGTAGCTTTTTACAGCAGGTTACATACTCGCATTTTTATATATGAATCTCTAAAGATACTTCAGGGCAGTACTGGAGAAGCAAACTGCATTGCTTGCTGTGCCAGTGGATATGCAGCTTCCATGGATTCAAACAATGTTTGCTCTTTACTGGGAAGTTTTGAAAGTCCTGCATCCATTTTTACTTGGGCTACACTATTAAAAGCAAACAAAATACAGCTCACAGTGTTCAAGGGCAGGCATTAGCTCTGCTATCATTCATGTTCTTGGTTAACAAAATCCCTGGGGTCATTTGTCAGTGTTATGAAGCTCCCACAGTGAGTGCAGCCAGCCATGCCATTCAACGTGCAGAGCACTGGGTATACCTGCCTTCCTAGAAAGGCCTGGGGCAATGGATGAGCTCATTATAGGGTTAGATAAGCATTTTAAGGCTTTTTGCTGTTTTCATAGTCAGTTCTTTGCACTGGCTGCTGGAGGCACTTCCATACTGCCAGGAGCGAGCAGGGATTAATCTGATTCTTTCCCATTTATGAATATTAGAGAATATACCAAAGCATATCCAAGTATTTTGATAGTAGCTACACCTTTTGTACATTGAGTAACTGGGTTTTCAGAATAAAATGACCCCTCAGTGCTTTTCCACTAACTACAGCTCTTGCTCCTTCCACTAGCAGAGCTCCTGCCCTTGAAGTTCTACACCTTGAACCTCACCTGCCTTTAGCAGCATGTTACCTACCTCATTCTCTCCAAAATGTGGAACACACAGGGCTGGCTGTTCTCCACTGAGGTGTGTGCAGAGGAGCCATCCAGAGGGGAGCAGCACTGTGGACCATGCTCTCCTCGACAGTTCACCCTGGGAGAGCTGCTTTAGCTTCAAGGGGAGGGAGAAGTAGAGATGTAGGCACAGGAGGGCTGGAAGAGGACGAGGTTCATACTCAGTTGCCCCGGAAGGTGCATCTGCAGGTTCAAGATTAGAATCATTACGTTTGGAAAGGACCTCTAAAATCATCGAGTCCAACTATTAACCAACGCTACCAGGTGCACCACTAAACTCCAAACACCACATCTACATCTATACATTTTTTTGAACATTTATTATGTGGCACAGCCACCAGACAGAGAAATTTTTTAAATCAGGGTGCACTGAACAATGTTATATATTCACCAGCTCTGCAACCCATGGTTTAAGAAGATGTTTTAAGAAGACATTTAAGAAGACGTCATTAAAATAAGAGGTTTAGGCTCGGCTGCTGTACATTTTGGAAGTGTTCCCAGTGAGAAAGGTGCAAGGACTGCACTGACAATGAGTTAAAATTTAACAGGAATAATAATGGTTAGGACTTCATTGATATCCTGATACATGAACTCCTTCTCCCTGTATATTTATCTTCTCAGTCTTTGAGAAAGGTACTAACAAATATTTGGGCTGAAGTGACACAGTAACAATATTTGGCTTTTAATACTGAAACTGAAGAATGAAAATATCCAAAAAGGAGTAAATAAACTCTTTGAAATGTATTATTTAGTTGATTTCTACGAAATGGAAAGAATAATTTATTAATTCAATGTTTTTATTGATAAAGAAACTACCTCTGGTTTATGAATGTCACTCAGTGGGTTAAAAGATCTCACTGGGCTGGTAGTGTGAATCAAGGCCAGACATAATTATTTAATTTTGTTTTCTGCACATGTGTTTATTAATATTTTTGAAAAATATAAAACTGATATCACAGATCTGTATATGCATGAAATATTATGATAAATATTAATTATTCAGGGCAAACAAGGCATCCTATGGTTTATATATAACAAGCTCTGCAAAGAGACATCAAAACCAGCAATCTGAATAGTTCCCTGTTACAAAATCTTCCTTCACATGAAGCACATGCAAAATCACCAACTAAGAAAAAAATGTCTCTACTATCAAACTTCAATTATTAAAATGAGCCAATCCTTTGCAATGGTATTATTATGGATCTTAGTTTTCCATTATTCTGGAAATAAAGTTTTTCAGCAAATTGGGAAGTTTCTGTTTTCTGCAACAGTATGATTGGAGAAAGTCAGACAAATGTATCTAGAATTGCATGGATGTGTCTGGAAAGCATTTGTTTAGCAGTGTTAATCAGTTGTGTCAGTTCTTCCTAAAATTAATTTCTTAAAAATTGAAATTGGGAAAATTGAAATTATATCTCCAAGTTAGACTTGATACAAGCTCTCCTATGAAACCTTGCAGAGCTATAGAACTATGGTAGCAAATGTAATTGTGGATGCCATAATACAGCATCAATGAAAGGAGTCTAGAAAAAAAGGTTAAAAGGATCCCTAATAAAACCTTACTGAAATGCATTCAGTGATTAAAACAAAACAAAAGCCAAAAACCCCAACATAAAAGGCATAATAACTATACTTGAGTCCTGGATAATGTCCTCCTTCTACTATTAATCTGGTATTTGGCACAAGAATACAGCACATAAAGTTACAGACTTTTTCTATAATCACAAATGCAATAAAATGAGATATTCCCAAGTTTCCTGTGTTCATATAAAAGAAAACCATAATTTTAAAACAAAGACCTGTATTTTATTCCACTTTTTCAGGAAGGCTTCAAATCTTAGGAATGCAAAACAAACAAAAAATTATCTCAGACCAAAAAGAACTGCCTTTTATTTGTTTCCTTTCTGACTTATGTCCAAAAGCCTGCTGATTTTTCATTCATCTGCATCAAATTAAGTTCAGGTGAGAGGCTGGATTTGTTCACTTTCTTTTCTCCTAGGAAAGCTGACCTGGTTATTGAACTTTTCTCTGTGGTAAAATACTAAAATATAACTTCTTTGGTGCTGCTATTTTCCCGAGGCATTCACAAGCTGCACAGTTCTGCATCCCTAGGTTATCAAAGTCTGCTTACACAAAAGCCTTAAGTGGAAAAGTGAAATTAAAGAAAAATCTTTTTATCATTTCTACATTATGAAGAATAATTTAACTTGTTCCATCTCATAGGTAAAAAAATATTTATTGAATAGCTAGTTATTAAATTGGCTAGATTAATAGCTAGATTAATATATATAGGGCTTAACTAGTTTAGTTGCCTTCATTTATCTACCAGTATTCATTTCCCTACAAGAGTATACCATAATCTTCATCCTTTGTCTTCTAAATACCAGACATTTTGATGTTTGCCTGGTGCCACCCTATGTTCAGTATATAGTTTCATTACAGAAGGATGAAATGGGGCTTGCAAATATAAAATCTCCCAGGTTGCCTTTGGGTGACTATAATACTTGAATGTGAGAGTTATTGTAATGAAGCTGATAATTACATCATATGCAAAAGGAAATGTGGAGGATGGTGGAGGAGTACACTGCCCCAGAGCTGTATATTTTCTGCAGTGGGAGGAAAAGGTTAACTCTTGTCTTGCTAAATTCAAAGGCAGATTTGCCACAGCAAGTTGATGAACAGGCAGCTTCTTTCCTGACACACTAGTTCCTCTATAAACGCTAACAGTTGGACTAACTTCAAAGTTGGCTCTTTTAAGCCTTAAATATGTTTATGCAAGCAGCCACCATTTCCTGCACTAGGTGGAAAATACTGCAAATGTTAGTTGAAAAAATAGTGAAAGCTCTTGCAGTTGTGCCAGCAACAAACACACTTTCCAACAGGCGTTTGATGGAGCTTTCATGTCTCATTGTTGCTGTATTTCCATGTTTTGAGGTTCCAGCAAAGTGATCAAAATATGTATATTACCTTACTTCAAAACAAAACAAAACAAAGGGGGAAAAAAAAAGGAAAAAAGAGAAAAAGAAAAGTCTAAATACCTTGAATATCTTGCATTCACAGCAAATTACAATTCATGATATTCCTCCCTTCGTTTTGTTCATTTTCTGGCTTCTGAAAAGTGGACATGTTGCTTCCTTAGTTATATTTACAGCACATGGTAAAACTGACTTCTCTGTGATCAAAATCCTCCATTTTTTACTTGCCTGTTTGTTTTTAAGCACAATGTTGCTCTCAGGCTGCATAATAAACCAATGTTTAATAACAGCAACTTCTTGTTTTTGTTCTTTACATCACTGTCATTTAGAGAATTATTTTAAAATAGCATAATGGCTTCAAAGACTGTTTTTAATAACAGTAGATGGTCAGAATTTCACTTCAAGCTAGTATTTCCAGTGCATTTTACATTAATTATACTTTAATTAGAAGACTACATCAATTGGAACAACCGACTGCATATGCTGGTTTTGTCTGGGATTGAGCTAATTTTCTTCATAGAGCTATAAAGGGGCTGGGTTTTGGATTTGTGCTGCAAAGTGTTGGTAATTTGGGGATGTTTTAGCTGTTGCTGAGTAGTGCTCAGGCCTTTTCTGCTTGTCACCCCACTCCACCAGCTGGGGGCCATAAGGATTTGGGAGGGGACACAGCTGGGACAGCTAACCCCAACTGATCCAAGGGGTATTCCATACCATACAGTGTCATGCCCAAATGTGGGGGAAGAAGGAAGGAGGGGATGTTCAGAGTGATGGTGTTTGTCTCCCCAAGCCATTCTTATGCCCAACGGAGCCTGATTTCCCTGGGGATGGCTGAACACCTGCCTGCCCACGGGAAGTGGGGAATGAATTCCTTGTTTTGCTTTGCTTGTGTTTGTGACTTTTGCCTTTCCTATTAAACTGTATCTCTACCCACAGGTTTTCTCGCTTTTACTCTTCCTATTCTGTCCCCCATCCTGCTGGGCAAAGGTGAGCAAGTGGCTGCATGGGCGTGAGTTCCTGGCTGGGGTTAAACCACAACACCATGTAAAAGTGATCATTTCTTAAAGCACAGCATGAGTAAAGGGGGAAGATCAATAGTTAATTACCTCATGAGTCCATGTAAAGGGCTACTGAACAGTTGAAGAGAGAGCAAATTCTGCTCTTATTTAAGATGTGACAACACCTCAGTATGAAGGTGTGACTTGTGCAGCCAAGCCTGCTAGACACCTCCCCTGGGCAATGGAAACAGTGGTTAAGCAGTGACACTTCGATGTGGCCTTGTGCAGCTTCAGGAAAGGTGTAAAGCATGAGGCACGTACATGGTGTTAACCCACACTCCAGCCTGCCCTGCAGCATCGACACTCAGAGAGGTGCCACGAGCTACCCAACGCTACTCTTGTAACTTCATTCTGCTGGCAGGACTTACCTTTAAATGACTTTTTGGAATTATTCCAGATATATCACAGGGTAATGAATGTAAGAATTGGAAAACAAAGCATTTGTTGATCTGCATGGCTTATATATGACCTTTGTCCACAAACTAAATGTGCTAAAGACATTTAGTATGTCTTGGATGCCATACATGAAGACATTATTTGAAAAAATGAAGCTTGGGCTTCTAAAATAAATTTTAAAAAAGTATATAATCATATTTATATACATTCTGAATTTCTTCTTGTTCTTTGAAATTATGTTTTATATTTGTGGTTGAATCATGCAAAATTCTACTTGGCACACGAGCTCATATTCTTTTACAAGTCAGTTGGCTGCCTTATAGTGCATCACTGTATTGGAAAATCACAGCTGGTGAGAACTGGCACATCATGGAAAAATACAGAGCATTCTACAGATATTTTAAGTTCTGAAATGGGCAGCTGGGGAAAGACAGTGCAGAACCCTTGTCAAACAAAAAGTGCATATGCAGAAATTACTCTGTGCCAAGAAACTCAAGAATGCTGCCTGCAGACAGTATATTTTAAACACCCACTACAAAAGTAGTCTGAAATATAGTGAGTTCTGAAACAAGGTCCACCTTGGCACCTAGTGATCATATTCCTGTCCTCCAATGAGCCACGTTTGTAACAGAGGTCTGAAAACACAAAAGGTGGTAGAAAATTGTAGTAGTGTTGGCTGTCAGTACTTCTAGTCCTGTCCTTCTAACAGCCAGTAGTGACACTCCCAACACCAGATGGTAAAAGTCATGACAGTAGCAATGCAGTCTAGAAAGACTGGGCTGGTTGCATCTATATAAGAAGTATTATAAGACAAAGGGCTCAATAAATTGATTGTTTCTAGAGAAGAAATCTTCATTCACACTACAACTGATAGTCACTCTGCAAACCCACACAAGGACACACTGTCACTGTAGTGCCTGGAATTCAGCCTCGTTCCCCAGAAAACTTAAGGTTTTAAGCCACCCAGGATTTATGATGATGCCTCAATGTATTTTTAGCTGAGTGTATTTTAAAAAGAACTCTCTGACATTACCAAGCAGTAAAGCAAAACTTCATTACTACTAAACTGCTGTGTGCCCAGTTGGCCAAGGAGACCAAGTGCCTGATGGATTTATCAGCAATAAATTGGTCAGCAATTATTACATGAAAAAATTTTGTCAGCAATAAACGCCCTTGGTCCTGGCCAACAGCACCAGGGCAGTGACTGTACTTGGCACTGGTGAGGCCACACCTCGAATCTTGTGTTCAGTTTTGGGCCTCTCACTACAAGGAAGACATTGAGGTGCTGGAGTGTTTCCAGATCAGGGCAACAGAGCTGGGGAAGGGTCTGGAGCACAAGTCTTAAGAGGAACACCTGAGGGAGCTGTGGGTGCTCAGCCTGGAGAAAAGAAGGCTGAGGAGAGATCCACCTGAATGGAGGCCATAGCGAGGTGGGGGTCAATCTCTCTCAATCTCTCAAGTAACAAGTGATACAAGAGAAAACCAACGCAGGTTGCACCAGATGAAGTTTAGAAGCGGTGTTAAGAAAGAATTCTTCACAGAAAGGTTGGTCAAGCACTGAAACAGACAGTCCAGTAAATTATAACTCTGACTTGAATCTCTCCTCACATTTCCCCCAGTTTACTTTTAAACTAGCACAACATGGAAAGCCTTTCCCTCAGTGGAAAAGGCCCTGAAAATAGAAATATTCATGTGGACCATTCATTTTTAGAACGGTTAATCATAATTGATCCTTACACAATGAATAGTAAATAAGAGCTATTATTAATAATGAATAATAAGAATGAGTTATAATAGTGTGTTATTAGTCTATCAATAATTAACAGGGATTTGCCATTTATTGTAAATACTGTTGCTGTTTCTGTTGCAGCTTTGGATGGCGCAATTTATATGGTAATTTTATATGAAACAGCACCAATTACAGCCTGGCTATTACAATAGAGTAGAAGCAAATGATGACTTTATCAGTTTTGTTAACTTTTTCATTTTATTCGTTGTCAGCACAGCCTGCAATGTAAACATGATGTAGTGAAAGGAATAAAGGAATTTTGTGCAAGTCTAATAACTTTGGCTAGTAATCTCACTTACCCCAGGCAATCACATGAGAGGAATAAATACAGCAGGACAGAAATAAAGGCAGGCAGGTCAGCATTAGGATGGGTTTGTTGGCTATAAATGCCTGCTGGAAGTGCCACTGAAAGGAAGAAGAGGCAGAGTAACACACCAGAGAGTGTAACAGCAGCCATTGCAATAAAGGGACAGAGCAGGGCAGGATCTTTCTGTATGATCCAATCATTTAGGCAGTGCCAGGGCTGGATTTCACAGCAGCATGGCTGGAGATACTCATGTACACAGCCTCACACCTTCTACAGCACCTCATCCAGCCAGCACTGGCAGTGACAGTGTGTTATCTTAGCTTGTTGATTCAGAGCCCAACCGAGCTTGTCCTATCAACAGAAATACAAGATTATCAAACTGGGGGGAAAGCTAACCAGGAGGACACACACCATGACTTTTTCAGCAGGAAAATTCAGCATAACCACCCTGTTTTGGAGTATAGTTCCTATTAAAGTCCAAGTCTGGATTTTTTTTCTGGAGAAATACTCTAGAATATACGATCACCACCCCTTTGGGGAAAAAAATTAGTTTTCTCTGTAACAGTGAAGATCTTGCATTTCAACCATACCTACGAATACCCAAAATATTATTGAATGGACATATACAGGAGTTATATTGACTGGTAAATTAAAAACATACTAAAAGGACTTGAAAATATTTAAATGTTCCAGAGGTTGATAAATTTTCCATGTATATTAGTAATCTGTCTGAATGTTGATGTATAAGACCATGGCTAATTTCAAAGGAAAAGCATTTCCTACATGTGTTCCAAACATAAAAATTTGTGAATTAAATTGAAGACATATGTTAGAGATAAGCAGATAGAATACATGTGATCTAGTTAAAAAAAAAAAAAAAAAAGGTTTGGATTTCTAATCATTGTATTACTTGAAGAGAATTGCCACTAAGCTGTCCACAGCATTTAATAGAGTCTTGAAAATTCTATGAAAAAAAGCCCATCTTTAAAAATACTTAAAAACAATTCTACAGTCCTGTCAGAATCTGCAGCTTTGATATTAATAATCAGTGATTTCAGAACTACCTTAGATGAACCTGCATGGCACACAGATGGCAAGTCATTTACTTGATAAAAATGAGAACTGGCCCATCTCTGGATCCCTAGAGAGTGCCATGACCCATTAGCAGAGGAAAGACGACCTTTACTGAATAATAATTGAGAACTATTACTAAGATAATTACAAAACCAATTGACTGCCAGAAGGCCTAGACCTTGGCTCTCCAATTTTTATAGCAACTGCTGGTGATCTGCACTGAAAATAAAAACACACTTAGGGTTCACAAACACCATAACCTCAACATCTGCCTGCCATCTAAAGATAATGATCTGGTAATAATTAATTTGAACACTGCAGTCATTGCAGAGGTAAACTGCAGCACAAATCAGACACTTAACATAACCTGAAGTTATCATGTTTCTGTCCAGCCTGTATTAACAGGCAGAATGTTATCAGATAAATTAAACTGTTGCAGGTCACAACATGAAAATGAATTAATTTAATTGTCTTTAACAGGGAGCATGATTGCGACTCTGCCCTGGATATTGCATGAGTAAACATGATAAAAGCTATTTTTTAAAGTGTTTTGCAAAATGCTCCTATCATAACATTTTCTAATGCATACACCTGCAACAGATTTTTAAGGTTCCTTCCTCTACAAGAAGGAGGAGATAGAAGTTACTGGTCTTTGCATGACGACTTTTTTTGTTTGCTTGCTTGTTTGTTTTCAAAAGAGAAATTTCTGGGAACAAAACTATTAAAGCATATCTGTTGTGAGATACTGCTAATTCTCTATTAATAAAGTCCCGGACAATACTAAAAATCCATGAAAAATTTGCCTGAGCATCTCTCATGTCTTCTGCAAGGATATGAGGTATAAGAAATACAACTGGCACACCGTATGTGTGGCTGACTGGATTTTCAAAATTATCCTTCCTTACGCGTGAACGATATTTTGAAGAAGATTTCAAAAGCAGGAGGATTTAACAACTCAGAGCCAAGTTTCACACCTGGGAACCGATATTTAGGAATGTAGAACATCAGAAATACCCAGCATTTTCTAGAAAAATCATAAGTAGCCTTCCTCCTTATGATGGAAACAGCTGAAATTACTGTGACAAGTGCTTTGGATAAAATGTTCTTTCACCTAAAACCTGCTTCTTGATTTTTAACTCCACCACTGAGTCCCACAGTTGGGATTCTTTGAGGACTCTCCACTAAAAGGAGTGTTACATGTAGTCATTCTTCAAGGGAGATAATTTAAGTTGCAGCATGAAATTTATATAAAATTCAATTCACATTTGAGATCCGTAGTAAAAAACAGCTGCCAACACTGACAGAATGCTTGTTCTGCATGACAGAAACGCTAATAGAGACAATTTCTTACCCAAGAAGGACCTACATAATAGCATGTGGTGGAAAGAGGACATAATGCATTCAATTTACAAAAGGATACATGAGGCAGGACTCAAATAAATGAAGAGTTAAAAAAATTAACTGCACGGTCAGGTGAACTATCTATCCCCAAATTCAAGACAACTGGGACCTGAGGATACTTGCTTTGAACTTCAGATGTCCCATCAGCTGCCAGGTCAAACCCAAAAAATGTTTCAGGTTGGGCTTGAAGGTTTAAATCAGTCAGAATTGATAGATTAGTGTGGGGGGTTTTTGTGGGGTTTTGTGGGGTTTTTTTTACAGCTCTACTTTTCAAGGGAAAGTGTTTTAGGGGAAGTAAAAACACAGTTGACATTCCTCTTCTTCACATTTTCCTGACTGTAACAAAATGTAGATCAGAAACAATGAGCACATGGAGGTAGGGCTGGGAGCCCTACCATGAAAATGTCTTTACAGACAGAAAGAGATTGGGAAAAACTGATTGTCACTGACCTATCCATGTTCAAGTTTGGAGTAACCAAAGTATGGCATTCTCAAGATCTGTCATAACAGCTTAGACAGGAAAGTTTTATACTGGTATAATCCATTTGTTTACAAAGACCATAGCTTAGAAGATAGCATAATTTTCTTAAAACTCTTTGACAATTTATTCCTGTGAGCAGTCTACAGTCATAGTAATTTATTATATTTTTCCCCTGACCTGATATTAATAAAAGCTGAAAAAATACTGAATATATGAATAGATAAATATATCTTCTGGGAGAAAGGACTTCAGTGGCAATCAGAAAAGGGAAGAAGATAAATACCCAGTGAGACAAAGTGAATCAAAATAAAAAGTGCTTGAAAGAGTGGAATTACTTACATTGTGGTAGTAAGAGCTGATGAAGGTAAATACAGCAAGGCTTAACAAGGAACAGTGGGGATTAGGGCAGAGTAGGTGCACACATTTTTGTATTAAATCAGCAGTGCAACAGTAGCTAACACTCCTCAGAAAATAATCCTCCAAATTCCTTGATAGGGCATTTTGGACATGGCTACTGTATGGATTAACCCCATCCCAACAATTTGTCTGAACACTCTCACCATCCCACATCCAGTACAAACTCGGTGCAATTTCTGACTTGCTCAGAGAGAGTATTGAAAATTTAAATCAATGTATGCACTGTGCCCTTGGAATTGAGAAAGCGCCTTGCTCTCGGATTGCAAATGTTTGGTGGCACTTCCTATCCAGTGCTTTGTGGGGAATCCAAGCACAGAGACTGACTGAAGACAGTCAGCTCTTTGTGGATTACATCTGTGCTGCAACACATCCTAGAAGGGTTTGCTTTTTAAAATGTTCTGTCAATCAGTCTATTCCCATCAATAATGCCTATGATATAACATGTTTTCAAGTAGTCCTTTCTCAAAAGATTTAAGCTGTAGGATGGCCCTTATGCAGCCTTTGACTGTTGTAATTGTAGTAGAGATCAACAAAATTGGCTGCTGTTCTGTCATCCTTGACTGGGCTCCTGGTGCTAATCAGGAGTTGGAAATTGCACATTCAGAATGGATTTAGAGACATATAGTAAGTGACAATTCAGCAAGCAGTAAAGAGCATTGTTTTGAATTCTTAAAGGTTAGTGGTGCAAGCTGCAGTGACTAAAGCTTTTTGAGCCCTGAAAGAAAACCAATTAGGTATAGGAAAAAAATACATTCCAGTAATGTAATCTGTATTTTCATACATTTAAGGCCAGAAGAAGAGATTAGTTCGTCTACATGAGTTTTTGTTTCAGATACTTATATTCCATCCAATTACCTCTCATATTGAGCACCCCATTACTTGTTTTCAGCCAAAAAAAATAACTTTCAGAAAGTATATAGAGTGTATCTGAAAGTCTCCAGAGATGACGTCTACCATTTTCTATTGCAATGTAGCCTGCTCCAAAGTTTAATTACCATCTCTGTGAAACAGAGAAAAAAAAGCAACAGCATGTGCTTTATTTCTAATTTGAAATTGCCTTGCTCTAGCTCCCAGCTACTGGTTCTTGCTATATGTTTCCTTAGTAGATTAAAGAACCCTGTACTATTTCATGTTTTCTTCACAGAGGTGTTTATATAGGCTTAACTTTTTCTTTTTTTGTAAGCTCAACAGAAATCTCCCACTGGAATGCATTTTTTCTGCCCTCCAAAACCTTCTTGTACCTCTACTTTCTACTTTTTTTTTTTTTTGGTGGCACAGATAGCAGGAACATTCCCAATATTCTACTATTCATCTGTAACAGTTACAGACTTTAATATTACCATACTACTTTAAGTTCTGTTTTTATCCATAACCTTAAAGGATTTTTTACCATAATGAAAACTGAGCAAATTTTGCCATTGAAACCATGAGGGAAAAGAGATGAAGCATTAAATGCAAGCAAATGTACTGAAGGAAGCAAAAATAATAGGTCAGATTTAGAGCCCAGTAGGCCAACGTGAAGAGCAAGCTATATAACCAACCCACACATTACAGTTTCTTTCCATAGTACTGGAAAAAAGCATTGCCTTCTTACATAAAAAACATACATAGATTTCCAACAAATCGTATTTTGGAAAGATCTAGAAAGGGAGAAGGAGAAAAACAACTCAGTTTAACTTATTACAGCAACGATGGAGCTTTGGGTTTGCGTTTGCTGTTTTGGTAATGATGGTATCTTTCTAACATGCCGAGAGCTGAAGGGATGACCAAACAAATACACCATTCCCCAATAGCCTCATATAGAGTTTGAAGGTGGTCACAGTACTGAAAATTAATTATAATTTACTAAAACTGTTTAGAAACATGAACAATTTGGCTTTTCCTCCTGCCAGTCACTGTAAATGGTTAAAATACAAAACTCCTGGGAGGGAAGGCAGGGAATTCACAGAAGTGGAACAAATTCTGAAGCTTATGAAATCACAGCTTAATTTTAATGGAATACAGTCAATTAAATAAACATCATAAAAACACAACAAACAATGCAGGTTACAAATCTTGTTAACTATGAATATGGGGACACATTTGTTCAGATGACCTTGGTTTGTATGACACAAACTGGGCACCAGATGGACAGCAGCCTGAGGGAATTAGTTTTTTCTGCCAAAGTACCAATACTCAAGTTAATTTTCATACTTACATTCTTTTGTTCTCTGTCTTATGAATTTATACTAGCATAAGTTCTCTGTTATTCTTCATAATCACTTTTCTCCTTGAGCCTCCTTATGCTTATTGGTTTGTTACATCACTCTCTATCTGTGCAATGATCTGTGTTTCTATGATTTCCATGGATTTATTATTCTTACAAGAACCAGCTTTAGTTCTGCAACTGTCATGCTTCAATTCAGTTAGAAATCTTAAATATCCCTCTATATATTTCTTATGGATTATGAGTCACAGTTCACAATTTAAATTCTGAGCTTATAAGAAACGAAGCAGTGCATGCGAACATGACACTTATAAAATATTTTCAAAAGATTCTTAGTCTACTTTTATAACCTATAACTACACTTGTAGCTAAGCACAGCTGCCTGTCAAAGACTTAAGTGCTTGGTTTTACTCCTCACAGGGCCAACAACATAATTGTTTAAGTGAAAGTTGAATTAGAATCTCCTCAAATCTGACTCAGATTAAACAAAAAAAGAATTAGAGATCACTTCAGGCTGTATTCAGAACACAATCAAAGTTCAAACAATATCAGGACACATCCTGTCTGCTGTGTAGTGCTTTATGTGGTGGTCTACATGAGGGCAGCCCAAGCATCTTTTATAAGCTGGGTAAACCTGAAGGTGTGGAGATGAAAGTTTTAGGAATAGCATAGATATGGCGTGAAATATAACTTTCATTTAAGATAACGAAATCATGTTCACAAAAAAAGACATACTGAAAAAAAAGATGGCTAAGAAGGCAACAGAAGCTGTAGCCATGACAAGCAATGTGCAAATTTAGCTTGTTGAGGTGTACAGTAAGAGAAAACACTCATCACCATGCCAACCCTGGGGCAAATGCCTCATTCTTCCCAGGGTGCTTTGGAAACCTGTTTCCATGAAGAAACTCTGACTCACTTTTTTGCTGGAATTTTTATGCCTTTGTTTTATAAAAATACTGATTCCAGGGATTGTTCATACAACAGTCTGAGCTTTTTGAAATCAATCTTTTCTTATGAAATCCAATAACAGCTTTCCCCAGCAGGCATATTTAATTTTACCAAATCCCACATCAGTTGAAGCTTATTTCTGTTCACATACAAAGCCTAACAAAGAAAAATTTCTTATTTTGTGTTCTGATTTGTGTACTGAGACCATCACTCTTTTTTTGACAAGAGAAGTGAAAAGAGAAGTAGGGTATATCAGCAAGTATTTTTTTTTCTTTATTAAATTGACCCTAAAAATTCCTAAGCACTGTAACAGACAGTCAGTAAAGCCTGAAATAAACAGTTAATTTGTATTAAGTACCGAGAAAAAATTATGTATGTCAAAGTCACCAATATAAAGCATCTGCCAGCTCCCATGTTTTTGTTGTTTGCACATTTGCAGAGAGTACTTGAGTGCTGAGATGAGCTTCTGCACTTGCTTGGGGAAGAGCTCTCCTGTATGCACTCATGTTTCTAGGGAACAAAACACACACTCACACAGTGGTGGACCTAATGAGGCTGAGTAACCTGCACAGCAGCTGGAGGGCCATGACTTGAGAAACCACTGAAAATGAATGCTTGTCTTCAGGCAAGAGCTGAGGCAAATATAACCTTGTAACACTGTACATCCCAAGTGTTGCAGGAGCAAAAGGAATCACCTACTACTGTCTCACAGTACAATGGTTTCCCATCTCCTTCTGCTTTCCCTGCCTTCTGCACCACTGCACAGCCCCGAGCTAAGGCTGATCATGCAGGAGCTGCCTTTCCCCCAGGAGACCCCTAGTTTAAGACTGATGCAGATAGTCTTTGCTCGGTTCGTGGCAAAAAGAGAAGTCTGTGGGGTGCAATAGGCTCAGCAACTATGAAAAGCAAAAATTAGATGGTTTAAATTTGCCTTCCAAATTGTATGTATTGGATCAGACAGCAGCATTCGTCACCTTTTGGTTTCGATAAGAAAGCATTTAAAAGGGACTTAATATTGACTGATTTTTTTTTCAGTAACTTCTCATTTCACAGTCCCTGAGCATGAAATCAAGCCATTCCACAAAATAAAAGGTCTGATGATAAAACCCATTTAAAACAGCTTTCTGTCTTATACAAGCAACTGTTGAAATTAATTAAAATATAGTACCCAACTTTTGACCAGAACAAGTTTGTGGCCTCTCAGATTTTGGTTCTAGCATGCACAAGTAGATTCCAGAGACCTGCTCTGCTGCTTGGATGCAGCAGTCAGTCCCTAGTAGCAATGTGAGGTATAAAGCACCAGGCTTCATGCTCTTATAATGAGATTTAACATGAAAGGAAAGCTCTCAGGTACCTCTGGTTGCTATGAAACCATTGACATTTTCTGTTGGAAAGCAATTTGTCCTTAGTATAGTACTAAATTAGAAAGTAAGTAAATTGTATATGTGCAGTATTGAGGACACTAATTACTTTTGAATGGAAGATAACACTACCTGAGCAGATCACTTTATGCTAGTCATGACTGGAAAAGCCAGTGTTGGATCTCCTATAGTCTAACAGCAATACTGACTCTGGGGAATCTATTCAGGGTCAGGAACTCCATGTGCAGTAGAGCTACCTACCTTGCATCTATGTTATTTTACATCAAATGAGAATCTGGCCCAGAAATGTTGATGGAGTACCATCATGTAAATAATGCAGTGGAGAAACAAAGATTTCAACAAATTTCCAAGCACCCAGCTAGGTGAGATTGTGAGGTTTCTCAAAAATATAACCAGAGAATGTTTAAGGTTGAAAAAGGCGTTTAAGATCATCAAGTCCAACCATTAACCAGACACTGCCAGGTCAAACACTAAACCATGTCCCCAGCAGGACAGGAGCAAGCTGACAGGTAAATAAGGGCAGGAAGCTGAGCAGAATCTTTGGTTCAAACAGGCCTGTTTCTGGAGATGAGCTAGGAAAGCCTCCTTCCAAGTTCACCCTAAAGTCAACACCATTACCACAAAAATGGCTTTCAAAAAGAATCTTGAAAGTCCATCATGAATACAGTCACTCACCTAAAAAAAGTATTTTATTTGCACATTCCTCTATAATAAATTACTTCCATTACCAAATCAGCAGTTCAGGTCACAGACCTGAGTGTAAGAATGGTCATTTTTCCCCAGATTAGTTACTGGTTGCTTGGATCTCAGTGGAAAATCAAATGGTAATCAGGATAAACAATCAGATACCAAGATTTCCTATGAGCAACAGGGCAGCAAGATGTGTTTGGACAATAAGAACTGCACAGTTGAAGAATATTATTGGGTCATAAATATTACAGGACAGCATGATTTTGGAAGTTTTCTTGGGTTTATATGAATAATAATATAGTGCATTCTTTTGTATTTCTTTCCTTTGTGCATTGAATTTGGTGTGTATACCTCTACATGAATAATGCAATATAGCAAAATTGATGGCGCAGTTCTTTTGTTAAAGCAGTTATGAAATGAGAAAACAAAATCTACAAGGAAAAGTTATGAAAAAAACAACATTTCTCTAAGAATAAAAAGATGAAGTTGCCTGACCGTTTACATTTGTCTCCTGTGTCATGAATATTAGATCAGATTCTTTTTATTAATCCATTGATAGTTCTGTAAGGCAACTCATTTTTGATAAACTCTGTCAGGGCTGCTGTAAATACAAAAAAGATTTATGAATTAATTTTCATACGTAAATGACAAAATCCTCTGATACATTTGAAATATCTGCCTCACAGTTAAAATAGAGATATATGTGCATGCATACATATGTATTAATTTAGCATTCAGATCAGCCTCTTCTTTTAGAACACATCTTAATGTCAACTGCCTTTTTCTGTGGGAAAGAACAGTAAACTACAAAGACAATTGACATTGAGAGCTTACTAAAAATGAAAGAAATGGACAATCTGTGATCTGGGAAGTGTGCTGGGCTAAAGGTGTAGAGGGTTTTATATCAAAAGCATTTTTGTTTTCAAGTATCAGTGGGTTGTGCGTATGCCAGTGTGCTGTGAAAACAGATATCTACAGCTCATTACTATTATTACTTGAATTGTCTTTATAGCTACAAGTCCCAGTCATGAACCTATTAGGCTAAAAATAGCACAAAAAGCATAAGCTCTAAATCAGTCTGCAGTTGAAGTGTACATGGGTAATTTACCACAGCCCTGACTATCCACATAAAGCCAAATCCACCTCTAAGTTCTACATTTCCTGGCAGCAGTAAATCACAGAGCTGGTTCAACTCTCCATTTCCTTTTCTTTGCCAGTGGAACAGGGACTGTGATGGACTTGCCAGGACTGCCACTGCCATACAGCCAGTGCATGCTGAAAAGGCAGTGAGCTGAAATCAAACAGCAGTGACCCGTGTACCAGTGCATCCACACCCACACTCCAGGAAGGACAGCATCTCCCTCTTGCTCTGCACCTTTTAGGCATTTTACAAAGGAAACTCAGAATTATTCTTTTTGTTTTACAGATGGGAAAACTAAGGTACAAAAACATGTAGTGACTTGCTCCAGAAGGATAGATATCAAGTCTTTTCCATAGACTATTAGTTAATATAATGTAACACAATCTTGCATAGCCCCTTGAAGTGAGCATATTTAGGTTCTACAAGGGAAAGAATTAACCAGATGGTTGCCAGATAGAAAATGAGGCAGGTATGATACCCACGAGGTTCAGTTCTGGATCATCTTCCAATGGCTCTATCTGCCTGTGCTCTGTTTAGGGGGTGCTATTTGTGCAAGCTCCCTGGAGCAGAGGCTGTAAAGACTGGTACCATCCAGAGTAACTCGTGATTAACTCATAAGAATCACAGAATAAAAGTACATGCAATATCCTGTGAGAAGAAATAAAACTGACTGAACTTCATAATCTGTTGTGTGCTTCATCCTCATTGTCTAGGACCTGAATAACTTCCAAAAGCACAGGAAGCAATTTAGCCACCCTTTCTAGTCTATCCTCATATTCTCTATGCAAGGACACATTCTGTGTTGTGAAGTGTTCTGTTCTGACAGGGTTTTCATTTAGTTTTGACATACCTATAACCTGTTGCTTAGTGTAGAGGGGCCAGGTTGAAGGCCAGGATGGTAATGGGATTTGTAATCCTTAAAGGATCTTGTTCCATTGTCTGAAACTGCTTTACAATGCTCCTGCTTAGCAGTCATGCACTGAAAAGTCTAGTGATATCTGAGAGTGATGTAAACCATATCTGAGAGTGATGTAAACCAGCTTGATCTGCACTAAATCTGGGCTTACCTTTATTAATGTAATAACTATGTATTCTTTCAAATAACAGCATAACACCCCTATTACATTCTACTGAAGATCAGAAATACCCTTGTACATGAAGAGAAAGTAATAGATACACCTTAATGAAAAATCTTAAATAAGAAAGTCAACATAAAAACAAATAGTTGAGGTAAACTTTTTTCCCATTCAAATAAAAGGTGTAAATATACTAATTAAAGTATAATTATTTTCTATATGAACTTGATATTTTTTATCATCTTGACTGTATCCCTGAAGCAAGACTAGAAATCTATCAATAAAGGCATTTGTCATGACTTTACAGAATACACACCCTAAGCTTATTTGGATTACATGAATCCTTTTAGGGTTATACAGAAATGTGGCATGTGTAGGCAGACATATTGACAAAGCATGTCTGGGAGCATTAAAAATAAATAAGCAAGGGAAAAGATAAGTTCAGAGAAGGATTTTGTACATCCCAGTTAATGCAGCATGTCAGGGAGCTGGTCTGTCCTCCACTGTCCTATGGAGTGAACTATACATTGTTCCTTAGTAATAACAACACAGACAAATATATCATTATGGCTTCTCATTACAGTCTCAGAGAGACTTTGCCAACTGTGCATCACATTCTTTTGCTCTGAAATATATCACCTTACATTCCTTTAGTCATAAAGCATGCTTACTGGTATCATAGATCTCCTGGTTTTTTACCTCATGATTCATTTACATATGTTACTACTCTCATTTCAGCTTGACTAATATTAATAATTTTACTATAAAATTTTTCAAGCCTACTGTACCAAACCATTAATGTAAAAACCTGCTCTTGCAGCTGGGTTCAAAAACTGAGTAAGAAACTCTCCATATTACAAAAGACCAAAAAAAAATAAAAATTAGTAGGGTACATGTTATCTTAATTGCTAGGCCCAGATGGAGAGGCTTGCAAAGTCCTAACCTCTTTAAACAGATATTAATAAGGAAAGCCAACAATACATACAATAAGTAATAAAGTACACATTGATACATCAGTTACTTTGTGTTATCAGAATGAAATGTTATACACTAATAAGGAAAAAACTGGGAATAAATAGGAAAGTTATGAGCAATTAAAATAATTTGAATAAATCTTAGTTCTTTATTTTCATAATATTGAAATATTTGTGTTAGCAGCCCACCAAGAAACCAGGCAGGTATTTTGTTGATATCAATGAAACTGTTTTGCTATGTTGTGGTTTATTCAACCTCAAAATGTGGCCCACCATCAGTTTCAGCAGGGCTCCAACAACATATTCCCCAGGTGATTATATTCAGCACGTGCAATATCCCTAGAACATTATATTGCCTGCAAGCAACGTCTAAGAGATGGAAGAGGTAAAAGCAAAGGTTCTAATAAGAGCTGAGCAGGGTGGGCATTCACTACATATCACTTAAGGAAGTAGTTTCATTCTCTTTTTCACTACAATGTTTATTTTAAGAAATACACAAAAAAACCCCACATTTCTGCATTACAAAATATATCTGTCCTCTGTTCATAATGGTATTTCTTTTGATGCTGAAGGAGCTCTAAAAGGAGCACAGAGATAGAAGAGGCTGGGAGAGCTAGAACACTTCTATTAACCTATTAACTCACAGCCCCCGAGGGCTTGTTCATCACGGTGCCTATCAAAGTGTCAGTCTTTTCTATTACTTTTTCCTTCAGAAGATGTCTGTCTATCATTGTCATGCTCTTCTAGCAGGATTATCCATCATTGTGGGCGAAGCCAAATCATTCATTTTCATGGCTGTCTCTGTTAGCGAGTCGGGATGGAAAAAAACTGTTTTATTCAACAAAAGATAAATGATGGAATTGCCCTCTTAATCATTTTCTTTTATTACTTAATCCAAAAGGTTGGGAGGAGGCTTTGCAGTTTATTATACCAGCAGTCACAGGCACCATTATATTTCAGGATGTAGCAATATGTCCTGCTTTTCAGCAGCTTATAAAACTAGCCATAAACATTAACTCCAGGCAAGAGTTTGTCATACTGCTCTTGATTCAGAGTACTGGTTGACTCCTATGGTTAGTACTGTGATATCCCTTCCAGGGTTTTTTGGTTTTTGTTTGTTTGTTTGTTTGTTTTTTGTTTGTTTGGGGTTTTTTTTTGAGTTAGGCTGAAATAACTGGAAATCACAATGGGTTGTTGTGATGAACTGCAGCCTTGTCCTCAAGGAGCTGCTGGACCAAGGATGTCCTGTTGGGAATTTCAAAAATGCCAGTTTTGCATGAATGGTAGGTTCAGAGCACCTTGATCTAGATTATTATGCTTTCAATTGTGTCTTGTGACTAGCAAGACAACACAGGACACACTCTACTTATCAATAAAATTTTCAAAATTAAACACTTCAAGGAAAGTGGTCATGTTTTTAAAACCCTCATCAGCCTCAAATAGAAATATAATAGGAAATACAATAAAATGAACAGAATAATACTAGGTGAACCTTCTAGAAGTTTGAACATAATTGTTTATGACTGTTCACTGTCCTAACACACTTTGCATTATCCTCATAGCTACTAAAGTTTCCAGAAGAATCTCTATAATGAAATATGTAGATGTTTCAGAAAATGTATTAAATAAGGCAAAAAGCCCAAATTGCACCCTATTCCACATTAATGCTCTGTAAAAGTCAGTCTCTGCTCTTGAGAATTTACATATTAAGTGGGCTTGGGAAAAGCAAAAACTACGAAGTTTGCCTTTTCTAACCGTGTGTTTTTGGCTTACTCTGAGTTGAATAAATCCTCATCAGCTCTCTGTTATTTTATGTGAATCTTCATGTTGATTCTCTAATCACAGGAAACTAAGCTCCAATTGCTACTATTCCTTCACATTTTAGTGCTAAGTTTACATATTCTCTTCCCCACTTCTACCTTGGCTGTTTACTATTATTCTTAAAAGTTTTAGAAACTCAATAACTCTGATGTCACCTCTGCCATTTTAGATTTGGTAAAAGCTGGCTGCACATTCAGAATTTATCAGCCATAGGTAGGCAAGCAGGTTAAAACAGATTAAAACTAGTCATGGGTGAAATACTTATAGCATTGCAATAATTGCAGTTGCTGTAATTATGGGAAAAAGAAAGTATTATGGAGAGGAAGAATATACCAGAGAAGTGTGACACAGTAAGAATAAACTCATCCTAAAATTTGTTGTGTGAATGCCTTGCAGCAGCATGGTCTTATGAAATTCCTTCTTCTATCACGGACTGACTGAAAGACTAATGAAGTAAAAAGCCATGATTCTTTTGTCCTCAGTAGGATTTGGCTTGGGCCATGGGGAAGAGAAAGAGATACTGGATAAGTCTACATATGTTTGATGTAAACTCTCCTCACACTCCCAGCCAGCTGGGCATAAGTCAGCTCCAGAGCAGAGCCCCAGTTCGGATGGCACAGAGCCCGAGCTAATAAGGCCTGTGGAAAGGCAGAGTATATTATCTTGAGCTCAGAACTGCACTGCTGCAGCCATAAGGCTCCTGGCCAGCTTGGCACTTGAACCAAATAAACATCACATCTGCCTGGCAAAGTGCTCCAACATCTGCCTCAGAAATCCCACATAAGTACACCCATTGCTGAGTTACAATCACAGAATATGTGTTACAATCTAAAATGTGACTGCACTACAAAAGCTCCTAAATATTTGTACAGAGCTAGAGCTCAAGAGATAATTACTTGGCTAATTCTTGATAGTCTGGAGATGATGTCTTATTACTCACAATGTCAATTGATCAAGTGCTACTAAAGACTCTTCAGAAACATTGAGTGTCTTCTCCTAATCACACTCCCAAGAGCCGTATTTGTCAGTGATGTCCATAAGTGGTTTCAGGATAATTGTGCTAACCTAATAAAACCATTTGTCAAATTCCACAGAAACCTTGAAAATCTACTGGTTCTTTTAAAATGCAAAACTGGGATTTTTGTATCAAAACTTGTACTTGCTACCTTCCCTGCCCAAGAATGCATACATTCAATATGAGATGATCATTCTACAGTATTATTAAAGTATCCATGATGATTCTTATTTTAAAGGTGCTGATTATACAAGCTGTGATTTCAGAGTCCTGGTCCCTTCACCTTCTTCTGGGTGGATGGTAAGGAGATTCCTTTTTCTACAGATATGCACTGGTACCTGAAAGGCCTCGTCTTATGCTTTTGAATCTGATAAACACCACGAACCTCCTTCAGTACCATATATTTTCCAGGAGGAAGACCATTGCATCCTCCCTTTCCTAATAATTATTTCATTTATTTTATAGATCATAGGAACATTTGGAATCTCTTCTTTCAGTCTTTCAAAATTCCTTGTTTTCATTTCTTTTGTCTCAGTAATAGATCTCAGTGATACCCATGTAGTAAAAGGCTCATCAAAATTATTATCCAGTTTTAATATTACAACCAAGAACAATAAAGCAAAACTCTAGAGAATTTAGGGTGCATATACCTCCATTAACTCATGAGGTGAATCACACCCCTGACAAGCAGTAGAAAGTGAAGATTTACCTAAGATCTCCAAAATCATTGTCACTTCTGCCTAAAAAACTGTAATTCCCAGCTCCAGCTTTGGATTGGCAATCTCAAAAACAGGGTTCTACCACAAGGCACGAGGATCTGGCCTGCTTTTAGTTCATGTAGTAACAACATTCCTAAGAGTAGTAATTTGTGCTCAGTGATCTGTAAAAGAGCCAAAACAGCGTGGGATAAATGCTGGGTGAAGTGTGAGCATCCACACCCATCCTGGCCCACATGCAGTCAGTTCCAGTGTCTGTGCACTGGATTTTCCCACAGTTCTGGTTCCAGCCTCTGCACACTCGGAGGCAGCTCAGATCCACCCACCTCACACAAGTCATATGCAACAAAAGCCATTTTGCTCTTGACCTTTAGCCTCACATAAAGATACACCAGGTCTTCTGGGAATCTAATTTTCTTGCCATTGATGTATTAGCTATTGGACTGCAACTGGGATAAATGTTAGGAAATTCTTCCCAAACATTTTCATAAATTCTGTTCAGTTCTCTTTAAAGTGTGTGTGTGGGGGGGGAAGAAATCTCAAAAAAAGCTTCCTTAAGTCAGGGTTATATATTAGGCCTCACAAGTCTATCTTGCAGTGCTGTGATGCTACAGCACCTTGAGAGAATCAACAGCTCATCAAACAGGAATTCCCATCTGCAGCCACAGCAAAACAGGAAAGTGTTATGCTTCAATTTACCAGACACATGTCCCACACATATGAAGATCACAGATGGTATAGTTTCAATCTAATATAGGTGTTCCGTGTATTTGCTGCTATAGAGTAAACAAAACTCATATTAAAATAGACAAAAACAGTTGACAAAAAAGGTGTTAAGTTGGAGCAAACTCAGCAATGATGTGGACTCTGATTTTCTGGATTAATTCAGAGTTTTCTATAACCTGGGGGGGGAGAAAAATGGAATTCATGAATAGCCTCAAAAGGCACCATTTTTATAAAGGAAACTCATGGGGTTTTAACTACAGTTCATAAAAAGGAAGGACTATATTAATTCACTCATCTTCTGAAACCTGGTTAGGACAAGACCAGGGATGGATATGGCTAGAAGGGCCTAATTTAAATAATATTTAAAAGAAAACAAGATTTATTTCCTGTAAGTACTAGAGATGCCTTTTCCTCTGTGATGTCCCTTACTCTAAGTGCCAATTAAGTCAAGTTCATGAACAACAGGCAGCTGAACTAGAAAACTTTCTCTTTAATGGTAAGTACAAAGTCAGTGCTTCACTGCCAGAAATTTAATTACAATTAGAGACACTGAACATCAGTGGAACATAATTTCTCTTTGTTTTTCTAAACAGATATAATTGAGGAAGCAGAACCTGCTTTTTACAAATATGCCTAAAAACTGAGTTTGCCCCTCAGGCCTCATCGAAATACAGGGACACTTGATCCCCTCTTTCACCACCATTTGAGCCCATCCCTCTAAAGATGAAATCAGATGAAACTCTGCTCTGAGCATTCTCTTACACCCTACCTTGGGTGACAAAGGGTGATGTATATTCCCCTTTTTCAGGTCTGACAAAACATAAGGGCTCTGTAGAAACCAATGTCCTCAATGGATGGGTCTCTGAGAGGGAGAAGGGAATATTTTCTCCTGCCTTTAATTTTTCAGCTGAGAAGCAGCAATCAGGATACATCATCAGCACAAGTAAAGTTTATGTAATAATGAGGGGAACAACTATTGAACGGGCTGCAAAGAGTTTATAAAAGCACAATCAGAACAATTAAATGCCTGATCTGGCACGCAGGATGTGGTATCCATACACACTTATCACCACACGCCTGAGCACCCACACTCCCATCTTTGACAAATTACCCGTCACTAAGCAGTGCCAACTTCTGACCCAGCCAAGCTGATAATGGGGGCTGGAAAAATATGCCTCTGGAGAGTCACCTTCTGAGTAGACTGTGAAAAATATCTGTAAAATTTAAGGAAATGTGAGGGATCTCTGCAAGAACTGTGCTCCTTCAGCTTCTCCAAAGCAAATTAGAGCTCTTGCTCCCTGCCTTCTAGGGAGTTTGGCTCTTCTGTTTCAAAGTTCCTTTATATTAGTCTCAATAATGTAGTTCTTTGAAGAAGGCTCTAAAACACTGTCCTTTTTAAAGTGAAAATATAAAGCTTTATATTAAATTATTTTCAACAAAAAAGCCAGCTTAGCACAGCTTTTTCCTCCTCATGATCATATTCTACTTTCTTATTAATGGTACCTGGTTTTATTTCTTTTACCCTGCTTTAAACTATTTTATTTCTATAGCGTTGCTACATAGTAATCCTAGTTATATTTTACTGTCATACATTTTTACTATGTCGTATAACACTCTACAAAATCACTTTATGCAACACTTGGGTGTATCTACATATAATACTTAAGATTAGGTTTTCCTTCTCATTGTGTATTCTGCCCCCAGCACCGTGCAATGCACAGTGATTGTCAAAGAGAGGATTTCCAGAGACTTAACTGAGTGCTGGAAAACGCCTGTCACTGCTGAGTATGAGCTTTGCTTTGGTATTTTACCCAACTCTACAGAATTTAATTAAAAAAAAAGAAACAAACACAACCAAACAACAAATGAGCTCCTTCTACTCTTTAAGTAAGGTGTAATTTTTTTCTTTTTTTTTTTTTTTTAAACAGATTTACTTTCTCTGTTGTTGATTTACTGATGGCAAGGGAGGATTAAAAAAATAACCTCCTTTCCTCCCACCAACCTCCCACTCATTTTATGAACAGGTAGAAACAACTGTAAATTTCTGTCATTTTTCAAGTAACAAAGGATAACATCCCAGAGCAGCAAATTCTGGGAACCGTTTAGTTTGTTCCAGTTGTGGCAGCAGTTGTTTTTAATTTTGCAGACCTTCACTTTAATAAATCTTGACAAACAGGTCTCTTTGATCACTATATAACACATACCTGTAGATAAACCTGTGTGTCTGTATGGATGCACTGATGAGTGAGTCCCTGCACTGGTGTATTTGTATGCACATCCATTATACATTTGTATCTTGGTCTCACACAAATTTAACTTGTTTACACTGTGCTACAACTTTTTTTTGTTTGTTCAAAAAAGCAGTAAAAAAATAGTTGCCAAACCAGTTCACAGTAAAAGGAGGAGATGCAATAACTACAGTAATCGCCTAAGTTGGGACCAGCTTTTTAACAAAAAAAGGGGACTTTTTCAGACTTCTCCACTACTACAAGTATGACTTGCAGCTAAGAACATTTTCTAGCTGTCAGATTTCAACCTGTTATTTGCTACTGTGGAGAATTTTTCTGTCAGCCTCCCTGTGTGCTTTTCAGGGGGCTACCAAAGGAAAGTGGAATGGGAGGTAAGATGGATCCTTACGTTTGTAAAGTAAGTTATTTTTAATAATTCTAAAAATAAAAACCGACCCCAGGATAGACCCTTAATGGTCTCCATCTCAACTGCAGTTGAAAGTTATGCAGTTGTCTGCTGGCAATATCCTAGTATTGCAGAGTCACCATAAAAACAAAATTCATGGACTTCAGATGCAGAGACTCACAAAAATCCTAATATATGCATTTTTTTCATAGTGACAAGTCAGCTGTGACTACAGTCACAAAAACAAACACAGAAGGTGGAGAGTAAGGGTAGATCTGCTCCCTGTGAGCAGAACAATCAGGTCACTATCAGACACATAAACCAGGAGAAATAACTAGCTGCAGTCTAACCTCAGAGCCCCGTGTTGTACAGACAGAAGGTATGATTTTGTATGGGAGAATTGTTTATGAGTTAGGAGGGGTGTGGGGATAAATACACAAACACCAAACAACTCGCAAGGGCATGGCAGGAGGGAGAGGATGGTCTTTGCACTGATGAGCTGATGGTGGGAGCAGCATCCCAGTGTGTTAGAGCTGAAATAGAGCTACTGTGCATTGATAAATACAAGAAAAAATAAAAGTATGTCTAATGTTCTTTGCCTTTTCTTGATCTTCCAGTCAGTGCCTACACTTCACACATACTGTTTGTGGCAGCACACTCTCATGCTGTAGCTCAACAGGTAAAAAACTAAACAACCACCCTATGTAAAATAATCAACAGAGAAGTAACACTGTTATGACAAGACTCTCATGCCAATAAACACACAGCAACACAGAGCCAGTGCACTGGAACCACTTTACACTGGGAGGCAGAAGAAACAGCCCCACTAGCAGAGTGGGTCCCTGGGCACGCTCAGCTTTTTGCTTCTTGAAACAAGGACCTCTACAGCATAAAAAAGATCCCTTTCTACCTTGCAATCATGCAGGGCCAGATGAGGATAACTCATTCACATCCATTAGTACTCTCCTACTTCAAGAACCGCTCCAAAAAACCAAGCAGACCAGGCTGAAAGCAAGACACTGGAGTGGGTCCTGTGCATCCACTGTGATTTACCCTACAGACTAAATAAAAACACTGCTGGGGGAAAAATAGAGAATTAAAAAATCAAAACCCTGGGCCTTGAACAAACCTTACAGGTAGAAAGCAGACAACTTTATTTTGGATAATAGCATGCCTCCGTTCCTTCATTAACCTTTATTCCTTTTTTTATTAGCAGTCTTGGCACCGGGGTGCTGAGCTGAGCCCAGCAGGCTGCCCAGGCAATGACATTTCAGAGACTGGCAGAGCAGCACAGTCCACGACAGTTTAACACTATCTTGAGTTTTTGTGCTTCACAGCAGGAGGAAAGCTGGCCTGTTCCTTTTGTATCTTGGAGAAGGAGATGAACAAAAAAGGTAGTGTGGGGGGGGAGGGTGACAGGGAGGCAGGAAACTTGATTAGAAAGAGAAAACAAACTGGAAAAAATACCATTGACATTTTGATAATCTGGAAAGCAGACATCACATCTTAGGCAAAACATTAGATCATATATATTTTCTCTCTAATCAACACTATCTGTGTGGAGACTATAAGAAAATAAGTTGAAAGTTTTTGGCTGTTACAACTTCCTCTTTTATTGAACATTAGCAAAGTCTATGATAGGTTACTTAAGTCATGGATAGGCACAGGATAGGAAAGGACCACAAGAATTCTTTGAGTTCATCCCTTTGCCCCAAGACTAAAATGATCATTAAATGACATTTTTTTATTGGTCTGTCTATATAATGGTTGGTTCCTATTGAACTGACCATGAATAATTCTCAACTGCCTTTAAAGTGTGTATGTCAGACTAATCAGATTTCAACAGGAGACAAATGCTCTGTCAGAAGACTCTAGGGAAACTAAAAATATAATCTCTCATTTGGGGTTTTAATTGTTCTGATAGAAATAACAATACAGTAATAAATACTAAAATTATGTATTATTTATGTCACCAAAGGGCTCATCTGAGGTACATACATTTAGCAAAGTCTCATGAACAAATAAGAAATCTGTGGCCAAGTCAAGAATTCAATTCAGATTCCACCAAATTCCAGGACAGTCACTTCCTAGTAGTGTATAAATGAATTATAAAAGTCCTATATAGGGATGTTTCATTTAAAGATTAAGTCTGAGCTATTATGGATGGAAGTTCAGCTATCAAAGCAAGCCACAATGCCTGCTGTCTGCAACATGAAAAATACTATGTTTTAAAATATTCAGAATATCAACCTAATTTGAACTTCCATAATGTCTTATAAACTCACTACAGTACTAGAAAAATATGTGGTGGGGAAAGGAAAAAAAAAAGGAAAATATTAATTTAGTCAAATTCAGTGATAACTGGAAAAGACCTATTCTCCCTAAGGACTCCATTTAAAGTTCATCAGAGTTTTCTTACAGAGGATGAAGAATATGAGATGATGAAGCTGAGATGGAAGACACCATCATTAGTAAGATCAAAATGGAAAAGGGTGGTGAAAATGTAATATCAATGTTCTATAAAAGCATTTAGATAAAAATTATTTGAATACCAACAGACATAAACTTGAAAGGTTGAATCTTAAAAGTAATTCTTAAAAGTCATTCAAAGTTGAATCTTAAAAGTCATGGCTTTTAAGATTCAAAGACTGAGTATTAGCCATGTCATTTTCCAAACACATTTGCACTAGGAATGGGAAATTCTGGGTTTTAAAAGAATTAATTGTGTTGCATTGCATGTTTTCATTTTAATTGATAGTCCAGTAGTATGTCTGGTTTCCCCCTTTATTCCATAACAGAATTGTTTAAGCAGACACAAGTTAAACTCAGTTCTTTTGATTAGCAAAGTCTGTTGCCTCCAGTGTTCACTAACTGCTTTCTCGTAATGCTGAGGAGGAAGCACATCTCCTTATATTTAAGAGTTCTGGCTTTATTAATGCTCTAAGTGAATCTGCAGTATGGTCTCAGAAAATACTAAGGAAATGAGGTATTTTATGTCTATAGAATTTACACATATTTGATATATTATAAATAGTTTAGACCTACAAAGTGGTTCTGTAGCACTGTTGGCCTAGGACAGAATGAGCCCATGAAAAGATTTTCTGCACAATGTCACACTCAAAAAAAAAATGTCTGCAAGAAATGAGGCAAAACAAAATCCAAAACACTGGAAAAGGAGTCTTAGTAAATGGTTAAATTTATATGCCTGTTACATAGGTACTATTTTCCAGCTGCTGAATGATAACTGTGACAGGCCTATTAGTAAGACAAACAGACATGTCCTTAACTGCTGACTGAGAGTTCAATTAACTGCCTTGGGAGAGGGAAAGAGAATTGTTACTTTGACAATATTGTTTATTAACCATGGGTTGATGCAGAAGGGTAATGCTGAATTATTCTCATTTCTTCTCTCCTTCACACCACATTTCAGTAAGAATAGTTTGCTTTATTAAAAGGAATAGCCTCTAAGGTTAGGTGTGAACTCCTGGCCCTGGGAGCAAGTGCCTCTGTGCTGAAGAGTCAACATCAGCACAGCCATCACTGGCTCAGATCCCATACTGCATAAGTCTTTCCTGTGCCTTATTTTTTGGGGGGAAAAATTCTGTATGTGAATCAAAAGTGTATTGAAATGAGCAGGTCCCAATTGTGAACAACCTGAAAACAAAGACTGTAAAGTCTGCTGCACCTATTTAACAGATGCAACATGACAGACTGCCTGGATTTATGCTGAGCACTGGGTACAGAATAGTCTATTGAGTCCACTGAATCTCAACCAGGATTTATTAAGTCAGAGGGCAGAGCTGGTCGCAAGATTTCCCCCCTGTTTTTCCCTGCATAAGAAAGAAAAAGTGAATATGACACCTCATTGACTCATATGCCAGTAGAAGAGGGAATTGTTCCTTCAGTATTTTTAATCTGCTTGAAAAGCATGTGTTCATCCCAGAATCTTTAAGCTCTCTACTTCCTCTTATCCTTCAAAGGATATTTCTTGTTAAGGCTTGTTTGTAGTTATTGGCAAAATAATTTTTCCTTACATCAGAAAGGATGGCTGCACTTTACTGAATGAGAATCATTCTCAGATAGATAACAGCCTTCATTCCCATCTTCTCCTTCAAAATTCAGAGGTGGAAATGCAGAATTCCTTTTCCTGAGGGTTGTCTAACAGTGCAGTAAGGATGTCAATGTAGAGCCACGTTTCTTAATTGTCCTGAACATGCCAGCTGCAGTTCCTTTCTCTACTCTGATATCCAAATTACAGCCTTGTAGAAGCTGTGTTGTTTTAACACCTCCTCCTCTCCTGTGGGCTAAGCAAGACACATCATATACCAGCAAACTGCTGGGCCAGTGCTTCAGAGATAACAAAAAAGGCTAACAAAAGACACTTCACCCTATTAGGTCATGCTGATAATGATAACTATCAGCTTGGCCATAATTACTGTATTGCTTCTTTATACTATCCTAATTTGTCTTTTTTATTATATTTTTCCTGCTTGTACAAGATCACATTTCTTCCAGGCTGAGCCTGCTCCCCAATGTCTCAGAAGGACAGACACCAGTCCCCAGTGAGGACTTGGAACTATGGAGCTTCAGGAAGCAGCCTATTTTTAGAGAAAAATGCTTTCAAAAAGGCAATGGGTTTACTATAAATGAAGAGCTGACAGCTTATACAGGGAGAAAGACTGTAAAAAACAGAAAACACTCAAGATGAATTCAGATGAAAAACTAGAACCAGCACACAGACCCTCACCCAAACTCTCGTGGCATTGCCACTGATACCTTCTGTCATCACCAAGCTATGAACAGCTAGTGCACAATACACAGCTGGATTCAGTAAGGCTCTACAGCCTCTTAGAAACACTTTTTCTGCCATGAAAGAAAGAAACAGAAAAATCAACATCATTAACAACTGATTAGGGGTTTTAGGGTTTATGCAGCAAGCCTGCATACATGGGCACATTTCTTATTTCATGTCTTTGACACTTAATATTGGCTTTCATACATCAATAAATCCCCCCTGTATACACATAAAAATCACTGAAATCATTACAGGAATCTTTAAATAGACTGAAACCTCTGCTGAGCTATTAAGGCAGAAATAACAATGTAAGCTCTTACTTCTGCTAGACAAAGCAAACCAACCGATTGCATGAAAAGGCACCTTCACTTTATATGAAGAGAGGACTATGAGAGAAAGGAGCAAATGCAACTTGTCTGGGAGCCCAGAACATGTGCACAGGATGTGGTTAGCCCCATCTGACCAGAGGAGACTACTTAACACTGCAGTACACTGGGGTTTTTTCTCAATTTAAAACTATAGGGCAAACAGGCTGAATTGTCAGAGTCCACAGTGACAATATGCTTGATCTGCAATACAGAACAAAGAAGCATGAAATAAGTATTCCAATTCCTAACCAGAAGTAAAAGGCAGTTTGAAAAGATAATTTTTCCTAAATTAATCTTCAAGTTATATCTGACTGAGTTGCACAGCTTGTTACCTACAGCATCCATTCCCACAAACTTTCTATCCTCAGGAAAAGAAGAAGTTTTATATTCAAATTCTGAAAACAGGATGTCAGTAGCTTTAATTTCTCCTGGTTTCTAAACATTCCTCCTTTTGTAAATATTTCATGTTTAGGTTTGAACAAACCTATCCTAACTGTAGATCAACTTAATGAGCCAGAGTCCTGTAAATGTTCCCCAGCACATTTTCATCCCCAAGGAAAACACTAATGCCGAAGGCTTTCACGTCACCATTATCTATGAGAAAGGTGAATGTGCTTGTTCCCTTGTGTTTCTCCACCTAATTGAAAGGTGCAACAATTCTCAAATGACATGTACTTGTTCCCCACTGCTGATGGGGGTAGAGCTCGTCTTTGTCCAGGCACACTGCCTCAGTTCCTCCAGTCAACTTCTCTGCACCTGCCTGTGCTTTGCATTTGAGGTGTTGAGTCAAATAAGAGTTGTTTTGCCATTTTTAAATCCTCTTGAAAGTGTTCAATCTGCAGCAGGAGCGGGGCATTTACCTGCTCTGATCTTGTGAGGGATACTCTCCAAGCTGGCAGACAGTGCTCTCTCATCCATCTGCTGTCGACAGTTCCTGGGAGGACGGCGTGTGCACGGAGTGCTTCAGCCCAACAAAAAGCTGCATCTATTTATTTACTGCTTCAAGCATATAAAATCTTCAGAGATAGGCTCAGGGTTTCTCTAAATGCTACCCCATGAAAATACAGGAAGAGTACAGTCAGTGATACCCTTGGAGGTGCTCCTCACACGCTGCTGTGCGACTCACCTATTTATCTACTAACAATCTGTGTGTTTCTACAGTAAGCACAACATCAATCTCTTTATGGGGTGTAGAAGAAGAGAGTCCTCTAGATTATCTACAAACTTGGCTACAGTCCACCTCTCTCTCTTCCCAGAGATGCATGAGGCATAAATGATGGATTCAGCACCAGGAGTATCAGTTGACAAAGAAATCTCTCTTTCCAGAAAGACTCCTGCAGACAAAATCTGGCCTACAAAATCGCATTACAAAAAATACACTTTGTGGACACTTTCTTTGTGCATGCTCAAGGATACAGAGTACTTCACCATGTGAAAACAATCCTGCAGTTTGTGGATATATTTGCATTTATCAAGGTGTGATATACCAAAGTCCTTGAGTCTGGAGTTCCTGTCCCATTAAAAGGAACAAAACTAATGCCTCTTACTGAATCTATGGCCTTCAACTCCTTTTCACAGATGGTCTTGAAAATTCTAGTGTGAAAATAGGATATAATACAAATGAAAAAGGTTTCAAAAAGGTTTTCAAAAGTCAGTACTTAGGCTACCTGAACCACAGTTGATAACTATAGAAATCCAACTGCAAGCAGTCTATTTAAGAGGAAAATATTTATTTACTGGTATATTTACTGGTTTGGGATTCAAAAAACACAACAATAGTTATTTATGTAAATTTGTACTGCAGTAATTATTTTTAAATAATATCATATACTTTTCCCATATCTACTGCTACTTACTCCCTTTAGTGATTCGAGCAATTGAGTTATTATTGTAAAATAGACCTTTGGCTAATTCTAAAATAAGTGGCTGAATGACAGAGGAATATGCTTATATTGGTAGAATACACTGTTTTCTGTTTCCCCAAAGCAATAATTTATTCTGCTAGCAGAGACTAAATAAATGTGATAGAAGGAAGGAGAGTGCTTACACCTGTTGTAACTAATTTCCAAGTAAGTTTCCTGTTAGAGGCTGGGTTTCCAGGGAAATGAGGAACCTACTACAGCACCAGGTCATTTATCTTGTTTCAGATGGAATGTTTACAAAATACATAGTTATAAATACAAATTAAATTACAAAATAAATATAAATACATCTGTTCATATTATTTTAGGAGCCAATGAAATTTAATACCTCAGATTCTATTCAACATAGAGACAGAAAATATTTCAGTAAAGGAAGTAAACTTAAAGCTTCGTGTGTACAAAATTGCCTTCATCTAAAAATCACCAATTCCACACAGAGAATATACAACAAGATGAGTTACATCTCAGGAGGTACTGCTGAGTATGTGGCAAGTGCTCCTGCACAAAGCCCCATTTCAAAATAGAAGCAGTAATAATTCGATTAAAATCTTACAGGTATGCACAGCCTCGCAGGTGCCTTCCAGAGCCATTTCCCTTACTGTCACCAAGGACCATCTATCTATAGATATCTCTTTACAGACAAATGACAGTCTCAGCCCATCGTTTACTAAGCCATTCCTCTCCTTGGAGAAGAGGAACAAGACGACAGCCACTCACAGGAGGAGGAAAATGCAACTGCTCAGGTAAGGAAATAAAGGCAGAGATTACAACTCTGCTAAGAAAAACCCTAGCAAGAGACTGCTAGCAATAGAGAATGCAATGAATAAAATCTGTGAATATGGTGGGTATACCCTATTTGCAGTTTCTGAGAAGTATCTGGATTACCTGAACAAAGACAGATGCTCAAGATCTCTGTATGGTCTTTGGCAAGAGGGAAGAAACTCTGGGAGTGAAAAGGTAAGCTTAAACCAGGAAGGGGAAAATAACAACTCTTTCAGCCAAATTTGATTTTCAGCCAAATATGATTTGTCTTCTCCTAAAAGACATCAGCTATAATGGCCTGAAAGCAAAAACTACAGGGTGAAATCTTGCAACCTCCAGCACACAGGAGATCTGGCTAACCTGTACATCCGATTGTGCATGAATTTACCAATTTAGAAGCAACAATAACTCTCCTTTAAAAAGTCTCTGTGGAACATTTTAATTAGTTTGGTCTTATGGCTTGTCTAAACTGCTTCTGATAGCACAGTGTACACTAAAGCAGCGTTATGAATGCCTAAAAATATAAAATCTAATTATGGTAGCTGTGCAACCAGAGTAATGAGAAGCCAGTGTGACTGATAAGAAGTGAGACAGGCTAACAACCTGAACCACTGTAGTTCAAAGGACTAACGGAGGTCTAAACTAAATATCTGTGGTATTGCTAAGGGGAAGATATGTGGACAAGGAAATAGGAACTTACAGCATTTAAAAGATACGGTATGAACTGAATACACAGTACTGATAATTATTTGAGCAGGTACTTGGCATATAGATAAAATAAATAGTTAATAAACATGTATAAGAGTGGGGATGATTGCTAAGAGAAACACAGCTGATGTAGTGAATAAGAAATTACCTGCTGTGACTCCAATTGTTTGGGTTCATGCTGCTGGACAGGCAGATCTCACTGAAGGCTATGTGGTTGCTCCTACACAGGGCTGTCTGTGTAGTTATTATTCTGCCTGAGCAACTGCACTTGCAACATGTCGAGTAGCCAGTGAGAGCTGCCAGGATCAGAGACAGACAAAGAGAAGTCAAAGCAGACATCCTCTGGTATGAGTGAGAAACGAGGGACACAGCTGATGATTTTGCCTTCCTTCACTGTAAAGAGCACAAATCAGTTAATGCATCCACAGCTGCAACACATTCCCTGCTTGACTGTCAGCATCTGACCTGACCCTCTGCAGAAATTCTTGCCGCCAACCAAGATGGTTTCCCAGTGAAACATCATTGAATTTTCTGTATTCATCTAGGCTTTCCAGAGATCATCAATTACTGCCAATTTATAGTGCATGAGAAACAGTACAATCAAAGTTTTTAGTAACAAATTCATTGTTCTACTGCAAACAAAATTGCAGTAGGAGCAAACAGTGCTGCATTATGCAGAAGACAGGAACAGCACAGCCATGTTCCCACCATGCTGCTACTACCAGAACTCACACCCAGTTACGTGACTGCAAGTCTGGGCCTAAGCAAGACACCTCATAGCTCACTCTCCCTCAGAATCGCAGAATGGTTTGTGTTGGAAAGGACCTCAAAGGCCACCTCATTCCAACCCTGCTGACATGGGCAGGGACACCTTCCCCTAGACTGAGTTGCTTCTAGCCCCATCCAACCTGGCCTTGAACACTTCCAGGGATCCAGGGGCAGCCACAGCTTCTCTGGGCAACCTGTTCTTTCTACTCTTGCATTGCTTCTGTGGGTTTACAACACATAAGCAAGAGGACTCTTTTCTGTACATACAGCACCAGGGGGAGGGAATGGACGATGCTTGACGAGATTTGCTTTGCTGAGTGTCTCCAAGTTGCATTGACAATAATGCTTTCTCCTGTTTTACTGGTCTCCTGAAATATTTCTTACAAATTATGCAGTCAAGCAATAAACAGTCCACATATATATTTGTTTTAATTCTCAGTTTGTAATGCTGAAGATCATAACCTTATCAAGCATCAAATCTGTAGACCAAATCCTATTTAACAATACTCAGGAACTTACTTTCTTACCCTGCTGCCTCCACACCAGTATTTTTAGCTCAGTGCTGATTTTCCAATCTGTCTAAGCTGTCATTCAAGACATGGGGAATACCAGAAATGGTGCATTTGGATTTTGCAGTTCCACAGACTGTTTTTCAAAAACAACCAAGGAAAAGACTTCACAGCATTGTTTGAAAATATTAAATTTCCATAGGGGTCAATAGAGGTTCTTCTCGTATGCAATTTATTCACTAACGGGTTTCATGGGTTTTATGAGACTATTCACCTTCTTGGTTAATAGAAAATCTGTACTTGCCATGGCAACCCCTATATCAGATGGCTGTAGAGTAACACTCTGGAAATACACCATAGATTTTTTCAGTCTTCATAATCGATCTGGTCATAAATGTCACAGTAACTTGTCATTAAACTTTCCCCTCTAGCAACTCTAGGAGTCGTTTGATCCTTCCTGCTTCTCTGTCACACTCTTCCCTGCACCCAGCTGCAATGTCTTCTGCATGCAGCCTTTTCCCAAACCTGTTAAACCCTCAGTGATAACATTAAGGGGGAGCTGATGACAACAAGCAGTTTCACACACACTCATTAAGAGCAGCAGTGATCACTTTCAGAGAACTTGGATGACCAAGTGGAAATCAGGATAGAAAAAAAAAAGTTAAAATCTTGCGGTTTAATAGCAGCAAAATTATTTCTCTGTGTTTCAGTTTAACAAGCTGACAGTGGGAGATGCTGCCTTTGAGAATAAGACAGATCTCTCTCGCACCAACAGCATTGGAAAGGAATGCCCGGCTCAAAGTGAATTAAGAAGATGTGGGGGAATCCAAATTTCATCAACTTCTGCCTATCATGAGACTCCAGGTGTATTGTAGGCCTAAGTCTTGCTGCCTTGCACTTTGCCTTAGCCATAGGAAATGTGGGTGTGAAAGGCTATCACATAAAAATGAGTAATGTATTTACATTGACTGCAGAGAGGGAAAAATGCCAGCAGAATGGGAAACACTGGGACCTCGGAACTAGCACGAATTTTGAACATATTTTTTGTAAGCTGGAAACAGCAATACATTCAGCCACAGGGGACATTTTGCTAGAGGGTGAAAGTTAAGTCAGTACAGAGAAGGGTGAGAAAATATTTTAAATTATCTGAATTAACTAGGAGCTAAGTCAACAGTTTATGCATTTCATATAGAAAAACAAAAGGGAAGGTAACAGGAATGAATAAAAATGCACAAAAATAGAATATATTCTTTATAAGAGCACGGGCTGCAAAACACTGAATAGGAAGATGAGGAGGTTATGGTGGGTAGCACACTAAAACTTCTGAAATATATGTAGTGCACTACAACCTTCTAAAAGCTATGTTGCAGAAGTAAAGCAGATTTCATCTGCATAACCTGGGGCAATGATTAAAGTCCAGACTGCTAGAAGTATATAAGCTCTTAGCAAACTCTTATCCAAAATGGGAGATTCATCCCATCTGATTCTCTTCTGCATCATTTTAAATATACAGCACTGTTGTGCTATTGACTGCAACACAGTCATACTGGAGCCAAGACAGAGTAATTCAGGAGAGAATCAGACTCATTGTGTGCCCAGTACCTTGTCTACTCATTATACTTAATTATTAGCAAGTTATTTATATATATATATATATAAACTATATTTATATATATATATACTTAATTAATAGCAAGATTATTAAATATGTAAAATTTGAAATTTCCTTTGCTATTATTTAGACTAGTAGTAGTGAAATTGCCCAGAGTTCACAGCATTTAGGAGAAAATCACTTTTCAATGACAGAAAAGAATGAAGTTCCCAGCTGGAGAGCCTTGTCTTTGTTTGGATCTTATAATTTAAGGAATCATTTTCTAAAATTACCTCTTGTACAGTAAAATGACAATGATTAGGCTTGCTATCTTCCAGTCTCCTGCTGTGCAAAACATTCACTCAGTGGGCTCGGGATACAAAAGTAGCTGCTTTACAAATAATAACACAGCTTAACTATCATTTAATAGCTTCAAAAACATCATACTAGTTACAAGCCCTTTGGAACGAGGACAACTAATTTCAGCATCTCAGTTGTTGTCATGTTTAATCACTTTCTAATGCTGGTGGCTGTTTTGGTTTGTTTCTTTCTTTTTAATTGCTGGAAATTTTTAATTCCTGGTTCAAACAACCTAATTTCACAGTTTTTAGATTAATCAGTGATCACTTGAGGGGGGAAAAATGGAGTTCATCAGGATTTAGTGTGGAGAATCAAGGTAATTTTGCAGAAAAGCATTTTGATTTTACCTTCCTGAACAACGTGGCTTTAAACTGTAACACTCTAAGGTAACGTTGGGAGAATTGTCTGGGTACGTGACTTTCAGGGATTCTGTGTTTAATTTACAGAGCTGATCTGCACTGTGAGAACTAAGACTATGTCAGCTCCAGGGTTGTTGTGCTTAAAGGGGTGGGAAAATAACAACTCTCACTCTCACAAAAGGCGTCTCCTGGCTCGAGGGTTTCATTTACACTTTAGGGAAATTTGCCTGGCCATCTCCTCTGCCTGCCTTGTGCACTAATGTCTCCTATTGGAAATACTAAAATCAAGTACATACGCATTATTTTGGCCAAGAAATTCTGAGAAAACTGCTAGCAGGAATTCAAATGCAACATCAGAGTGTGTGAGCTACTTCCAAGAAAAAACAAATCTGTGAAAGAGATCCCATTCTGTTCTGTTTTCTACCCAGAATTTCTACTTGCACATGCAGCTGACAGAACACCTTGAGGGTAACGGTAAGACCACTGATGTTGTGAGATGTGCTGCCAGAGGGGTCTGTGGTGTCCAGTGTGGCACAGACAATCACAGAGGTACCTGCCCTGAGACAGCAGAGAGCTGGTACCGCTGTCACCAACACACACCAGCTCTTCAGACTGATGAGGGCAATGCTGAGAGCCTTAGAAACACTTTCATAAATAAAAACTTCAGACTTCAGTAAGTCAGGCAGACAAACCAATGGGGTTTTTTCACCCCTATTTGAATGCAAATCGAGCATTGGACCCAATAAATGTGATTTCCCATCTCCTACCCCATTAACTGAGGCTGTGTTTAGGGAACATCTATCCAACATCTAGGAAGGGGGATTTATCAGGGTCATTCATTCATCTCCTTGGCATTTCTTCAATTATGGCATTTTACCACTGCCTTTTGATTTTACTGTCTCCTTAAGTAAAGGAGAATATAAGAGAAATTTTCCTGTGGTTTTAGAATGGTACATTTTTTTATTTGTATATAAATACAAATCAATATAAATATAAATACAAATCTCTGAATTCAAGGTCTACCCAGCCATTATTTGGATAGCTGACAATAAATTCCCCATTCTAGACTTCTATGTATTTGCAGGGCCTTTATATAAGCTGCAATCTAACCAGCAATAAAAATAATCATAAATCACTTCTGTGAACATAAAAGTACTGAGAGCATTTGTAAAGGTCCAGAAACTCACAGATCCAATTCTCATATTCAGCCCTTCCAACACAGGTAGAACATCCCTACTCCTATAATTAAAAGATACCAAATGCCTGCTTGTCTTCTCTCACCACCATCAGTTTTTGCACCAGCAGGAGTTCTTTTCCAATGTTTTAATACTGTTGTTAAACAAGATTATCTGTACCAGTGCAGTCTTTGTTCAAGCCTCACCAGATACAGCAGCAGGTTCAGCAAGGCAGCAATGCATATGAGACACTGACTCATTTTAAATTATTCTTTGTTAGATAACTTAGCACAGAATCCTCAGTGGACCCTTTTCCAAACATATCTCTGCAATGAAACATACCTGGGGATGCTCAAACTCATAACTGAATGTTCCCTATTATAGAGAGGGGCATGAAGGTATTAATGTTTTATTTAGTCTGAAATGAGTTGTATCAGCTGCAGCTACAGTGACATCAACATCTTTGATTCTTACCTCTCTTTCAACAGCTATAAATTGCTTTACTCTGATTTGATATTTATCTGATCCAGGTCAGAATCTGGCCTAGTGGGATCTTATGAAACATAAAGTAGCTCAGAATTTGCACCTGACTAGTTTATCTCCCTCATGCCACTGAAAACATTCTTATCTTTACTCAATATATTTCATATTCCTGTAACTTTTATTAATAATTTTAGAACTTGCCATAGTAATTTCTCCAGGTTTGTCCCCCAGGAATGCTTTAGCTGCTTTGACTCTATTATACTGTTACTATCTTGATGAACTCCTGCATCTTGTGGTAAAGGTTTTATAAAACATGAGGCAAATTGTTATGACTTGATACTGAGAAAAGCCTAAAACCATCAAAACATGTGCAAGGAATCCACTCTGCCATGGAAAATAAAAGCTATTAGCCAGTACTCCAGAACTACCTGTATTCTTGAACTAGAAAAATATGGCATACCTAACACAGTGGGGGGAAAAAAATAGAGTATCTAAGGTACAAACTAGAATTCTGCATCTCCAGCTAGTTCCCAGTTAATTTCTGAGCTTATATATGCTCAAGGGACTATTTCAGTGTTAAAACATAATTCACTGAAGACTCAGGAGATAAAAGAAGCTGAAACATTTTGATGGAATATTTCTCAAAGGGAAAATTTGTTTTTGAAAGTCTCTTTTTAAGCCTTCTTTAAGCCTCTAGGTCCTGTGCATTGTGCTTTTCTGTATTTTTTTCCCCCATTTTGACTTTCACTGCTATTTTTACAGGATGTGAACTCTCTTGAGCATTTCAGATCTGCCTTCTTCATCCTTTTTAACCAGAGGGCTTTAAAACTCTAGAAAGTAAAAAAATAATAATAAAAAAATTAATCTGGAACAAAAAAGGCCACTGGGTGTCTTGAAGAAGGTGGAAAAATAGATGATTACAGAAGAAGAAAAAAGATGTTATTTCCAAGAGATGTGTGCAATTACCTGCCATCTTCACCATCCACACCTCAAAGTATTTAAGGGCAAAATTCAGACAAAATCATTTCTCTGAAGTTGCCTGGATAGTCAATACCGTTTTATGGACCTCTGAAGTCGCTCTGGTATTCAGTCTTCTGTGTCTTTAAACCACAAGAATCCATACAACTCTCAAAGAAAAAATCTAATCCTTTACTGTCATTCACATTTTCAAACTTGGCCTCTGGCAGTTTTCAGTTTTTCTACTTCCACCCCATGTTTCCACTCCATCAGCACTACCTAGTCCAGAGCAGGACAGAGAGAATTTTCATAGAGGTGGACAATTTTGCAAGAACAGCCATAACCACCTGGCTAGTCAGGGGACTCATCTGAACCGGGATCCACAACCCTGTGGTTTTGGGATCTGTCTCTCTGGGATTCCAAGTCCGGGTCCCTGACTCACTCCTCTGTTTTAGTTGGAAATCCAGAAGTCCTAGTTTTACCCAGATGCTGGATTTTTGCTCTCAACTCCATGGTAAGAAGCTGCAGATTCAGAGAACTTTGTTACAGAAAGCAGCACTCCAGAATTGCAGTGTCCATGCTGGGCACGCCTTGAGGGTCTGCAGCCCCTCACTTCAGTCAAGGTTGCTGGATTTGAAGGTTATTCTTTCCTGCAAGAGTCAAGGACTCTTATTTCATATTGAAACAAACAAACAAACAAGAAAAAAGAACAGGGAAATTTTGGCATTTGAGTATGTTTGAAATTTTGTTCCAAAGTCTACTCAAAATACTACCCCTTCTCATAGAAAAGAAGGAGCTTTGAGAAACTTTAGATAAAACTGACTAAAATTCGAAATCTTTAAGGTTCAAAGTAATTTGTTACACAGACATCGACTCTTCCTGCTCCTCAGCAATGAGTTTCACGGCAGGTTACTGATACACTGGCTTGATTAAGCTAATGATGAAATGTAGATAGTTTCTTTTTTTGCCTGTATACTCAACTGTAGGAGGAACATGTGATAGCTGTAAATTATTTATCATTTGGAAGGAGGGGATGGCAATCAGTAACTGCAGTTTGTACAGATTATGCTCCTCTGCTCTGCTAAGGTCTAATGTGAGGAATGGTTGATTGGTCACTGTCAGATCTTTTCAAATGTGTCTGTCCAAAACCTATGTAAGACTCATTATGCTTGAAACAGTGAATAAGATCTATAAAATTAGCTTTAGGACCACAGTGTGAGCAAACTAACATAGGTCTTTCATTACAAGAGTAAAGCAGACTTTCAAAATAGGAATATTCAGTAGTAATTACCAACAGTTTAAGTAATATTCTCTTCTTCCAAAGAAACAACTACCAAAAAGGCATACATAGAGCAGGAACATTATGGCAGAAATTTAGAAAACCTATTTCTTTCTCCTTTATAAATTTTTGACTCATCAGCAAGTACCAGAAAACCAAGTGTTTTTAGGACATCCCACACACTGATGCACAAATGCCACTGCTCATCTTCACAGGACTCCACGGGCCTCCAGGCTTTATCACTGAATGTTTGGGCAGGTGGGACCACCTTGTCTCTTAATAAATCCAGTAATACAAGAAGGAACATGTTCCCCAGCTAAGGAAGGCAATGAAAGCAGCAGCAATCAGTCTGCAGTGCCCATGTAGCAGCTTTTAGGCATGAAAAAGTTGTTCCTCTTAAAGTGAGTTTGCTCCTTAGAAAACAGACTGTGTGGCATAGCCAATTTTAATTTCCAAGTTTTCCAGTGAAGAACAGACAATGGAAAATTCTGGGCTAATTCTGCCAAGAGCTTGTGTAACTCAGTGCCAGACTTCCACATACTCTTAAGTGATGATTGACAGCCTATAACTAACCCAAGAGGAAAATGACAGATAAGTCACGGATCCATTTTCAAATCCCACCAAATATTTCTATAATGGCACCTCTGTTTATCCAGTGATGACTTAACTACTCTAAACGTCATAATTATTTTTTTCACTCTTTTTGTTCAGCACTTAAAGAAAACCTTGTTTGCTTATTTAGAAGAATAGCTTAAAAAGTTTAATTCCCTGCAGCAGTTAGATCTGAAGCTCTTTCAGACAGCATATTTCTTGCCCTCTCAAGCAGTGAAATTTTTTAGCAAATAATGGAAATCTGAATGAATTTGTAAGTCATAAATCAAAACATTTCCTGACATTATTTGGAATATATTACAAGTAAATTAAGGTTACAGTTCCAGAACACATGCACAAGAATCCATAAATAAATAAAGAAACCTAGTAAGAAAAATTCTTTCCAATGAAAAAAAAAGTTTCAGCATACATTTGCAGTTTAGTCACCAAGAAAATTGCAATTTAAAAAAACCCCAAATATCAAGAGAGTGATGAAATCAGCATATTTTCATTATTACATTTTCTAAATGGAATATCTTTGCCTTCAAAACTGGTTTACTTTTTGAAATGAAAATAAATGTACCCTTAAAAGTAAAAAAATAAAATTAAATTAAAATTTTTCATATTATCCAGCACCCCACAAAATTGTTATGCAGCAGTTTGCAAGAAGAGTTAAAATCTTCACGAGACTTTCAGAATGAAATGGTTGAACAGAACAAGCACAGGGAATTATAATTTTTCGCAACAAATCATTTCAAGACAAATTAAAAATAGATTTCAGCCTGAAGATATACAGAAGACAAACTGAGCAGATGAAAAGTGAAGGGCAACAAGCACCATTCAGCTGCTGTCTCCTGATGTGCAGGGCAGGGGCAGGAGACTGGTCCAAGAGATATTTTCCCAAGTTTCTCTTCCCGTATCTGCTGGAAGTGATGCCCTGCTTAAGAACAGGAAGATTCACATGTCCTGTGTCTTCCTGACCCACTTTTCTTTTTTTTTTTTTGAGATAATGCCAATTTTTCAGTGTAAAATAACAGAAGACGAGGGAAAGGAAAAGAAAACAAGCCCTTCTACTTCAATGCAAGGCTTTCAGGGAGATGTAGCATGAATATTTCATGCTCACAGCCTCATCTATATGCTCAGCTTCCTAGCTGACACCAAAGTTTCCATGATGTCCTTATCAAAACGGAAATGCAGAGCACAAATATAAGGCCTTGTGGACTAACTTGGTCTAAGTGCTGCAAAAGAAAACCTACTTGTGAATGAAGTTTACAAAAGGAAATTACGATGAAGAACATCAGCAACATTTACAAAACACCCTCCCCAAGTTAACAGCACATTTAGTTTTGGATGAAAACTGAGATTTTTAGAGATTTGACTTTAAAAAAAAACCAACCACAGCTTCATGAAAAATTGTACAAAAACAACCAACAGGACCCTCAGTTTAACATTTCTGATAAACAGCCTGCCTTAAGTAATGCCCCCACATGTTTTTTCTGCTCTGTATAAAGCAGATATTGATCTTGGATAGCATGGACAGAAGTGAACTTTGACCTGACTGAATCAAGCTTTATCTAGAATGCACAAAAATTAATACATTCCATTTCATTAATAGCAAAATACAACTAAGCTAAAAAGTTAAAGAAAATATTAACCAGCAAACACATCCATGTATACACTACCGAGCTCTGACCAAAAATATTAACTCAGATTTAATTAACACATACTAATGCTTGTATCTGTCTCTGATTTTTCACAGGAAGCATCACAGAATATAATTAATGTTCCAAAAATAGATGCAAGTTCAGAACACCATTATCTTGAAGAATTTAATTGGTCTAACTATTCTATGCAGTACAGCAAAATGCCATTTTTTAAAATAAGTTCAAGAATGAAAGACTCTCTTTCCAAATCTAATTACAGATATTTAAAGGTGAGGCAAAAGGAAGCAGAGATAACACCTGAAATGGAATAAAATATCCCTATTGGTATATTCAACACACAGTAATTATCAGACAAAATGAATTCTCAATAAATGGTTAACAGAAAGAAAAAAGCAGCTTAAACATTTAGGGTTTTTTAGGAAAGCTGAATGTAATTATGACAGATGCTTCACTGTAGCAATTTAACATGTTAATCTTGATCTGACCCTGAAGACAGATCTGTAAAAAAACACTTTCTGCCACTAGGATGAGCAGTGCAAATACAACCATATAATGTCCCCCACCTCTGCCTGCTTTTACCTCTCATGTGTCAGGATAAGAGATTTGTGGGGGCTCTGTTTTCACCAGCTTCTCCCAAGAAAATTATTGTGCCCAAGACTGTCAGGTCTTGATCTTGCCAAGCCATACCCAACACCAGAGTGGTGATTTACACACAGCACTATCCTACACCTACCTAGTGAAAACACGCAGTGAAAACACTCTTTCCAAACCCATCTGAAAACAGTATTTTGGCTTCAGTAGTGAATTAGCAATAACTGCATTGGAATTTTCCACCAGGCAATTTATATCCACTCTTTTTTCAAAATATTTTAAGCCACTTAAATGCCTGTAAAGTGGATTGTCCTTGAAAGGGGAAAATGGTTATGTAAGCAGGATGCAGTAATGGAAGACAAAGATAACGTCCTAAGATGAAGACACTATTCCTGTAGCACCAAACTCAGTCTATAAAAATGTTGCTGAAAATTTAAAAAAAAAATTAAGAAAAATTTCTTCTGGACTGTCATATATAAAATACAAGTGAGAAATGAGTGGATTCCTGATCATAAAGAGTTCTTCAAGCAAAGGCAAAACAAAATTCAGATTTTGAAAACATGATCCTTTTATATTTAGATGTAAAGAATACAGATTTTGTGTGGATAATTAACTATTAAATTGGGCATACAGGGATGCTTCATCATTTGTTGTTTTGAAAAATCTTCTTTTCTAGCCCAATTAAAAATTATGTAGTTGGTAAAAGAACCATTTATCAAAATCCAGAGGTTCATGCTGAGGGGGTTGTCACACCAGATTATTTTAGAAGGGTATCTGTCATCTGAGTCTATCAAAACTTCTGTGTGCACAACACACAGAGTGAACAAAACTTCAGTGCAATGTTCTCATAATGCCATATGGATTCTAGAAATCACCCTTTGCAGGGCTGCATCTGGTGCTTGACACCATAAATTCACATTCAGTTGGCCTTGGGGTTTTATTTTGTCTAGAACGCGGTTTGGCTTATTGGTATGAAAAGAGACAAGTAACCATCCTGAAAATAAAAGCAGTACTGTGTCCCCTTCATGTACCCACAAATTCTGCTGAATGTAATTACCTTGAGACTTTCCAGATAACTTTAGCAGAGAGCCAAAAGAACAAAATGTCTTAAAAAAAAAAAAAATCCCAAAAGATCTGTGAATCCCCGGGGCTTTTTTTACTTACAAGTGCATTGATTTATTAAAAGTTATACACATTTACTTGCAAAAGTTCACATTACAGCTCCAAGTAAGCTTAGGTCAAGCTGCTGTGGAAGAAATTTGCACTTAAGTGAACCAGCATTTCAGCCTGAGAAAGATGAAGATATTCAGCATTGACTTTTCCCCACTGGGTGGAGAGGCAGCGCCATTTCCAGGTGCTAGGATTGCTCACTAATGTGAAGACAACTTTCTGAATAAATACTCTCAGTAGAGAGAAGGAAAACAAAACACAACCAACAACAAAATGTCCTAACCATACAAAAAATCATCCCAAGAGATGAGACTAAAGTATCCAAACCTCACATGAATGAGGGCACAGAAGAGAAGAAGGAAAAAAAAAATCAAACACAAAAACAACTCCTACACTTAGGGACTAAGTAACTAGCACCATGAAATCACTGAAGAAAAGGGAAGGGTAGCTTGTGCTAACTATAATGAGAGCTTTTCAAAGAACTTTGTTTTTAGGAGAAGCATTCAAGAGACTGAGAGGAAAGGGAAAATGGGCACAGAAGGACCCAAGCACATATCATGCAAACCCAGAAATCACAAACCCAGCCTCTGACTAATATATTATCTCTATAAAATTCCAAGAATCACTTTAAAAGCCTAATTATCTCCTCTCTTGATTGCTTTGTTCAATGGACAAAGTACTGTGTGCCAGATAAAACTGCTTTCCACATATTCCTCCTTATCAGATAGGAAGAGAATAGGAAATGCCCAGACAGGGAACTGCAGTATAATGTATGGTTTGAGAAACAAAGAAAACAGTCTTCAGAAGAGATACCAATGAAACTGAGATTAAGGAAAAAGTCATTATTAATCGCCTGAATGATCAGATCTTTAGTGACCATTTGACAAACTATGATACCAAGGGAGGTCCCAAAGCTCATCACTAGGAAGGTGTGTGCTATTATCTTTATTCAGCAGGTGGTGCAGCTGACTCACAGCAAGCTGAAGCATATTGTGGGTGTTTGAAGTGCAGGTCAATGGCAGGGTGAGGTACAGACCCTGGAGTCCCACAACACAGCACTTTTCAGGGACACTGAGCACGCTTTTTGCTAAAACACTGGTGACAGCTAGGAGTCCCCCGTGAACCACAATCAGTTTATGCAATCATGGCATACCTATGAAAGGTGTCTAGGAAAAAAATGTGGTTTTTTCCCAGCAACCTGAAGTCTCATTCTATCCCGTAAAAACCACACAGAAAACAGCTAGTTTTCACGTTAGCTCAGTAGCTGCATTGGAATCACCCAGATTGCATCAACGTTTGTGTTTGATGCAGCATCAGGGCCATATTCAGGTCTAAACTGCTTAAAACCAATACTGTGTCACCTATCACAACTGAGCATAAACTAGGCTTTATAAATAATACAGTTACTCCAACTACAGTCTCTCAAGACAGTGGTTAGAGGAAAACACAGGTGAAAGGACAGCACTTTTTTGTTGTAAATTATCTGACTACAGGTCCCCTATAAACCCAGGAGCTGTACATATTTTTCCTGATGACTATGTCTTGAAACAGTCAGAAAAAAGCTGTACAGTGCTTCACATCATGTCTTACTATCAGTTACTAAAAAGTAGATGTCATTCTAACAATGGGCTGGCTGAAGCTGAGATACCGTAGCTCATTATCACACAGAAGTCTCCTGAATTACTTTCAAGATATGCACAGTGTCATAGAGCACATTGGTAATTATTTGTGCCAAAGCATTGTGGCATGTTTTACAAGGGACAGTCAAGGACTCAAGTAGAATACCATAAAGAATTTGTTTAGATGTGTTGTCAGCTTAGTTGAATTTAAGAACACGTACAGGTGATGAAAAAAGTGCAATTACCCCATGGGGATTTTATTCTACACTGCAAGATTTGTAATTAGATTCTTGCTACGCCTGACTACACTTTCGGAACTTTCCAATTTACGTTTGACTACCTGATGATTAATAAAATTTCAAATTTCAGTTTTGATCTTTCTTCATATTTTGCAAGTAGGAACAATTTCGATGATTGTAAAAGAAGCTCAGCTCTTCCTGGGGAGGAGAAATCGCTCAATAAGAGTAGAAAAGCAATGCCACTCACACCCCTGTGGTCTTTCAGGATCACAACCATCACTGTTCATAACCTCTCTTTAGTCTGCAAATGGGCTAGACTACCCAGAGCTCTAAAATATGCTTCTGGTATCATTCTGCAAGTGGAGGTTTCTCCCTGCACTCCAGAGATGCTCAGGAGACACAAGCCTTTCCCTGACAGTTTTTTCCCACTACATATGTCCCACCCTGTAACCTAAATCCATCCCTAAGAGGAAAGCAGCTGCAGCCCTGCATCCATATGAGCCACAGTCTTCAGGGAATGAGATCTCTGCTCTAAGCAGCAGCTTTGGGGCTCCCTCACACATACCACATCAGGAGAGTGATGAACTACTCCAACAGCAGACAGTTGAAAAATCAGCCTAAGATAACTTACGACACCAACCACTACACAACCCTCATTAAATTCACACAGTCAAGGCTGGCTAGGGAGCACCAAAGGATTTAATGTGCAGCAAAGGACATATTCCAACCCATAAATACATAAGACAAATGAAAAAAAAAGACAGTCCGGTTAAAGCAGGATGTGCAGAGTGCTGGAGAAAAGATGGTAAGAAAAAACTAAATGAGCTTTCAGCAAAATTTGAACGGGGAAATGGGAGATAGACGGGAGTAGACAAGAGAAATACTGAGAGATAATGATTAATAGCAAGGCCTCAAATGAGTAAGAGTGGTTCAAGGGAGCATAAAATGCAAATAGATGGATTTACCCGAGTTTTGGTCCTCAGTCTGTGTGAATCGTGGAACACAACCTGAATCCAACATGGAGAGAAGTAGTTGTGCACTAGCACTTTCAGACAGATAGAAGAAAGACTGAAGGCAAATCATTGTCCTTTCTATCATCTGTCCAATAGTGTTACACTCTTAACAATGTAAGAAAGCAGCATTTAGTGGACCAGGACTAAAAAAATAATCCAAATTTTCACCAGGAAAATAAAGCACTGGAAAGGCTGGATAAAATACAGGAAGACAGTTTCATCTTTTGTTAAAGAATGTATGAGACAGAACTGAGAACTTCCTGTTTCTTATAATCCATAATTCTTGGAAAGTGACTGAAACAATTCGCAAAACTTGGGTAAGCCTTGCTTTTTACCATAATTTCTTTTATGCACTGTATACACACATACATTTATATGCTCATAAGAAACCCTCATCACAGGTACTTCCACCCCTTAACAGCATTCTTATTTATATACCAGAAAGGCCAGTCAATGCATGTAGCAAATGGTTTGAATCATGCATTGCTCTTTTGAACTGTTGCTGTCAAAATTGCAATTAATTAAGGCACTAGAATGTGCAGTCTGAAATGTCTGCTAATCAGCATCTATCCAAACCTCAGATCTTCCCCTGTCCCCCAGAGCCTGGCTGCAAGGCTCAATGCAGAACTAAGTGTACCCCCAAGACACAGTCAAGGAAAAAAATCTTGCTGTCTTGTGAAGGCTTGCTGAGAAGAGCAGGAGACCATTCCTTCTATAAAATAAGCACTACTTAATGCTGGCTGCTTGGGCCAGCATTAGAATTTAAAATTTACCCAATCACCATGGAAAAGAATGATAGGAAAACATTTCAATACAAAACATGAAAGACAAGCAACAAGTTTTTGGACATTACCACAGGTTAAGTTTAGATTACCAAGAGACATCATTATTTTAATTGTGTTATGTTTTCTGCCTCATGATATTCACAAAGCTCCTGCAAAGGTGCCAGACTTCTACCTGAGTCACCTACATCCCAACAGAGATTTGAGATGTGAAAAATGGGAATGGAGCATGACTGAGACTTTTACTTCATGCGTGGGATAACTGATGTGGAAAAAGCATATCACAAAGAAAGGATGATATTCTCACTTTACCAACTGTCAAAGTATTTGCTAAGGAACACATAGATGAACATAATCATCCAGCAACATCTCTGAAACTTGCTATGTTTGGAATTGTAATGTAACATAAGTAAAAAACAAAAAAGCAAAATCATAAAAGGCAAACCCTCCCCAGCACATTGCCTCTTTCAGAAGACTGCTACTCATTATGTTGAGCCTTCTGTTCTCAAAACCAGAACCTGAAAAAGACATTTAATGTATAAAGAAAGAAAAAGGGACTATGTTTTTCAGCTTAAAGATGATGAATGCGTCGTTTGCCATTAGAGATAATGAGGATTTCAGTTATGTTTGGGCCCTGTAGGATTTTCTGGGCTTTGCCAAAATGAACAAACAACCATCTATATCAATGAGCAACTCCAAAGTCTTGGATAAGATGCATAGCTCAAATTTACGTGGACTAGCACCACCGTAAATCACACGTGTTGTGTGTAACATGGATTTAGGTGGCAAACAGATGTGTCCTAATGCCATTTTAGCTCTGTCTGTACTCTAATTCTGCAGTTAAAGAAACAGAAACCTTTGACCAAAGGACAGATTCACCCTTAAAGTCACCTTTCCTTAGTGGGAGAGATGCTGGCAGGGCACAGGGTGTCTTGAGCTTTGTAAATCTCAGGGTCTGCAGTGCCCTGCACGGGGTCTGTGAAGGCACCCCAGGCCATGCCACTGGGGGTTCCTCAGTGCCTGGTGGGAGGCAGAATATCCCTTCTGCTGGAGTGTTTCCATCACAGGTTGGAAGGGTTGCAGGACTGTGTAGTGACCTCCTTTGCACAAAACACCTTTCAAAGAACACTGTACAACTTTGCACAACTTGCAATACAATGCTAGAACTAGATATGCTTTAAATGACCCTTCCTGGGAACTGGTGAATGTAAACTACATTAATATTATCTGTGAACACACCAGAATACCCTTATGAAACAAAGTCTAACAGCATCAGCAACCCTCACCTAAACCAAGAGCATCTGGAGGGCTGTGGCTCTTTTTGAACAGTGCTGAGTGAACCCGTTTGCAAAGAATAAAGCCAAGGACCTGAGAGAGGAGAAAGCCAAGGACACTGGAAAATGCAGCAGTTGGAATGTGGCCCTAAGCAAACTTCCACGAGATGATTTCCAGCGTAATCACTGCCTGAGCAAAACTCCACCTTCTGCATCGTGTCTCTGTAAGAATATCACCCCCTGTGGTAAACAGGTGGGGTAACATCGGGGTACCAAGCTTCAGCACCAATTTTGATAACCAAAATAACCCTTTAGGACCCCACTTCACGCTAGCAGCTCAGCTTAAAAGCACAGAGCACTATCTTCCTCCACACCGATGAGTACTCAGGTGTGAAGTACAGATGTACAGAACATATGTCCATGCAAGACACTGAAACTTCCCAAGTTCCCATCCTCTTTCATAGTGGGGTGAGCACTAGTTGCAGTTTCTTCAGACTACAAACACTATATGTATGTTTCATCCAACTATCACTTAATTATGCCACGCTCAGCACTGAGTCCTGCCAATAAGATCAGTAACCTGAGGAAGGGCAGCTGTATGCCTAGCAGAGTAAAAGCCAGTCATTTAAAAAATAGGAAATAAAACTCTTATCCAAATAAACAAAATCTTTCCCCCACAGAGAAGAGAGGCAGAATTCTGATGTAATGATAGCTCTGCATGCACATTGCTCTTGCACTGAGCCCTTGAATGACAGGCAACCAGATAACTTGGAAGTAAATAATGGAAATCAAGCTCACAGTACTCCTCTCTTTCTTTTTTTTTAAAGACACATATTTTGCATAGTACCATGAGAAAAATTTATGTCCCACTGCTTCCCCCCTTATCTTCATACAATCAACTGGAGTTTTTTATTCCAGAGAGGGGAACAGAAGGAGAAGGGGGTGGCTGACGGGCTAGAAATTTACATATCCATATTTCTTTTATACTGCAAGTATGTTCCATTTGTTCTGAAAATATGTAATGATCTAAAATGGGGACAATTTTAATGAATTGGGTTCATAATATTTCATATCTTGCTGCCAGACTCTTAGTCAATCAAACTAATGTTATAAAGGAACAGCCAACAGCCAATTTTGACATCCTTTAAGCAGGTCAGTTATAAGCCAATTAGCTCTACCTACTTGGTCTCCAAGGTCTGAATAAAATATAGGCAATTTTGATTAGAAGAACTACTTCCACTAGTGTGCACATGCCTTAAAATAGACTGCAAAAATACGTAAAGCCCCATGGAATTGTTAAAGAAAGTCTCGATCCTACTGAAGTCAATTACTGTAATACAATTTCTCCTGACTTCTCATAGATTACAACAGCTCCTAGATTCACACAGTGTCATTCCAGTTTTATTGGATAGCAGAAAAACTAAGTGCTGCATTCATCAGAGCCCTTCCATCTGCTGAATACAACTTTTCTGCAATGTAAGACAAATTGAAAGCATCAATCCTGAATTCCACCAAAATTCCTGGTGAACTAACTTCAGCAAAAGGAAATCAATCAGAATTGCATTTATATGCACCTCACATTAATTTCTCCTGTTTATTTTAACACAAGTTTCACATTATTAATAACTGTCAGATCCTCCTTGAATGGTTTGACAAGAAATGAAGTTATTTAAAACTGGGTTAAATAAAACTCATCATTATTTCAAGAATGAATTTTGCAACAACTTGAACTTATTAATTCATTTCCTTAATTAGTCAATTAATTTTGTTCTTGTTAACCATGTAATTTTTAAGAGATGAGAAAAATATGGATGTTTCTTTTCCCAAGAATATCCAGCTTTTCATTGCTTTAAAAATGGGTGGGTTTTCTATTTTTTCCCCCTCCCCAATAAGATATGGAACCATATCTTTGGAACCATAATAATGAATAGGGAGAGCTAGAAAATTCTTGGTTTATATGCAGTCACATGTTAACTCTTGCAAAAATATTCCCGTCATTCATTGCAATACATACTTAATGTAGAGTGAACTTTGGAACAGCAGTTCTGATTAAAAAAAACCCCATACCCACAATAACAATAAAACCAACCAAACAAACCTCCCTACACAAAACTCAACCCAACCAACCAGCCAAAAAAACCCACCACCACCTAAAATCTCCAGGAGCACACCGAGAATTTGCCTTATTTTACTGGGGAAACTCCAAACTGGACAAGAATTTCACAACTCAAAATGCCTCTGAAATCTTAGTTGTATCTTCCTTTTATTCTAATACATTAAAAAAGACTTGGCATGTAACATATAAGCAGTAAGTCAGAAATGTTTGGTTTTCTTTGTTTCTGCACACACCAAATTCACAAATAATAGATGCTTTTGAAACCACACCAGCAACAAATCCATTCTACTATGCCTAACCACATTTGCTACTGTAATCACACAGTCATTGGAAAAAAATTAAAAACAGAGGGACTAAGAAAAATATTTTTAAAAACCCCAAAAAAACCAGAAAGATGCACTGCTAACAACCCAAGGGCACAAGAAGTAGCAAGTCTGGGATTCAGAACCACCTAGGATTGCCAAAAAAAACACATTATGGAAAGATAGAGGGGGCCTGACACCCTGCTATTGTGAATGGCATAAGCCATATGATGCCAGATGGACTCTAGCCAGGTTGGCCTGGCCAAATGCACAAAGACATAACATGACTTTGAATCCAGCCTAAGAGGATTTCACTGACAGGAACTGGAATGAAGATCATACAAAACAGCAAGAATGTAATATTGAGGGTTGTAAAATTTACTCATGCTCAGGAATGTAAATAAGCTCTACTAGAGTAATTCAGAACAAAAATATAGCTGTTTCTTACAGTGAATAGAGAAATATTGAAACCCTGTAACAAGGAAACAGGAATGGTTTTAATCGCTAATTACACTGCAACTAATTATTAAAACTCTTGATAACTGATGCAGCAGAAGCAATTGTATCTGCCTTCTGAAAATGCAAATGTGCCATAAACATTTTCTGCAATGCACTACTTTTTCAACTTTCAGATGATTGCCTGTCCTATATCCATTACCCTTCCGCATTTTCATTGAGTTTTAATTACAGTTGAAGTATGTCTTGATTTGCTGATTAAACATCATAAGCAGCTTAAAAGAAAGGGTCAAAATTTTAAATATGCACAAACCCACAACTGACTTCTTTCACAAAACCTGGTATTAAATCAAATCATTTATTTTTAAGAGAAAATTTTTGATCACTTCAAAGTATAAATTGGTTCTTTACTTGAGGCAGAAAAAATCTGAGCTCTTCTTGAAAATGAACCAAGGGAGCAAAGGGGATGTTGACTACAGGAGGGCATATATGTAATTTGCAGTCAAAGGTGCATGTACTCTAATCAGTACATAATGGATGGAATGGCTGGAAGTTGTTCACACAGGGATGGTAATTATTTCCATCCCAGAAACTCCTGCTTCTGAAACTTACCCTGCCTGTCTGCACCGACACCTTTGGTCTGCAGCACTTATTTACCTTGAGGATAAAATCAAAATCCCTTGTAAGCCATCTATACAGATATAAAGTTATACATATTCTAATTCCTCTTCCCTGCTACGGAAATGTGATAAATACATGCAGTGTTTTTCTCTTAGCAGGAGAGTTTTTGACATCTCACTAACTGCTTTTGTTAGGGTGAGAGACAGGGATCTATGGAGTTGGATACTTAATATAAGTGACTTTTTTTCTAAGAAGTTATTTATTCAAGAGAAGTAGGTGCTACATACATGTTTATACACTTCTCATTGAAGACTATTTCATAAACCCTTGTTTACTTTTTTCTTATAAACAGCTGCCATAGCATAATTTCATTGGGCAATCAACTTTACTCACACACTCAACAGACATTGTAATTGATGGTTACTGGGCTAATACAGAAAAAAACCAATCTTTCTGGAATCAGAGACATGGGAGAAAAGGAAATATTTTGTATGCAAATAAAGTGATATACTTAGAGAATGACAGAACATTCAAAATTTATTACTTCAAATTAGATACCCAGTTCCTCTTCCTGCGAAGAGTTATGCAAATGTTTATGTGAACAGCACTCAGTGTAAAATTAGATAGCCCTGGCTTTTGCTCCATTGTTACATAATTACATAAATTACTTCCTTTTTGACAGTCCTTAAGTCACTTAAGTATCTGAATGTAGCTACAGGCACATAAATTTGAAAGTGTGATAATAGATCACCCAAGGCCAGACAGTGAATCAATGTCTAAGCCAGGAGAAGGAAACAGGAATCCCAAGTACCTGTTGAAAGACAAGGTGACACTGCTCAGTGTGGAGAAAAAATCATTTCATTTGCAGCCTATACAAGTATAAGCCAATTGTGCTCCTCAGACTGTGATTCTCTCCTTGAAATAATCTTAAATACACTGTGTATTCCTTTACCTTCGTTCTTAGCGAGGTAGGTGTGGGGGGATTAAAAGCACAAAAAGCTAAACCTAAAACTCAAAAGATTCTTCACTAGGATTAAATCACTAATTGCTTGCACTCTTCTTGCAGTGGTCCTAATTGCATTGTAAATAAGACCAGGTAAAGTATCAGCTGAATTACTTAAACAGTTTAATTACCCTGAAAAATGCTTGTAAGTAAGAAGTTTATAGGAAGCCAACAAAGTGGCTTTGTAATAAATGCAGAAAGGTAAAGTCTAAAGTTGTGCCAAAATAACCCCCCACATGGAAAGTTTCACATTTAGAATACATTGGGTGTAAAATTTTTGGGGTGTCAGGGCGAAGGCAGAATATGTGCTACTTTTTAAGGAGCAGAACTGCAGAAAAGCTATTTTAAAGTCTCTTTTTCCCCACCACTGCAACAATAATTCCCCCTCAGCAAGCATCCACAGGACTAGGAAACAAGAGAGATGGGGACTAGATGATGGGGCATCCAGCAGTTTCAAGGACCCTGAAACCCACCTAAATGGAAAATTTGTCAAAGCTTCAACAGGTTTCCATCTGCTTCAGTTTCAGTGAACCTATATTTTCAAGAGAAACACAAGCCTTCAGAAAATTACCAGCCAGATTAACAGGAGCTGCTTCTTGCTTTTCAGAGAGAACACAAAGTCACTTTGAGAACAGTTAAAACTCATGTGCCTCATTGTCATCAGCTGATGCAGCATGAAGTGGGAAAACCTGGTCACTGTCTGAGCCTGAGCTTTGAGCTTCCATAAGAACTCAGTCACTATTTCTTTGGGGAGATGAGCAAAGGGAGAAAAAAAAAAAGAAAAAAAAAAAAGGAAAAATAAAATATTTCTGCTCCTGAATATCCCAAATGTTTCTAGCCTCCTTTGGGTCTGAAACTGCTCATTCTCAAGTCAGACCTGTGGCCCTACATTTTGGCACCTGTGATTCCCAACAGCATCTGGTGCACCCACTAACAGAAAACATTTCTGGATATGGAACTGTGTAAGACACACTTCAAATGTCAAAGAACTGATTTCAGTATTCAAGGAACATCTCAAAGAAGTGGAACAACAGAGATTTTTACATAATGCTGAAACATCATTTCTTTTTTCTTTTTTTTTTTTTCTGTCTTTACATTATGTATTTTCACTGGTATCTGATAATAGCAGGAGACTGGTAAGCAAACTAAATACTAAGCCTTCACAGAATTCAGCAGGCTTTCAATACATCCCAGGAGAGATGTGGAAAATAATGCTTCACCTTCTAGAAAACTTAATGTAGTCTGTAAGGTAGGACATTTGAGGTACGATCTCTGCATTACAAAACAGCACATTTGCACATGAGGCACCACCACAGATACAGCACAAGAAGCTTCAAGGTTAAACAACCCACTGATGCTGAGACCTGAGGCAACAGTTATGAATAACAGCTGAAGATAAGCTGTACTTCCCTGGAAGTGAACTGATGACTCTCACAAACACAGAGAACTGAAATAAATCAATTACTGACTACTAATAATGTTTCCACAATTTCTAAACTTCACCAAATCCATAATGGATAAATTTTCATTTCACAGAATCAGTGAACAAGGAATCACCTTGTTTTCATGGAAGAAGAATGGAATGAAGTTTTCTGGGAAATTATGTCCCTTGCTGCCTTTGGAAAGTCTAGGCAGACTGATTAAAATCAGTGCACAGTGTTAATCAGTGCATGACCATCATCCTTCTTAGGTGAGAATCAAAAACTAAAGTCTAAGGTGGTAAAATGTAAATGAACACCAGAACCATCAGATGCTCAGAGGGCTGGAGCACCTCTCCTGTGGAGACAGTGTTGGGGTTGTTCACTAGGAGAAGAAAAGGCTCTGGGAGAACCTTATGGCACCTTCCAGTACCCAAAGGGGATATAAGTGAACAAGAGAGGGACTTTTGACAAGGACTTGTAGTGATAGAACAAGGGGGAGTGGCTTCAAACTGACAGGGGCCAGGTTTAGATTAGGTATTAGAAAGAAATTCTTCCCCGTGAGGGTGGTGAGGCCCTGGCACAGGTTACCCAGAGAAGCTGTGTGTGCCCCACACCTGGAAGTGTTCAAGGTCACATTGGACAGGGCTTGGAGCAGCCTGGGATAGTGGAAGGTGTCCCTGCCCATGGTAGAGGCTTAGAACTAGATTACTTTTAAGGTCTCTTCCAGCCCGAACTGTTCTATGATTCTGCAATATTTTTATTAAAGCACAATGAAAAGAGCAGTAACAGAAAATATACATAACCTATTCCAGAATCTGTAACAGTGGCCTGAGAGATCCACATTCATGCTGAAATTAGCCATTTTAAATGTGCTAATTTCCAATTTTAAGCAGTGCCAAACGAATTGGAAGGCTCATATTTGAACACTTCCCCTTATGAGACTTGTCAGGTTTGGATTGTGTATCATGTCCTCAGAACACACTGGGACTCCCACCAATGTAAGCTGCATGTGCAAACTGAAGGCAGCTCATGGTCCTGTGAGATAAACTGCTTGTTCTTTCATATCCTGCAGCATTTAATTTGGAAAAAAAAAGAAAAAAAAAAAAAAAGAAAAAAACCCAAACCCAATTTGCTTTTCTTATTGGAATTCAAAACTGCAGTGTCCATTACAAGTTGGATATTTGAATCATATCTTTCCCCTAATCTTGCTTATAATTCCATACTATCAGGAGTCCTATTTTAATGATTTTACTTTGATAATAGCCAAGCTTTTTGACCTCAAACATCAGATACTGAAGTCATTACATAGTTGAATGCTCCAAGGCACTTACCAGGTAGTTCAGAAAGTGCAGGAGAAAATGAGATTTTCATGATGACAGTGGCACATGTGGGACCCCACCATTCTCTAGAAGAATATAAAAATGCAGGCAGAGCTAGACCTTAAGGCAAACCAGAGAATTTGCAGTCCCTGTGAGCTATTTTCCTCAAAAAAAAACCCCCAAAAAAACAACAAACCAAAACCGAAACAAACCAACCAAAAACAAAAAACAAAACCACTAAAAACCCCACACTAAAAAAGACCCTAATTGCCAATAAAACTATGTAGTTTTCAACAGAGGCTTGTGCTAGATGCAGTCATCCAACTAACTGCACTGGAACTGCTTGGGAGCAATCATCTGCCCCACTCAGCAGGAGTGCACCCACAAGCCTGACAGCAGAAGACATAGACAGAAAGAAAAAAAGAAAGCAAAAAGAGATATGAATAAATCTTTCATCCTGTTAATTCCAGCAGATATCCAGTAGGTATGTGGAAATCCAAGACTAAATTTGGTAATAATATAAAGGCTACCTTCTATATCCTAGACAAAAATCTAAAGTCTAACACATACATTTGTGTGGTTTTTTTGAAAGCAGCTTTGTGAAGTCTCAGGAGATTTCAGCATTTAAACGTGGCACATTTAGCTTTACAACTAAAAGTCAGAACAGGTCATGTCCATAGAGCCCAGTTCTCAGAAAATAGGTATTCAGCACTTTCAGTAAATGAAGCATAGTTCAAGGTATCAGATCCCAGCAATTGGTAGTCATGTCAGGAAATCCTGGCCTAAATATTCATCAAGGCAACTCTGGCTCTGCTCCATTATGATTCAATATCTGGTGCCTTTTCCACTCAGCACAAGGAATGTTCAAAATCTCTCCTAAGTCAAATAGATTTCAAATGATTTAGAAACTAGGGAGAAAAACTTGAGTGACTTGGAAGAGGGAGGTGGTTTGTTTTGTTTTGGTTTTTTAAATGGAATGGCTACAATTGCCATTTGTCCTCTAGATTTCCCGTTCAAATCCAAATCCAGTCAGTTGTAAAACAGGCATCTATGGGGTGGGCTCTGACCTACACATATCTTAAGCACCAGACATCTTAAAACAGCAACATGATTTCATGAACAGCAAGAAACCGGATAAATTTACATCAACTTCAGATAAAATCCTCTTATAAACCAAACACTGGTTCCTGTGGGATTTGTTCTTTGCCATTGCCAGAATGTCCTGTAACATGCACCCTGACTCTGGCTGTGCAAGCTAAATTTGCTGTGATTAGTAGGGCTGAAAGAAAAACGGCTGCACTAATATTCAAGCTGTTTGAAGAGAGGTTTACTGCCCCCAAAAGAATCATTTAATTATAACACACCATTTTCTTTAGATCTACATATAAAAGAGTTAATTTGCCTAAGCATGCACCAATGGGGCTAATGGATAAAGGTTTTTATTAGAGATGTGCCAAACAGTTCAATAATTATTTGAATACTGTAGAGACCTCTCAAACATGTAGCTTTGGTGTACAATAATTCTGTTCAATTAATGGATTTATTTCCTTCACAGATATTCTTTCAGAAGTGCTCCATCATCCATGCAGTGCTGTTCAGAGACAAGTTGTAAATACTTTCTCTTTATTGGGAAGTTCTAAGGACATGATGTTTTTTTTTCACACTGCTGTACTCGATACAGGAAGAAACCTGCAGAGAAATACATAAAAAATGCAGCACAAAATTCTCTTTGGAACCGAGTTAATTGGTGATAATTACATTCTTGCAACCAATGAAATCATATCAGCTTTCAAACAGTCTCTAGCATTCTTTTCTCCATTTCTGTGGAGCTCTACAGGGCAGAAGGTGGCACACTCAGCATCCCCTTCCAGCATTAGTTACCAGAGACACCCATTATTACGACTCTAAATCTCCTGGAGTAAATGCACCCTGGTATCTGTGCACTACTGCTGAAACTGCATGCCTCCATATAACTATTAATTTGAAGATTTAAAAATTGTCAGTAATAAATTAAATTAAAAAAAAAAAAAAGGTCTTTTTACACCAGACCCAGAGAAGTTAAAGGAAGGCAGAGCAAAGTCCAATGCACACGTTAACCACATTAACGACATCACTGAAGTAAATCTGATCCATGAATGGTCTCCTCTGTGCTGCCTGCTGTTTCTGCCTATTTTTCTGAACCCTCTTCCTTTAATTCCTCTTTCCTTTCAAGATGAACCCTTTGCACAATTCCACTGATAGGGCTGGGAAAAAATGACAGACCTAATATGGCCATTGCCATCCAGCTGTTCACTGTCCTTGAATGGTCCCTTCCTTTGCCCTTAACCTTTATCCAGATGGTTTATTTGAATGTTAGAGAGCAGCAGGTTTGTATGACTAGACCTTCTTAGATGGTCTTAAAGTCCACAACTTCAAAATCATTTCAATGCCTATCATTGGGAAAAAAAGAGTGTGGTAAAAATATTTATGCAAAGTTGTCTCTAGGCATTATGTGTTAAACTGCTTTGTCTGTGTTACATTACAAAGACATATTAAATCTTTATGTAAAAACATTTTTCCTATTCAGGAGCTTAGTTAAACCTATACTACTAGAGAATTATCTGCTCTGAGTTTAACATTGTTGTTACCTTTGCAATTACTTTTCTTAGCCTTTAACAAATAGAGTTACAAATAACTACGTGAAATGCTGCATGAGTAGCCCAAGATGTATTGACAGAGAATATGAACATCTGAGTAATAGAGAAGTTCAAGATTCCCTCCAGGAGAATTCTTCTGTCTCATCAAACATATAAATCATGACCCCACTATTATCTTACTTTAAAAAAATAAATTAAAAAAAAAATCATGAACTTGAGAACAAGTATTTCTAAAGAAACAATCTGTGGAGACCATGTCTATGCTCCTGAACCTTCTGCTTTTCTGTTTTTTGGCTGTATGATCACCCATCTAGCAAGTATCTAATTTTTTGTGCTGTACTACAGTTACTGCCATCAATAAAGATGCTGTGACACACTGTGGCATCTCGTGTACAGGGAAGGGACTCTGCATTTGCACCAGGCTCCATATTAGCATTTTTCTCTTTAAAATACACTGGCAACATTTTGGATATGATACTGTAGAGCACACTTTTGATACTCTTCCACAATTAGCAACACAAAGGACATGATGCAGACACCTCTAGTTAGCTAAACTCAATACCTCCATTATGTTTTTTTGGGTTTCTTTGGTTTTCCCTTCCTTTTATTTTTCACTTCTCCAATTCTGAATGTGCAGGGTTTTTTTCTCCTGCTACCAGCACAATAACAAGAAGTGATGAGGACAGAAGTCATGACCACAAAAGACCATAAACATTACAACATTTACATGGTGACATTTTTACAGTGGCCAAATGACTACCTAATGACATCTCCAGAGCTGCCAGAGGTTAAGCTAGTCAGGGTCATGAGACAGTTTTTGCTTTCTTTCGCCACCTGGGGTAGAAAAGGTCCACAAGGGAGGCACCTTGCTCTTTCTCTGGCAATGAACTTCAACTTGGAGATGGAGGAAGAAGTACAAACAGGTTTCTGAGACTGAAACTAATCATCAGAATAATACTTCTGAAATTGTTTTCCTAAATTATGCGATGATAAGACACAGATAGAGCTTTGTCCCATTTACCCTTCCTAGTAAGATCTCTTATTTCCTAAACAACAAGGGCATCATATTTAAACACAGCAACTTTTTCAGCAGTTGAAATTGAATACCATTGAATACATTGACCTTTACAAAGATTTAAAAATAACCTTGAATGTTGTCTTGCATTAGCTTTCATTATTATTCGATTGCATCTGATGAGCTGGCAGTAATTTCCACTTCTTTTTTCTTGTGGAACAAACACCTTCTCATATCTACAGGGCAAGCTATATATGGAAAAGTGTACAAAAGGCTTCCTGATAAAATTCAGACAAAATGTGTCAGTACAGTAGATGTCCAGGGCATTGGTCAGAGCATCTCATCCACCCAACCTCAATACAATTTACACAAATTTCAGCTAATTTCTCCTATTTTCTTCTTCATGCCCCTAGTATTTTTGAGAACATCTATTTAATCAGAGACATATTTTCTACAGACACAGAATTCAGCCATGAGCTTCTGGAAAAGAAATAGCTGAAAATTACAATAACTTAAATTCTTTTAAGAGTTACCTTTTCAAAGAGATATACAAGATAGGTTTGCTCTTTGTCCACATTTGTATGGGTAACACTTATTTTCTCACCTTCATTCTACTTACACTTGCACTACAACATGTCAAAGTAAGTTTGCAAATAAGTGAAATATATTGCTCTGACCTACTTGTTAGCCACTTAAATACCTTCAAGGGTCAAGGACCAAACAAACTGACTATTTTAGAAAACACAACACAGAATAAAAATATGTCCATTGTTCTCATTCCATCAACACTCACAATGATTGAAAACCTGATGTGTGTCTCAAACAAACAGTAACTCCCCTCCAATGGCAATTCCCACACAGAAAATCCCACCTCTCTTGACAGATGTTCAAGTATGTGCCTGGACTCTTTGTGAAGAAATATGTGACAGTAGCATACAGCTTCATGATAATTAATCCATTCACAGATATATTTGGATTCTTTGATGAAAGGTGTGATAAATAAATATTTTTTTAAGAAGTGCAAAAAAAAGCTGTTTTGTTGTTATTTTTTGTTTGTTCATTTTTAACTTTTAAGTAAAAGCAAAAAGTGGAAAACATTATAATTTTTCCTGATCTGATCATATATGTTTTAAGGATGCAAATGATGGTTTCAAAGTTTTATTTACTTCCCTGGTGTAAACAAAATAAAGTAAATGCAAGTAAAAAGGTTCTCCTCTACCAATAGACAGACTGATACTGTGTTCTGACTTCAGTAAGGCTATTGCAAACAAAACTAATGGTCTGCTCTAAGACCTTTACAGATCCCTCAGGTTTAGTCTTGAATCAGCAAAGATATTTTGTGATTTACCCACATTCTTGAAGAGGAGAACTTCAAATATAAGTAAACATTCTTTTTAATAAACTGCTTGGTATTAATAATTCATTACACTATCCTCAGTGACGTGAAAAATTCTTTTCCAACTCTTACTGTGAAGATGTGAAGCTAGTAATAAAAGCTTTCTTCCTGTCAACAGTACTCAAAAAAATAATTACTCCTTCCTGGAATAAAATCTCCTTTCTGGATAGTACCCAAGTACTGGCTTCAGTATTCCACCTGGGGAGAAATCCATGTATTTTTGCTTATGCCTGGCCTGGAAGAGATCATGCAACAGTCAAGCAGGAGAAGACCTTTCTAAGAAAGGCCCTTTCCTGTACTTGAATACTTGATCCCACTGGAGTCCAAAATGTTCTGTTCTTTGCAGCTACAAAATAAATTGGGACATAAATGCTTCATTAGAGTAGGAACTCTCTGCACTGTTGCCAGCTACACTGAAGAGCCACCTTTGCCCCATTGGTTTTAATGCTATGTCAAAAATTCATAGAGATGGACACATTTCACATGTACTTCTCAAACTGCACAATCAAGACTGGTAGTAACTAGCAATAAAGCAAAGAGGTCATGCACCATTATTTACATGCTTTGCCAGGTACAGCTCAGGCTTAAAATCTCTAAAGGACAATCCACCCTTTGTTTTTGCCAACAAACCCATTTCTAGGCTCTGTCAGTAATGCAAGCCTTCCTAATTCCAAAATGTGCTATTTTTTTTATTCTCAAAACACAACACTATTGTTTTCATTAATAAGTCCTTAGGTATCATTTACATTTAATTTGAAGAGGTTTATACAATATTTTCCAGGTAGTGTGCAGGCCCTGGATTACTCACATATAGAATAATGTTCTAGCTGAACATGTAGAAGGACACTTACAATTCTACTGAAGCTTTCAAAATTATGTTGTACCTAACAGCTTCTGTGTTAGGAATAACCAAGTGCTGTTCCATGGGACAACAAGAGCAATTTAAGTTTACAGATCTGTCCTCCTTGGGAAGCACTTTGTATGACGCAGAGTTGCATACCTGTGTACCAGGTCTATTTTGATAAGTGACAGGAAACATGGGAGTGGAGGTGAACGCTGTCCCTTGTGTCTGCTGCTCTGTTTTGCTTGCTGCCTATGCAGCATCTCCAAAATGTGTGTATGTCTGTCCACAAAGCTGTATTTTGACCGAGCTAACACACAGAGCTAACATACACAGACCCATAACGCAGGAGAACTCATCTAGGCTGTGCTTCAGCTGAGACTGAAGCCGAGACTTCAGCTCATTTATATGCTAATTCGAACGGGAGGCAAGCTGGATTCCTCAGAAGACTGTGCTCCCAATATCCTTTTAACACATAATTTAATATCATGATTTGGGGACAGGCAGTAAAAGTTAGTGCGCTGTGTTGTTCTGTAAATCTGTTGATTGCTTCTTTCAGGGATATCGCATCAAGTGTTGGCTTTTCAGCTGAAAGGGCAGCGAGGTCTGCGGCTCTGATCTGGCTCATTGTGCTGCTGAGCCACATGTGCAACACTGAAGAGCATTAAATAACACTTCACAGATGCTAATACAGAACAATAAATGGCATGGTATAAGGGTATAAGGAAGTGTCTGTGTGTGTACTGGCAATTGAAACACTTATCTTTGAAAGGCCATTATTTGCACGTGAAATTTACTCTGTAACACTTGTAACTATTGCCTTCTAGACCCTATAGCATAGAAAAATAATATTAAAAAATCGAAATTAAATTTAATTAATAAATTAAATAATAAATAATATAAATTTAATGAATAAATTAAAATGAACCTAAAAAATCCCACAGTACAAATTTGTGGATGGAACTCTGAGTCCAAGAATAGGGAGTATTTTACTCTGCATGGAAAAAAAAAGTAAAAAAAAAAGCTATTAATGTTTACATCCACTTAATGATTGAAAAGTTGCTATGACGTTTTCCTTTGTGGCTTCATTTTTTAATGTATTTATTATCATTATTTTATATATTTATTATGGTTTCCTTGTACAGATAACCTACAGTGACTTTTATCAAAAGATTTTGTGGAGATATTTTGCTTTAAAGGCACAATTGTTTATAGAAGAACATGAACCACATGGTTTAGAAAACATTTTAGTTGAAACATTATTTTTTAGTTAAATTTCCTAAAAATAATGAGAAGCCTTTATTACTTTTGCACAAAACCCTACCCTTCATGATACCAAATGGCAACTTCAGAAGCAGCAAGGGAGTGATATGCTTACACGTGTGTATGCTTACAGTAACCTCAAGTATTTTAAAACAAGGACAAAAAGCCTGTTCACTAACAGAAATAATTTAACTGATTTATGGAAATTCTCAAAGTCAAATTTCACAAAATAAACCTGGAAATTTTTAACCAGTCATTCATCTCAGGGTTACAGACAACTCAGTGGGGTTACCAGATGCCTTATTTAAAAGTCTAAGCAGGGAATAGTTTTAAACAACAAGGAAAAAAAAAAAAAAGATGATTTTAAATCATCAATATTCATACATCCCTTACCTTAAGGACAGCAACCTCTAATGAAATGCAAGGAGGCCACAAATGGCTACTCAGTACACCTGCCTCTCTTCTACACAATCTTTTTAATAATCTTTAATTCCTTTGATCTGGTAACTTCCAGCACAGACCTTATAGGAAAAAAAAACAAGTTTCCTAACTTGATTGGACTCTGGGACTAGAATTGTGCCAACTAGCAGGTCACTGTCCTCTCTTGGCCAGACTGAAGTGCCTTTCTGGGACAAATCGTGGGAGGTAATGATTTCCACTTGCAGTCTGACTGCTGGCAACTCCATGGTTTTGTCAGGTAAACACCCAAATAAATCAAATGTATACACATATTGTATCCATATCTTACATGGAATAAACACACATAGAATACCCTCTGTTTCTTTTACCAATATGCGACAAATGTGGTTTATAAATGCTTGATCTGTATTGGTGTGGTGATGGACAGTAGGAAAAGAACTCGAAACTGGTTTATCTGGACAGTAGGATGTTCCAAGGGATATACACAGGCTGAAATCCTGGGATCAAACCCATGAAACCAGACATAAAATGCTCACAAGGGGCACTGCTGTAAAAGCTACAGGCATAAACCAAGAGTAATGGAAAGGAGCAGAAACAACTTTATAGCATTCAGGTCCTAATCTATTTTGAAAATAAAATATAAAATATCTTTATGAATTAATTGGTATCCTTCAATTCTTTTCATAGGATGTCAAGCTGCATTTAAAAGGTTCAAAGATTTAAAAAAGCACCATCATTTTAATGGTATTACTTAGTTTTTATCAGTTTCTGATATCATAAAAGCTTGCCATAAATGAAATCAAGCTTGAAATGCCTACATAATGAAAAGCGTAATAAATAACTCATTAAAAAGGGACAGACAAAGGAATTCATACATATTTTTACTCTTCTTATACTACCTAACTATCTGTATCTACTGTATGTCTCAGGAAGCCAAACTCAATTAAGATTTAATAAAAATATATTACTATAACCTTTTTCTTTCTCCAGCAACACTAAAGTAACGCACACAGAAAACTGAAGGATCAAACCCCTTTTTGCAAACCAGCCTCAAATAACCTGTAACAAAACTCAGACTGGAGAAACTCTCAGCTGCCATCCCCACTGCTTGGGGCCAATGCTGACAGGTATCAAAACACCACAAATTAATAAACAATATATCAAAGTGGTAGCCAACACCAGAGCATCTGCATTTACATCCTGCAATGCCTGACAGAAATTCAGGCACGGAACTTTAACCGATACTAATTACAAATTAAGACTTCATGAAAGTTTGAGGAAATCAAAGAGGTCTCCAATTCCTTCAAAAGCCTGCCTGGAAATTCTTTATTCAGAGAATTAGGTGGTTTGAAGTCAGTGGTTTAATCTCTTTGTGGTAGAAAACGTTTGTGCAAAATCCTTGAAAAGCATAGAAAGTTACTGGCGTATCTGGTAGGGAACTTCACAAGAGCAGAATCAACATCATTCAGGATAAACCTGATGTTGGCAGCAGGCACCACCCCTCTAAATCACTGTAGTTAAATACAGCACCCATGAGAACTACCCAAGAGGCACCACAGCCAAAGGCCCACCTGACAAAAAAGTCTGCATACTGAATTTCAGACACTGACTTGTTGCCAATATGCAAAATATAGAAGTTACTGGCTAATAAGCACTATGCAATCAATTTAAATACTATGTTAGCAGAAAAATAAATTGTTTTCACATACTAGGCAGTTCCTGTGAGCTTCACTTTGTGAATATGAATTCTGAAAGATAAATTCTTGAAAATATCCGTGAAGGTTAAAATCCACATCCTGCTAGAAACAAAAAAACCCCACCACCTAGTCAACATCAAAGACTAGACACACCAAATGAATTATACATAAGGAAAGGAAAGTCAAATGTTGGCTTCAATGCATGGGCCAAGCCTTCAGGCTGGTATAAATTCATGCAGCAAAAGTTTTTGCACAGAGAAAAGCAGGTATTATAATAACCCTTAAAAATAATTTTACCATAGGAATTTGTAGCAAATCCGATCTTATTCAATGAAATTCAAGAAAATCATTCATCTATATTATTGCTTATGGCCTACTTACAGGAGAACACACTTCAGATTAAGGAATAGTTAAAGGAAAAAGACCATTCATAAACACAGTTATTTCAGAGGAAAAGATATTCTAGAACAGTTCCTTGTATAGACAAATACCCTCTCAAGTGGTTGATGGATGTTCCACTATAGAATCATTCTCTCCCCTGTGACACGAATCTCTGAAACCTAAATAATCAAATCATGAAATAAATTCTGTCTAAGGGATATAGGTTTACCAAATTGAAGAGCCCACAAAAGTTTCTTTCTAAAATATGATCTATACCCAGTTATACAGTAATGATACTATGATATTTCCTAGTCAAAGCCAAAGAAAGGAAGGAGATTGATTTTACTGTCTACATTACCCAGGTATGTTTATAAAGATGCAGTAACTTTTTAAGTGCAAGCACCGTTCAAAGACCTTCACTGCATCTGGAGAAAAACTCAGGAGTCAAACAGAATGCAGTAACACTAAAGAACAGACTATAAATAGGATTCTAACAAAAACTATAAGGACTTCCAGTGACAGAGAGTAATTTTTTTTTCTCTAAGCCCCTCTCATATCAAAGTTGAATTCAGCTCCACATTTGAGGAGGAGATGACAGAGTTCACAGAAGCAGATGCACTGCATCTTCACAGGAATCTGGCAGAGCAGGCAATGTGAAGCTGGTAGACACATTAAAATGAAGAATAGGTCTGAGCTTCAAAGGGAAGAGAATCACTCTCAGATTTACAATAATACTGTCATATAACATCATATTTAAAGAAGACAACATAAAAGGAATCAAAATACACTTCTTGAAGTATAATGGGCTTTATTCCTTTAGCCTTGAATGTGGGAAAAAAAAATGGAACTAGGAGAGGCGAATGACACGAAACTTTCACTAGCTTGGGGAAGGTGGTCTACCAGTTTTAAAAACTTTTCTCTGGCTGGGAATATTTAAGATATGCATTTATCAAAGTAACTCTGAACATAGCTTAGAGTCCATGGAGTTTGCTTCAAACAGAATAGACACTTTTAAGCTGCCAGTGGACCATGTTGCTTATCTACATGAAGACTTACTACAAAGCCCAAGAGAGAGCTGCTGTTACCTCCTACCCAAGTGCAGCTGATTAAGCATGTCCTTGACAGAAATTGTCTATCTAAGTGACTTTTAACTTCCAGAAACTTAACCAAACTAAGAAGTCATCCTACAGGCAACAAGGTAGGACAAAGAAATTATAGTTTTTTGAATTTTCTTCAACTGTAACTCTTCAAGAGAGTTTTGGTAACCCTGGAGAACAAAAACATAAAGTCAAAAGATTGTACATTGCAGTACTGCTCTTCTGCACTGCCCTTCTCATCTTCTTTCTTCTGGAGTCACAGGTTGAGATATAACCATACCAGAAAGAAAGGAAGCAACCACTGTATGTGTGGTTTATCCTTTTCTTGCCTCCTTTTTCAGTAAGCACATTGCAAGGCAGGCTTGTCACATGCTTTAGGAGAAACAGAGGATCAAGGACTGTTGTATTAGGATGTGAAGTGACCACAGTCACACAGGATCCTCTGTCACGAGCACTGCCTGTGTCTAAATAGCTCAGATAAGAACTATTTTCAGAGGGTTTTATTATTACTGTGTTTTGTCCTGGATCACACTAGGAACATGTCTATTTTAGGCAACTGATACTTTATTCAACCTGGTTTAAAGTGGTTATTTTGAATTATTTTTCTTTCCCTACTTACTTTTTACTGATAAATGACTTCCACCCATGCCCAAATCTAAGGACTATGAAGAAACGTGGTTCTCCCAATTACCTTGGTATGAATAGCTACTTTGAACATCCCAAGACAGTGGACTAGTCAAAAGATTTATTTTGACCACCACCCTGCATGTGACCTGCATAGGCTGAAAAGTCTTTCAATTTGTGCAGCCTAACAGCCAACATACAAGAGAAAAAAATCAAAACCGGACAAATAAGCAAGATATACGTGAAGCCACTAAACTAGGCTTTTTAATTAAAAAGGTAACCTGCTGATTGACTTGATGTGATCTTGATTTTTTAGTTTGACAGTTCATTCAATAGGGACATTTTTAGATGCTCTTACATCTCTATTTGGGTTAGAAACCTGTTTTCTTAATTCATTGAGGCATCTGATGTATCAGATTTAATAAAGGCCAAATTGTGTTGCAATCCTGTGTCAGAATACACAAGGCTATTCGGGGTACTCAAATTTTGCCAGCTGTTTTTTAATCCTGTTTGTGCAAATTGCACTCACCAAATTTCAGCCATTTCAGTGGTGATTGCATTTGCTACACTGGTCTTATTCTATATAATGTGTGTACTGTAGTTATCTCTTATGTCTAATATGTGTCCTTTTATGTACCAAGTATTTTTAAATTTAATGGAATAATTTTAAAAATAATTTTAAAAGCTAACATCTTTTTCGATGTTTTTGTTTGTTTATTTGTTTGTTTTTAATCAAACAAAAAATGAAGGCCAAGGACAGGTTTGATATAGATTCTCTGCAGATAATGGAGGTGTCACATAATCTCACTAAAAATTTTTTTATTACTGTTACAGGGTTTTTAGTTTACTTTTTTTTCCTTAGTACGCCCATTTTAGTTGCAGTTACTTTCTTTAAACCTAACCTTGAGGAATCATTTGTTAGGAAGTGAATAAACTCTCCCTAGCTATGAGGGGACTAATATTTTCACTGATTTTTTTCCAAATAAAATACTGTAGAACCTACACCAAACGGAGTAAAATCATATCAGTGTATTAGTAGAAATGGGCAGGATACCAGTCTGGCTTTTCTTAGGGAAAGCCCCATTTGAATCCAGTTATAAAGTCTTGAAAAATAAAGTCTGTATGTATGTATGTTTAGCCCTGATGTACCAGAAATCAGGTTGAATTGTATTCTGAACAAAAAAACCCTCTAAATGATATACAGACTGTTTTAATTATGAACAAAGTTTGCAATGCTAAGGAATTGTGATCTGATAAGGTTATGGGCTCTTTCTGCATTGGAAAGAAAAACAATAAAAGAAGTAATATTTTGTTTTTGAGGTAATTTGTCAAATACATTAAATCAGAACAATGTTTTTTTTATCACCTCTTGGTTTTGGTGTAGCAGAGTTTTATTATATTCAAATCTTCTGAGTCATACAGATTGGAGATAAATACACATAATGGAATAGTGTTAACATATTATCTCAAGAACAAATAAGCATTTCTTTTAATTTTCCTTTTCATTCTACAATTTTTCATCTTTAATCTAGTAAAGAAACAGAAGAAAGATGTCTTCTTCTGTAAATATCTCATTTCTCTATCCCCAGTAGATTTTGTGTAATCGTGAAACAAAAGCTACTTCTGGTAAGAAACAGAATGACTAACAAATTATAAACACAATAAAACTATGCTGTACCAGAAAAAATATATGATGTATTTGTTCTCTGGGTCCCCAGACCTTAAAAAGAAAAAGAAAACAAGACAAAAGACAAAATAAACAAGCAAAGCCCCATTTCTTTTGTAACCAAATAAAGAAAAAAATACTGACCTACATGTTCAGTTGCTAAAATTAACAAAATGCACTTACCAGCTGACCTAAATGATCCTTAAAGAAACCTAAATCCAAATAGCTGGGAAGCCAATGCATATGTTCATAATAATAGACAAGCCAAGGTGCAGCCTCCGGTTTAGTCTGAAAAATACTAAAGATTTTTTTGCTATTGCTGGAAGATATTAATGGCCACTATCAAGGAAATCTTTGATGAATTTATGTTGTTAAAGGCCAGTTCAACTCAATTAGGTGTGCTAAGAACTCCTCTCGAGTGCAGAGGAACAACAAAATCTCCTTACAGACAGAGAGACTAAACCAAGAGAGCAGGTTAACATTTTTTCTCCCTTTGGTGCTCTGTATCCATCTTAAAATGTCTATGGTTTGCCTTCTGATTCTTTTTTTTTTTTTTCTCCTTACAATCACACCTTCCACATACAAAAATCCTGCTGCTCCTGCAAGAGACTGTGGACTGAATTCCTGATCTGCTTCTGTTTCATGGAAGTGCTTTAGTTGCTTTAATTTTGCCATGTCCCATTTTGGAGAGTGGCTACAGCTGTAGCACAGCCTGAGTGAAAGCAAACAGGCAGGAACCCTCTATTCCCTCACACTGCACATTTGATCTCTTTTTGAAGATTGTAATATAGATATCAACTACTGCTGTCTCCTGAAACCTGCACTGCAGGCTGTAAGGGAAACTCAGACACATTCCTGAAACCACTAGAAAATCATCTCTGACACAAGGGTAATTAAGGGCTGGATTTACATCGGATGAAATGGAATTCATAAGGAAAGGTGTGCAAGCATAGATGAAGCTTACAGACCATGCAGAGCGCAAAAAACACCTGCCAGGACATATCTTAGGGGCAGAAAACATGCAGATAGTGGGGAAAAAAAGCTATGAAAGACAGCTAAGAGGAAGATAAATAGAGAAATTAACAGAGAGACAGACCTGAGCCTGGAAACCATCCACAGTCACTTCACGAGCATGGAGGGAAAGGAACCCAACTCTGCAGAGCTTTGTACTTCTCAACCTCCAGTCACCAAAGCATCTCCAAACAACTCACAAATAACAATTCAGAACCATTTGCTTGCACTCCTTTAAACAGCTCAATATCTATTTTCCTCCCATTTTACAGATAAGGAAACAATGCACGGGCAGACTGAAGCCAACTCAAAGAACCCACAAACATTCTTTATGTTGCCCACGTATTTAACCCCCTTAACAATAAGATGCTTTAGACAAGAAGAGCCCAGTCCAGATTTTCAGTCATGTCCTGTTCTGGATATAAACAAAGTTATAAAAACCCTGCTCCATTGATTCCTATCTCAGAGGTAATTCTTAGCCAAGTGAATCGTTTCTCTTGACGCAAATGGCACTACTGGCACAAAACTGCAAAGCAGGGCTCCTCCTGGCAAGGCAGCCTCAACTAAGTTTTAGTGAAGCAGCAAACCAATTTCCTGAAGAAATTTGTTTTCTGATTTATAAGACCAATCTTTAAATGATATCTGAGTTTCCAGATGGAAAAAACATGTACTGTTTCTCCTTTTTCTTTTGGTCAAGACCAGAATTTTCAAAAATCTCAAGGGTTTACATAATCACATATCAATGCACATAAATGAAAGACCATGTGCAGTCATTTATATGTGAATTTCTGCATTTGTTTAATTAGCATGGAGCTATTCTACTACTGCATTCCAGAAAGCAGTTATGTTTTCATCGAAAATTTAGTGTTTCTTCAATGCAGTTGACTGCTGGAACTAAATTTATAGAAGTGGGATGCTTGTCACCACAGTGCATAACAAATAATGCAGCTTCTTACCCTCCCAGTGCTTGATACTCAATACCTAATATAAGCCTTGATATTCCACTCTGTAGTCAGATTGTCTATTAGAGCAATTGTGCAGCAAATCATTGAGAAAAACTGTTTCCTCTTCCATATGCACAGTCTTTGCCACCAGAGGTCAAAAATTAGTATACAGATCTATTATTAATTTTAATTAATGTCTAGAAATAATATTTGTGAATATGATTATTCACAATTTATGAGCTGATATTTAAAATCTGTGAAGTAGCCCATTTGACATACCTCATAAATTACACAGTACATTACTACTTCATGAGTGGAAGAGTGTATGACTTAGAATAGATTATGTGAAATGCCATATATACTAATTTGAAATTCACTCTCTATTAATATTCTCTAATTATTTAAAACTTGCTGCTTATGAATTTCCCTGCCAGCAAAATCATGGAACATATGCAAAAAGCGAAAACAAAGAGGGTGATAGCAGTTTCAAAGCAAAACCTTCTGAAATTCAGATCATTACTTGTGGAGAGAGAAAAAAAAAATACAATGCAGTACTCAACTACCCTACAGACAGAGAGAAGGAAAAAGGCAGAAAGGATGGTGGCTTGCACTGTCTGAGGGAGTTGACACATATTGAGTCACAATTAGAAGTACCTTCTTCATTCTCAGTCTCTCTCCTAACAACACAAAATTGCTATTTCTTCCCACTACATGCATGAAGAACACAGATATCCAATTATTGCTAATTAGCTTTGGTTTTTCATGCATTGTTAATGAAAACTTATTTATATAGGGCAACCAACTCCCTTCAGGTATATCTAATTTTTCTGTAGCATTCATATTACATATCATTAATTTAAAATCTATAAAACGCATTGCAAACATCCTCAGAGTCAGCCTAGCTGATGAAAAGTAAAAAACTCCCAAATATTATGTTTCAGTAAACATTTAAATATGCATTGGCTCTTTTCCACCACGATAACTCCATTATGGATGTCTAGGACTGTGTGGACAGATGCATCAGCCAAAACACATCAGAGAAATATGCAGGCAGTAAAAAATAAGCAGAGATTAAAAAAACCACAGAATCAATTAGGTTGGAAAAGACCTCAGAGATCATCAAGTTCTAACTAAACCCTACCATGTCAACTAGACCATGGCACTAAGTACCAAGTCTACTTTTTCCTTAAATACCTCCAGATGCCAAGCTACAGCCTAAAATGTGCCACAGAAATAAACTACGATAAACTACAACACAAAACTCCACTTCTATTCCATTGAGTGCTTTGCATGAACACACATCTAAGTCTTCACACAATAAATTAGTATTTGATAAGTATGTGCAAGACTCTACAAAGGGACCAGCACACAATGCAAAGGTGATGCACAGTTTTGTGATTTGATGTGATTTTGACAATAGGTCTTAAGTCATCGGTGTGGAGGCCAAAGGTGATGCTGGATTTACAACAAATTCTCACACAATTTCACTTGCACCTGCCCCTTTTATCCACTGCCTTTGCTGTCTGTAGGAGTGGATAACTGGAATCTCTCTCCCTGCATTGGGAAAGGACAGTTCAGCTCTTTGAATGCACCTACTGAACACTTCTGTGCTATGTATTAGAGGCAGAACTCTCTGCACTGTTTTCCTGCAGCATTTCAGAACAAACTGGAAAACAGAATAGCTAACCAAAATATTTGGATTTAATGGCTGCATTTAAAAGCTAATACATCTCCTTTAATCACTGTTTATTCTTCTAATATATAGTTATTGATATACCCTCCAGAAATATTTCATTTTCCTACTCCAGAAATCTAAATCAACTGATAGCTGCACTCATCTAACAGCCTAAATGAACACTAGAAAATCAGAGTCTAGAGAGTTTCTGCTAGTAGCATTTACCCAAGTAGCAATCAGCTCACTATTCTGAACAAGATCAGAGAATGTGAAACATTCTGCCAGTATCAAACTACTGAAACGTCCTGGAGAGCACTGGGAGATTATATGACCCTATCAGCCTTTCAACACAGATGGTGAAACTATAATTCGAAGAAGGGCAAAGGTGGTGGTGTTAAACCACTGAGCACTCCCCAGAAAACCTGACACACCTTCCCTTCCCTCCTGGCATATTTGAGGCAGTGCTGCGTGAACCCCCAAACAAGCAGCTGAAGCTCCTTTCTCTCTCATGAAGAGAGCTTTCAATACAGAAGACTGAGACCACTGACAAATTCTGCCACGCAGCACTGACTCCTTTTCCTGCAGTCTCACTTTCCCAGGTCAGTCCAGTCCCTGATGGTGCTGCTGCCCACCGTGTGCCCTGCCTGAACAGCCCAACCTCAGACCCCAGCAGGGCATGAGAAATTGCTCTTGGGAAAAGCTCCTTCCCACTGCTCTGCAGAAAGGGCAGCCGAGAAAACAGACTGCCAGGCAGCTTCCTTTGTGCCACCCAGCTTTATTTGGTCTTTCAAAGCCAATAGCCAAACTTCAGAAAAAGCAATTAGGCCCTCTGTCACATGGCACAAATCAGAAGTCATGCCTTATAAAGCAATGCTATGAAATCAACAGACAGGACAAAGGCAGAGGCAAACTCAAAGGTAGCAGCTGTGCTGGCGACCTGAAAACATCCTTTTAATTTTGTTTCTGTTCAGCCATAGACTTGGCTACCTCTGAGAAGTGTTGGCTCAGTATTCAAATGTCAGTGCTCTCCACTCCTCAATTCCTTTTGGTGTATGCTCTCCTAAACAAGCAGATACCTGTTCATTTAATCCGCTGAATGCAAATTAGTCCTTGCAAGTGTACTGCCTTATTCAGAAGAAAAATCTAATTTGAAAACATAGTCCTATGCAGCCTGCAGATGTAAGGCACAGTATATTTTTATTTTAGTGTTCTTAAAGATAAGCAAGGTGGTTCACAGAATTATCCTTTTTTTCTAGTTTCTTACCCACTGATACAATACTCAGAAAGTACTTCCATAACAAAAGGTCCCACATTTCTTTCCCTGTGGGGGAATACAGTATTTTGTCTGAAGACAACAGTTCCTTGATTATTTCACCATTTATCACCCACAGAGCACAATCCCCTCCCTTGTGGTCAATAGCACTGTCACAGAGACCCAGCTTAATTGAGTAGGTATTGACGGTCCCTTTATTTGAATTGAAGCATGTAGAAGTAATTTTCAACTACTGTTGAGGGCATTTGGGTGATTAACATCTCTGTGTGTCTTTCAAAATCATGTCATTATTTTCTCTACATGGCTTAATCCAACAGACTTCACTGGGATAAAATCAGGAGTTATGGATCCTGCCTTCAGTTCTGCTATTACCATGCTCATCTCCCTGTGCACCCTGGTCCTTTCATTATGGAGCATGAAGACATTTGAATATGAAATAAAAAAGTAAAAAACACAGACCTATGGGAACACTTGTTACTAGAATTTACTGTTCGTGGTTACCAGCACTCCAAGGAGTACTGTTTTGAGTAGCCTGATCTCCAGTGTACCAAACAAATCCTGTTCCTTTGTTTCTCTGTCATCAAACTCGTTTCCCCTCCAATCCATATACCAGTCCTAGCATGAGATTGCAGAGGTTTGCTGGCCAGTCTCTCAGGGCAGTGTTTGGGGTACAAGCATTAATCAACTTTGGTGTACCCTTTTGGTACACCTTTTGGTGTTGAATGAGGAGCTTGTGCCAAAGCACTTCTATGTTACTAAGTGGCCTCAAACTTGGTATGCCTTGAGCCTTAGCAAAGAAAGAACAAGTGATACATTTTTTAAAAAACAAAGCCCACAGGTTCAGCTAAAGAAGTGTAAGACACAGGTCTTCCCTTTGCACTACTAGAAACCCTTAGGGCTCCTGCCACCTACCAGCCTCAGACTTTGTTCTGATCCTCTGTAGTTTCCCTACCTTGGTTTTCGGGCTTACTGTTCTTGTGCAGCTCTCACCTGTCAGTCCAATTTTCTGTTTCTTTTTGCACCCATGAGTTCCCCTTAAAAAAAATAGCATAAACAACCCTCATGGGAGTCACTTTCTCATACCAGGAATCACCTCTCGCTCTAGTGGAAAACACTTTGTAGAGAGTGCCATCCCGCTTTCCTGTCATCCCTCCACCAGGGTATTGGGAGGGAATTGTCAGGTTGCCTGCCTGGAGGTAATGAGCTCTGCTGCATGAGAAGAGTTAGATGAAAGACACAGAACCAATGATGACAAGGTGAAAGGTACAACAGGGATACAGTCCCCTACTGCCCTCTGATAACAGTGATGTATCCAGATTTGCTTTGTGTCCTTGGAAGGATCTGGCATGGGTAGGCAAGTACTAGTATGAGCTATTGAAGCCCTCAGTCTCAACAACTAAATCAATATGCCCTTAAAACTGTATCTCCCTCATCCTAGCAAAGGAAAATTAGAATGATAAAATAGTTAGGGTTGGAAGGGATCTTTTAAAAGTCATCTCGTCCAACAGGGGGAGCAGGGACATCTCAGAGCCCCATCCAACCTGACCTTGAATGTTTCCAGGAATGGGACATCTACCACCTCTCTGGGCAACCTATGTTTCACCACCCTCATTGTAAAAGACTTCTTTCTTATACCTAATCTAAACCAACTCTCCTTCGGTTTAAAACCATTACACTTTGCCCTATCAAAGACAGACAATGCTCTGTCTGCATAATGCTACCTATTGAAAATCAAGCCACAGAGGAGTTGTTCCAGAGAGTGTTTCCTGACAAAGTAACACAAGCAAATAATTAACCAGCTTTTATTAAACCATGTGTTTTAGCATCATTTTCCACTCTTGTGTGGTCCTAATCAAGAGTCAGGGCGGGGAATGTCAGTGAACTCCAGGCTCAAGAGACCAGCTAGCACTTGAATGGGTGAAGCAGACTCTGAATTTCCCAATTTTACGTTCAGTGACTCTCAGTGGCTCAGCTCCAACTGATGTGCCATTCTGCTGACTGCAACAGCTCCTGTGGATTTACCCTGAGGAAGTATTTTGCGCAAAAGGATTAACTCAGAAGGGAACTTTCCCCCGAAACGAGTGGAATAAAAGAAATCGTGACATGGAAATCCTATTAGTGGTTCCTGCCATTATTAATAGGCTAAAGACAACCACTTTCTAATAATCTGTTTACTATACCCTAACGGTTGCTTCTCTCCCAGTGCACATGGGCACTGATCCATGTGATGAACAAGCAGCACATTAATCACATCCAGGAGCAAGAGTTTTTCCCAAGTGCTTTCTATTCAGCAGATTCCAGGTGGGCAAGATCAAAACCCCCAGTTAGTTGCTGGAGGAGGTCTCTAATTCATGGCACTGAGTAGAAGTTAAAAGTGAGGTACTGAAGCATGGAAACTGCTACAACAATTCAGAGCAATAACCTGCCGATAGACTACTCTGTCTGTAGCACCAACGGATGGTGTAATGTCAAGAAGTGAAACAGTTCAGTTTTCATTAGCATATACAGTATTTTTCTGGAGTGGCATTTACAATACAAAACATCATCAGTAAAAATTTGCATAGATAACTACAACCTTTTATGAAGCGTGATGCCCTGAATTTTCAAAAGGTCAGAGAACAACTATTCAAAAAATAGAAAAATAAAGCAAGTAATAATGACAATAAGTATTCTTCATTATGCTGAAAATTAGTCTACAAATACTTAAAACATCTGCTTTGGTCTATTACATTTTTTTTTCCAAACAGATTTAGATACCAGAATGAGTTCTTAAAGGTTTTTTGGAATAGAAACTAACAAAAAAAGAAAAGCATAGCCATGTGCATTTAATTGTAAGTTATGCATGCTATGCACTTTAAAATATGCATTTTCAAAAAGATCTTGGAACACTTTACATTGTTGATACTATTCAAAAATGAATATAAATGAAAATGTCACTATAAATAAAGGATTTTTGCCAGCCACTATTAATATTTAAAAACCATGTGTGGAGTTTTATTAACTTGAATAAGGACTCTTTTTTAAAACTTAATTTGCATAAATTAAACATTCCCTTGCTATTATAGATACTTTTCCTTTTTCTGCTTCAGTTGTCTGATTATTAAAAAAAAAAAAAGGGGGGGGTTAAAAAAAAAAAAAAGGGAAAAAAGTAAAAAGAGGGTGAGGGGCTAGAGGGCAGATAGATTTCATGCAGACAAATTCTAATAGGCCTCCCAGATATATAGCATCTTGTTAAAAATTCATGCAGGCCAGAATACTAGAAGGTCAGAAAATGTCTTTGAAATTCTGCCAGAGCTCTTTTTGATAATTCATTCAGGTTTTAAAAGGGAAAATTCCTCATTAAAAAGAACCTAATGCTTATTAATTTATACTCCTAAGGTGGAGGCTGAATATTAAGCGGTGGACTTTGTCAATCCATTTATTAAATATCAAAGACCATATGTTTTCACCCTCTGTCCTTGCTTATTGATTAATTGCCTTAGACCTATATGAGTAAACGTAGAAACAAGTTCCTCCAAAGGTAAGTCTCTGGACACTTCCTTAAACTGCTGGAAACTTTATCACTCTTTTGTGTAAAACACACCTTACAGAACTCAACCTCCTCTGCCTTCAGGTACACATCTAATCTACTGGATCTGGCTGAATAACAGTTCCCTTCGCTGAAAATTACCATTTTGTGACCAAGGGGAAGTAAAATAGCTCCTACAGCACTGAGTTCTGGTTTCCTGGTGAACACATTAATGGACATTAAGTAACAGCAAGGCTTCTCCATGCCCCAGAAACAAACAATAGCTTCCCTACTCTATGCTGGCACAGAGTGAGGAACTGAGCACTTACCCCTCTCTTAACACTATTTTCAAGCTCCCTATTCAATTGCATAGTTCAGATGCACCCTAGTTTCGGTTGGGATAGAGTTAATTTTCTTCTTAGTAGCTGGTACAGTGCTGTGTTTTGGATTCAGGATGAGAATTATGTTGATAACACACTGATGTTTTAGTTGTTGCTGAGTAGTGCTTACCCTAAGTCAGGGTAAAAAAAGGAGAAGAAAAAGTTTCCCATGCTCTGCCAGTGAGCAGGTGGACATGAAGCCTTTAGGGAGCAAGGCCAGGACAACTAACTGAGACTGGCCAAAGGGATATTCCACACTATAGAACATCATGCTCAGTGTAGAAACTGGAGGGAGTTGACCAGAAGCCACCAGTTGCTTTGGGATGGGGCTGGGTATTGGTCAGAGGGTGGTGAGCAACTCTACTGGGCATCACTTTTTTCTCTCAGCTGTTATTTCCCTCTCTCCTTTTCATTAAAATTATTACTATCATTATTATTATCATTATAATTATTTTTTTCTTAACTCTATCAATGAAGTTTACTTATTTTTCTTCAATTCTCCTCCAAGAAGCTGCATGGTACTCAGCTGCTGGCTGAGATTAAACCATGGAAGATGGAGCCCAGGTTTGGTCCACAATTTATGCTATAAACCCCATAACTGATTTTTTCCCCCCTACAGCTACCAAGCAAGCTCCATTCTGCCCTGAAACCAAATATTGCCAAAGCAGAAGGCAACAAAAAGCAACAGGAATGCTGAAGTTTCCAGAAAAACTGTGTTTTAGTATTTTGTCAGGAGAAGTTTTGGTACATCTAAACCTTCTACTTCATTATATTGATCTCTAAAATGACAGAAGAAGAAGGCAGGATCATGTTCACTTTGCAGTGGTATAAAGGATGACTCAAGGTGCTGTTGGTTCAAGAAGAGTCAAGATCTAACTTTCAGAATCTTTTCTGAAATCTAGCAAACAAAGAAGTAAAACATCTATTTTCATTTCCTATGAATAACTTCTCCTCTTTCCCAAACTTGAGGATGAAAATTAAAAAAGCATGACTGCAGGTAAACTAAAAAGATCATATCGAGAATGACTACTGACATGGGGAACTATGACACTAAAGAGTAGAAGAGCCTTCCAAGTGATTCAAAATCCCTTCGTAGAAAGAGGGGAAAACAAAACAACTTGTGAGCAAAGAGCCAAACCACAGACCACAATCATAATTGACACCTTCAAGATCATCAAGTAATGCTGATTCACATTACCTTGTAGATAACACAGAAACATGAAAGCAGCAAGCACTGGCACAGCTGGCTTGTTTGGCTGCAGAGGGGAAAAGCCCCTCACGGAGTGGGTACCATTACTCTGTATGTGTGACTCTATCAGCAATATTTCTATGCAGAATTGCTTGCTTAGCAAGAAAGTGATTGTTCTTTTAGCCTTTTGAAGACCAGCTAACATAGCTGGGAAGTCTACAGAGACTTTTTTCTTCTTTTCTTTCTTCTTCTTCTTCTTTCCTTAAGTGCTTCAGTAGTCAGCAGACAACTAACGAGATGGCAGATGAGCACTGGCAGAGTTGAAACAACATGTTGTACAGGGGAAAAAAAACCTGTGTAGTAACAAAGTGAGGAAAATCCACAACAAGAAAAAAAGCCTGTAAGGGTGAGAGAATGAGGGCACTTCAAATGGACACAGTACAGAGGACTTCAAGGTGTTTTTCTTCTTGTACGAGGGCTGCTGTGTGCAGTCACTGCTCCTTCAGCTAATTGTTGCTGTTCCCTCTCTTGTGCCAGTACAACTATTTGTGTGACTGCAAAGTGAATCAGATCAGGGAATTGATCCAAGTTAAAAATAACCCCTGGGGGAGGAGTGGGTGGGGGGAGGAGTGGGAGAAAAGAAAAGAGAAAGAAAAACTCAAAGCAGCTGCCACTAGTGCCAAAAAGAAATGTCATGCACGTCACAGCCTCACCAGGGTCTCTCCAGAGCCAACAGTTTCAGGGTGGTTAGATTGGCGTGGTGTTCGAGAGCTACAGCCTAGAGAGACAGTGCCACACAAGCCTCTCTCCTGTCACAGGGACATGATGGACATAGGCAAGAGCAGGTTTGAAAACCTGCCCAAAATACAAATTTTGAGGCTTGGGGATATAACCATATGAACACAAGGTGTTAAACCATAACCTGAGGTGGACAGAACGAGTCTTCTCATTGCTGGCCACATTTCAGTAATTCAGAGTTAAGGTGCAGAGCTGCTGTTTCAAGCTGGACTTCCAGCCATCACCAAACAGCCAACCCAGGGAGCTCTTCAGAAGGAGAATTTTCAAACATCAAAACCAAAACACTACTCTCCATATGCACCATGGTATATTCTTTACTTTAGGACAGGCAGTGGAAGACATGGTCTACGTGAGCAATTACCTACTAAGCACTCAGAAAATACAATAGAGAAGGACAAGTCAAAGGCAGAATATTCATCATCAGAGTCTAACCCCAGAAAAATGAAACACAGATTCAGTTTCAATGATTCCTGCATGCAGAATGGCCTCACTTCTTACCAAATTGAGGTCTACCTTCTATTTACATGTTAATAACATAATTCACTGTGAATACAGCAAAGTCTCTTCCTGCTTATAACATGATCTTCAGCGTGGCATTTAGAGACAGCCACGTGCTCACCACAGCACAGATAAACTGTGAAATTTATTTCACATTTTCTGAGCTCAGCAGACGAAGCTTCCCTGCTGGACAGTCTGCCAAATACCCAAACCACATCTATAACATAAGCTGAATGGTTTGCTTTTCAATGAAAAGAATTTATTAAGATTGTATCATACAGAATCTATTTGGTCTCTGTCTCTATGGTTTAGATAACAGTTTCTGGCGATAATAAGCTCAGCCTTAAATGCACACATGCCATGATCATGCTGTGTAAGTTTAAAAATGCTACTTGTCTGCCTGCCTGTTTAGCTGGCAGTTTTACCCACCAGGAACACAAATGATTTAAAACCCAGATGCTGAGCAATTTGAGATGCAGAAGCACCCTACAGTGAAGCAATTATTGCCTTGGAGGGTCTTATTATCCTCATCATGACATGAATTCCACACAAAGTAAACATGCTTCCATTGTTATGTATTTCCCAAACTGCAGTATTGTAAAGAAAAGTTTTGAAAGGAGTTGTTCATCCCTAAGTGTAAATCTCACCACCCTGTCTCATTGCTAAGAGAGACAAATGGTGCCAGCTGTTTTCCTGACATATTATGTTGGATTTCCCCCCAGAGCTCCACCCCACCCTGTAAACCTAAACAAGCAGCTGAGCCATGGGTTTGATATGCTGCTGACCAGAGAGAACAAACACAGCGTAGACAGAGGAAAACACCTCATGCTGCTACACCCTGATCAGCAGTGCTTACTTTTAGCCCCAACAGTGTTGTGGCACAATTGGTCAGATGTGAATTATCCACAAAAATGTGCAGAAAAAGCACAAACAATGGTTTAAGAATAATATAGCCTGTGGGGCTTTTAAAGCAATTTTAAACCACTGGTGCTCATGCCAACTGTCTTATGGAATAGATTTCAGAATCAAGGAAGAATCATAGAATCATAGACATTCTGTTCATCCTATAACAATGAACTTGTATAACACCAATCTTACCAATCCACTATACTTAATGTGTACTTGTTTCCCACTGCTAATTAAAATGTATTGAGACAAGTATCCTGTTGAATTAACTGGACACCAACGATTGCTGACCTGGCATCTTTGGCACCATCTGATCATATCCGGGTCACCTGAGCATAACTCAGAAATGTAGTTTTCAGGTATTTACAGCAGAGCAAGGACATGGATTAACAAAATGCTGCAGGCATTTTTGAAATTTATAGAATTCCTTTAAGAAAATGGCAGGGTCCCATATTCTTTCTCAAATTATACTGAAAATCTTTGCCAAGTCATTCCAAACTTAATGATTAATTGACAGCGTTGTTTAATCTTTACATTGATTACTCTGTGTCCTTCTGTGCAATGCATAAAGGACAGCCTTTTACTTTTGGACTTTGCTTATTTTAGAATACAGCAAATACCTAGTAGAGGAAAATGCTAAAGTAACAGCCCTGAATGAGGAAGCATGTGTGAGCAAAGTGCACAGAATCAAATGCTTAATCCTTTCTACTTTGGGCAACCAGATGCTTCCTACATTAAGACCAAAACCACACAGAACAAAAGGAGAAAAAACCCAAAGATGTTAGTTTGTGTCTGAAGTAAATGGGCATTACAACAAGTAAAAATTACGGTTTTATCTGTATTTTACCTGAAACTGATTGAGACATTTAAGGATATGTTGGGTATTTTTGCTAAACTACACAATAGATTCCAGAAAAGTCATTGAGAGCATTCCTTTTCCTAAGAGGACAAACTCACAAGGCCTTTTGTAGCTACATGCCCCTAACCATTATGCTGTTATGTGTCTCAGTTACTGCAGAAATACTGGGATTAGTCTCCATTCTTCCTGTAGAAGCTATTCCACTACATGACAGTCACAAAGAATAGTGAAGACTGAATAAGTATAAAGACTACTCACTACAAAGGAAGAAAATTAGACTCCTCGTTTCTGATGCACCAGCTCACGCTATTACACAAAGTAGGACAGGTTCAACTGAAGGAGAAAAAACTGCACCTAGAATATGACATTGCAGAGTCATTTAGTACTTTGGAAGTTCTTCTGGGAAATGGGAGTGTAAATTCCATCCTACAAAACAAGCAGCATTAATTGGATAGATTTTAATTAAACAGGATTCGACTTGAATTCTCAAATAGCTTCAGATCAGACAAAACCCATATTATCTATTCTAGAAAAATATTTGCTTATATGCACCTGAAATTTGAAGTTGTAATTTTTCCATCAGTTAATTCTGTCCAGATACATCACCTGGAACCTGTAGGTTTCACAGCAGCAGAAAGGCATGTGCTCAGCATATGGCACTTCCTTGTCCCAAACATGTGCCTCAGCCTCCAGTATGAGACAGTACTAGTTACTATAATGGAAGAGATCCTAAGCCTTAGGAAATTTAGAATAAAAAATCAATATAACTATTTAAATTCAGGTAGAGCTGAAAGAGCAGCACCAGATTTAGGAACTAAATTATTGGGAAGAGCAGCACTAGATTTAGGAATATGCAACATTTTAACCATTACAGCTGAATCTATGAAGCAATGTGGTTGACAGTCAATTCCAAGTTGCAAATATTTCCATTTTCTTATCAGCTGAATCCCAAGATCAGCCAAGTTCCCCACTTGATCAGAATGCACAAGCTGACTACTGAGAAAGTGCACAGAACATTTTATTACTTGAGTGAAGCAAATTATCTAATTTCTTCATGGTGCACATTCATCACCACCAGGGAAGGAGGATGGATGGTAGGAGCAGTCTCCAGAATGCTTCACTTCTGCTGTCAAGTTGCAGCATATTCTGCTTTATCAAGATATTTAGCTCTTAATAAATGCCTAATAGGAACAAAATTAGTCCTGTTATTAGAGTTAATCTTTTTTGTTGATGTCAGCAATGCCAGAGGAGAGCAGGAATATTATTGTAATTTAATGTTGAAGAATTCAGGACTGAAATGAATGCTGGCTGCTTTGAAGCAATCACAAAGGCATAACATCCCTCACTCCAAGGTGTCCTAGTGCATGCACGCTTGGGCACAAAACAACGTAGGTTAAATAAGGAGTAGTTTTTAAAGCAAGAACAGTACAAGTGACTCATTTGGAAAATACAAGCCAGTTTTTACATGTCAGAAAACAGAATAACAGAAAAAAAAGATTTTGTAAATGACCTTGTAACCTATTCCTAAATATCCTCTTTCATGTTCAGCCTGAGCTGCCCAACATCTGCCTCAAAGCTTGGGAATAGCCAACAAATTTTTTAGGGCCGCTCATGAAATTCATGCAAGAGAACACTGAAGCTCACTTACTGAATTTGGTTTTCAAAACAAAGGAAAATAATTTATCATTGTTTACAAGGAGAACTGAAGCACAGAGTTGCTTGGTGACTCCCCACTTACATCACAAGTGAAATCACCTGACAGCCAGAGTACTGAGACCCAGCTTTCTCCTCTGCATCCCCTTTCATGCCCATGTGCCCATCTGTTAAACCTGGTGCTGGCATGTGCACCATCTGAGCTTAGCACAAGAGGGAATTAAGACTCAAACGTATTCCAGAGGCTTATCAACTTAACATGGGGACAGACCCTACTATGACCAAGGAAAGAGCCATCATGTTTTTTACTTCTTTATGATCCCACAGTAAATCACCATACCTCCTGACCAGAGGCAGGACACGTATCTTAAATTATTTTTGTATAGTTGATCCAGTCTCTTTGTATAGTTACTCCACTTATGTTCAGTTGTGGAATTATTTAGCATGTTAAACCTTTGTTAAACTAATTTATTCCCACCTAACATCCAACTGTTTGCATCTGTGATTCTTTTGGTCCAGTGCATTTTGCTGCTATTGCTGTTGATTTATTGTCAGCTCAGGTTTATAGGTATAGCAATTGATTTGTCTTAGCTCTTCTCTGTCTTTCATGCTCTAATTTTCAATTAATGCCTATTCATTAGTGCTTTCTTTCCATTAAAAATCCACAGCCTTTTTTGTTGGTGACTTTTACTGGCCTGCAATAAAGAAGGCTCTGCTTTTTACATGTCAGACAGGTCTGATTTTGTATTACTACTGGCAGCAATAACTAAGCATGTGACACTGCCTTTGTACAACTGATGGATGTCGTATGACACGAGGCAGAGGTGAAAGGGAAAGGAAACTCAGGGAGAAAGATGTTTAATACCTACACACAATAGAGTCATACGATGTAACGGAAAGGGTGGACCCCTGCACCTCTCTACCATTATCTCTGGCAGAAGCTTTAGTACAAATCTGCCATTCGTTTACCCTGCTCCCATTTCTGTTTAATTGCAACCCTAGATTATGTGCAGCACACTTGCCTGAATACTGTGTGGAGAACAAAAGCTAATGAAAGCTAGATGAGACTGCTCAAAAAAAAACAGTGGTGAGAAAAAAAATGCATGGTGGGTATAAAACCATCTGTTTAGGAAAATGAAAAGAAATAAATGCCAAAATGGCTCAATTCCATAGTCAAAATGATATATGTTAGTTAGATTTCAGCACTTGTCCATACTCCTCATTGCAGCAAACATTAGGTAACAGGATGCATTTTTTTATTTTCTAACATTGACCTCTGGGACAGTTGAATGACATGATACTTTCTGCAGGCTAAGAAAGCATCTTCTGGACAATTACTGTGGCTAAAGTGGTGCAGAGTAACTTTTTGAATCATAGTAACCTTACCTGGAGCCTGACCTGTTAAATCTATTCAATACCAAACGTTAAAACCACATTTTGTGCAGGAAAAAAAAAAAATTCATTGCTGGAAGGAAAGAGGTCTAAGAGCTCTTGTGACAGGTCACCAGCTGGAGTGGAGACACCCCGAGCCAGGGCTGTGCTGCATTCTCAACACGGGAACAGCAAGGGACAGTTAAATGATAGATGCCTTGGCTGGGCATGAAGATGAGCTGTTCTTCTCTCAGAAGATCAACAAAAGACCATCAGGCATTCTCTGAAGGGAGAAGCTACATTATCAAAATGCAGTTTTAAGATGTTAATCAGAAAATGGAACAATAAACCCAAGCACAGCAGCTCCTTTCACTCTTGCTGCCACTGCAACCTATAAGAGTTTTGCCACTGATTTCAGCAAGAGCAAAATCAGGTAATTATAATGCTTGTGGCTTACAAAGCACTCTACCTTGATGAACAAAGCTCCTCAAAGTGAAGCACTTCAGGGACTTTTCTACAGCCTCCTTTTACAAAAGAAGTTATTTTACAGCAGTGGCAAATTTTTTATTAAAAAGAAAAAACATGAAAATGGAAGAGTTGAAAACAAACATTTCAAGGACCTTAAATCATTTTGTACTAGTCTATAAAGCTTCTTCACAGTAACAACAGAGAAATCACCTCTATTAAACTATAACATTATTGCTATCTTACATATAGCCCTGCAGTAAGAAAGTGAGTCAAAGATGAAAAAGGCCTTTTTTAAAATTTCTGGTTTAGTAATATTCTACAAAAGACCTTATTCAGACCAACCTTTAAGTAGAAAAGATTCTTCAGGTTAAGAATAAGTCTCAACATTGACTTGAGTGGAAACTAAAAAGATTCCTGAAAGGTACTGTGATCTTAAGCTCTCCCTTAAATTAGTGGTTTATGAAGCACTGTCTCTGTTCAGTGATATTTTTTCTCCAAATCTACCAAAATGTGTATTATACATTTTGTATAATGTATATTATAATACCAAATGATTCAGCATATATATTAGCCAGAACACAGATGGGAACATTCTAAAAGCTTACCAAAAAATCAGGGCAATTGGATAACACAGGCAAACCTCAAATGTAGGTAAAGTTGGCTTTATAATGTGAGGATTTTTAAGAAAACTTTAGCCAAATAGAGGCAAAATTGTGATATTGGCAGCACAATGAAATCGTGGGCTTGAATTTTGCCAATCTCAGACAAAAGCAAAAGCCAGCATTTGAGATGATAAATCCAAGAAAATCAGCAAATGGTTTTATTTTAATTCTAAATCTATGTAGTCAATTTGAACATTTTCTCTATTCAGTGGATATGCAGCACAGGCTGTAGCAATGTGACCTTCCTTGAATTTTCCTCTTTTGCCAAATGAGAAGAGATGAGAGAGCAAAGACTGAATGAAGTTACAGTAAAAAAAAATTCTGGTAAAGCAGCAGACAATTGCCTCACAATACAGAAAGAGTTTTGTACTGTGGGCTCTGTGAACAGAGAATCAGACTCCTTGGCCCTGCAGTCACTTCTGCTGTTGGTTTTATGGACTGAATATAATGTGAGTGTCCACAAAGATTGTGTGCCTTATCCATGAGCTTCAGTGCAGCCCCTTTGTTACAGGTGCCCACAAAGAGAACGGAGCGTATGGGCAGATACGTGACGGGTTCTGCTGCAGCTTTACAGTCCCAAAACACAAATGCACACACCTGCCACGTGCAGTGTGAGATCCCAATTGCCTAGACCCTTCAAAAGGATGAGCTGACAGGCCACACTCACATACATGACTGAGAGACAGCTCCTTGGATGGGTTCAGCACCTGAAAGGGCCAACTAAGGGTCCTTAACAATGTGGCTATTTCTGACACAGGTGCAGCTTCACTTCCAGAAGTGTGATGGGTTATCCTAAGCAGGAAACAAAACCCTGCAAAAATTTAGCATTCTTAAGGTGCACTTCTCATGTTTTCTACTCCTTTATGTCTAACATCAAATGACTTTGAATATCTAGTTTTTTGTTGTTGTTGTTGGTTTTTTTTTTTTAAAAAGAAGTCTCTCAGAGCCTCTCTGGGTAGTACATACACTTGGAACTGGAAAAAGCTGCCAACTAGAGGGACCTCAATGGAAAGCTGAATTTAGAACTAAATTTACAAAGGGACTTGAGTGAAGACAGCAGAGCAATTTCCAGGTTCAATGCCATAATGTATGTGGATACATTCAAAATCCTTCATTAGCTATAAAATATATGTCAGAATAACCTGTGCAAAATTATGGCTCTTGTAGAGAGGGATGAAGTGTGGGTAAGTGTTCATAAATCAGATACAGAAATGAAAATTAAAATTGTAAATTTTAACCTGCCACATTCTGGATTTACAAAAACTATCAAAATACAGCCATCTCTTTTCATTGGGCTGGTTTAATTTTGTGCCTTTAAAGACAGGAAGAAATGATGCAAGTACATTTCTCTAAAGGATTTGCTTAAATTAATATAGCAACCTCTATATTCTACATATTTATATTTTTAATTTACTACAAAATTCCTTAATTTCTCATTACTACAAGTATGAATGTGAAAATAAATATTAATATCCCAAAAAGTGTTTTAGACCGGATGTAATGATTCCTATGGAGCCATTAAGTTTCATCATTTCCATAAATTCAGTCTCCATGCAATGAGCTCTTTATGAAAGGGCATTTAATTGCCTGATAAGATATAATGGCTCCTCTGCATCAATAATAAAGTCAATAATCTGCATTTTTTAAACCTCTCTAAATATCCATTGACGCAATAGGTTGTTGCAGTCTTAAGCCCTTCAGGCCCATTGGACCACTAATATAAAAGGTTTGAAGCTATTAAATATACATTTAACATGATAGAATTTTATGAGTCTATTGGAGGTCAATGCTGTAAAATTATACCTCTAAAAATCCTCCTCAGAAAGTAATTTATGGCATAAAATATGTTTATTAAAAGTCCCTGACTACAGATTTATGTGATTTTATGTGAAGACTGCAATTGAATATGCTTGGGGACCAGTCCTGCGAAGACTCTCCATGAAGTTCAGAGCTTATTACCCTACATAATCCCTCCTGAAGTTAATTGAAATACTCCCAAGAGTAAAGTTACTCATAGTCATAGGTATTTGTAGCTTCATGCCCTTAAACTTGTTTCCACAGCTCTACCTCTGATTCACTGTGTGATCTAGCAAGTCATTAGATTAGTTGTGCTTATCTGAGAAAAGGAACCATTTCATGGGTAAAAGATAAACTTTATGTTTGCAATGGACTTGGGTGCACAGCACTATTGGTATCAGTTCTTACTATTTCTGCAGTTCCAGTTTTATTGATCAACTATGTCAGTGGTAGTGACCAATAAAGAAAGAAAAATGTCCACAGATCAAATAACATATCAAAATCTCTTTGGGACATACCTCTAAAAAATTTAAAGTTCCTCCCATCCTATGCCCTAAACCCCTTTCTAAGCTTAAAAAAAAAAAAAAAAAAAATTAATCAGGCAAGGCTATTTGTAGAATATTTTCAGTGCAATGCAATATTTATGGAAAAAGTATTGCTTTTCTGCTGAAAATAGTTACAAAAAGTTCTACACCCCACAATCTCCCCGCCACATATCCCCGGAAAGAATGTCCCAAAAGTTGCTCCTTCTGTACCACTAGAGCAGTTGGGTATCACTGTACACAGCAAAGAGTAAAACTTATTAATGAACTGCCTAATACTGTTTTTATTTATGTGCTTGTAGTAAGGTGGGAAGGAAATGGATAATTTTTACATTCATTTCAGAGGTAGCTGGGAGAGTGTACTAAGGAAACTACACATTCCCACCAACAGGGCACAGGAGAAAGCTGACCTTACAGCAAATTACCAAGGAGTTCATCATCAGCTAGTCATACAAGCTGGTTAACAAGGTACAGTTGGCCACCCAGGCAGGGAATGGTGCCACTTAGTCAGGCATGAAGAACAGAACTGTCTAAACATCAGGAAGGATAACCAATCATCCTCATGGATGGTTGCTAATCTCCTTTTCTCCCTTCCATCTCTGACTCAAGAAAACTGTTTAAAGGTGAAGCTTTGGGATGATGTATGAAGATAATCTGGCTAGGTCTCTCCACTGTAACAGCAGATGATTTGCATACATGTGTAGGGTTTTTCTCATTCTAAAGTCAAATTCTTCTGTGACACAGGAATTTGAGTGCTGAGGCCCATCTGCATAGCTGTGCACTAGCAGGATGATATAAAGGATAGCAGGGTGATAGAGGGATTTTTAGGCTCATTTAAGGCATATACAAACACACACAGTTTTCTTCTATTTCTATATATCTGTCTCAAGCCCTATTACTGTGCAGTGAGTACTTAGCTGCTAACTAATAAAGGCCTGCCAAAGAAAAACCAGATAAAAATGCAGCAGAATATCAGTGCATCATATTTTAGTAGCAAGATTTTCATTACTAGGGAAAGGTAGTGTGAACCTCGCTCCTTCTGGACTCCTTACTATGTAATTTATTTACTACATTTTTAAGGGGTTGTCAGTCACCAGGCAACAACAACAACAACAAAAAACCCCACCCAGCTAGGTGAAGCTGAGCCAAGTCTTGGTTAGAACATGAAAACCTGATTTTGATAACGCGACCTTCTTACAAATGTTTTGAACTTCTATGGGGAAGGTTCCTTTCTAAACAAATACTTTTCCCCATTAGTAACTTATTAATAGATTTGGGAAGACTAATGATGCAGACCTTAAAAGCAGACTTTATTTTAGTATAGACAAAAACCTTCAGGTGTGGTACTTGACACAACTGTATTGACTTCAGCTGATTTACAGTCTCTGGGCTGTTTTGCCCTGACAGGAGAGGTGGGATACGTTTTATCCCAGAAAGAAGTTCTGCCACGTAGTTCACCCTGCACATAATGACCATAGCTCTCAGCCTTTCACTGACTCCCTCCAAAGGCCCATCTAATCTGTGCCCCCACAAAATTTCCAGTCTTTCTATATTCATACCTCGTCCTTCCCCTCAAAGCTATTGGCAAAGTCCTGACTGGGTTCATCATAAAACATTACACATAACCACAAGCTAGAAAAGGATTTTTCAAAGAATTGTGCTACCAGCTGATAAAGGATTTGGGAGAATTTAAGTCTTACCTTATTTATGGAATACACTGTACATGAGAAGCTGGGTTAACATCCAGTTCAGCATGGACATAGACCATAATGAAATCTTTGCCTTCAGGCAAAGACAAGAACTAAAGGGACACATGTAGGGATTAAATTGCCCCAGTCACAAGCCAACATCTATTAGCACTAGGAGTACAGAGCCCACAACAACCACTAAAATTAAAATTAAGAAATCATAATTTGCTTTTAAGTCAAAGATAAAATAGCAAATGAGTTTGTCAGCAATGAAGGAGTGACTGCTTAGTTGTAAAGACATTTCTGTGGATGACAACAGATGTTACTGAGCTCACTTCCATTCCCAAAATTTTCTTATGGTTCTACTTCAAGGGGTGAAGCTGTAGAAGAGAGGGATTTTCAATTATTGAAGACTTATCATGCGGTTGTCCAGCACTTGGGAAAACCTTGGAAAAAAAGGAAAAAACCTTAGAAAAACTGCTGTGCTACTGACTATACCAGACCCACACCCCAGGCCTTGGACACCTGACAGATTACTGACTGCATATTCAAAACAAGTAATGGGACTCCAGAGCACTTGTTAAGGAGGCACTTACTTTAAAGCTGCTATAAATTTTCCCATAAACTTAGTTGTACTGTGTACACAGATCTCTGCAGATCCACGAGCGAGATTGCACTCTGGTCTTTGGCACATGAGCCTTGGAATGTGTTCAGTGCCACATGTGATGAGCTTTTGGCAACTAGATTTATTGTAGTGACTAGGAGAAAAAACCCCACAGTATCAGTGGCTGAAACTTCAATTTTATTTACCCTGCTAATCCTTGTGGTATTTTCCAGAAGCGAGAAACCTTGTAATAAGAAGGTATGAAATTTATGTATTTTATACCTGGCCTTACATTATACTACTTCTTTGTGAGATTTATCAATTCTTATATTAAAGCTACAAAGCTACATTTACACATAGAAATCTAAGTATCTCAGCCTTTCCCTCGTCCTCTGCCACTATGCTTCTCTCTGCATCAGCAAAGGATGAAGAATCTCCTTAACCCCCTTAGATGGGCTGTACCTTTGAAAAACTGAAACTGGGAGCAGGTAACAACTTCGTCACTGTGATCATGCTGAAATTCAAACAAATTCCTCTCACAGAATGGAATCTCTGTTTAGGAAAAAAAGGGATTTATGCCTGCATCAGTTTAGAGAAACTAAAGCACCAAAAACAATAAAAGTAAAAACAACTCACAGCACCACAGGGACTCTTGTGATTTCTAAACTTTCAAGTGTTTTTTGGTGGCAGAAATTGTTTGCCTGTGAAAATAGGGCACAGCAAATAGCACAGTACAACAACAATTTCCTGGTACTTGCTGGCTGGGTAGGGTTCTCTCCTTTCATATCTTCCTGGAGCCCTGTACTAATTTCATAAACACACTAAGACACAAAGAACCTACGAAATCTATATTTTGCTGTTGTATTGTATGTTGCAAACATTGGAATGTGAATTTTTTTTTTTTTAATGGTATTTACAGCACCTGAAGTTTTGTTGAAAGCTTAGCCAGGAATAAACAGATATGGGGCTTGATTCTCCTTTTTACTTGCATTGATAAAACAAGATGTGTAATTTCTTTTACTTCAGACAAGTTGTTCCTTATTTACACTGGCATAAAAGGAAAGAGAACTACTATTTTAATAATCAGAAGAATCTATATTGACAGTTAACATATAAAATAATAGTGCAGGACAATCATATCTTACAAAAATGAAGATAAGAACTGCAGTACTTAGGAATGTGTTAAGATTTTTTTCTTTCACAGACAGAATTTTGGAGCCCAGCAAAGCTGATCAGCACTGATGGCACAGCAGTGACAAAGACAGCCTTACTACCTGTGAGCACATCTTTGCTCTGGCCACAGCTCCTCTGTTCCCTGGAAACAACGATATTCTCATGTCACAGTCTGCTCTGATGTAAATTACAATTTACATCAATTTCCTATGCAGCAGTTGGTTGCAAAAAGAGTTTAGTTTCATAAGAAGCAGAACTAGAATGGAAAACATTTTCAACACAGCAGAGTTTTGTCAGGAAATGCCACTCACTAAACATAAAATGTTTTGCCCAACATTTCTCTCTTTCTTTCCGAGATTCACACGTATCATGGATTGAATTCCTGACAGGCTGTTGGAGAGCCCAGAACTTCCACACTGTGCAATGCCAGGGGATGAGCTAAACACTCACTCACACATTCACTGTGACAGAGCTGACAGATTGAGGTTACCCACACCACAGTGCCAAACCTCATGTCATGGACATGAGGACAGAGGGCCTAGGACCTTTAGCCTTACAGCAGAGTAAGTTCAAAGATATAGATATAAATACATACATAAATAATTCAAAGTATGCTTCATGACTTGTAAGAGCTTATAAGTAAACCCACATTACCATGGTTATGTTATGATGCACATATGCTAAGTTATTTACACAGGAAAATCTTAAAGTAAACCATAGCAGAACTAACAAACAAACAGCAAAATAATCATATGTGCAAATAATGAATTTCTATTTTAAGCTTAGTAGAGGAATGTTACACACATCCCAATACCTTTTGATTTTTTAAAACAATTAAGCAAATCTAGAAAATTTCAAATATTCCTTTAACAATATAATTTTTCTGATATGAAAAAAACTTCCTGGGACCAACTGCTGAAAAGGATGTCCATTCTGTACAGCATCTTTTGGGACTTCTAGGATGCTCAGCAGGTGTTTTCCCAGGATCCTGGGTCAAAGGTAGCAATGGGAGAAATTGCATGAAATATTTACGTAAGGTGAGATCCTGTACAGATGATCCAGGGCCTGAGTGCCAGCTGTGCCTAGAAACCTTAAAAGTTATACCTGTGGCCATGGCTTCAATACTTAAATTTTAAAGACACAAGATGGGAAGTCCCACCCTGAGAGATTGCCTTGGAAAACATGGAACATCAAAGCCCAGAGATTTTGATACCTACTTTTGCTGTATCTGGAGTAAGTCCAATGAATGCAACACGTTACAGCTGGTAACTCAAGGATGATCTAAGACATAAAAACGGATATTCTTAAAAATGTACTTGTGCAAAATCAGGGAGGGTGGAGCAATGATGTGTCTGTGCAGCTCCACAGTTACGTACAGACCGTTCTAGATGTTTGTTGATTGAATAACACAGAACAATTAAAGGAATTAAAATAACCCTTCTAAGCCTGTCCAGGCAGACAGCTCTCTCAAAATTTTATAGAATTGCCCATGGATCTTCTTGAAAGGCTTCTGGATAAATCACCCATGGCTGGGAGCCCTCATGGCTGCTCAGTTGTCTCGCCATCAGTTGCGGATCCCTCGTCCTGCAGGGAGTGGGAGTGGCCCCTCAGCATCTGCCCAGTGTTCACTTTCTAAATATTCCCAGGGTTCAGCCACCTCTGACTGTAAGATTTGTAGATAATTTTAGGTATAAAATAATTAATTTTTGTAATGAGTTTTTCTATAACCATGGCCTCTTCATTAACAGCAGGCTGCATTGTTCCTACTGCCTTCATGATAATTTAATACAGCTGGAACATGAAGCACTTTTATTTTGTCAACTGTTCATCTCCTTGAAAAGTTTAGGCATATAAAATTGCTTTTTTCCCTTTAATGTTTGCAATTTTTATTTACTCTTTTAGTCTAAATTATTTTGCTTTGAAAAACCCTTTGAGACTAAAATAACTGAACGTATTGACTCTTGTGAGAGCACATTTTGGTTGATGATAAAAAAATTAATTTTATTTAGAGACTAGCTATATTTCTTTAGTATTTTTTTTTCTAAAAGGTAAATCCTAATAAAAAGCTTTTCTTTAAATGCCATTTCTCCTACAGGCTGGAAATACAATTATTCCTGTCCAAAAGGTAAACTGTTCTAACACAAATGGAAACTTGAGAGTCTTCTTTCCTGAACCCAGTTTTAAAGAGTAACTGTTCAGATGAAAATCTTCAGCATTTAAATTATACAGAAAGCTGTCAGGATGCAACATTCAGATTATATTAACTGTATCAAACCAGTTCTCTATATCACATGCATCAGCATGGCAGCATGGGACTCTCCAGATTTATAAGACGAATTGTTAAAAACAAATATTTATTTTGCCTTCTATTCTCTACAGCCATGACAAAGACCGAGACTTTTATTTTGTACCTAAAAAGGTGGGTTTAGTAGTTATTTTCATTCTCTTTGACCAACTATTGCAGGGAGATATGCAGAGATAGTAACAAATTGAGCAAAATCCTGCTCAGCAGCAGCAGCAGTTTCTAATAGGTGTCACTAACTTGGCCCTGCACTCAAAGTGCCTGATTTTCCATGTGAGCTGACACACCAGATGGCCCCAGACTCAGCCTGTGCTTTAGAACTACCCTTGCCTGGAGCCATCCCCAGTGCTCATCCTTTGTGCTTACCCTCTGTAAACAAGCAAGGAACTCACCCCGAAGAAAGCCAGTTTCTGATTCCTGTGAGTGCTTTCCAAGTCAAACACACAATGCTACTGCACTTGACTTCCCTGTCCTCACAGCACTGTATGAGCAGTGTTACCCACTGTGACAAGAAAACATCCAGCTGTAAGGACATAGTACAAATAAAAAGTATTTCATGTTCTGCAGGTTTCTTGCCTGCCCAACACTTGACCTGAGCTTAAATTCGCACAGCCAGAATGGGGATATGTAGTCAGTAAGAAATAACCAGCAGAAGCAGCCAAAATGGGGATCAAATTCTCACAGAACCCAACAAATACAAATAGCAACAAATACATTTTAAAAGAAGAATATCTGTCCGTCTCTTAATGGATATTTTGCAAAGTAATGGATTCGGAAGCATCTTTCTTGAACATGTAGTGATAGGACAAGGTGGAATGGCTTTAAACTGAAAAAGGGGCAGGTTTAGATTAGATATCAGGAAGAAATTCTTTACTGTGAAGGTGGGGAGGCCCTGGCACAGGTTGCCCAGAGAAGCTGTGGCTGCCCCATCCCTGGAAGTGTTCAAGGCCAGGCTGGATGGGGTTTGGAGCACCCTGGGATAGTGGAAGGTGTCCCTGCCCATGGCAAGGGGTTTGAATTAGATGATCCTTAACATCCCCTCCAACACAAACAATTCTATGATTGTAGGATCAAGTTTTAACCATAAAGCTTAGATACAGAGGAAAGAAATGTGGTGTTGGTACCACCATTGCATCAAGGACTACTGAGGATATTGTGATGGTATAGTACAACACAGGGAAGCTGGGATTACCCATTAATTGATCTAAGAAAACCCCAGAGCAAAGCATTTCCTCTGATCTCTTTATCAGTCTGTGTAAACTTATTCACACTGCTACCTGTCTGCAGGTAGGAATAATTTCTGCAAGCTTAAATCTATTTTTTCCAAATGAATAATCTGAGAAACGGAGTTCTATGTCCTACAATTAATTCTGATTTATTCAAAAAACATTCTGAAGTCAACAGGAACAGTTTTTGAGTGATTAGAATGAAGATCTGTTAGACCAGTAAGACACTGAATATTCAACTTACTGCAAAGCACAATAACAACCCAACTTCCAGTTCAGCATGGTAGGAACACCAACACTGCAAAGTCCTAACGTGGTAAACTCTCCCTTGTACTTCACCAGACTCCTTAATTTCAGAAGCTCAGATTGTGAATGTATTGTTGCCTGTAAGGACTGCTACATTCAACTCAGAATATTTTTTCTGTAGGTGTATGACACATCAGTGACAGTGATTAATTTGGCATTAGTCTTGCATAGTTGACTTTGTTTAACAGATTGCACTGAGAATCATAAGTACTTATAAGTGGATATGTAGAATTCTTTAAAATGCTGACTTGTTCTGGCTCTGCATGAGATAATTGTTACCTTACTATACCATTTTCTTGAAAGGTTTTCTTTTTCTGTCTATATAAGTTCCAATTTTTCATGAACAGTTTAATATTAATTTTTCCAGTATCCTTAATTTTCCTGAAATGTGTTTACATGTTCATTTATTGCTCAGAGTGACACAGAGGTAACAAGAGAGTGGAACTTGTATGAGGAGGTAATGGTCAGTTCAGGTTAAATGAAACCGGTGAAAAAAATTAAGGACGAAATTTTTCTCTCAGACACCGCAATATGTGGGTAAGACTGGATATAATAGGTAAAGGTCCCTCACAAAAGCATCTTTCACCTTTCCTGCAATACTAATGTTTGCCAGGAAGGTCAAAGGAGCAGGGAGTGGCAGCCAGAACTGGGGGAAATCAATACAAAGCCCATGTGGCAGATTCAGGAGGCAATGAGTGGCTGTGGCTCCAACAGTTAGGATACACCAGTGCATTGGACTGCCCTTTGTACCCTGGACTAATAGGTTCCTAAAAATAAAGCTCAAGTTTCTCCAGGTTTTGAGAATATTTTTTCATGTTATTGCAAGTTTTTTTTAGGACAATGGAAAAGATTACAAGACCATCTATGTTTCTGCTGCACTTCTTGCCCTATTTAGATTTAAATCAGGAAATTAAAATAATGATTAAAAAATGCACGTCATGCCTAAAAAGCACAGAGTATAATCAAGAAACTACAAAGGCTGACACAATGGAGGGATGAACTAAAAAAAAAAAATCCTGAGAAGTCAAAACTGGCTATGAATGAAGTTTTCAGAGCAAGGAAATAGAAACAATAAAGTCCCCGTCAGGTGTACAAAGTGAAGTGAAGCTGACAAGAGCAGACATCAGACCACGGCAGGATATTTGAAGGAACTTAATAAAGAAGGAGGATAATACAGCTGCAGAGTTTAATGAGGTCCCTGTAGTGTTTGCAAGAGGAACTGGAGCTGGAAAGCAATAAACAGCATGCTTAAGTTTTTCAGAAAGCATTGTGCCTAAAGGCCATTAGGTTAATGTTCAGATTTAATGAAAAAATGTACAGGCACACACCAGAGGGTTAAACCATAAATCAGATCCCTTCCCACTGACCTGAGTCTCGGCTGAGGGGGAAGAGAGTGAAACTCCCTGGAATATAAAGCTCATTCAAACACTGCACAAGAAGATGAAAGCATAAATGATGTCTGCTCTTATTTGAATGTACACTTTCATTTTTTCTCCTCAAGTTTCATTGACTGATAAAAGAAAAAAATTTTTTTTGGAAGTTCCAATATTTTGAAGTAAATTAGTTGGAGTGTAAAGAAAAATACACGTTTATATTAATGATGTTACACTGTGTCTGGGCCTAATCTTCAGAGAAATCAACCTCAGCAGCAGGAGCCCACCCAAAGCTCCTGTAGGCTAAAACCCTGGAGATGGTACTGCAGCCTCGCAGGAGCCCTGGGTTTTCCTCTCCAGGGCTCCAAGGATCCTCAGGGCCTGGGAGGAGATGGGCAGGTGAGCTGCAAAGAGGATTGCTTTCTGAGGAAGAGGTTAATTAAAGAGCCTCACTGCTGCAAAATATTTAGATTCACGGGAATTTCAAGGCTTTATCTGACAAAGCAAATGCCACCAGAATATTTCTGTCTAGCTTCAATAGGTACTCCCATTTCCTCATATCTTACTAATACTAAATTTACTAAGCAAACGGCACGTATTATGAAATAACTACCTGGATTCACAGTCCCTGAAATCAATGACTGTTCCATTGACAATTGTGGGCTTTAGGTTATAAACCCTTAAGGAGACATTACCTACTTCAAATGACCTTTTATTATGCAGTTAAAAGCAACCAGAGATAAGAAATTTTTGGAGCTGATAAAAATCCTCCAGAGCAGCGCTTCCGAAAATTAGAGTCGCAGACACAGGTTGGGGTATGAAGAGGTTTTTCTGCAGGGTCACAACACAGTCTACAAACTTAAGATCTCATAGTAAAGAAAATTACTTCTAGCTCTTCTGGCAACAGAGATAACCTTCTGAATGTAAATATCTGAAGCAGTTTGGTTTATTGAATATACAATTGTAGGGAATACCCAGTTCATGATGCTTTCTGCAAGGATAGGACATTTTTTTTTCTATTCTGAAATTATAAATAATATAAAAAGAGTAAATGTTAAATATAGGTACTATCCAACCAATCACAATGTAGTATTTTGTCCATGTTTCTGTTGTTGAAACAGAACCAAAGTTTCTGACAGGACTCAGAGCACTGTGAAAGACTACATGAGTGGAATGGCTTGAATTTAGAGTTGTTTAGAGATACTATATTAAGTCTCAAATGCACTGGTTGCTTAAAGAAGAAAACATTTTGATATGGGAGACTAGACACTGCCACTGGTTGGAAGTTACAGCGAAAAGAAGCACTAAACTGGTCACAGAGACATTTTCTGGGGCATCACTGAAGATGGAAGGGCAAAAACTACAAACTTAATTCTTCACCAAGAACAAGAATGGGTCCAAGTGGGAATATCCTGCTCTCCAGCATAAAATTTCACTAACATAAGATGATATCCTTTAAGGTAACTGGTAATATACTTCAGGGGCTCAACTGCATAAGCACTTTCCAGTCTCTACAGCTATAACCAAAGAACTAGAACCCTAACTCAAAAGCACTGGTCATACACAAAAGGCGCTGGATGATCCAGTCCTTGTTCTCCTCATCAGTCTGATGCCTGGTGAAGTTGGAAGGTACTATTCATCCAGAGTTTTCACATTAGAAGAAAAAATGGGGTTTTTTGCTGGTTGTTTTGTTGTTGTTGTTCAGTGGGTTTTTTTGGCCCTTTTTGTGTGTGTGTGTGTTTTTGTTTGTTTGGGTTTTGGTTTTGTTGGGTTTTTGTTTGTTTATTTTTTAAAGACCCGAGTTCTCAGTGCACCAATGGAAATTAATACACAGAACTGACTGTTTTCAGAGGTCTAGACTTTCTTCTGCTGTAGTTCAAAACACTTGTTGCTCAAAAGGTCATTGTTCCCTGGTTTGCAGGGCAGTAATTTACATAGAAATGGAATTGGCATTAAAAGAGAATAAGAGGTGAATTTTAGAGGAAAAGCCATGCTATAGGGAAAAGCAAAGAAATATATATGGAGAAATAAGCAGATTAAATCAGTGTCCAAAGCACTGAACAACGCTCTCTGATTTCAGTAATTCACATCAGTCAAGCATCTGGTCTTATATCACCAAGCTGTTGTCATAAGACATACAAAGAAATTTAGGAGAAACTAGGGAGGGCTGTAAAGAAACAAGGGGAGTAAAGAGACAAACATTTCTGAGCAAAGGGAATGAACCTGACAGAACAAGTGGCCTTACCCTGTTTTTCCAAGACTACACCTATTTAAGGAATGAAATTATTGCAAATCTGTCCCTATAGTTACTATAGTGATAATGAAATCCATTAAAATGAATATTTTATAAATGAATAAATGAATAAAAATGAAGAGAATAAATGAATGGTAAATGAATATAAATACTAAATGGTGAAAATTAAATGAATAATTCTCTTAAATGAATAAATCCGCTGTGCTTCAGTTTGTTAGGGCTCTATACAGATTAAATTCCTCTTAAATGGCATCTTGAAAGGAGTTTACATTGCACCACAAGGATATATCTATACTGGAGGTTACCAGGATAATGGAAAGTAAACATCTGCGTGTGTGACATTACTTGGTTTCTTTAGCACCCACCAAAAACCGACAATTTAGTTATTAGTTACATTTCACAGTTAGTGCAGCCAGTGGCTGTTGTAGAGGCAGCAGTATCTCAATTTTTGCCTGAGCTATTTATTTCTGTTACAGCAACTGTGCATTTCCCGTGCTGATGTTTATTAAACACTGGTATTCTCAGCATTGTACAAGACACAAAACGGGTATGTTCAGCACACAGTCCGGATGCCTACGAGGAAGAGGAGAGTTGAAATGAGGGAGGGAGAAAAATTGTTCCACACAGCAGTAGCTCTTCGAAGAAAGAGGAGGAAGGAAGAATTAACTGAGCAACTACTGAATGTACCAGGGAAGAAATATTCTGAACAGGTGGCCAGAGCTATATAGAAGGCAGACAGAAGGAAAGGAATAAATACACAGGGTTAGGGGATTAATTGAAAGATGGAATGACATGGTCAGAGAAAAGAAGTATTTGTCAATGGTCAACACAATTAAACTAGAAAAGAGTTGCCTAATTCACATGTTGTTACTGAGAAGGTTAATCTGTGGAAGGCCCAACCTCATTCAAGCCAGACTCCAAGTCACTCTGGATGGAATTGGCAACAATTATACTTGATTATCTTTGCCATTCCACTAGCAAGGATATTTGTGTGCAACTGCCTCCTTCATTCCTTATTTCAGTGTTTCTAGTACAACCTGCTGCTAGGACTGAAAGCAGAAGTTTGACAACAGACCTTGTAGAATCTATTGAGAGAAGCTTATTTGTTGTTGTTATTGTTGTTTAAAAGAAAAGCAGAGCTCAACTTCACTGGGAACTTTTATCATTTTTAGCTGTGGAAAATTAAACTGTCCTTCTGCCATATAAAATGCTCCCCTTCTTCCACTCCCCCACTGTTAAATTCTAACTGCTCTGCAGAAGCACAGGCCCCAGTAATTGAGAAATTGAGTCAATACAAACAAAACCCCACAGTATATATTATATATATATATATATATATCCCTGAACCTCCCTAACAGATGAAATAGAGAATTGCCTCAGTTCCTTAAGGTCAACCACTAGATCTAGTCTATTTTCACTCCAAAATTCCTTCTCTCTGTAAACTTAACATTTTAAATTCTGCCCCAGAGTCGCATAAATCTCAAAATAATACTTCATACCTGGAACCCTGGGAAAAAAAGGTGAAAGATCGGTCCCATTTTGAACTGCTGCTGGATATTTTAGTTCAATTCTCCTCTCATCAACTCGAGGAAAGGCAGTAAACAAAGATACTCAGAGAGCAGCCAAAATCATGTGTTTCTGATATAAACACACCCTGCTTTGGGATTAGCTCTGCACAGCTGCTGTCATTTGGTCACTAATGCTTGTTTCTGAAGTAGGTCTCACTGGGAAATTAGGCTTGTGTTTTTGGTAGCTTTTAAATTAAACCTGTAAACTTAAGTCAAAAATTTGTCTCATGACGAGGTCGCTGTATTTTGGACTAGTGTTTCTCATTCCAGAATGTGTTTCTTTGCTTTGCTGTTTCTTTAACCAGGCTTGAGTTTTATAACTCAACAGAAGTCTTTTACTCATCAGTTGGTAATTCCTTTCTACTTGATATCTTGTGTAGTTTCTGTTCCTCAGTTCTGAAGTCAAGACATATTCTTTACATATAACAAAAAAACCCAAATACAAAAGTCATCATAAAAACAACTGAGCAGTCTTATGTTGGGTGCTCATATCCCCTTTTTGATACAGAAGAACTCAAAACCTACACCCCAGCATTTCCTAGAGCTGATGTTTAAAATAAAATTACTAGGTTAAAATGAGCAGGTGGTGATTAAACCAGAACAATTAATAGTACGCTCACAATCCATCAAATATTAAATATAAAAACCTTATTCCCTTTTTCTAACTCTTAAAGTAGGATACAACCAGTAAGATCTTGCATCTAGTTGTCTGTTTCTTCCTCTCACAACTACTGTCTTGGTAAATTTACAGAACTAAAGTTACACTGCATTTCACACCTTTCAGAATGTCTATTAATCTTACAGCAGCAGTTTTATTGGATTTGTTACCTTGGCATTGAAGCAATATCTGGGAGAGGCATTTTGATAGTTTTAATTCTCTATACCACATTAGAACACATTTTTTCCATTATCTTTGCTATCATTCCATTGTTTGCTAATCCCCAAACCTGTTGATATGCCTCAAACACTTCAACTCTTTCAGTTAAAAAAAGATTGATTAGCAAAAAATTCTGAAACACGAAGGTCCATGAGATCCTATTTACTCATTAAATGCCAAAGAGCCATTCGTGCTCCTCATTCCCATTTATAGCTATTGACTCAAATGTTGCCTCAGTATCAATTATGGGGATTTGAAATGGTGAGAATGGTGGAGAAGCAAGGAATGAGATTTCATGATCACATCAAAGCCATAAATAATGTCATTCTCACCGTCTAATGTCCCTAAAGCTTTATTTAATGGTTAATTGATTGCTTAAAAATCTTTCAGGTTCATTTAATTTTCAAGAATGTGGCCTTGTTAGTATGTTGGCAGGGTTTTATTATTTTATTTTTTTTTTTTAAACAGCAAAGTTATATATTATGTGGCATGAATTATAAAGCAGTTGTCATGGAGATGTTGCTAATGCAGGAGACTTGGAAAACTGCAGAACCCCTCTGTTGACAGGCCCCTTTCCTGAATGCCTTGCAGCTGCTGGTTGGGGCATTACCTGGGGGGTTCATTTCACTGTGACGTTGCAGTGCTGTAGCCAGGTGGCTCTTGCTTTACATCTGCCCAGGCATTACACTGGAAATTTTAGTGGCATTCAAAGGCCACGGTGAGGCAGGGAATTGAAATACTTTGAATTGTTCTGAAGCTCGTGTCTTATCAAAGAAATGTAACGTTACACGGGAATGAAACAGGTCATATGAAGAGCTTGAGATCTAGGACTACTTTTACTCCTTTGATATATCAATAATAATTACTTTAGCTAAAAAGAGCCAGGCACACAAAAGCAATCTTAATGAACCAGTGCTTGCAATCTGGTGGCTGAAGATTTGCTTACCTCTGTAAGATTTTGGTAAGTAGGTTACAGAACTGTTTCCCTCTGTTTGCACAGCTGTGAAATGGGGACATTTATGCCTAATTATCTTTATAAACTGCTTTGGAGCTTTCAAGATTGAAAACACCATTTGGATGCTAGCAAAAAAAACACCCCACCTCTATATCAAAAGTTTTTCAAAAGTTTATATTCACCCATTTTTCTCAATAGTTGTACTTTGTTTTATATGTACGCAATGATGTCAATCTTAAGTAACTTTTTATTCTTGGAAGCATCACATTCCACCCTTAACAATCAGTTTGGGAACATGCAAGCAGCAACACTGACAAACAGCACAAACTGGCATGTAGACATGTTTTGTAAGACAAATGGATCTGAAGGAAGCTTTGCAGTACCACAGAAACTCATAACAGCAAATTATCATTATCTTGCTATCTTTTGTGGTAGTGCCTGCAGAATACACTGGGTCTTCCGAAGGGAAAGCAAGACACAGCTTAACTGAAAATTACTAAGTACATTTCGCATTAAGCACAGAGTTCACTCTTTCATATTTTCATAAATATGCAGAAAATCAAGGTGCCTTGCAAAATGAAACTTAAGAGACCGGTTCATGAAAAAATTATATGCTCCATTTACTCTGGTCTCCTCTGTACTTTATTTTTTATTAATTCATTTATCCTTCATATACAGGAGACCATCTCTCTAAAGTCCAGCCCAGAAGGGTGGGCAGCAGAATGCAGAGGGGTTTAGCCAAAACAAGTATTTTCATTTCCAGCACAGAAACTTCACTCAGAAATTCACCCCACATTAAATAAGAAACGAACCACATGGAGATTTGTTGATATTTTGAATGTTTTTTAGTCTAGATAAATGAAGAAAACAAACAAACAAACAAAAAAAGAGCAAAAAGGGGACAACCCTTCTAATGGCTTTGGTGGACTGCAACAAGTGATTGATTTACATGCTCCAAACCATTTTCCCCCTTATTTTACTGATAAGTTTGCTACTTTTGGAGAGAAAAGATAAACATGTGTAATAGAAGGGTTAACTTTGTTCATAAAATCTTATGTGTATGAGGGAGTCAGAAAGTTTTTGTTGTAATTAAACAAGAGGAGTTTCACAGACAGCTTGCTAATCAAGCAAGTGTCAATACACAACTGATAAGAACTGCACCTTTTCATCTCTGACAAATACCAGACTACCACTTACCCAGCCACCGAACTCAAGCAACAAACAAATTTACATCCGAAAAGCCAGTGCCAGACACCACTTAACATGTACTTAACAACCACGAACGTGTATAAAAAGAGACACTGACTTCATTTCGGGTGTGTGCCTCGGCAGGGCACTTGCCCTCCAGGCCACCCAGCGCTGTTTTGATTTATTATCGCTTGCTTAATAAATTTATCAATGTTTAATTGGAATTGAGTTGTCTAAATTCTTATACTAACTTATAACACATGCAATTAAACATTAAACAAGATGTGGCTAATCATGGGTTTTTTCTCTGGCAAAGAAACAGATTAAGTTAGAAAAGGACCTGTTGAGGAAGGAAGCACAACATAAATTAATGAAATGCTGTCAATTTGCCACTAAGGATGAAGAAGGAAATGTCAACAAATACTGTGAGAACACAGCTTTTTTTTTTTTTCCCCTTTAACTTTTCATACTAAAAAATGATGCCTGGAAATCATTGCTGATCTTTCTGTATTTTATCATTTACAACACCCAAAAATAACCCTCACAGCAAATCATGATGTCATATTAACCACATTTAGTTGCAGTCTTGAGGGCATGACTTCATTTCTGCATTGAAATGAGCTCGGTTTTAAGATTAGAGGGCAAGACTGCATGAAAAAATACCTGAGCTTTAATCCTAATCATGGGACCTAAGTTATTTTAATGGTCTTAAACAAACTTTAGTGTGCCTGGTTTGGGCCTGCTGTTTGCTGATTTCAGAAGATGTTGACAACTCCATCTGCCAAAATAAATAAGGAGAGTCCTTCTCTCTTCTCTCCCCTGCTCCTAATGAAAGCCAACAGATTATGGCTCAGAACTGTCAGGAAGCTTAGTAGCAACTTCATGTGCTCTGCAATATTTAGTCTCAAACTGAAAGACAGTCACAGAATGGCAGAGTATATTCTTATCAGAGGATATTAAACTTTAGTTTAACATCCCAGTGTAATTTCTGGGTTCAGCCTGTTAAAGCATAGGTTACAGTTTCATTGCAGAGCTATAATGGAAATTTTGTTCTCTAGGTGTGAGAGCAAGAACTGGATGAAATCAGGGACAGACAGGAAACAGTGTGGCTTGATGAACCCTGATAATTACTACAGTTTCATGTGTTGGACTGCCACAGACCCTCCTAATAGCAGAGCAAGAATGATGCCAATTTTCATAAATTTAATTTCATTTGCAGTGCCTGATGCAGACTGGAATGCAGTGTTCTGGAAACAGCCCCTCAGAACTAAATAAATTTTTAAGCAAGGCTAACCACTGAGGGTGGGCCGTAGTCTTCATCCTGTAAGGCCTCATTTGTTCCCCTTCTGTCACTTCAAAGGGATATGTAAAGAACTGAAAAAACAATAAATTCATTCCTATCATGTGACAGTGAGAGTGAATCATGATCTTTGTTCCCATTGTGCAGGGAAAATGGGAATGTGGGAATCTGTAGAGACATTAAAGTAATCATTAATCCTTTTCTACTTGTCAATCAAAAATGTTTTACTCTTGGGGTGAGAATATGTTTGGCTGAGAACAAGTTTCTAGTAAAATAGATTTGGCAGATGCATATTTGCAGATGCTCATGAAAGATGAATCATGGCATTTCCCGACAACAAACACACCAAAATGTCTGTTTTGCTACTTTCTTTCCCTATGGGTATTCCATCAGCAATATATACTGTATATGTATGTGTTTGTGTATAAATCAAGCAAGCAGCAATGAACAAATTCTTTGCGTTCTACATTAGAACCCATCAGGACCACAACAATATCCTGGTCACAAGTAAAACCATGAAAAACATCTGAAACAACTGAATAGGTTCTTCAGAAGAACTAAGAATCTGGACCATTACAGTGGTGTAGACAAATTCTTTAATTATCTGTAATCATTATATCGTCATACAAAACTTTCTTTTTTATTACTAAACCTCATCAAAGAATGTTAATTAGGTAAAGACAATTTATCTGAGATCAGTATAGAACACATTAAAGGAAATGGTGATTTTTATCCTACATTTAAGTAGAGAATAGGAAAGAGTTGCAAAAGCAATAAATAAAGAAATCAATAGACAGGCAAGCAAATAAATAGATAAATAAATTGAGAATGTCTCACGGTTCAGTTTTGCTTAAAACCCCAATTTTATGTTATTTAATTATTAAGACATTTGTATGACAACCAAACCAAGCCAGCAAAAGGAAAATGAAGCTAATAAAAAGCAAAGAGAGCACAGGAGTTTGCTAATGAAGACGTTAGATCAGTTTGAGCTGGTGCTCAGAACCAAATCAGATGCCAGGTAAAATGTACCTAATCTGAGAGCAGCCTTTGGCTGGCTGAAGTTAACACCCACTATTAAAGATACAGGTACCCTCTCGCTTCAACATTACGTTTTTTTTTACCCGTGAAAGAAGTTGCAACTTCAAATTCTTGTTGAGAACTATAAAAAATCTCAAGAAAAACATACAGAACTGAACTCACAGGTTGATCCAGCCTCATTCATTCCTTTATCTTATTTACACTTTGGGGTTTTTAAAATTTTGGTTTAGGTTTGTGGGTTTGGGTTTTGGTGGTGGTGGTGGTGGTTGTTTATTGGGGGGATTGTTTGGTTGGTTGGTTTGGTTTGGGGGGTTTTTGTTCTTTTTTTTCCTTATATTTTGTTTCTGTTTGTTGTTGTTTTCCCCCTCTTACTGTTTTCCTTTAAACTAATGGGCCTCATAAGGAGGAAGAATCTGGCTATTCCACAAAAAACCCTCTTATTGTAATATCTGCACATTAAAATTCTAGTATGCCTTTGAAATTGGATGCTGCTCCCTGTCCTGAACAAGCTGTGGCTTCCCAGGTGGCATCTGCTAGAGATCCATCTAGTCTGACCTGTTGCAGACCCAGAGCATCAAATCAATATCAGTGAGAATCACAGAGGCCCTCAAAACACAGGGGCTACTAATGGAACAAAGGCACAAATAAATTTGTCATCAGAGGCTTCAGTGTTTCACTAAGTTTTACAACGCCTTTGTTCGTGCTTAAGGATTTTTCCCTAAAAATAAATTTAGAAGTACCAATTAGTTCTTTAAAATGGGTTTAAAATAAATAACAGCTATGCATTACAGCAATTTTTTACTCACATTTTATTCTGCCTGACCACAATAGTTACATTTGACCAAACATTACCTTCCAGGCAGCATCCAGCCTTGACATGAAGAAATCCACAATGTCCATTTCTCTTGGCTACGTGTCCCAGCAATCTTTTACGAAGACAATTTGCCCCACTTTTACTTTGAAATGTTCAGCTGTATTTTCCCAAGGAAGCTGCCCCTATATTCACTATCTCCCCACCTAGATTAGGGGCAACTGCTACAATCAGTGGGGGAAGCACACAGCACCTTGGAATAAAGATAAACCCTTGGTTTGTGGATTGAAGGTATTTCACCAGAGTTACTTTAAACAGATTGTGTTTGCTCGCCATCACTCACTGTTTTTGTATTCAGATAGTCAGGGCAATCACTGTTCTTTGCAGATGTAATCAAGCTGCAGTGCAGGATTCTGTTTCTGGCTAAGGATGTTTATTTGTTATTAAGTATAATATATTGAAAGTCATAGAAATGCTGATGGGTCAGCACAGATGCCTTCCATCATGAGTTACCAAGATGCATTTCTTCAAAAAAACCTCACAGATGAAATGTTTTCAGCTAGCTGAGGTTAATAAAGATAGGTCCTTCATCATCTCAAGGAATGGAGCCAATAATGAGTAACAGAAATAATATCATAAATCATTCTTTATAAAGTAGGATTGACTATTATTTGCTAAAATGCCTTTCATGGTGAATTTGCATGCTCTTACTTGTTGAATGACAATAAGAACGCAAAGAAGAAAGGTCATGGGGGACACAAGGAGGTAAAATACTGCTATGTACTACTGTATTTGATAGCAGGTATTGATTTACAGGATAAACTCCCATACAACCCTGCCTACAGGTTCAAGGGATATGGCCAGCATGGGAGTCCATTCATACGAGGAAACAACCTACATTCCTGGTGTTTTTAACACATAGCTGCTCAGAAAGACCTAGATACTCCTTAAATGAAACAGCACATATATATATATATATATATGTTGCATTGGTGCCTGTAGTTCCTGTATCGATGTGCAGGGGTGGGCTTTGCTCACAAGATGGCACTGTTGATTACTGCACACTCCTCACTGAGCCTTCCTCCAGAGAAAGGTCTGAGCAGCTTCCCAGGAGAAACCACACAGGGTGGAACTCCCCAGAGGGCTGCATCTCCACACCTGGGAATCATCTGATCCATCACACTGCACGTTTGCTACTATAAACCTTCAAGATGAAATGCACAATACTCCTCTAAATCTGTGAACACCCTAACATCCAAAACTGTCAATCTTTGTTTTCCAGTCGTTATTAATCTAATATAGATAGAAAGTACTCTTTTCCCATATTTAGAAATGGCTTTTCCCGTGCAGACAGCAGGGATGGTCTCTAAACTGGTAGGATTCCCAGACTCCAGCCTCTGTTGCATTTTCTTTAGCAGCCAACAACAGTTCCACGTGATTAAGACAAATGGTTATCAATAGCTATTTGCAATGCAGATGTTGCTCAAGTTGTTTTGGAGACTCTGTACTAAGTAACGTTCAAACCTTACAGGATCTTTCTTCTGGACACAAGAGATTCCATCCCACCAGATACACTCCCAATAGGTAAGAATTGAGGCATTTTCTGTTCAAATTCAGCAGTGCCTCCTTAACTACCAGCAGCACCCCTAAAAATCATACAAGTTCAGAGGACATTTATCCAGCTCTTCCTGAAAGGGAGATTTGTGCCAGCCAGTGAGAAAATAAAGCATTTGGGAAAGGGAAATCACACATTCTTTTAGCAACAGCCTAAGTGAACTGCAAAGACATAGCAGAATGAACAACCATGCCAGAAGCAGGCAAACATAAAAACCACAGTTGCCAAGACAAGTTAACAGAGCTTTTGGCTGCAGGTGTTCTGACCAACTACAGTCACCAGGGCATGAAGAAACATCCAATATAAACTGAGGCAAAACTGACAGATTCCCATTATGTAAAAAAAAAAAAAAAAAAAACCACAGGAAAGTTTCTTTCAAAACAAGAGCATTAAAGATTCTTTTATTTATCTCCTGTAAAACCGAAAAATGCTTCCTTATGCATTGCCACTGATCTGTCTCCAATAACTAAAGTGATTTTTAAGTAAATCAGATTTGCAGTGTTTACTCTTGAGCATCACATGCAAGATGAAGCTTTGCTTAAAGAGGTTCTGTGCATCCAAGGAGACAATATTTGCTTTGGACATTGTAACAAAAACATTTAACATTACAATCATAGTAGGGCTTCCATTTCAACCCTGACAGCAACAAAATTCCAAGTCCTGGCTGACTTTGCATCTGTAATACAACCAGCTCTGCTTACACATTGCAGCACTGCCTGCACCTACAGCTGCAGATCACTCGAGTTTGGTGTCACTTGTGATCTAACACAACATACTAAAACCAGAGTTCTAAACTTGCAATTTTCTGCCTTGCATGGGGTACTTTTTTCCCCCTCCATTGCCCACTATGAAGTTGTTTCTCCAACACTTCTTCTCATGAAATAATTTTCATCAGATCAGTGTGCTCTGAATCCATCTGAGCCAATGGCCCTGGCTTGTTTTTTGTCTCCTCTGTTTTCTTCCACCTTTTCAACCATCAAGGCTGCCAGAACATCCAATGTGCCGTTCCCCTGTGAGAATGACAATGGATTCTGACCTTGATTTCCTTTCCTTTCTCTTTCCTCCTACAGCATCTGTGTAGGTATCCCTAGCCAAAACCACAAATTTGACTGGTGCCTGAGAAACATATTTTTCTACTCCAGACCTCTCTCATCTGGCCAAATGAAAATATGAGTTGCTAAACATTTTGGGATAAGGAGGACCTTTTATGTGTGTGTGTGTGGGGTGATTATGCATTGCATGAATTCTGGTTCTTTGCATAATTAATAATGTTTACTGATGTTAATGAATACCACCAAACAGAACATGAATTTGATGTTCTAGTATGCTGGAACCAGCTAGACTCTCTCTAACAGCTTGCTGCTCTTTCATCATTTTTATTACTCTTCCTTTCTCACTTCCCAGATGATTGTCCATTTCCTTCCCTGCACAATCTGTACCCGCAGCACAAGCTGAGTTCCTACTGACGTTGATGGGGAGGCTGAATATAAACACTGCAAAGGAGATCTGAAGAGTGAACTGGGGGGAAGAAACTTGCCCTTGGCTGCTGCATGCAAGATCCACTACAATTGAAATTTCAGATGCCCCAGATTATGACCTACTTTACCGTGTATTACTCAGAGAGAATGAGTAAGACGTTTCTGAGGCTGACACAAAACCGGTATTTTCTGTGGTAGCAAGGAAAAAATTCTTTCTTAAACATTAGATCAATTTTGGAATTCTTGTATCAATGATTAAAATTCCCCGGGGTCACTGTGCAAAGTCTGCTGAAGAACAGAATTGATTTTCATGGGCTACAAATCAGATCTGCGGTCTTTAACTGAAATGCAAGGTGCGTGTTTCCATATACAGGGGATCATCTAACTGATGAAAGACTGAATAGGCCTCCATAAATAGATTTACCTTTTGGCAAAATTACAGCATTTGTGGGTAATTCATTCAGTACTGGCACCAGAAATACTCTTTTCAGCCTATTCTGCAAACCTTGTGTGGAACAGGCCTTAGAGTGAGACAATCATTTAAAGCATGTCCCTAAGTGCTTGGCTGATATAATGTCATAGATCCACTGAAGTCACTGCAAGCCTTTCCCTGACTTTTATGGGCTTTTCATAACATCTTCTATGAATCAGTTTTTCAGGTATAAAATGTGAACACGAACAACAGCTCTTTCCTCCTATTATTTGTCAGGTCTATTTTGACTAGAAACTCTTTAGGGCAGATCTGTCTTTCATATGCAGGTCCTGTGCACAGAGCAATGATTCCCCGTGGTTCTGTAGGGGAACTAAGTGCTACCATAATATTATGCTTCAGGTCAAGATAGTCTTAATTTATGGAAGCTCAAATGTGTGGATTTATACACCCATGTAGATCAAAGTTGCCTCTCAATAAGCAAGTCCTGAAAGAGCTGTAGCTCGGACTTTCAAAAAGTTTTGAAAAAATGAAGTAAATACTTCAGTGTGTGGTTACAATGAAATCAGCTCCTGCTGTAACTGCACAGCAAGTTTGTGGACTTAACACTCCACTTAGATCTTAACTACTGCATTAATCTTAGAAGATATCTGAACCTAAAGAAATTTCTTATTATTCCCTTTAACATTGGCCTCTTTTTAACCATTTACTGTAATATGATACAAACATCAGTATGGGGGACTTCACAAAACATCAGCATTTTGATCTCTAATGCTCTAGGATCAAAAAACCATCATAATTAAAAAAAGGTTTCTACAGGAAAAAAAAAATCCCATGTTCAGTTGCCTGTTTAATCTGCACATGAAAGGTTGAGATGAGACACTGAGCCAGGAAAACACAAAAAAAGCATGTTTACCATGCAAATAAGCTTCATTAATACAGAAGATCCTTATCTGGACCATTCAAAAGATTCCATGTGGGTGGATTTTTCTGCTATGAGAAAAAAGGTTTTCTTTTGCAATCAGCATTATATAAAGCCATCAGCATCTCCTGGACTGTTTATCAATATATGTGTAAATGAAAATTAGATCTTGAGATTAAAAGATTTGGCCTATTTTAATTATGTTAAAGTTTAAAATATGGAATATAAAAAAATATATTCAGGCTAACTCATCAACTTAAAATTATGGTTAGATTTCTTAGTATGTATGTTTCCGATTTTTTGTGTTAATTAAATGGCTTTATCCAACCTGTATTTTATGTCTATTATTTTAGATTTCAACTGATGGTGGGAATACAATATTCTAATGGGATACTAAAAATTCTAAATAGTTAGAATAATCAGTCCAATAAGGATGACCACTATGAATAAAAATTAGAAGTTTCCTACTCTAATTCACTACCAAATGCTTCCATCTAAAAATAGGATTTAGCTTTGTCCTCAAGGTTTCAACAACCTCAAAAAGTGACATTTCTGCTGAAATATCTTTGGTATATTTAAAAGCTTTGGTTGTAAAACTCTACTCTGGGTCAATACAAAAAGTATAAGGGGCTTCACAATAATTACAGGGTGTCACCACAGCCTAGTAACTTCTTATAGCCTTAACAGTTTTGCAAAATTTCAGCACCAGTCTTTTCAAGCTTGTGGAATGGGAAGTTTAACTACAAAATTGCAAGGAGTGAAAGTTTTGTCTAAGCCCCACTGAAGAAAGACTTACAGTGATAGTGACTTACAGCAGAAAGAAGAACTATAGATCTTGGATATAGAATCTGTTCCAGGAAACATCCATCTGGCATGCCACACTTTTCTTGGTTCTTACGTTCATTTATGGTACTTCTGGAACCGAATTTTCAGAGCCTGGATACATAAAACTGGTTTACCGGTTAAGTGATAAGAATTAGCACAAGCTGAAGATAAAAAAACCAGACCTCCAGGGCCATGCTACCACTGTTACTACTGCTGCTGCTGCTGCTAAGGCATGGGGTAGTGTCTGCACTTTCAGGGCTAATCCAGTAATTATCCAGCTATATGGAATTTCTCTGCTGCCATAACACGTACTTGAAAAACAAACAAACAAAAAACCAAACAAATTTCTGATTGATATGCTCAGATTTTGAGAAGCCCGTGACATTTTTACATTGAAAATACATTAGGAAGTGAGGACTTTTGATGAACTCAGTCTGAAGGTCTGATTCCCACTAATCTAAATATTAATAAAACAAGCATACAGAATCAATCACCAGTGATGTGACTGCAGTTGCCTGCCTCTGCCTCAGTTTCACTGCAGAAAGTACTCTTCCATAAGGTACTCTTCAAAAACTAAATAGAAACCATTATATAGACACACACAGAAAAATGATACATGGATTATTATTTTTTTGCATTTGATCATGTCCTATGCTCAATCTAATTTGTAAAGAATCCAAAATAGTCTAAATCTCAGCAGGGTGGGTTTTTTTGCATTCTGCTTTCATTTAGCATATTCAATTGATTTCTTACAGTAATTGTTACTAATTTCTTTTTACTGTACATAAATACTTTAATACTTACAAATGAGGCAACAAAGAAAGTCAATTTGACATTTAATGCTCTATACAGAAATCACAGACATGCTGTCAAGGAATTAATTAAAATTACAGTCACATAATAATGACACCAACAATAAATACTCGTATACAGGTAATAAATTAACTCATTAATTCAGCCAGTACACAGTTGTAAATAACTATATGAAAATAGCAAACATTTTATATTAGGGCTTTAAATGTTCACTCTGTTTTTAATTCTGAGTTTCCTTCCTTGGTTGTTTAAAATAATTAGGCTTTAATGGGATGTTTAAATGTAAATTTATTAAAGAATCCAGAATAAATTGGTTGGAAACTTCCTAAAAACACTTCAAAAGGCTTCACAGGCTTTTTCAAGGTCTGCCTTACTTATAAAAACAAAAATGAAAGCCCTGGATGTGTGTGTTTGCATAGATAGATAGATAGAGGCACACACAGAAAACACAGATATATGTGTATATCTGCAGATTCAAATATCTTTCTACCATTTCATTGAGAAATGCCAGAACATTGCTTCAAAACACTTTTAGGGGAAAAAAAAAAAAAAAGGAGATGTATGTGAACTGTTTTAATTCTAATTATCAGGAAGTCTTCAGGTTTTATCTGCTAAATTGTGGCACTGAACCTCAGTCCTTTATAGGTAAAACTCCATCACGAGGAAGAAGCAGATCACTGATACCAGCTTGCCACAGGGGGGGCATCCCAAGAGCATCTGATGTCCTTTTGTGCTGCTGTTTCTGCCAGAAAGAAGCCCCCATCAATCCATCCTTACAAGGCAGAAGTCAGAAAGTCCAAGCACATCTACCCTTTACCCAGTGACATATTTGAACCCCTTGCTTTGTTTTCTCTTAGAGCTGTTTCTGTGACATAATTTTGAAAACCAGAAATGAACCCTGGCCATGTATGCGGTAGCTGCTGCAGGTAACCTGCTGCTGAAACTGGTGGCAATGCCTGCTGCTGACAAAGGAATATCACCCACAAGTCCACACAACAACTGGACATTTTATTAACCCTCCAGGGTTTTCAGTAAAATAGATTTTGCAAGCACTGTGTTACTTGGTTGCTTTTGATTTACTGATAGAGTCTTTGGTAGGAAACTTAATCAGAGATTCACCTACAATATAGTGCAGAATCACATCAGTGTTGGCAAAAATCATGGTGTACTCCCAAGTTAACAGTCAAGAATGGTTTTACTCCCATCACACTTATTTATTACAAGTGACTTACTCTATATTTAAAATAGTATCTCAAATGAAACAGAATATCACTAAGCCATATAAGGGAGATTTAGGTTGTTCAGTATCTTTCAGTGTAGGTAATAAATTTCGTTAAACAACCTGCCCTATTTTATGCTTAGTGTTAAAATAGGCCTGATAAATGTTAAAATAAAGCAATGTTTCAAAATTTAATATTTGGTCCACATACACAGTTTCTTCACAAATATCTTATTTCCTACCTTGTAGTAAAAGTGTGCTACTTTTTAGTAGGACTGACACATTCTTCATTTAAACCATAACCAACATTTTTCAGTTGTTATTAATCCATAAATTGTCCAGGCTATGCTTTCCCCATAATAAAATAGTTTTTTAACAAGTTACCTATCTCAAGCTGAAAAATATGAACTAGTTTATTGTCATTTCCACTATAAGTATAGAAATCAGTTTGGTGCTCATGAGTTTGGTAGAACAGGTTCATTACAAGAGCAGTGAAGTGCACAGAAAGTAACGACGTAACACTTTTCCCTTGGGCCTTGTTCGGACAAAAACCTTCTACTGAATGAAAATAAAATATTCTAAGGGCTTTTAAAGACAAATAAAAATTAGGTTCTGCTTAAAATTGCAGTTACTTTGGCTGCCTTGACTTCACATTTACATAATAAAAGTGTATCTCAAAAACAGTAACACATTATTCTTAATACTAAAATTATCATTTCATTGGCAAGAATGACAAGACTGTAACAGCAATTACTTTACATGTATATTCTGTGTCCAACAATGGCCATGTTCTTTACCAAAATTACAAACTTCTCAAAGTTATTAATTACAGATGAATTGGTGTATAGCTTCTGTTTTTTTCCTAAGCATCTCAATCAATAAATCAGCTAAGAAAGACATAAAGTACATTTCTTTGCTACAATTGTTTTTCCACCTACATATGCCATTGTACCGTGCCAGCATCCAGCACTAGACGTGTGTGCAATAGAATCAGAAACTATGATTACAGGCATGATTCTTTGCCATTTGCCTGAAAAAATATTCTAAAATTAAAGTATTTCCAGAGAAAGAAAAGAAAAGCCAAACCAAAATGGTATCAGAGAGGATAAGGAACAATTTTCAAGCTATGTGACTAATTTTCTGTTGATCTATAAGGCTAAAGTGATTTTTCTGAATTGAGGAATTTTCCAGTAAATTCTCTCTAAGTGCTCTCCTGATGGAGATGATGTAAGGGGGAATTTGAGAACAACATAGATGCCTTGTTTCCACAGTAAGCAAAGGGAACCAGCGAGCCAAGACAGCCTGATAGACCTTCTCATAATTTGCTATTTCAGGTGAAGGGAACCAATGAGCTGGATAGGCCTTAACATAATATTGTACCATATTAGCAGGAAGGGGATCATTAAAGCCAAGATGGGCCATGGTATAATTTTTGCTAAGCCTGTGAAAATACATTTGGCGTTGCTTGTGGTGAGACAAGAACTAACCAAATTGCTGATTTAGCATAACTATAAGGCCTGAGAATGTCTATAAACTGCAGTGGAACTGCTGAACTAACAAATGGCTGATTTAACACAATAAATGGCACATAGGAAAAATAATGCAGTAACAGCATGGCTAAGGCAGCTGCAGAATGAGGGGAAAAGGGACCATTTGAAGGGAACGTTGGCTTTGGAATAAGGAATTCAAATGTCAATATGGAATAGTGAAATGGGAAATATATGAGAGTTGGTTTCAGGAAACTGGTTTCCCAAAGAAACATTTCCCAGAGAAACGAAGAAACTTCTGTACTGGCGAAGTGACTCAGCAGAAACAGGGAACTGTCAGTCTGGGAAACTGAGGAAGTAGAGAAGGTCAGAGGGTATGGACTCTTGAAGGGATAAAAGGCAACTCAGAGAACTATGAAGGTGGGACCAGCAGAAGCTGCTAAGATACAACTCCTGTGGAAGCAAACACCTCCTGCAACCTCTGGGATGTGAGGTGGGATTCCAGTGGGAGCCCCGTGCTGTGAGTGCAGATTCTAAGGACCAACTACAGTGCCTGGTGGGGCACAGTGGGCTGGGAAAGCTCGAGGATTTGGGAATACTTGTCATAACCATGACTCTGTGCCTTTCCCATTTCTGTGGCTGCATGCTGAGCAGTTTGCTGCAGCTGTCCATTACCATTAGCATCATTAGAGTTCTCTCATGAGGCTATTAGAGCCATTTGCCATCCACTGCCATTCTTGTAATGACCTCAGTATCCTAATTGTCTGTTGTTATTGATTACTTATGGCTATCTGTCTCACAGTTAAATATTGATAAATCATAGCTGCATTTGGTACTGACATGCTTAAATTTATGCAAGCTATTAATCAATGTAAGTTTTTAAAAGCTCTCCTTTATACTTCATGTAGTCACAGTCCCTTTATTCACTGTATGATATGTTGCTCACTCCCTTTATTCTCCATTTACAGGTCAAATTAGGAAAAATCATTTGCCGCTGTGTATGGAAATCATCCCAGCTCTTTAGAAGAAAGATACATTCCCAGCTAAAGAGGTTGTGGTCAAAAATTGAGCTAATTTAGGAGACAGATACAGAAATAGAAAGGAAGTGTAAAATACAAGATGTGTAAGAGCCACTGTGCATTTCTCAAAGCTCTGGTCCCACTGGCCACTCAACGAGTCAGAGTTCAGCCAGCACAGAGTTGCACCGTGTAAAACACACTCCACATCTGTTTTAACATGATTCCTCGAGGCTGGCAGGGGACAGGCTTGAATCCAGAGGTACTGTGAAGGGGAAAGCTGTGTGTGTTCAGGACACTGAGGAGCAGCAGGGAAGAACAGAGAAAGGAACATGGTGAGAGAAGCCATTTGAGAAAAAGGCTGGTAGATAGGCAGGGTGGCTTGCTCAGGAACAGAAATATAGATAGTGCTTCATTATTTTAATTGCTGGCTTATGGACAGAGACTATAGCAAACCTTGCAGATAAGACTAGCAAGATTTCACCTTGTTATTGGAAGATTGACCTCTTTTTCCTGTTAAGATGGTAAGTCTTCTGCCTGTCCCTCTTTCTCCAGAGAACAATGGCTTCAGTCATGTAAAAGAAAGGCAGTAATTGATTGAAGTACCTTACAAAATTTCGTATGTCAGCACTTGTACTGGGTGTGGGTGAGGACTGCAGGGCCTCTGTGAGGAGCAGCTGGGGCTGCTCCATGCTGGACACAGACATTGTTTCCACAGTGCTCCCAAGGGTGTTGAGTCTGGGAAAAAAAAAAGGGGTGAGCAGAAGGCATTGTTCTAATTTTTGTCATTGTCTCTCATTATCCAATTCTATTTTATCTGGTAATATATTAATTTTCCTCACGTTGAGTCTGTTTTGCATGTGGTGGTCCTAGTTGGGTGATCTCCTTGTCCTTATCTTGACCCACAAATTTTTCACCTCATGATAGTGTGACTTGTGAAGGAAAGGTTTGCATGAGACTTATCTCTCTCTTGGAGTCAGACAGCCGACCTTACTGTAACAACTAACTTTCATGCATTGGTAGACAAGTAATCCATCAAATATTTCAACTAAAAGAAGGAAGTATTTTATTTCCACTCACAGGAAATTCTATTGCAAAAGTGGGACTAACTTTTCTGGAATAAATCCTTTGAACTGTTAGAATACTTTTTCCACATTTGTATCCAAACCAATTTCCTTCAGGATAGGAAATCTTGGAACTACACTAAAGAGAAATGAGAGGGTTTTTTAATAGTCTACCACTTAGAACAGCTGTATAATATTAAGTACAACTGACACAAAGCATGTCTTGAGAGCAGCTGAAAACACTCAGTGCAGAGAAAATACCACTTTTCTGTCATTTCTGTCTCTTTTGTTAAATCTGCTTTTTCTGTTAAGTCTGTCAGGATGAACTAACAATGAAAAAGAGTAGAAAAAACTACCTGGCTTGTGGTCTGGTTGTTTGGTTTTTGGTTTTTGTTTTTTTTTTTTTAATTTAAAAAAAATTTTTCCCATACTTATGTTATTTCACCAGCCAGCCCTGAAACCTTCCCTCAAAGCTGCTCCCTTAGGACCAAATTCCCTCAGTAAGCAGCACAGGCAAGGGACAAGGCATTCCTGCAGCCATGGTGACAGAGGGCACCAGATGAAGCTTTCAGGAAACTAACACTTTTTTTAGTCCTTGTGTAACTAAAATCATCTCCTCTCTGAATGTTACTGGTGAGCAGATGCAAGCAAGGCATGAGGTGGGGTACTCAAGCACTCTCGTTAAGGGCAGCTGGAATCAGTCCACCCTTTCCCTCCCTGCAGAGTTCCAAGGGAGAAGTTGGAGTTCATTAAAACTGTAGCTTTGACTACCTTGGCTGGAAATTACAATGCTGGGTTTATTATCTAATGTATTCCTCTGATGTATATTTTACTTATCATGGATTATGAATTAATAGAGGCATGATTTTAGATAAAGGGATGGAAAGTAAATGTCAGCAGACGATAATACTCTCTGTATCAACATAACTTCTCATGTTGACTCTGTAGAACCTTCCCTTGAGGCTAAATCTGGCAGGCTGTGATTTATGAAACAGTTTAAGGTGTATATTTGATAATCAACTATCCTAATTACTTTGGTCATTATCAGTCTTGATAATTTTGGTTTCATTCCAATATCCACTGATGCCTGTGAGAAGGCTCTGTTTCTATCAAGGGAAAGTAGGTCATATTTCAGTCTAGCTGAGTTTCAATAACTGTCATTGGATCATCTTAAAGAAGTGGAAAGTTCTCAGCTCTAGAAAGCCAAGGACACTGTCTTTGTTCTGTGGCTTTTGGTTTGTTTATTTTCTCTTTTCCTTCCAGACAGCCCCAAATGATCAGGCTATCAAAACCTGGCACATCTAACAAGATTTCTGACCATCTGACTATTTATCATGGCACTCAGTCTTGAGAATGGTAGGAGGATAGGCTTGAATTCAAGTTATTTCGTGTTTCCTCAACCTGACAATTTTATTTTAGTTTTTGTAAATAATAATAATAATTTTAGTTTTTAATATAATTTATTATTACTCTTAGGCTTCTTTGTGTCTACACTGCTTTTAAAAATATCTCTATATTTTCATGTCTCTCTTATTTTTACATTAACAATTTATTCTCTCACCAGATACAACCCATTTGATGTTGCTAAGCTCACACACAGCCATTGTTATTGTTATCAGTATTAGTAATGGAATCATTATCATTCTCATCACTAAAAGCGAGCTCATTATCTGATAAGTCAAAATTTCCTCCCAAAGATCTTGAGGTATTTGATTTTCCTCATTTGTATTCTCAGAAGTCATTTCTTCCTCACTTGCTGGAGATGAAAATGCACCTTCCATAAGTAAGCTGCCATTCTGCTCATTATGCAGCTTTGATTATTAATTTTTCTTTTCTCCTTTGCAGCACAAGAATGATTGCATTTTTTAACGGGTTTGTGCCTCCCAAGGGATTTTCTCTGAAAAACAGCTACTGAGGTTAAGCTGTGGTTACATGGGTTGGAGACAACTGATGATCAAGCTACCAAAATCCATGGCAAGACCAGCAGTGAAACCACAGCATGAGAGGGTGGGAAGGGTCTTGGGGATACACTTTGGGAAGAACTGATAATAATGACACCAGTGACAAGCTGGCCTTTCACTAGGGCAAAAGATGAAAGGTTTCCCTTCTTTTTCACCCAAATTTCTCAGCCATATGGACTTAGCCACAACACTCAGCCACAAGAGAGTCCAAACACCAAACAGCACCAAACTCCAATAGCTCCAAACAGCACCAAACCTGCCAGAGCTCAAGGAGTATTTGGACAGTGCTCTCAGGTACATGGTGTGGTTTTTGGGGTTGTCCTGTGCAGGGTCAGGAGTGGGACTTTGATGATCCCTGTGGCTCCCTTCCAACTCACCACATTCCATGGTTTTATGATTCTCCAAGTGAATTGCAACAGCTCGGACAAGCTTTTCACTGTTTGCCTGCACTGTACAAATGGGTGGTTATTCTCTCTGCCCAGTTCTGCACACATATATGCTAAATTCTTTCCCTCTGTAGGCTAAAAACTCCAAGGCTGCTCTTAATCATTACTAGTCAACTGCTCTAGTGGAGAATATTGACTGTCTCCAAATCTATCAGCAGGATGAGGTTATAGTTTGGCTTTCTTACAACAGATTTTGCTAAATCCCTCTCTGATTTCTTCTTGACACTGCACAGAGGGTGAGATGTTTTTTTTTTTTTTCAGAACTGCCTGTTTGACATTGGAATCCCTTCCTCCCACGTTCATGGTTCTCTTAAGAAATGCTACTTCATTATGGGCTACTCTTCTGTTCCTGAGGTCAGGAATAAACTTCTCCAACGAGAAGTACCAACACATCGACTGTGCAGGATATTTGGGAGGAAAATATAATCAATCTAGGGTAGAGAGGGAGTTGTTTTGTTTTTGTTACTCTGTTTTTGTTCTGCTTTTCGCTCACACAGAAATATTTGTGATGATGTGGTACTGAAAACTACCTGATTTGTGAGCTGTAAGTGGCCTTTTAAAATTCAATTAACTTTATTTAATGGGTTTCATGCATTTGTAATATCAAGCAGTCACATTACTGAAAATTAGTTTCAGTAATGTTCTTCTGATATTACTGCACAGACATTTGTTGCCAAATGGAAAGAAAGCTAATTACTGGACTTAGTTTCTCACACAACTTGTTTTGCTTTACTTATCTTCTCTCGTATGACATGAGATTATGTATTCATGCAGGTTACTAAATAATATTTTACATCTGAGATTATCTTGACCCCATTAGAAAACTGAGTTCTTCTATTTGTGTATCCAGGAACACACAAAGACAGAGAAAGGATTTAGATTCTTGATTTCTATTTACTTCTAAGAGTTTAAACTCTCAATTTTTACACAAATTATGCCCAGTGAAAGGTCTTTGCAAGCACCATCCTGGCATCAGTCAACAGCCAGGCCATGGCAGATCTTTTTAACAGCTTTATATACAGAACTCACCATTTCTTCCCAATGTACTGAGCAAAGACTACTTAATATTTAATTCAGATAGACTTTTGGAGGAGAAATCCAGATTGAAGTCATGTTTCAAAGCTTTCAATTTTGTGTCTTCCTAGAAATAACACAAATATTTTAAGGATCTGGAATATTTTCATGTATCTTATAGCTCATTTCTTGATTTAGAAAAAAGTGTTGCTTTGAAATGTCACACAAGTATTTTGCCTACTATGGAAATGTCAGTATTATATAATAAACTTGTTAAAAATAAATTTAATGTCTGAGAAAAAAATTAATCCATTTCAAAGTCACTGGTGTCACAGCCTGGTTGGAAAGATGGAAACCAAGGAGTGATAATTTTTAAAGGTACATGACAAGCATGTTTCATTATCACTACATTGACTGCACTGAATCTGAAAACTGCACTGGCTTTTGTTTAATAGGAATTCACATTTTCTTTGCATTTTGCTACAAATTGCAGGCTGGTCAAAGCTAAAAAATCAAAATTAAACATGGACCAAACTAAGGCAATTTAATTTTAAATTTATACCTGATTTAAAAAGAGAGACTGCATAAAGCATGTTATGCATCTTGGTCCATTTCAGACTGAGCTGTAACAGAGTATAAATTTTTCATAAAACACACCATACTTACTAGATTAATTTTTGCACTACTTATCTATTTTTCTGTAATGATCAACTCAGAGAGTACCCTATGCTGGCTAAATTAGATATATTGCATGAAAGCAAGGAGAAATAGAAAAAAAAATAATACAAACCAAACACTAATGTCAGCCTAATCTGGCTGCTCTGTTACCTAGTAGAGAAACTAGATGCTAATTACATTAAAAGCTCAAATCAATAAACAAGTAGCAACTTTCATTTACACATTTTAATGCCTTTCAGGGGAAAAAATATACTGAGAACTTAAAAACTTTACATGAACTCTCTCTCTCTCTCTATATATATATATATTTGTCATGGGAAGCATCTACAATTAAAAATCAACATTGACTTGACAATGCACGATGCTTATGAAGGAGTCCTATCTGTGTTTAACTCTACATTTTAGAGGAAATTAAATTTATGTTGAAATTTTCCCAAAAGACCTACAGAAAGAAGATTTCTGCACTGACCTGAAGGACACCAGCTACAGAAGGAGGTTCCCTGAGATCTCTTGGGCACCTCTTGCCTGGACTCTTGGTTGTTTTGCCTGAAAGACAACAGTCTAACAGAGGATGCAGTTGGTTGTAGACCAAGCCAGTTCTTCCCTGAAACTTGGTAGTGACCTAGTCAGCTGATATTTTATTTCCTGGTGACATTCATTCACACCTCAATTCTTGTGAGGTCAGCAAATGTTTAATGTGGTAAAGCAGATCCAATATAAAATTAAGCACAGAGACAGCAGTGCTATAATTTTTGATTATTTACTCAAAATGATGGGGGAATTAATTAAAACAATTAATTTTCCCTTTTATTTTATCTGAGATAGACCAAAACATATTGCCAGTGTTTCTGCTTCTATTGTGATTTTGGAATGCAAAAAGTTCTTACCTGTATATACTCATAGCATGGATTAAGAAATAAAAAAATGCCTTATTTGTTATCAGCTAGATCCTCTAGAGGCGATTGAAGAGTTCTTAAAAATACTGAATTTAAAGACTTTTAAGACTGATGTCTTTCCAGTAAAAGAAATGATATTTTTCTTAAATAATTTCAAGGAAAAAATATTAGAAAATTAAAACCATTCTTCCCCTAATGGTGGCAATATGGCTCTAGCAGAATACAGCTAAAAGGATTTTAGTTGTGTGATATTCTTTTTGCTGGTGCAACATGAAAGATTTTTGAGTTAGATGTTTGAGTTAGAGGTTGTACAGAACAATTCTGAAAAACTTAATTGTTACTGAACTTGCCACAGGGAACAGTAAGACAAAAACTCTGAAGTAGGCACAGAAGACTTTGCTCTATTTTATTTGGCAGAAGCACTTGAAGTCTATAATGGATAGGAGTCTATTAACTTTTTGGAAATATGTGGAAAAATATCACACTTTAATAATACAGGGAGGTGGTGGAGTGACCATCCTTGGAAGTGTTCAAGATTGTGACATTCAGTGACATGGTTTATTGGGCAAGCTGGTGATCTGTCAAAAGGTTGGACTCAGTAATCTTGGAGGTTGTTTCCAACATTAGTGATTCCATGATTCTATGATTCTATGATCAATGAAGTTCATAAACTGCAGAGAAAAGGATTTCCTTCATAGTTAGATGATTTCACAAAGACTTTTGGGATAACTGCATGTCAAAACACAGTCAACCAGAAAAAAAAGGTAAAAACCAAATATGTATGTTGTGCAAAGCAGTAAACATGTTGAAAACAGTTAATACTTTTACCTGCAGGACAGAGGTACAGAGACACAGCCACAACAAGCATGGCAGAAGAACCTCAGCCCAGCAAAAATGTACTTTTCCTGTGGAAGAACCGATCCAAGAAAAATTGTGAGTATTCCCACCTTTGAATTGGATCATTTTGGGTACTACTTTGCTTTTTTCCTTTCCTCAGGTTCCTTCTACAGGGCTCTGTGAAATTACGTGGTAACCTTGTGTTTCCATGGGGGTACTCGTGCCCTTCTGGGGGTTCTGCCATTGAGGGCAGTGGGCACCGTCCTGCCGGTTTAAAGAGTTTCTCTCTGATTCACAGGACATCCTGTGGCATATAGAAAAGCAGTTTTCTAGTGAATACAGCAGTGGACTGAAGGGTTATTTCCTGAATTTTCATGAACAGCTCTGGGCATTATATTTATACTTAATTTCCCCATACATATAATGGGACAATAATACTTACTGCATATGATAAAGCACTTACCCAACCTTAAAGACTGAACGGATCTTTGTAGCCTTCCAGCTGCTCCAGATATTGTCCTTCTGTGCTCTTCCTGTTCTGCTTTGACATAAAATGCTGCACAAGTTTCAGACTTTCCCAAGTATCATTCATAGATTCAACCACTTTTGGTTTTTAAATGGCTTTTCTGTCCTTCATTTAGAGGGAAAAAAAATAATGTAACATTGAACACGTGCTAGAATTGCCAGGAGATAAATGGTCTTTGATTTTAAATGTGTATTAATGGGTCAATATTCTCCTTTCTTACCATATACAGATCACTCATTAATTATAATGTCACTATAGCTGCAGAATGAATTTGACCTTATTCGTTCAGCACCATGTTTTAGTATTAATAGTTTTTGTTCTTAACAGCAATTGGGAAATACAGCCAGACATCTGAATGATATATTCCTCTCTTTATGGCATGGCTCTAACTAATTCAAAAAATGCAATATGAAAGATGGTGTTAACAACAATTTATTTATTTTTAAAAATGATTACTAGATGTGCTTGGTGCTGGGATTATATACATTTAATACTCACCTGCAAAATGGATTTATTCTATGTTTCCAAACAAGTAAATGTGCCAAGTTAAAGGGTAGTGCGTGGGTAATTTTTCAGGAAGCATAACATCTTCAATTCTAAGCAAACAGGGCTTTGGTCTAAAATTCTAGTGCTGTAAAATATCCCAAATTAACTAATTTGCATTAGTCAATGCAATGTTTATACCAGAAAGAAAGGAAGCACGATAGGAATATTCTGCAATGGGTGAAATGGGAATGAACTGGAACGTAGAAGCACATTTGCTAAGGAAATACATCACTGGTTCACCACAACATTCCCAGGCGCTGACAAAAAGAACACCACAATGAAAGGCTTTATGCTGGAGAAAGTAATCATAAGACAATAATAAATTTTAACTAGACAATATTACAGAAACATTTTCTTCAGCCAAAACCAGTGGCGTTTTAGCAGGAATTTCATTCAAGCTGTACAATAATATCAGTGTAACACTTCATTTGAATGGGTGAGAAATAGAAAAGAAACAATGGAAGGTGTCATTACAACAGTGTCAAGTCACAATGTCCTTGAAACCAATTAGGAATCTTCTGCAGGGATTTAAATGGCATCAGAATAGAAATCTATGCATAAGGAGTTATGAAGAAGAGAAACAAACAGCCTAACTTTGAACAAAGTGTTCATCTCTCTTGCTTAGAACAGACTTCAGTACAAACTTAGGATGTATACACAGGGACAATTAGGCAGGAGGAGATACAGTATTCAAATAAAAGGCTAAAGGCTTCAGAGAAAGTCCTTTCTCTTCAAGAGTGCTGGTTAATTCCTGCTCTGGCAAATTTAGTGCATTGCCCTCCTATCCCACGCTCTTAGGGAATCACTAAGGGATTGTGTTAGGGCTGTGAGCCACTGCACTCCTCTTCCTTTAGTGTCATTATTTGTATAGTTAAAAGAATTTAGATGGAGCAGAAATGCAGTATTTTTAACATGTAAGAAAACTTTACCTTCCCAATTCAGTTCTGGTTCACCTCCTGGTTTCTCTCTAGGACAAACTGGCCCTGGATCCCTCTTTGCTCAGCTCTGAGGAGCTGGGCAGGGTCTCTATCTGTGTTTTCCTCTTCCCCTGGAAGAAAGTCATATCAAAGCAGAATTTTGCACATTTCATCCATGGTCATTCCTGCCTTGGACAGAACCATTTTCTAGAGTGAAATACTGCATTGCAGATACCAGTCTTTTGAAACCACAAAGAAGGTAACATTAGCCATACCACAAGAAATTAAATTCTTGATAATAAAATAAAAAGTTTTAATGTAAATGGGTTTCTATGATCAAAGCAACATGATGTTTATTTTTCTGGGTTTGGATACATCATGAGTGTTCTGTGTGATTATTTATTAAAGACCCATTGCTGCAAGTTCACAAAGTAAATAGGTTGAGCAACAATGGACTCTGAGTACTTGCTGTGGTTGTCATGGTCCTTTTTTCTCTTTTCTTCTTTTTTTTTTTTTTTGGTGGTAGTTATATTAGTGCCTAGGTTGACTTTAAACTTATTAAATTGATTAAATTTTTTTCATATAAAATAACAGTTCCTTTTAAGAACTGTGATATAAGAAAATACATGCCTTGAGCATTTCTGTATTTACATTTTCTGTGAACCCAATCACAGAGTGAAGAAATTAGACATTTTAAAGGCTACTGAACACTGGAGATGTGGGATCAGCACTAGGTTATTTAGCTCAGGTTTTCAGACTGATATGTAGGGGAAACACACTGCTCAAGGACTCTGCAGCTCACACTCATAATTGTAACATTTGGCGGGCTACTCTGTAATAAAACAGTCTGAAATACAAAAAGCCAAAAAGAAAGTAAAGCCTCCCCAAATCCCTCCGTGAACAATCCCCATCAGCTCTCTTAAAGTCTATTTCTTTCCTACTGAATCATTGTCTTTTGCTTGTATTTGTTTCCAGGTTCGTTGATATAAAATGCTGATTCCAGCTATTTTTACAATTAAGCATTTCCACCTCTGTTACTTGAAAACAAGCAGAATAATTCCTAAGCTTTCATTGTAATAGCACTGTGTGCCTTTCCATTTCATTTGTTGATAAAGGCCTTCAATCACTGTGAGAACTGCAAATAAGTTGAAAATCAAGTTGAATTTTGACACACTGCTTTAGTTTGCTTAATTTAAGCATAAAGGCATAGATGCTGATTTGAGTAACGCTGTGCCCTGTGGACACTTCAGCACATGGACAAGTTTAAATCAGTTTGAAGGATCCCCGTTAGCTTACCTGAAGTGTGGTATTATTTCCTCTCAAAATAATTATTCCACAAGAAATGTTACCAGTGCTGCAATAGAACATGAAGAAGATTTTGTCCTTCTCTATGAGGAAAGACTTGGCAAACATCAAGGCGTGTAGGACCATGGATACACCGCTGGGAAATGAAATACTCTTCCAGCTTGTGTTATTTAACAAAACAGTGACCTGTCCTAAAGATGTTGCTCTCAAGGACACTTCAGGAGGAACTGCATTGAAATGAAATTCCAGTAGCAACACAGGCAAAAACATTGACTGTAAATCAGGGAAGCTGTGTAGCACAGCCTGCCAGAAGGCTCAGACTAGTCTGAAATTTCATGTCATCTTACCAGATTTATAATTATATGCCTGGGTACAGAGTCAGACTTGCCATCTTTGATCCAATAAAATATTCAGGCCCATTATTTTCAACTTTAAATGTCCAACTGCCCTCTTTCAGAGCCAAATTCACCCCGATGGTACGAACTTCAGAGTGATTCTGGTGACTTGTACAGCCCTTTCCCATTTACTCTACAGTAAGTGGAGTGACTGTGACTTTAAACTAGCGTAATTGGGAGTAAAACTTGGCTTTTTAAGCCTACTTCTATTTTTAAAATCTTCTCTGTCAAGTTTCATGAGGTCAGATGTGAAGATGAATTTGTTGTTTAAGCTTCTTCCTCCTGCAGGCAAAAAGCTTAATCATTTTTTTCTACTGACCTTGTCTTGTCTAAAGATGAGTCAATGAATCAAGTTATGAATGATATATCATGAATAAATGATTTATGCCGGGTCAGATCAAATATGATGTATTACTTAGGTCCTTGAGTATTATTGCATATGAAGATTTATCCAAAGTGTCATACAATTGGTCAGGGAGAGAATTCTTAAGTCTTTGTACATCCTCTTGTTAAAAAAAGCCCCTCCAGTATATAACTGTTCTCTGACTAGAGAAATTTATCTTGGCAAAAATCTCTGTCTTTGACAAAGACTTAAGAAGGACAGTCCAGCAGTTACAGTTCTCTGCTGGAAAGCAGGAGCTTCCAAGTATCCATGTATTTCTCTTTCATAGCAATCCCCCTCCACCTTAGTCCCACTATCTATAACAGAGGAAAACAGAAAACTTCTCTTTAGGTCACAAGGGTGCTGTGACACTCACCAGCGTAGAGACCCTGAGGGGCTCATACAATACAGCAATTTATTTTTATGCAAAATTTACAGGAGGCATATTTTGCCCTAATAAATTTATTTACTTGTTCAGTACAACTTTCTGTCTTATCTTCAACATATGGATCACTCCTTATTGATTCCTAACAGTTATTAGAATGCAAACACCTTCTCTGATACACAATTTTCCAAAAAAAGAATTGCATTGCAGCAGTAGCCAATGCCCTCTTTTAAGAGATTTGATTAAACTAATAACAAACTTGGAAAGTAGCTCCTCACATGGGCTAGATTACAGATTCCTGAATTGTGTTGGCTGAGGCCTGGCCAAAATGCTGAATGATCTCTGCAAAGAAAACTGGTGCAGAAAAGCCATTAAAATGACCTACTAAAATAGTCTGGGAAAAACAAAACAAAACAAAACAAAACAAAGAGTTCTATCAGCCCTTTCAAATCAATGCTGTTCCCATCCTTCTTCTGTAAATCTGATGCTTTGTGGTTTCACTGTCCCATGTGTTTAACTCTGCTTCCCAGTTACTATTAATGGTGCCAACACTACCAAATTGTGAAAGATCTTCTAACCATCACCCAGATCACACCCTGTGATGTAATCTATTCTACATCTACTTAATGAGTTACCTGTCATGGTCCATCATTCATTTTCATTTATTCTAGATTTATAAAATGATGGGCATCAGCACATGTAATCTAAAGCAAATGAATGTATTCTGAAAAGGTTATTTTCTCAGAAGTATTAATAGATGACAGAAAAGTTGAGTAAATATAATTATTCTGACAAGAAACAGTTGGTCTTATCCTGAAAAGGCCTGCCAGCAGGAGCCAAACAAACAGTTGGTTGTTGCATATGGATGGTGAAGCCCTCATGGAAAAAACAGCAAAAACCATGAGGAGACCAATCATCTGTCAAATATTTTGCACTGCACTGTGACCAGCACTAAGTACCTGCAGTCAGTTTAGAAAGTTGCATCAAATTTCACAGCCTTTTAAGTTCCTTGGATGGCCAGCAAAGTAACTGAGGAAGAATTCTGCCATTCTAAAAAAGCAAAGCTGATTGAATAAAACCCACAGTGCTGCAGCTAGTCACTACAAGTTTTCATCTCTAAATCTAACAACGAAGCGTCAGTGAAGTGTGCCACGGAACATCAAGTTAAATTCTTCATAAATTAATAAAAATGTTACATGCCGTGAATTTATGTATTGGATTTTCTTACTGCAAAAAGACTTATTTAAAAAGCTGCCTTTTTATTTGAACTGCTACTTTCCCTGCTATTTTATAATAGTGAATGATAATGAAGTTGTCATTTTACATATAGGATAATAAATTGCCTTGCTATGCGTACAAGGCTATTACTCACTCATAGGGCCCTGATTATGTTGTGCTAGGAGAGCGTGACAAGTGCTTTATGAACGGCACAGTCCTGAAAGTGAACTCAGTCAGTGCTCATTACAGGGTCATCCTCATAGAATTTGAAAATGTGAACTCCACGCGTGGGGGAATGCTCTGATTTTTCCCACTCTCTGTATAAGTTAACACCTGCATACCAAGGTCTCCCAGCACAGCTCTGCATCTTCATTTGAGAGATAGCGCAGTGATCTTTCACTTTAGGAAATGCAGTGGCACATGACATATGTGAAAACTTACTCAGCTAATTTGACCATCTTTCATACACAGCCCCACGCTGACAAACACCTGCCTGTCACCCAGGCTAGAGACAAATTCATCTCAGTGAATTCTTATTCTGAAGTCTATTACCATTCATAGGAAAATACAGAAATACAGTTAGAACCGTGAAGTTTTTTGTGGTAGATGAAGACAAAAAGCTGCTTTTTTTTTTGTTCTTGTTTCTCTGGATGCCATATTCCAGTTTGGAATGTAACAGTTCATTTCTGACAGACAGCAGACATTTCAGTGTCTGATTGGTCACATGGCAGTACATCTTCTCACACATTACAGCTTGCACAAATCAATGTAGCTAGGACTTAGACCAGTTTTTAATCCTATTTTTTTCCCCTGTGTGTTGTATAACAATCTCCACAGGTTTATACTATCAAAGCAAAAGTATTTCTCAGTGATTTTTACTCATTAAATATTAACACAATATTTACCCATTTTTTTCACTTTACATACTTGTTCTTTAATGTTCATTCTAAATTGCATAACCATGTGAACACTTCTATATTTCTGTATTTTCAGCTCTTATAGTACATTTCTCCCTATTATTTCCTCTTCTTCATGTGGAAGATGGAGTGACACAGTTCTGATGGGGCACTGTGCTTGTCATCTTCCTCTCTAATCACAGCTAGAGGATACAGGATACTGTATGAAACTGATTATACAAAACAAAAGCAGGTAACTGTTTAAGACAGCCATCCAATTTTAGTTCAATGCTTGCTATTAAACCAACAACACATGTTCAGAGGAAGCAGGCATTGGCATGGCATTAATTTCAATGTGTGTTCTCTTTTGAACAGGAAAAGTAACCCTTAACCCAATGGGATAATTCCTCTCTAGCAGAGCTCTGACCTCACTCAAGTACACCAAAGATGAACTGGAGGCATTGACTAGAAACCTTGCTACATTTCTCTTGAAATGAGATAGTCAAGCAATGTCAGAAATGCTTCCCTTTGTTTGAGGCTGAGCTACAAACAGCAGATCAGATCTTCATTTGATGCAAGCTGACAGCCTTCAAAGGAGTGATCTTGGTTTACAACACTTGAGATACAGCCCAAAGCCTCTGCAGCTGAGAGAAGGACTATCAAAGGAAAGAGGCTGAAGTTTGTTAGAATTAAGGTCAATTGACTGTTCAAGGTCACTACACTGAAAGAAATCTTTGCTTTGGTGCCTTCGTGTATTTGCCTCAACAAAGTATTTAAGGCTTTTAAAGTTCAGATATTTAAACCCAGCTTATCTTATCTAGTACCAGGATCATCCATTCCATTTCCTTTTAGGAGAAAATGGTGATCCACTTGTTGGTACTAAGGATCTAAAAATTAATTCTGCTCACAGCACCACTTTCATAGTCACTTTTATACTCTCTTCTGATGGAATATAGAAACTAACTCTCAAAGCTCTGAGTTTCACTTTCCAAGACAGGATTTACCACTGTTTGTAGTGTTAAAGTCTTGGCTATTTCATACCTTTCCAAACCAAACAGATCAGGATGGGGCTGAACTGCTCTTACTGGTCTGCAGTGCATTCAGAACAGATTCAAAGCAGGGAAAACAGGCACCAGGGTTCTGGCCAAGGCAGCCCTCCACCCTCTGCTTCTCTGGTGCCTCGTGCCATAGAACTGCCTTACCAGCACCTGCCCTTCCCAGTGGCCACTTCTGGCCCTCTTAGGACTTTGAACCCACTGCTGGACCCATCAGAATTGGGCCAGAATCTGTTTCTACTCCCTTTGTGCTCATCAGCCAGGTATATAAACACTTCACTGAGACAGCATCGAATTATTCACTTCTTCAGTTGCATGGTTACCATACATACAATTCATGTAAAATGCAAATGCCTTCACAATCCCATGATCCCATAGACTCCCATCCCACATGGACCTTTATGCTATGATAAGAAATAAAGTTGCAAGAAATGCGATAGCAATCTCAAGGTTAACGAAATCAGTGGAGAAGTTTGGTTACATTCCTGTTCTCTTGGAGAAATCTGGTCTGTACCAAGTCTGACTACAAGGAACAGACTGTTAAACAGACTTTTTTTTATTTAAAATCCTTTCTCAGAGAGGTACTTGATGAAAGAGGGTAATGGTACAATCTCTTAATCAGAGCCACAGAGGAAGATTTTGGTACCCAGGTGAAATAACATTTTGTTTCAATGCTGTTTTTCATTTGTATTATCTATCAGCAGGAATTGCAAATCAGGTACTTGTTTAAATTTGTTGATATACAGGTGGCTTCTATTTTCATGGCACAAATTTACGTGACTTAAAGGAAACATATCCTGAAGGAATATGTTTTACAAATTAATCTTCAGCATTACATGAGATATTCTAGTCAGAGCTGCACTTTGTACAGAGTTCATTTATCAAACAAGGTTAATTATCTAGCCATGATTAAAAATATTAACAAGGTATCCCTTTTATTTTTCCTTTCAATATAGTGAAAAGGAAAGTAGTTTCAAAAATACACCAACAAAACCCTACACAAAATGGAAATAAAACTTGGAGATACACATTCTTTTACGATGACACTATTTCATTACACCTCTCAAGTTCATTGTAAGTGCACAAACCCCTCCAAGTTCTCATAAAGTATAAGCAAAAGATGGAATTAATATTTTCATGAGATAAAAAACACCCTATAATCTCTGGACCTTTGAACTACAGGAAAAAGCCTTATAATCTGAATTTCAAATAACCTATACAATATAATCAAGATTTTCAAAACTGACTGGTTGGTCTGTTTCTTCAGATAGCATCCTGAATACTTTGAGTTTGACCCAAAGTCTCTATCTACTTTTCAAAATTTATGTTCTCAAAAACATACAGGGACATTTTCTTCCCACCTGAAAGACCAATTATCTGAATATCTGGGCTTTCCATATATCAGCCTCCCAAAAAGTGGATAATTCAAAGTTTACCTCTCAGTAAATTATCACATCACAGCTTCTGAGGTTCTGTCTAGCTATTATTTTCCTTCCTTGCCATTTTCCTTCTTCCCATTATGCTTTAATGCCCTGGGATCCACATTACTGATTCAGCAGCTTCAGAGGCATATGCTGCAGCTTACTGGCAGAACCAATTACAGGAAGAAAGAAAAACCAACAAAAAATCAAATTAATATAATTTCAAGACATTCGGTGCAATGTGCATTATACACATCTTCGTATTCCAGTTTAATTTCTTTCAACAATGTAACTACAGAAAAAACATTGTCCAATTCACAACTGCTTTCACAAAATGTCTATTACTGAATTCTAGCCCACAGTGCCTTCCATGCAAACACTCTCACAGACTGCAAAAATCATATTCAGAGCACAAACCAACAAAATGTGCTTCTTAATCAAAGTACGTAGAATCTACTTACATTAATGGCCAACGTTGCCTTTTTATTACACTGTGTTATAAAAGTACAAATTGATACAAAGTAAACTAATTTTGCAAATAAGCTACTTTATTCAGACTCAACATTCTATAATGTGTTATAAAAATCAACCTTTCATTGCACATTTCCACATAACATGATATTTATTGGTTTCCAGGAGTCGCTGCATCAAGTTTATATTACTTCATGGTCAAAAAAAAATGTAGTTACTTAGTATTCTGCATTGACTAGCTATCAATTGTAGCAACTTGATTTTACTACGTGAAAATGTAGTAGATGGAATGAAGCAGTCATCACTCAGGCGTCTCACACTCTATGCCAAGGCTTGACAAAGATAACCCAACTTGACAGCTGCTCTTTGGTGTACAAAAGGCAGAAATACTTGCATATTCCACCCAACCAGGTAAATAAACCCTGTGAGGTGTTCCTGGTGCAAAAATAAGAGTTTGTGTTGAAACTAACATGGACACTGAGAACAGCATTTGAGCATTAATCTCACAGGTACTGCAGTGAGGACATACAATACATTACCATACACCTAGGTATGAATGCAATCCTAAAATTTGGCCTTAAACATTACCAGACCTGTACTAACCCCCCCCAAAATATCTGCTCCTAGCATCTTAATTTGTGCTAGCTCTTATGGTATGCAAATAGTTAAGACACTTCGATGTGAAGCATTCCCTGAATTCAATGTAGTTACTGTGTACATGGAATCACATTCATTTTCTATTTGTCTCAAAATAACAAATCACAATATATGTGATAAGAGTGCATTGCATATTAACTCACATAAAACTGCAAATGGAAAACACAGAGAATTTGCATTCATCTTATTTGCTCTAAGTATGAAATATTAAGGATCTCCTTATTTCCCCTCTAGTGGATTCAGAGACTACAAGATGTTTCAGCTGTTGAGAACATGAAATGAGAAACATGCATTGAAAAAAAGAACAAACCAGTATCCAAACTTTTTCAGAATCCTCAGTGTACAGACTGAAAACACCAAACACTTGGAAGCCCTTACCAAGTATTTTATTTACTTCTTTTTTTTTGAGGATAGGGGGCAACAGCAGTTTTTGTAGCAAGTTTTATTAGCAAGTCAATGCATCAGTCAGACCTCTCCATCTCACCTTGGCATCACTCAGAGCAGTATTAAGACTGTGTTACATAAAAGTCGAGTGGGGCTACAAGAGACACTTATTAAAAACAATGGAAACGCACTTACTGCTTAGAAAACCCCACAACATGCCCCCTGTAGGAGGAGCTTGTAGCAGGTGCTAAGAGCACTTGGCATTACGTTGCTGTATCACCAGGATGCTCAGGAGGACACAGCTTCAAATGGGGGAAAATGAGCAGATCTCTGCAATGCTCCTGTAAAAAACAATTGGTGACTCAAAGCCTCACATTGCACACCTGTAGCACGGCATGGTAAAGGCAGCCACTCAAGCAGAGAATATCATATACAGTAACAGGTCAGTAAAGGACCTTCCTCCAAAGACTGTGCTTTGAAATACCACTCAGTTCTATTAAATGTTCCAGGAATGATCAGACAAGATGGCATTACACTGTCCCAACACAACAGGCTTTCCATAAACACTAAAGGCAGCACATTTTTAAAGCAAAAATAAAGACCAAGACTTCATTTTCAAAGGCTTGCTGGAAAATAAATCAGAGAGAAGTAGCTTAAACAAAATCCTAATCTATTTTAACCAAATGCATTAGGCAGGTGAGTAAGCATTTACACAGCAAAACTTTTGTTCCATGCCTTTATTCTGACTACACTTCTTAAATTAAGACCTTGTATTAATTCCAATCAGTGAAATATATTCGTGCATTAATCCATGCCAACATTTATAATAGCTATTAAGTTTATTCTAGATTATATCACTTGTACCTACTCATTTATATCCTGCCCTGTGGGTTTACTTAACATTGACCAAGAGACTCTAGTCCATTTTAAAATACCCATATATTCTTGCTTGTAATAGTCTATGTTGAGAGATTAAAGAAAATAAATTCAACACAAATAAATGATATTCTGATACCAAATATTTTTGGAGATTCCAGAAATGGTGTCCACATTCTGCTGACCTTGCTTGTGTGGAATAATACCCTGATAAGCAATTACAATAAAGTCAACCCTGCTGAAAAAAAAAAAAGACCAAGCCAGTAAGCCTGAGGGGGAATATAATCTTTGAGCAAATCTGTGTAGGTGTACATTTTCTCCAGTTATGACAAGTGTGTACAAGCAATTGTAGAAATAACCAGCGGCAATGGGATTAAAATTTGGAAATAACAGGCTTGATAGCCCCATAGTTTTAGTAAACAGACAGTCTAATTTAGATATTCTTAAAGCCTTAATTTCCCAGATAAGCATTCATTATTTTAAGGCACTTCCTAGGCTCAAGTGTGTACTTTCAAGTACAGGTTTGGGCATATGGCTTGAGTCCTTAACACCCTTAATAATTTAAAAACACTGTAACACAATACAATTACACACATAACTTTTGTATGAAGCCATCATGTAATGAAAGGTGATGGATGGCATGTGCAAGGTCAGAAAAATTTTACATGCTTACATACTGTTTATTTTGTAGACAGGGAGTAGGTAGTACCAACTCCGATTAAGTTTCTCTAAAATTTGCTATTCATCCAACTTCAAAAAGTTTATTTCAAAACTTTCAAGATTATCACCTGACTACACTGCTATTTTTGAGGGAATTTCCTGGTCCAGACATTAGAGGGAAAGATGACAGGAAAAAATACTTTGTGGACCCCAAGAAAATCTGCTTCCATTCAGCGAAGTTCTAATTGAAAACCTGCTGTTTGCACAGACTCAGAAGAGAACACTTTGAATTTAACAAATGATGTCTCCTTACCCATTTGGATCTGAGCACGACTTTTCCAACACTTTCAGCTTTTTATTATGGTCAGCTGTAGCAGGAACAAGAATTTAAACTTAAGGGAGGTGAGTTCAGAATCAAATGGAGAACAAAAAGCATGACTGAGATCAGAGTGAGAAAAGAGGGGGATTAACTTGGTAGCTGGAAAATTAAGGGGAGCTTAATTTTGGAGAAGATGGTGTCAGAGGGAGAAAAGACAGTCACATGGTTAAAGCCACCCAAAACTATCTCTGCATTGGTATCCAAGTAATTATCATTACTATGATGTTTAATAGACTGTAACTACTTGTGTATTTTATATTTCTGAGACAATTATTTGTACTATTGGAGACTCTGTCTCCAATTTTGTAGAGTCAGAGCTCCAAAGGAAGACACCTTACTATTTTTTGAACATTTACAATGCTGGTTTCCAAATTCAGGTCCCAGGCATCTTAAAATGGGATTTGTTTCCTATCACTCACCTTTTTGGGATTGGCAGAATACTGCTAAAATGTTACAGAGTGCCAAAGGGAAAGAACATCTTCCAGACTGTGCTTGTTTCCTGAGATAGCAACCATAATGTACCGTAATGTCAGAGGTACCCACTTCTGAGTAACACAGATAACAGCTTCCAGCACAAGGCTTTTGAGGGAAATCTTAACTGCTCCCTGGAGAACAGAGGCCCAGACACAACAATGTTTATAGCATTTAATAACTTTTAAAGCCAGAATGACCCATACCATTATCTTGCCTGCCTTTCTGCATAACACAAACCACAGAATTGCACTGAGCTCCCAGAGTTTGGTTAAAGTAGAAACATTCAGAGCACATAGTTACGCATATGCTGATGGGTAATTCTCCTCCCTGCATTTTCTAATGCATCTTTTGTTCTCCATCAGTATCCTAGGTTATACACAAATCCTTTAACTGGGGAGCAGGACTGTACAGAAAGACCTCAAAAGAAAGATACTGGTTTCTAGAACTTAAAAATCAACTCCATGTCTTGAAGGACAAATCTCCTCACACAAACTTTCCAACATATCATCGGTGAGATTCTAGAGACCTTGGCCAAGAGTTTTCACTAAATGAAATGCTGGTTATCTTTTGAATGCTTGCAAATAAACTAATTACAATAATTTAACAACTAAGAAATACTGGAAGAGATTTGGAGAAACTGTATCCACAGAAGGATGACACACTCTCTCTGAGGGTGACCATACACAGATTGCCCCGAGAGGTTGTGGAATCTCCATTCTTGGAAGATATTCAAAAGTAATCTGAACACAGTCCCTCCTGGGCAGCTGTCTTTAGGTGACCCAGCTTGAGCAGGAAGGTTTGACTAGATGACCTCCAGTGGTTCCTTCTGTGATATCTGAGATTTAACCATTCCCCACCTGCTGTTGCAAGAACTGAGGTCAGCTGAGTTCTTTTTTTACATCTCTAGACTGAAATACTTTTCTGAAAGGTAAGTGAAGCAGTGCAAAGTGTTTGCTAATTTTCTCCTGTAGTTATTATTTACATTTCTATTTATGTAGATGTATCATATTACTGCAAGTAAATTAATGTTTATACAATGTTTTTAAGATATAAGGCATTTGTGTGCTCTCGTATTCACTCAGGTACAGTTTTTCGTGCATGATAAAATCAATTCACTGCCTCTTTTAAGGTTAGTACTCAAAATCCAGCTCTCATGTACTTTTTATTCATCTGAGTTGATTGTACTTTAGCTTCTTTATGGACTCTTTAAAATATGCACTAATAAAATCTTATTAGCTTTTTATTATCAACTGTCTCAACATACAAATATTGGAAGCTGCAGGGATTTTCTGGTCATTGTGAGCACGACTCCAGATTAACTAGCAATCAATGCATTTGTTATACTCTCTCTGGCAATTGATGTTTCTGAAAAGGTAACAAATTTTTAGCATCATTCAGGCAATTTGCAGAGATAATTCTGCCTTTAAGGGTGCTCCGTTTATTTCAACACAACATAGGAATGAAGTCAATCTGGGTAAGTTGCTATGATTTACTGACACCTCCCTTTAGCTGATGTTCCACAGCTGGCTGAGCAAAAATTCTATGTTAGAAACACACCAGGTATTTAGGACCTTAACTTGCTATAAATTCTTTGAAGTCAATAGGTAGGATTTAAAAATCAATGGAAGGATATGGCTCAAAAGTGCTTCTTCCAAAACTATAATGGTACAAATATCATCACTGAGCACTCACCTATATGTAAGATCTGAACACTGAAATAAAAGCCTACAAAAGATATATACATGTGTGAGATGACATTGAAATCAATGCATTTAAGTCCCTAAATAGCTCACCTGATAATTCTCACCAACACGAACATCTGAATGTCTCTAGAATAGAAAAGCATTTACAATGGTAGTGCTTTCTTGGTGGAGTACTTTGAAGTCTGCTATTTTAAAAGTTGTTACAGGAGGACACTGTGAGAAAACAAGATAAATGTTTTAGTGAGGAATTACATGGTTGAGAAATCATACATGAGGGATACTCCTCCCAGTAGATTTCACTGATTTTGCATGAGTACACTTTGGTTACATTAGACGTGGGTTTGGTGGAACATAAATTTTAAGGATGAGGAAGCAGTTGTTAAATTTACCTGACAGAGCTAAAGAAGGTGTTAATCTCTATTTTTGTTCTCTTAATGGTACCTGACACTATATCTTTTAAGACCACAGGCTTTGGCTCCACAGTGAGTCAACAAAAAAGAAAATATTTGACTACGTGAACTGTTAGAAGAACGGTCCTTATTACAAATATCATTCAAATGCAGCATGAACAGTACATCCCCAAATTCTATCAAAAAAATAAACACACAACTCAAATGAGGATATTCCAACCACTTAAGTATTACAATAATCAAAAGTATGCAAACAAGGGGATGAACAAACATCATAAACAATGTTACTCTTCAGAAGTCAAATTCTCTCTGCAGTAAACAGAATTGGTAGCAAAAAAATCACCGTTAACTTTGCTTATCAGATGCCAAGGAAAGATAGAAGATAATCATGTCTAAGTTCACACAATCACATTGACTGAACATATACCCACTGCAGAAAAAGCTGTACAACTACCCAGCTCTGCCTCTGGTAAGACCTGGGGTGTTTTACCCATTATAAAATAATAACTTGCAAAAAAATGCACAGATATATATACCCAGTCCTGGATCACTGCTTATAGAGGCCTGTTTGCCAATGACTTTGGAAAGAGAAACCCAGCTCTGTAAACAACTCTTATTGCTTGCTACGTGAACTTTCAAAAGCCTTTCATCAACTTGTGCACTTTGAAATTTTCCAGAAGGCAATTTTTAGACATTAATACAGACACTTTTTCCATTTTTATTGCAACCTGAAATGTTCCTTTAATAATTTCCATGGCAAACCAGGTAACAATACATTTAACATTTCCATCAAATAACTTATATTTTAGTTCTAAGTATCTATACAAAACTCCTTTTTTTAAGCTCTAACCCCAGAATCATCTGAGATTTTAAAACTCTAAACCCAATAGGGCTTAACAATTCCCATCGTTTACATTATTAAGACCTGCAGTTCTCAAATGTGCCTATCCCCTCAGGGGAACACTGAACCTCCTGATCCTTTCATTCACACATTGCTTTGGCCAACAAGTAATGGTATCATTAGAGCCCTCGTACAGGACTTTCCCCAATGCAGAGCAGCTCTGAGTTTTGGTCCTGCAACATGCCTCACCAGCTTGTGCCTCCAGAGTGGAATTCCTGGTTCTACAGCAGGTTCTACAGCATTTATATTTTGCTTGTGCTTTTTGACAACAATCCAGGTGCTATATGCCAGGCCTGGAATAGTGGGTGCTGTGTCTGAGTGATGGAATCCCAAAACTGTTTCCAGGATTTGGAGGCCTTGTTTTCATTTACAGCTCTCAGGAAATTTAGAGAGACCTTGAAGTGGGCTGTTTTGGTAATGTATAAGCTTATAAGGCCTGTACCCTTATAAGATCAGGCAGTTCTTTTATTTAAAATAAAGACTGAAGTTATTCTTGTGCAAGTAAATGTTGACTCAAACTTTTCAAATCACTTGAAACCGCCACAAAAATTTTCTCTTCAAGAAACATTAGAGAAAACAACTCTTTATTTTCATACAGAAATGGAATAATCAAAGTTAATCTCTATTCTCAGAATTGAGGTATTTATTGTTCCACAGGAGTAAAGATGTTGGATTGCACCAGTAAAGGTGTTTTGTGCATTTTCACTCTGGTGCTGGATACCTGAAATGCCACATCCTTCAAATACTTACTCTGAATGAAGAAGATGAGTGTGCTGAAGAAGGTAAGAAACACAACAGTATACTTAAGTCAGATTTTTCTGACAGAGCAGGGATGGAAAGCTCACCCAGATATACACCTGGGGTGTCTCAGAACCGGGTCTTCAGCGCGTTGCAGGACGTGCTTGGTACTTCGCAAGATTGAGATCTTAGTCGTAAAAACGTATTTTACATATAAAAATACAGCAGATGTCCCTCCAGAAATCCTAACTTAAGTGTTATTCCCTCTCATTGTGTTTCATACATTCAGAAACAGACATTTGAGATATACTGTGAACAGTGCAAAAGACTGTTTTATATTTATAAAACCACGCTCTGCGGTACCTTTAAGCGACAACTGAAGGAAAAGCTGAGAAAAGTTTCATCCTCAGAGCAATTCTGGTCCAAGCTGAACTTTTGTTTAGCGAGTTGTAAACAAATGTCTTAGAATGCAGAGAATCCTCTCATTTCTTTCCAGCTAAGGTGGTCTCAAACACATCAAGTCCTGCTTTGAAGTAAACCTGAGCTGAATTGATGCTGTTCAGCACCTCTGACAAGGCTGCCTGAATGGTCTCATTTGACTGATGTAGTTTGCAGTGCTCCAGTGCCTCCAGCAGTAGTGAAAACTGGCTGGTCCTTTCATCCAGTCTGTAAAGAATATTTCTAGAAGAGAACAATGGAGAGAATGGTAAACTTTTTACTCAAAACAATTCATCAGAAGCCATCAAGAAACCCTGCAAGTATCAGCCACACTTTACAGATGATATGTATTATGCACAGTAAAGCTGACCCATGGCAAAGTGAAAGGCAACTGCATATTTATTATACCTTGTTCACTGAACTATGAGTACATGCACTGAAACAGTCACTAAATCCATCAAAGAAATCTCACATTCCTCTTTGACCATTCAAGATTTTATTCAAAAGCATGAGCTTACACCTATCACACCCCTCATGAAGGATTTCGCGTCTCAGTTGGATTCCATTTATTCCCCTCTAAAAAAACGTTTGATTATTGCTGTGAGCCCTCAGCACAGGTCTGGGGTTGTTTTTGTTTTTCCTATCTGCTCCTGTTATTTATTTCCCTCTTCAGAGGCAAAATTCCAGCTACGTTGAAGTCAATGGTGAAACTCTCATTGCCTTCAGCAGAGCCTTTACTTCATCAATAATCCTTTGTGGCATCAGAACAAGAGCAACCCATCTTTAATGTCACATACTCGAGGAAGGAAATAAACAGCACACACAGCTATACCCTTGTGAAACAAAATCTGTGTTTTCCTAGAATATCTGAAAAACTTTTTAATGGTTTATAGAAAAACACGTGGAAGAGTGTTGTCTGATCCCTTGGAAATGTTATCTGTATGAGGTGTGGAAGGCTCAGAATTCAAAGCTAGTGAGTGATTTTAATGAGACTCTTTGAAGCAGGCTATAAATGCTATCCAAAACCAGGTGTAATCATTATTTTAATTAGAAGAGCATGTAAATATCATAAATCTCCACCCAGCAGCTCCTTTGATTGTAAACAGAAATGAGTGAAATTTGAAACAGGAAAGCTACAGTGATTTGGTGCAGGACTTTATCCTTAAATACAAGGCAGGTGTTTGGGGCAGGGAGATGTCGTTTCATGGAATGAAACCATCAAGAAACAGGACAACTTACATACTTTGTTAGTAACCTAATTGCACAACAGAACAGGCCAAATGGCAACTCCAAATTAGTAATAAAAAGGCCAAGTACCTACAAGACAGATGACCACAAAAGGGCATCTTATGAATCACCTATTGCCAGTCTGCCAGGGGGAAAAGTAAAAAAGTATCCCTATAAATGACAGCACAGAACAACTACAATCTTCTGCCATGCTTTTCAGTTTATAATAAAAAAAGTGTTTTGAAAGAGAGGCAGTGTTTTTCAATATGAAATAACTGCTATCCTCACAGGCCAATTTTTCAGGCTATGTTTTTGCCTTCCTATGTTGGGAAAACATAGGAAACCCAGCAACGTGCAGTAGGAAAGGTAAGCTTCTCATCCCCTGGCAGCAATACATCCATCCATTTCAAGGGTTCTGCAATGCAATACACTGCAGTTTTAAAGACAGGAGGGAAAGGGGTTGAATCCAACACTGCAGCAGCAGGACAGCTTACACAGTTTAAACAATAGGTCATCACTGACCTCGATCATTTAGACTGAAATAGGTTAGAAGCACTTCCAGGAACAGCTCAGCAGGGACAGGAATTTCCATCAAGAGGACTGTAACAGGCAGATGTGGCAATAACTTCCTCAGCTTGCACTGCTGTTCCTTAGCTCTGAGCTGATGCTGCTGTTCCTCAGACTAAGATGCATCTTACACTCAAAGGTGACTCAAGCTATATGGTGGACTGTCCCAAAGCAGTCCCTGTGATATAGTAAATGAAAACTTTGTATGCCGAGAACCAGATAAATTCCTTGTTGGTTGGTTTTCAAAGATAGGCTGTGCTATGGGAAATACTGTATTTTTCAAAGCAGGGATTGATTTTGCTCCCTCTGAAATCAGTTCAGGGACTCCTGCTGAGATCAGTGCAAGCAGAACTAGGCTTTTGAAGAACTCTCCTCTGTAGTTCCTGCAGTTCACAGGGAGAAAGTAGCCTGTTCACAACCCCTCAAACACCTTCAACAGCAAGGACAGTAGAAAATAATCACATTACTTTCTACTCTTAGGAGAGATCTTATTGCTGGTGGCTGGGAGACTTTGACTGAGCTGGAATTCTATTCCAATGCCTACAATACTGGCTCCCTGATCTATATTAGAATCCCTCTATTCCTTTATTAGGGGTAATGTCAACTAGTAAAAAGTATCATAAGATGATAACCATCAGCAGAGCAACACTGACTTAGACTGCTAGAAATCAGGCTCTAAAGAGAGGATGGCATAAACATTGGAATGGACATAAACATTGGAATGTCTGGGGACTGCTGAGACAACATTTGTGTTGAATAGGAACAGATCTTCTCCTGCCCCATCTTCAAATGTGCTCCAAACAAGGCACACAGGCTAAAAGGATGGTTTGCCTTGACACGTAAGGATGCTAACACAGTTAAAATTTACTGTGTGACTTTGGAATCACAGGTGATTGCACAGTTAAAGGCACAGGTAGGTGATCCACTGTAAAAGACAGGTGTTCCTAGCCCATCCCACCCGACTGTGGTGTAAATTAGTGTCTGATGAGAAAAGCTTAGTGGTTGGATGAATGAAAGAGACAAGCCGTTTGCTGTCATAGTTTAAATAATATCTTAACTTTTGCTATAGTAATATGACTTCAGCATATGGTACGACAGAACCTACTTTTTGTTTTTATCTATGCAAATAATAATAATAATAATAATAATAAGTAACATCATACAGCACCTGTTTTTTTGAATTTTCTGCTAGGAGTTCTCACTAGGATCTTATATTTTCCAATTACTTATCTTTGCTTGGCAAGCCATGCCACTCCTTTGTTGCATAAAATGATTTCTCTCTTTATGCACGTTCATGAGAAACACTTTATACAAGTTTACTTCTTATCTCTGTCCAAGCTTCATCAAACGAAAAAAATGGTCAGTCCAGTTTATTACTTCCAAGCCTTTACAAGTCAGAAAAGTGTTTTCATTAAAGATTACACAGGGACTGAAAAATAAACCCCAGCCATTTCACTGGCACAAGATATCACTATGAGCCCACAACACGCATAATGATAGCAAGAGACTTTAATTTATACTGTGAAATTCAATTACCTAAACATTCCTTAACACAAATTGGTTTTGTAGCCTACACCTCTAAAACAACAATTCCAGTCTCTGGTCTAATTGCTTAAGTATCTACCTTCATCTTTAACTATTTTGATCTCCTAAATGTAATTCACACAGTCAGCCTGACCCACACAAAACAAAAAGAGACTCCAAACCAGAAAACTGCAGTACATTATTGATAAGACTAATGAAATTACAACACACATCACTTATCTAAATGGACTTGTTCCTACGACACATCTCAGTGACCTGAAAAGTGTAACACCGAAGCAGGAAACCTAAGCAAGAACTTCAGGCAGTACCACTGAAAGAGGTAAAATGGCTCCAAACAAAAGAACCAGCCTTAGCAAAGTAAAGCAAAGAAACTGTAAAACTGAACTCTTAACAGAACCTCTTCTGTAACTTTTATGAGCCCTTTTCAGGCCTAGGAACATAAGCATTACTGATCAAAACAATGCCATTAAATGCTGTTTTACACTATCACAAATAAGGAGGTAATGTCATACCCACCAGACCAGAATGAATTTGAAAAATTCTTGAAATGACAGATCACACTAAAAATTTGATTTTAACACCACTTAAAGCTATTTTGGAAGTTATAGTAGAACAACTGGACAGTATAGGATAAAACTAGATTATTGCATTATTCTTGTCAAGAAAAAGCATTTTTTAGCTTATAAGAAAAGTTTGCAGGTAATGAGCAACACAAGCTCAATTATTCAGGTACTTACAAGCAGACTCCCATCTAAGAGCCTATATTTGAGATTTTGAAAAGTAATTATTAAATCATTAGTACATAATGGCAAGTACACTGTCCTTTTTCTCTGTGGACTCACATTAGAATTGTGTACAGGTAAATGCTATGGGCAGCCTCTGCCTATTCCAGTTATAACACAATGTGCTATGACTTCAGCATCCTCACAAACTCAATTTTATAAATCCTTGAATTGTTTCTTCTTGTACCCTCCAAGAAAAAAAAAAGCACACCAGAACAAGGATTCTCTGAGTTTCACTTTCTCCTGATACTGTTCTATTTTGAATGCACTTCTCTTACATCTAGGAGTTTGGTTTCATTCATATTCGTAAAACATAAAATATTATTACCTTGGTAAATAAATAAATGCATTCTAATAACATTATTTACATGCTGGAACTTCCACTTCCACAGGGTGTTTATTTACTGCAGGACATAAAAATATTACAAATTCTTCTTCCCTGAAAACAGCATGAGCTGATTTATACTCATTTATGTACACTTGCTTGCACCTAAGAAAATTTTATGTTGATGGTACAGAAAGTTTCCCTTCTTCCTCTGGGTTCCTTATCCTTTTGATCTCCAACAGTTCTTCTCCTTTCCTCTCTTCTTATTTTCTAAACCTTTTTGACACCCACATGCAGTTATATTATCTTTCCTGTTTTATTTCATAGCACTATTGTGGCAGAAGGTTTATCATAATAAAATTGGCGCTGCTGGCCATATAAGACCAGGACAAAATATATGCCCTGGTAAACTGTCATTACATGTCATTAGAGCTGCAAATGTCACTATTCCTTCACTTTCTCAAGTCCCCAAAAACTCAGCACATCATATTTAAGGTCTTTTTATTTCTAATATGTTGTTTCTAACTTTTGCTTGCTCCTTTTAAAAGAGCCATCACCTGCCTTCCCTTAGTGTTCTCATCTACAAACTGTTCTACCAATATATACTTTCCAGAAAGTGATGTATTAAAACCACATACACTCAGAGGTGTCTGCCTCAAAGGTATGTATTTGCATGTTATCAGCAGTTGATAAGCTACAGGTAATCCAGATATCAAACCTAAATAAGGTCTAACCACCGGAAAGGCATTTCAAAGGCATTGTTGTGGCAAAACAGATAAATTCACTTCCTGCTAGATAGAAATTTATTTTGCATAAGAGACAGGCATTAGGACACCTCTAATTGAATCACTTATGGCAAACAGAGGTTATGGTCAGTCTGCATGAAGAGAACCCTGTTGGGAAATGGGACTACAAGGAGATAATTATTCCAGGTTCGAATACATTTCTGAGAGGTCAGTTTAGAACAGGGCTTGTTAAAAAAATAAATCCCAATTTTGGCAGCCCTGTGAAGTGTCTTGACGGTTGGCTTGGCTTGACTGCCAGCCAAATTAACAAAGGGAAAAGGAGAAGCCAAACTGGAAGGATAGTGGGTTACAAGATACACTATCTATTATTTCCCTACAGTTCCCTTTGGTTACAGTCCTTTCTAAAGGTAGGGAACAGCCCTTATCAACTTAAAGACAATCTTCAACTAAAGATCTGACTCTGACCCATCCTAACCTCACCTAAAGACATTCCCACCCTTAAAACTATTCTGGGGATGATTACAAATTCATCTACCAGATGAACTTGCATGTTGGAGCATTCAGAACCCTAAAGAGAAAGACCTATTAAAGAAATCAAGCCAAGTAAAGGTTGCTTGAGGATTGTTTTATGATCAAAATTCAACATTCAGAGAAAAAAATTCACTTTCACTTCTGTTCTGAAACACCTAGGAAACAATTCTTTTGATAGTTAAATAATTTCTGTCAACAGAAAAAACTGACATAAAATAAAGCTAACAAAATGCTAATCTTGATTTTCTGCCGACGTTGACAGTGTTCTGCGACAGCTCGGAAAAAAAAGGAATCTATGACTGAATCTATGACAACCTGTGCTGAAACTTTTTCACTTGCATTACATAAACAATAATTTATTCATTTTTGTGACTCATGATAGCAAACAGTGTCTAGGAAAATACATAATAAACATGAACAAATGGAAGATGGAAACTTGATGCAAGGAGCTGATCATAAGAGGCCTGATGTTCTGGAACAGCCTCAAATAAGACTAATGGAGCTAAGAAGTCTGACTAATTTAAAGACTGAATTTGAGTGAAATCAGGCTGCAATAAAATATCTATTTGCCAGTGCTGAACATCAACATTACCCTGCACTCACAGTTTTTCTCATGGTGAAAATCTGCTGAGTTTAGGAGCCTGATTTATTCTTTGCTTTGGAGTAAACAACATCAGTAAGTAAGAAGAATCCATTCTACAGCTTCAATAGTACAGAATGACTGCACACAAGTGGAACAAAAAAGAAAAAAAATAGGATGCATCTGTTCTTCAGAAGTTGCAAGTCACTATTTATCGCTGCTAAAGAGCAGTCCTCTAATTAAGCATTATTTTCCCTAGGGTTTTACAGAAATTAATTAAGAGACTTTATCTAGAAATTCCCGAAGAAGCCACAAAACCCCCTATCAGACTCTTTCCCATAGAGCCTTTAAACCCTATATGCAGCTGATGAAAGAATGATGAATACTCCACAGAAATGTAAAAATTCCTTGAAAATCCATGAATACTTTTTCTGTGATTTCTTAGAACAAGGACTTGCAGGTACACTTGAAAGAGTGGTGATGCATTGAACAAAACTGATATAACTGTATTTTAAAATTGTATTTCCCTGGCAGCAACTGGTATGAAACATACTTTGTTAACTTCCAAATAATGTAGCTGTTGGTAACAAATGTAGGCATGTTGTTCTTTGAATGATTTATGCTACAGTTGCTTTTGAAGTGAAAGAAACATATGCTTATGTGAGTAATTTGGAGGAAACTATTTGTCGTTTAAGGATGTCTCAGTCTGAAATACTCGAATTCAAAACAGATGTGCTACTATTCTGAAGGACTTGAGGGAAGTGAATTAATAATATTATTTCCAAATGGCTCACAGCTGATGTTCTGATGGCTTCATAGGGCTTTTTATTTAGAAATCATGTAAAACATCTGATTCCTAAGGAGGAACAGCATTTTCAAAGGAAGCAGCACTCAGGGTCCAGTGCTCAAGGCAGTAAATAGGCTTGACCTTGGTCTTCAGTGCTGATCCTGACTAAGTTTATCATCTAAAGTAACTCCATACCACGTGATGTGAGACCATTACCCTCACAGCTAAAATCAGATGGATCATTATCAGAGTTAACTATGGATAAAAGATTAATTATGTCATAATACATTCTTTAAAGAAATGCCTAAAGTTGTATCTTTATTACCTTCAATGGCATGCATACACACGAAATTAACACTTCTTTTTAATCCTAGTTAAGGTAATTTTCCTGTTAATGATCTCATCACCAAATTTCTAAGCCCTATTACCTGGGTAATATATTAGTGGATGAATTTTGCATATTAACTATTTTCCCAATGAATCTCATTTATGTTTGTAGTATATCCGAGATGTGTTCCTGGATATTATCACAGACAGTGGTTCTCATCTGTCGTGACTCAAAAATGTGGAATCACGTATAAAATATTAAGTTTTTGTCATATTTAATAAATCCAAAATCTAATACTTTGTATAGCTTTCTGAGATGGCAGTAGATTTTTCTCCGTAACTAAATATTCTTGCCCTATTTAGCACCATAAGCACAGACCCAAGCAAGATCTGCCAGCAAGGGACACTGAGTGGAAACTGCATCCTACTTGCTAGTTGTTGGCATGAGAGCTCTGCACTGAGCTCATGGAACAGCTGGGACAGGGTTTTTACAGTTAACAGAACAAGTGCTGTGAGATAGGCCATATATTAAAACAAATGTCATTTTTCAGAAAAAAATCAGGTTTTTTGCCAGGCTAAGACCATGCATGTTCTTGGGAAGCGTGAGCAATTGTATTTCCTGGATAAAGTCTTGTCTTTGGGACAACCAATGCTGCAATAAATTACAAGATATGCGTAGTAATATTTACTGGATCACAAACATAATGGGTCTGATGTGCAGAGAGAAGTCTTTAAGTATACAAATCAATCTAATTAGAAGGATTTTCTATACTTCATGAGAAATATAGAAAACAAAAACAAATTAAGGTATGTAAATCCAGGTTTACCCTTCATATCAGGGAAGTGAGAAATCTGGTTTCCAGCCATAACATAATCCCTGATTACAGTGGTTTTCTGCTTTTGCAGGTGTAATGAAAAGATTTCCACGTTCTCTGCTTAAATAAGCTTTAAAGTCTGCCATAATTACATGTCTGCAGATGGCTAATTCAGTAGTATTTATGCAGCAAATGCTCTTTAAATAGTAAAAAATTTACAAGACAACAAATACAGTCATTAATTCATGGCTATTACACATCTTGGTGATTCCAAAGGAAAAAAACCATTTCAATTGCCACTCATACGGATCAGGTGTTTTGAGTATGAGTTTAATTCACTTTATTGCACCTCCTCAGTATTAGGAAAGGTCATAATTCAGCATGATTATTAGTCATGAGAAAAATAATAACCATAGCAGGAATTCGTAAGAGCATTATCAACCAGTAATTGCTATTGATGTGTGCCAGGATAAATGTGAAGCTCCACACACAAATGAATGTTACAGATCCACTCTCCCAGAGGATGAAACTGTACCTGTCTGGTCCAGTGAATGAATAACCACAGCACTGTTCATTTTTCCCACAGGGACTGGGAGGACCCGGTCAGAGCTCTTCCCAAAGTTTTCCAGTCCACAGAGAATGTTCATGCTGCTCAAATTTGTACCTACAGGTCCATCACAAATTAAACAGCTCTTAAACTTTCCTAACTATGCCTGCTGTGGGGAGCTGCACTGATAGGAAAAGGCATCCTGGGGGAAGCTTCTTGTGCTACTCAGAGTTTAACTCCGAAGCTACATTATAATCCACTGAATGTGCAGATTCATGACAGAACCTTCTTCCCAGTCCCTCAAATTTTTTGAGTGTTTGCACCATGTGAGTGAACTCCAAGTGATCTTAATTATGCCTGGCTTCTGGTAGCTGCTCAAGAGAGGAGGGAGTTCCTCTGTCCTCCCATCTGTGCTATACCCTCACCTAACAGTCAGGTACAATGTTTAAAAGGAACGCAGTGAATAAAGTACTTTCAGTCCACCTTTTATCAAGGGTGTTACTCCAGATTCTGCTAGTGACTTGGATGTATGAATTTGACTTAAATTATGATTTTAAACTGAAATTACATGTGCCAAGTATCTTTAAAGAAAATGATAGCTAAATAAGTGCTATTAGAATGTAGTGTTCAGTATCTGTTTAGGCTTCAGATTTTCTTAGTTTGTGCCAATCTAGTTAAATAGACATCATTGCTTGTCATACCACTAACTAACTGGTTTGTCTCTGAGATTAGGACTAGAAATGATAATCTGGTAGCTAAGAATTGTAATTATATTCCTATGCAAGAGTTTCTAATCAGGAATAACCTGCAGAGATGACTCAGTCTATTCAATTTTACTATGCTGTAAATTCTATGCACATCAACTCATGATTGTTCCCACTTTTACAAACCCTGGTCACCAGACACACAAACTCTGTTTAGACAAGCATGTAAACCAGGAACCTAACTCTTCCATTCAATGTCTGCTACCAAAGACTGGGAAAAAAAATCACTTTCTATGCAAGCATTAATTAAAGATTTACCAAGCTCTGCACCGCATTTTAGATCTCCTGACTGCACAGAGCTGCCACTGTTCTCCTACCTCATGAAACTTCTTTTTGCCTTCCCTTATTCTTGGAGAAAACAAAAAAACTATACCTGGAGTATTTCCTGTGATTTTCTTGCCATTAGTAGGTCATGAAGTGAGTTACAATGCAGCAAGTCTTGCTGAAACTGTGTCACTGCTGAATATTTCAGGTTGTCATCTCTAACTTGCATAAACCACAATCAGACTGCTCAAGCACTGCAGAGTTCAAAGGAATAAGGTAGAAGAAAATGGGAGGCATTTTGGGTGTAAAAAATACATTTGGACAAATGCATAGCAGAGAGAAGGGAAATGAAGAACTGCAGAACTGAGAGGCACCAGTGAAGGATTAGAAAGAGAAACAAGTAATGCCACTATTCATAACTCAATTTATAAAATGTGAAAAATTGTAGAAGAAAAAGAGTTGCAAATTTTGAAAGATGCAAGGTATGGGGGTCAAAAGTCAGATGGGAAATCACTGCTATGCAGTAAGACGAGAATTCATTTACTCCGACTGAATGGCAAAATCTGAGGTACACTATTCTACAACCAGCACACAATTCTTTCCTTCTCCCCCAACATAATTCTATCATTGTATTTACAAATTGCACATGGCAGATAATATGAGACAGAACATTATCTACTACTGCCAGTGCAACATGAATTATTTCAGTATTTCCCACACTAAGAATCATCAACACTGTTTCAAATCACTCTCTGCTCCACATAAGACAATGCAGAACAATAAAAATACTCCATGTGTTTGGTTCAGGTCAGTCAAAAATGTCTCAAATGTTACAACAAAGGAGACAGGAATATTTTCTATTTGAAGTCATAAGTGAAGAATTCAAAACGAAAAAACAAACCTCTAGAGTTTATACAACGAGACAGAATTACTGTCTTCTGCAGAAACTCTGGGCTAGGGCTTTGTTTTATTTTTCAGATGACATTGCACTACATTTGCCCATGTTACTCTTCAAGATTAGCAGGATATTTGCATCTTTAATGCCTGTCCTCTGTAAATCCAGTGAGCAGCTTGTTTACACATGGAGATTTAATAAGGTCTTTAATTTTCCCAATAAACGTATCTGTAGAAACTAGACTCTTAGGGCGTGTGTATTTTGAAACCTGAGAATTTGCTGCAGTTTACCAGCAAAGCAGAAAAAACCCCAGTAGAATCTGCATATGTCAGAAATGTATATAACAAATCTCAATCTGAAAGGAAAACATTTGTTCTGGTGAACAACACACACTTGAGTGGCATGAGATTAGCAGCAAACTACCTTTTTGTATGGTACCAAAAATATCTTTTGATTGTTCTTTCATGATATTTAGGGTGCATAATCTATCTTTGCTTATTGCCAGTATTTTTTTCAGTGAATTAAAACCGATTTGCTATAATTTTTTAGCCCAATGAAGTGTTAATGTCACACTTGGGTACCCCTGATAAAAAGAAGTAAAAGGAAGAAGTTAAATTAGTATACAAATAAGCAATAAAAACTGCTGGAGGTCTTTGTTGAAAACAGCTTGCATTCCAAATTCTTACTTTTCACCTACTTATTACCCAATTCACTCAATTACATCTATTAGACAAAGCACAATCACCCTTGCAACAATTCCATAAACAGTGGTGGCAGATGCACAGAGCCTTAACGGACAGGATAAACTTGGCGTGCTAAGACAAAACTCTTAAAAGAAAGATTTTACACAAGATGACTTTGATTCTTTTATAAAATTGTTAAAAGAACTGTCAGTCAGGACATAACTGATCCTTAGGCAATGCTCCATTAGGAGTAAAACCCACCTAACTGGAGCAGAAATGACAACCTGAGTGAGCCCTCGTGCACCTATTTTTGGCTTCAATTTTAAAGACCAAGGACACAAACCCTGATTTTAGTGACTCTCTTAGATTTGGAAATTTTTCTGGGAGCATCCCAGGGTATTCTAGGGAATCCTGCATACTTACTGCTATAGAGATTGGACATGGACCTGAAGAGAATGAACACTTTCAGTGAGACAGGATATCTTACTGCACTGAGTGTCCCATGCCTGATACTTCATGAAGTTTTCTTCATCATCTCATTTCTCTGCAATATTATTATTCATTGAAGTGCTACGTATTTCAACAGAGACAGAAGCTCTCCATGTAAGTACCTGAGGACTGCACACACAGAATTGACAGATACATTAGGCTGACAGGTTGTCAGGAGCTGTAGAGATCAGCAAATATAAGAAACACAATAAAATGCACAAGGAATGGGGGGAACACTCTTCACTCTTACTCAGTCTAGGTAAACACAAGATTTGAACTCAGCATTTAGAAACACCAGGAAGATACATGATGCCTTGCTGCCCATGATATTGTGGTGTCAGTGTTTCAGTAGGCATTTTTGTAGAGGGAAAAGCGTGCAGAAGCATGACAGTAGACATGATCAGTATTTATGGAATCTTTTTTTTGTCTCTGCTGAGGCTGACCACCTCACTGAGCAGACAAAATGCTTGAGATATTTTTTTTCCCCCTGTCTATGTACAGTGCCTAAAGTAACAAAACCTTTTATATGCCACTGCTGTGTAATCTGTGGTTATTACTACCAGTAGCAAAATATGGTAATCAGAAAATATACAGAAATGTTCCACATTAGTATACATTGCAGGAGGGGAAAGCAAGAAATGGCTAAGGGTAAGAAACAACATAAATCAATTTCAAGTGATTTTTCCATTAAAATAATGGCAAATTATAAATCCAAAAATTATCAATATTATGGCTATCTTATGAGAAACAAAGATAAATGAAGAACATCAATAGCTATCCTATTCTGTTCCTACACACTTATTTTGTACATAGAAGATCTACCCAGGGCTACCACTGGGAATCAAAGAAACTCTTCAGGTACAATAAAACTCAGCGATTTTGTCCTAACCCCAAATCAAGTCCCAGGGTAACTTTCGCAAAGTGGGATAATATTTCTCAACCTATTATTTTTCATTCCGCCTAAATTTCTGGATAAGACTAAAATACCCTGATGGAAGCTGTACTTGTATATTTCCAGCTCAGTTGGAAATAGAGTATCATGGGGAAAGTGTGCTATTGTGGAATTTTCAGTCCAATGTCATGAAGTTCAGGCAAGTAGGATAAGCATCAAAATGACTGTGTTTACTGACATTGTATTGAATAACCTGCCAATGCCAATAAAAGTTCAATTTAGTCAGATATCCTAATCTAATTATTAAAAAAAAGTAATTTGAATAATTTTACTGCTCATTATAGATGAATAACGCATAAATTATGCCCATATATTGCCCTACGACATTGACTGGAATGAGACATTTAATTTTTTAAGTACAAATATACAGTGAGAGACTATGGCTATGGCAACGTTGTGTGCAAACCACACAAAAAGAAAAATAAAAAGATAAATAAAAGATATATTAGTTCCCTTGTAGTGGAGAAGCGCAAGTAACATTGCAACCTACCTCTCCTGCAATAAAGAAAAAAACTCACCTTTCTTTTTAATTCAAGTTCTAGGACAGACAACATAGCATAGATCCAGAGAGCTGTGAATTAGGACGAACACAAGCCTAAAAATGATGCCTAAAACTTCAGCAAATTTGTCAAGTGCTTTGATTGAGGTTGAGAATATGAGTCCAAATGGGTATACAGGAAGCAATCATTTTTTCGTGAAGAATACGTCCTTTACTGTGCACACAAATTCTTCCTTCAGAAGGCTGTAAATTACAGTATTTATGGAATCTTAATGATCTAAACACAGTTGGAGCCTGAAGGTCAAGGCTGCAAACTGCATCCTAAATTTCTGTTTACAGATGAAGCACAGTATTTATTGCTGTACTGCTTGTGCTGCTATAGTTAAAGGGCTGCCAGCATTTCCATTATAAACCACTATTTCAGGGGTTTATAACTTGCCTATCAATCTTCTGACTGGGATGAAACATGGCATGCAAGGTCCTGGCTGTGAGACTCAATCTTTTGTTTGTTTTCTTTACCAAATTACAAAAAGAATAAGCTTAAAGTTATACAAGCTAAAGAAAAAAAGTATATCAGGTTTTTCAAGTACTTCTGGTGTTCCTGCAATACAATCATAGCTTCAGAACACAAAATATATTCATATAAGTCCATCAATTAATAAAAGGACTTTTGATCCCTAGAAAGATAATCCAAAAAAAGACGTTTGTTTAGATGTTTTCTCCCCCTTTAATTAAGAAACTGTACTGCAGGTTTTTAATGGCAAGAAAGGAAATCAGAAATCTAACAGTGTCCTTGACTGGTTTATCTGTGTAGATTTTCCATTAAAGGTAACAATTACACACCTTGGCACAGTATAAAGAGTGTATTCTTTTAAAATGAGTATCTAAATGGTGATATACAAGGTGTACATATTTTCTATTATATATTCCAGATGATATTTGGTAAAATTATTCAAAGTCAGGTCAGAGTCAATGTTTCCTCCCAAATTTTGGAGCAACTTTATTGCCTACCCTTAAATCTTTTATCAAATTTAATTAAATCAGGAGGGGAACAAATACTAAATTCTCACTTCCACACTGTCTACTGGAAAAGTACTTCTGCTCTGTACTGAAATACTGTGAAGAGCAGGTGATAAATTTAAGTCACATTATACCTGCATATCTAGCAAATACATTTTGATAAACAACAAACTTAATACTGCAAGCAGTGCAAGAATTGAAATACTAGAAGACCTCAAAAACCCTCTTATTGGAATCCTAAGTTTTGGCATAATTTATTTTTACAAATAAAGAACTGGGCCAGATTCAACAATGTGCCCTTGCAATGCAACACAGACACATTACATTATATTAAGCAGTTTTATGGCTCCTTTGCAACACCATACCAGTTCAGACATGACAGACAGCAGTGCTAAACCTGGAATATGAGAATTTATTTAATCACATTTTATTTCTTTATGTTATAAATCCAGTCACAGCAGGAAGGAAGTAAATTAGCCCCTCCCCAAATGTAATTATTATATTTTCTTTATTATAGCTGTAGGGCTTTTTTTCATTCACTGACATTGCTGGGTTCCCCACAACTACCTTTCTTATTTTTTCCCTTTGCTTTTGTTAAAAGATGACTGGACTTGTTTTATGCCCTTCCTAACACTTGGAAGAATCTCTTCCTCCTGTTGCTGTACTTTTTGCTTTCCTTCCCAAGTCTACTTCTACCATGTGTTTATTTTATGTCTACTCAACATAAAATCACTTGCACTGAGATTTTTGATAATTTTTCCCATCAACTGAAACAAAGAACTGTTCTGCTATTCAGTTAGTTCTGGTTGCAAGTGCATTTATATTCCGAAATAACGCAGATACCTCATTTACTCTTATGTCCTGACTCTGGTCTGTCTCCTGTATATCTGTGTTGTCTTCCAAGCTCTCTTTTTTGAGCAAGCAAACCAGTTTTCCCTAAAGTAAAACCTGGGTACGGCTTTAGGGACAGTTTCACCTGGGAATGCCCCCTAACGAGCAGTATGGATGAGCCATCGGGTATCTTGAGCTGCAGAGTCCTTCAAAATTATCCCAGCAGAGCTGGTGAAGTCAGACAGCCCACACTGCCTCCTGTGCAGCCCAGGGCACTCAGGACATGCCCTTGGGGTCGAGCTCTGAAACTCCACACTGATGAGCTGCAGCGCTCAGACAGTTTGTACTGAAGCACACGGACACACTTCATGACTTCTCCTGAGGAGCCAGAGCACCAGGCACTCCTCAGGGCATGCTTGGCCAATTCTTGTTTTTCAACCTTTTTTTTTTTAAGCTACTGATCGCTGTAAGTTCAGGGTTTTTTATTTTGTAGAGGAATCAACAGTGAGAGATACAGCAACTGCTGACTTTCTTCTTAGACAGTAAAAGATGGAATGAGTATGATGTCTTAAAATCAACCTGGGTAGTGCAGCTGAACCCGTATCAGAGAATAACTCCAACCAGAGACAAGATGTTATGAACAGTGACTGACTAAGGCCTCCTCATTCACTGCATTGTACTGCCTTTGACTGGTTGAAATGCATCCAAGAACCCTGCTATATAATTAAATATGTTAAATAATGCTACAGAGTATCTTGTATAATTCCGAATCTTCAATGAACTGTAAAAAGTTTTAAATAAAATATAGGTGGAGCTTGTCAAGCAGTATTAGACCTCAAAATATTTTCTTTTTCTGGAAGCTTACTGTACCGTCTAACACACATATCTGTCATGCTGCCTGGGTTGCAATCACACCGTACATCTTGTTAGCAAAGATGTCATGACAGAAATGCTACAGTGCTGCATTCTAATGACCCCTTGTACTGTAATGAATCAATGTTTTCTGCAGAGAGGATGTGATAGGAAAAAATAGCTTTAATCTCAGATACTCACTGAGGTTTGGTGGGTTTTTTTAAAGTACAACAGTTTTGCAAACCGAGCCAACACTGAAAACCGTTTTAGCTCAAGTAAAGAACACGTGGAACACCCCACCTGTAAAGTCCTGGAGGAGCTCTATGAACCAGGAAGCTTTTCTCCAAGCTTTGTAGCACGTCATTGAGCATCCTGACTCTGACAGGAGCTCGCTCCTTGGGGTCGTTGGCCGGGCGCATCTCATCCGACTGGAACAGCTCGGCCGTGTCCCTCAGACGTGAGGCCACTGCAAGCAACTGAGGAACGCCTACTTCATCACCTGGGAACAGCAAGAGCAAGACAGTTGCCAGTGATTCAGAGAACACCACTTATTACTCCTGCTTATAAGCCAAAATTAATAGCCCAATTAAAACCGGAGCCTCTTTTCCCTTGAGGGGTTTGTAATGGATCAAGGAAAGCCATAGATCACTCTGCATAACCTCTGATCCTTTTTTTCAAAGATCAATTTGGGCTCTGATGTTTTAAGATCTAATAAGCCGTGAGGAATGATTTTGGGGTACAGATTGAAGTCTAGCATTGGAAAAAACAGGCCTGAAGGAAGCAATGGTTATAAATCAGGAACTATAGCATTTCCTTCTGAGACAGCATTTACTCAACGCCATTTGATGCTACTGCTCTCAAGTCTGAAAGCCTGTGCCTGGATTCCATAATGACTGCTGTATAGAAAATTGTAATATGCAGTTTAATTGAATTTGATTGAATGTTTTAGAATCCTAGAGGTTAACAACAGTTTTAGAGGGGATTGAAATTGTTCCTCTTAATCACTTAAATTATATGCCAATGAGCCAACTTTAATTGATATCCAAATGCATATTCCAATCCAGTCAGTATTTTCAAAACTTTTTAAATATGGAGTGTTAACTATTGCTTTGTTAGCAATCCTACACCGACACCAAAAGAATAAAAGCCTGTAGCCCTTCAGAGCACACCTTGATCTCAGTATTTCTCTGGTCATTGGGATATGACAGAGGAATGTGAAACGTGAATTGGAACACTGTGAATGTGCAGTCTATTCCCACCTGCAGTGCAGGTGGAGAGCACGGCCTCCTTTCCCAGTGTGTGCATAGACTGCTTTCCTTTTTACAAGCACATGGAGAGAAAAAGCAGAGTCTGAACCTGATATAAAGTCAGAAGTAGTATCAGTCACCATAAACATTTCCAGGATGCAGAAATTATCTTAAGGCAAAAATTCACTTCGCCTATTGACAAGAAAATCAACTACCCTTAAATCTTTCAAATGATATTTTCGTCAACATAAACCATGCAGCTTTAGGAGCTGAATGTAAAAATGTCAGTGAGTTCATTATCTTAGTGACTGAGATGATTAAGTCAAGAAAGTGGTTCAAGACACAAGTTAAATGAATGTTAAACTTCCCTGTCTAATAGATACATGGAGAAATCAAAAACAGTAATTGGAGAACACTGACATGGTTTAAACTCAGCTGGCAACTAAGTGCCACGAAGCTGCTTACTCACACTCTCCCGCTTCCCTGATGGAATGGGGAGAATAATCCAAAGAATAGAAAGGTAAACAAGCAGGTATAAGGAACAAATCAAGGACATGCCTGAATATAATATGCTGTCCCTCAGATGGAAAAAGAGAGTTGCTACTGGATAAATTCCAGTAAAGGAAAAGGATTTCATAGATCCCCATGTACTCCTGCCATTCAGCTAACACATTCCAATCTAGCAAAACATGAAATGATCCAAAATACACGGAGAGACAGATGCTGGCGTGAGAGAAACTGTCAGATTTCCTGAGCTATCAATATGAATTTCAACAATGAACAGGAGTTCCCTGTGAGAACAGGAGTGAGAGAAGATGGTTTATGTCTGCTCTGGTTTGAGACAAGGTTCTTTTGTTAATGACACTTGACCAAGCCACCTTTCCCTAATAAGAATGGATAACAGGCACTGTGGTACCTTGATATAGGATTGGTACCTTTCTGACTGAGTCTGGAGCAATTTAAATTCTGATCAAGTTAGGTTGATGCCTCAGAAAAATATCCTCCAAGTATATAAACTTGGTACATTTGCGGTATTTTGCAAAATATCATTATCCTTAATTTTCAAATCTCCGGCAAACATCCTGTGCAGCTGAAGAACTTGCCATTCCCATGTATATAATGTAGGCACTGTGCATAACTTACCCTGGCACTTCTGTCCCTATGGAAATATTTAAATTCACCCTATTAGAAAGAATCCTTTGTTTTCAGCCAAGCACTTTGTATTCCAAGTAACAGAAAACATTTATAACTTTTAAACAATTGTAAATGTCAGCTTTGCCTTTTCAGTGGTGAAGGTGAGATAAAAGGAAAATCCATCTTTCCATACTTGGAAATGAAGCCAACCAGACCACCCTTTTAAACACCTTTTTAATCCTGTAAATGCTCCCACTCATTCTCCACAGCATTTTGCACCTAAACCAACCACATTTTTGTTCACAGTCATGAGTAAGAGGCACTGCTTACCACATACTCTAAACCAGCACTCAGAAAACACACACCCAGGGCCCTCTTTAATACTTCAGTACAAAACCTGCACATGTCCATGGCCAGAGTTACCACAACAAACTAAGGACAGAACGGGCCTCACAACACACGGAACTTCATCACCAAGGGAAACTGTGATTTATGCTTGTCTCAAGTCGAGAAACTGGGACTGGAAGGGCAAAAGAGAAGGATGCATTAACTAAAGGTGGCTTAAACATCTTGTGATGCTTTTACAGAGAAAATCAAGCACAAGTATTACTTCGCTCAAGAGAAAACAACGCCACGTTATTATATTTTGTATTCTTTGTCCTTTTGTCTCCAGTATGAATCATGATGAATCATCTAAGCTAGCTGTTTAGTTGCTATAAAAATAAAATTGCAAGTACAAGAAAGTGACTCAAGAGCATGTATACTCTTGATCAGAGAATTACACTGTTGAATTTCATTACACTTGCTAAATGTAACTGGATTCTATTCAGAAATAGGTTACACCAAATAGATATTTATTTTTACAGATACTGAATACAACAGCCTTTCCCCATGTAACTGATTGCTCTTATGAAAAATACCGCTAGAGATTTAACATTTTTAAATTGTGCTTGTGCCCTCTGCTATGAACGTACTTGCCTACAAGTACCTACAGGAGAGCGAGCACAGACAAATCAGCAGCTCTGCTTAAGTTATGCTTGCTCACCACGCGTGTGAACATGTGTTTGCATGTAAGAGAGAAGGGAAATTGCTTCAGGTTTTGATTAGCTTGCAAATTCAGAATCAGCTATGGTGTGCTGCTGTATTCACTAGGCAGATTTTTCATGCTGTGCAAAACAGGATGATCAGGCCAGGCAGCAGAAAATCTGAATGGGAAAGCTTTGTAGGAAGCACCCTAAAGGGGCAGAAACACAAATCCACAGACATCCTCAGTGCAAAGAATATGTTGCCATCAGCTGTAATTTTGCTACCATGACTGCTATTGCCCAAGCAAACTAATCTGGTGTTGCTACAAGAAGACTCTTTTCGAAGGGGCTACCACTAAAAGAGGCATGTTGTGACACATCACTACATGCATGTCAATACAGAAGGAGCCTGGAGAAGAGCAGGCTCCAGAGAGACTTTATTGTGCTCTTTCAGTACTTAAAGAGGGCTTTGTAAGAAAGATGGGAATAAAATTTTTTAACAAGGGATGTTGCAATAGGACAAGGGGTAATGGTTTTAAAATAAAGATTAGATTTAGACTAGGTGTAAGGAAGAAATTTTTTTTCAATGAAATTGCGAAACAGTAGCACAGGTTTCCTGGAGAGGTGGTGGATGCCCCATTCAAGGCCAGGATGGATGTGGCTCTGAGCAACCTGGTCTAGTGGAAGATGTCCCTGCTCATTGCAGGGGGTTTGGACTACATAGTCTTTAAAAGGTCCCTTCCAACACAAACTATTCCATGATTCTATTAAGCTATCCATGACTCTGTACAGAGCCACTGAACTTACATGGCCTACAGGTACAGATTAGCTGCTCATCCTTTCCCTTCAGTACCAAATGTTTTGTCCATGGAAAATGCATTTTTCCATTTTTTTTTTTTTTTTAAAGGCTGATAAAAGGCACTAATAGATACTAACCTTGAAAGGATACTGAAGACAAGATCTCAGTGTCTCATGGTAAAGAAGGAGGTATTTCTGTCATACATACAGATAATCTAGTGTTGCATTTTTCCCCTCTGTAGCAGTCAAGAATAATGGGTGGAAACAGTAAAAGGGGAAACTTTCTGAACATGACAGATGAGTGGAGAAATTAACTCTGAAAAGCACCCGAAATGATCAGGGAAATACAGTCAAGCAGACAAAATGACGCCAAGCTGAAGACTAGCAGATAGCTGTAGGCAATGAGCATGCAGCCATCAAGTAAATGAGAGAGATATGTTTTTGTATTGATTTTTCTAAGGACAGAGAGTTTAGCCTGATGTTTTGAAATGTATGGGTTGAATCAAGGCTGTGAAAAGTCACGCAGGCTTTCCTAGAAATGGCTTATCATAAACCAGATTATTTTTAAACTTCTGCTAGCGCTGCCTACTGTTATCACCCCAAGTACTTCAGCTGCTGTAACATCTGTACAACATCCATTCTGGGGAGAAGAAGGGACCTAACTGATAGAAAGCCACACACAATCGACACTGCACCAGCCAAAGAGCTTTAAATCACAGCTCCTGCACTTCCCACGGAGGGAGAACCAGAAAATCTCATCCACACTTAATTTGTCTTCTCGAGCCTCTCTGTGTCTCAGCCAGTGCCTATCAGAGATGGCTACAGTTTGCTCACCGGCTTCAGCAGCCTGTGATGACAGACTCAACTGGGGAATCTTACCTTGTCTGCCCAGTGCTGCACAGCCACAGGGCTGGGGCACAGACACCAATTTTTGGAAGGTCTGCATGAGTCTCGGTGTGCCCAAGTGACTGGGAATAACAAATGACATCAGCTTCTACAACACCCAAGTGAGAGACATGGTCAGCATCAACCTGGCTGCCTTTATTTTTGTAAACTGTGTGATTGAACTTCTTACTGCTGAGACAGTCAGGTGCAAAGGTACAGAAAAGCTTTTAATGCTAATGAGACACCTGAGCACCTCCATCATCAATCCCTGAAACTTCCTGTAACATACACTAAATTTTAGAGAGTCTCAAATCCAGCACAAGACAGGCTACAAGGAGCAAATCCAGAGTGCTAAATGTGTTCAGCAGAAAATACAAATATGTTTTGAATATTAATGCTTATATTAGTACAAAATACTTATACAAAAATGATTACATATTTCTGCTTGCATATACACACAAAATACTTCTACAAGAGGGCTTAAAAGTCGAATTTGTATCGGTCCTATAACAGATTTGACATGTGCCCTACTACAAAAGATAAATTGTGTTTCCACAGGATGCCAAGCCTAGCATTTGTACTTGATTCAACTTGCAGTGTCTTGATTTTAAATGCATAGAAGGCACAAGTTCCACACAACTGCAAGGTGTAGTTAATGAAAATATTTGAAGCTGTCACCTATTTATGAATTTGTCTAAAATATCACATCTGCAATCAGACAGCTTGACTAGCCCTGGGGACCTGGATTTCAGTCTTGGAACCCATCTCCCGTCATTTATGACCATGAGGTTTCCTGTTAAACATCAGACCATCAGCAGATGCACAAAATGAAATGTTTCTCCAGTCACAACCCTTCCTTTCAGATAAACCCAAAAGCAGTAGCTTGTTTCCAAGGGTTCTGGTGTGTGCAAATGGAGAGAACACATGTCACTTAACAGCCTTTTCCCCATCTCTCTGAGGTACAGGCCATGAGCCAGATGTGAACATGTTTTGGATGACATAACTTGCCATCCAGACTATCCTGAATGTAAGAAATGGTTTGTAAAGTGCTGAGTAATATACCATGGAATATAACAGAGCTACTAGTACAGACATTCACCACATTGCAGAGTTAAATCCTTTACAAACATAACTAAATGCAGTTATAGCAAATACAAAGGTGTACACAACATTTTTTTTGAGTGCATCCAGGAGACTGCAAAACAGTGACTCGAGTATTTATACACACGATTTAACTTCAAGCACATGAGAAAGTCCAATGGGGAATAAAATGGGTGTTTAAGGCACTGGCTGAACCAGATCCTAGAGGCACAAAATTAAGCCTAATGAGCATATCTAGCATGTCATGCAGATTTACCTTCACCTTTTCTACATTTACAGTTCGCATTGATTTGGGGGAGGAAACAGCTTACTAAGACAATGCCACTTTCAACTGGAAATTTCACACAACATAAAACATTTTGAAGAATGAAGAAAGCCATGAGCCATGTTAAAAAGTACAACTTTCAAGTAACCAGCAAAAAAAAGACTATTGTATTAATGTTTTCCAAAGTGAAAATAAACTTATTTGACATAAGTTGGAGATAGACAAGACATGAAAGTCATGAGAAAAATCATTAAACAAAACTCCAAAGTGAACAGCTGGGAGAAGATTTATCCTCCTAGCCCTACAGCCTAGGAAATAATTTTCCCTCCCCTGAAGTGGTAGAGATAAATGATTTAACTGAAGTTAGAGGGAAAATGTCACTTTAAATCAACATTTCCTGTTACTCAAAATAAAGAAAAAAGGAAGAACAATAGCAGGCATCTCATGTTCAGTTGAAGGAATACCAGCTGAGCCACACTTTTCATTTGATGATCATTCCCTGCTGTGTTTAGGCTGAACTAAACCAATGTTTATGTGGCTCAACAGAGCTAAAATTACTTGTCTTTTTAGATGCTCACTGATTCCAGACCAATACTTGCCTACTGAATCCTAGGTCTTGACAATGATGGATGGCAAAGATTAAATAAAAGGTATCATACTTCTATGAGTGTGTATTACAGAAAAGTGGTGCTTTATAGCGTAGGGAGTGAATGAAATGCAGGGGCAGCACCTCAAGATTGCAAAAAGTCTTTATGTTTGAGATAGAATCTCACATTCTGCTACAGTCTATGTATACTTTGGGTGTGATTTTCTAGAACTTACACCTTTATTTAACAGGTCAACTAGAGATATCCATAAATATGTAAATAAAAATATTTTTGAAAGGCCTTAGGATACTACAGGTAACCTGTATCAGAGCCATAATTGGAGACCAGGATATAACAACATGTTATATCTCACAGTTTCCCCCTGTGAGGTCCTAACAAGACAGTGCTTTGGAACAGTCTTTTAAATTTAACAGTCTTTTTAAATTTAAGTTCAGTGACTTCTGACCAGAAAACCAGCTTCTAAAATAACTCATTTTGTACACATTCGAGGAATGTGTTAGAGTTTGGCAGCTAAATTATCAAAAGATTTATTCTTCAAGGACCAAGCTTCTTACGTGCTCTCCGCAAACAGCATACTTTCAACTAGCATACTTTTCACTTAGGAAAGAAAAGAGAGTTGGATCTCATTTGAGTACACCAGAATATGAGGAATCTGCGAGGGAAAAGGGACTGCATGGAAGGAGGAAGACAGATGACACTGAAGGAGAAGGTTTATATGGATGAGTGAGACTAGACAGCATTAAAAACTAGACTTCCTCTCCCTCCTTAGACCTCAGGACTGGAGCTAAGGCATATTCTTTTCATAATTGATAAGAAGGTGACATATTGCTCTTCTGTAGTCTAGACACTAGCAGAGAATATCTCAGTAACATAATATGGGTTTAGTTCCCTATAACATATTAACATTTTTCTACTGCCTGTAGAGAGGGGAAAAGAAAAATAACAAAGAGCAGCCCCCATAAGCAAAGGGAATGCACAACTGCCCCCTGTAACTGGGTTATCTTAAACAGCTCTAGCCAAGGGCTATTGGCTTGGCTGGGTTCTGTTGTCAACACAGGACAAAGAGACTGCAGAAGGCCTGTTCTTTAATCAAGAAGGTAACACAGGAATATCTGTAATGGCATCCCAATCTTGATGTAGTGGTCTCACATCAAGGCACTCGTTCTATATCTAGCAAACAGTGCCAAACCTAGAGTCTACAAGAATTATCTCTACATAATTTCCTAGTTACCAGTGACTTCTGTTTACTTTCTGACTAGAAACTTTCTTGTCCATCTCCCTAATCCCAACCCATTATCCCAAACATGCTGTTGTCAAATATGGAGCTTGCAGCGTATCAGGGCTCAGTCAGCTCCAACAATATGCATTAGTAAATTATCTTGCTTTGTCACACCTGAAGAAAGAGAGAAGTTATCATGCTCTGCAACAAGATGAGTTAGTGTAATAAACAAGCAAGGAAGGTGACTGAAAATGAAGGAACCAAACAACAGTGGGATTAGAAGCCCTCTCTAGCTTGTATTGAACAAAGCCTTGAAAGGAATTAAAATCAAATTAAGTCACAAAGTTTGTTATTGTTGATTGCTGTGTAATTAGGACTTTTAAATACTAATTATTGCTTAATTGACAAAGTAATATCAGAGGAAATCTAAATATGTTATAGATTTCTTTAGCAACCAAACCTGCATTTCATGTAACACTATATAATGACAATGTTTAACTAGTAAAATCACTGGCTACCATTCAAGTGAAAATTGAAAATTCGTATTAGGGATTAGATGATTCTTTTTTTTCCCCTGAATTAATGGAGAACAACATTCTTCTAAAGAAAATTACCTTTGAGACTGTTCTGGACTTCTAACGCGATGTCGAGGGCATTAAACGGCAAAACTGGTTCATTGGCAATTTTCAAAGTCACTTGTCCTGTTAGCTGAAAAATACAAAAAAACCAAACAACTGTCAAATTATTTCTACCAGATTTAATAGCCAGCACTTCTTTTGGAATAGCACAGACTTGCATTATATTGGATTTTTAGAGAAAAATGAATAAACCCCCATTAACACATCTTTGTGGAGAGGAATGTGACCAGGACCATTTCCTGTCTAACACAGCATTACAAAATGTTCAGAGATTACAATTTGTGACCACACACAAGAATTCTGTGCAATATGCCTTCTGTGGACCCAGGATGTTGCAGAAGTCTCCGAAGGGCCTTAGTTTTCCTTTGTTTTCAAATAAAATGTCTCAATACTCTAAACATAGGAATGAGGTTTATTGTTTTACTTAGTCCTCTGGTTTTAGCTATTGGATTTTGAGAGTTTACACAACTAAAATAAAATAAATGATCATAGGCATTAAGGATCTGGAGATCAAGCCCAGGGTTAAATGCAAGCTGACCTGAAAACCCACTACCTTTTGAAGTGTTATGTGACAACTCAATGCACACAGATGTACAGCTTCCAAACTAAATAGAACACTACATTGTGTAGCGAGTTACAGTAAGTTACAGAAAGGCACTCCCAAATGAATGAAAGAGAACTCTCAGTCCACTCCAGACTAGATGTCAGCACCTGTCACAAAACTCAATGGCATAAATGCTTCTTTTTCAACAGTTCCACAGATGAGGCCAGGGACTGGCTGGCCTGAGAGCTTTTTTCCACTTACAGAAGGTTGGCTCTCCAGCTTGAGGCTTAGACATGCTACAGGGGCTGTGTATAGAAATACATCTTTCTGCTGAACTATACCTAGCCTGTGATTAAACAGAGGATTTCAGTCTCTAGGCTGCCAAGTCCATCACTGTTCAGGGGAGCTGTAAAAACACACTGACAAAAAGATGCAAGAAACTTTCATTCATCTTCTTCATATCTTGATATTGCAAAAAGGGAAAAAATACCTGGAAGGCTGTGCTCTAAATGGAATGATGGCTGCAGGTGACGGTGAAGGTGTTGATAAAAATGTGGACTGAATAGAATCCTATTGTACAATACTTCCCAAGGTGTTGGGGGAGCAAGAATAATATCTACCCTTCAAAAGCAATATGATACTTTCTGTGCCAAAAGTAGCATTTTAATTCTACAATAGAAAGCAGCAGGAAAAGCAACAAGCCTTAGTAATATTAAAAACAATAGTACAGCAATTGAAAAGGAAAACCATCTCCCAGGAAAGCGGATGAAAGCAGGGTAATATCAGAAATACAAGTTTCCTGGAGAAAGATAAACAGAACCCCACGACATTTCTCAGAAAGCATTACAGAAATGACCTGGCCACAGACCAGTTTAGGTATGGAGACTGAAGGAACATGCTGTATATCAGACTGCAGCTTCCATGTGAGCAAAGACATCCTGTGATGCTATTGAGATTTATCCCCAGAGAATACAATATTGAAAAAGGCATGGTGTTAAAAAAAGCCCTACCATATATACAGAGAGAAAAAAACAGGGAGGAATAATGTTGTGCCAGGCCATTATCAGGAAAAACAAAGAACTAAGAGTGAACTTAAAGATGAAAAATACTGTGTTTGGACATCTGTGTTAAAATATTACACACTGACCTCTCATGAAACCTTTCTCCAAACTTCCCAACTGCACAGGCCATCAGTGCTTGAAGGCCATTACATTTTCTAGCAGTGATTATACATGAAAGTGTCTGGGTTGGAAAGCATTAGAAAACATTGATCTTCCAGATATGAAGGAGGTATTATGGAAATGCAAAAGATAAAACTGTGAGGGCAAACAGAAACCAGTACCAAACTGTAGCCAAACCAGGTCCATACAATCCAGCCATGAGCAACTGTAAAAAAATCTGTTTTAAATGTCCAAATGCCATACAAAATCCTTCCTTGTCCTGCATGGAACTCTTTCAAGATGTTGCTGCCCAGAACATTCCCACTCAGTCAGTTGCTATGGATAAGCAACTGTGGCTTATGAAATAACATCCTAACAAAAAGTAGGTATTCTACATGGAGCCCAAACCCACTGAACTCTAAATAGCACTCTATCAAGCAAACCACTCAAATACTTCCTTGACACCCCATTTCTGCAAAAACTGTCACTAAATGGTAATACAAATATATATTCACAGGCATATTTTAGGGAGGGAGATCAACAGTCATACATTTCTACTGATACTTTACAATCTGTTACTGCAGTGTTTAAAAACATAGAAGTATAGAAAAAATGTTTCTTTTCTAAAGCAGGAAAGTGGCATTACAGAGGACAATACCCTAATAAGTATCTTTCCTTTCATCATTATCTCCTACAGAGTCTGGCTTCATTTTCATAAGTTCTTGTCTTATTTCTCTTTCTTCCAAGCGATTTTAGTTTGCTTTTAACCATATAAGACCAAAGCTGTTTTCTCTTTCCTATTCAAATAATGTTATACCATCAAAATCTTACGACTGTCTGAAGCCCTTTTGGAGATGTTACAGTATCTCTGTCTGCAACACTGCAGACATCTGTGAGTTGGCAAACAGGTAACAGCGGTGTTTATTAAATCACGTACTTTGTAGGCTAATCTGGAGGAAATCAATCACCTCAAGGAAAGCTCAGAGCATTGATTTGAACAGAGTAAGTAATAATGCTGCAGAAGCATATATCAAACCCACATAAAGCAGCAAGACAGAAAAGGCTACTGATTTCTTATTTATAGTCTTATTTTTGGATATACAATTCCCGTGAGTACAACACTGAATATACATGGAAAATAAAGACAAGCTTCTGCTCCCTTTTCCCAGGTGAAAAATGGATCAGACTGACTATTGAATTATTAAATGCAAGAATAACTTAGCCAAGAGTAAAGACAACAATTTTCTCCTAAAGTGAAATGCTAAAGCAGCACAATTGATTCTATTCCCATACTGAAGTGGTTAAAACACTAATGACAACTTCTCAAATAGCATTTATACATAATAATACACATACAATACACACAATAATTGATGTAACATTTGCACAATTATAAAGTCTAAAGAAAGATTTTAGAATTTAAATGCTAATTCACTCCATAATGATTTTCTTACACATTTTTAACACTTCCACTATACTTGGCTGGAGGAAAGGTGTTCTTCAGTAAACAAAAATGTATTTGGTGAACTTCCAATTACTTAAAAGATAAATATTAATATAATACATAACAATAATTGTAGAGTTATACAGTATTCCTTCCTTGTGAGGGTGGTGAGGCACTGGCACAAACTGCCCAGGGAAGCTGTGGCTGTCCCATCCCTGGAAGTGTCCAAGGCCAGGTTGGACAGGGCTTGGAGCAACCTGGAATAGTGGAAGGTGTCCCTGTTCCTGCCCACGGCAAGGGAGTTGGAATGAGATGATCTTTAAGGTCCCAAATCTTTCTGGGATTCTGTGCATGCTGCAAAATAAATCTGAATATTTTGAATAGGTTTATACTAAAGTAACATTTTTTTTAAGGTCTTTTACCTTATAGCATAAACATCTTTGCAGGAAGGAAATAACTACCATCCCTGCCTTTATCTCTCTGGCACCATGCAGATCCAAAGAGAGAAAAAACCTCAAAAACTTCAAAAAAATGCTGGTGTTAAAGATGATTCAGTATCACATGACACTTCATAAATGAAGCTGTAGGTTCTTCTCTCTTCCAAAGTTTTACACCTAATCATTTAGGAGCTATATATTCTTGCAATTCTACCCAATTTATGAACATGATTTCACTATAAAAGCCAGTTCTCAGGACATCAGGTGGATCTGCACCACTCTCTAAAGGACTGTGGCAAAAAAATAATACCTGGTTTAAACACACACAATATTTTCCTCTATGTATATTAAAAAAATCTCCTTTATTTTTTTTAGCTGCATCACAGTGAAAATAAGGAAACTAAATAAAGTGGAGTTAGTGGGGGTTCATTAAGGATTTTTCTTTTTTTTAAGTTCACACCTGTTTTTTTCTGTGAGTTAAGCTCACTTTTCAAGGCAACTTTCTTACTCAAATATCCAAGCTGCATATTTAACAACATAAAGCATGTCTACTGGCATAATTTTTTTTTTTATATATGAACAGTTTAAATCCAGGATCGAAAAAACATGAAAAGCTGCCCACAGTCTCTTCTACACAGATTCAGTTTGGCTTTTGGGGCACGCTTTTATTGAAACTGCCTTGCAGGGACATGTCTTAAATGTTATCTGGTTTTACTGAAAAGGCAGGCATGGTAGCCCATCCTCCATTCTGTCACAGGAAGAGAAATGTGTAAGATGAATAAAATGAAAACATATTTAGTGGATATGAAGATACGAAAATATTATGAGTGAGCGAGATCAATCTGCTAGAATAAACATCAGCATTCAGTGTGCAGGCAGTTTCTTTAACACAGAAGTTCACGTGCTAGTCTTGGGTTTTCTGGGTGTTTTTTGTCTAGTGAAATTTGAAACTGTTCCGTATCGCGCCTGCACTATGCAAACCTCAGTGGGTGTAAGTGCTGAGCCTTTAGGACATTTTTAGTTACATTAAGAGCGTTAAAATCTAAACAGACATCTCAGATCTCTTCTTATGCCAAGTTACAAACAACATAACTTTAAAAAATCAGCTAAACTGCCATGTTTATCCCTCTGTGAACACAGCACTTTGGTAGTGTCATACTCCAATTTTACCTGCTGGAATGAATTAGACACAGCTACTTTAAACCTGGGTTGTGCAGCGACAACTCCTTTATATTTCAAGCTCCAAACCTCTGCAACATACTTTTTCTTCCCTCTTTCTTCTTTATTCCTTCTTTATAATTTTCAGAGGGTTATTATGTAAATTTATTCCACACGTATCAGCAACACTACTGAGATCTGTGCACTTTCAGAGAAAACCAGCACACACATGGCAGCTAATCTACCAAACCCGTGACAAACCATGTCAGAAAGCAGATAATGCAACAAAGTAGTGCAGCAGACCTGTGCAGATTCCCAAATACACTCAACAGCCCTCTGTACTGCCTACTACAGAGTCAAACAACCCTTGTGACTAAGCAGTGTGGGATGCTGAGCAGCTCATCTGAACTCTAAGCCTCAACTTCCTTTGATATCAGCATCATTCTTTTCGAGTCATGTTTGCACTCACACCTGGCACCTCTCCCTTTACACTTCATCCCTGGGGTTCATGGCGAGATTCTGTCCTGTTTAGGGTGATCAATAACAGCGTGTTGGAAATAACACTTTTTTTTTCTCCTCTTTTTCCTTGTAAAGGTGAATGAAAAGGTTTAACTTTCCTGGCTGGCTGTTGCACTGTCAGTCTCAGGTGTTCATCTTTTGCATCAAGAGTCTCTCTTTCCACATGTACTGATGAGCAGAGTGACCTGCTGAGATCTTCTGGCATTAAACTAATGATAAACAACGGCTTCAGTTCCCACGCCCATGTAAAATAAGGAATTAAACCCCTCCATATATTAACATCGCCTCTTAGAACCACAACATTAGCAATCTCAAATGTTAAAATAATCAGCCTTCCCTAACTTCTCCACCCTGCAAAATTAAAGAAATATTTTTACTAATATAGGCAAATATAAAGGATTTGCTTTCTACTGATACCCCCCCCATCCACCTGACCTCCTTCATGTTATCAGATTGTTTCAATTACACATGAGAAACTGAGTCTATTTGAATGAAATCCGTGATTCCCTGGCAATAACAATTTCAGAACCTACTGGTAATATGTGAATAGCAGCAGTTGGGAGACTCATGATAAATTAATGAGCATTTTTAATAGTGGGATCTCAATTCACTGTAGAAAAATTTCCTGCACAATCGATCTACACAGCAGTTGTTCTTGAGTTCGTGAGCCTCCAAAAATGTTAACTGATTCATACAAGAAAAGTCAGAGGCAAGAAAATGAGAAAACAGCCAGTTCTTTGACTCTCTATTTTTCTGAAAACGACATTCCATTGTTTAGACAAAGAAAAAGAAGTCTGGCCACAAACATGTTTGTTTTGCACTAAAGCTGTCAACCTTTAAAATTAAGAAATTCTTAAATATTTAGTAATACAATATATTTTTTTTGTTTGTTTTGGGTTTTTTTCTTACTGAAATTTACCTTGGCACCAGGGTATGTATTTATATTACAGGTCAAATGATATTTTGAGGTATCAGACATTCAGCTGAACACACTGCATTTTAGGTGTCAGTAGAGGGCTCTCTGAGAAAGGAATATGGTGAGTCTATGCTACAGTAGGTGAACAGCACAGTAATTACAAAAAAATAGATGTTTCTGACCATGGAAGGTGCGAGGTCTTGCAGATATTAAATACTTGATTTCAACACCCCCCTCTATAATTTAATACTGTTTTATTTACTCTTAGCACAGAAAATACTGATTAGGAAATAAAAGTGATTGTGAATAAAACGTGGATTCTCCCTCTCTGCAGGTATCCTGTGCACAGCAAATGGCATGATCTTTACATCATTACAGCACTAGGCATCCCCAAAATTACATATTAAGATATTCCAGAATTATGGCAGCTCGGGATGACACTGGAATACAGATCTCTATTTACACAACATTTTCTACATGGTTCACGATGAGGTTCTGAGGCACTGAGAAATTAAGGTCAAAATTATGCTCTAAAGTGATTAATTTGATTAAAATCTAATTTGTTGGCCAATTTAGTAATATAAGGCACTTAGAGCAATGAAAGTACATTTTGTATAGATTTCACTCACAACTGGGGGGGGGATCATTCATCCCACTACTTTCACTTTCTTGCACAAAAAAAGAAACTCATACTTCTGCTTTGTTTTCTGTGTGCATGTAGAAACCACTACTTCTCAGATCATACTCATAAAAAGTATATGGAGATATGTATTTTGTGTGATATCTAAATGCATTTATGTGAATCTCCTAATAGATGGTATATCACAGTGTGACTCTTGTGGCTGTCCTGTGTGGGGCCAGGAGTTGGACTTCAATGATCCTGTGGGTCCCTTCCAACTCAGAATTTTATATGATTTTATGACCCTATCAAAAAATATATACTTTAAATTGCACTAATTTATAGCGAGCGATGATACTCCATACCCTGGGCTATAACTCCTTGAGATTCTACAGAGTTTCTTCCCACTCCTACCTTCCATCCAGATCACCAGTGAAAGGGATATGGGGACACCAAGGGATCATCACACTGCTCCTCACACAGTCACAGCCCGGCCCATTTCGGCAGTTCTCCAGCTCGTTACCGCAGGGGTAGAGAACAGGGACCATTAACTCACTTCCAAGAAAAAAGCTTTATTGAGTTAGGCTTGGCACTGTGGAGATGAACTTGTGCTCAGCCCAGTTTGTTTGGAACTGAGGCAGAGCCAGTTTATGTCTGCACAGAAGCCACAAAGTCAACTGTAGAGCACAGAACTGTGAGTAGCAATAACCTTGAGATGACTTTCTAATTATGTAATTCATACTTATGTATGTCAAATTCTAGTGCTATCCAGGTGCAAAGAAAGAGTCGGATTAAGTTCTAGAAGGGCCATTAGATTAAAACCTCTCGTAAAGAAGGAGTCAGTCAGACTTTTCCCCAGTGTGGATGATTACAAGCATAGAAAGAGATGTAGATAATGAAATATGAAGCAAAATTTATCTCCAATATCATAGTCAGAGACCTCTAATTACAATGCTCATGTACAGAATTTGCATCTTGGACAGGTCTTTACTACCTTAAACCAAAACTGCATAGCTTACATTTTTTCTTTTTCTTCTTTTTCAGAAGGATATAAAAAATGCTCTTCTGCACTTCCTGAGCTCTGGGTGAGGAGGCCACACCATGAAAACACAAATCTTTACATCATCACAAACCCTCATGCTGGATTTCTTGAATTAAAAAAATTTGTTCTAGTGTTAATCCTTTTTATACCTCCAACTTTAAAGCCAGGTTGCTCTGGTTACCAGCTGCAGACCTGGAGAGTGATGAATGCAGAAAAGTTTGCTTTAAAGTAGAATGATTTGCATACAGCATTCCCATAAACCAAGATACCACCACTGCAGAGAAAATGACCTCTTAAATGCTTTCATTCTCTGACCCTCTTCAGGTACAGATGAGGAGAGGGAAGCAGTGCTAGATCCTTTTTTAAAGCAGCAATGCTGGCTGCCTGAAGCTGGCTACAGGCAGTCCTGAGGAAACAGATTGAGCTATTGTCTGGTAGAAAGAAATGTAGATAATGAAATATGAAGCAAAATTTATCTCCAATATCATAGTCAGAGACCTCTAATTACAATGCTCATGTACAGAATTTGCATCTTGGACAGGTCTTTACTACCTTAAACCAAAACTGCATAGCTTACATTTTTTCTTTATTTGCATATATAGTAGAGACATTTGCAGGATAAAACACACAGCTAGCTATCAATGCACACACTTTAGGACAAAAAATGTGGGTTTTTTTTTTTTGTTTAAGCCATAAAGGAAAGTTTCAAGTAAAGAAAGTGAAAGTCCTCTCAGAATATCAGTCAGGATGCACTTTTGTAGACTCCTCTGGAATGGCAGGAAAACACAGGATGCTGTGATTAACAGCCTGGGCACCATGCTCTTCCATGCTACTAAAGGCCTTCATCGTGTTTGCTCCCAGTTAATTAACATCATTACCTTTCCCTGACTTATGTATGGGTGTTCGCACAACCAGCCCCCCTTGCTCACAGGATAATCAAAGCACAAGATGATAGGACTCAGGAAGATAATTGATAATTTTGTTAACAGTTGCCAGACAGTTGGCTGGGCCCTGCCGGTCTCGGAGCCTTCCCAGGCAGACAGTAATGACTCGCAGATAAAATAAGCAGCAGACCAAGTCTGCATTTAATCACCCAGGTTCACAAGCACTCCACAGAAACAGAGCAGCCTAGAAAACAGTATGTTGCCTCACAGTCCTAATTAAACAGAGTATCTTCTCATATGCTTCAAGATACATGCATGAACCAAGAACCTTCCCAAAGCAGGAGCAATCCCAGGATCATACATTCAAGGACATCCAAGTACTTGCTAAGTTTCTATTTGATCTGTAAAGCCAGTTCTTCTGCTGAATCTACAGGACTCGGTCTGAAACTTGTGGCATTGTTAAAAACTAGATAATAGTCATCAGAGGAGTTCAGTAATAAAGAAATCTGCAATAGGAAGCTTCAACCACAGCTTTCAGTTTAGACCTTGATATCATCTTTTTAATCACTCTCCTTTTACAGAAATGGATTTGATTTAACTGAACTAAAAAAAAAAAAAAAGTCTCTAATCATACTTCATCAGCATGCAATTATTATTCAAGGGAAACCATATGTACTATTAGGCACTCTTAATTAAAATAATGCATATAATCTGCTTCAGTACTGAACAGTCATTCTCCTTGATGTTCATTATTATTTTTCGTCTATTATTGTGACAATACATTTTTTTTCTATTTTTCCTCATCTATCTCCATTGCATTTATACACTTATTCAACATTAATGATCATGATATCAGGACACTGAGATTCATTAATATACCACCATCCTTAAATCTTACATTGCATGACCTTCAAAACGAGTCAGACCTGGCTATGGAGACTGTGAGATGAGGATGAGGAAATGCTATTAGAGGAGCCTCAAATTATCTCTTGTTTTGCCTGAATTTTATTTGCAATTATGTCTTCTAAGTGGCCATAGTGAAAGAAGAATGTATGCTAGGCAGCAGTCAGTCCTCAGAGAAAAAGGATTTAGGGAGAACCAGGGACAATGGATGCAATAAATTGAATTTAGGAGTTGAAAAACCTGAAGAATCCCTCCATGAGGGGTTGAGGCAATAGTTCCTTGAGGAACTTGTCAAACGTGTACAGTCAATTCAGCACAGACTCAACAGAGTAAGCATCATGAACAGATTCATGACATTGCATATTAAAGTCTCCCTATCCTCTCAGACTCAGAAAAGCTGATATTTAATGGTTACAGAGAGAAAACATTGCTCTTTTCTCTCTTGCCACCCCTTGATGCAAAGGTACAGCAATTTTTTCCACTTAGGTCACCCTAATCAGTCAGGATTGGAGCACTGACAGTTCATTAAACATGACAGACCAGCCCTGAGGGAGAGACACCAGCAAGCCACGGGGCTGAGGATCCAAGGGGAGCTAAATATACATCATTCTGTAGTATAGAGCTTATAGAAAACACCCATAAACATTAAAAGACACATCCTACCTCAAGGGAGAATTATATGTATAATACACTTGGGCTATCCCCAGATACTAGTAGAGGCTGCAGTAGCACAGTGAGGCTCAATTTCCTTGTTAGGCAATTACTTTAATTAGGGTTAGAGTCTGCTCTTGGGTATATTTGCATAGTATTTACCAAGCCAGAAAGGTATTTAACCTTCTTACTAGTATCAGAATTCAAAGGTGGAAATTCTGTGAATTTTTTCACGCTGTTTTTCATATCAGAACATTCAATCTTCAATGTAACTAGAATAAGAAGTAACCAGTTGACTTACAATAATAATTTGAAATTTAAACCTCAAAAGGAGATCTCTAATTAAATAGTATAACTTCACAAATGAAGGTGGGGTAAGGTTGGTTGTTTTATTTTAAAAAGGAAACATTAATTAAAGATGAATGTGTTTGGGCCTGAGCAAGCTCCCCTCAGGCTTGGGGAAAATGCCAAGTCTGACAAACTCTTTGAGTCTTAGGGAATCCCAGGTCAGTTTAATGAACCTACTGAAGTATTTTATAATTAGCTGCCCTGCTCCTGAGGCTACCATTTTACCTGAAAAAGAATACCCTCACTCTTGTAACTTGTCCCTGAAAAAAACATAATAAAAACCCAATAAACAATTTTTTTCATCGCAAAATATTTATAGAAACAGTGAAAGAAAACTCAGATGAATGCTCTGTGCTAAAGAATGGCCCTAGATATTCACAACGAGCCCTAGCAATAAAACTCAAAGTATCTGAAGGTAAAATTGAGATTTATTACCACATCTGGGTCTGTAATCATACATCTGTTACTAAAATTACCAAATTATGATGGCCATTTCATTCCACTGCACCCTATCTTTATGTGGGTTCTGTATCAAAATGATAAAGGCAGCATGATGTGATGGCAACAGCAAATATCAAACAGAGAAGCACATTTTAAAAGCATATAATCTTACAATACTGCAGCAAATGTTACCACTTGTTCAAATGACAGCAATTACTGGTAAGAAAAAAACCCTAAAAATCAGTATTTACCTACAGAACTGCACTAGGGTTGCTCCAGGTACTACCTGTTCTGAGTATCTTTATATTTAGAATCAGCAATAGTGTCCTAGCACCAAAAAGACACTATATGTCTCAGGAAACAATTCAAAAGACATCTAATCTAAAGGGCATTTCACTTATCTTAAGCTCACTCCACAGAATCAAAGGAGTGGGGGTAGGGCATATAATAGAGTCATGGAACGGTCTGGGTTGGGAGATCATCTCATTCCAACCACCCTGCCATGGGCAGGGACACTTTCCTTGCTCAAAGACCCATCCAACCAGGTCTTGGACACTTCCAGGGATGGAGCAGCCAAAGCTTCTCTGGGAAACCCCTTCCAGGGCCTCACTGCCCTCACACTAAGAATGTCTTCCTAACATCCAACCTAAACCTACTCTCTTTCAGTTTAAAGCCATTGAAGCCAAAAAAAAAAAAAAAAATATTAAAGGCACAGGTTACTTGAGATTCTCTGGTGAGACAACTCAAATGCCCCGACTCACCTTGTTGGTAAGCACCATATTTTTGTTCCCTTCTGGTCTTGCTATTGAACCCTTTTGCTTTGGCTTAGCCAAATGCCTGTTTGTCTCCAGTTTTAGATTAACTGTCTGGAACAACTGAGTTCATTGTAGGTGATCTCACACATGTTCATTTTAAGAGATCTCAATATGGGTAAATGGACAAGGAAACAAGTTGTGTCCAAGAACTCCAAATATAAGGACAAGGGTGAAGATCTGATGACTGCAGTGAAAGAATAAGATAAAAGGGAAGTTGATGAAGGGACTGGAGAATGGAGGGGATAGGGTTTGAAAAAGATATAGGATTTGGAAAGAAAAACAAGTTGGAATTTTCTGCACCACGAGAAGAGACTGGGAAATGTCTGAAAGAGGAGATGGAGAGATTAAAAGGATAGCTGAGTAAGATCATATCAGAGAAGAAGTCTTCAAAATGCCCTTCAGCATACTGTAATCAGTGTGTACACAGCATAATTTACCCACACTATATAAAATTCTAAATAAATTGTCCCCCAAACTGAAAAAGTGCTGCAGAATATGACATTGACCCACAGTGAACAAATTAGTGGGAGTGCTGATTGCATCTGAAGTGATCTCTGCAAGCACGTGTGTAAGTGCACTTCAACACACAGATCAGAGAAAAACTCATCTCAAAATTCTTCCATGTGTTAAAACTGAAGACAGTATCAGATAGAACTGATTTTCAGACCTAAAAATAAACTAAGGCTTGCCAGACTCTGAGAATTCCCCCTTCCCCCACCCAGTTAGAAAGGCAATGTGTATGGGCATGTGATGTACTCTGAATAGCTTTAAACCCAGTGTAAATTATCTTCAAAAGAGCTTTGATATCGGAGTGAAATTTCTAGAACATTTTGCACTATGTCTACATAGGACATCAAAAACACAAACCACATTTTAAAGTTTTTCATTTGTATTTTCAGAAAAACTAAAAAGCCCTCCAGAAACTCTTCTGATCTCTTGGGTACAGGATAAAGATGTAACAGCTTCTGAACCCTAATGAACAATATTTTCATCCAAGCCTCATACAATAATATGGGGCATTTTTGGACTGAGGAACTGATCAGAATGCATATTTAATATTGGATTTTAAAAGAAAAAAAAAGAATTAAAAAAAATTAAAAATATACTGTTTTCACTTAACAAATTTTAGGAAAAGACAGATTTTTGAATTCACTCATTAGCCAAAATCAGCAGGTAATAGGTAACAAACTCCGAGTTTCTTAACACCATTCAAACTCCATTTCACATTATTAATACTGACCTCTCAAAATATTTGAAACAGGAAAACTGGAAATAACACTAAATCTTGAGGTTTCTGGCCACTGCTAATTGGGTTCTGCTGTGGGGTCACAGTCAACAGGGCTGTCCCAAGAGAGCCTGCAAGCATTGCCCTGTCTGTCCATTCCCAAACCATTCCCAAATGCCCAAATTTTCCATTCTGAGAACGGCAGACTCTAGACACAGTATTAGATCATCCACTACATTATGCTGATTTGTTAATATTTATTTTACCTCCAGTCCTCCAGCATTCCTCTGCACAAAACCCCCACGTCCCTGAGACAGAGGTTAAACCTGAGGACAGATAGTTAATTGCCTTTTCTGCTTACTCTGCTCAAGTAACAACTGACATTTGCAAAAGAAGGGATGAAGGGGTGACTAGTACCATCTAAGCTGAAGGTTTTATTTGTGCAGAATATTACATTAAAGGAGCCCAGTAGCTATTAGTGATTATTAATCTTCATTTACAATAATAGCCATATTTAACAAAAAAAGAATAGGCTATGCTGCAAGTCATGAAAAAGCCTTTTTAATTGTCAGCCCTGCTAGTCTAAAAAAGCCTGGACCCTATTCATTCAGTTATCATTCTGTAGCTTATAATTAAAGTGCTAATGTATATCAGAATTCTTTGATCTCAAAATAAAGGACCTTTTACCAAAGAAATTAAGAACACAGTAGTTACAGGAAATTCAAGTTTTCAAGTAAAAATTAAAAGAAACAACCAAAAGTAAAGTAATGTAATTAAGGGAAAACTATTTCTGTTAAGTAAGACATGGAAAAAACTTTGTGAGAAGAAGTCATTGTGGATTGTGAAACAGTTCATCAAATAAAGTAGCACAAGACTTTTCTCTGTGGTAGTTAAATACAACCTAGGAAGAAAGGAATTAAGTGTATTGTACCAGCAGGAATGGACTAAATGACCTCAAAGTTCTTTATCTTAATCTAATGAGCAGAGGTAATTCATATGTCCTGAAATCTAACTTCAATTAGCATGAGTTATCACAATGATTCACAGTATCTCATCCATGGTATTTTATTTTCATTCTGATTTTGTATTTGAGGGAAAAAATAGTCAGCAGCATGTCACAAAGTCTGCCTAAATCAATGCAAATAAAAAACCCTACGTGTAGTCATCTGCACTATGTACCAGCAGTACTTCAAACACTGAAGGTCAGCAGAACCCTTAACAATCTTGTCTCTTATGTCTTACTGATTAAAGACAGGATAAGCAAGGATAAAAAAACCAGAATTAATTTAGGCTTTAACTCTGCTAAAAAGAATCCTCTTGTATGGCTGGAGATGTGTTTTTCCACCACAGGATAGATGACAGGTACTAAAAAAGCTGGTAACTAAAAGGGATAAAGTCAGCAAACCAGTATGATCTTAAACTGCTTATCTGCCAGTACCACCAGTCCCTCTGAAAATAGAACCTGAGCTTTGGAGTAACACATCAAAAGCAACTCAAAGACATGAGTGGACACCAGGCAACCTTGGCTTTTAGCTCTGATATTGTCAACCCTTCCCTCTCTATCTGCTCCTCAGGAAAAGTGAACTTATTTTAAATTACAAGAGTTAAAAAATAAATAAATAAATAGTCAGTAAAGCCTAATTATAAACCATTGCTATCAATCTGCATTTGTTTTCCATGAGCTTTGGATTAGGCAGTTCAATAAATTTTCTAAACAATATAAACATGATACTGTTGCTGTTTAGCAGGGTAAGGGATGTGTTTTGCATTTTTCTCTTCATTAATTTCTTTGAATTAAAACTGCTAAGCCAGGCAAGAAAAGCTACACAACTCAGTCTCACTGGACTAAACCAGCCAAACTCAAAGTGAGAAAGAGCTTCTTTCTTAACATTAAAAATGTTTCTATTAAAACCACATGACTCAAGACCATCTTAAGTATTGCCTACATGACCTCTGAAAGCAAGATTTTGAGTTTTGCTGCCTTTTAAGACAATGTGAAAGCTAAGATTATTGGAACAGACAATAAATTTAAAGTTATTAGGCTTTCATTCGCAAAGTAACCCTTTAATAATTTTATGATCTACCTAGTCACATTAGAATGGAAGCTTGAAAGTCCACTACAACTATGGAAATTATGGTAAAAGTAGTCCAAGAAACACAGTTATGCATCACAAGACACTGCAGACTTTGACAATAGAATATATGTTTCCCAATGTTTTGTTCTGTTATGCAGAAAATCCAGGCAAATCATACACTCAAAAATCAGAAATTTGGGCATGTAGACTGTGCTTAGCTTAAGTTCAAGTAGTTCTGTAAAGCTCATGCAGAGACTGAGGAGAATAAATGGTCACTATTTTTTTTTTTCTAGATAAGAAACATTTCTGTGAACTAACAAGGACTCAAGTCAGGCTAGAAAAAATATTTTCTTCTGTCACTATTAAACTTTGATTAGCTTCTCTCCAAAAAAGTTGAATTGCTTCATGTGTTCAAATAAAAAGTTGGTAGAAAAGAGTTAGCTTTAAAACAAAGATGTGTTTTCTATAGTTTCTATGAAAATTTAGGGAACTGTCCAAGCTGAGAATAGAAATTTTAATAAAGTACTGTCTTCAACTCTTTCAACCTTTGGAAATTCACTGTTTTCTTTGCCTGCTCATGAAAACCAAAAGTGTCAACCTGTAAATCAAATGACTGTATTTCTTTCTGTTTACTTTCCCATTTTTCATGACTGCTTCCATATTTCTCCTATGAGTGACACACAAGACCTATGTTCTGATGGAGAAAAAGCTGAGCTCTAAAGTAGGGAGCTCCTCAGGTTAATACCCTGCCAACTGCTTTGAACAGAAATGTATGAGGTACATGAAAAAGACTGTGGACAGACATATCCCAAATAAAATACATAAATAAATAAAAACAATAATAAAAAATGTGCAAAAGTAAACTCACACTTTAAGCTGTTAACAGAGAAATTAAATTAAAATAATCTTTCACATTAGAGCTATTCTGGAGGAGGGTTCTCAATGTTTATGTCCCTTGTGAATTGCTATTTAAAAATTAAGGTAAGGCTATTAACTGAATTGCTGCTGTGTATTTGAGAGTCTGAAACATAACTTGCAAGTAACGTACTGAAGAGAAACACATGATTTTTGCTATGCATTATCTAATTTAATCCTCTGTTTAGAAGTAATTTACACAACTTTAACAGACTATGTTATATAATATAAAAGTAGGAAAAAACAAAGGCGAATGAGAATATGGAAAATCCTTGTTAGCAGCTTCTTGATCACAAAAATGTTCTGCTTATAAAGCATCCTTACACACAACGAAGGAGCCCAACTTAGAGACTGTGTCCTAGAATATTTATAGTCAGTAAGAGATGCTGTAGGTAAGCAAACAGACAGACAGTACAACCAGGTTGTAGTATCTGAAGTGCCAAGTAGATTCCTGAAAGGTGAATTTGGAGACTCAGTCTCTCAGCCTCATGTAGTAAGCACACAGATTTCAGCCTAATTCATGTGTAATAATGAATTGCCTTTTCTAGTTTTGTTTAGGCTGTGTAACCAGCAAATGATCACTGCCAAGGATTATAGACTAATACTTTATAGCAGTGAGGACTGTGATTGTTAGCATTAATTTGGTCAACTATTTCCTTGCCTTCAAAAAGTTCTAGAGCTCTAAGATGTTTCACTAAAATCCCCTATTTTTAAGTACAGTAAAAGGCATGATGACATGAATGGCTTAAAGTGAGAAACCAGAAAGTCATGACAGAGGTCTAATTTAAGGCAAAGAGGTAGTATTTGTTGTTCCTACAGTATTCTCACAAGACCAACTCTATTGGTATGATCTACATCAGTGAAGCAAGTCAAGCTGAAAGGTACAAAACTTGAAGGCTTTTAATTAAATGAAACATATTTCAGCAGCGTATGTCACAGCTTTTCTAAGTGATATACACTGATTGGATGCAAGTTTTTTATTTCATATATTCTCATAATTATCTCTAGCTATATCTAAGTCTTATTATTAACAGAAAGAAAGCACAAGCAGCAAAGGGCATCATCCCACTTCTGACAGTGACACAGTGAAAATTACAGAATATGATGAAAGACACTACAGGTCTTTAAAAAAATGTTTCTTGACAGCATCTGAAAAAGAGCAAAAAACCCAAACCTACCCAAGCATATGCCTACTAGGTTTATCAAATAGTTTCTTACTGTGTAGTAGAATTATCTCTAATCCAGAACCAGGCAACTGGATAAAATATCTCTACAGAAGCAAGACAACTGATAAACCAATGTAGTGAAAGAACACGACATTCTTGCTATCGTTTCTGCTTCTTTTTGTCCTCTCCAAATGCCAGAACAGAGTAAAAGTACATAGCCTGAACTATAAGCAGGGAAAAAAAAAAGAAATTAAATGCACTGATCAAAACCACAGATTTCCTTTTTCTCTGCTCCTCGCCAAGACTCTCACTTCCTTGCTTTGGTTTCTGATCCAATTTTGAATATATTGGGAAATACTTGTATGCACTGTAATATTTTCTAAAGGGTTGCTATTTTAAAAACTTTGTATGCGTTTGCAAGTATTGATCTCTTCTGCTTTTAAAAGTCCACCAGGAAAACTCATCAGCAATTTACTGTGCATGGAAATGGAAGATGAAAAGTAGATCATTAGCACCAACACATCACCTCTTTCTGGACAGGCTGAATGCATAAGATATTAAATGGGACACAGATTTACAGTTCTTTTTTTCTGGAACTAGAACTCAATTTTTAAAAATGTGCCCATGTGGCTACTGCCTTCTGTTATATAATTGCAGCACAACTGTCCAAAGCTTGTCAGAATTTGGGTGCTCCTGCCAAAAGAAAGTTCCTGTAACAACCTGCTTTCTTCAGCAAGCAAGAATGTAATTTCTCTTGTCAGTGTATGAGTGCTGAGTAAGTCAAAAGTCAAGGCCTTCCAACTCACAGGACCCATCTCTGCCAGCGATACACTTATGGGGGCTGAAGTGCATCAGCCAAGCACCTTTTAACAAGCCCTTCACTCTACTGCACTGTGGTCTGGAAAAAATGGTGGCTGTAGAGCCCAGCAGAAGGCACCACGAGGAGAAAAATTACATGTTCCAGGTATGGGTAGAATTTTGGGTTTTTTAAAAAAAAAAAAATTAAGCTGAATCTCTTCTGTGTCAACTAGTCAATGAGAGTCTGAAGATTTAATAACTCTAACGGTATGATGAGATAAAAGCACTTGCCATGGATTCAGACATTAACTGTACTGAAGTATCTAAGATTATTTTTGTTTACTTCTGTCTTACTAAGAAAAACAAACGGCTCTAGAATATCCTTGTCCTTCTTCAGCAAATACAAATTAATTAAAAAATGTGCCAGATAACAAGAAACAAGATTTGAAACTGAAATCTTTCCTTAAAAATGCTTCTTATCTGTTAACTACATTCTGTAATTTGGAAAGAAAAGAGCTCTCTGAGGTACACTGTTACCAAATAGTTTATAGAGAGCTACTATCATATTTGGTGATGCAGCATCCACAAAACTGGTCTACACTACAAAAATGGATGTTAGGATATTATCTCACTGTTTCCCATTCGGTATCTTTTCACAGGTGTGATGAGAAGGTGCTCAAACAGGTAATGTGCGTAGGGCAGGTCATCAACTATCTTGTTTTGGATATCCTCTGTATTTTTATGGGGCTTGGAATTAACGTTTAGAATTAGGCGGAAAGTTCAGTCAAGACATAAATACTATCACAGAATCATAGAATGGTTTGGGTTGGAAGGGACCTTAAAGGTCATCTCGTTCCAACTCCCCTGCCATGGGCAGGGACACCTTCCACTATCCCAGGCTGCTCCAAGCCCTGTCCAACCTGCTCTTGAACAATTCCAGGGATGGGGCAGCCACAGCTTCTCTGGGCAACCTGTGCCAGGGCCTCACCACCCTCACAGAGAAGAATTTCTTCCTAATACCTGATCTAAACCTTTTGTCTTTCAGCTGTCACACTCCTGCTCTCTTCTCTCTTTCAGCTATCACACTCCTGCTCTCTTCTCTCCTACTGTGACCGTATTTTGTGCACTGGTTTACTTCTAAAGCAGTAGAGAAGAATGCAGCCGTATTTCTGTATGGATTCACATCCCTTCTAATCTCCAGATGCAAGCAGGAGTGATCCAATTTGCAATAGAAAATCAGTGGAACAGAAGCCTTTCAAAGAAATACAGCAACATGCTTGGTGGGGTAAAGTACAATCATGTCAACATTGCACTGTCAATTTAATACAATAAGGCATAATGGGATATTCTGAAAAGAAATTTTCAATAATTGCCATTGAGTTTTTCTTTTTTTTTTTTTCTTTTTTTTTTTAATTCAACATAAAAACCCTTCCTGTGAAAGATATTTTAAAGTTTTGAAGTCAATGAAGCTCTAAACTTTGATTTTTTTTTTTAATTGGCTACTTTAACAAGAGCTACTTCATATTTAGACTACTTACTTTTTTTTACATTTAGCTATTTTTACAATATTTTAATTCTTTAATTGTTTTATTTTCAAATGCAGCGATGTAAATTAAGCATTTGAAACACAGAGTTTTTAGATAGGCTGGTTTAGAAACTCACTTGAATGAATATCTGTAACACACTTGATCTGGAAAAGAACTGAAATAATTCAATTTGAAAAATAACTGATTCTCCCTGTCCTGTGAGATTTTACTACAGAAAGAGATTTTTTTCCCTGCAAGAGAAAAGGAGTATAAAAGAAGGATTCTCAGCCTCATGTGGAGAAAGAAAAAAAAAGAGATAAGACAGAAAAGTTTTCTCAAAATTCAGCATTCAGTCCACCACATTATGCAAAATATCTTTTGAGTTGCAAGAAAATTTTTCCATCTTTATATTTTCTTTGAAAACCACGATACAATGTCATTATGGTATTGGCACTTCAGCATAAAAAGTAATGTTTCATTCTCTCTTTGCCTCATTAGGATCTCATGTGAGATCCTGTCAGCTGCAAGTTTGTTCAGTTTATCTCAAGAAAAAAAGGGAAGAAAAAAGCTTAATTTTTTCCTTAGATATGTCAATCAAAAGGAGCACACTGGCTGGAACACCAAGTTCAGAAGAATATCATTCATGTCAGTTGAGACAGAATCTTTCTGTGGTCCCATTTTCTTTATCACTTTTAGACAAGATGATATTTATGTAAAGGCCCGACCTCGCTCTGCAATTACCCCAAAATCAAACTGCGCTATATAAAGGTGTTCAGTCAATGATTCCAACATGTGGAATACAATACAATACAATACTTCTCGCTATGTGCTCTTTTCTTAGCTGAGAAGCACCTCCTTTAGGATCACAGTTTCACTAAAGATAAATAGTATTCAAATTTGAAATAGCCAGGAAGACCAGACATTCAACTTTAAAGCATCTCCTTACTTGGCTATGTGAAAATTATTAATTCCAAAATTCTGGTGATTTAACTCAGGTTCTTCTGCAGGCTGCTTTCATTTGAATTCAAATTTACTCTTTTCTCTCCAGTCATGTAGTAAAGAGACACTCCCCTTATTCATGTTCTTTCATGCAGCTCTGTTTTTATTGTATTTGCAGTAGTTGCTAAACAGCTCCTCATATCATATCTCTGATTCTAAAAGACATACCTGTTTTAACGTGCTCATACAATTTTACAATACCTTATTCATTGTCATGTTGCCTTTTTCATTACAATATATCTTTTAGAAACGGCAACTCTTAATATTAGAGACTGCATGAATTAATAGTTTTCATGTCAAGACAAAATTACTGATCGTTTGAGATCAGAGCGCTGCTGTAGGATCACAGCTCCTTCTTCCAGAAGGCAGTTCCCATGAACCATCCAAAGGGGAATGCAGCCTTTTCTAGGAACTTTGAAGCACTGTGCACTGTGCTTTCAATAAATGCATCAACTCATGCAATGGGACCTATGATGTGGTAAACTACGTTTCATTTTGCTGCCATTTTAAATAAAAGCTGGTAATAAAGTAGAGAGATAAACGTAAAATGCGTTTCTCACTAAGAGTTTAGCCCTTTTGCTTTGTATAAGCTGGTTAATGTTGATGTTTGGATCAAGAAAACTTCTAGAGCCAATTATTAAGCATGTTCTGTGCACTGCTGGCGTAACCAGCTTATAGATTGTGAGACTTCACAAAGATCGTTTCAAACTCATTGTCAAACCTTTCTAGATCTGTGAATAGTCTTACAGAAGTAACATAGCAGAAGGCATCCACAGAAAATAGAATGGAATGTACCAATTTAGCTGGAAGGGACATACAATGACCATCTAGTCTGTCTGCCTGGCCAATTCAGGGCTGACCAACCCAAAGGGGCATTGTTGTTAAGGGCATTGCCCAGATGCCTCTTAAACACTGACAGACTTGGGGCAATAACCACCTCTTGAGGAAGTTTGTTGCAGTGTTTGACCATCCTCTTGATAAAAAAATGCTTCCTTATGTCCAGTCTGAACTTCTCTAGGCACAGCTTAGCACCATTCCCACACGTCACTGGATCCCAGGGAGAAGAGTTTAGCATCTGCCTCCCCACGTCCCGTCCTCAGGAAGCTGTAGAGGGCAATGAGGTTGCCTTTCAGCCTCCTTTTCCCCCAAAAAGACAACCCCAAAGCCCTTAATTGCTCCTCACAGGACGTGTTCTGGCCCTTCCACCAGCTTTGTCCTCCTGGTTACAGTTCTCATCTTGGCTACCCAAAGTGGGAAGGTGAAAATATTTCAATGGCTATATAGTGCAATCTCTTAATTGAATCTGATAACCTGGCTGTAGAAAACTATCATCTGGTAGTGCCATTCAAACCAAAACCATGTACCCTTGAACATAACAGCTTACTGTTAAAAAACCTGATATTAATTTGTCTTTCATTTCTTCTTGTAATTTCCCCAACTAAATACACTGTGATTATTCAACCACAGCTTATGGCAAGCAACATAGTTTGCGAAAAATGCACAGCACACAGCAAAAACACTAGAGCCAGAGTAACCAAACAGCAAACCACTCTACAATTCCAGCCTGACCAGACTGATGTTTGATTTAACTCTGAAAAGGAGCTTTCTTAAACATAGAGCATATGAACCAATTTTTCTTTAGGTACTGAGCAACACTAAAGCTGCACTATGAAACCGGTTTATTAATGGCGAATAAAAACAGTGGTTACCTAATAAAACTGGGAGATGCAAATCTACCTGCTCAGAGGTTGCTTTTCAATAACTCACCATAAAGACTGCCACCACTAAAATGGGGAAGCATTTTTAGGAATTTCACTAAAGCATGTACTTCCTTAAGTGCCAAGTAATGCATAACCCTTAGATTTTCAGCAAATAGTGTCCAAATGGATTTACTAATTCAAAAGCGTATTTACAAACCCTGCAACAGATTTATTTAAACCACAGCAGACACGTAAATCTTACCAATAAAACCTAAATAAAGTTTTGAGTAGGTTTTGATTTTTCCTGTTCACTTTATGGGTACAAGCAATAGATTTATTTCTAAATCACAATTTTGGGGCTCAGCTGTTAGTATCAACATTTGAAATTACAAATACAGCCCTTACGCATTAACTTTTAATTAGGTTTTATAAATTCCAATCAGAGCTGCCACATCGAGTTCCTAAAGTCCAAATATAATGAGTTTCATAAAAGGCTTTGTAATCTGTTTCTCATGTTCTCCTTCAAAGTTCAAAATAAATCATACCCCAGCCACAGTTGGGTTTTGGGGTTGTTTGCTTTGTTGTTGTTTTTTTGTTTGTTTGTTTTCTTTAGAAATAGTAATTTGTCATTATATGTCAGGTTTAGCCATGATGCTTCTACAATTCTACTGGAGTAACAACAGAAGCAGACACAGAAAAGACTACTTAAATTTTAGGGATGCATTTTAAGCAGCTATAAGAATCAACTTTGCAGCAGTGTATGTAAAGAAATAATCCTCCTCAGGCCTATTTTAACACCCTTTCAGTTCAAATTACAGAGCCTATCAAAAATTGATGCTGTCGCTGAAATAGCTGCTTCTGTGCTCTGCTCCACGTGCACTTCTCACCATCACCCTTCCACGGGCACAAAAGCTCGTGTGGCAGATCAGATCTGAGAGCTGAGAACAAAACAAGCCCTAAAGAGAAACCAACAACAAACCCAAACGATTCCTGCTCGGTCAGATCCAACTCCATCCTGCTCACCCTGTGGTAACATCCAGGCTGGCTCAGGGGAACTGGGAAACCATAAAGTCAGCAACATTCAGCTGATGGAGATGTCTGATGATCTTAATTATTACATTAGCTGCAAAGTCTGTTGAAAATCCTGTTCCAACAGCAGGTGTTAAAACTTGACATTCAGCTTGATGGGATATGGGTGACAGGAAGGGAAGAGGTAAAGAATCAGAAGTGATGTAGCAAAGACAGGTGGAAGAAAGCATTTCTTGTTATTTTAAGAATTTTTTACTTTTCCGGAGATACTTCTAGAAATAGGAAAAAAGTTGAACTGACAACTTAAATTCCAATAATGTTCTTCCATGGTACGGTCAATAAATTATATTAAAAACAAGATATGTAAAAGTTTTAAGGTTACATATATTTCTTTAAGTACTTACATAATTTACTTTTGCTTTAAATGCATTTATATAATTCCTTATGTTACATATGGGCTTTCTATTAAAAAACTCACTTGTCAAACCCTCTTCTGAAAGAGCAAAATCCAAATCTCAAAGGTCACAGTGTGCTGAGCCACAAGCTCTGCCCATTCAAGGCAACATTCTCCTTATTTCAAGTGAAAATAAAGAAGAGAAAAAGGAATTTTTTTTCTCTATGTTGATCTGATCAATTCTGCTTTTTAATGATACCTAAAGCTTCCATAGCAGAGCATTTATTCCACTGAGTCTAATCAAGCTTTTCAGTTGCATAGAATATAAGTATTTAGCCTTTTGTCTTCAGAGTGTTCCTCTACATCTTTTTTAAGCTTTGGGACTGAACTCCCCTCTCAAGCAATGCCAACAGGGGACAGTGCTGGATGATTATTGATGGGATGCAGAATATGGTTTATAATTTAATTACCAATAGGTCTAATATTCACTAAGCAGAACAAAGGTGCACTTTTTATTCCGAGATGCAATGAATTAGATTTGCAGCTGCTGCCTCTCACTTTGCACCTGAAAATCCAAGAGTGCATCTGCATTTATGGGCTCAAACACTTCATGAGCAGCTAAAAGTCTAACCAATACTTTTTATATGCACACTTCATGTAGACCATTGGTTCTTATACTGGTTGAAGCCAGAAACTCCACTAAAATACACAGAATTAGTACTGTAATAGGAATAAGATAGTGCTCATCTGCTTACATCAGGTTCATTTATCTATCAGAGGGCACGAATCAGTGTTTTAAAAAGTGAAATCTGAATGATTAACACGTGGTGGCACCTTGACAGATGCAACAATGTCATTTAAAATTCCTCGAAATGATATACTCAAGGAAACACCTTAGAGAGGAAATTATAAAAAAATATTTAAAAATGACACAATCTTCACACTTGTGTTCTAAAGCTGTTTTATATAAAAAAAAAAAATCAATAAACCCCCAGAATCATGAAGTAGGGCAACTACAGACTAATTTGAGAAGAAGCCAGTGAATTTTGTTGCCTTGGATATTTCAGAAAGCTGTGATAAAAAGTCTGCCAGTTTGCCACAGTGTACAACTGTCAGTATGTTGAGATAGAAAGATGAGCTTTGGTACATTTGAGCATTGTTCACTTTTTTAAAAAAAACGACATATATAAAATATCTTATGAAAATATAGAAAATATAGCTACAAAGCTGATGATTTGTGGATTTAAGCATTAATAAAAAATTGTGTTGCATTTAAAATATCTGTATCTTTTAAAAATATAGAAAATATCACAGGGTAGATAATCTTTAGTAGCATCTCTTTTTCTATCAAAGTATTTTCATGTTTTGAAGTCTCTGTGTATAGACAAAGCTCAAATAACCCAGTAGAAGTGTGACTTTGCCAATTAACTACTTTGAAGAAATTAAAAAATAACCAAACCAAAACTTCACTTAAAAAGTCATTAAGAAAACCAAACCCAGCAATTATACCTTTATGTCTGTCTGGAATATCAGAGGTTATTTTTGGTGACATTTTTAACAAGAATATTGGGCTAGTAATCAATAAAGTGATTTCATTGAGAGTCACTGCCCAAATTTTTCCCCCGAGTTATTTAATTATCAGAGCCTTTGAACACTTATCCAAGATGAAGTGAAATCTCTAAGGCTGCCTCACTCCAAATTAAAAAGGACGTGCTGATACAAGGCTGTTGGTCAGAAAGGGAGAGTGTTTTAGTGTAACAAGATGTCACATTCTCTCTAAAAGGATCAAAATCGGTTTCTATTCAACTGCTTTGATACTTACTTTAGTTACATGTTTGATAAAAGCATTCACTTCTGACATTGCTGACGTGTATCATCCTTAGAACATGTCAGTTCTCATCTTACTTCAAATGTGCAGCCCATTTTTTTTATTGGATGCTCCAAAATTACAGTGAGTTGTCATGAATTTTGATGGATTAGCCACGCTACTCTCCCTGTCCAAGCAAGTTTGAGATAAACAGGAGGAGAGGCTACAACGTTTGGGCAAATTACTCTCCTTCACTACAATGCATATTGATGAATTGTGTCAATATGTACTTACATATTTTTAATATTTGATTATGCAAACAATGAAAGCCAGACATTCCTGGCCTCATCATAATGAAAAGAGAATCAGAAGTTATTAACAAAATTTAATCACAAAGTTCATATTCAAATTGATCAGAAAAATACTTAAGAATGAAATTTGAAATAAATAGTCAACATCATCCACATCAGCCTGATAAAACTGTATTGCTATTTATTGGGCTATTTAGGAATTAGAACTATTTTGTCACAAGAAAGTAAATGTTCTCCCTTTGGAGTTTCATTCATCTAAAGAAGTAAGCATGCAAGTGTTGATGGATCACATCTGATGGCAGCAACACAGAGATTATTTTATTGCTTATCTATGATAATTTAAAACAGATTAAGTGGAACTTTGGTATTATATCAGAATAATGCACTATACATGTACAGTAGGACTACTGAAATACCTAAGCTACAAAATCAAATGGGCTATTCTTTCATCTAAGGAAAAGACAAGAACTCTCTGAGATGGAAGAATTATCACATAACTATAAGAAAACACTACTTTTTCAGGAATGATTCCTCAAAGGAAATATAATTCAGGACATACAGTTTTATTGGTAACTTGATTTTGAAGAAATTTCTCTCAATTTCTACATAACCATATCATTTTTAGATGAGTAAATGTCTGGAGCATACTAGAATATACTACTCCATTACTCCAGAACAATTTCTATCCTTCTTTCCTTCTACCCTACTGAAATGTTGCTTTTCATTTATTGGTTACTGGGCTCCTGTCATGAAATATTTTAGGTCCAAACGCTGTACTTTGTAATATTACTTTAAATTTGGAACTAAAATTATTCCAATAGATAATACCGATGCTGCACCTTTTAAAATCAATATTATACGTGCCTGGTTGGAATTAGGCTGCAATTTATGAAACTCCCAGCCATTAATTTTACAAGAAAGTATTAAATTAAAAAATAGCTTCACAGCCAGTATATGATCTCTGCTTATGAAATAGAAACACCATTTCCACTGTAGAAAAGTACATCTTTTATATTGCTTTGGTTTTATGGTTAGTTTGCTACAGACAGTACCCAGACAATATAATGGCCCAAGGAACTGCTGGTGGATGGGGTGGTCCCTCCTGTTGGTTGATTAAATCCCATGGGTATTATGTTAACACACGGGTTTGAATCTATTCTGTAATACCTTAGTTTATATTCTTTTTTTTTTTTTTTTTGGCTCATCATAATTTTTTAAAAAATATTAATTAACTAGTTGTGTCTCACAACTTCTACACTTCACAAAATGTCTTCACACCGTCCAACTGTATTTGAAAAGAGTCTTCATGCTGCTTTTGCAATCCTTCATTTGAGGAGATCTATTTAAAAGCACGTCATTGTGCTTTCTAACTGTATCCAATTTAAATGCCTGCATAGCAACATATGAGGAGGCAGAATAAAATAAAATAGAGAACAAAGGCAAACTATGGTTTCATGCACAGGAGTATTTTAAAAAAACATCTTGAAGATTTTTATCACTGAGAATACATCAGGTTTCTCATACACAACCAGTTACAAAATAATTCAGAACAAGAATTACAAATAAAGATTATCTGCCGCTGGAATCAGATTTTCACAGCACATCTGCAGTGAAGGCACCAAAGAGGCCCAGCCACTCCTATCAGTCCCACTCTGAATCTAAAATGAGTATTTCAAGGTGCAGCATATTGAAATCTGAAGCTTCAGTTGTTTGTTTTGGCTCTTGACCAGGATTTAAGGGCTAATTGTCTTATATAAGGGCAGGCATCAGTTTGTGCTTAATTTTTCCTACTAGGTTCCTGCAGGCATCCTTCAGCTCAGGGCACAATGTGTTGATTCTTAGGAGCTTTTTTCCAGGACACACATTTCTTATTCACTGTCTAGACATTTAATTTTGGTCTTATCCACCCCCCTCTGGATGGCTACAATCCCAAGAAATGCTCAGCACCGAGAGGATGGTTTCAGAAGAGTTCAGATATCAGTTTGATGCCAAAATAGGTGTTGACATTTAAAGACAAGATTAAAAACACTGTGAGTTGGGCTAAGTCTCCTGGGAAAATCTGTCATTTTAAAAGTCCTTGAGGGAATCCAAAGTCTTGAAAATGTGGTTTTGAATTCAGGACTAAGCTCATGAAGGAAACTTCAGCACCTTGCAGTGCTTGCAGTTATGTCACGGAATAATGTAAAGATAAAACATGTCTAAAATACATTGTACAAATGTACACCAAATGAAGTTATAAGCATGGTCTAAAAAATAAAAGGAACAAAAAACCATACACTTTAGCAGCTGTATTTCCTCAGGTCTTTCTGTAAGTTGCTTGCAAAACCAACTAGTTCATTCACACTACAAAACCTGCTACTTCCATCTCTTTTTACTTGAGCAGATATTAAAGTTGCACTGACTTTACCTCATATTCACTCAAATGTAAATTGGATTACACTAAATTAAAAAAAAAAAGGAAAAAGAGAAAAGAGTAGTTACTATATTATTGTTAGCAGAAACCTTCTGTTTTAAGAGGCATGCTCTGGGGAAAGGACTGTCTGATTTGCCATCTTTGTCAAAAGTTTTGTAGACAGAAAAGAGCTCATTCAGTGAGCTGCTACAACAGATAAGGTACCTTTAGAGTACCCAAAGGAACTATCCCTCTAGAACGCTGGCATCTTCTTTAAAGAAAAACTCCTGTTCCTTGCAAAGCCATCAAATCCAGTATGTGTGCCAACAACAAATGCCTGTGGTAGCACTGACGCTAAAGAATGGATAAATAAAATTATACTCTGATAAATTCAGTCACTGTGTGAAGAATAGGATAGTGAGAAACAGGGGAATATTCAAATAACCCCAGGCATACTCCTACCTACTAGAGTAGCAAGCTGCAGATTTGTTTTTCAGATTTGTTCAGATTTAAAGTTGTTGGATTTCTGTGGTTGAATACAAATCCAATGATTCTATGATTCTATAAACATGTGCTGGCATTCCTTATAAAATGCATGCACATGTCCAATTGTTTGACATCCCTCACAGCAAACTTACATTTTTGAAATAACAGCAAAGGATATAAAATAGATTTTCTCATTACACAGCAAACTGGACAAACCGAAAACAATAATTTGACTTACGCAATAAATATGCAGGGGCTTCTTTGTACTGTCATGATTATCAACCAGCAGACAAAACTTCGCCCCCAAAAATAAGACAGCTGTCACAGACATCCTTGCTGAGAGACTGTCACCAGTGTAGCTGCAGCTGCAGTCAGATCTCAACATAAACAGAATAAGGCACTGTAAAGGAAAGCACTGCTGTAGAAAATGTAACTTCTTTGCAAGGCAGGTAAGTCCCCCTGACACAGGCACTGACGTGGCCTCAGTACAGAGTAGGAAAATGGCCAGTTGGTCATAGCCAGTAGCTGAAATTTTAGCAAATCCCAAATATGTGCCAAATTCAAACTTCAGAAATCTAGTTTCAGCTTTGTCCCAGTCTCTGTCTACAGAGTCAGACAAATCATCGGATTTTACAAGATGATTCTGTATTCAGGTAATGAGATGTAGGTGCTCATTGTAAGGACCATTTCTGACCCAGGGTATTTCATTCCCTCACTTATAAAATAAGGATTAAACAGTGTTTCCTCATCATTCCTACCTTATCTTTGCTTAGTCAGATTGCTGTAATCTGCAGTAAAAAGTGTCTTCCATGAGATGTGCCAACAACACCAATCTTGGGTTTCTACTGGAAGATTTAAGATGATAATTATGTATCAATGTACGTGTTTATCCTGTGGTTTGGTTCGATCAGATGGATCTGACGCGTATTTATTATTTCACTTCAATTGCAGTTCTAGCTGAAAAATGATGCAATGATTTCTTTCCCTTCCCACTGATAGTTGGCCAACAAATCCTGAGAGCAATCAAGTACAATTTAGGTCTAAAAGAGGATTTCAGGAACTAATGGTTTCCAACAGCAATCTGGTTAAGAAATATTCTGACAGAGTTTAATGTTAACTTTTTTAAAGAACATTCAGTCTATCAAAAATATTTAAGGAATACATAATTCTCTCTTTACAGTCAAAGAACTGAACAGCTAAGAATGTTCACAGACAATCCATAGGAATGGTTTCTAAACAAGCCATGCTACTAATGCTACCTATTTCTTTGTTCATTCAGCTTCTCTTGTTTAATGGAACCACAGTTTTCTGTTTATTTTGATATTTTCATAGTTGTCAGAGTTCTCTATGCTGAAAATATTAAATTCCAGCAACTAAAAAAGAAAAAAAAACCAAACACAAAACCAACAAAAAGAAACAAAATAAAGAAAAACAAAGGGCCCAGAAACAATCTTGTAATACTGGAGTCTTGACATCTTTCCACAACCCCACAACCTCATGAATATATGTCACAGGAGGAAACATAATTAGTTCTGTCCTGTAATTTTTCTTCCATTTTGAAGGAAGAATATTAGCATATCAGCAGGAAATACATGGCAAATTGCAGGGGCTAGGGGAATGGAGTTGTTTTTTAATACCTGACTGAACCAAGTGAAGCTGTGTTGGATGGTGCAGCTGGTTCATCAAATTTTTACCAGGGGTTCTGCAATTTGAGCTTATTTTTATTACCTAGTCTTTATCCATCAGAGTTCAAGTATAAAATGCAAGAGTCCTTGAGGCTACTTCCTTTTAGGAACAAAGAACTACTGAAAAATTCCAAGCATATCTCCCCTAACTAGGCTAGAGCAGATAGAGAATATGCTGTCTGGCCAAACACAGTATGACTGTCTGTCAGAAAACCTCATGTCTTCAGCAGCAAAGTCACCTCTTTCACATCTAATGCTGAGAAAATCCCCAGACAGCCTTTTTTTTCCTCTGAATGTTGTTACTTCCCTGTTCACCACAATTCATAGAGCATCCCCAAAGTAACTGTTCCAGGTTATATCATCCGATTTGGTCTTGTTTTTATTGCTGCTGACAATTGCTACAGAATAAAATACACATTGTTGGAAGGGAGTTTTCAGCAGGTTTGCATTTACCCTCTGCTTGAACTGGATTATATGTTCTTTCATGCAAGAAGGCTAAAGGTAAAACAAAAAGTCTCACTTGTGTGCTTAAGAGTATATGTGCTAAATCACCACCATTTCTGTGAATTATGTTTGCCTGTGTTGCTTTGCAGAAAAATTTGGACAAGTGTTGTGCAAATTCAGTCAGACTGTCACCACAGACAATACAGTTGTGCTTTGAATATCTCAAATACCATCAAAACATAAATTCCAGTGAGATGGTCAGAACCAGTACATGAGATGCTGGTCAGTAAAGCAAAACAAGTAATTTAAGTTATGAAGTGACCATGGCAATTGGTGCATTATGCTGATACATCACGTTAGGGCAGATCAGAGCTGCTGAAACACTATGAATTGCAGCCAGCTGTGGGAGGGCAAACAGAAAACTAAAAGATGTCCCAAGTCATCCTGCAATTTCTCAGCCCCAAAAAACCCCCAAACCCACACAGGTGCTTTTAGGAGTGACAGAGCATCCAAACAGTACCACAGACAATTCTGGTATCTGCACAACAAGGTCAAACTCCACATTTAAACATTAAGTATCAACGGCTGACTGCCTCAAATATGGATATGGATCAGGCCTCCCAGCTTGGTCCTCACTTCATACACTGACAACTGTGCTTCTGCTATGTTAACCTCAGTCAGCATCTCTGTCACCTACCCCTGGTCCACATTCCCGTTTGTTGGCTGGAAGGTTGAATAATTTGTTTTGAAAGTACAAAATCATAACATAACTGATCTTTAAAAAGACATGAGAGTTCTGCTGGTCTGTGCAGAACTCGTGCCTTTGGAGGTATGATGATGAAGAGACTGAGAAATGATGGGAAAGCCTGGCATACATGACTGAAGACAGGAGTTTTAAAAATTACATTGAAGGGAATACATTACTGAAGAAAGCTAACTGGAGAAATTACCTGTGAAAATTGACACTCCAGTGTGTTACATTTTCATGATGGAAATCATGGCATACAGAGAAAATTTTCAAATAGCACAACACACAGTGATGGGGGGGGAAGGCTGCCACGTATCTGTCTGGGCCTTGCAAGGACAAAGGGTTTTCTGGGCTTGGCTTGGATATGTGATATATTCATGTGCATCAGACCTCTGTTTGCTAAGTATTTCAGATTAGTTCTGCACCCAACACACAAGCTCTTTAACACTTTAAGTGCTGTAACTCTGATTGGAGTAATGATGTGTCTCTGCTGTTCAGAAATCTTAAACAATTCTGGCAAATCCTCCAGCTCTGGAGGAAATTTTTAAACGAAAACAGAAGATACATTAATGGAATATGCAGATTTCTCCATGCACAGGCCACTGGCATGCCCAAGCACAATGCCTCAGAGCTTTTTCAAGAACAATCTGATTGCCAGAAGGCCAAGATGTAGTAGGAACAACCCAGGAATGTGAATGTTCTCTGCTGAAATAGCTATGCCAGGAATAATATGCTGTTAGAAATGTCTCTAGAAAAACTCTGAAACACAGATACCCCATATACATTATTATTCTACTGATTCAGAATCTGCACTGTCCATCTTTGGGATTGTAAGGATTTGACACCTTTCATTAATTTAGACATGTTGTATTATCTTGGCATAAAAAAAAAAAAAAAAAAAAAGAGCTCATTTGCAGATACCATGCAAGAAGATATAAATATTTAGGAGAGGTAGCAGGCACCAAACCACAGATCTTCATTTTTAGGGAGATTACAGAGAAAAGAACTACCTAAGTTATGGATATCACTGCAATGCCAAGATGAATGAGTGTTCCCTATATTAGAGAATTAATGGGAGTGGACAATGGGTAAATGGGAATATATATCCCTCCCATGCTTCAAAGGAACAGAACAGTATGATCCTGTTAGAGGATGCCTCAAGTCAACATTCTTGTGGTGTACCTTATCTGTGGTCAAAATGCAAATTTCATTGACTAACAGTCCAGCAGTCTTCTCATTCCACTTGCACACTTTGCATTCCATTTGCTTCAGGAAGAGTCTCTGCCTCTCATCTTCTTGCTGGTCTTTATATTTTTTAAAAATTGAAATATCACAGTATGTTACACAAAAAAATGTATTTCCCCCAGACATGGAAACACTTCTCCCTCTTACTCTTTCATTTAGTGTTTAGAAGTTAATCGCATTACGGTAGTTAGTTATTGCATTACAGTAGTTAGCTCTACTAAGAGCTTCATAATTGGAGTGTTGAATATTCAGGTTCCGTAATAATTTTCTCAAGAGTTATCTGTCAGCACCCATAACTCATCATAAACCAATTATGTCACTTCTGGCATGCCTTTCAATACTTTGGTGCCTGCCAAAGTAAAAGTCAGTAAGATATTTTTCCATGGCTGATCCTGGGCAAATGGCTCCAGTGGCATTCCTTGTTGCAGGTCTGCCATTCAGGCTTTTGGAACTGCATAATCCCAGTCTTATGAGGCTATTCCAGCAAGCATACCTCATAACACAAAAGTATTTTCAAACTGGTTAATCACTCCAATTGACTGATTACCACAAAACACTGTGCTGAGTAACACCGATGGAATTTATTGAAAAGTAGCACGTAATTTTCTGAGTATGCATTTGATAACAATGTGGTTTATCTGACTTCTGGTCAGATGGGAAAATCCCTTCTCTGCCACACAGGAACACATATAAATACCTAACATATGCATTACAAAACACATTTGAAATTACAAGGTCATGCAAATCTCACTTAAGATACCACTAAGTTTTGCACTGCAACACAATTCTGTAATGAATATCTTGGTTCTTCACCGCTAGGAAACCTACAGATTTCTCTCCCTTTGAATGTTCCAGATCAGCCTGGTTCTCACAGCAATTCACCCTAACTCCACCTTTAAAGTGCCAAGATTTTAAGATAAATTGTTCTGACAATTGTCCTGACAAATTAGGTATTCTAAGCAGTCAGATTACAGATCTACTTAACAGCTGCACATTTCTCATTAATTCTTTTCTGCTACATTCAGAAATCTCCTCCTTTTCAAAGTGCTCATGAAATTAAGGTAACCACTTGAGCACAAGCCACAATTAGCTGATTATTCGTTTTTACACCAAACCTCATCTAAAAAATTATATTGAAATGTTTACATTGTTACTTAGTATCAAGCCATCCACGTGTCAAAAAAAAGAAAAAGAAATCCTTAAGCCCTATGTCCCACAGTGAGATGAAGGGCCTCAAATAGTTTCCTGCCCAAACCAACACAAGATCTTTTCCACCAGCTTGAGTGGCCATACAAGTGAAGCAGACTGTGAGTGATATGAAGTGAGAAATAAGAATAAAAAGTTACAGTTTAAAATATTTTCATAAACCATTTCTGAGGAAAAAAAAATAAAATTATCAAATGCTGAATTTATTATATTTCAACATTTAATTTCTTTTAACATAAACAGTTTTGTGTGAAAAGTGTTTTGAAATTTAAAGCTCAAGTTACTGAAGCAGGTATGATACCTGTTTTACTTGCAATTGCAATGGGGTATACATGCAATCATTTGGCAAGTACTTCTTGAGGAGCATTAATTTCCAGCTGAGGAGTGGAAATTCTAACTACAAGCTCATTTCTCACCAGCTTTTTTTTTGCAAATATGAGCATTTTATTATAAAGCTAGAGATTTAATTTCGTCTCATCGTTCAGAGTACCACAATGAAAATATGAAGAGTTCAGACTAAGGAATAGCATTATGGGTGCTTAGTTAACTAATTAAATTATAATAGCTCCTTTAAATGCTGAGGTTCTCACTCCACTGTTGTATATACTATTCACCTTTATAAAAGCATCCTGGGCTACAGTCTGAAAAGTAACAAGGAAATACAGTTATATCCTAGGGCAATCTTCATCAAGTTTTATCAATGACCCTATTTAAAATATTTTTGTGATTATTCAAATAGGACCAAAATGCTTGAAGTCAACTATCTAATAAATATTTTTCTGTGTTAATCAATATTATAGAGCAAATACCAAATTACAGATTTTTCAGATCACACACTGTTTAGTAAATCATAAATTAACTATGGAGTAAATAACCACAGAATTATTTCCCTCAGGCTTTGGGAACAGATTTGTTGAATCTTTTCAGCCTCTTTGGTATCAAGGATGGTTTAAAAAACATCAGTTTCATTGAAAGGGCTTTAGAGAAGACTTTTGTCTAGTGGTTGTTCATTAACTGTCAAACTCTGACAAGCTTCAAAACCATGTCTAGGATTATGTGATTTTTTGTGGGTGTGGTTTTTTTATTTTTGCTTGTTTTCTTTGTCTGTTGGTTGGGGTTTTTTTTTAATAACCAAGGAAACTAACAGTTAATAGTTAAAAAACCCCAAAAGACACAACCCCAAGATCATTCCCTGTTTATTTTGCCCTGGATGCTGAGCCACCCACGTACTAAATCTTCACATGGCTGATCTTTGTTGTTACCAGAAAAAATGTTTCGACAGCAGCTGCTTTTCCAAAAGCAGCAGCTTCAACTAAGGAAAGAAATCCATGTGCTCTACATTGCTCTGGCTTATGAGAAACCAAATTATAAGAAGTCTATGAAGCCATTAAGTTGGGCTCATTTCTAGTCATGTCCCTTTGTAGAAACAGAGCTTGTGGAGTTGACAGAAGAAGCAGCACTTCAGAGCAAGGAGTAATTTTGATTGTACTAATAAATAACATAGAGGGAATATTATAGTGGAGCAATGAGAGGGGAGTCAGAACACATTAACTTTGGGAGCATCCCCTCTGTAGAGCACCCTCCAGAATCACAGGTTGGCCACCCCTTCCTCCCATGCCAACACCACTGCGACAGCTCATAAAGTGAAGTTCTTGTGCACGTAATAGGCCAAAGAATATTCCAAAGGTGGATCTCAGTGAAAAAAAAAAAACCACCTCCACAACTTTTAACTACATTCGAACTATTCACAGGGGAAAAAATAAAAGACTACCTTTCAATATTGTTCACAAGTTCAAAAATTTGGCCTTCTGAAGGGAAGTGTGTAACGGTGACATCTCCACTTCTCTTACCTTCGCGATGGTCTCGTGCAGACTGAAGGAGGGATCCAGCTCTTCTGTTTTTGTTGCATGTACGGGAAAAAGAGCTTCGGAGAGAAAGCTAGAATTCTGTGAGAAAGAAGTAAGAAGTCTTTTAGGATTCCACACTGATTTCCTCCTTCAAATGCTTATTGGATTTTGTTGAGAGATTGAAAAACCCTTCAAATTGTTTGTAAGTTTTGACAATTATAAAAAACTTATTTCACTGATCTAATTAACTGATTCCAAGTTCCCAAAAATGCAAAAAAAGCCCTAAGTCTTACAACTTTATTTCTGGAATGGCAGTTGTCTCTGTTATTATGCTTCCAAAGCAGCTAAAAATTTTGCCTACAGGGAGAAAAAATATCCATGCAGCTTTCATTCTGAGCTAAGCAGCAATCAGACATTTTATTAAATATGTTATGATTTAAGTCTTCAAAAGAAATGTAACCATAATAATCAAAGAACACTTTTTTATCTTCTGCAAATATCCTACTTCTCTATACAGTAATACCACCTATATAGCAAGGGATTTTTGTCACTTCCCTAAAACTGTATACTTTAGGTTGACCCCTCTTTTAACATCAGGAAATCTTAATGCATCGTTTGTACAAGATATTAATCTCTTCTTGTACTGTAAGAAAGGGAGAAGTGAGGTTGCAAAATTGCTATCACGTGGAAAAAACAAACTTAATACCAAGGAGTTGAGTGAAAAAAAGCAAAACAATAGAAAACAAAACTCCAAGACTCAAAGGTGCCCAGATGGCTAAAATTACATTACATTACAATGCTGATAGGTTTTCTTGTTAACTTTTTTTACAAATTAATGCCTCCATGATCAATAGTATACCAGAATTTCCATGTTGCTAGGAGATTATTTCTGGTAGTAAATTCCTTTCACTTTCTTTAAAAAAAAAAAAAATTGAATCATATAAATTTTTTGTGTTTATGATACATCTGTGTGTTGTCACAGAAGTATCAGAAAAATAAATGATGTCATTCCTCCCTTCAGGAAATCAGAAAACTTTATTTTATATATATCTCAGGGAAAAGATGAACAAAGTAATTTATCACAAAAACAAAATACATACTTCAAGATTAACTCCTAACACCTATTCATCTTTGTTTTAAGTTTGCACAGGAGTTTACAAAGCCATATCATCTGACTGGGGGTCCGTTCAGGAACACCATCATTCTGCTGCAGTGGTGCTAATGCTGTTCATCATCATTCATATAATTGCAATCAATAACTTAGAAAGAACCCCATTATTTATATTCACTCCAGAGTACCATACTGAGAGTCAGTGAAGGGAATGATTGATGATTTAGATCTGCTACACCAGATCAGATTATTGTTCCATCTAGACAAATATTCCTTCTCTGGAATATAAAAGTTGGTGGATTCCCTGTCTGTCAAACACTGAGATAGTGCTTAGCTGGCTTTTCTCCCACCCTACTCCAGGCACACCTCCCAGCCAAGTCAAGATTACAGCAGCTGGACCAGGTAAAACAACAGCCTCTGCTTCTGCCCTCTGCCTTTTGAAGTAACACGGTGTAAATAAGTGACAATCAGCAATCAAAACACATCCAGGCATCACAGGTGGCAAGTCAGTTTGCTCATGAAGGAATCCAGACCCTGAGTGGTAAGATCTTGAAAAGGATCACTATTTGAAATAATCTTGCTCTGCACTTACAAAGGGAAATGTTTAAAGCAGTTGTTGTTTCTTTTTTTTTTTTTCTTTTCCAAAAAGTCTCCTCCATAAAGAACTACTAGAAAGGCCAACTTACTGCTGCTTCTCTTGCCTTTTATTGCCTTTCAAGCACTATCCTCAGCAGAGATATCTGCATGAACTCCCAAACTAAGAGTAGCCCACTCTTTATCCCAGGGAGCACATGGTAGAGAGATGAGTCCAGATGATGTTCCAAGAGTACCTCTCAGCATTTAACAGCAAGAGCAACACTTTCCAACAGTGAGAAATTCCATCAAACTTCTCATGTTTCTTTTCAGCAAGCTCACAATAACACATGAGTGTTGGGTTTTGGTTTTTGGTTTTTTAACAGCAATTTGATAAGCATATTTCTAGTAAACATGCACTAAGAAAAAGAAATGCTAATCCAAAGAACATTAATACAAATGATATTATTCCTTTATGCTCTCCAACCACAGTAGGAGTTACAGCTGCAGTTGTTGTCCTCATACTCTGCTGCACTCACTTCCTAAACACAAATCATCTGCCTTCACTCTTAGCCAGGCATTTGTATCCTCCTCAGTTTGTACAATGGGCAGAGTCTTCCATGCACTGTGCAGTTGAATGCTTTGACAATGATATCAAATTATAGAAAAACTGTTTCAAGGTCACACCACCGTGAGACATCCTAAAATTTAGGAGGCCCAATTTCCAGTCACGCTTTTGAAATTTTTCTCCTCCATGCTTATTGCCTTCTGTAATTTTTTCTTTAAGCTCACAGCTATCCAAATGGATAAAGGATATTTGCTCTTCTGTTGTGTTTTCATCACACAACCTTTACAATCCTGAAAGGATCACCCCAATAATCCTTGATTTCCCAATGCAATCATTTGGCTCCTCTATGAGCTTTTCATAAGAGAAATCAACAAGCACAACATGTATTTGGAAGTAGATTTCCAAACCCTCTTTTTCTTATCTTCCTTTTGGAATGATCAGTTAACCTGGTCTTTTCAATATTCATTTAATGAAGCATTCTGTGAAATTAGAAAGACACTGATGTTCCACTTTTCAAATAATGGGTCACTTCTGATTAAACTTCGATTGAACATTCAACTTTCAATCTTAAAACAAATTGCCTCCTTTTCTTTTTAATTTGAACCCAATTTCCTGCTGCCCTCGGGTCTTGTGACAGTAATTAATTGATTTATGAATCAATTAAATGGAGATCAAAAATGCAGGTGAAAATCCTTTAAAACCCCAAATGTGGCTTACTCTTGCTTATTTATGATGGACACTTGCACTAAAATTCACTTCTGATTTACTAGACTCATTTTTCTAACTTATCCTTCCTCAACCAATTAAGTGAACAGAATGTTTCACCTTCTAAAGGTACTAAATTTGCCATCCCTTGTGTACTGTCTTATAACATACCTTCAATTTATACGCCAACTTTCAACCAATGCATTTTAAATCATGAGTAAAATCCCACAGCACTTCTGGTAATTTAATGTAAAACAGAATAAATACCAAGACATACTTTAAAGATCTATTCTGCTGTCATTAAATAAAAAAAAACTTTTTAAAATATCAAATTTTACCACACACCTAGAACTGGAAATATTTCTGTAAATCCATGCAACAAATAATTTTTTTACTAGGCCAATGTTGCATCTACAACAGGTCCTGTTTTCTTGACTATTACTTTAGAAACAGAAAAATTACCAGTTAGAAGAATTCTGAATTTATAAACTCAAAATATGTAACTAATAATTCCTTAATATGCTCTCATTCCACACCTGAATAGACCATTCTTGCCTGTTGAATATTCCCCGTCATTTATAAGAATACATTTATAAGAAGTCCTTAACTTGGTGAATAATGCACAAATATCTCCAGATTTTTTTTTTTTTGGGGGAGTGGTTTCTTTGTTGTTTATTTGTTTTGAAAGTAACAAGCAGTGGAGGTTTCTCCACTAAGCAATAGTCTGCTCAGTCTGGAAAGTCTAAAGTTCTTTAACCAGTTTGACTTCACCCTATTAATATTCATCTGAACTGCCCATACTTGGGTTAACTTTGTCCTTCAGCCCTTCACAATATTCATGCCACCAATTTTATAGTGCATAAAAGTAAAGAAAAAATGAGGTACTACAGAGTACCACAGAGAAAAAGCACTGAGAGCAAAAATCCATCTGAAATTTGTACAGGTAGGCCAGAAGTATAAATGTGCTAATCTAACACTGCTAAAGCCTCCAAAGCAAATATGCAAGAGAAGGATGAAAGCCAAGAGAAAATTACTTATTTTCCTCACACAGACCAAAGAATAATGTCTAGAAGATGAGAAATTTAGGCGTTGCTTTCGCTGCATCAGGACTGAGAATACAATCTGTTACCTGTCCATATATACATACACATATGTACATACACATGCTATGTCTGTTCTGTGAGCTGTTCCATTCTTTCTGCCTCTTTGTAATACAACAGCACAAGAATTATGATTGCAGCAACCTGAGGGACACACACAAATGTGCAGTGTTCTGGCCAGCAAAACACAAAGCAGTCCCTGCATGTCTTCAGAATTAACCTGGGAACACGTTCAGTCAGGGAGCTGAAGTCACCTGCAAAGCACAGTCTGAAGTTAAGCAGTGCCCAAAACTATTACCCAGAAACCCAAGGGCTTACAATTGCACGAGGACTTGTCTGCATCTGTATTCAAAACCAGTGCCAAAAATTTGTCGTAGCATGAAGGAGAAAGCCCCGTCAGGAGAAAAGATAAAGAGAGAGCAGCGAGAAGAACAAAAACACCTCTGAAATCTGCACCGCAGGCTCTCACTAATTCCTTCTTCCATTTTACCCTAAGTCAAGCAGTTGGCATATGGTGTCTTGGCAGCAAATAAACAACTGCATTTCTTTGTGAAACAGCTGTTTCACCTCACCTAAGCCAAAAGGCCATCTCTTCTCCATTTTCTTTTTTTTTTGTTGTTTTTCCTCCCGGTAGGGTGATTGAACCACAGGTTTGACTGTAAGAAGGATAAAAAAAGGAGTAATGGAAAAGGGTATTTCACAGACTAAAATGCTGCTAATCATCAGCTATCTGGAATACTTTTAGCTTGGGAGGGTGCTGTAGACTGAAGCAGATTTACTGAAAAAGATGGATTATGTAGCATAGAACATAATGAAGACAAAGTATGGTTTTCTAATATGTGAGTTAAATTGAACTGATGGAATAATACCAGGCATTAATGTATTGCACATAGGATTTCTCTCCAATAAAAGCCCTTAAAGCTGCAAATATATTGCAGGAGAGAGTTCATGCCTCTCCTTCTCACTAGTAGGTTGAGTTTTCCTTTTCTAGCAAATGCTCTAAATATCTAATTAAATATCATCTGCCAAATCCAGAAGGGATTATTAAGCAATATAAAAGTTGGTTTTCACTGAAACAAAAGACATAAAGTGCATGCTTTAAAATTATTTCTATAAAGCAAAGCTTTGCAACTGCCACAGCCTAACATGTATCTTCAAAGTGAGAATGCCCCTATTCTGGAAAATGAGAATGTCAGAAGGAGTTTCTGATGAGCAATTTCTTTGGTATTTTCACCATTTCAGTTTGCTGAAGAACTTTTAGAAAAGAAACAAAAGCAAATGTGTTTTCTGTTTGAATGTTCCGGTAAAGATGTGCAGTGACCTTGTGATGTCACCCAATGCTGGACAAAATGAGCAAGGCCTGCCAAATAAAACTGCACAGAATACAGAAGAGGCAGAATTGGAATCACTGCTGCACAAGTTATCTTATTATTCAACTCAATTGCAGCCAGAAAAACTCAAGCCAACAGTCATCAGACAGGAAAAGAATATAAACACATTTCCCTCATCTCTTTTAATTTACTGTTTTCTTCCTTGTGTAAGTAAGTGAATTGAAATAATCACTATAAAGCTATAAATTCACAGACCACAGCACAAAGCAAGCAACTTTTCAGATATCAGGATACTTTCCTGATACTTATTCCTCTGCAGAGTTTTCCCTTGATGCTTTTTAAACTGAAAGCAGAATCAGCAGTTTAGGCAGAAGGAAGCAGCCCGAGTCAGAAATCTGGAACCTCACAGAGAATCTTCCCCAAGTTTCAGAATGTTAGAAACAGGAGGCTCAGCTCAGACTCACTACATCTGAAAGAAAACAGCTTCTCTTTCATGTGTTGTGTGAAGGATGCAAGAACATTTTATGATCAATTGTGACCATTCAAAATGAGGAAACATGAAGTGCCAGGAAGGTCATCCTAAAAATGTCCTACTGTAAGTCATGAACCCCAGTGACAATGTCTTTCACAATCACAAATATTATCAATCACAATGCTTTTATTTCCTGATTCAACGCTTCCTATTTCCAGTTTTTATTTTTAGTGTTCAAAAAAAAAAATGTATTACTACAAATGAAGAGATGTGATGTTAGCCACTGGACAGATGTTGTGTAGTAGGCTTGCCACCTTGCAGTAAGAATAAAAACTGGTTTTTGCTAAGAACAGTAATGTCTTCAAAGACAGCATATATTTATTGAAAGCCCTATCAATCAGTTCTTTAATGGCCATGATAAGATATATGAAATATTGCAAATGTTATTTGAGAGCATGAATCATTGACTCAAATCAGAGCTGTTTGATTGTGATTTTGATTTTTTCCCATCAAGTATTATAAGACAAAACTGAGTGTCACACTACTGAGAGGTACTGACACAAGTTTTGATACTTATTGTAGATACTCTGACAGAAAATTTTAGTTGGTCTATTGAATTTAACCACGCAGAATGACAATGGCAAAGCCTTACCCTGAATGTAACAAGCCATTTACTTCTCCGAGAAGTAAATCTTTCTGAAAAGTGGTATCTTTCCTTAGATAATACATATTTCCAGTAACTAGATGCTTCATCAGGCTATCAAACAGAAGCAATTAATTGGTGTCTAAACAAATTTCTCATGTTTTCCCATATCCCACTGACCCTGTTAACTTCCAGGCTGTCTTTCTTCCATTGACTTTCAACAGTCCTCAGTCAATTCCAAGAAACTGGAGAGCCTATGAGAGAATCTGCAAGGACAGAGTTTACAGCAACAACACGTACTTACGCAGTGTGAATGAATGCAAAAGGAGCTGTGTGGTTTTGCTAACATAAGGCAGGTTTATGCAAACAATTTCCCCCTTCTGGATGCACCATGGAACGTTTGGGACATCATAACGCTAGGATTTGTGAGACCAAACAGATTTTTTTGGAACAGAGTAATGTACCCAACTGATGAGGACGTCATCAGTTTCACTAGCACTAGTGTAATAACAAAGATGCTCTTCCATGAAATTAAGTAGCTAAATATTCATATTATTCAATAAAACAACTCAAGCAATCAATTGAACATCAAATGTATTTTGTCTTGTAAAACACTGTGTCATTAACCTTAACAATTTCAGCGTGTTCTCACTACCAAATTCAACTAAATTAGCATCCAAGTGAACAGATGGACTAATGTATTAATGAATTACTGGTGAGTACTACACTAACCCTTGACTGAACTGCAAAATTAAAAAGCACTAATTTATGCTAAAGACAGAAAATCAAAAACACATTAGTCAGAAAAGTACAATATGAATAAAGAAGAGCTTAACTACTGTATGAACAATATAGCCTATGAGTTAGAAAGGCAGCTGTGGTTTGGAACTACCTTCACAGGTAGTCCCAAGGCAATCTACTGGAGACTCTTCAAACTATATTTTGTTATACACTGGCAGTTCACCATTTGTCCATTAACAAAAAAATGAAACCTCTCTCTTCACCTTGACACAACTGACTCCCACTGCTACACCTTGTGGACTGTAAAGTTCTACTACATAGTTATTAGACTCTTATCAGCAGTAAATGCAACAGCATCAAACTCTCCAGAGACAGTTCAGAAAAGGAAATTTTGGGTTCCCAAGCAGACTGCCATTCTGAGGCTGATACACATTTGCTCCTTTGCAGAGACTTTCTGGTATACTAAGCACACTAGTATTTTGATTCTTCCATAAATGCATGAAACATCTCCTGTAACTCCCCATGGGCAACTACCAGCTGTGTTATTTCCTTAAAAAATGTAACATACACCAGGGAGAAGGAGAAGTAGAAGAGGGAATGCAGGGAGCCATGCAGAGCTGTATTTTTAGATGGAAAAGCTACCAAATTGCAGATCATCATAGCAACACACTGCTGGTATGCAAATTCCTTATTAGTCTGCATACAGAAGGAGAAACGTGGCTTCTGTTTGGGCTAAGAATCTCCTTGGAATTACAGACTCAAACAACCAGTGCTAATTCTCTTCTAAGGACATTCACACATATGTCCCAAGCCCTGAAGTTCTCTTTTGAGCAGCTAAGGCTGGTAAGCACATCGTGTCTTCCAATATGGTCTACCCTGACTCTTCAGAGAAAATGATGCCATGATCCTTCTATTAGAATTTCTTGATAAATATACTTGGCTCTGATTAATTAATTGGTACTGGGTGACACTTGGTCAAGGAGGACATAAAAAATAACATAAAGAAAACAGCAGAGCATTTACCAGAAGGACTGGATCAGCTGCAGATAATTCAAGGAGTCATTCAGAAATTTCAAGACTATCTGCCTTGCCATACTAACTCTTTCCTGACTGGATAGGGACTGGTGGACACACCAGAAGTAAAGAAGAAAATTATCTGCATATGGAATGAGATTTGTGATGTGATGCAAAATGGTGAGAATTAGGAACACAGAGATCCAAAACTTCAGAACATAAAAGTTGTTGGACTTTAAGCACTGGAACTGCTTGACCAGTGAACTACATTAGTGATACAAACCCAGCTCTCAACAAAGGATAACACAGGTCAGACAACTCAGGTTTGCTTCAGATGGTACACACACAGTTACAGGTTGTGCTTGTGGAATTAAAATTATACCACAGACTTTGCTCCCTTTCACAATGCCATGTTGATCACATATATAGGTGCACATACACACAAAAATGAAGTGTGTCTGTGTGTGGTACAAACACCAGCTTCCCACTCACTTTAAAATGACACGAGGCAGATGCACTGAAGAGCACTCCATGCTGCCTAAGCCCTCCCTCTACACTCACACAGGCACATCAAAGAGACGAGAGCAGCATGCAAAGTTCTCTCCATCAAGGACAGTTCCTCCGTTTCTTTTCCCCTAACAAAGAAAACTTGGAAAGCTTTTGAGTTCTTTTGAAAGAAGTGCATGATGCGTCAGTCTAAGCATGTAAATACTGAAATCAAGAAACTGCAGTGAGTTTCCCCAAAGAGTGATTAAAAAAAGGAAGAAAAGAGGGCAGGACGGGGGGAAGGGAGGAAGCAGAGGCAGATGGTAAAAAACAACTGAAAAGCCACATTCACTGAAGAGTTAAGATTTAGTGGCCTCTGTTTTACAACAGTGTGGGTGAAAATCACTTTTAAGGGCTCTAATGAAAGTTGAAAGTTACCTTCAGAAAGTTATGCATATTTCAACAGAAATAAAAATCATTATGCATTCTCTCTAAAGAGGATACAATCTCAAACTGTCAAAATTCTAAACTCTTCTACATATATTACATACAAATGCCTTCTATAAAGAAACCTCTTTTCATTTTTCTTCTAAATTAGCTTAGTGGTCCATGGTATTACACTATCTTGGTCTAGTCTGTGAATAATGTGACAGGCAATTTTTATACTTCTTGCCTGTACTTAAGTTTGAGTGGAGACACGGAAAACAACTTTTATGGTCTAGGTGTAAAAGTAAATGTTCTGTAAGTCCTGCATACCCAAATGTGGACCTCTACCATGAAATGTTTCATGCTAAATATGCGTCCATCAGTAAATAACAACAGGAAAAAAAAGTAGGTTTTTTTAATAATGTCCATGTGCAGTAATTGGTTTTGTTCACAACAAAATGATAATGCTAACGTTGATATAACCTACCACAATATCACAGAGGGGATTTAAGATTCTGTGTTATCAGATAGGAATCATTACGTAATAGGATGCACTGAGAAGGATGAATTATATGCAGATACCGTAAGTAATCATCTAGCTATAATTTAAAAAACCCTGATTTCTCAGGAAACTGTTGACTGCAATGACACAAAAATGGGTAATAAGATTCAGTTTCCATCCTGAAAAAAGCTCAAAATACACCTGTACTAGCTTAAGTTTGCTAGTGATTGAATCAGCCTCAAAATACTAAACAGTTCAATGTTATTTGATTTACGATGATGAAGAAACAATCAAATCTCTAACTGAAACCATGGAAAACCCAGTTTATATTTTCTCTTGTACCCAAACATTAGGCAGCCACAGCAAGGCTGTTTTTCTCAGTCTCTGTGATGTACTTATGCTCCAGGATTTCAGCAGCTATGCTATAAACAGTTCCGTGAAAGAAACAATCAAAATAAATTAACTTTCAACAAGGGGGTTGGTTGTTTTCTCATCAGGGAAAAAGCCCACAATATACTTCCAAATATAGATGTTTTAAAAGCTACTTTTCTCTGCCCCTTTTCATGAAAGAAAAAAGGCGAGTGTGGCCATCAGAATGTTGAATCCAGCAGAGCAAACTACATTTTTAAGGTTCCACTGGAAAGACAAAAATTATAGAGATGATGCTTATATAAAAAAATCCCAAAATTAAACAAGGCAAAGCTTAAAGAAATAAGGGAGAAAAATAAGAGAAACAGAAGCAGAGTCAAGAGGAGTTATGGATAAACTTCTGAAGTACAGAGTCTCTTCAACAGATAAAACTACATGGAACTTTAGTTAGAGACAGGAAACAACACCACATTTTCAAGACCATGCTGTTTTTATATAATAAATGCAGTGTAAAAATTAAATGAAGGATTTATGCCAAATAACATTTTAAGACATGGATTCATGTTTCTTTTTCACTCATGTCTCCATATATAAGAAATTTCATGTAAGTTAGCAAGTAAGCAGTTACTGTGACTAAAAGCACTTTCTGTTACCACAGCCACAGACCTGACTAATGAAACTTTTATTGCTGTAAAGTTTCGATAATTTTAAATGTCCTTTTTTTTTTTGTATTGTGTCGATCATTCCCAAGAGCAGAGTTTAGTCTGCAGTGAATGTTACTTCATATGGAAGAAAACAGTTATCACTCTCACAACTGAAATAAACCATTTAATACTAGAATTTCCACTAACATGCAAATTCAAAAATATGTCAAAAAGCACCAGAAAAGGATAAAAAAAGATGTGTGAGGGAAGAGAACCAAGGCAAGCTATAGGTGATAGAGCAGTATTTTCTATTATACAGGTACACCATCCATCTATACCCATTAAAAAGAACTATGATGAATTCAAATGGAAACCAAACACATGTTCTTCAGATCATACACCACCATATACAGTGTTTTCAGAGTTATTCCTAATTTACAATCATGTAACCAAGAGCTGAACTTTAGTCATGTAAATAACATCTTCTGTTTACAAAATTAAAACACCACAGGTAAAGAATTTATATCTAAGACACTAAGCAGAGTTGTGATGAGCAATGATCTGTCCAAATCCACACTTTTGTCTGTTATATGCATATATTTTCTGTCATTATGGAGGACATGTGTGTATTATATCTGTTACGCCATTTTTTGGTTTGAAAATACATTTGTCATACAAACATTCAAGAGCACAGTAACAATCTATACATGGAAAAACACCCCAGAATTTATTCACTTGCTCCAAGTTTGTTATTACAGATGTATCAATGCTAATATGATTAATTTGATTAATATCCAGCTTTTATTGCAGTACAGAGAGTAACTAAGTCAAGACTTTGATCTAACATCTCTTTTAGTTTATATTGCTCTTCCTTGTTGATGTAAAGCTAAGTGAATATGTTACTAACACTATTCTTTGCTGAGGTGAAGACTAATAGAATCATGGTCCTCAGTAATAGCAACTCTGATCTGAAGTCAACATTATGCCTCTCTCTGGAGGCTCTACATAGTCACTTGGATGCAAATGAACCATTATCTTTAATAACATGACTCCTCCTGAAAGTAAGAGAATCAGCAGCATTAGGAAAATCTGATCAGCCTTTCTCCTAAAACATTACAAATCAGAATGTGAACCTCACGTGGAGTAAAAGCCAGTGCACCAGACATGAGGAGAGGAAGGTTTTCTTCAGCAACTGCAAGAGAATCCTTGGAAACTGGTGGAATATTATAGTTTTTTTCCACTTGAGAAATTCTTCCAAGTTCACTTACTTTGAAACTAAAATGCTGTGTATTTCCTGCTAGTGAATAAATGAGCTGCATTTCACCCAGTGCATCTTTATAGCAGTGGTTGAATTCTCAGAATGCACTTTACTGGCTCACAGATCTGACCACGGGCATTTGCCAGGCAGATTTAACCTCCCTGAGGCTGTGGGTCACTGTATTATGCAATTTCAAGCCAGACAGTTTTACTTACTCTTCTGGCCTGAATGTTTCCTCTTACAACTTTTATTTCCTCTTATTTACTCCTCAGGTTCCTGTCAATGAAAGGCTTTTATAACCTTCTCTCTGCGGACCGGCACTGCACTGACTGGGTAAGAAATGCATTTCTAAAGCTGACCTGTAGCTGTTGCTCTGTAGGCAGGATCCAAGCACAGGTCTTGGGTTTTTTTGCTCTAAAAAGGGTTTTTTCGACTGTGGGATAGCATCAGTTTTCCGTGACACTGCATGCTGGCTGACGGGTGGGTAAGATAAACAACTCATGTATATTCCAAAGGAAGAGCAATTCCTGAGCAGGTCACAGCACCGAAAGAGAGAGCAAAGGAAACCAACCTGGCAAAATGATAGTCTACAAAAGCATGTCAAAACAGCCCCTTTCTGAAATCTGCTCTCCCAAATCTTGTTCTGCAATGAAGCTGACAAAGCTGAGGTATAGTTTAAAAAAACCTGAGTGGCTTTGAAACAAACAAACAAAATCTCTCCCTGCAAACCAAAAGATTATTATCAGTCACTAACCTGCATAACAGAAATTCCTAACAATGTTTATTAATATGGCTGTAAACAGAATAATTTGTCTGCCTTATAATATCTCTGTTTGATACAAATAACAGAATCCACAATAAACAATTGCAATAAGCCCTAAAGAATAAACAAGATTGCTTGTCTGATAGAACATAGGAAAGACAACAAACCTATCTTCTGAAGGACTATTAATAATCAGTACAATAAATAACAAGAATATAGCAAATAATCCAAATTTAATCATTCTGAGTAACTTCACTTTTTAAAAAAAGGTCCACCCTCTTCCCAAGAGAAATTTACACATTTTGCCAAGCAGATTTATTTCTCACATCAAATAGATCTTATGGGGTCAAGGTCTCCTATGGCCTGAGAAGTGCAATACATCTACTTCAGGACTGCAGACTATACTTACTACGTTTATTTCTAGGAAATGATTTTGCAAGGACAAAAGATGAGTTTTTAATAAAGAACCAAATTTACAGTGTCATGTTTAAGCAAATATAGAAACACTTGCTTTTATGATTTTAATTACATTGCTGAGTCATTCTTAGAGACCAAAAATGCATATTTACAAGGTTAACTGAACACGAAGAGTAACTGTAGATTAAAGTCGACAATAGCCAAAGGAACCTTCAGTGTTCATATTGTAAATATTGCTGGGAAATACTGTTTTGATATACTGAAGTTTGCAGATTATTTCACATGCACTAAAGATCCTACATACACAGATCTTGAATGAAAACTACGTGGAGTATCTGCTAAGTGACAACAAAAATTCACTCTGGACCAAAAGCCTGTCATAAACATTGCACTCATACGTCTTCCGCCCTCACATTTTCCTTACAGCCTTTGCCTAGTGTTTAATCTGAAAAAGAAAACTTTGCCTAATAGGTGCCATGAAGTTTAGAACACAGAAGTCTCCTTATTTATATAAATTCTTGACTTAATCTATTTCAATTTACACAACAACATGACAGCAATGCTCCGTATTTGGCACATCTCTGCTTTGTTTTGCCTCTGTGAAAGGGAAACATTAGCATGCAGTGTCAGGAAGCATTCCAGTTCAACCCAGCTTCAGCTTTGTTCCTGAACATTCCTGAAGGATGTGTGCATATGGAGATGAGCACAGTGCAAAAAGAGAAATGAGGAGAATATGAAGTCAGTGCACCATTACATTTCCAAGAAAACACACACCTTTCCTCATGCCTATTTTATCTTGGAATAACTAATACCAGGTTTCCAGATCCTCAGCTGACCAACTGAGAGACCGTTTGAGTTGTTCAGGTGCAAATAACCTGCAGCAGTGAAGGCTGAGGAAGGACAAACTTTGCTAACAGTTTATCTCTGTCCAGCTCCCACCCAGTCCCCAAACAGTGTAAAATGCCTCTTCCTTCCACTTACCTTGCAGAGGCTGATGGACTTAAAAAGAACATGGTGTTTTGAGGACTCCAATCAAGCATACAGATCTTTACAACCAACATTTATACTAGAGGATCATATTTTGCTCACAGTATGAGAATGGATATAAAATTCATTTTGAAGGCTGTATCATCCTACTGTGCAGTAAAAAAATACACAGCAATGCCCATTTCCTTTATGTTGAGAACAGTCTGAAAAGGTGAGGTTAGCTAATACGTAACCTAAAAAACTTTCAGAATTATTACCATTTGTAACATAATGTTCCTCCAGTTTTTATCTGTTTCTATGAATGGTATATCCCTATAAAACCAGTCCCTTTGAATCTCTGGGATAATCCTCTGGAGACCTAAAAGAATGCACTTACAGGAGATAACTTTCCACTGCAACATGCTTGTCATGTGAGGATATAACCTGAGAAAATAGAATTCTATCTCTATGTTACTTTTAGTTTGTCCATTTTTATTCATAGCTACCTCTGAAGTTTTGATGTCCTCGTAAGAAAACTGCGTGGCAGGTACTCCAAGATGGTTGATGAAATAGTCTGAATCTCCCTGTATCTGCACAGAACTCACATTAGATCCTGGGCATCTAGTCTTTTCCAAACAGCTGAAGCTCTGGCTCTGAAAAACAAACACAAATCAAAGTTCTACTTATCTGCAACCAGACTCTTGATGACTTGTAGCAGTATCTCATTTACATGGCATTCTTTGGGTTGAAGCACCTTGAATGTAGAAGAGAATGAAGTTTGCTGCAACAAGGCTGAGTCTTTCAGAGGACAAAGAAAGTCATATTTAACTGAAATGTTAGGAAAAGCAAGAGAAGCAGCAAGGCACAGGGAATGTCCCATACTGGCCAGAAGATTAGAGGTCATCATGGTCCCTTTTGGAAAAATATTTTGAGGTCTTTAATGGCTACTACGGAATCAGTTCTTCATTCGGTTAAACAGCATGTTGTGCTACAACAAAAAGCTGAATGAGATGATCATATTCAAGGTATCTATAATCTATGAAATGCTGACAAGGTAAAGAATTTGATGCAATTGCAGAGTAGGACTTAAGAGAAAAACATAATGAAATGGCTAAAGATACAAAGTACACATTTTCTGGGTAAGTTTCTTAAACAATACTTACCAGTGACATCTTTGTATTTCTTTCTCATTAAGTATTTAATGGTGAAATCTTAGCAACAGAACTGTAATAAATGTAAGATGAGAACTGGAAATCAAGACCCAGACTGAGTGCTAGATCCTAGTGTAGCTTTCAAACACATCAGGTAATTAAACACTTAATGAACAGTAGGCACAAAGGCTTTCAACATCTATTATAGCAAATAAGCTACTTAGCTTGTTAGCTTTTCGAGAATGTTGGGAAGTTGAAGGACCGGGATTATTTGCATTTAGGTAACAGTTTATATAGTATAACAATGTCCTCACATCTACCTACTAAATTACTTACTTGCTACCAGAACAGTGTAAGATTAGTTCTCCTTTAACACTAGTACAGCAAATTCTGTATATTAAAGTCCTGAGGTTATCAAGAAAATGTTTTAAGAGTTAGACAGAGACAAATCTTGGTATTTTTTCCATTTTAAAATTAGCATAATTATTGCTTCACAGTTTCATTTCAGTGCTATGAAGAATGCAATTGCATATTACCCAGTCTAAATAAGGGCTGCAGATTCTCACAGAAAATTGTTTTAAAATAACTTCAAGAAATACCTTCTATTTCCTAAGAATTTTTGAAAGATGGTTATATCACTTCCTTTTTATCTGTTAAACATTTCTGCTCCTACCATTCTTACATCAATTCACAGCTGTGCAAGGTCCATCCAAAAAGTTACAACAGAAACAGCAGAAGCCCAAACCATAAACTCATTTCAAAAGACGTTTTTAAACAACCACACTTGCATCTTCTACAATCTTTCCCACTCAAAACCACTGCATAGGACATATCCACCCAAAAAGACAGGCTTATAATTTTATGGGTATAAATGTATATAAGATTCATTGCTCCTTTCAGGAATTTTAAGTGTTTAATGTACTGTAGTGCAGCTTGGATTAGTCTCTCCTCGCTTCCTCATACTGCCCAACACAGCTGGTCAAGCCTCATAAATGAAGAGTAGCCTGTTCTTACTTTAATGCTTAAAATCTTATTGAATGATGTGAAACACAGCTTCTGATGGTCAGTTCTGAACATACACCAACCCCCATTTCTGAGAGCATGCCAGGAACAGAAGCAAGAGATGTCTTCCTTTTCAGAAACCCAAGTCTGACATGTAGCCAGCGTTCTGCCCCACAGAAAACACCTTAGCACATTCAATTTCAATTCAATATTTGAATACTCTGATTATTCAAAAAGCATCTTTTTTTTCCCTCATTACAGCATCAGTGCAATATTTTTTATCTATCAAATTTCACATATGAAATTTTTACAGAATTGATTAAAACAACTATGAGATATTTGGGGTTTATATCACCATCCTTGATGGTACAGGGTTTCTACTTTTATGACAGCAATGTTCAATTCAATTCATTTTTAGAGTTTAACTGCTTTATTCCACTTTCACTGTTCTGACACACAAGTCCCTGATAATGACTAGTTCAACAATAAATATTTATCTCAGAGCACTAATATGGGAGAACACTTTTCAGGAAAGATAACTGTTCTCCTCCAATTTGTTTTAACTGTTAAGTAAACTCTACAACGTCAGCATTCTTCAACTCTTTGGTAACAACTGCAAAGTTCATAGTGTTCTGCATTCGTTACACAAATTTAATGTTTCCCAAAGCTAATGGACTTAGAGAATAATTATGTCCTACAATTAATAAAAGTGGTAAAATTAATTTAAAAAAATCTTCAAGACTGCATCTAAAAGAAATTATCAGCTCCATGCAGCTGAATCACTGTTGTAGTGTAGCCAAACTTTTTCACCCAGTGAGCCTTACAGTAAAAACACATTGTAGAACTATTTAGAGCGCTCAGCTGCTCAGGCTGGGCTCCAGTCAAGCCACTGGTTAGCCAGTAATCAAGGAGTGCTTCATGTCAGTGCAAGGATGCACATGCTATTCATAATTGAATAATTTCATTTCTCTGGAGTTCATTTTGGGTTTTAGCGTCATGTTAGAGGTTTATATTACAAATTCGAGAAAATGAAGAGTACCATATGGCCCATTAAATACACTTAATTTGGGTTAATGTTCTAAAATAGATCTGACACATCTAAAGTATAATCAAGTGTTCATTGCAGACCTTATTCTACCACTAATTAGAACTAAGCATTCATAGGTGCCTTCTGCTATGCTGTTAAGATCCTGCTATAAAATAAAGCCTATAATTTAAAAAAAAATAATAATTTATTGGCCACTTTGATAGTTCACCTTCCACCTGTGAGTGGTGAGACAAGGACCTGTCAGTTAGTTCTGGTTACCTTCTTTTCTTTATGTGACTTCAGCTTAACTTAGTAACATTTCCAGCTTTTGAAAATGGATTAAAAATTAAAATTTTGAAAATGGATTAAATTGCTTAACAGAGCAAATAAAGAATGACCAATTATGCCTGTAATATGTCAGTGATGCCAGCTTCAGAACTACAGCAAGGAAGCTTATTCTTCATGAATAATCAATCTCTATTTCTTGAGCTGAATCACCACCTGTGTTGGGAACTGGTGCAAAGCAAATGCATTTAAGAACCTGAAGTATAAGACAGACCATCTAGATGAAGTAAAATTATCTAAACAAAGAGCTACAGAATTTATTAAATTAGGCTCAAGGTAAAAATGCAGAAAACAAAAGATTAGCATCTTTATTACTGTAAACATGTTATGCTAAATCAACAACAAACAGGTAATAAAGGCCAGAGAAGCTGCACAGCAAAGGAATCAAAAGTATATGTCTCTCATCTATGAACACCTGCTACACTCTGGCAAACAAATCATTAGAGGAAGAAGGTTTGACAATTCTTAAAAAATATTATGAACTGTTTGCTTGTCCTGACTGCCAAAGTCTACTGAAAAAAAATCATGGAGCTTATAGGAATTGTATTAATTCTATGGCAAGCATACTGTTCTGCTTTTTCCAGCTGATTATCAGGTTTGGCTATAAACATCCTGCTCTGCTCCCTGTCTTTGCTGATTGATTATATATATTGCTATTAATGCAAATTAGCTGTTCATAAAATTATTAGGGAGACTTAACATGGCATATCCCCCTATAGGCTTCAAAGTGCTTTTCAAATCAACTAAAGGCAAGCAAGGTACCTAACATTTCTGTCCTGCCCAACATCATAGAGCAAAACAACTACACAGGAATTAAATACACAATATTTCCCAAATTTTGAATGTTATCAAACTGATTCAAGTAGGACATGATTAAAGTTTGCACATAAAAATAATTCTAAATTATATTCACTTATTCTTTCTCTGCATAAGAAAGGAAAATCTAAATGTGCTGATGATAATTAATATGCTATAGATGAACAACATATTTGTGGCTTAAATAGTCTGGATGTTACACACCACTAACATGATGTATTTGCCTATTTATACAATGCAATCATCTGATTAAAACTACACCAAGAAATCTTATGAGGTAGAGTGACTCAAGCATGGTGCTTTTAATTAATGTTATATTAAGATTAAAACATTTAATTGAATAAAATGTTGGATCCTTACTTTCTCAGCAATTGTCTTCTTCCAGCTTATATATATTTTCATTTAAATACGTAAGAAGCTTTACTGAAAACACCTGAACATTACTTATTGACCCCTAAGGGCAACATGAAGACTTCCAATGAAATTGTTCTGTAGCTTTGCAAAATCAGTCAAAGAAACGATGCATTTAACTTGCAGAAATTTTCCCTAGTTTGGGTTTTTCAGTGTTATCACAGTAAAATGAAAGATGTTCCTTGCACACACATATTCTGTTGAGAGGACTGTCTTGTCACTACAGCAAAAAAATTTTCCAGGAATTAGTGTTTACTTAAAGTCATCAGGGACAAGGAATTTCTCATCATCTTAAATCTTCTGATATTCCTGACAGTACAGGTGATTCTCAGCTAGATCACTACAGCTGCCAGGGATCACCATCAGCCACTTGGAAGTCTCCTACCCCAAAAAAACATGTGTTTCCTTACACAAATGCACTGGCACCTGGAAATTCCAAGAGTAAACTGTTTCTTAGACCGTGTAGGAAGATAATATTGTATTTTCACAAGGAAAAACTGCCCCTTAGATAAACCACGTGGTTTAAAAATAATTGCTCTTTGAACAAGCCTGCAGGTATCCTGCAGGACAGAGAAGACCTTTTTCACCCAGGGGGAAGAGGAAACTCAAAATGGTGACAAGTACAGTGCTTTTAAAAGGCCAGGTCAAATCGAGATTAGCCAGGATCCAGTTCTGACACTGTATTCAGATTTCCACTGAACCAAGAAAAAAAATCAGTTGAACTGCACAACACAAGCTGCCAGACATAAAACTCCAGTTTTACTTTTCAAAAAAGTGTGAAGTAAATTTTGCCTTTTCTCGGTGACTTCCTAACAAAACTGGGAAACTATAATACAGTGGTTATAAAACAAAGCATGGAGAAATACCTATGCCAGAGTGAAAAATTTAAATGTATTGTTATGTATCATACTGCTTTGCAAATTGACATTATTTTTTATTTATTTTATAGCAAGAAATTTCTTGTTCTGGGCTTTGGTTTCTGTTAAGCAGCACTTGCATACTTTTAAATAATTGTCTTTTTTAAAAAAATATGACTATCAATGAAAGGTCTATATAATAAATGGGACTTCAGGACTAAACAAAATTTTAGAATGCAAAATTTACATCAAACTGGTAATAAATACAAAGGCAAGGTAGTAAAAAATTATATAGTCTAAATTTAATTTCGTATCCTGCACTTTTTCTACATTTATCTACTGAAAGTCTCTCCCTGATTCCTGATGCTTGTTATATAATTCTGAATTACATTTATCCTTCCTATACCTAAATTGAAGTCATATGCCTCATTAACTCAGATGTACCTGTTGCCAACATGCAATACAAACTGCTAGGAATTTTAATGGCTTTTTTAAGGAAGGTAAAAATCAAGCAGGTATGCTCCCATTTGATAAGAGAGCTTCAGAGTAATCAAATATTTAAAGCTTAAATTACATAGCATGAATTATATAAGTGGCAAGACTGCAATTGGAATGGCATCAGCAGTTCCAAACATCTCAGTACCTTAAAAATATAGAGTTAGAAGATTAAAAAAAAATCAAGAAACCACTGAACATAGCTATAGTAGCTGTGTTTCTCCAAAGATTTCACTTACTCCAGACTTCCATACTCATCAACCAGAAAATACTTCATTACAACTTCTTACATTGTCTCATCAGCACAGATAAAAGCAAACTCTCCAACATCTCAGGTAAAATGACTTTAAAGACTGAATTTCCATGGCCACAGGCTCAGCCTCATTGTTCACTGAACTACTTTTAGTGATGATAAATTTCAGAAAACAGCTCAAGATTGCATTCCATTGCAATGGACCCGGCAAAGCAAATGCTACATTAACACAGGGAACCTGCCTACACACCCAGCTCTGAGCACACTGAAAATTTTGGATGCTTTTTTCCTTTAGAGCTTATATTTTTAAAACTAGTCTTGAATATAAATAATTTTTGAGCATGGAATGGTTGCATTCGGAAGTAAACAATGTAGTCAAACTATTTTTTGATCATGTAAAAAGAAGTACTTTCCTGCACTTAATAGTGTTCAAACTTTTTCTTCCTGTTAATCAGTAGCAGGAACACTGGTCAGTGTTAGTTGTCACATAAATAATGAGATACTGTGAAACTTAGGCTTAACAAAATGCAAATAATTGTTTTTGGTACAAAGCACAAATAATCTGGGACTTGATAAGAACTGCACGACTTCCCAAATGTTTTGGGCTGTAGAAATGCTTTCTGCCAATATAAAAAGTAGGTAAAAGGATTAGGATTTGACAACAAGACCTCATTTTCAAATAGGTTATATTTTGTACTCCACATAAATAGTTGTGGTTTGTAAATCATTTTAAATGCCTAAAGGCATTCTCATTCTATAATACGTAGAGTCAGAAATACTGTGAACTCATTTCAGCCTAGTCTAACTCTGTGATGTTCAGGTTCTGCCATGTTACTCATTTTTGGGATGCATCATTCAGACCCTTCAAATGGATATTAAATAATTCATGCCAGTGAGATTACAGTCTTGCTTCTCCATAGCACACAGGAAAAAAAAAAAGAAAAAGGAGTTACTCATCACTCAAAAGGGGACAGATATGTACACTCACTCTATTATTTGAAGAGTTACATCACTTTTCAGAACCTCATAGGTATCCCAAACAAGACAGTCATTGGGAGGTTGGATGTCAAATGAATATGCAGCAACACATTGTTCACATTGGTCTTCAACACAGCAGCACAAAAAGAAAATAAACGGGAGAGAAAGCTTCCACTCCAAGCTTTCCAATAAAAATGAGTTAAGGCTCACTGAGCAAAGTAAACTACGAAAATAAATGTATGGAGTTTTAATGACCAACACTCCCCCAGCAGTGTGCACAGCACACACCTGCAGGAGCTGTTTCTCACTCAGCTGACCAGATGGCTCAAGCTACCCCAGCACTCTGAACTTGTTTTAAAAAAACATCACAAAACCAAAACACACACAGAGCAAAATTTGTGTTAGAACTGCAGCACCTAATGTTAGAAATTAGGTCCTAATTGGGTGTAATATTGATACTACAGTTTGTAACTACTCTAATTTACATTTCCCCAAACTACCAGCACTCATATGGCACAGTTTCTCTTTCTAGACTACACAGAACTGAGGGCCTGTAGAACTTCTAGCAGAAATGTTTCCTAGCGCTACTTTCCAAACAGTTGCACTTGCCAAAGTGCAAATCAGCTCAGCAAAGACACCCTCATGAGCCTTATCATAAAGCTGACCCAGAAAAGCAGATGCATCAGCTCTGCAGAGAAGGTCAACCTGCCACCCTTTCCCCATGCAGTGGTTTGTTTTGCTGTGCTGAGAGCTACAATCTGCTGCTTAGGAGCACAACAGAAACTAAAGTGTTTCACTAGAAAAAGAAAATTCATTTAACCCTGTAATATGTGAACGTATCACGTGCCACATATTCCCTACCCCTTCACACGCACTCCCAATATCCAATACCATGTCAGCTCTTTTAAGGAACCTGAGAATCCTACTGCATCATCCTCCAACAACACCCCCAGAGGCAGGGTACAACACACTGTCCAAGAAAGAGGGGACACATATATAAATAAACGTGGTATAACCAGTGCAATGGTCAGGTTTTTAGTGTGGGGGAGAAATTTGCGGTCAAAATCTCGTTTTATTACTCTAATAAAACACCAGAGTAAGCTCAATTTTAATAGGCACAAACAAAGAAACTTTTTTTGGCACAGGACACTGAAAATCAGATGTAATACTCTGGAGGAACTCTCTTGATACATCGGTAAACTATTGCAAATCTTCCCTCATGGCAGCAGCCATGGCCAAAGGAATTTACTGCTGACAAAGCTTTACCTTGCCCCAAAACCTCTGGTCCGACACTTAAACTTCTCAATAGCAACTGTGCATGAACAAATCACTCCCTTCCCAGCCACACACAAAAACACTTTTCATTCTTTGAAATGGAAAGTCACTCCCATTAGTCCATATACAGCATGAAGGTCAATAAACTGCCATCATATTTTTCATACAAAAACCCTCTTCTGGACTTCAGTGGGAATTGAGCAAATGGTATAAAAACAGTACTTGCACTTAAGATATCGAGTATCTGTATAAATTGAATTTTTCAGAAAGATCATCACAAAGCAGATTCATTAAAATGTGTCAGCACCACGAATTCAGGTCTCCAGGTTCCACTGGGAGATAAATTAAATGATCCAGAAGATGTTAAATGATTTTAGTTTCTACATCAGTAGGACAAATGGACTACTGTAAACTCTTACTTAGGTGCTGTAATAACATGAGTCTGATCTAGTCCAAGGAACTTGGAAAAGATTTTCTACAAAACACTCAGGAGCCAATTATTACCCAAAACTCATCATACATCCGAATGATGTGTTCCTTTTGCACCTTGAAAATTATCATCTGAGACACTTCCAAAAACAAAGTAGAGTACTGAACAGGGATATTGTAATTTCTATGTATTGTCAAGTACTGGAGGACTAAAAGCACATTTAAATTTTGTTAAGCAAATGTGGGACTTTATTGTTAACAAGGTTTCAGGGATATATCACCACTTTTTCATAAGAAGCATGCCAAACCCACAAAGGCTGATATGTACTTTATTTCAGTACTGATTGGTACAGATCTAAGAAAACTGGTAGTTTCTAACTACTGCACAGTATGAATCTTAGAAAAATATAACATTATATTTCAGGTTTAATCCTCCAGATTCTGATCTTCAAAAGTTAATTTTGATGCAATAAAATGAAACTTTCTGAAACAACGCACACACGGCATGTAACACGGAATGTTTGCACTGCACACATTGAGAAAACAAGTCAACAAATCCAATCTAGTGCAATCTAAAGCTATTTACTCTGATCAGGCAAGGAAGACTAATGAAGGCTACACAAATGTATTTTTGAGAATAGTAAATAATGCAGCATTTACATGAACTTTTAAAGGTGTACATTCCAGTTGGTAATGTGGAAAAGCTTTACTTCACAGCCCAATATATTTTAATGGACTAAAGCTACTGAATCCCATAACATGAGCTCATTTTTCTTCAATATTAAATCTTTCCCTGTGCCCTCCACCTTCCACAGTTTGCATCTCTGGCCTCACTGCTATAATTGCATATGCAAATAATTTTATGGATAGCAACAGTTTCCCTAAGCTCAGAAGTATTATTCATAGATACAAAATCAAGTGTGCATGGCAATACACACACACACTTATTTTCAAATTATAAACAGACTGGAAGTTCCAGGACATGATTTTCATTGTGCTGGTTGTTGATATGGTTGGTGCTTTTATTAGAAACCACATGTAAAAACACAGATATATTTAATAGCATCCTTTCTGCAGCAATTGCAAGTTGGGGGTCTGAAGCCAAACACAACATTTATATTGTCTACCTTATTCTTTTCCTTTAATAAAAGGAATGTTTTCATACTGGGATCAGTTGTTTTCATGTGAGTAGGAAGTTTCTACCCAATAAATAATGAAACTGTGGACTAGTACTGAGTCTAGTGCTTCCGTCTGAAAACTGTTGGTAGGAAAATCAGCATGGAGAATCATCAGCATGATGATTCTCCATGCTGATTTTCCTACCAACATTTTCCTACCTACATCATCAGCATGATGATTCTCCATCAGCATGTAATACCTTTGAAAATCTATCAGTCAGTTTATGTAAACTGGAAATCCATGTGAATAACAGCTGTCCTAAAGCACTGTTTTTACTGTGATTTCCAGAACACCATACAAAATGCTCCATAAAAGTCTGTGGTGCTACCTTTATAAAATAAACATGGAATTCCTTCAAAAGATTAAAAATAAGTTTCATGACAGGGAGATGCATTCTGTGAAAAAATTCTGACTCTCCTTATAAATCCTGTTTAAATCTATTATCACTTTATTTTATCTCGAGTTATTATCAACATTAATCAATCTACAGTTACACAGGTCATTGCAATTCTCCTTTGGAAAGCTCCTTTAGCTCCTGGAACACCCTTAGTCTCCATATTTCAGTGCATGTATCTCATTCAGTGTATGGCTCAGTTTGGATACTCTGGGCTCTGTTGCCTGATGGGATCGAGACACTTCACAGCACAATTAATTCAAGTTTTTTCTTCAGTTCCCTGGCAGGATGTCACAGCTCTTTAATAACTTCCAATTACAGACTTTGCATAAACTTTAAAATCTAATGTTTATTTAGCAAGACTGACAAAATTACCCACATTGTCTCCTCTAATTTTTATGATTTCTCATTAGTTAGCCTGAAAAATGCTAGTCATGTGGTAAAAACTGATCTGAAATTCAGCTTATTTTTAAAAAGATCTAAGGGGAATCAAAAGGAAAAGTGAGGCTTACATATGGGTGAAAACTTAAAAATATTTTACAAAAGAAATTGAGGTGAAAAGAGAAGGCATTTGGATGAGATGTGCTGTCCTTGGATAGATTAAGCTCAGTTTACTAAAATATCTCTGGTTCCAGGTTCACTGTGCAGCTACTTTGGTTTACAAAGATATATTCCAAATAACCTTTGCTCTGAAGGGGCACTGGATCACTGGATAACCATTTAAGATGCTATTTTTAACAGCAATACAGGCATACGACAAACAAAAATGAAATATTTATTTCATTTGCTCTGGGTTTTTTTGCTGATTAGGCTCACTGTAGAGTCACTTTGACTTTACATCGATGCTTCCAACATTTTAGCTCAGTGTAAAATATTAGTTGAGGTGTGTTGTGACTCAAGTGATAATCTTTGGCAAAGCCAGGATTTCACAGAGACTTCACTTGCATGTCTCAGACACATCAGTTAATTTCAAACACCGAATTTCACACTAACTTTGAGGAGGATATATCAATTTTCTGAAGCTGATATTCAATGTAAAAAGTGTATAATTTTCTTTTGTGTATAATGACAGTTTTTGCTCAGTATGTAAAAAGGTGGTTGTAAAAAAGAATAAAGATCACTCATGGAAGAAAAGGAAAAGAAAAAAAATTCCTCTTTAACTGTGATGACTTCAGTAAATGACAAAAAAAATTCGAAGTAGCACTGTGATAGAAATCAAGCACAGACCATTTGAGAAAGTTTTATAATGTTGCAGACTGTGAGCTGAAAAACATCTGAGAGACTTCTTTCTGCAGTAGAGTAAGAAGTCGGATCAAATGACTGCTTGAAGTCCTTACAAGTCCTGGTTTTGTATCATCAAAGGTGCTTTACATATTCATTTGTACGTACATTCTATGTAATCACACCATATATTTTGAATCTGTAAAATACAATTCTGATTTCCTTTATAGAAAAGAAAAGAAAGCCCACAACAAATCTCCTCCCAAAATCAAGTAAACTACACATTTGTTTCATTTATAACAATGATTCATTAATTTACAGGGAGAAAAAGACTTTATGTCATTTCTTTTCCCCCTGCCAATTCCCCAGAGCCTCCAAGAAGTATCTACTGCAATATAATTGGTTCCAAAGCACACTTGATCCTGAACATTCAGTTCCATTTTAGCTGTGCAGGCAACAGCTTTAAAAGCTTACTTGAGTGTATTTTGTAAATAAGATTTATGACACTTTTGTGGTGTTCGGAGCTATTTAGATATTTTGAGTGACAACTGCAAATGACTACTTCTTTCAAATAAAAATCTAATCATTACACAAAGCTTGATAAGCAGTCCAAATGCTTAAAAAAAAGGCAAACAATAAAATACAGCATACAAGACAAGTTGTTGTTTTTTTTAAATAATGAATTTAAGATCAAATAAGATGTTCTGTAATCAGCATGAGAAACAGAAACTTTAAAAACATCCTACTGTGGAGTTCAGGTACACTAGATACCTTCCATGTAACATTTTATCCTCTTTGTTCATAAGTTATTACTTGGTAGACTACAGCTTTATGTTTTAGACTTAAAATGACCTTGAACAAATGTTCCTCTCATCCTAATGCCAACTTGAACAGGTAAAACAACTTGAAGTATTTTTGTATGTAGTAGCCTAAATTCCTACTTTTCCACTGAATTTCAACCTCCTTAATTTTTTGAAGAAAGCATGACATAAAAATTTGCCAAACTTACAAGAGTATAAAAAACATTTGACCATTTCATGACAGAAACTTTAAAAGCCTTTTGAGTACTACTGAGATTTCAGAGCAGATACTTATTAAATAACTACCAGTGGCAGGAAATGTGAACAAAATAAGGGTAAGTTTTCCATAAAAGTTTAGACATATTTTTGGATTTCAGACTGCATTTAACAAAATTAGTAAGTCACCTTGAAACTTTTACTTAGCCAGAATGTAGCAAATCTCATCCTTGACTGTCTCAAACACAGGGAATGTATGAAACTATAGAAGATATCTACACCTCTACTCACAGAAACCCACAAGTTGTTTATTAATCTTAATACTAAATTCTGTTTTTCTTTCCCATTTAGACACAGAATGAAATTATTTCCTCTGGGTGCTCAAAAGCCTATGGAAAAAAATAATCAATAGTAATAAGTTAGAACTTGATCTGCAGCTATCTTTACAATAAAATTAAAAGTTATCATTTTCATGTTAGAGAAAAAATGAGCATGTTAGAACTGAGAGAAAGATAGTTTCCAGCTTTGGGGTTTCTTTGGTGTTATTTTTAGAAGATTTCCTTCTTCTAGTGCCAAATTACCCATTGAAGGTAGAACATTTAGCCTTCTTCAAGTAATTATACAATAACATATCTAATCAAGATGAGGATGACATGATACAAAGTAGAGATGTTAGCAGCTCTCCTAAAAATGTTGGAAGGCTCCTGTAGAAAGAAAACTTAAGCGTTAAAGTCTGAAAATAGAAGGCTACAAAACAGGTTTTGAAATATCTTTCAAGGCTGTCAAGAGACAAAGGTTTGAACTGTGTGACCTTTTAGCTGCCAGAAGAAAGCAGTTTGCAGAACCTTCAAGAAAACTATTTCCTGCATTTTGGCTTTTCCTGACATCAGAGATTATCTGCTCTAAAATTTTGCTCTTTTATATTCAGTGAAGTCCCATTCTGTGGGCACTTCGAGACAGGAATAGTGATACTATGGGAACTGTGGCTCTTTGATGCAATAAATCAAACTGCATCTCAACTACATTACTGATTAAAACCTTCCAAATAATTTAGAAAATACAGAGGCTCATCACATATATTTGATTGGCTTGAAATTACGTTTGAAATTTCATGGTAATTCCCACTCCCAGTTTATGGTGTCCTGAAAACCTCCCAGTGTTTTTTTCACACTGGAGAAGACACCATCACCAGAATATGCTGGTGGTGAACAGCTCAACAGGGTATGAAGAATGAGCAAACCAGGAAACACCCAAAATTGCTCAAGTTGATGCTTGTGATTATTCAAACTATGACAGCTTTAAATGGACACGGAATGATTTTCCTCACGCCTGGTTTTGAAGGATTCATTAAAGCAATTCATTAGTGAGATCTTGCTAACAAAGATACCTACACTTAAATGTTAACTTTTTATTTTTCCTTTGGATGACTGACATTGGAAGGGTCAGGTTTTGAAGGGAAGGGGGGAGTGGTTTTTTTTTTCTTCCCAAATTTGGGTGTTTATTGTACAGTTATGCCTATAGAACAGATACAGAAATACAATTAACAGCCTTAAAGGAATCACGTTTCTGTTTTCACATGTAGGAAGTTTAACTGCACCAACACTGAAATTCAAGGGGTACTCTGGGTGACATATTTATGTAACCAAAATATAACAATCACCATAATTTAAGGTGATTTCTAATCCTGAACACTAGAACACACATAGAGTCCTCCATGCATGCATGACAAGATTACATGCTGGAGAGAACTGCCAACTTCAAAATCTATCAGCATGGGCAGGAATTCCATACTGTTCAATACACCCATTTCCCAGGGACTTGGGTCAACATTTTCACCTCAGTTATTGGCTTAGCATCCTGCAGAGGTATTTTTACCATTCCTGAGAGAAATAATTTGAACTGAAAAAAAACCACAAAAAAAAAAAACCAAAACACCTTCCCAGGTTTCTACAAATCTATTGTTCTTCCCATTCCTCTGACTTCTCAGTATGTGACCTGGTTAGGGCCATCTGAAATATCATACAATTTTACAAAAGAAAATAGCAGTAATTCATTTAAAGTCACAGTCCTTGATAAAATAAATGCCTTCATGCTTGTCCAAAGAATAATCAATCCCAGCTAAAGGCATCCTGAGACAGAGTGAGCAATGGTGTGTTAAAGAGCACTTTAAAGCTTCCCCTTCTGAGAACATGAGGTGATCACACTCAGGAAGGCCGGACCTGATACTTTTGGCAAGGTTACATATCTATCACTTTACTTAAAATACGCCACCTTTTTTATTTATGACAAACAAATGATCTGCTTTCATTTCCTAGATGAATTTTTTCCAACACCAATCTGAACACTAGCAAGTGTTCACTTCATTTTTGCACATGCATTTTTTTCCCCACGCATTGTTTGTGTAGTATAGCTTACAGCTATTAAGTCAATTTAATTTCATTCAGAAACATATTTTAATAATTATGAGAAAAGCAGCAAGAAAAACTTTTCAATGATTTGTGTTTATGTAGAAAATTTAAAATATCCAGAGCTCTCAACCTCTTTTCTTTTGTAAGAACCAGAAGTTTACTTTTAAACTCCCTACATGAAAGGCTTTTCTATCACTATAAAAAAGTCTTTCCATTAACATGAAAAAGTCAGTTCTGAGGGAAAATAATGAAGATAAAATTAAACAAAGGAATATTTAGACAGAACTGAAGTTAACTTTTCTAATACTGTAGTCTGGCTAAAGTCTCTGGAAGGAAGAAACAATTTCCTTTACACAGTACAGCTCATTATATTAGACAGTTTTAAGTAGATTCAACAACAGAAACCATTTTGCAGCAGGAAACAAATTATTGAAATATTCCCTACTCCAGTGCTACATTTAAAGATAATAAAACGTTCAGATTTATTCAGTTTCATCCACAAGGGCTATCAAAGTAGACATTTACAGTTTAAAACAAGAAAACCTTTCTGAAAATATACATCATTTATACCTCTAGCAGAAATTTGTGTTGTAAAGACAGGGAAGGACACACAAGCAGAAATCTTGATTCATTAGAAACAAAGGACTTGTTGCAGATCTCCACTAAGACCACAGCCTGAAAACTGGTCCAGTTGCATTATTCCTCACTAACAAACTTTCTTCCCCATGTTTATTAGCAATAATATTTTCATTCCACATGTTCAGTTGCAACAGTATTTTCGTAACATCAAAATTTCTGAGTAAGTTTAAATGATTACTCACTGAATCAGCATTTATCAAAAATATTTGATTTGAAAGAAGAGAGAAGAAATATGTAACAGCGGACAAAGCAACACTTCATGAAAAGAAAAAATAGATAAGAACTGCAAAGAACCTGCTGCAAATCAAATCCACCATTAAATGAAGTTTTTCACACTGGAGAAGCAGCATCTTAATTAATTCAATAGAGCTGGCAATGAAGTATTGTCTACATTAACAGCATCCTTTTAACACAGTTATGAATTCCTAAGATAGGAGTTCACAGCATAAACCTCTGATTCTCAAGAGGTTGTGTTTTTTTTGGTTTTCCACACAAATATAAAAAATGACACCAGCAATAAAATATAACACTAAAAGGGATAATAGGTAAAGACTGAAAACTCACGGGAAAGATGTAATCTTCTGTTATAAGGCATACAACAAGCAATTCGAATAGTAAGGCTTTTTTTTTTTTTTCTTTTTTACAACTACTGATATATGATACCAGGATATCCATTATTAATGCTAGCAGTATAAAAAAATAAATGAGAAACACATAGAAGCTGGAAGAAAAGAATCAATGCTGACATTAATATAAGGGTTTTTTTTTTGAAAAAAAAATCAAGAAATAATGATAGTAGCAAGCATCTATACAGGAGTTTATCTTTGGTTCTACTTCATAAAGAAAAAAGTTTTCTGTCAATAACATCACCTTTAAACATAAAGATGTTTTATGCCTTTTCCTCCCTTCAGTAGAAACAAATACTGACAAAGAGCATGGAACAATATTTGGCACAGTCACTTTTAATGATCAACTCATTCATCAGTAGATTTAAATCACTCTTTTCCTTTAGTAGACAAGAGCACTAAGGTTTGTTGGGCACTGCAGTAATACTAGACATGGAGTATGGTCACATAATCAGTGAAAAGACAACAGAAATTAATTCATGTCTCATAATAACTTTTTTACTTGAGAAATGTTAATTATAGAAAAAATCATTAATGGCCTTATTTACAGAGAGTGAATACCAGCATCAAACAAACCCAATTTACCAATGACACTCTGCCAACAAATGGTGATTCACCAACTGAGCAAGTGAATTAACAATCCTTTTCCTTACAAATAACAGTAGACAAAAATATAACTTGGCAGTATTTCCCTCTTGTTAATGTGGACATTAATTAGAATAGTTATATTAAAAAGATTTGAATTAAATATGTCAAGGTCTCAGAACTGTTTGAATTCCTCTTTGCTTAATTAATCCAAATATTTAAATTAGCTTCTCCATGTAATTTGGTGTTTCAACCAGAATCCCACTGAATCCCACAGATAGGCATATAAAATTATTATTTGCAGACTGCTTATGTAGCTCCCTTTTGAAACCTGCAGCTAATATGAAGATGTAATCCCTCTATACAGAACACCTTTAAGAAACATGGTCTCTGCTAATTAGCCAAGCACTTATCCTATTCTCTAACCGGCCACCAGATCTCACACTGTAGACAACTTACCAGGTTTGTGATTCTTCTTTTCAGAGCTAAGTCTAGAATATTCAGACAAACTACATTTCAGCTAAAACTTCTTCTTTCCTTTCCCCAGAAATTAAGGGGAAAAGATGTATTGGAAGGTGCAGTGATTAGCAACCGTCCAAAATTTCATTTTTACTTGAGTTCTCCTTCACAGGACAAACTACAGTTTTTTCCCTAGAATCCTAAAACTTAACCTCTGTAGGTTTTTGTAACAGAGAACTATTCTTACAAATTAAAATTATCCTTGTCTACCATTGGAATTTTTAAGCTCTTCTTTGCAACCTGCACCTGGTAACAAGAATCTCATGTGAACAGACTCACAATTTCTTCAAGATGAAATGAGCTCCAAACAGTCACATCTTACCTCATTTGCACTATCATAATTTTGAGGTAATCTGTAATTACATTGTCTTCTTGGCAAGTGCTGGAAGCAATATCAATATTCTTTATAAGTAGATCAGTCTTCCAGAAAAAAAAAAATCTTCTAGACATGTGGCAAATTGTGAGCACCCGTGGGAACAAACGGAGATCTGTGCTGGGCTGTTCCATCACTGTCAATATACTTGACATGATTTCAGAAATCCAGCCAGCACTGGGAAGCCATAATTCCTACAAATCTTTTTAATGTCACAAACTGTATGACAGATGCATTAATTACAAATAATAATAATATCCTACAGAAAGTAGCCCCACGGACATTGCCTCACACACCTTTTATCCTTTACTTTTTAAATGGAGCCTCAGGGTAAAAACATGCAGAGTGGATACACTCTCAATATTAAAGAATCAGAAGTGAGATGGAAGGTGTTAACTGGAACTAAAAAGTATTAAGTTCTAGTCATGTTTTATTGACTGTTACCTAATTAAGAGGTGCAAGGCAGGACTAAGGGATGCTGTGTCCATACTGCTGAACAAGATACAATGGCTATTACAAGAATTACTGAATATTACCAGCACACCCAAATGCACCACAGAAATACAGTGGAAGTAAAAAAAAGGGATTTCCTTTGCTTTCTCTCCAAAACAGAGGGCATGAAGGTAACGCTCATACTAATATGGCATTTATTGGAATGAAAGAGTTGAATCTTAATAAAGTGATAAATAGATAATTAGGAGTTTGCTGCACAGTTTAGTTTTCAGATTACTGCTACGTGTTCTGCTGTGAAGTCAAAGAAATAAAATGAGAAAAAAACCAAATAGTTCAAGGACTTAATGTAATAAATTTACCCCCTTAAATGGCAAACACGTGTTTTAATGGCGATAGGGCTGCAAACACCAACAGGTTAGCAAAAGGCTAGCAACCTTTCAGGATAGTATTTTTTGTGAATATGATAGCTAAAACTGATAATAAAATTTGAATTGATATATCCATAACACCTGCAGACTGACATATATAACACTATAAATAATTTTGCACAAATAGAAGTTTTTTTTCCTCCTGAAATGATGTTGCATCATATTTATCTCAATACTTACACAGAACAAACCAGATTCTTTCCACGAGGAAATTAACACCCAATCACTGGAGGGGAGAAGTGGTTAAAACATTGCTAAGAAGAAATTTACTGATATAACTTTACTAAGTTAATTGCCAAGCCAGACCAGTTTTACACTGAGTTTAATTTAACATGCTACTTTGAGGAGTGTTTAGTACCAAATGCTTCAGAGGCAAGTCAAAGAAACATCAGAACAACCTAATGAGTATTAGCTTGGCAAACATGGAAAAACATCTAAAACCCATAATTTATGAAAGTCAAATTGAGCTCCATTTTGTGCATACCACTTTAACCTGGTTTTGTCATTTAGTACGAGCCTTACAGTGTTTTTAATTCATGGAGAATATTAATAAATTCAGCAACCTCAGAAACAGCAATAAGGTCATTAGTTTAAAGCCTATGTGCACTCAGACCAGTGTAACTGTGGAATATTCTGACTCCAGATTGACCACAAAGGCATCACTGAGCACTGAACCTGACATACTTACTTTAGACAGTATTTGTTATAGAAAGAGTCATACTCACCCTGTGTGTCATGTTACATTTGCTAAACATACAGGTTTAAATGCAAACTGAGAAACAGTCTGGAAAGATCTGATTAGGAAGAGAAAAACGTGCTTTGGGCTAAAGAATAAAAAATATGTTACTTTAAAGCTGTCAAAAAGTTAAAAGAGCATGCAAGTATGGTGAGACCTGATATAACAAGCAGGTGAAATAAGCTATCCTTTCCAACCTCTTAATTAATTATTTTTTTAAATAAAATTTAACCTGCTGACTTAGTAAAAACAAGTTAAGGTGTATTTGTGAGGTTAAAATTCCTATACAAAACATCCTCCACCTGTAGTCATGCAAAAGAAGCTGTTATCAAGCGGGTTAACCTCGTTACCTCATAAACCACATGTGAAACCAAGTATTTTATTTCTATACCTCTGCTGCCAGTTGCTGAAGAGAAGGGGATGCAACAGGGTGTAAAGTTGAGTTGCCTCTGACTGGATTATGAAGGCTAACATAAGCCACAACGTTTCTTTGAAGAACTCTCTTGAGATCCTACAACACAAGCAGAGCAGTGGTTACTACTGTGCATCATTAGAATTGAGGCTTGGTTCATTCTTTCAGTTCCTTCTAGGGAAAAACTGCACCCAGTGTTTCTGTCCTCTGCGATTTCCTAAGTAACACTTAAATACTACTTCGTATAATATGCTGTTATGAACTTCAAAGGATATCTTAGTGCTATTTCTCTATGCAGCAGAAGTTATAATTCCATTTCACACATGATCTCAACCAAATGCAAACAGGTCTGGGAGGAATTAAAAATGACTACATTTGTAAGGCCAAAAATGAAAACATTACACACTGTGAAACAATGTGATGGCCTTTTAAAGTTATGCCTGACAGAAGACAAACTTCAAAAGCAATCATTATCAACAGTTAAATGGACTCAAATTTTTAAGAGACCACATTCATATTTGAATTGCATAACTTTCTCAGTGTTTTCATTTTATTATTTTTTAAGACTATAAAAATACCATGTACAAACTGTTTCAATTATTATCTCTTTTTTAAAAAGATCCCCTTTGCCTTCTCAGTAATGAGTTCCTCTTTGCATGAAGTGGCTCTTTATATCGAACAGAAGGGGTGTAATGCAATTACATCTGATGTAAAGCTGACTTGAAGTGGAACTAAACAAATTTTGCTTCCAGCCTGGATCTTTTCAATTTGATTTTTTCACCCCCTCTTGTTTTTGAAGAATAATGATGTCAGAAGTATGAAATTTCAATGAAGGCTGGCTGCTTCTTACACACGATAAAAAGCAATTAACTCTTTATTTTATCTGCTGTTTTAATTCATAAAACCATAGAATCATTAATGTTGGAAAATCAGCCATGAAACTCTCTGCCCAGCTATTCCTCAAATTCATGAAGTCCACTGTAACTATATATGATCAACCATACCCTGTTGAGGTATCTTCTGTCAATAAGCTGATTTCTATTCTGTTGGAAGTAGGAGCCCAAGGAATTGCCTGCGGTTTTTTACCTAAATCCTTAGCACAAATACGTGAGAAGTGAATCAGCATGGAGTGCCATGGAGGCACTGCAATGTTTATGTCATTAATGTAAACCATAGCATGGTTCTCTCCTTTTCATTTAGTGTGCTCTTGATTCACTTCTCCCCACACTAAGCTTTATAATTAAACATGAGTAAATGTTGAACTCCCAAGAAAGACAAAAAGCTCTCTAAGCTATTCCTTGGCCTACGTAATTTTTTGAGGTTTTTCTCCCTCTACCAGACCCTGGCAATGACCTTTTACAATGCTCTGCTGAATTAGGGAGGGAAATCAGCTCTCAAAGGTGCTGTATGTGCAACCTTCACAGCTATGGAAACACCTTGCCATCTCATTATCCACAGGAACAGCCTCAAAAGGTATTTTCACTGCATTTGCTATGCACTACATGAATGAACACAGACAGACCTCACAGACCAGATAATGAAACATGATTTCCATGCAGTAATTGCATATTGTTTTCATGCTTTCAACAAAAGTTGAAATCACGATTGCAATGGCACCCTCTAAAATTACTTTACCTCAGCCCACTCATATGAGCCAACGTTCCCGAATGCTGTTCCTCCCCATGAGCAGAAAACAACAGTCCTGTCAGGTCTCCAGCCCCTCTTAGCCTTCAGTGTCAAGGCCTGGATCAGTGCTGTGATGACAGCAGTGCTACTGGCCCATCCTTGTCCACCGTAAGGGTTCAAGCTGCTGTGATGGCTCCCAATGATGACGTATCTGTCTGGAATGGGGAAAAAAAAAAAAAAAGGACAGACAAAATCTTTACTTCTTCTGGATCCCAGCATTAAAAAAATTCTAAACAGCCCCCAAAAAATGAACTCTGTTAGTGGTCTGTAATGTCATTAGTACAACACAAAGCTGCCAACAAAAATGTATATGATCACGTGCAAGACATTCATACAACATATATACATAAAGCTGTGAGTACTACTTAAAAATGAGCTAGTAAATATATGTATATCCTTTCCTAATTAAACCTCTGTGCACTTGCCTTCATTGTCTGCTTATTGCTCTCCTTATAAATCTGATATTCACCATTTTTACAGCAGGACTTCGTCATAGAGACAATCTAATGTTTCCATGCTCACATCAGAGTGTTACAAAAATACAAAAATAAGTAGGAAACTGTCTTAACACACATTAGCATCCAAAAAAGAAAACAAAAGGTGTGGTAGTACAAGAAGAAACATAAATAAAATACACAAAGTATTAGTACTCCCTCACCTGGAAGACTGTGTTCAGTGCTCACCACCCTATCTCAAAAAAGACATGGCAGAAACAGCAGTTGAGCAGCTGGTAACCAGCACGGTTATAGATCAGGACTTAGACTTCCATGTAAGGAGACATTAAAATACCTGGACTGCAGGTTTAGAGAGGAGACATGACAGAGGAATAGAGATAATGAATGATACAGAAAAGGCAAGTCAGACCTAGTAGCTTTGTTAATGCTGGGAGAAAGTATTTTATAGAATGAAAAGCAAGAACTTTCAACCTGAAATAAAGAACATGCCTATGGTTACCCAGAGGAAAAAAAACAAACCCCACAGTTTTCTTTCAGAGAAATAACATTAAATCTTCATCTCCCAAGGCATTGTATATAATCCATATACTAGTCACAAGAGGAAAAAAACCCTTATTTTACTCGAAAAATGACGATGTGGTATGAAATAGTGTGAATGACCAATGTGACTGAGCCCTGTCAAAGAAGTCAAAGCTGAGTTATGCTGAATGACTTATTAAACTACTAGACCTTCTGTGTGAGACGAATTCACAACCAAAGCCTCTTTTAAGGACTGCTCACTGATTTTGTTCTGATATTTAGTAGTCTCTTTCTGATCAAAATCTAGACTTTTAAAGGTTTCTTTCCATCTTTCAGGATACCAGTAGAGAACAGAAGAATAAGCTATCAAGTGATGCCAGATCCACAACAATCTCTGGGTGTTGTTCAGGTTCCAAAAAGTGCAAAGAGTTTTGGTATCTTTTCTTTATCCATGGGGATTCATTTTTCACTTGCTGTCAAGTATACCAGAATGTAGCAACACATAGGTGGTAAAATGCCAACATTTTATATTTGCTTATAAAATTATAAATCTACTCCTCAGTATTTTCTACAGTGACTGTTGCCTAGAAACAACTTTAATAGAACACCAACATACTTTGATTATAAACCCATTCCCTATTAAACTGGACTTTTATCAGCTCAACAAAATACACGGGCATGTTTTTTTTTATATAGAATCAAAAATGCTTTACAAACAGGGGATTTGTTATGTACCTATAATACAACATTTTTAATCAATTGCTTGGGGAGTGTGCAGGTATGTAAATGAGAATTTCTTTCTAAAAATAGATATGCAAAGTGTAAATCTAAGTGTACATAATAATTTAATGTAACAAAAAGCAATCTAAATCACATAATTTTGCAACTTCTGTGTTGCACTGTGAATTGCTTAATTATAGGTTGCACTAACAATGAAAAACCATAGGATATTCAACTCACTTAATAAAAGGAATTTGGAACACAAATTAATGGTCTTATGGGCTTCTAGGTCATTAAAATAAGTGCCACTAACACAGAGGGATCAGACAGGATCAACACTTCATATCAAAGGGTGAAGTGAAGAGACACTATAAAAATAATGTAGGACATTTTGATGGAGCAGAAGCTACAAGCAGCAGCTTACTGTAGGAGATGCCAGCTGAATGAGCAGGGGCAAAACATAACAGCTGGTGTCTCCTTTGGAATTCTTTATCTCTGCACATCTTTCCCTTCTGAATAGAGGCAATACCCTGAAGCAAACAAATACAGGAAAAGCATAGGAGAAAGGATAGTCATGCTTGCAAAGGCAGCAGCTGTCCTTTCTCAGAATCACATGGTAAGAAAAAAGAGAAAGGAGTAGAGATACATAAAAAAATACCCATCAGGTACTTTTGGAGGTGATAAGAAGGGTGGTGTTCAGGGTAGTGATGGATTGGACAAGTCCCTTTAAACTGTCTTCTCTTGTTATACATCCCCTTTCAACCATGTCCAACAGAGCTATAAAATCAGTGTTACATTTTTCAGGTTTTAAACTGCTATCACCCAGCACATTCAATCTTCTCCTAAACCTTTTAATATCTTGGTTAGAATTGAGATGCTCATTCTTACTCCTCAGTTCAAACATCAGCTAAGATCACCACTACCTAGTTTGTCTACGCATTAGATGTTTAACCTGTGCCTACATTAGTAGCCAGTTGCTACGGCTCTTGTTCAGCCAGACACCTACAGGACAAGCTGTTGCCATCTGGGTAGTGCTATTGACTTCACCTGATTATATATCCTTTAATTCTTAAGTTCAGCATATATTGAACAAAACCTTAAAAAGTAGCTTCCTAATAAGACTGCAATAAAAAGATGAAAGATTCAGGTAGAGAGAAGATAAAGGATTTATTAAACATAAACTGATGCATGCTTTTTATTAGTTGGTTTGTTTCTGTTTCAAAATTCAGTAGAAAGAATGCCTAAACAATACAGTTTCTGCCCTTCAAAGTCCATGACAGCTATTTGCAAAACATCAGCAACAACTGACTGGTAGCTTCAAATTAATGAAGGAAATTAAATCCTTTGTTGAAATTAAATTCACTGTGCTAATTGTTTTCTACGTTCTTTCAAAAAAAAAAAATTCTAGTGAGAAGTATTCACTGGTGGATTCACAGTATTCACAGTATTCTGGTGAGAAGCATTCAACACACACATAACTGAGTTATTATTTCACTAAAAGGAATAAAAATTTTCTCCTCCCCCCTCTCTATTACTTAAAATCTGAAATGACTGGCCCACCTCCTAAGGGACTGTAAATAAATTTGCATCCTTTCCTCTGAACCCGATGAAAGAGTACTAAGGCAAGTGTGATGATGTTTTGATGACGATCATCCGTACACCAGGAACCGGACCAACTCTACAATGCTTTGCAGTGTGTAAGTAACCAGCACTTAAGTAACAGCGTTCATTCATGTTGCAGAAACCCCTCACTTCTTAGGCAAATTCACTTACAGAATAATCTCATTCTTATGATATCTTCATAAAATCTTCATTCTTACAATATCCTGATTATCACATTATCCACGTACAGTATCAAAGGAGGGAGGGGGTTTGTGCTTTATGTCCCAGTTGCATTTAGAATCTTATTTTTTAATTATTAGACATAGAGAACAGTAATTATTATTCATAGAATTGTATGAAACTAGCTTAAGGCATGACTGTAACACAACGTAAGGCTGTAGCAAGTGTTAAAACCATATTAAAATTAAAACCATGACATAGTTACTTGGTATAAACTACTAGCACTCTCTATGGTCTATGTGTAATGCCTGATGCTCATGTAAAAATATGTTTATTGTAATTACAATCCCCTTGAGCTCTTTCTCTCTTTAACCCTTATGTTCTGTTTTGTCATAAATCAAATCACAAAATAAATACAATAAAGGATCTCTCCTTCCACTGCATTATCTGGCAAAACAGAATCCTGATCCCACCTGTGGCTCCCAGCCATCATAAAATAAATAACTGATACAAATGATAAAGGGATACTTACCAGGAAATACAGCTCCTTTTAAATATCCAATAACATTTGAAATTGTCTTGTAAGTTGTGACTGACTGAATACTCAGACTGATTATTTTTTTGCCTGTTAAAAGATTAAAAAAAAAAAAGTTTAACTTGTTTATCTAGCCAAGAAATCTACAGAACACAGACATAAATTCTGCACATATTAAAAAAGGTTAAAAAAATTTTAAAAATTAAAAAAAATTATAATGAAAGGGAACCAGAGATTAAAAAAAGTAGTTTTACATTATTTTATTTTTTTAGACCCATTTTAGCAGTGTACTTCAAAGCTGAAATCTCAAAAGAGATCTCTACTCCTTGAGTTAAAAGATCATTGAATTTGCTCAATAAATGCTGCCAGAATACAACAGAAAAAAACAAAAAAACCCTAAAAAATCAAAACAAAAAACAAACAAAACCCACAAACAAACAAACACAAAACCCAAACAAAACAAACAAACCCCAAAACTTAAACAAGTGGGATTTACCTATTTCTGTAAATACGAAATTTGTGTTAATCTTTATAGGTTTTTCTCACCTGATCCTTCACCCAGGTCAATCTATCAATAACATTCACAAAATTGTACCTGGTTTCTGTTACACTTTCTTCTGGAGAAATACCCCTATGTTAAATCAGATGGGAACAGTTAGACCTCTCCATTACTACCCACACTGCCAGCACAGCCTTTGGTGATAAACTTCTGAACTTCTGCCAGCAGACGTCAGTTTTTTTGGCTTAGCTGGTATCAACCGAGGAAATGTGTAAAAAATGTGAGGAAATAGCGTAAATACAAAGGCAGGAAAATTTTAAAACCTGCTAAAACATAAGGGACTTGCCAGTACTGCTCAGCCAGTTGAGACTGTGACACAGAATAAAGCCAGGAAAAAGTAAATGTCTGAGTTAAAATAGCCTTAAAAAATTAAGCGTCCTCTGCCCTGCAGTGGGACAGAGTAAGCACACAAACTCCTGCAGTTTGTGACAATGGAAACCAAACAACTAAGTCAGGGGAGCTGCTGGCACCTTCCAAATGTTTCGTTTGCATTATAATAGACTGCATTCACATTCATCTCATCTGAAAGGTCATAACTTCTATCTGAGAAAAATGAAAATGTCTTAAGCTGCTCTAACTTCAAAGATAGTAATTGTGTGACAGTAACCATTGTGTCACCCCAGACCTTCAGGGAGGGTCTCTCCCATCCAAGTACCCACCACCCCCCTGTGTTTAAAGACATCTTCCTTCCAAATCCATACCCAACTGTCACACACCTAAATTAATATACTCCACTGGTCATTTTGCTCTCTATCTCCCAGGCTATTATTCTCCCACAGATCTGTTCCCGACAATTTGTTCCCAGGCTTTGTTTCCCGAGATATGGGAAACATACGAGTGGGGAGTTCACTGCAACATGTAAAATAATCATCATCATGATACTGTTCTTCAAGGTTCATTTGTTGATACTTCATATTTACTTGAAAACTCCCTTAAAATAAAATCTAATATATTTTAATTCACAAGTATTCATTTACCATTGGAAAAAGCAAACCAACTGCTAAGATCTTTGCCATAAAAAAATGTACCAGCAATATTTATTTTGTTTTTCACTCAGGCAAGACCTCCTCTGTTATCAATAGACGTGTTCTGCTTTTGATTGAATACAACAGGAAAGGAAATGCAAGTCAAGCAAGTAATCAAAAATAAACCACAGCACATGATTTTGCAATAATCAATCACAGCAAGTTAATTTTGATTTGTCATGTAATTAACTTTGCCCTTCTGATGTAAATTACTGTAAGGTTTATTAACACCACGTGATGATGAATCATGTTTGTTCTATAAATCTACAGATAATATTTTAGAATTTTTAAAAAGTACTTGATTAAAAAAAAAAAAATAAATCCAAAGGGTTCCCAAAGGGTCTTTCAGAAAAATGTGAGAAGAGCTCAGATCATCCATGGTGATTAAGTAGCTTAAATTTAATCTAAACTATACAACTTACAACTTGCTGTTGATTCTCACCTACAACCATTCAAGAGCCAATTTACCCTTGAAAAATGGTTTTAAATTCAAAACTGATTTCCTTTCCTTCTCTTACAACACTTCAGATACTTGTTTCTTCAGGCCCCACTTTAGAAAAAAAGAAGATTAATCCTTTCGAAGAGAACCAACACCAATGTTTTTCCTTAATTGGCATCAGCTATCCAGTCTTCAACCAATAATGAAGAAATAGAAAATTAACTTCTGGCAAAACACCATATTCTAGAATCAGATATTTGAGTTAATAGTCATGTAACACAGTAGTCAGCTTTAAGTGACTTGGGCTTAAGGGCTTAGTACACCAGATGAAAAGGCTGAAAGTACTCTTTAAAGTACACAGTCGAAGTGAAATTTAATCCCTTTAAACAGTTCTGACAACAAACCTCTCTTCCTTATGCTATAATTTAAAGATCTTGACAACTTTCTCTTTTTTTTCCTCATTCTGTATTCTTTGGAAAACTACGAGGAGACTTTAGTTTAACATGAGCCAGGAAGCACTCCGATTTTATGTAAGCCAAAAGCTACTTCTGAAATAGAAGAAATGTATTTATTGTTATTTTTAGTTTCTTTCTTTCATGATTTTGTAACTGTAAATTGTCTCATACCAAATGACTGCCTCCTCCTCTCCCGTTTACACAGTTATTTTTAGAAAAGCATGGCTATTTCCTATTCATTTGACTGACAATTTTAGTACTCCAGATGAGCAAAAAATTCTACTTGCAATAGTCATGTTAAAACATACCCTGAGATATGGGTTTTTTTCTTTTGTTGTTGTTGTTTTTAACCTCATCTCCCAAGCTCATACAAACAAAGAGGAGTATAATTGTGAGCCTCATTTTCAAACATGTTGGTTAAATTCTTCAATCTTGATCATGTTAAACGCCTATAATCAAACAGTTTTCGGAGCATTGCTTTGACTACTGGATTTTTAAAAGTATCAACTAAGCTAACTCAAGCATTTTGAAAGCTCCTGGACAATAAAACCAGAAGTTATTTCAGAAGACTGCAGAAATAAGGTGCACTGAATGTAATGCAGTTTTCAATACACTTCCTGTTGAAATCAACACAAACCACACCTGAATAAACAGACATCGGTCTGAAATCACAATTAAACTAAAGACTTCAAACTTCATCAAACATCCATGGCCATGTAACTTAGGGGGCACCAAATAAGCTGAAATAGTCAGGATAAAACTAAGTTTGAAAGATTTCTTGTTCCAGTCATTCAAAAACCTTACACCAGGCTTTAATAACTTGACATCTAACTTTTTGCCCACACATTACCAAGCTTTTCAGACACCCCTGAAGGCCAAGGATTCCTCTAATAATGAAAGCAACAGTTTTCATTAAGTTATTTGTCTCAAGAGCTGAGGTTTTTAAAGTTATATCAAACACCACAGAACATGATGGTAGAATAAGAACTGCACTCAGTGCAGAAACACTGTAAGCTATTTATATGTAACCAATAATCAAATATATCATAAATTTCCTATGTTCTATTGGTGATACTGTAAAAAATAACATGGTCTGGTATGCAGTTTTTGGAAAACCCTGTTAATCACACAGGTATGACAAGTAAACATTAAAACATATATAACAGCAGATTTTAGTATAGTTTTAAACAAATGCTTCATTTTCACTAGACATTTTCTAGAATAATTGAGTAAAAATTCCAAACTACTACTATCATCTTAGACTGCCTAGTTGATGGGCTTTTAAAATCTCACTAAACTGTGAAAAACATATTTTAGTTAGTTTTCAGTGTTTCATCATGTCAATTTGAGTGCAAAACCTTATCTACTACATATTTTATGTCAGTTTTGTCAGTTTTCAATTAAGTTCAAACACGGAACTCTAAATGAAGAAACGTAATCATCATAAGCATTTATGTAACATCAGAACTTACATGTAAAAATACTAAGTGCAACACAATGACATACTTAAAAAAGTGAATAAACACAAAACAGTGAAACCTGGTAATTTAAATAATCTCTGAAAAAATACTGTGCAACACTATCAAATTGCATATGCAAAAATCAATACTGAATTATGCAAGGTACAGTATTGATGAATTATAAAATTATTTGTGCAGGAATCTGTCAAAGCTCCAGGACAGACGTCCTGTAACAGAGAGCCTTTAGTGGTTGGGGTTTTTTTTCTTTGTGTTTTGGTTTGTTTGGGGTTTTTTTTTCTTTATCATTTGTGGGGTTTTTTGTATAAGCAGTAAACCATCTAGATATACTCTCTTTGAAATCTGGTATCTGTAATATTCTTCTCTAATAGATTTCTACTTGATTAACCAACTATGTTGCCTCCTAACAATATATCTCCTTTTTAAATGAATATTCATAGATCTTGAGTTTCCAAGTCAAATCTTAGTCTGCAGAGCTTAATGAATAAACTTCTTGCTACTTGATTATCTTTTCTGACCTACAATGAGCAATCCAGAAATAAAACTATTCAGATTAAGAGTTTCTGAAAATAAGCAATATCTAGAACAAAGTCCTTTGAGAAGGCTCTAAACTGGGATGGCCTAAACAGGATACAAAATAAATATGTCAAAGTTAGTATCAAAGAGAGCCTTCAGGTGGGAATAGAGAGAAGATACATAAGAAATGTTTCTCACTGTTCGTGTTTAATTCATTCCATGAACTTAAGGAACAGAATTTAAAGCAATCATGAAAAAAAATCTGAGATAAATGTCTGTAAATTTTCATATCCAGTACATCTGAATTAGATCAGACTTCCCTATTGAACATGTACTTCGAAATGCCAGTAGGAGATACCTGCAGAACACTGTTATATTCCTATTGTTATGTACAATGACTTCATACCTTGTAGATACAGTAACATGCACTGCCACACAATATGCTGGCATCTTTCTCTATTTGTTTTCTTGGAATCATGTTTAGCACAGCCCAAGAACCTAGAAATTATGGGATTGTTTGTGAACTGGTATCAGAGTGTATGATGGCACAGCCAGAGTTTATTAAATATGGTGCCCTTTTTTTTTCTCTGACAGGTGGCAAACTATGAAGGAGAAACACATATAACAAGAGCACAAGGCTGTAGCCTAATAGGAGGAGATATATATCCTTTTCATGCCCTTCCTCTGACTGAAAAGAAGACAGGCTTGATTTGCACTAGTGCACCACTTGGCAGAGAACTTTGTCTTGGATTATGGTTGTGTAATATGGAAACTGCAGGACTCTTTCAATTAATTATTGCTTTTGTGTAATTAATTATTAAAATTTCACATGATCAGAGTTGACTAAAAACTCATTCTAGTGAACATCTGACATGTGGAACTGTATAAAATAGATGATTAAAGTATTTTAAAAATGATTCTTTATGTTATGCTACAAACCTTCTCAGTAACAGTCACTTCTGGTTATCTGATTCACTCTCCTTTTTTGGTAGAGGAGGTGGATTTGTTTGCAGCTTAAAACGCAGTCTTGCATTGCAGTCACCATGATGATTCACTATTGATCAATGACAGTATTTTGTAGGCTAAAAAAGGTTACAAAAGATTAAAAGATTCTACCTAAAAAGCATTTAGATCTGAGTAATTTTACTGGTTGTAGCAGAATCCTGTGAGTCTTTATATACCTGGCACTACTATTCACTCAGTGTTTGATATCATTCAAGTTGCTTAAACTATTCATGCTTCTGGCTTTACTATTTTATAAGTTAAAATATAAAAAGAAATTACACCTAGTTCACAGCAAAAGGGACGCAGAGCTTGTAAGAAATGGGATCTTCTACATATGTTAAATCCATTGATATTTTCTGAAATAATACACCCTTAATAATCTTGGTTAATCTGTACAAAGAGAAAAATAGGGTTGGATTTAAGCAACAGTTGGCTAAAGAAACTTAGGAGCCTTTAGGTGAGGTCACTGCATGAGTGTATTAGGTCAGACCAACTGCCCATCATCTCCAAGAGTGACCAACACCAAAAATGTGGAAAAGAATGGAAGAACAGGATGAGCTACAGACACCTGGACTTTGATCAATACTGAAATCCTAGACCTCTCTCCTCTTCTATCTTCTCAGATATGAATCACATGAGTAGGAAAACTGACACTTAAAATCAAAGAGAAAAATTCCACACATATCACTTGGGTTTTTAACCACCAGACTTTCAGGTTTTCTATTTAACAACAAAGTATTTGGTCACTGCTGGTAAAAAAAGACTTTTAAAATTAAATCTCACTAAACAGATTTAAATTAAATACTCAACAGACTAATTGAAAAAGGGATGATTTTCACCTGACTGACATCTACCAACTGACAGGTAACTTAACAAACAAGGACAGTTCACTGCAACACAGTAGGACTCTCTTCATTTATGTTTATAGGAGTGCTTTCGTTTTACAACCACCTTCACAATGTTCTAACAAATATCCTGGTAGTATCCTATAAAAAAAGGAAAGCTTCAAAACTTTACAGCTTCTCTATAAAGCTTCACTTTTAAATTCCTTCTAATTGCCTACTTTGGAGAAAAAGTTCATGGATTCAGATTAATGAGGACTAACAACAATGTACCTTGCTACACAAAAAGCAAATCTAATTACTAACTTCATCTAATACAAAACTAATAACTAACTTCAGTTCCCACTATTTGCTTTGTAGGCTCTGAGCAGTCAATCTATCTTGGATGTTTGTTTCCACAGCCTCTCACTCACTCTGTCACATTTTGTCTCTTGAAAACTGCAAGGCTAAGGGAAAAAAAGAGGCCTTATGAGAAAACTATATATAAATGTTTAATCATTACTGATGAATCTGCTGTGCAGCTTTTTGAGACACACTGATGAGAGAATGACGATCATTTTATTCTAACAAATTTCAAGCCAGCCAATCATGTGAATTGCTCATTCACCTCTTTTGACAGATAGTGATGAGTTCTACGTCAGAAGCGAAATCTCTCTCTTAAGCCTCTTCAAATCAACAGGAAGACAGCAAATTCAACCTCTCACTGTTTTCAAATGCATTGCTCTCCTCAGTGTTATCTCTTTAGCTACTACTGCTATTAAACAGTTCTACACAATTTCCTATCATAAGACCAGTCTTTTATCTCTTCCATTAAGGCTGCTACTGAACACTTCAGCACAGTATATGCTCCAGCACATCAACAGTTTCACCATTACTTCAAGGCAAAATATATCATAACACACTGCAGAATTACACAAGGTTTCTTATTATAGTCCCCATTTTCTCAATAAATTAAGAGTGTTAAAAAAATCCCACATGGATTACTGTGGTTCAGAACCTTTACAGGAAATCAGACATAGGCTGTTGTGTTCACCCAGAGTAAGCCAGACATGAATGGCTCTTACTAGGCTTGGAATATTCTTTCCAGAAGTTTTCCACCTCACAGAGTACCTGTCTTCTCAGTGAAATAAAACAGACATGCCACACGTGTCACAGAAAAAGCAGAATAAGCCACCCTTTAGGTGATTCTGTCCTGCAGCCTCCACAAAGAGCTTTTTGAGGAACAGGCACTGTGAATGCTTTTATCCTTCTAAAACGAGTGTCATCTGCCAGGCCAAATTCATGCTTTCCTTCAGGCACTTCAGCTGTTTAAAATTCCAACAATACCAGCAAGCTTCACACATCCTACCTGGAACGGTTAAGCACTTGTTCCTTCCAAAATGGCCTTTTTCCCTTTTCTATTGGTTGTGGGGATGATCAGTTCATCTTTAAAACACCTAGTCAGCCATGCATGGAGAGCAATAGTCCTGCCTAACCACAGCAGCTTAAGCCATGAAGCAAGAGGTCTTCTGCCTTCCTGTTTAGTATGTATAACTACAAATGCTAACACAAGTCATAAAATTAATCAACCTTTTTTATGACTTGTTGTATTGTACTCCCATTCCACAATAACTTTCCAAAAGCAATAAACAAGTGATACAGCACATATGTGATAGTACATTGGTTCCCCTTAAAATTAGCTTTTACTGTTGTCATCACTGTGTGCAGCACAGGATACAGTGGCTAACTTAATTTTCTTCCCCCTTCCAAGACCACAGCTTCAAATCATTTCATTTAAACAGGCATTATAAAAAATTACACCTTTTTTTCCATGCATTGTTTTTTTTCTGGTGAAAGATGGACAGGTACAAAACAAAAGTGAAGACAGAATTACTGAACATTCATCTCATCTAGAATGTTCTCTGGAAGCTGTTCCTTCACTGAAACACTGTGCAGGATCTTTGCTGGAAGATTGTATTCTTATTTTTCCACACACACACCAGCAGTAAGTTTGTTCAAGCACTAATCTGTGTGACTTTGCTAATGGTATTATTTCTAAATAGATACTCTGAATGCATTCTTTCATTACATTTGTCTCTACTCAAGGTCTTTTGTTCTTGTCATCATGACCCTTTTCCCAGTAAAATCTGGAGAAAAAGGTGCCTGAAGGTTCAGATAACAATACAGTGTTTATTCTATACCAAACACAAATTAAGGAACGCAGAGAGACATATCACTGTTTAGAATTACAGTATTATTGTACCAGACACAGGAATAAAAACCAACAGAATAATACTGTTCCTGGTGCTTTAATGTTAAAAGTAACATTCTTAGTAGTACAGTAAGTCCTAACAAACCATTAACAAAACCTACCTAGTGATGGTATCTGCACAGAGGAGATTTTAATTCAGTATTAAGAATTAGTGTTTACTGTCTTACTTTAAGAGAATTATTTGTGGGGTTTTTTAACCAAAGCTTCCATTTGTCAGATTTTAGGAGCATAATTTTTAGGCTGTTCACAGTCCCTTCTAAAAGCAGCTAAGCAAAACACACTCATGACCAGCTAAACCTCTTAGTTGTATACAGTTATAGAACATGGATTTGGAACCTTTGAGGAACATTCCATGGTTAGAGGGCAAGTGTACTTAAAAAGCATTACCTGTAGGTGGCAGCTGCAGGGGTGTACATCTGTCTTTTTGGACACTGTCCTCAGGTAAGGAAACAAGTTTTCTGGCAAGCACTGCAGAAATTGGTTGTACTAACAGTGTTGTGAGGTTCAGTCGATTTTGCCTGTAGCTTCCATCTTAAACAACAGAAAGAGAAGGACAACTTTGTAAATGAAAATCAGATTTCAATCCATCATAAACCAAACAAAACCCACAAATATCTGTAACACAGCTTGAAACAACTGACTTAGATAAGCAGCTGTTATTTGGTACTTACCTTATTGAAACAAAAAAAGTCTCTGCAAGAACATGTACCACAAAATTGCATGTATGTATTACAGTATTTGGGCAATAGTTCCACAAAACAGAAGCTGACAAAGAGTCTGTGCAGATATTGGACTGTATGTGGTTTAAACACGCTAAATTAAATCGGTGTGTACCCAAGGAAACATTGAAAAATACAATCACAGATCAGCAATAACTTTCAAATTCAAGTAAAAACTGAACACAGCCTTCCAGGGAAGAGCAGACATTTAAACTGCCCGGAATCATCTCCAAGTATCCGTCTGCATCGAACAATGTTACTACTGATAAGGCTTTGTTTTGCCTGCAGAAGTTGTGCTATTTAGCTCACACTTTAAACAGTTTTAGTGCTATCACACAAACAAGCCTTTGTGAGAAATCTGACAAGACAAACACCGAAAATGAGGCACGCTGATAATACACTGGCAACGTGATGAGATGTGCTACCTTGTATATAACCAGAAAGCCTGAAAATTCTGATATACACCAACCCCTTTGAAAGGCTACAATCTGGTCACCTCATTGACTCAAAGTGGGTTCACTGCAGCTAAGGTGATTCTAATTTATTTTATAAATGCAGAGGTGTTCCTGTGATGGGAAGCTGAAGCTTCAGATGAAGGAGGTCTGAAATAAGAGGGTACTACTAAACACACACGCACATTAGTGGAGTAAGGTATGGATCAGAAAGCAACTGAATACCTCATTTACAGCTTAAAGAACTTAAGAAGTCATAGCAAAAACCTCTCAATATTAAGAGATTCATGAAAATATTTAAATCTCCCTTCAACTGAAAAAATGTCTCTCCAACATTTAATCATGAAAATGTTTCTGATGAGACAATGAGATATTCTGGGAGATCGACTGAAAGAACTGGCAAAAGAAAACAGGCCAGTTCTGCACGTGGAAATGCTCTGAAGCACTTCAGGACAAAACACCTGTTTTTCTCAGCTATTTAATCTGGCCTAATAGAGGTATCATCTCTTCCCATGGAAAGTGAGAACACTCTTGCAGATGAAAAGCCCACCACGGAAAAGGAGCAGAGGTTGATAGCCCGGGGCAGGACACAGCTCCAGAACAACCTGCAACACCCTCAAAGCCTTCCAATATACCTGCCCCTACTGAATCATTCCCACCATTCAACTAGAGATTCAGAATACAAGGCCTCCCTCTGAGACCTCTTGGAAACAAACACCATATTTTCTGTCGACACGGAGTTCTTTACTACCCAAAGGCATCCTTTACATCCTGAACGACTGCAATCACAAAGGCAGGGAGCTATCAGAAATCAGCACCACGTGTTCTAATAAATTTCTGTAAAAATACTATTGGGATTGTTGCTGCTGCAACAACAACATAAAAAAAATAAATCCAGTCACAACCTCCAGTTTTCATTCTTTTTATGCTAGAAGCTCCTGAGACTTTTTATAATATGCCCTTAACCATAATGGAAAAATTGACCAAAGCTATATCATTTAATTATGGAAAAACAAAAAGCATGGTTCAGCTTTAATACAAAATGACAAGGTTATCAGTGTTCACTTTGAAAGAATCAAGACAAATTTTTAAGTGGAAAGGTGAAACTGGCTCAAAGCATTATAATTCAGGATAAGGTTTGTCTTACCAAAACTGGACTGGGTTCAAAATCTCTCAAAGCTGTCACTTGAGTAAACTGATGGTAAAATCAGTTTGCTCAAGCTTTGAGAGTTAATTTCTGGAATAAAAAAACCTAAAATGTCCTACAGAGATGGGCAATTGAGACATTATTTTCTGTCTAGTGTTTGTCAATCTGCAGACTGTATTCAAGGAGCAACGAGGCTCAAAACATTTCAGATGAGAAGCATCTCTCCTTTCTCCAAATTCTCTCAGAATTTGAGCTTCACACCCGAATGAGCTCTGAAGGACATACTTTTGAGAACAACTTACAAGAAAAACCCCATCATGTTTAAAACTTAACCATTTAACAACAGAAGATGAATGAACAAAAGAAATACATTAAAAAGGCAGATTTAAGATATCTGGGCAGATTTATCGAAAAGAAAAACTTTCTAATAGAAGGAATTTATAAAGACCTGCTTAGGCAGGTGATAAAATCTCTACAGTTGAAATCTTTTTAAAGAAAAGAGTAAGCAAACATCTGACAGGAATGACGTAGATGTGGCTGACTGTGAAACAGTGCAGTGCAACTTCATAAAGGAACCAACATATCGAAAGAAGTTTGGGATTCTTGCTGGCACTTTCTCTGCTGGAGGCCAACCTCCCTGGAGCACAGAGTGCTTTCAGGAACTGTGGGAACAACAAAAGCTTTGGGGATAATTTAAATTTGACATTTTGCTTGTAATGAAATTTAGTTTTATAGCATGACACTCTTCCAAGAAACAGAATTCCTTCTCTGCAAGTCTAACAATCTAACTGTGCCAGGCCTGGAACCACTATGAATTCTAGAAAGTCTCTAGAGAACATACTGTAAAGTGAGAAGAAAAATATGGTAATCAATTATTAAGTTAATTTTAGGAGCACAAAAAGAGGCAATCTTTAGAAAGTTTCTTCACAGAAATCAAGGCCTGCATTGCAGTGACTGTCTTTTAGGTTTTCTTTTTCAAAGCAAGTCCAAACCTTGAGCATCAGTTTCCACACTGCTCAGTCTGGGACACACACTTGGAAGCCAGCATTTCATAATGATCCATCACTTAACCTACTGGTATTTGTAACATGTTCTGAGGTTTCTGAAAAGCTTTTACTGGGAGAATTTAATAGTAACACTTGTGCACCATCTGTCACTCAATTCTAGGTTAAAGTACAATTTTATCATTGTTTCAGTGACTTCTGTGAAGACTGAAAAATCAGAGTACATGAAATGAGAGTTAGTGTCAACATCTTACCTCTCTAGTTAAAAGAAATATTGCTTCACCCACAGCTTCTTTAGTATTAGCAAATAGGCTTTCATTTATATTTCTCCAAAAAGTTTTGTTTTTTATAAATCAACTTTAATGTTTGTTTAAATTCCACATTCAAAGGAAGATTGGACAGAATACTGCATTTCATCATATCTGTTTATTCAAGTCACCCCCTGCCAGGATCTGATAAAACAAAAAGTTAACAACTAAAACTGTCTAAAAAGTTTATTGACAGAATTCATCAAAATAATTCCTTCTAAGACCTGAAACACTGTTTTAAGGATGTTCCCCCCAAAACAGAGAAAAAAAAGTATTCTGACTGAACACTGAACCATAATTGTGCATACTCACATCTTTGACTTTCTGCTGCATTAATAATAGAGTATATTAGTTTTGAAATATCTGAAGTGAATGGCTCATTAATTTTTCACCTTAAGCTTAATAGAAATTTGACAAACAGTTTTATGCTGAGAATAGACACTCCAAGCAGGACTTCACAGCACATGATGGGAATAAATTAGAGCATAAAAGACAGAATAACGCACATTTGGTCAAATAAGATGGTTCTGTCATTCAATTGCCTGAAGTGAAGTCAGTTCAACACATTTCCATGAAAGAGGCATTTTTCCATTTAAGCATTCCCAGCATAAATGCCTTTGTCAGCACTTGATCTTGTATTTAACATGACAAAAACAAAGATGTATAAACTGACATGTCACAGACATTTATATTATTTGTGCTTCGAACTCGTACACAGTTTCCCCCCAACTTTGCTGATAACATTCAACAGCTGGTATCTTCCACTGGTTCTCATGCAGTTAGGCACAACGATTTATTATTCACTGCAAAATCAGTTTGTCTGTGGTTTTTCTGATTTACATCTATCCAGACAAAGGGAATGGGCGGTGCCTACCACAGGGACACTCCACCAGCTGGTGGGTGGCTCCAGGTACTAAACTCACATCACTACTGGTAATCATAATAATTTTGCCATGCAGCAGCTACTTGATGAAATCTTCAGCTACAGTTGCTTACAATACTGTCCATGAGCAGCATTTTTAAGACAGACGTAACTCTTCTAACTCAAAAAGAAGCCGTCAATTAAGCCTTCACATCCCATTTAATCTCTGATATAAAATGTATCCATCGGCTACACCTCACAAAGTCACTGACATTTTTTTCCCCTTCCTAAATTTTCTCTTTGAACAAAGGAAGAAAAATAAACTGATTCTGGCTGTTCCTTCTTGCTGTAAATGGATACAGTCAGAATACTGACCCAGAAAACCTGATGCTGTTCTGCAAGCACTTAGGAACAGGAAATTCTGGGAAAGCTTCCCCCCCTGCTCAGTGTTTGGACTTTTTAAGTCAGTTATATAGTTTTCTGTGTATGAAGTCAAACAGAGGCCTCTTCCACTAACAAAAATGGTGCTGAACACCCCATGGTGTTTAAAATGGCAGTAAGAACGAATTTGATTAATGGGAAGGAGAAGACCATAGCTTCAAACTTGGAGAGTATCTTGAGATGTAGAAGCTAAAAAATGCCAGCAAGAATAAGAAAATAGTAACTGATACAGAAAAATGTTATTCAAGAGAAGGGCAGAACTTGGAGCAAATGCCTATAGAGTAGAACTGCTAACAAGAGTTTCCTGCTTCATCTTTATTCTGTTCCCTATGAATTATCCACCAGAATTACAGTGTGGAACATATGTCAGTTTTGAAGTACTTTGCTTCACTAGCCCCTGGTAGAAGCACAGAGAAAGAGCAAAACACTTTCTCCTCTTTTGTGAAAAAAAGAAGGAAAAAAAAAAGGACTTTGAAATTCTGCAACCAGAGATTTTAACAACAGCCACGAGTAAGGGCTTTCAAAGCAGCTTTGCAGGCAGCGAAGCACAAGATGATGAACTGTTCTGCCAATTACAACTGTGGCAGCTTGAATTTCAGGATGCATGATCTCAAGTAGGCAAGGGACACTTAGAACTACGTGCTGATTTGAGATATGAGTGAGAAACATGTCTGTGCCTATAAAAGGTCCAGGTCTATTTACAGAAAATACAGAACTGAAAGGCACTGAGGATAACCTGGAAGGGAAACAAGACACTGAGAGTTCTCAGAAAGGATGTGAAAAACATTTTCATTTTTTTCCTTAGCATTGGTGATGGATAAAAAAAACTTCTTTAAAAATATGTTTTTTAAAAAAGTCATATTCTCATGAAGTCAGGAGTTGACAAAATTTTATAAGAAAACCAAAGATATCACACCACCTGTGATGAACTCCCCAAAGTCAACAAGACCATACATCCAATGGTGTACATACCCCAAACCATAAAACTATAGAATTATGGATTTCCTTTACAAAGTATATTTACTGTATTCTGTTTACATCACATTTTAGCAATGGATTGGATGCAAATCTGTGTATATGTTACTCAAGACTGTCTCTTTAAACAGATTTCTTTAAAGTCATCCTTAAAAATAAAACTAGTAATTCTATATCTGAGAAAAAATATATATACCTCTAGAACTTGCAGTCATCTTTTTCCCTCCTTCACAAGGAAATGTGCTTAACCATTATAAAAGAGGAAAAAAAGTCACTCCCCTGCCTCTTAGTCTTAATGCCTACTTAATGCACTTTAAAAATACCGTCAGTATTGTTTCTTTTTAAGATACATAGAATGAAAAGCAACACATTTATTGTGTAAAAGCAAAACTGCTTTGACACACTGATGCAAAACCATCTCATTAATTTCCCCGCTTCCTTCTGAGAATATTCAATACACTGGCAAGAAAAAAAAAGAAACCCAACAACAATAACAAAAAAATAATTCACAATTCTCTCACCATTTTGAAGCTCCCTTTTCATTTAGCTTGTTGTAGTGGGTAATACTTAAAATGACATATAAGTGGCCAAAATGGAGCAAAATTACATAACACTTCTACACCAACTGACAGGAGGTAAATTTTTTCCTTTTTAAGTACCCTACAATTGTGTAACCACTAAGCCATAGAAAGGAAAGAGCAACTCTTCCACATATTACAAATAGCCAAAACATATTTTTATGTTCTAGTAACAATGGAATGTAACAGGGGAGAAAGGACAAGATAATTCTCAGGTTTTCCTCTGTTAGAAAATGCTCTTCTTGCTACTGAGTTGAAAGACTCTCCACTGACAGCAGTTTGGCCATGTGACATATAAACCTCTGTCCACCCTTTTAACAGTGGTCATGGATATTCAAAAGGGTTGACAGAAGTTGCCTGGGTTACAAGACAAAAAAATAAATTGTTCTCAGCACTTTAAAAATAAGCTTATTTTAAAAAATCCAATAGTCATAAATTTCAGTTTCTGCACAATTTATTCTTTGCCATGCATGCTGAATTCAAACCACAATCTTCAATACTTTAGTATTTAATTTTGGATTCTATTTGAGGCGTTCTTGATAGCAAAAGATCTGCTTGGCATGTTCTACCTTCATTAAATTTGAGAACACAGAGACTTCCCACCGTACCGGTGTGTGTGGAAACAATCAGTGCTAAAAAGATTGGAAACACTCAGAAAAATTAGCCATGTAAAAAACTGACCACAATCTGCTGCAACCATGTTATCTGAGTCTTAAATTGGATATAAATTATCATCAAGGACTGTAAAAATAAATACTGCAATTCTTACTTAACCTTTGCATCTTTGCACCAAATTAGCAATTTAAACACTATATGATAAATTAATTCTACAAAAAATTTATTGCGGATATTTTTTGCTTTCCTAAAATATGCAGAGGTAATACTCCAATGGAGTTCAGCAGAACTGCTTGAGGTGATTGCTCTGCTGTTCAGAATTACTGCACAATCCAAAATATTAAGCATCAGACATATACTTGGACTTCCTTTTTTTAAATCTTTCTCTGAGGGCAAAACTACTTCATGAACCCCATACCTGCAAGTCTGTGGGTGAAATGTAGCTGCTTGTTGCTCCCAGGAAATACATTTCCCAGACCATTAACTATACGATGCTCTTGAACTGGAATCTGGAGGGAAGCTCGTGTGTACGTGTGTGTGTGTCTGTGCATGAGGGAACACAAATCAAACTGATGAACTAAGATGTGACAGAGATGGTTTTTAAAACTGATATATTATAGAGCATTTTTGAATTCAGGTGCCAAACACCTTACAGAATTTGTTATCAGTGTCACTGAAAAAAAATTCTCTCCCTCTCGCAAAAAGGATCCAGGCAGGCACCAAGAAGGGGTATCCTGCTCCACAACGGGACTACTAAGTCACAGCAGCAGAAAAGGCACACAGCACCTCCTGCATGAACTATGTTTTCTGTTCACCGCTTCAAGAAATAAAGAACTTCTGGCCCATTCAAGAGTTAATGGGCTGGTCTCATGGCTTGCTCTCTCCTGAAATAAGCTTTGGTTTGCTACACTGGGGAGGGCCACCACAGACAACACAAACAATAAACATGGACAGGAGACACTGATACAGATTTCCTTCCCTTCAGTGATGATCAAGACTACATACAGTAAAATAAGGGTCTTGCTTTATGTGAAATACATTTGCAGCAGCCAGAATATACATCAGGTAACATATGCCATCGTTGTTGTGATTGTGGACAAGCACAGAGTCCTGTTTACTCACAGTAATGAGATTTATTGTTATTAAAAATAATAAAAGCCCTATAACACTCTACAAGAAATGGAATGGAAATAGAAAATCTGTAAGAAAACAGTGAAAGTGACAGGTTTAGGATGACAGTTATTTTGTTTATAGCATGTAGTGAACACTGCAATGACTCAGAATCACGTGTTGTCCGTATATACTTGGTGGGCAACATGAAATAAAATTGCACATGTTGTCTGTTGTACAGTATGCTTTTCTTAAAATTATATATGTAATCTGATTCATTCTTACATATTTGTTTAAAATCTGGAAAGTCACATTTTGGCTTCAGTTTGAAGACATATAAGGCCTCTAATATTCTGTCTGGAAATGATACATAATTAATATAGATCTTCTGTTTTAGTAGGTTAAAGAAGTTTTAGTGTTAACTTTTATGATCCTAATGTCCAAAAACTTGTAAAAGAAGATATATCTACTAATAATGCATGTCCATTATTGCAAAGTGTATTAATACTATTTAACTTTGTTTTACTGGACCATGCAATTGGAATTGAAGTGATGCTCATTTTCAAGGTCAATTCTGACTATATGTATGAAAGGCACACAAGAAGTTCAAAAAACTCCTAACAAAAAAAGTCTATCTGCCTTTATTTTGTTCTAAAGGGCTTGCACTCAGCCAAAAGTGAAATACAGAGAAGAATCAGTAGTCTTAAAAAGCTAAACTGCAGTGGAAATGTTCCAAGTTCTCAGTTCATCTTTAATTTATTAATATTCCACCTGTAAGATCAGACAGAGTAGATATATTTGGTCATGTAGCAGTAATAATTTGATTACAATTACTGAAGGAAAAGAAGTATCCTGGTAAGTCATTCTCATACGACAGTTTTCTAGAATGAAGATACAGGTGTTCTCAAGATTCCTATTAATCCTGTTTATAGTACAGAGTGGAAGAAGAACTATGCTTGGAAAATCCTACAATTTTGAATCTATGAAAATCCTTGTAACACATATTGGCTTATTTCTTGGATTACAAAACAGAGACAAATGAACGGTAATCTATTTGCAGCACTCCTCAGAGATATAAACACTGGTATTTAATTTACTTAATAACTTGCTTATGTATTTGCAATGTTTTATTATGTTCATGCTGACTAGTGTAACTGATGGATTCAGCTTCAGAAGGTGATTACAAACACCCAGGAGAACTGGATTTTATTTTGTGCACAACAGCACATTTTATGTGAATATTCATTCAAAACTCCAAGCAGAGTCTTTGGCCCTAAATGATTTCTGAATCATCTCTTGTAAGAAGCTTTGCATCCTCAAATGAGATTGTGTAACCTGAGGCGAGCAGGCAAAAAAATAATTTTGTTTAAATAACAGAGTTGAAGAGCTAGTTAATATTTAGGTTAAACTTCCTGAAATTCAAGGACTATTTGAGTCAGGAAGACCAGAAACAAATAAAATTTGTAAGAAAACAGAAATAATTCCTTGAAGAAAATAATTCCTTGTTAAAGAAGGGTAGAGTAGCAGCATAATTTAAGAATATTACATTTAAGGTCATATTTTAAATTATAATCCAGTGATAAACCTATATCCCTGCATATATTTTTGAAAAATTCTACTTGGGATTATTTTTCTAAGTAAATACTTAAGAACAAGATCTCCACAAATATAATGGAGATTATTGCCAGTTATAGCTACTAAAATTCAGCAGAAAATAAGAATATTATAATCTTAATTAGACATAACACTAATTTAAACAAGAGTGACCCTTTTGATTTTTTTTAAAATATGTATCTTTGGCTAATTAGCATTCACATATTAAGTAATGCACTCACTAGCAGTAACCTTTCAGTGGAGTTCTGTAGTCTCAGATTCTTGAACAGAGAATAACCTTCAAAAGAACCAACTCCCTAACAGAGTAAAACAACTTGGAATGACAAATAGAAAACACAGTACTAAAACAATGGAAAAATACTGTGAAAAACAATGGGAACTTCACAGGTCAAAAATAAAATACTGAAAAATAGGTATCACGTTCTAGAATTTTATGCTTACACAATTATTCTTTGGAAACACCACATTTCACAAGCACAATATCAGCAGGGAAGTTCCATAGATTTTTTCCATTCTCTAGGCAGGCTTAAAGCATTGTTTATAATTACCACAAATGCATCACCCTTACTCATCTGCAGTCCCTTCTCCTTTTAAGAGAAACAAAAAGACCAGACTCTCCACAGCTCCCTCAAAGAACAATCCCTTCCTGGCTCATTGCTTAGTGCAAGCTGAGAAGGACATGGCAACACTGAGCCATCCTTTGTTCCTTCCTGCACTGATAACCTGGAGACCTCCCCCTCAGGTCATAGACAAAGCAGGAAATCCATTCCCTTTTTTTTTTTTTCCCCCCACCATTTTTACAGAAAGGAACTTAAGTTAGTAGAGTTCCAAAAGAGCTGTGGATTAGAAGAAATCAATACATATCTCGTTTCATTTTGACTATTACCTTGAAGTTTAATGACATTTAAATGACACCAAGAAGCATATAGAATATTACTAACAGAAATGCCTATGCAGAGCTTACTCTTCATAGCAGTTGCACATTAACTAAATCACTGAACACAAGGCAACTCTCTTTGTAGATGCTGATGTCAATGTGGCACTGAAATATTGTAAGTACTAGGAAGGAGCTTGCAGCAAGTAAATCGTTTTCACAAGCTGAAACTGCAAAGAACCGGACTCTTCTTTAAAAACACACAGGTCTGGAGAAGATATGTTAATCAAACTATGTGCAAAAGCTCCACCAAGAAGAGGACCTATTTATGCTAAAGGTCAGTATCAAGCACAACATTCCCTGTTTCATTTATTCATCAAAGTTACAGATATTTGCAATGGTGGTATCTTGAAAATTTCATAAAGGTAGACATCTAATAAACATCCTCCCTTTCAAGGGCTTACTGTTAAAATTTATTCTGTGGTATCTTCAAGGACTACCTCTGCCTCTGACAGATGGGACCACAAGGTTTCAAAGGTCCACAACATCCACATCTATCAAGAAGAATTTTGACATGTCTGAAGTTAGATATGCAAAAACCAGACATGGACTGTAAAAGTATTTGGGATTCATAATTCGTGTGTGTACCTGGATCTTAGGGTAAAATCCCCTCATATGGGCTTCTGGTTCAGTAACTTTGACATCAGGAGGAATTCCATCACTGAAAGGGTGGTCAGGCATCGGAAGGGACTGTCCAGGGAACTGTTCAAGAAACAACTGGATATGGCACTTAGTGCCATGGTCTGGTTGACAAGGCGGGGATTGGTCAAAGGTTGGACTCAGTGATCTTGGAGGTCTTTTGCAACCTAAATGATTCTGTGTTTCTCTGAACTAAGGCAATGTGATGGCACAGCCACCTGAACAGACTTTATAATGGACACACACTCACACACACACACCAATCCTGGGTCATATGAAACACAGAACCCTCCAGCTGCCATCAGCATCTTCTGGAGATCATAGTCTAAGATTTTTTCAATGAGAAAGACACAGTGTTACTCTCCTACATCATTTAATCATTATTGTAAAGTTCATTTAGCACTTGTTTCAAAATATGTTTGATAACCTAATCCTTGATGTTGCCTATATTGTGATTCTACTATTTTACTGTCACAGTTCAGTTTCATGGTTTTTTTGTCTTAAGCTACTCAAAGATGCAGAAAGCTGGTGGGTCACCACCACAGCTCTACAGGAGAAGCTCTCAACTCCATCATATTGATAGCTAAAAGCACAAACAAACATACAGAGATATGGTTCATTGAAGGAAACACAAATAAAAAGAACACATGGACTATTACAACAACATGAGTTAAAACAGTTATTTTCATGAAATGAAATGTGTCACAAGTAATCATCACTTCCATGTTATTTTGTCTCCTCCTCGGTACTGGTGGAAATAAATTGATGCCACATTTGTAAATTCAATTGGCACTGTTTCCCTGAAGTGACAGATAATGCATTACATGATTGCCTCTACAATAGGTAACACCATTCTTTATTGTCACAGGTACTGTATTTCATGCAAGTGTGCAAACTAGCATTTGCAGTTTTATAATAAACTATTTCCTGCCAATAGCGTTGTAAGAAAGTTGCAATTTGTACTTAAGTATCTGTTTTCTGCTCAGAAACAAATATTTATAGCCACTCAAAGATCAAATATGATTTTCCCATGCACTCACTGCAGCCAACGCTTCATTCTCAAACCTGGTGTGCTGCACGAGGGCACTTCAGTCAGCGAGACAGAACTGAGTGAGCAGTTTAGTTGTCCATCACTGCTCATTATAAGGCCAAAATTCAAGTACTACTTATCACAATCTCAGGCTACCAATTTTACTGCCTCCAGTTCAACTGCAGTAAACGAGTCGAATATTTAAGTAATGACAGATGAGAGGGCAAAAATACCACTTATCCTGTAGGTAGAGCTGACCTTTTTTGTTCTGCTTTTACCTCATGCGTGGCTTTTGCACAAAAATCAATACAATAATTATGTGGAAAAGGTATTTAATGCTGTGAAACAAGCAAAAATTTACTACATGAAAAACCACGAGCTATTGCTTTGTTCCAATTCTATTTTAATAAATAGCATTTTTTTTCCATTTTGGTTTAATCTGGGTAAGCAATTCTAAGTCCTTTTAATCTCTAAAAATGAACTGAAAATGTAGCTCAGGATGGAGCACGGAGAGGGCACTTGAAAGATACTCCATTACTTTCATGACAGTCACAGTCAACAGTGCTGAGGACAGTCACAAAGCCAGATGCTGAGAAGATGCTACACACATTTTAACAAAGTAGAGGCACATGTGTAAAAGACTGACACTTGCATTGATTTGATAGAAAACACAGAAATGAGGAAAACTGCTTCTTTTTAAAAAACTCTGGCCTCTTACTTGATTTAGTTCTCACAAAAATCTAATCCTACTTAGGAGTAGCAGTTGAAAAAGTAGCACTGACTCTTGAGAAGTGTTAATGGGCTAAGAGAAAACACAGGAAAAGGAAACCTGAAACATCAATCACTCAAATTATTTAATACATTAATAAGATCTTGCTACAGGCTATTGTTTCTCTTCCTTACAGAATGCTGTTGTACATATAATTAAATGGTATAAGACCTGTATTGATGAAAGTTCATGTATCTATAAACCCATACAACTTAATGACAAAATTAGATTTTGTTACGTATGTGAATTCATTTAAATAATAATTTTCCCATCAGAGCTTATTGAGTAGAATAAGATACTGCCTTGGAATAACTGGTCTAATTATACTTCCTTTAAAGTCTGTTCAATATTTTTCTGTCTCTTACTATGAGTAAGAAAATATTTCAAATATTGTAAGTTAACCTCTAGGTTAACTTCAGAGGTCCCCCTCTGAAAAATGGGGTGTTTTCCACCACCGGTTGGACACATGTTGTTCCCTACATTCTGGCTACTGAATTTTAAAATTAAACAATTTTATTGTGTTCCTAGGAAGTCTTAGTCAACATAGCAAAAGCCTCTATAAAAAAACTTCACTTATGAACTCAATTACTACGGTGCTTTTTACTATCCTTAACTTAAAATCCTTCATATTGATGTGCACCTTGGAGTGTGCATGGAATTAAATTTTTCAAGCTGCAACTAAAAATGTATTTTATAAAGGAAATATATCTCATTTCCAGGGTTGATATTATAAAGTCATTCCACTTCGATCAAGAGTTTCTTAAAATCATCTTCCCACCATTTCTCAGTGGTTTCGGAATAAATGTGTGGCTTCTTTGAGAGGTATTGGCTACATTCAGTGTACATGGAAATTGCATTAGGAACCCCAGTACCCAAAAGGCTCTGCTTCCCATAAAGTATTTACAAAAGAGGAAATGAAACTGTGTCTGTTACACAACAGTTCTACAACTCCCCTCTCTGGGCAGCTCCTGAAGGACATGACTGATGTGCAAGAAATCCTGCATGGAAAGACAGTCTATACTGCATCCTCCTTAATCCATTTCTAAACCATAAACACATTGAGATACACAGAGGGCACCTTTTGCACAAGCTGCCCCAAACCTCCGTGTTCCCTGCAGGAGATGCTATTTTTATTGAATTATTATTAAAAATGCAAATAGTCAGAAAAACTTGACACTTTCAACACCAGCAAACTACCTGAGTCAGAGCTGGCAGCCTGCAGCTGGAAATTTCCTCAGATCAGAAAAGCAAATAGCCCACTGAATAATCAAGAGACTGAAATAATTCAGACTAATTTCTGAAACTGTGAGTGCCTCTTCAGAGCAACTTCTATAAATACAAACCCCTCATTAGCTCAAGTGTTGCTCCATGAAGTTCTACAGCAAGGATCCTCTCAGCTGTGGTGCTTCCTGTGTGTGTGCAATTTATAAAGAATGATGAAAGCTGTACCAGAGGACTGCCTCAAGCTGGCACATGTAGCCATTCTATATGGAACACACCTGCAATTAACAACCTGAAGGTATTTGTTTAAAACACAAAACACTGGGAAAACTCAACCAGAGGCACTGCAGAAGTACCAGCGATAATCAGGACCTAATGCACTTCCAGTACACACACTAAAATTATGAGCTTGATGTCACAATTATTTGACTTGAATTATGTACAAAGTCAATCTTGCAATTACAATTGATTAGATCGTTCTGCCCTAGAATTTCAAAGAAATATTTCTAATAAAGAGTGTACATATACCTTGAAGTGGAAAGAAGAAATTAAATTAAAACTACTATGGATTAGTTATTGCGATGTTGGTTTTCTTTAGTCTGCTTTGGTAATTCTTTAAAAATACATATTTGTTTTTTTTTTTAATTAAGGATAATACACAATATTATGTTAGACAGCTAAGTCACAGACTTTCTGAAAAGTAAAGCTGTCTCTTCTGGGACAAGGGCTTGACATTAAACAAGCTCTGAGAAGTCTCTTGTCAAATCACAGGTTGATAAAATTAATAACTTCAACTTAATAATTATTGATAACTCACTATACAAATAATAATATTAGTCAACCTCTAAAGCAATGCAATCACAATAAAATTCTGGGCAGCTACCAACAATGATCTATGTGTGCTAAGAGTAAAGCTGTGCCTGCTGGATTAGAATACCACTCATTTAATTGACCTATCCATAATTATGACAGTGACTTTAAGAACATAAAGAGATAAAAGAAAAAAAAATGTATCTGCAAGCTTTTCAATTTTCCTAAAAATCCTCAAGAGATTGAAGTCAGTAGAGCAATCCTGCAAGTCCCCAGTTCAATAAAAAACTATACATCTCTATTTACTGCTCTGCTCGGGTCCATTAGTGGATGTGATATTATTAAAGACCGTAAGAAGGGTGCAGGATTCAGACTTGTAAAATAACCAAACCAACAAAAGGCTCCCAGTAAGTTCATCTGTCATGGAACTACATGATGTGGGTTAAACTACACACCAAGCATGATCAACAGAGAGGTTGATGCCAATACAGTTTAAAATGCAGGGAAAATGAGACTGGCCAAGGATTACACCTCAGGCAAGTGGACAAGAAGGATATCTACATACACTAGAGAGAAATGCCTGTTAACACTGAGTCTTAAATCACAGTGAGAGCACTTATAGTATCTCACAACTGGAGAGAAAGAGAGAAAGTTCCAGAGCAGGACAATACATTTAATCATAATGACTATTTTAAGTGAACAGTGCTTTAAAAGTATGTCAAAAAGATATCTATGGATCCATATCCTCAGAAGACAAAGCTGGAACTTGGCCCCTAACCCAATTCACATGTGCCCTGTTCCTGTCATGATTATATTACAAAGCAATGTAAGTGGAAAGTGAATCCCAAATGAATTCTGGCAACATTTTCATCAATAATACTCCAGCACCCAGAGGGTTCAGACTTCCACAGATCACTGCATTTAGCATCTAATGCTAAGGGTTAAGTACAGAGCTCACCTATATTCACCCATATTCATTTGTAAAAGAAGTTCTGGAAGGTGTCTGTAAGTGTGCTCAGGACACTAAGATAGAGAAATCGTGTAGGCCAGGTGAGCTGCCACATTTAGTGAATATGGATTAGAAATGCACTGCAGGAAGAGGGACTGCCTTACACCATGGATCTGTAGCTAGAACCTGTAAATGGACTGTCACACTCTACATTCATATGAATGAGTTCTTAAGGAAAGCCCAGAGTTGAGTCAAGTTTAGTTATTTGACAGGCTGGCTAATAGAAAACATAGTTAACAGTGGAGACTTTTCTACATACTTATGCCTTTCCCAGTTCAAAGTCTAATCTAAGAGCTCTCTTAAAAGCAATTTATTGAAGTAAGGAGGGTGAAAATTGTTTTCAAAGCTTTTACAGCGGTAAACACCTGCAGGAAAAGGAATTCAAGTTTTCAAAAGCAATGCAAGTTTTCAATTCGTTTCACTTCAAAGACAAATCATTCAGACCTACCTTAAATTGTGTAATAGTCATTTTCCTGTTTGCCATGTGTTCAACTTAGAAGGAACTTTTCTTTAAATAAACAAATAAATAAATATCAGATTACATAACCTCTCTGTAATATCTAAGGTTTCTTACATGTCATGCAAGAAATCCTTTCCTAATTTACCTCATGGTAAGACTGCCCCTGTTCTCCCTTTCAGAGTAGGAGGTGATCAAGCCCTTAGAGTTTCAACCCAAACTCTCTCAATAATTCATCATTCCTTGCTTATTTCAGGAGGACTCAGTGGCACATGAATGTAAAAGGTAACTATAGCTAAGCATCTGACTTCAAATATAAACATTCTGTTATGCATTAAGATAGTTAATCTTTCTTTTCTAGGTAATGCTGTGTTACAAGACCTATATAACCTGAATGTATGTTCACAGTCACAGGATCAGATCAATTACTAGTATAAAATATCACAATTTTACTGCAGTCAATTTACACCCACTTATGAACTGACAGAAGAAACATTCATATTAACATTCTCAGGTCAAGATACTGAAAATGCAACGGAAATAACAGGGTATAGGCTAAAATATTTCAAGAAATGTCCATTTTCAAAATGCATTTTAATCTTCAATGAATTAGGGAGTTAAAAATTAATTTCTGAAAATGATGCCAAGTTGCAAATCGTATTTCAAAACCTCAAGTTAAATGTCCATTTATGTTGCTCTGTGTGTAGGTAATTACTCTGAGGTTGACATTCAGACAAGAAATAACTATACTTTTAAATAATGAACTCCAGAGAATTATAATACAATTATAAGTACATTTGGTACTTTCAAAATCCAGCTTCTTTTCAGGTTGTTTTCAAATGGCATGTTCATGTTAGACACAGAGACAGGAGTGGACGGATGGATGGATAAATACAGCGTGAAATATTTTATACTACTAGTGGTGCACTACAGCCAACTATAGACAAAATAGCATCTGAGCATTAGACTAAAACATAAAATCAAATATAGCAGTTGCAGTATATCTATCAACAACTTCTTTCAAAGGGAAAAGAACGAGTTCCCTCTGTATTTCAGTGGGATTTTACTAAATCTTGCCAGAAAATAGTATCTAATCCAAAAGGAAGACAGGCTCTGTATGATAATAGAGAAAATAATATAAGCAGAGGTAATGACAGCAGTGAAGGATGTGTGGACATGCATTGGCAAATTGAATTAATTCCCAAATACCCAACTTCAAATCATTTTCTGAAATGCTGTTGCACCAGCTACAGAGATGTGACATTTTTTATCTCTATTAACTTGACCTTGCAGTAACTCAGAGGTGGAAAATTCTGACTGAATTCTGACTCTAAAGTCAACAGTAAACTCCTAAAACTTTAAAATGGCCAGAACTTTAGACTGTATCTACAGTTCTAGGAACCGCTCCATTATTTTTATGCTATAAAAAGGAATGACAGGTGTTTTCTGAAATTTTTAGTTTATAAACAATCTTAGGTGACTAAGGAATTAGTCCTTTTCATTTTTCATTAAATTCAATAATACAACCTTTGCAAACACTGTTTATATGTAACACAGTTTTTTTTCCCATCCATAATTTGGAAGGAGGAGCATATAATCTCACATCTTTTTGGAATATCAGACTTCACTCTTCAGCATGTATTTAGGCTTTTATAAAACTCAAACGAGTTTTCCAGTGAGAGCAAAAGGACTTTAACATGTTAGACAAATTAGAACACCTCAGCCTTTCTAGAGGGAAAATTTTTGCCTTAAAACGTTTAACAGAAGTTCAGAAAAATATAAAATTAACATACTCTTGATCTAGCTTCCTGGGTGGAATGTGCAGAGATTTGAAGGAGTCAATATGTTATCTTTCAGGTAAAGTAGTAAAGGACATCAAAGATTACAGTGAAGAACAAAAGAACTTGAGTTGTCAATACTATGTTTGTACAAATATATGGAAAAACACATTCCACTGACACGCTGTAACATGTACCTCAGCCAATACAGGCAACCTGATAGGACAGAACCTATTTAAGCTAATTAAGAGGTAAAGCACTTTGACAACGAAAAGAGAAGTTTTATTTTGCCTAGATGTTTCCTCATGTGTCCTGAAGATTGTCTAATTAGTCATTTGTTTCGAACAACACATGTAATGGGGTTGACATATTGACAGTGTGAAGAATTCTGTTGAGTAATCTGCAAGTTGCACAGCAGAGACATGCTATACTTTCTGCAAAAAGAAAAAAGTAAACAAAGCGACCTTTTTAATTTTCAAAGCAAAATTTTCTTCATAAACAACAAGTGCCAAGGAAAAGGGCAAAACTCATAAGATAAAGTATCTTTGAAGTTTTATGATTCTATGACAAGATACTGAGAAGTATTTTATGCCTAAGAGAGGCAGATTATTTAAAAGAAATGTTGCCCTGTGCTTACAGTAAGTAAGAATATACTTAGCAATCAGTGTAAAACAAAGCAAGTATTTAATTCTTGCAGCTGCAAAGAACAGGCCTGATGTTGCACCACGGAATTGTGCTGCAGGCTGGGATTGCCATACCTGTAGTTCTGTTATGTCACATTCCATTAAAAGATTTCCAGGGCACAGTTTGAGAGTGTGAGAAAAAGGAAAATATGCTTCTCAAAAGAAGAATTCAGTACTTGCTTTGTTTTGCACTGATTGCAAAGTACATGACTTCAGATTTTGACTTCAACAAAACAATCTTCCTTATGGTAATTCATCTGTTTTCCCTGGAAAGAAAAGCCCAAACTTTATTTAGAGTACCACAGCTATTAGGATGGGGGTGAAAGATGTGCTTTATCAGCAGTGCTGTACACTGAGAGTCTCAGTGAGTACCTGCAAATATTACAGGCTTGCTCTAAGAAACTGTCAAACTGCAATTTCCCTGTTAGAATTTTATTTTTGGTTTATTTTTTCAACTTGAAATACAGGATTGCAAGGAATTACAATGTCTATGTGAGATCCATCTTGGATATACTAAGAAACCTGCTGAAAACCGCTGTTAAATTTAAGCTCTAGGCAACATTTAATTTAAATTGCACAAAGAGCTATAAGGAATGAATTTCAAATACGTAATGAAGTAGAAATTAATATTTTTAAATAACAGATTTATGGATTTGTCACTTAAGGACTTTTAAAATACATAATTGGAAGGAAAAGAAGAAAAGTGTGTGCCATGCTAGCAAAAACAGCTTTTGCTCTTTGTTTTTATCTTGGATGATTAACTATGGATAAAATAGCAGAGGAAAGCCACAAGAGATCTGCATTTAATGTTTCATTTTATTTCTTCTGTGCAGAAGGAAGGAAGCAAGTCTTTAAAGAATCTGTAAACCAGAACAGAAGAAGGAATCATTGCTCAGGATGATGAGGCAGACAAAGCCATTTGTACATTTACAGCCAAGGGGACAAAAGAGATGAAAACGAAATACCACAGTGCACGTCCACCCCGAGGTCATAAGAAACACGTAAAGTTCCTCTGGGATAATTTAACTATTGGAGCCAGTTGAGCAGACATTTGACATTGAAAAATGTTACCTGAAGACATCCAAACTTCCAAGTAAATTGGTCAGAGGTAATGGAGTTTCCTCTAACCTTAAATAATTTAAGCTTTTCTTCGATGAACAGAAACCCGGGTACCTGCTGCCATTAACTAAACACACACATTTTACTACTGATTCTGAAATTAGTTCTCCAGATTGAACATCATACATTTAATCAAAAGTATCTTAACCCTAAACTATCTTTGATCATTGTCATGACTGAACTGTAAAAAAAATTATAATCACTTATTAATTATCAAACTTTCCAGTAATTATCAAAGATTTCCAGTACTATTCAGCAATAATATCCTGTCTAATAATATCCTGAAAACCTAGTACACCCACTAGCTCTATTCTTTTATTAAATCTAAGCATAACCAAAACCACGTAGACATGTTTTTGAAAGGCATTTTTGAAATAACATTAATAGCCTCCAAGTGGACATAAAACCTGTTTATTTTAAGCAAGATTTCCCACTGTGCCCTCACATGTACACAAATAAGTTTTTCTCCTGAAAGCAACTATGCAGTGTGAATCCCCTATGTGGGGTTCATTCACAGCTCAGTTATTCAAGCACACAAAGTCTCTGCTGGATTATTGTTCCAATTTTAAGCCCCCACACTAAAATGTCCAGCAGTTGGCTAAAACACAACAAAGGAACTGGAAAAGGTGAGGAGGATTTAATCTATAGCAAGCATTTAATAGTGGGAACATTAAAGTTTCCTCAGTGACACAAAAATAAAGGACAGGAGATGCTAATTCAAAGAAAATGACTGACGGAAGGGTAAGAAAAACACACCATCAATAGAACATACAAGTCACTGGCCTGATATTCTCAACCCTGACATTTTGCCTGACATTTCTGAAACAACTCAAGCTTTCCTTCCACAGGTGTCAGGCATTTCCTTCCTCTCTTTAGTTCAAGTAAGTGGCAGACATGCCCTGTGAATTGCGCTTTTCTGGATGAGCAAATCACTCTCTGCAATTAGAACATTAACAGTCTGTAGTTGAGAACAATTTACTGAATAAAGCTTAGGTTTTCTTCAAATTACACATGCAAGATGTTGAACAGCCACCAACCTCAATCAGATCAATGGACTGAAGAGTCATCAGCACTTTTTAGGAAGCACTCCATAACAATTAGAGCATCTTTATCTATCAGCATTGGGAAGGCAATGTCAAAAGGCAATATTAGGAGCTGCTACATCTATTTCCTTCCATTTCAGAAGTGTCCTACAGTCTAATATACAGTACACCAAGGAAGGTAGAAGTAGGTGAGTTTGCTACACACTACCTAAATATATTGGGGCTCTAATTACCCATTCGCGCTTCTAATTGCTCTCACAGTCAAATCACCCCAGGCACTACTGCTGACATGAGCACCCACATCCAGTCAGAGATACAATGTATGGGCACAATTACAATTAGAACAAGAAAGGTAATTCAGCTGTAAAAGTGCCCCTTCAAGCCCTAAATCATACTGAATATTGCTTGGTAAATTCTACTACTGTAGTTCAGAATAAACCATCCTTTTCCACACTGAAATTTAAGGCTGTAGACTCTTTCTTTTACCTTATTAAAGTGTGGAAATACGAAAAAAAATTCATCAGCTTTTAGCTAAAAGGGAAATCCATGTTTTCATATTTTGAACAGAAATAAGCTCACATCAAAATCTAGCCCAGTACACATGAGTGCCTCAGGTCTCTATCTGGATGTTTTATGGGTATTTATTTAAACATTCAATTTCTTTTATTCCCTCTGCATTACATGACAACATGTGTTTGAGTTTGAGGCAATTTCTATTATAATAATTACTAAAACATTAAACCTCTCCAGTTCTGAAGCCATAAATATTTTCAGTAAGCTATAATCAGCCAATTTGCAAAGATAGCTGTGTCACAGACTTTTGTGATGTTCCAGCAGATAACACAAACACTATTGGACCTCAAGGTTTCTTTTAATGTTTTTCTTTTTTTTTAATCATAACCACTGGATCTATCTCCCAATCAGATGGTGTAATTCCTTCAGCACTCTCAAAAACTTCTTATGAACTACCAAGACAATTCCTTAAAGTCAGAGAAAAAAGTAATATCATTAAGAGTTACACAGTATGTCAGATAACTAGCATATATATCACCACATCAGAAACTTCTTAGTAATAATTCTAAAATTAGATTTCATCCTGCCATCTTCCTTTCTGCACAGCACTCACCCAGTACTGTCTGAGAAATCTTCTTTAATGTCTGCAATCTACAGAATGTAATAAGTACCCACATTTCATCCATCCAATTCTCTCTTTAGAGTTAAAGCACACAGAAAACATTCATTCATTCTTCCAATTCTGACAATTACTGCTATTTTTTTTCTTTAGAATATTCTTTAGATTAGGTGAGTAATGAACACTTGCCATTGTGTTGTAATTGCATTAGATGGACACGTTAAATCAGGTGAATCAGTCACTTCTTCCTTTGCCAACTACAACAGAACTGTCACAGAAGTTTTCTCCTATTTTAATTTAAATGGGTGCACACTATCAACACACAAAGCATCTTGTTCTTTGCCCTCAGAATGACTGAAGTCCTAAAACTATTGATCAAGAGTGAAGACCAGGAGATGAAACATATGACACAGATGATAATAAGGGGTGATTTAAATACCACAATAATTCCATAATACTTGACTCAAAAAAAGCGGAGTTCTAGTTAAAATGAACGTCTCATTTCGTTGATTAATGTTTTGGGTCAGAATTTAAACATGGAGAAAAGTATACTGAGTTCAGTATTTTGTTTCCCTTCCACTCATATAGACATCTTTTCCAAAAGTGTTACAGACAGACAGGACTTATCAGCTGGACTAAAAGGGAGAACATTATAAGGTATAACAACTCTGGAACTTTCTGGCTTCCTGTCACAGTTCCCAGGTTCTTTTAGGCCATCCTGTCAGAGATCACTTATGCTGTTATTTTTTTCTTAATATCTGTGTCAGTAATAAACTGGTTGTCAGGCTGAACTCATTCTAAAATATTACCTAATCACAGAATCATAGATTCAGGTGGGAAAGGATCTCTGGAGATCATCCAGTCCAACCTGCTCAAGACAGCATCAGACCAAGTTGCTCAGGTCCCACTGTTTTCAGTTTGTCTTCGGAAAACAAGTTCTCTGTGCAGTCTGTCCCAGTGTTTGCAGCCCCCAACAGTCAATCTAGTGTTCACAGTACTCATATATTCAAAGCACACCAAAGTCAAAGAAAAAAAAAACAATGAAAAATGAAAGCCAGGATTTTTCTCCCTTTAAGGCAATCCAAGACATTAAAATGACTGTTCACAAACTGTTCCACAGTGAATGTACATGGAGAGGAACATCTTACAAAATCACAGTACTTTCATGCCAGTTTCTCTTGCCCATTTGTACTACAACAGGACCATCAGGGAACAGCTTTTGTAACAGCTCCTGTGAATGGCAACTCCTGTCTCTGTTCAGAGCATGCTGCTTTTTAATTTCTTTTATTCTGCAAAGTTGAAGGAGAAATTGAGGCAAAAGAATTTTAACAAACATAAATCCTGTAGAAACAAATCATAAAGAACCTGACCCAAAACAGAAGAGACACTAATATTCAATAATTATCTCTGTTAGGATCATGGGGATTTTAACTTAGAAATGAGTATAGATTTGTATAGCTAAAAATTACTTTATTATAATTTGTGTTACAATTTGTAAATCTCTTACAGCATTTCTACATATGCTTTAGGATTTGTAAATCTATTATAGGATTTGCAATTCAGCTTTTCATTCTGCAAAGCAAATGAGAGATGTAACTAAATCTTATCTTAAAGCACTGATTCCTAAATCAGTGCTTCAGAGTTCAGAATTACAGGTCCGTTGTGTAAATCAGGGGATAAATCCAGACTCTAGAAACACAAGATGTGTTTTGCCTAACAAGATGAAATTGCCAGAAGCTCAGAGAATACAACTGAAGCTGTAATTTCTAGAAAACATTGCTGACCAGACTACTGCTTCTAAATGTTTTAACCGTACTTATTTTCTAGGTTTCGATGTGTTGTACTAACAAACAAAAATCATGTGAAAAGCACAAGTAATGCCTAAACACTATGACACCTACTTAAAATCCTTGCATGTTTTCCTCATTTGCATTCTGTTTGGGGATTTATTTATTTATTTATTAAACAGAAGTCAAGCTGCACTCCTGGGCAGGATGCTTCCTCCACTATCCTGATGCTCAGAAGGCAATGCTTTCACTTAAAAACCAGAATGCTAATACTAAAAAGAGGTAAACGCATCTAAGGACCTAAGGTTTACAAATCAAATGTGACTACAAAGGATAATTAATCAAACACAGTAGTAGCTACTTAATGCCTATAATTTTGGTATTACTGAATTTCATGGTTTCCACCTCCACCCCTTTAGAAAAAAACAAAACCAAAACCAAAAAAACAACAACAACAAAAAAATACTTCCATGAAATTATCCATATAACCTTTATGCAACTTTTCTTACAAGAGTCACCTAATGTTAACTCAAGACATATTCCACTCATACAATCTTTGCAAATCCTCTATTCTCTCTTTCTGGGGATCTTTTGAAACATTCCTCAAGACAGTGCATGCCAGGTGTTGTATCTCTTTTTTTCAGTGGGTTATCAGCATATAATACTGCTGCCCAGAGAAATACTATGCCTCTTACTGGTAAAACACAAAAGTGCATCTAATGCAGCAGGTTTTGTAGGGAACAGAGTAACATACAAGGGAATTAATTCTTAGCTTTAGCTCACCTTTACACTTCATTTATTGCTACAGTAAGCAAAATGGACTTTATAATATCCAAAAGTTACTACTGCCTTTAGGTTCTAAATGCTGAAGACTTTGCAGTGTGTGGTTCAGTTCTCCCAGAATATGCAAAATACTGCTGAAAATCCCTTGCAGTCATGGATTAAACCAGGCTTGGCAGAAATCACACAGTGGACTAGTTGAAAGTCCACTGATGCTTGGAAATCAAGAAAAAAAAAGCCCAACAAACTTTGGCATTTTGAAACACGAGTAGACCAGCTGTTCTAAAATTAGTCTCCTTGTTACGAGCATCATACCAGAAAGGAATAGATTGTCACCACGTGTCAGCTTTAGTTGACATCTGTTATAAGAAAAAAAAAAATCCCTCCCAATTAGGCACCACAAGCTGCCTAATTTGTTCATTACATATTTTGTAAAGGGTGGTCCCTATAGCACAATATTTTAAATAAATATGCAAATCATTATATCATTACTCTAAAAGATCTATGACTTTGATGAGGTTTTAAATAACCCAAGAGGTTTCACTCTTTTTTTCCCCACCAACTCAACAGACCCACCTGTCAGCTATCTAAATTTACCACATAAGAAGTATTGGAAGTTACACGCATTTTGTGCAAAAACTTGTCCTAATTGAAACTGAAACAGTTATCAAAGTTTCAAAGGGTTATTCAAATCATTCCCACTGCCTGGTTCTGCACATGAGAAACATGTCAGATAACAAAAGCATCTGGCAACAAACTGACTGTTTCTCATTCTGGCACAGTACCCATCACACAGCAAATATGGACTGGCATCACTGCATACAGGACACTCTAAAAGCACTGAAGAAACAAGATCTGAAAGCTGTGACTCCCTCCTTGTCAGAGACATTCTACCACATTTATGAAATGCCCTTCTATTGCACAGCTGGCCCTTGACAATCTGTAAGCCCAGGTATTTTTTTCCAGTACTATCCCTTTCCCCAAATGAAACTCCACATTTTCACAGAGCAAACATCAGGGCATTTAAAACTGTTATTGTAGGAGAAAGGAGAGAATATATTTGCCTCAAAACTGATGCAGTCTCTTAAATAAAAGTCTTGCAAATTTGTACCAGCAACAGTAAATTCTCATATTCCTTAACCACGAAATCAACACGCTTCCAGTTATATTGAGTGTATTTAGGTAACTTGTCAACATCTCACCAGGCAGGGGAAGCTCTACTCATCCACTGAACACAATGCCTCACCTCTTCCACATTCCAAATGCATTTTCCAAGGCTACACTCTGCCATACCTAAGGAACCTTCAGCATCCAAACTGCAATAACAAGTGCAGCTTGTGATGTTGAGCAGCATGGCAGAAGGAGAGAGCACTAGTTAGAGGAAGATGTAAATTCACTCATCAGGGCAAGCCCTGATGGGCTGGGAACCCTGAGTGAGGAGGGAACTCATGGGTGTCACACTGAGGCCACAAAAATCTTAGAAAGTTCCTGGAAGAGGTTCCTGAGGATATAACAAACAGAAATACCATTTGTTATCACCTTCAAGAAGGTGGATCTGGGATCAGCTGTACATTAGCTGATGTGAAGGTAACAGAGCAAATAGTCTTGGAAATACTTTCCAAAATTATGATGGTCAAGAAGATCACCAGACAGTGACCCAGGCAACTTGCTCTAGTTTTTTCTCCTGTGCTAAGGTCTGTGATCCCTTTACCAACATCAGCATTGGAGACACCCCAGTCACTCCATGATCCATCATACTCTGGAATCTCTGAAATCCCCCCCTCCCCCCAAGCCCTGATATGTTTAGATGGTTTTGACCACATTCTATGTACATTTACTATTTACCCTGTTGTTTCACAACCTTCCTTCACCACCCTTGATGTCCTTTGCTAACCAACTAAACCATCACAACAGACTCTCCTCTTTCCCATCCCCTGCTCCCCATCTTTTCTCAGTTCCCCTGGGCAGAGCATTCTTCTGTCTCCCCAAACTGTAGTGAATTACTTCTGCATTTTATTGTTCTGCAGATCAATACTATATAATATGATAGCACACATTTATGTGGTGATAAAGTATTTTCCACATCTCCATTTTATGATGATTAGGTTTTCTTCTGGGGGAGTTCCTACCTGTCTGAAAGCAGGAAGAGGGGCTATTATCTTTTTTATGCAGTTGCTGGGTATGGTAAAGCAGTGGGCTGGAACAGAGATCAAGTCAAATTAAAGATGGTTTGGTTTATTCTGCCTTTCAGTATTCAAACTGCACTAGGAAAAAAAATTCAATTATAAAACTAATTATATCTTTAATTGCTTAAACAATCAGCCAGCTGATTTTACGGTGCTCTTGATACTGTGCAGGTGCACTTGCAGGTGGTAACTGCAATATGTAAGAGTTACATTTAGTATCCCAACTTGAGCACAGGAGCACTAGGAGGATAAAATACCATGGTATTACAGATACTCACAGATCCATGGGAAAGTTAACAAAGCTTTATTAGCAAATACAGTCCCTTTATATATATATATGTGTGTGTGTGTATATATATATATACACACATCTATATACATATCTATATCTACTGTTTGCATTATCTTCCTGTAAGGAGTATCTGAACTGAATAAAACACAGTCTTCTCCCTCCAAAACACTTGTTTGTACAAAACAAAATCAATTAGGAAAAAGGCACAACTAATAATGAGTTGGGCCCAATATGTTCAAATTGCTCATTTAACCCTTTTACCTCTTCCCTATATTTCATCAACTTTTACACAGAAGAGGAAAATTCAATATTTTTTAAAATTTTAACTGAAATTAATGGCTTTTCAAAATCTCCTCTTGCATATAAAACTAAATTAACACTTAAAAGCCCACTAAAATCAGCTTAAGCTCACAAAAACATTCTGCTACCCAGTATTTCTTTTAACTGAACCTAAGTCTTCACTGAAAAATTAACAGCCAGTTTTAAATCTAAAATACCTTAGCAGTATTATTTGGAGTGAATCTTTTAAATTTTGACAGGTATATTTTTTCAGAATGTCCAATATATCAGCTGCAATGGAAGAAGTGATAATTAGACTCAACTGTGAGAAATACAGGCAAAGTAGGTCTAGGATTCTGAGGTTGTTCTACTGTAATAATAAAACCAGAGTTTTGAAGCCTGCAAAACAAAGTCCACTCAAAAGGTTACTACTGCCTACTGTTCTTAGCCTTTTCTGGGGCAATACCACTGTTCCTTGCTTGCATAGGGCAGCTGATAATCAGCAGTTTGATGCTGGTGTAAGCAAGAGTTTCAGTTGCCGTGAACAAAGTAATAAGTTTACCGGATGCAATTACCAAAACCTGAAAGGGAGTGTATTCATTTGCTATTTCTATGCACATTTTTGCTAGAAACTCAGATTTCATGTACAAACACTGCTAAGCTTTCCTGCCCATCTGCTGGACACTGCTGGATGAAAAAGTCTTGAGTAACATTAGATTAATTGGGCTCTGAAAGGAGACAACCCTCACTTGAAACACATTGAAGCCACTGGAGAAGACTGTGAAAGGACACAGGATTAGAAGAAACCACAGTAATGCCAGAGAAGGGTGTTATGCATCAAATGACTGCCCACAGAGCATGTGGTCCATAAATTTGGCCTTGAGCTGACAGTCAGTTCAGAGCTTTTTTTCTTCTTAAAATGGATGGTTATATATTGCCACGTGAGCAAACACACCACTATCCACCCCCCTGCCTTGGCAAACAAAAGTAATTCCTTTCCTCATCCACAAACATAAAGTATTTCCTCACAATATCCTGCCTCATCTGCTTCATAACATTATTCCCATTTACAAACAGATGTACACGGGAGTCCTCAAAAAAACCTTCCAGATGCTATAAAAAACACAACCCCCCCCATCCCAGATTTTTATCCCATGGAAAGACATTTTATTTCAACCAGACTCTCCAGGCACCCCTGTAGTAGCAGATTCCAAGACACCAGACAGGTTCACTGCCACGCAGTGATGTTTGCTGTCTCGTGAGCACACCATAAAGTAGCTCACTTGCACAAATTCTATCGAGCTGAAACATGGTGTCAGTAAAGCCATGGCAGGATTAGTTTCAATCAGTACTGGAGAAAATATTTAAATATGCTAAATTCACTTGCAAATTCAGCTTCAAAAATCTAATCTGGACACACACAAAAAATGCTATTTTTGCTGGATAAGAGAAAAAGTGGTGTCACTGGAAAACATTCTGTAGTCAGTCAAGGCTGTTTAGTAGTAGTCTGAAACCACCTGAAACATCAGAAATATTGAGAAGTCCTCTCCAACTTATAAGGCATCAGGAAGCATTTAGTCCGTATTTTTTTCCACTGAACTAATTTTGCAGCATAGGAAGTGCTGATTTGTTGTTTTCAAATAATTTGGCGTTCACCACTTGTACATTCCACTTCTTTTACAAATTCCCATTTTCAATAATTTTTTGATTGAAACTGAGAAAAGTTTTGACCACATGCTTCAGCACGGTATTTGCAAGAGTCAAATGATAGAAACGCTATCAGCAAGCCATTGTAGTTCTATTGGTAGGCATTTCTCATCTCTTCCCATAATACTCCAATTAATAAAACCAGAGGGTTTTCAATTCAAATTTGCCCTCCTCCCCCCAATTTAAAATTACAGGCAGCTTAGTAGAAGACAAAATGATACTGATATACAGTACAGAGGTTCACACATTCAAACCTGTGAGCCTGAATTATCCTGATGTCCAACTAACTCTCTCAGTTTAAAATACATGCAACACCAACTGAAAGCCAGACAGCAGGAAAAACTAAAAACCACAAATCCAGAAAAACCTCAGAGTATGTAATTTGGTACTTATACAGAAATTTAGTTGCTCTATTATATGCTGCAAAATCTGAAGAGGCAGATCACGGATTCAGGTACCTTCTGAACTATTAGTGCTACATGTATTATTGAAAATCTGCCAAAATTATCACTTACTGTGCTCACTACTCAAAAGCCAGCATTTTCCAAAGATTTACCTCTCTATTGCATTAGCACAGATTTTTCTTCATCCACAAAAAAACCCCACAGTATATCAGACAGAGCACTGTAGTTGGTATGATAAAGTGTGTGATTTTTTTATGCCAACCACTAAAATTATGTCATAAGTACAAAATAAAATGATCAAGAGTACATGTAAACATATATATACTCACACCTAAATTATAATATGGAACTTTAGCTTTTCTTTCTTGTCAGCTTCAGTCTGTCCTTAAGGAAAATAAAAGAGCAATATCTAGAAACCTGAATGTAGACAGTCACTTTACATCAAATTATCTTCACAATGCCTTTATCTGATGTTATTAGCTGAAAGTAAACATGTAATTTGAAATAAAATATATATATATATTCCCAGAATAATTTCCACAGCTGCAAAAGCAAGCATAGACAATATATTCTTGTCACTGTGTTTTGTTCTTTAAAAGAACAGACAAACCAGGGCTGAAGACATCTTGTAAAAAGTCACGATGATTTATAACAAAACATTTTAGAACATATGTTGCATATGCATGGTTAAAACCACTACACAGCGTTCTGTTTTCCAGCTCACTTCTGCTCAGCTTGTTACTTCAGAGGAGTAAAATATCAGGAAGTAAAGGACAGTGAGGACAAACTCAGATTATTAGGCAGGACACACCTAAACACACAGAATCACAGGCACATATTTCCATCACAGCATGTGCCTCCTTACCCACACTCCAAGCAGGGGCAGTAGACTGTGTTTGCTCTGGGAAAACTGGCTAAGCTCCATTTAAGAATGAAACACGACTAAAGAGGTAAATGACATAGGGTTTTTAGGATACATATTTGGTGTTTAACTTCTGTTGAACAGAATGTGGTGGGTAAACATTGGCCATGTTCCAGGCACCTACCAAGATGTGCTTTCATTCCCCCTACTCAAAAGGATAGGGGGTGGGGAATAAGATGGAAAAAATCATTGACCGTGGTAAATATAGAGTTCACTTATCAATTATCATCGTGGGCAAAACAGTGTCAGTAACTGCCAATTAAAACAGATTGGATAATGAGAAACAAAACCAAAAAACTAGAACAGCACCTTTGCCTTGCCCTTTTCCAGGCTCAGTTTCACTTCCCTTCCTGTCCAGCGTTCTTGTCCTCTCTTAAATATGTTCTCAGAGGCATCACTGACTTTGCTGATGGCCTCAGCTGTGGCCTGCAGTGGATCAACACCTTAGAAATCCCTTGTCTTCCTTGTCCCTTCCTATGAAATCAAATCTTATTACCAATGTTTGAGGAATGCTTGTGTCAATTCTTCTGTCTAAACAATGTTCACTAGTCACAGCTTTAGGGAACTGAGCATTTTCCCCTGTGTTACTGATTTTTTCACCGAATTCCTGTAATATGGCTCACATGACAAGTTGTTACAATGACCTGAAGCATGGATTATTTCAAAATATACCCCTTTTTCATACTGCATAACCTCTGCATCACAATTCTCTAAAATAACATTACACTTGAAACTTCAGCTGATACCATAAGATTGTATTTTACAGCTGTTATATATCAGCAATTTTAAGCTCACAGTATTTTCTATGATGCCACCTGAATTCTTCATGAAATATTTTCTATTCCCCCACTGCACAGATAGGGATTTTATTACGAGGCACCTTATCTCATGGGCAGGGTTCTTAATGCTTATCACAATGCCACTTTTCTATTTACATACCAGGATTGACAAATAGATTCTATCCATATTTTTGTTTACTGAGCCATTTCCTGTGCGGAAACAAATTTGATTTAAAACAGCTCTGAAGTCTACTGATGGAGAAATCTAATATGTGTCTGCCATACAAAGGTGGGTGAAAGAAGTGCAGCAGCCTAAAAGTCAAAATGGAAAAAGAAAAGTAGATGGGGAAGTCACTCAAGTTTTATGCTGTTCTTCTAAACCTTATTTTCAGGATAATTTTTTGCCACGTATGCCTTTTATCTCCCTCTCAGGCTTCTTAATCCCACATGTTCAAATCCTTGAGTTTCACCCCCTGGATCTGTTTCATTTCAAAAGCAGGAACACAGAAGAAAGATTTCTGAAAATGAAGGACACTAGTCCTTGGCAATCAGAATCACGAAAACAGAACTGACACTCACAAAGGCTCATACAATTGTTTCAGGACTGAGATAACACAGGAATGGAAGAGTCTTAAGAACAGAAGAATTAAATTATGAAACAGAGGTGCAGAGACTTTTACATAAGTGCTGTTCACTTCCCCTTCTCATCACTACTTTTTTCCCTTTGTTAAACAGAGATCAATAAAATCATTCCGCTCACAGGTAGTTGGTATCTCAAACCCATCCTCGAGCTACTTCTATACATTCAAAATAATTCATATGCAGTAGTGTAGCATTTAATCTTCATGAAACAGAAAATTTGAGCTGAAATCTCACAAGAACTCCAAAATTCTCTCTGAACTATTAAATAAATCCCATTTTAAAATGCTGCCAACTTCGAGAAAAGATCTGTAACTTATATCATTTCCTCAAGACCTTTTTTCTAGGAAAAAAATGAAGCATTCCAGTGTTCTGATACCACAGAGAAATTTGTTTTCAGACTAAAAGAAAGTGAAAAAAACATAGTCAGCAGCATGAAAATACAGGTTTCCTACCTTTTATTCACTGAATACGAGACTAGCTTTGGTTCACTCATCTTACTAGGAATTTTCCCAGTAAAAGGAGAATGTTGGTAGGAGCAGTCCCTGAGATTGTGATAGTAACAGCTCTGCTGGCAAAGTGTGAAGTGCAGATGGTGTCAAAGATATGCCAATAACTTAAGCAGGAGCTTCCAATAAAATCTCTTGTAGTGTATATTACACTCAGTGAATCAAAGTGAAAGGGGCAAGCCGGGCTCTTTGGCTCTTTTATTCCACACTTAGGCAGTTTAACTACAGTACATGCAAGTGCATCCCTCAGGGAAAAGTCTGGGCTCCAGATGTGTTTGTATTTGTCCCAGGCATGAGCTATCTCTAACCAAGTTGGTTCAGAGTCTCCAGAGAAGAAAAATCATCATCAGAAACACGGAAACTACTTCCATCTGATCTACCTTCCAGTGACAGAACCATAAAAAAGAGTTTCCTCAAGTATTCCTTTGAGCTCTTTCCAGCTCATCACTGCATTCAATGATCAAAATATAAACCATTTCAGAACATGATGTCCTCCTCCTGCTTATGAACATTGCTCAAAGATTTAAAACCACAGACAAGCCATGCTAAGGTTTCTACTTCACCATCCACGTACTTACAACGCCGTTCTCCATATAATTAAGCTGCTTCTTCCCAAACTGGAGATTGGAATGCACACTGCCAATCAGATCTTTTACTGACAGGAAACCAACACATAAGGTTCAGACACTGAAGTGGCATCTTCATGTTAGTATATCTGTTTTAATTAGCTTTACTTTTCATGTAGGGTAAATAAAACATTAAGGAGCCAGACAGACAGATACACGACAAACTGTTGTTCAAATAGCTCCATGAAATGAGCAAGAATAAAGCCTGAGGAGTGTTATATTTACCTCTGTAGCTCCCAGGGCACTTTTAAGAACACTGGGTCAGGTACACTGAGACATTGAGAAAATGTGCAATTTCTTTCCCACTGAGCTGTCAAGGCATTCATGCTGTGAGCAGCTAACACCCCTCTTTGACAACCAGGCAAATATTTCTATTTTCTGCCATTCTAGTCATGAAGTATCTCAGCATTGCCTCAGTTGATTTAGTGCCAATTCAAGTCAGACTTTAGATGTCTGAGCTAGTAACTGGACAAAATATTCTTGATGAAGCCTTGTCACAAACTCATAGACTGCTGTTTAATACATTTCCAAATAGTTAGATAGTAAAAAAGCTGTAAAAGCTGAAAATGGTGCACAGAAGCAGAACACATTCACTGAACTGCCAGATTGGAGATTTAAGTGGCACATACAAGTCAAATATGCTGCTGCTTCTATTTATTGTTAGCATTGCTTTAAAAAAAACAAACCAAACCAAAACAACCACGTTATATAAGTTATATAAGACTATGCCATTCCTTGAAATCAATTTTTATTTCCCATCCTTTGAAAATACATGTACTTAGAGAAGCATAATTGATAACCAAGTCTATCCAGGCAGAACTGAGGCAAGGTTAAATGAACATATCCTATTCAAGTGATAATTGCATGTAGGTAGTACAAACTTTTTTTTTTTTCTCAGAACTTTTCAAATACAAATGCCTAATCACACTGAGTTTGTACCTATTGACCATAAGTTTCCATTAACAATACCATAAAAGTGGAAGACAGCATGAAGGGAATACTTCTTTCAGTGGGGACTGATCCCATGGAAGCTGCTCAGAAACCACTGGATTAAAACTTCACAGCCTTTTTTTTTATGGGATAAGAATAAGCAGGCAGTAATAACAGTTCAGTGTGTGAATACTCAAATACAAAAAGCAATAAAATAAATTATTTAGAGTGCAGACTTTGTGCTAAGAGCTCAAAGCACTTTTGAGACTGGATTCCATCCTCTAAGCCATGCTGCATTACACAGTGTTCCCTTACTCAGAGCTTCTATTTCAGGCAGGATTTGGTTTAGTGTTTTAACTCCCATACTTAAAATCTTCAGAGAATGAAAATGTCCATTAACTAAATATGCCTTGAACAGTACTTACCAATGCTGGCATAGCCAGGTGTTGATGGATCTCCTCCACTGTTCAAGGAAACCATAAAAGCTTTATCAGCAAGATCTGTGGTCTTTGGCAAGTCACAAGGGTCAGCGTAAAGAAGAACACCACCAAAGCCTGCATCTTCCAGCAGGGAAAGCTGGGGGAGCAAACCAACACAGGTGACTGTTAACAACAGCAGTGCCAGAACACATTATGGTTTATTTCAATTAATGTTGAGATTGAGGCTTTATCATGCATCAAGTTCTCACCACACAATGCTGTGTACAAACCAAATAAAGACAGGTGCAGTGCCGCAGTGTTTGCAGCATAGAACCAGCAGCTATGACAGGATGAAATCAACCCCCCAGAAAACTATTTGAAGTCATGTTTCCCAAGAAGCTTGTGCCAAGAGCTTCTTTCAAAGCCTAATGACAAAAAAAAAATCTTACTTTTACCTGGTATGTAGCATTTAGAGGAAACACAGTGCTAAGACTCACTACAGTTGCATTTGAGCCACTTTTCTCCTTGCTCATCAGACACTTGCTAGACTTACAACCCTAACAGATTTTCACGTGATAAAAATACCACCCCAGAAATGCCTCAGTTTTGAAACTAATCTTATTAAAACATCTTGAGTTGATCTTCCATATATGTAAGACACTTATGCTTAGTTTACCTCCTCAAGAACATGGGCATAGCACATACTAGATGTTTGCATACACTGGCACAGGATTTCTGGACAGTTACTCCTCAATTAAGACAGAAAACACAAGGAATTTACAGATTAATAAAAAAATAAAATTAGATTAAAAAACCCAGTCTATCTTATCCAACCTGGAGTTTGCCTCCTGTTAGGCAAACAGCTTTTATTCTGTCTCATTAGAACACCAAAGCCTGAATTGGAACTTCTAATTAGCCTTTCCAAAAATCTATAGATCTGGGGCAGCAAATCAGGCAAAATTCCCCAAAGTCAAGGACAAGAGCATCCAAGTACCATAACTTGTAGCAGTCTTTTTGACTGAAAAACCTCAGGTTTTCCCTTTCATAGAGAACTGAAAAATATGGGGATTTTATTCTAAATCATATGAAATCAAACTGTAATGTGGCAAACAGTCCCATGAAACGAGATGACCTTTCTGCGTAATGCTCTGCCTATTTAGAATTGACTGAAGACTACTACAGTGATACAAAGCTATATTAATTTTCCAGACAGAAGTAATTCGGATTTAATTAAAGGAATATTTTACTATTCACTATGCTGCTCTACTGATGGCTTTCCAAATGGCTCCAAGTGGTCAGAGCAATGACTGCAGGTATGTGGTGTTTCTGAAGCACACAGCTCTGACTCCACAGGAACCTGAGAACTTGTTATGACACCTTTGTTTCTCAGTTCAATTCTCCTTCTATTTTTTAGATTCTTTATTTTTTCCTGTGTGTGTATATATACAATTTTCAATTTATCTCCTAGCTGCTGATATTAAGGACTGTTTATGCAGAGTTCTTTGTGGCTTTACAAGTGTTTAAATTACATGAATATATGGCATTCGGTTGAAGCCTCATAAGCATTTGGTGTTTAGTTCTGCTTTTCTCAACAGCTAAGACAGAAAAAAAAATATAAAAATAGCAGCCTACTATTTGCCATATTATAAAAATAGCAACCTACTATTTCTATAAGTAAACATATTTAATATTGTGATTTGGAAAGATTTTGACACTCATCTGAATTCAGATAAACAGAAGCAACTGAACCTGTGAATCAATTAATCTTACATATCCTATTCAAACAAGCAATCCATGGATGAAAAGGGATTCTTTGGGAGAACTCTCTTCAGATGAATAGGAGTGTGAGAGTAAGAGAATGCGACTAGCACAGATGCTTAAAAATGAAAAGGGTTAAAAAGGTATTACAGACCTTAAATGTAATGCAAGAATAGAGATTTCCAAAATGGTAGGTTCATTAATTATTATAATGTTCTGTTTCCAATTCATGTTCATATTCAGATATTCATCCAGGATTTGATTGCATATAAAAGGGGTGGGAAAACTATGGGAGAAGCAGGGAGATTTAAACTAACAATTGCCTTTTCCTGCACCCATATCCAGTATCTTTTTATTAATCCCTAGTTTATTTAGTAGCACATAAGACAGGAAACAGAGATGCATTCTTTCTCATTTTTTAAGGCAGTTTTAAAAACTTCGTACTTAACAAAAATCACTATTAAACTCCTCAGTTTCACTAAGAGAAGCTAACTTCACATCTGTTATTCACAAAGTGCAGCAACCACTGCTGCCATGGCCACAGTCCCTGGTAGGGAGCTGTGTCACACGTGAAATTATAAAACACCTTTCAGATTTCAGCTTTAATTGCTGCTTTTTAACTTTACAACAGTGACAGCACGACCATACCAACAATAAACAGGTACTGGTAAACCAGTGCACATCTATTCAAATCAAAGGATTATCTTAGATTGCAAAGCCATCCAACACCAAAATCTGCTCCCCATGGTTTTGGATGTATGCCTCCTCCATCTCTCAAAGCCACAAACATCTCAGAATAAAGAAAAAAATTCAGAACCCTTGAAAATAGATGCTGGTGCCCACTGTTAACCCTTCAGTTATTTACAGCTGCTCAAATCCTCAGTTTTCAGAGTCACTTAAATAAGTGTAACTGTTTCAATCCAGTATATTAAATCACCCCATAAAACATTTTGGACTCAGTTTAATCTAATCTGAGACGCTGCTTTATCAAAGGCTGTGTCGAGTAACTGGGGACAGATTAGCCTTGTAAACTCTACACACCATAAGGCACCATTAAACTGCCTTTTAAAGATGACATGGCTGAAGCAGTGAAAAGACAGATTGCCACAGTCTATAGAACTCAGTTTGGCTCTAATGGGAAAACCCAAAGCTACTTCTCCATTTTAACTGCACCATCTCAGAAACACAGCAGAGGAAACATTTACCTTTTGCACTGACACACAGGCAACAGGGACCAGGTCTGCACTGCACATTTGAGATGAGCTTTACTGGTGAACTTTGGCCACCAACCTACTTCAGGTACTGGGTCAAAAATAAGCAAGTTGAGCACAACTCTTTGATTGGAGGGGGGCGGGGGGAAGGCAGTAAGAAATGGGGCAGGACTGCTACCTTTCACAGTTGGTTTTAATAAGTTTTATCTCACCTGAGGCCAATGTGCTCCTCATGAACACTTCATTAGGGCTTATATTAGTGATCTGAACACAGGAAAAAAACTACCAAAGTGAACAGACTACAGCCTCCCTGTGAATCTCCAGCATAATGTGTAAGAACTGTCCTTAAATCAAGGTGATAAACAGGGAAGCAATGCAGCAGGAACTGGCCTCAAGCTGTATTTGTTATCTTTCACCTGACAGCAAAGTCTATCTCTCTGAAGATCTTTTCCCCTCATCTCCTCTTTTCGGCTGATACTATCCTTGCACCTTCCAAGCAAGTAATCAGGCTTATTATTTTTCAGAGAGTACATTGGGCTGGTTACCTGCTAAGCACAGAGCCTCTGCAAGATTAAAAACGTGCACATTGAGGCATGCAGGTGTTTAAGCAGCACCCTCACTTTCCAGCTGAAAATAAAGGATGACTGGATCAGCACTATTAGGATGTTCCGTTCATGGGAGCCACATCTGGGGTTGAGTTTAGGTTGTCATTTCATGGGCAGAGAGCAAAGCACATCACACTTCAGTCTCACCTGGGTTACAGCAAGTGTGAGTGCTGAGATACTAAGAAAGGGTTTCCTACACTATTCTCTCACTGCATCTGAACAGCTGAATTGACTCCCTTTTGTTGCTTCCCAGCAATAGTTCTGTTCACAAATAATTTAGGACGTGGTAACGCATAATCAGTTGATGAGAGGCATCACAACATAGTATGTTCCTAAAAGTGATGGTTGACAATGCTTAGGAACACATCAGACCAAAAAAAAAAAAAAAAAAGATGATGTAAGTCTTGGGCCACTGCACAGACAGTTCTCCATCTCATGGTGTTCAATATCTGACAACCACAGTATCATCAGTTCAGTTTGGTAACTATGATTTGTAAGTTTTAATACCAGCCCTATCTATTATTGATAAATATTGCCTCTGTAAGTAAGACTTCTCTAGTCCACTTTCTGTGCTTTTTTTTTTTCCATTTATATGTCTTGGTCCACAGTAATGACTGAACCACTGATTAGTTGGCACAAAAGACTTATTTCACAGAAGAAGTATCTCAATATATTCCCTGCAAGTTTAGTGAAAATGGGATATTGAGTAGACAAGAGGCAGCTCCTGTTAATACACCTCACTGAGAAGGCATTAATTAAAACTGGAGAGCCTATCCCTTAATGGAAGGGGGGAAAACACAGAAGAAATCAAAAGGCAGAGAAATCAAAAGACAAAGAGTAACTATGTAAAAGGATACAGAAACTTGGACCACAAAATCCAACCTCAAGAAACAAAGCTGTGAAAAAAACCCCTTCACTAACCCATTTAGCAACCTGTTCTTTTATCGACTGATACATTATGTAAGATAAAGCAGGCTCAGGAGAGGACATATTGGTTTATAATTCTATATACTGTGTGACTTTGCCATCCTTACTCAAAACAAGTAGCACTAACAGTGTGTCTGGAAAACTTGATTTAAAATACAGCAACTTTCAAACTGATTTCCCCACTTGTATATACTCTGATCAGAGATTTTCAGCACTTGATAAATCAAATTCTAGTGCTGGGGAAAAAAAAAGAACCGTATCTCTCTACTTTACTAGATGTTCTCTACTGTTCCTAAGCTCAATACAAATCCACTGACATTTTCTTATTAGATCTAATTCTGCTTTCAACTCTATTACATAAGTCTTCAGACTTTCAATTCTTACATATAGTTAAAATGTGTCAGTAAATAAAACAATACAAACTAGCTGCACAACACTATTTCAGAGTTCTCTTTTACCCCATTATCACATATTTCCAATGCTATGCTAGTGTATTTTAAAATTTCAAAAAGACCTTTAGCACACCATGCTGTGTTAACTCAAAAGTGCCTAAAAATGTAGTTCTCCTCATCAGAAGGCATTTATGTGCATGAATTTCACATTCTTGAACAAGTGTATCCTGGCTGTATCCTCACTGCTGTACACAGGTAACTACATTAACACATAACATTAGGCTGTTCACTGACACTATTCACAGGTTTTTGAAGGCCTTTCTATACAAAAAATATGTCTGGTAAAGTAACAGAACCCTACATAAAGAGATGAAAGATGCTTTAACTACAAGCACTTACAGAATGCTTAAGAATGGGATTTCTTTAAAGCTTAATAGGGCAGTTTGTGTTCCTTAAATCTCTTTAAAGCTGCACACAAAGTGGCAAAAATTATATTTTACACAAAGACTGCGTCAGAGTAAATGAAATCACAGTTCATTAGACAATAAAGTCCTTTAAGTGTCAGCTGCTGACAATGCAACAGAAGTAATATGGGATCATGTTGTTATTCTAGCATATAACCTATTCTAAATAACTTCAGGCCAAAAGTCTTCCTTTTCCTAAAGGCAGATTCACAGTCATACTGTTTATTACAATCCCATTCAGATGCTAACAATATAAAACATGGATATATCACATTCACAAATAAAAAATTATTTCCCAATTACATGTTGTTTGTCTGTACAAAATTGTCATCCCTTTTACTCTGCCCCTTCCAGGTAATCCACACAAAAACGTATGCAGAATTTTATATTCCAAGTCATAATGCATATGGAGCATTGAAACAAAAAGTAGTTTAAAGAAGAAAAACTAAGTAGTAAAACAAATGATCCAATATACAGAATGATATGTCAGAGGAAGAAAGAACACATCTCAAAAATACATGGAAAAATACATATATGCATTTATTATATTTTTAAAATAAATATCTTCATAAAAATTGTAGAAGCTGTATCTGCTATTGTCACTACACTTCAGCACAATATCAGCAGTAATTAGACAAACAATAATAATCAATTTTTAACTGCTGCAATTTTTTTCAATTCACAGTGCAATGTGCAAAAGACATGGTTCATTAATCTGAGACACAGCTTTACTAGCTGGACAGGTTAACAGTTATTAATTGCTCTTTTCTACTGAAGTTCCAATTAAAATCACGATGCTCTGAAAGGATCTCCCATCTCTTTTTATTAATTTGCAGCACCTAAAATTACCAAGCAAGGGGAAAGTTACATTTAAACTGTTGGAAGCTCTCACTGACACAACATCTTTATTACCTGAACAGATTGTTTGGGTAGAAAACTAAGACTTAGGATGCTGCAGTTATAATTAGATGTCACTGTCCTCTCAATTACCTGTTATAATACAGAGTACTTGGAAGATGCAGCGGTAACACAAACAAAACTCAAAGTGGAACAAAACCCACCTACATACACACATCTTCATTTATACACCACTCTTTCAAATTGTGTATTTTTTAACAAGTGAGGTAGCAAAGGTTCACTTGGGTTTCAGTTTGATTTTTTAAATTCTGTACTTAATATTTAATCATGCTCCTACATTTCCCGTCACAAAGATCTGGGGACAGCATTCAAAGGAATTCTGTGGCAAAACTCTGTCTGAAGAGGTTTTGGCTTTTGCTGATGAATCCTCAAGGTGCTGTGTTAAGGCTGTAAAAGAGATGGAGGACACAGCCAGTTTAATGGCTGCTGCATGGGGATGATGAAAAGAAATACATCTTTCCTTTCCAGCTCAAACACTGTCCTTGTCCAAGGCATGACACTATTGTTATACTGAACAAACAGGACTGGGAAAAGGATTAAGCTGCATAAAACTTCAAAAAGCTATAAATGCATACATGGTGATATCACAAATGACAGGCTATTGCTTTAAAGGTCTTAGAAGGTGAAAAACATACTGCAATGGAATTTAACAAACTATTCCTGGCATCCAGGGACATATATAGGAACAATACAAAATTAAATACTTGCTCTGCATCATGGCAAGACCTTAAGACTTTGATGTAGTTACTAATAGAGGAACGAGAACATGAAGTGCATTTATTTGTGGAAAGAATCTGATATGAATATCTAAGATCTCTTTAAAGACATTTTTATTAATCACTTTCCAAACTAAAACCGTCTTTCTCAATTTTAAATTTTCAGAATTTTGACCTTTTGATATCTAACAAAATTATTTATAAGGAAAGGAGATTTTCCCTTTTGTATTTCCTGAATGCCCTATGGGATGCAGGAAGAAAAGCAGCAGGGAAGGGTAAGAAACTTTAACCACAACAAAACTGATTCATGAAGGTTCATGAATATTGGCTTTTAGAAGTAAAAGAATAAAGTTGTTATTCCTTAGCACAACTATTTTAAGAAGAAACCACTGGAAGGAAGTAAGGTAGGTTCCAACAGTCCTAGGCCTTCAATTTGGAGCAGTAATAAATGTCCATACTATTTTTGCCCTATATGTGGCCATGAGGAGTTCTTGGAACACTTCAGCTGACCCTCTTCATTCTGAGGTAAGGAAACAACCCAAACCCCCAAAACACAACCACAACATGATCTAACATGTCCCACATGTTCTAACGTTTTGAGGGAGCTGGGTCTGTTCAGCCTCAGGAAGAAACAACTGAGAGGGGACCTGTCAATGTCTATAAATATCTGAGGAGGGTGTAACAGGATGGACAAGGCTCTGCTCCGTGGTGCCCAGCAACAGGACAAGAGGAGACAGGCAAAAATGGATGCACAGGAATTTCCACCTCAATATGAGGAAGAACTTCTTTCCTGTACAGTGACCATGCACTGGAGCAGGGTGCCCAGAGAGGGTGTGGAATCTCCCTCACTGGAGATATTCCAGAGCTGTCTGGACACATCCTGTGCAAGGTGCTCTAGGACAGCCCTGCTAGGGCAGGGAGGCTGGACCAGATAATCCATTGTGGTCGCTTCCAACCCTACCCATTCTGTAATTCTGTGATTCCCTGCTGGATATTATTCCCCAAAGCTGTCTGTGACAGAGCCACATTTGGATTTCCTGTGTGCTTTATTCCAAAGCCACAAAATGGTCACCTTGTCTAGAGAACTCATGTTTTGTAAAAAAGCTCAGCAGCATTGCCTGGAGATGGATAAAATGGTATGTACACACAAAAGAAAAAGGAAAGTGAAGAAATGTATGACCAGCACTGGGGATCACAGTAGAAGTGCAAAGAGCAGCAACTTCTAAACTGAGAGCCACAACACACACCAACAAAGGGAATAAAGTGTTGAACACATCAGAGATACCTTAAACTGGCAGAACTCAAGAGTTTCCAAGCATTCATGTATAAAGCTGAATCACAATTCAGCTTGTTGCCTCCTACTTTGACTAGAAATCTAGGCACTGGCCTCTGGACAACCACAGCAGTTGAGGAAAAAACTCTGGAGACGTCTTCCCCCTACTCTCTCCAAACCAAAAAGCACTTTGGTTTAATCCTGAAGTCCCTGCGCAGCAAAATTTTTAACGTTGTGGTCCTAAATGTGGTATTAAGCTTATCAAGAACTGAATGTTTTGTCCTGTACATTTTCATGCTTGCTGCCTGCTCATCGTCTACACAGTTTTATCAAAGAGAAGTAATTTGTTACACATCAGCAGTTTTTAAAAATGGAATTTTTCACAATAGGGTATTTGGACAATTAAACATAAGCCAGATATACTGCCAGTTCCCTGCACTAGATTTTAGCAACTTTTAATACAGATTGAGTGCATATTTTATTGCCAGGTCTTGCTTACCACTGCTAAGAAATTCACAATGTTCAATCTAATTAAAAATGAAATTGAACTACAATTCCCTAGAAACAAGGGCTGATTGGACTCAACAAGCTTTACTTAATTTATTTCAGAAAAAAAATAATTGAATTGCTTACAGTCCAGAAAAAATGCTTCATTATTTGATGAGTATATAATACAAAGCCTTTCACATTGCTATTGCATTCCTACATCTTCAGGAAATACTACTCACTTCTAAATAAGCATGTAGAGGAGCACTGTATGTATAAGTATCATTAAATATTCAGTAAACATTAAAAAGGAAAAAAAAAACCACCAAGCTGGATGAATGTCCAGATGAGTAACCTCCAAAAAGCCAACAGCATTTCCCTGTTCATACTGAAACTGTTGTTTCTGATTATGTTTATGGTTATTTCAGTCTATGTTTGGACTCTATTACAGAGAGAACAGAGCTGAACATCCATCATACAAAAAACAATTACACAAAGATATAATTATAATCTTGCTAAATCATCAGGAATAAACTGATTAGACCCTTAGTTGTATTTTATGCATTCTACTCAACTTTTAATCCAAAATTCACTGAACAGCCAACACAGTCACAGGCCTCAGTCAAATCTGCCAACGTCCCCTTGCCTTTTTTTTATTTATTTATGTATTACTAATTTGTTTTCCTGCCACTGGAAAAATGAGTTAAGATAGCCAGTCCTATTTTCAAACACTATCCTCAGCACAGGACACTCCTCATACAAAAAGCTCTGCTGTCACCTCACTCCTCTAACCTTGTGCAGGGCACAAAAACCACAGAAGGTTTTCTCAGGAGAGGCAGCTGCAGTTTCACTGTGCCAGCAGACATACTGTTACCACAACCATTTAGGGCACCTGGTCCAAACTTCAGGGGGGTTTCAGATCTCTGCAGTCCTTTTCTTCTTTCCATTCTTGAACCAAGGTCCCATCCAGGAGACACCTCAACCACAGCAGCACAGACTGGTTTGGGCTGAAAGGACCTTAAAGATCATCTGGTTCCAAATCCCCTGTCCACCCTCCTAGACCAGGTTGCACCAAGCCCCATCCAACCTGGCCTTGAACACTTCCAGGGATGGAGCAGCTCCTCTGGGAAACCCATGCCAGGGCCTCACCACCCTCATAGTGAAGAATTTCTTCATAATATCTAATCGAATTCTGCCTTTTGTCAGTTTAAAGCCATTCCCCCTGACCTTTCACTCCATGCCCTTGGCAAAAGTCCCTCTCTGCTTCTCTTGAAGCCCCATTTAGGTACTGAAAAGGGCTCTAAGGACTTCCTGGAACCCTCTCTTCTCCAGGCTGAACAACCCAAGCTCTCTCAGTTTGGTTGCACTCCACATTACCTGGCTGCACTTCTGATCTCTTCCAAGCACTGTTGAACCACCCCAAGGTGTGCACTCAGACCACTGTCTCCTTTGCACTTACCCATACTGGGTTTCCACAAGCAAGGCAAGTGTGAAACCAAAACCTTCCCCCTGCAGCCTCCAGCCCCACCGAGTGCTGTGGCACCAACCTGCAGCAAAGAGGGGTTCCTTCACTCCAAAAGAGCGGCACTCACCCTGCAAATTTGCCATGAGTGATCACATTCACGGCTGGTAATGCTTTGTATCACTAAACAGTGCCACAAATAAAGTGTATTCAAGGGACTTCACCTGTCCTTACAGGAAGAGCTATTAAACAGATGTGTCAATTCAAAGCTATCAGTGGTCACAGATACATTTGACTGAAGCTGAAAATCTCATACTCACCATCAGATAAATCTCAGTTTTGGCATACTTGCCTCCGATCAAGTAACTAAGTTTTCCTCATACTTGTTTCTTGTTAAATTCAAGGCTGTACTTACAACAAAAACTGCTGGCAGCATCATACTAGCCCCAGGGGAAATAAAAATAAATCTAAGTACAGTGTGAGTACACATCAGGTAGGCCTACACAAGGTAGACATTAGACATTTAATCACCCCAGACCACCAATCAAAGCCAAAGTACATGCAAAAAATGGAGACAACAATGTGGAAAAACCCCATCTATGCAACTTCTAAAATTACCTGTAAAATAATCAGTAAGACTAAGGGAATACATAATCAGAGATCAAGGGAAGTGCCTATTTCCATAAACTCCCTTCACTGTGCAGCACATGCAATGTACACTCATAATCTTTTGATTCTCTCTACAGTCTTTTTTTAACTAAAATGTAGCCCATTTTTGGGATATCCTTGGGGTACTGACAATGAAAGTTAGTAGTGCTGAAAAGCAAACAGCCCAAACCATCCTTCTATCTCCAAGATAAAAGCAGAACTATGCCTTTTCTGGTTCCATGAGGGTAGATGTTACAAGGTACCCATCAAGGCATCAGCAGATATTCTCAAAACCCACATAACAATCAGCCACAGATTTTTAATTAAGGCTCATTTGCCACCCCAAGTAATTGCACATTAGGACAACTGTTAGATTGTTAAAATACAGCTGCCTTCATTGGACTTCTGCAAACCCAATGCCTTTTCACTCATTTATTATCCAATTATTCCTACTAGAAGATTTTAGTATTTTTTTAAATACAAAAGAACCCAAACCATATTCTCTGCTCCACTCTTTCCTGGACTATTACACTGCATCCATGCTTTTAAAATAATGCCTTGAATGTAATATAACAGTTTCTTTTGAGACTGTGTAACACTGTTATGCATTTTTAAATTTACATTTGGCTTAATTTTATGTTTCTAAGTGGAACATATAATGATATAGAGTGTGCTATATGTAAGCCTCGGGCATATCTATATATCAACTAGGAAAACTGCATTTTATTAATTGGTTAATGAATATTTTAGTTTCACTTATGGAAAAGAGCAGTGTTTAACTACTTGGTTAGCATGCCTTTAAGTAAATCAATACTCAGAAAGAACTTATTTATCTTCCTGATTAGAAAAACAGTCACAAACCAGGAATGATAAAAGAAATTATCATAAAGAATATGCCACAGTGCATAATGTCATTTCAAGAACTCTAAATATTAAAGAAGTTATTACAAACCTTAGCAATAAAAGTTCTTCATAAATTTTCAGTACTGATTTCCATTCCTAAGCTCCCCTAGAAATTCCGAAATTAAAAATCAGGCTAGTTTTAATTTTGTTTCATGACTGACATTTCAGCAACTAGAATTTTTTCCACAAGAACTTAATCATGAACTGTGCTACGCAGAACATACCATGAATGCATCTTTCATACTGAACACCAAGGTTTACAGCAGACTATGTAATATACTGAAGTACCACTTTAACTCTGGTACAGCAAAACTGCAGGCAATCCACACGAAAGATACAACAGCTGAAAAAGCCAATATGTGCAGCTTTTGTGTCTTCCTAGGTCCTTTCTTTTTCACTGCTTTCCACTCAGCACATCAGTAAAACAGAGCTCAGCCTCCTCCTGCAACCTACTAAATAGCCCATTTCACCAAAATGAAATAGTAGAAAGAGCTACATGAAGGAGGTCCAAGGTTGAAGTACTTGATGAGAACAGGGAAGGCAGCTGTATTAGTTTGGCAGTCACAAAGCACTACAAAGTCATTCATTCACCAGCAGTTGAAAAAAAAAAAAAAAGAAAGAGAAGCCAAACCAACAACCCCCAGCTCTTCTTCAATAACACCAGTATACAATTAGTTCCAGAACATCAATCCAAAATTATGTCCTTGCCTTGACTTAAAAAGTAGAGTGAAAAATATAAAACGTGAAGAATATGTCTCACTCGCTGAAATAAAGATTTTTTTTGCAGTGATTAGGAAAGGAAGACCCCAGTACCAAGACAAGGTCATACAAAGGTTGGTTAAGAAAGATGAGGTCGTAACACTATCGCTCTGCCACTCTTCTCCTCAACTAGGTCATTGACAGCAGCCACAGTAAAGCGATTTTTGTCTTGCTCTGACAATTCCTTGGGCAAGGAAAGGAAAAACCAAAAGAAAATATCCTTTGAAACCTTTTATGTTAAAAACAAATACAGTTCCCTCTAATGGGCCCACTGAAAAGATTTAGCGCCACTTACAGCTCCTACAACTCCACTGAGCTGACTCCTAAATGACAAACACAGAAGACTGCAGTTAGAAGATAAATGAAAAAGAAACACAATAAAACTCATGATCAATCAATTTCTGTTACACCACTGTTTTCTCTTGAGACAGAACTTTCAGGAAAAGTCTTTAAAGAACACACAACTTTCCTCTGGAAAAAAACCAAAACCCACAACACAAAGCCAAACAAACACCAAACCAAAAAACCATGAACTAAAAACCTAAATAAAAGCTCAACCCAACACAGTGCTATGCTGGAGGGCCATGCAATGAATGAATGGTCTGACACAGAATGAAGATGACATTCATATTCCCTGGTGTTTAGCCCAGGATAGGAATCTACAGAAAATCAGGGAATATTTCCAAGTTCAGAAAAGCATTTTCCCTTGTAACATCTTTGCAAATGAGATGGAGTGGGAAAAAAAAAAAAAAAACATGAACAGAAATTTCTGTTCTCACCCATTGATTTCTTCTCTCTGGCAATGATGACTAATCGTTGTACTTACTATTGCTTGTAACTGGTCAAAAAAGCGAAAAGCAAGTCAGTTCAGGGTTACACAGCAAGCTTGCTCTTGCATCACTTATTAATGAAAAATGCAACTTCACCCATTCCATTTAGAAAATTGGTAGTTGCTGAAATCATCATGCCTAAGCCTGTATTTAATTGCACCAGCTTTATATGAGCCCTCAATTTCAATAAACTTAAACTGGTAAAAAGTCAGGTTTTGTGACCTTGTATTTGTTGGTCTCTCAAGCAGCAAGTGATGGGACGAGAGGAAACTGCCTCAAGTTGCATCTGGGGAGACTCAGACTGGATATTAGGAAAAATTTCTTCACAAAAAGGGTTATCAAGCACTGGAAGAGGCTGCCCAGGGCAGTGGGGGAGTCACCATCCCTGGTAGTGTTTAGAGGATGTGTAGATGTGGCACTTCAGGTCATGGCTTGGTGCTCTTTTCAGTGCTGGGGGAACAATCTTACAGGTCTTTTTCCACTAAATGATTCTACGATTCTATGTGTATGAACCTAATTCTCTCAGGAGATTAAAAATATTTAATATATACATACAGGTTATAGTGTTATGATTCTTTTTGATAGTAAATGCTAAAGAATAACCCTAAAAAAGACAAAGTACATAAATAATAGCAGAAGAAATCCTAGAATTTTTGAAGAATTATATAAGTAGACACAAGTTAGACCAACAGAGAAGCAAATTAATTAATATTATCTTTTCAACGGAGCCTATATGCCAATAGGAGACACCATATAGCCAAATCATTCTGCTAAAGTACATAAAGCAGGATGACAGAGGTTTTAAAATCTAATTTCCTTTTTTGAGTTTTCACCAGCATTTACTAAACCATCCTTTCAGACAAGATATCTGAAGGGAATGATCTGTTCACATGACATTCCATGAAGATACCGAGTTAAGAAGGCAGCTCTGACAGTAAAAGCCTCCTCTAACACTGCTCATCTCTTTGCATCTCTTAAGGTAATCTTTGAATATTAGAAAATAACTTAGTACTTTGAAGCCCATCTTAGAAGCAATTATATTAATTTAATCTCAGAGTCACTGATGTTGAGTTCTGGGCTTGCCATTTAAGATATTTTCTGGAACAAAATAACTGCAAATTTCTAGAAGACACTCTGTTTTGGAGGAGTATTGGGTTTTGCATTTTGCTTTTTCTCCCCCCTCTTCTCTCTTGGGGTGTAATTAGAGAATAGGGTTTTAGCATTGTTAAAAGAAAATCTTTATTCTTAGTATCTATAAACATATTCAGAGGCAAACCAAATCATCACGTAACACACCTTGACCATGAGATACTGACTAGCTTAATTCAGAAAAAAAGCCTAAAATTTGTTTGGGTGTTATTTAAGGAGAACAAATTCACTAAGAACTCATTCTTATTATACTGTCTATTAATATTGAGGCCAGGAGAAAAAAAAATCTCTTTCTAATATCCTTAAAGGGGTGCATTTGGCATGCAAACTGGTACCATCAGAATTGCATCAGTGACTTTGGGCTGTTCATATTTAGACTGAAGGTGGAATATTTTGTGTAAGTTGTTATATCCTTTTTTTTTTTTTTCTTCCCATAATGGAAGAGCATTAGCAGAGTTTTAAATACATTCTCTCCCAAACATGAAATTCTATATCAAGAAATCATAAGTATGTACACGGTGGAACTCATCACCACAAGATATTGCAGGGGTAAGTACAAACAGACCCAGAACTGGAATACACCAATTCATGGAATACTCATTATTATAATCAAATCAGCACAGACATATTCTCCACTTCAGGGAGTCACAACACCTATGACTGCCATTTTTGGGAAAGGCACACCAGGGGAAAAAAAATTACTTCATACTCGCTTTGTAACCCATCCTCTTTGCCTAAGCACGAGCCGTGTCAAGTAAGGATATCAGGCTGACAGAGGACATTTCTTATGTTATGTTCTCACAGTAACAGGAGGAGAGATTTTTTTCTGTTCAGTAAGAACTTCTTGACAGAAGACTAAGCAGCCAATCATTCTGGGTGAGTGACTGTCTGTGCATTTCACCATGAGGGCTCATGGTAGAAGTATTTCAACAATAACAGCGCTATGTGATGGCCACGACCTTATCCTCATGTGAGAGTTTTACCTGAATAAACACCAGCCACAGCTTCTTTTGCTGAAGGGCAATTGTTCCTGTAAAACACACTAAGCAACACAGTTAAATATGTTCTTTATATTAAATAAAGTGAGTTTTAATGTGCTTAAAGATGAGATAGTGTTCCTATATTCTTCTGGAGCAAGAGCAGAATGTTAGAAATCTCGCTGTAGCAAGCTTATTTTTTTTACTGAGAAATAAATGTTGTCATATTAACAATCAAGCTAATTTTTTTCACTTAAATAGGACTTTTTCCCAAAATTAAATAATGTACTGTAAAGTGTTATTCTGATTGCTTGGTGAACAGAAACAGGGAGAAATAGGCAATTTAAGCTACTCTTTGCCTGTTGCCACTGCTGTCACCAAAGTATTGAACAATTCTGCACTGTTGGCAGGTCAGAAGCAAATCTCATTTTCTGAATTTTCTGTATGCCCTGAAATGACTACACCTTCAAAGAAAATAAAGCAAGTTGAGTGACAATGTCAGATTTTGTCCTTGCAACTTTCAGTTAATCTGTATGGTGCTCACATCAAAATTCATCGCAGTCAAGTCAACTTGCAAACAATATAAATCAATAAATTAGAATTTAAATTAAGAATTCATTAAAAAAAAGTTGTAACACTCATTTTACACTTCCAAAAAGTTCAAGTTTTCCAGAAAGAAAGTAAATGCAAAAAATGAAAATGAAAACAAAAGGCATTTGGAAACAGGTTATATTGTATGTACAAATTCACAACAAAATAAATTTGTGTATGAGAGTTTTAGATGCATTTTTTTCAATACTAAAATCTTAACCTTTCCTAAATAGCTATTTTCTGATGAATTGCATTACGCTCAAAAGGAACAAAATGCAAATCAAATACTCTGCAGTGAAAATTTCTGTACTTTTATCACATCGTGTAACAAACTTCCAACCCCACTTTGGTTGATAGGGCAAAAGTCATCTTTTAAAGATGCTTCCCTTTATGCCAAGTGTGAAGAACCGTGCAAATGGGATACTTACACTCCTCTTAGATATTTCAAAACAAGAGAGATAAATACACAGTGCTTTGAATGGGACTGCTGCTACAGAGTGTTCCCAGGCAGGAAGGGGAAGTTGGGTCACAACCCTCCTTAATACACTCCAAATGTCTTCCCTGTATCTCATTTTTAAGGTGCCTGTGCAGCCCCTTTCCACGGAGACAACTTACACTGCCAGACACAAGGAGAGCCCATAAAACCTGCTTAAGCCTCCACATTTATCTGATCCTAGAAGCAGCAGATCCAGCCTAACACACATTTATGTGATCAACTGCAATGTCAGGAGGGAATTAAAAATTAAGATGGAACACATGGGTATTGACAGACAGTAATTTCTGCACACTCAGATGCTCCAGACTAATTAATTTCTAATCTGTCATAAAGATTTCTTAGACTGAGAATCCAAGAACAGCCTGAACCAGCAGATGTGGACTTGCCTTTTTTTCTTAGTCTCTATAATATGATAAACAGGAATGGGACATGGTCAGGTGGTTAAGTGGATTAAATGTTATCATATTTCCTCTGAGATTACAGTAGGAGGCCTGACTGAAATGAGTTGTCAGGTCAGTTCCCCAGTGGACATTTTATTTCATAAAACCATCCCACATAACTGAATACTGATATAAAAGGCCATATAGTCAGTTCCCACTCCCGGGAAAACCAAGATTGACTCAGAAGTGAAATATATGCTTCCATCTTATTGAAAGGGAGGTCTCTCTAGGTCACCTCAAGGTCACTTCTGAGGCTGTGTGGTAAGAGTTCTTATGATGTCTGCATAATAACTTACAGTGGAAAAACATAAATAACAGTTCAGCTGTCAGTGCAGGCACTCCTCCAACCTTCACAAAATGCAAACACTCTGTCCTCTCTCTAAAATATTACCTGTATCTAGAAATAACTGGGCTGCACTGACAAATCTCAGCCCATGCACGTGCTATAATTACTTACAATTACAAGGCTATCAGCTCAGGTGTGTGAAGGTTTGGGTTTGTTTGGTTGGTGGGTTTTTTATCTAAAGAACTGGATTTTTAGAGAAATCTAAAATGTATAAGTGATGTGAAATTTGAAAAAAAAATAGTGAAAAATGGTACTAGTTACTATATGACATCCTAAGCCAATCAAGGAAGGCAGCCTCAAACACTTAACTTAAGGTTCCAGTGGCTGTGATCATGCAACTTTTGTCCTCTCTCCCAGTGAACATAAGGAAGTTCAGGAATCTTTTTGTTTGCAACAACCTTGATTGAGTATATGTATCAAAAAGTATCCAAGTCAGTGCTTTTTAAAAAAAAAAAATCAAAACAATCAATCATGTTGAATGATCACGACTCCAGCTTCAAATACAGAGAATTAATTGCTCTCAGCAAATTACTTAGAATAAAATCAATATGAAAACCAAACAAACAAAAAAATCACAAAGAAAAACCCCCAAGACCAAACACAAGAACCAAACCCAATTAGAAACATAAGCATGTAGTAGAATAACATATAAATTAAAGGAAGCTGCCATTCACTTAGATCTGGAGAAAACAAGATAATTGTAACTTTGTTGCCCGTATTGTTGTTTGTGAATTATTCACTCAGACCTAAAGAGAAAATTAGAATGCCTGAGTTCTCATATTGAAATGCACAATCTTCTCCTGTTAAGAGAAAATATGTTCACTGTGGAAGAATTGCCTTCTGCACAGGAGGTTAGTTTAATGTTTTGGCAACTGAAACAAAACATTCTGAGTAGTTACTGCTGTACTTGCAAAGAGGGTGCCAGTTATATTTGTAATGATGGACTTGGTGTTTTTCTTTTCAAACTCATGCACAGGCATCAAGAGGCCCAAATGGCTAAAAGTGAAAATTTGACTTTGGTGTTCTTTGGCTTCTTCAGCATAACGCAAACAAAGAGAAAATTAAAAGATGTAATGCCAAAAGCCACCTCTTCCCTCTCCAGGGAAGACAAGCAGCTAAATATTTTAACCATCCACGCTCCGCAAAATCCAGCTACAGAAAATCCCAGATGAATGATCCAGATAACCCAGGGGAGAATAAGAAAAACCTTCCATAGGCTCTTGAATGTAAAGTATAAAACTCTAGTTCCCTGGATGCACAATGAAAAGGTTGGGTCTCAGCACTCTGCAAGGCCACATTTCTACTCAGAGTTCTGATCACGCAGCAAACTGCAGGTGTGTTTGAAAGGGCTGAGCTCAGATTTTTCACTCGTAAATCACAAGTGCTGCTTTTGTGAACAAATGCTCACAGATGAGTGTCCAAAGCAATGCAGAACCAGTGCAAATCAAACCAAAGTCTGGGTCTGGCCTAAAGTAGGACCAGCTACAGAGCTATTTCAATTCAGAGAATCCACCAGGTTACTGAACCATTTTTTTTTTCTTAACTGCGTTTTAACTTAGCTGCATTTTAAAGGACAGATGACTAAAAAGAGCTACAAGGCATGAAAATCATCCTTTAGTGAGTAATCTGTGACATTCTGGTTTGTCAAAAAACCCCTTTCATTCTAGGACAGAACCACTTCACTTCTATAATCTTCTAAATAAAGTTTTATATAAATACGTCGTTCAAGAATAATGACTTCTGATACCTTTCAAATCAGTTCACAGATATGTAAATAAACTGATTATTATAAAGTAAGTACTCTGAAATGAGGAGAAAAGACCTAAAACAGCATAAAATATCGGAGAATAGTCACAGGTTCTTTTTAATAAAATAATACACCAGTAACTAATACAGAACATACCATACAATTCAAACCCACTACTGAATGAGGGGAAGACTTAAAAAAAAAAACCCAAACAACTTGTTGCCTGAAGAAAGATGACCTTTTCCTCCACCCAGTTTTCCAAATAACACCAAATAAGCAGCATGTGCAGTGCTGGTCTGCACCTCTCCTTTCAGAGCTGTGTGAGTGGGCAGTTCTGAGGATCACCGGCACGGGTGGCATTGCTTTACCTGGTGCGGTGCCTGACACTTCCAAAGAACCAACAGTCAGGTGGACCTGTTCTGGCAGGATGAGATTTTATATATTCACTTCTCATCTCTACTCAAAGCTCCTGGATCTTCCATTTTCTTTTTCCCTTTCTCAGCTGTTTCTGAAATGAAACAGCATGTGCTGGAAACACATGAGCTGGAAAAAGGCCCAGATAATTTGTCTGTCAATGGCTCTTTTGTGAAATCCAAGCTCAACTAATGTAAAAGACCAGCTCAATTAGCAGCCTGGGTAGAAGAAAATGCCTATAATTCCCTACATAAGCAACAAAAAAAAGTGTCAAGACCACTTGCAGAAGTGTGACCAGGGCATCTGCAGGAAGAGTAAATTTTAAAGGTTTAGATTTCATTAAGGAAAGACCAACTAACTGGTAAGTCTTTCCCATCACCCTGCACACAAGTAGCAGATCAGCTGTGTGGATTTAGGGCTCCAAGGTACAAACTGAAGCAATGGATACCTTTGTTCAGCTCTTCTTGAGAACAACTACCTCAAAGCAAAGCCATTTCACTTGACTTTGCCCCATTTATCAGGACATAGCACTCAGACAGTAAATTGGATGACTGCATTTACTACTCACTTTTAAGGGCTTGATAAAATAGAAAATTGTGCTTGGGTTTCACACTTCTAAAATCTGACAAGAGCTTCAGAAGACCCCAGAATGAATTCTTTATGAATCAACCATTGTCCATGTTTGAATGGAAGCCACTTAGTGTCTCACTCAATTTAAGCCTATTGCACTAAAAGGAGACCTCCTATAACACTGGTCACCCCTTTCCCTCAGGAAATAGCAATTCATTATGGGGCTGATTGTTCAAAGGGTACATTCAATATCTGTAGTGAATGTGCAATTAAACACCCAATTGAGTATATGAATATTCAGAATTATTTTCCCAAGAGAAAATTAAGCGTTCAGGATTACTGAAGGTTACAGGACTATGTATCAAGTCAAATTGGTAAGAATTCAGCAGCAGGACTTCAGAAATTTCTGTATCTATCCAGAAGAGAAAGAGAGATTAGGAACTGCAGATGGGAACACCAGTAAACCTGCCAAACAGAAATGGTTTCTCAAAACATTCAGGAAAATTTTGTGGCATCAGAAATGCAGAACAATCGATACCTACTTTCGCTCATTAACTTACATATCCCCTCGTTTACTCTGCTAATAGCACATTTCTCCTTCCATGCAAACAAATCCAAGGGTTTGTAAGCAAAAAGGAAATGAGTAATAACCAGAAGTCCTTTTACTGATGCTACCAAAATGTTAATTACTTGAGAATATTGACAAGTTGTACTATAATTATGCTTCCTTCCAGACATCAATTGCTCTTTTCCTACCCCACCCCTTACATATTCTTCTTACTGCTTACAAGAGCAAATTACTTTCTCCCATTTACACTGTAAAAAGTAGAGTGAGAACTCCCTCTTTAATTTACTGCAGTGCACTTGACTAAGGGGATAAGAGAGCAAATTTTTGTCAACTATTTCATACTCATCTGGACAGATACAGATTGGATCTACAAGTGCACAGGCACTGTTTCACTTTTAGGTTGTACAGGTCACAGTACATCATCCTTCAAATGCTGGATGAAGTAGGAGGAAAACTGACGTGCTCAGCTAAAAATTATTCTGGGCAGTAACAATCTTCTAGGAACTGAACACTAGAGCTCAGTGTTGGTTCCAAACAGGAGCACAAAGCCACTGATTCTGGTTTTCCATTTCACTGCTTTTTTATTCATCAACTACAGATTTCTCAAGTTGGTATGATTTTTTGATTTTCTTTCCCAAAGTACCTCACACAGAGGGGAAGATGTATCATAGTTGGTACTTTTAACTTTTATTTATTTATTTTTAGCTGCACTTTAAACTTAGTTTTGCAAAAAAAAAACCCTTGAAATATGATTTCAGGATGAAACACTAAGTGATAAACCTGTGCAGACAGACTTGGTTTTTAACTCTGGTATGTGTCCTCAGTGGGCTGGGGATGCATTTCTTAGTTGATCCAACACAGAACAGCTTTATGATATTGAGGCAGGGTGTCTCCAGCTTCTCTAATTAACTATTATGGTCTGTTCCTTCTGTTCAAAGGGACAAAGCCCCACTGTTATCAGTCAAAGCAGAAGGAATATAATTGAGAAATATGTCTACCAATCTCTTATATTTCTCATATCACTCTCTTGTATTTCTCACTTTTAGATGAAGGAAGGCCAATGATCTTTCTTCAAAACAAACAGAATTTCTCAGTAGTCACTAAGAAGTAAAATATCTTGTATATCATTCCATGAATCAGGAAATCAGGAAGAGGTAAACAGTTGACTAAAATAATTATTCAAAACACAGGATTGATGAGTGTGTGAAACCTCAATTACATAAACAGCTTTTTGGTATAGAATCTTGTGCAGTAAGTTTTTTGAAGGTCCTTTGAAGAATTTTTTTTACATAGGAACTAGAGAAGAAGTGAAAAGGGACCATTTCTTAGACTGTATGATATCCAGAAGATTAAATAGGCTGTTTGAGGAAGGGGAAGGTTAATAACATGGGTACACTAAATCTAATCTTTGAGGGAAGAAAAAAAAAAAGACAAAGAATAAAACCAACTAACTTGAAGGAGAGAATCTCTGATAAACTGAGGAAAGACAAAGGATAAGGAAAAAGGACCACAAAACAACTAGGTAAGAACCAGCGTACTTTTTAGAAATATAATTTGGCTCATTAGCAAAATCTGCTTCAATAATTTGAATGAATCAACTTGAATTCAGTTTGGATTATCATGAGGAGTTCTCAGGATTTTTGGACTAAAGATGAAATTTTAAGAGGATTATAAATTAGAGGACACTTGAGGATGCTATTCCAGTGGATGTTACTGGAAGATCCCTTCAGATCCAGATCTCCAGATATAGTTTTAAATGATTCTGTATTTTTTACTTATACTACTTATATCTATGGCTTGAATTTTCAAGAAGGGTTTTAGGAAAGGATATAATATCATTAAAAGTCCCACAGCACTCACACAGGAAATGGGTATATGGAGAATTTAGGAGCCTAAGGAAAAAATTCCATCGCCCAAAAAAAGCCCACAAAAACCCACAACCAAACCCCCAGTGTCCTTATTAATGAAATGCACATAAAGTGTTTATGTTCCCTAAAAAATGTTTGGGTTTTTAAATACAGTTTTTCTATGTATATTTATATGTATATTTATACGCACACACTGTATATACACGTGTAAATAAATGCATATACACATATCTTTGTGTGTATTTATAAGGAGGGAGGAAGGGATGGAAGGAGAGTCCTAGTTAAATGAAGATTTACAATGTGAATTGTAATGTTCACAATTATATGTGTTAGCCATAAAAAGTACTAGAGAGAAAGAAACAAATAATGTAGAAATTAGAAAAGTGAAATTAGTTTTTCCAAAGTAAACTTATTTAAAACTAACACAGTTATTAAATTAAAGCCTTTTTTGCAAATTGCCTTTATTCTGGGAATCTTTAATATCTTCCATTTAGCAAATCCTTATCCGTAAGGGCCTGCCAATAACCTCTGCATAAACATCCAAGCATCCACATTCCTAAACTTTATGACAGTTAAAAAGCAATTTTATGAATATTTATGAAGGCTGTAAATTATTAAAATAAATATAGATATTTACATGGTAGAACAACATCTTCATTTAATGGATGTGGAAAAAATGTTAATATGTGAAACATTTTAAAGATGAAATGGTTTGGCCTTCAGGGCTTTTGTTACTCTATTAAAAGTTAATTTAGGACAAAAATGATGGCTTTTTCGTGAATTGCAACCCCTAAAGATTAAATCATGATTAAGACTCACAACGTTTTTCAAAAAATGAATCTGTTAATGGTATTTCCAGAGGCTGGATATTGAAACCACTGTGTAGTTCTCTCAGAAGAAACCAGAGGAGGTTTTTTCCATGTGCTCACAGTGGTGACATAGACCAGCTTTAGAGCAGAGGAGCTGGGTGATAATGAGGTGCCTTTGTCAATCCTTCTGTCACCACACATTTGGTATACTGATACAATATGCTCTCTAAAAACACGGGGGGCAACTCAAGGTGCTCTTTCTCAAGAAGATGTTCTACATCACATGAGTGATTTGCTTAATCACTGGGAATAAACTTCATCATCTTTCCCCACGTTTATAGATTGTCCTGGTTCAACGACATCCGTGGTCTGCCCTGACCTCCTGTGACTGGCTGCTCAACCTCACCAGTGATCCCAACAACCCGAGTTCCACTGACACATGACTTTTCCTTCTAGCCAGAACGCTAGGAACAGGTCACCTTCAATCTCAAGGTGTGAGAAAATACGGATTCTACTTCTTTTTATTATGGCAGTGCAGAAGTTGTGCTTCACTTCTGTTCTACATTTGTCTCATTTCAGCTCCCTCCTTAAGAAAGTTTTTCCTCCTCCTTAATCCAGTCCCCTCTTAATTCAGAAACAATCCTGCTCTTACACATTGTCTCACACCAAGTCACAAGATCCCTCTGGGAGTTGTCACAGCAGTTTAAATTTTTTCCTTCTGTCAGTTTTTCAGCACTGTGAATTGTTCTGGCTAATGAGACCAAAATGACTAGACCATGGGTATGCCAAGTGAACGTGTCACATGAGGACTCCCTGTGTGCTTCCCTGCTCAGACCGCTGGCTCGATTCACGTTCCCACAGGAAATTGTCCAAATTGTCCCTCCAGGTGCTGGGAGGAGTAAATTCCTAAACGTTTCAGTTGCATTTGAAAATGATTCTGCCTTTGCCACACTAAAACTGCTCCAGCCCTTTGAAGCATTTCTACCATTCTTTTCTTCCACATTTTATATTAACTTTATAAAAGAGTCTTGCTCCGAAACTGATCTTAGTGGTGCCTGAACAATGCTAAAACTCCTTTCCCAAACCTCTGCTCCACTTCTTATCACTGCAATGTAAACTATTTGGTTTGTTGTTTTGGTTTTTTGTGGGTTCCTTTCCCCCCCGCTAGAGTCACTGCTTTTGTTGATACTCTGATATCAAGGTAGGGTCCATGTTATTTCTCTTTATAGCTGTAACTTATGATGTGGTTGTAGTGACATATTGTTTGTTTGAAAAGATTTAAGGTTTAAAGGATTGAGACTGGCTCTGCCAATGCTCTGCCCATGTGCCCATGGTTGAGACTGCTGCTCCTCTTGCCCTGAACAGACACTAAGTTCTGTTTCAGTGGAACAGAAATACAACAGTCCCAATGAAATCTGGAAATCATATCCAATTACAAAAATTACCCCAGGTCAGACTTCTAAAAATCTTGTCCTCACAAAGAAGCTTAAATTTATGAACCTTACGAAACTTAAACAGAATTACTCATGTTAAAGACTAAACTGCATATTCTGACAGCACATTAAATTCAGGTTTTTCTGCATACTCCAAATTCCCTGTATATTCCATTATAATAGCCTAAGATGGTCTCCATCTGAAAGACAAAGTAGAAGCTCCAAATTATTTTCAATCTTAATCCTTCCCCAAATTTTGTACCCTATCCAATCTCCATATACTAAACCTCTACAGCAAAAACATTGTCATTAATACCATTATTTTTCCAAATATTCAAATTTCCATCACTTGGGCTTATGTCTATAAATTATCCCCTTGCACACGAAGCTCTTTTCTACCAGCATATCCTTTCTGTTAATGTGATATAAAGACTAAAGAAATGTTGTTAAGTTTTCATGGTGATTTTTCTGCCAGCAGCAGTTTATTATTTCTTTCAGGTCTTTTTCAATGGACTCAGTATGGAGAGAACAAACAGTAGTCAAGATAAAAAAAAAAAAAGTAAATTAAATACACAAAAGGGGGAAATAGAAAAAAACACATAAAGAACAGCAGTTGTTGATGGCAGTAAAAAGAGACAAAGAGAGAATAAGTATACCCACGCAAGGGAAAATGCAAGCTGAAAAATAGAGACATGATTAGAAACTCTGTTATGAAGATTAAACCTTGGTGCAGGGTCTATAAAAATAAAACCCAAATCCAGAGCGAGATATTTGTGTATTATGAAGTAGTAATAATGAGAAATTAAAGAACATTAAAACATGAAAAATACAAGTTAAATACAGAAATTAGAAAGAAAAGCAGTAAATATATACGTATATATAGCCACAGCTCTCCTATGAACTAGTGTTCTGTTTTAATGTGATGTAAAACCAAGCACATGGAAGACAGAGATAAGGAAAATATAGGGAGAGGAAAGTATCTGCTGAAACAGAACTGTGAGACTCAATAAGTGCAGAAACATAAACATCAGGGGGGAGAAAAGATACAAGAAGTGGATTTAGTGGTGAGATACTGGGCCTGTTTAAACCAGCAGGACTTGCTGTTTAAGGCCATCTTTCACTCCAAATATTCCTGATGAAAGGAGAATATATTTCTGATCATATTTCTACATATTCTCTTATGACCAAAGAAAAACTTACAATTATTTCACTGCCAAAGATAGACAACTTATATTCTAAAAAAGGTTATTTACAGCCTCAAAAAAAAGGGGGGAGGGGGCAAACTTCCTACCTGCATGAGGAGAACACAGAAAGTAGGTTTGGGGAGTGTATTTTTAGCTCAGATCCTGAGTGTGTATCCGAAGTCAGCCTCCTGACCACACCACACTTTGGTTCACGGTGTATAACACACTCTGGACGTGCAAAATGGATTCTTCTGGAGCAGCAGATGAGCACCAGAAATGCAGCTGATGCACCTCAGCCAGCAAATAGCGCATATTTGGGGACCAGGCTACAGCCAACCCATGCAAAAAGCTCCTGAGATGTGCCTTGTTCTCAGCACCACTTGCTTTCCCCTCCTCCTTCAGGCTGTACAGTTTCCTAATTCAGACATAGTGCGTCCTCACAGGAACAAAAACTGGTAAAAAAAATCCATCTCAAGAGACAGTGCTGTTACAGTAAACTTTACATCTTTACCAAATTCCTACTTTATGAGCCCTGATTGCTATTTCATTGTTTTTGTCAGCGGTGAAATGCAGGATCAGATCTATTGGTGCAAACGATGCGCAGCAGCCGAGTTCCAGCAATGACAACTGACCTTTCACGGGCGTAATTAAATTGCATCTAAATAATTTAAATAAACAGCTGAAGCTACTCAGTTGAAAATGGCATTTTTATTGAGACAAATCTTATTCCTATAGAAAAAACAGTAAGCAGTTGTTTTCTGAACCTGTGTTGTAGTGCCAACTGTACTTTCTATGGCCAACAGGGCAGATCCTGATTCTCTTAATTGCAAGATCTGGAATCACTGCTCTTTTAAAATTGCATTTGTTAATTTGGTAATGAATTGTTTAAGTATTTATCGGTCCAGTGTATTTTCTGAAAGTGAAACCAGCATTTTTGCTTATAAAATATTTGCAGCAGAAGGCAGTTACTGGGCATTTAGAGTTTGAATGTGGTTTATATGTTGAGTCTATTATGTTTAATGTGCAAATGGATTAGTGAGCTCCTGCTCTGTGCTCTCTGCCAGCACTGGAGTTGGAGGAGAAGATGGACACACATACCCACGTGCAGCCCTCCCCACACATAATCTCAACCAAAGAAGGGGAAAGGAGGGAGTGGAAAGAAGAACATGGTGGCAAAGGCAAATTCTCCACACAGCAAGGCTGCATAATGCCACAGTGAAACCAGGTTACAATGAACACTAGTGCCAGTCCTCCCACAGTGTATGCTATTGGCGATTACCTCGCAATCCGAGTGCTGGCAGCAGCACATCCAAGTGCTGGATGTTGGACACAGCCCAGCAGGGCTGGAAAGACCCACAGAAGCCTGAGCTCAGGTGAGCATAGACTGTGCTCTGCCTTCTCCCACAGTATGCTCAAACTACAGCCACCAAAGCAAGTACTACGTGAAATTATGCAGAAAGAAAAGATTTCATTACATTTTTCTACGCACATTTTTAGGACACACAAATCCCAGCTATTCCTGATATCAGTTGCCATTTTTTTGTTCCCTCATGCTTTATTATTTCTTTCAGGGATTTCTTGATTTGCCAAAAGGGTTACAGAACATCCAGGAAAAATATGGTAGGCTACTGAGGCACTGCAAGATATGCAGCAAAATAAATAACTGCAACACATAAAAGGCACTGCAGAGCGAAGTGATAAGTATTAAGGAAGGATGTGAATGCCAGTAAGTCCTGACTTACTGGGATAGAACGGGAAAGTCTTTGTTTCAGTATTTTGGAACTGAAAAAAACCCCACCAAAACAAACAAAAACAAAACAAACAAACAAACAAAAACAAACAAAAACCCAAAACACAAAACACAAAAAGCCCCAAACAAATGAGTAATTCAGCTAATATGTAACTAGTTTCTGACTAACCTTGTAAAGCAAAGGTGATTGTCCGAGTTTCAAAAGTGCAATTTTTTTGGTCACGTTTGTAATGGCTTGAACGCGGATCAGGTCTTGCATGGTCCCGTACTGCACATCAACAAGCTCTGCCTGCAAAGAGAAGACAAAGTTCAGGCTGTACCTACAACCACACATCACTGAGGGTGCTCCTTGCACAGAAACAAAGTTGTTTGCTTAAGTACAAGCACAGGAGCAGAGTCCTGCAACTGCCCTACCCTGACTTCTCATCAGCAATACCTGTAATAGCAAAGAACTTGAGAGTGCAGTCTGACAGGTAATTTTATGCAGTTTTCTCTCACAGTCCATCAGCTGTGATAAAATCCCTTCTTTCTTTTTCTGGTGGTCATAAGTGATGCTGATTCTGGTGAGCATTTGCCCTCATTAGCTACAGGAATCTATTTAAAATTTTGTAAGTCACTTCTGTTTATTTTCTTAGAAGGAATCAGTCCTGTAAAGCATTTCAGGAAATGAGTGATTATGTTGGTCACTGATGAAAATACACAGATAACACAAACTCCACCAAACATACACAATTTTGTGTGGTCTCATATGATTCCCGAGCAGCCTTCATCAGCTATTGAAGTATTTTCTTATAATCCATCAGTTATCCAAGCATTAATCAGATAACAATACTAAAAGTGTAAACTTTGGTATTAACACATATTTTCAAATTAATCTTTAGAGTTACTTCCAAATGAAATTGTTTAGAGCATGGAGATCTTCAGCTCTTCAGTTAGGACACTGCAAGAAAATATAATAATGTTCTAAGTTATTATTAAATGTCAAGCAGTAGCAGGGATGGAAAAATATTTCAAGACGTGTTTTCAAGGATTTTTTAAAATACATGTAATTCAAGAACAACCAAGGGCATTTTTCTCACACACACTTATAGCAATAAATTTTGGTGAAGACAAAGTAGGAGGATAATCAGTCTTGTACATTACTATTTTAGAGTGTTATGAAGCTCTCGGGACAGTGTTGAGGACATTCTGGGACCTCTAAATCCCTCCACAGTGTTCATATAAAACACAAGTACAAGAAGACACGAGGATATTACATAACTTTTTAAAAATTAAAATAAGAGGAGAGGTATGAGATGGAAAAGTTTAGCTTTCAGTAGAGTTTGGTAACTTAAGTATGGATTCATTGGCAGAGGCAACAGCTCTGATTTTGGGTATCTCTACACAAACTGTTTAAATTCGAGCAACAGTTGTTCTGGATATGTAGGACGTGTGAAATTTTACTAGATTCCTGAACATGGGTATTTTAGGAAAGTATTTACCCTTATAAAACTGCATCTGAATGTTTTGTCTGTGTTTGCATCTCAACATTTAAGCTGAAACCGTACAAAAATTTTGCCAAGGTTCCTGTCTTATTAAATGTATTCTTCTAAATTTTTAAGATAACAAGCTTCCAAGTCTGTAACATGTCATCAGTCCTGTTATAAACCAAGTATTTGGAAAGGTCAGCCCAAGTTATAAGACACTTTTAAACAGCAAATATCAGACTTAACACCAAATACAGAAATTTAAGAACAGAAAAGCTTCCACTTCATACTGTTTCTTCTAAAATATATGAGGATTTTGATATCTAAAGAACTTGAAAACTATTTAATAAGAAAATTCAAATGGTGACTACAGGCTGAAATACAATATATATTTTTCCTGTATGGCCACAGTAATGAGATCCCTGCCCATCTACATTCATGTGCTGCTCCTCTGCACATCACTAGCTGCTTCTCCAGGGTGCTATCCACCGCTCTGTAAACAACAAAACTACATGTGTGAACACTTATTAATGCATTTAGCAACTGCCCTTGGATGTTCTTAGTTAATTTATGGATGCAAACTGCATCTTCAAGAGCTGCTCACTGGTCTTTCCCAGGCAACGTAAGAGCTCAACAAGAGAGAGGCAGAAGAAGAGGCCCTGCAAAAGCACAGCTCATTTTTTAATTATGTGAGAACCAAACTAGACTCCCTGCTGCCCCAAACACTCTGCAAACTATGTTCTGCGCTCCAAATGTCAAAAGTAAGCCCCAATGCCAAAGCTATTAAATACATTCATACGTTGAGAGTACATGGAAGAAGTCATTACATAATGAATGAGCAGCTGGGTATAATATAACAGAGTGACATGTGCTTTTACCACACATCTTCCACTTGAAGGATAGATATGTCAAAGCTCAATATAGACGAAGTTTTTCTTCTGCATTTGCCTGAAAACAAGAATGATGTAAACATCTTGTAACTGTCCAACTTTAGGGGTACTTGCTCACTTCTATTTCACTGTAAGTCTGAAGTAATTCTCCTCTCATCACAAATCTTTGACTTTTAATTTTAACTTTTGGGGAACCGTGGGTAAAAACTGCACATGTCTACCAAGGTAGGTTATCACATTCTGGCAACATCATGTGTAGCCAGCAGCTGGAAGTCTCCACAGTGAATCTCAGTTTTAACTTCAGCTAAAATGACCAAACAAAAATGAAATAAAATATTCTCTGTAATAAAACTACACATGGCTCATCCCAACGAGTGAAGTCAGTAACCTACTGGAGGAGTTTAGAACAAGGTCATAACATTTTGGCAATATAACTCAGAAACTAGGAGGTATGCATTAAATTTGGAGAAGAGTTTTAAAAATTACCCCTGCCCCTTCCCTTCTTCTGCACTGGAATACTTTAGCAAAATTATTAATAGAAAGCAAAATAGTTTGCACTACTTAATAGCAACAGCTCAACTCAATAACAACAGCAACACTAGCTCAGAATAGTCAGTTTTGTTTTTGTTTAATAGACTGGGACTCAACTCATTGGACATCTTACTTCTAACATAAAATAGTGAAAAAATAAGTCTTCAGAATAATGGTGAACAATTGTATTGAATCCCAAGACTGTACCTTCTCAATATTCTACTCAGTAACTGACACACCATTTATGTTGCATGAAGGCCTGTTTTAGTCACAACATTCCTAATATCTTTAAAAATGAATTAAAATTAAATTTTCTATTATTCTTTTCTTTTTTTTTTTAAGACATGCTTACAACATGACACAATCCTCATTTTACACACACCAGCAGCTTTTAAAAAGCAAAACACCCTGCCCTCAACTACCCATATTTGATAAACTGCTTTCTTGTGGAAGGATAATTCTGCTCAAAAACAAAAGAGAGCTCATCCTTTTAACAGGTGCCGAAAAAGAGCACTTGTCTACTTGGTTTAGGTATGCAACAGTAAATCCTCTTACCCTAAAACTGGGAAAGTGGTAAAGAATGAGCTGTTTTATCCATCTCAATTAGGTACTTACTCCTCAAATTGTTTCATGCTAATCTGTTTGAGAGATATGACTATTTAGGAACAAATTGTGATGTGTATTATGGAGTTCAGTAGTATTCCCCCATGCATGAAATGAAGTAGGGGCAGGTAATAAAACAAACATTTTTAGGAAAAGTAATTATTTTATGTTAGACTTATTATTAGTTTCTAAGTCCCAAGATGATGCTCAATGAGTCATAAACATTCTATCTTAAAAATTTTAATAAAATCCCCCCAAAACAGAAAAGAAGAACACTCTGAAAATGCCACAATCAAGGCAGGTACGGATTTTTTTCCTAATTTCTTCTATTTAGCTTCAAAATGAAACAGAATAAAACAGTCACAGAGAACAAAGAGTAAAATAGGTTTTGAAAAGGAAAAGCATGAATAACTGTATGGAGCAGGTGGCAGCTGGGGTCTTGGAGATACTGGATAATATTTCTTAAACTTTGCTTTCTTTGTAAATGCTGAGGCAATTAAAAAATTAAGTTAAATAGATCAAAAATAGTAACAGAAATATGTTTGTCTTATCACATTGTTATCAATCCTCTTGACTGAGGAAAGGGATTTAATAACAGCATTATGCAACTGTACCCAACACAGTGGCTAAGAGGCAAATTGTGACTGATTTGCTGGGGGCACAGACGGTAGGGCACAGTTTAAGGGAAGAACCCAAAAGAAAAACAACTAAACAAAAATAACCCCCACACAACTCAAAGCCACTACATCCAGGAAGGGATGTTTTGCACAAGCACCAAAATGCAGATGGAGTCAGAGCAGATGAGAGAGCTGCTCTTAAACTGGGGAGCTTGGGGTAGCACCACTCCTAAGTAAATACTTCTATTATTATTTCTAACATTAAGGTTAGTACTGATCAATGCCAAAGAAATCTGAAAGGTGTAAACTTTGCAGAAAAAAAAAACAACAGGAGTAGCACACAGGAATATCTGTGGTGAAAAATCTTCTCCCTCTTAATGCTACCTGTTGTTAGAGCCACAGTTCAGTAATCTCTATTTATGAATATATTTATCCAATACCAACCTGTTGACTCATATTAATGAACAGCTTCTGCACAAACTGTTTAGGAGGTCGGGACTATGGAAGGTGCAGGTAGGAAACCACTGATCAACAGTAGCACAGCCAAAATGATATTCCTGACAGTGCTGACCTACCCACCAAAAGGCTTCAGAAATGGATGACCCAAAAAAACTCCAAGTATTGAGAAAACTAAATATTAAATATGTAATTCTAGAAGTATCAACTCTCAGTTCTGCAACTGTTTGGGCTTCTTTCATCCAGGTCAATGCCCTTCATTTGTCCTTCAACACTCAGCTACTCTTTTTTTTTTTCCCCACAAAATAAAGGCAGCAGAAACATCCAATGCACAATCAATCACAATTAAACAACCTTCAACTAGTCATCCTGTCTAAAATAAAACTCCAAAATATATTTGCAAATTGCATCTGAGAAGGCAGCATTCTGCAATCAGGACATGAGGCGAACTTTAATTAAACACTTCGCTATAATTTATTTGCACAGCTCTGAAATTGAGGCTGAAGGCAGCATTCAGCAGAGCATAAAAGTAAACTCAAGTTGGTTGTAGATCAAAGCTGGACACCAATGAATGTGAAGAAAGCTGCAAATAAAAAACTAGTTGTTCTCTAAAATTAGAGAAAAGGAAGAAAGAAAAGGGGAGATAACGGAGCTGTGCCCAAGGATGCCAAATCTTTTGTTACTGTAAACTCTGTTACACCTTCTGACGGGAGCTGCTGCTCCCATTCCAACCAAAAGCATCCCTGTGATAATCAGGGAGCCACAGCTGTCTCCCTGTGATTGCCACCACCCAAGCCTCCCTCAGGGTCCTGCTGAGCAGAGACAAACAGCCCTAACCATCTTTTATATATACTTACTGTATTTCTAGGGGAATGTTAATATCCAAACTTATCTTTCACACTTTGTCCTTCCATTTGGTTCCAGGAAAAGGACAGGGAGCGATCTGTGTGTGTGTGCTGTGGTGTCTGCTCACTGTCTCTGGTTCAATCACAGTGCTGAAGGTTGAACTGAGAAAATCACGTGCCACACCAGTGATTTCTTTTACAGCAGTGGCACTTGATATGAGTAGGATCCATCACTCTGTTCCTTCATGGTTAGGACTCACTGAAGACAAGTGCATGTGCATTTAAGCTTTCTTTTCCGCTCTACGTTGCAAGGATCAGCATTGTCAGAAGAGGAAAAGATCTGAGAAAGTACAACCAAGGGTGTAATTCAATATTTAGTAAAATAAAACAATTATGACACAAAATAGAGGAAATCGGGGAAGAATCTGTGGCAGATATCTGATTTTTAAGAAGAGAGATGTTGGGGTGGAGGGGGCTGTCACATGAAAAAGTAATTTCTTATAGAGTTGTTTTTGCTACATAATAAAAATGTGCTTCTTTAGAACTCAGTTTCTATGAAAACACCATACTCCAGAGTTTATAATTTCAAAATAACATCATCTCTGCAAACCCCTGGTGAGCTTTCCACTCTATTTACTTTAGGAAAAATCTCATATAAGATCTTAAAATCCAAGTGCGCTGTCTTCTGTTAGCAAATATTACTTTCAGTGTTTTGTGTATGCTATGACACTTGGCCATTCCCAAACCATCTTGGAAATGTTGTTGGTAATTCGGGGTTATTACACAGAAACATCAGTGTGATATGCCATGAATGACTAAACTATATATTTGAAAGTAAATTCCCCTACCTTCTTGGCCAAATCTGGACACTACTTATCCAGACTGTATTTCCAGTATCACAGGATTCTCTATCCTTGAGCTCCTTTTCATGTCTTATTAGAAAACTGGAAGGAGAAAAATAATCTCATGCCTTGAAAAATAATAACCTAATACAAATCCAGGGAACCGTGTCAGGCACGCCAAGAAGAGATTATTTGTGCAATTTGAATTTGAACACGCTGTCTGAGCCCAAAAAAGCAAATAATTACGTATCTGGATTAACTGAAGCTGATTTTGCTCTGTTCCAATACTACAAGATGCCTCTGACCAACAGTGTCTGCGCAGATTTAAATCAGAGAACTTCTACTGCTCCACAGAGCAAGACGTGTGGAGGGTCTTCAGAGAACTATCTAGACATTAAGTAACTAGTGAATTGTTCCTTCAAGCACTGCTCTTCAAACAGATTCATAACATTTTTCTTCATGGTTGTTAGCACCTTACTCTATATAGAGGTTTTCTTTTTTTGCCTCCATACTCCTTCTCCTACAATAAAATTCTAGAGTAATTCAGTATGAGTCACAGCGTCAGCTTACTGTCAAAAAGGGTTCTTTGTGTCTAGGTTTTTATTATATAAAATTGCACACTGCATTATAAAGGCAGCTAAAACTGTAATTTAAACTAAAAGAGGAGAAAAAAAAGAGCTGTTCCTTAACCTGAGTTTGATGGAGTTTGGTCTTGCAGACATTTCATGCTCACTCTTGCCCCTCATCCTACCTGTCCAGATCACACATCTCAATCCCAGACAGGGCTCGCCTGAAGTTTCTCCAACAGGTTGCTTTTGCTGTTCCAGGATCACTTTCAGAACGACAGTGAGGTTAAATTTGTTTGCTTGTTTGCTTTTTACAGTTTACTGCAGGGTTTTTTTTCCTACCAACTCCAAGGGAGACTGAATCAAGATCGAAGCCTTTTTATAGCCTACAGAAAAGAACTTCTTCTGTGTTTTATGGTTACAAAGCCCCATATAAATCTGAGCTGACACAGCTCAGGTCCCTGTTGATCAAGCTCATCCTAGAGATTCCTCTCTATATATCTATTTTCAACTTTATTTTTCCTTCTTTTAATTCTTTCATACTCCCCTCCTCTGTCCCAAATCACATTCCCAAAAGGAAAAACTAATACTTGAATGCAACTTCTTAATTCAGGATATCCAGCAAGATATCCAAACAACAAATACATATTTTGTCATCTTTTCTAACTATATATAAACATAGATCTAGCTCTCCAAGTTTCTGAAATAAAATATTGGTTTTTTCAGTCACATTACACTGATATTTATTTATTTTAAAATCTCTAAGAACACTGATTTTTGTTATAAAACGTTAAAAGACACAAGATCAGTGGATGCCTAAAATACTACCAGAAATTTTATTATTTCAAACTTTCATTAAGCAGTGCTGATTGTCACTTCGCTAGTGATATAATTTAAATTTTTAATGATTCTTTCTTATTTGTGTTTAATATTATTTATATCCTCCTCTTTGTAAGAGTTAACTGCAAAGCTATTTAGTACCATTAGTCCCTAAAGCATAAAGTCACATTGATCATACTTTTCTAAGAAAAAACAGTAATCTGTATTTGCCAGCCTCCTTGGTTTAGTTTATTTAGAGGTAATTATTCATGCAAATATACATTTACAAATCACAAAGACTAAGGGTAAACTAAACAAAACAGAAATTACTCAGCTGTGATGTGGGATCTTAAAAAACAGATCATAAGCTACATATGTACACAGTAAATTATAATGGTGTGATTTCAACTCAGCTTTAAAATTTTCAGTGAAAGGGTTTTAGGTCCAGTCTCATTACATCTCAATTCAATACATTCTCAAGGCTGGGCTGCCGTGTGGTGGAGGTTTCATTGGCTTCTCTGAAACGTAGAGAATAAATGAAAAACATCCAGAGGCTGCAGAGTGTCCTCCTTCAACGGCCTTTATATCATACACTGAACTAAAACCAGACATTCCCTCCTGTAATAGCTACAAGCATTAAGCCTTTAGAGAAAAAGCTTGAACTTTACAGAAGGTGCCTCGAAGCACTTTATATTCAAACAGCTCTGGCAGGGATGGATCCATCTCAGCTGTGCAGGAGAGGCACCAAACTGAACTGGGAGAGCTCCTCTCCATCTGCTCAGAGGCTCAGGGTGAACAACACTGAAACATGAGGTTATACCTACACCAGAGAAGTAAAGTCACGTCCTGGGAAATGAACAATGTCCTGTGAATGCAAACACCATCACAGACAGAATGTGGGTCTACTGGAACGAAATCTAAGTAAGAATCTAAGTAAAATTGAAATATTTAATCTCATAACTAACATAAAACACATTTGTATTTTAAATTTCCAGAGACAGATGTTTCAACTGTTTCATATTTAGAGTCAGTTTTTGTGTCAAAACAAAAATATCTAGAAAAGAGCCTTACCTCTTTCAGGTTTCCAATTCAGAATTTGTGATTTAGAACTGTACTGGTTTTGGCTGGGGTAGAGTTAATTTTCTTCACAGTGGCTGCTATGGGGCTGTGTTTTGGATTTGTGCTGAACTCAGGGTTAATCATATGGAGATATTTTTGCTGAGCAGGGCTTATACAAGGCAAGGCCTTTCCTGCTTTCCATTCTGCCACACTGGGGAGGGGGCTGGGGGTGCATGGGAGGCTGGGAGGAGACACAGGCAGGACAGGTGATCCAAACTGACCAAAGGAATATTCCAGACCATATGACATCATGCTCAGTATATAAAGTGGGGGGAAGCAGGAGGAAGAAAGGGGACATTTGGAGTGATGGTGTTTGTCTTCTCGTCACCGTCATGTGTGATGGTGCCCTGGTCTCCAGGAGGTGTCTGAAGACCTGCCTGTCCACGGGAACCAGTGAATGAATTCCTTGTTTTGCTTTCCCTAAACTGTCTTTATCTCAACCCATGAGTTTTCCAGCCTTTACCCTCCCAGTTCTCTCCCCGATTCTGTGGGTGGGAGAGTGAGGGGCTCTGTGGGGCTTGGCTGCTGCCTGGGGTTAAACCATGGCAACACATCCTGAAACAGTGCAATTTTAGTAGGGTGAGAAGCCCATTTCCAAATCAACTCTCATAGCAGCACATGCACAGTGAACTGAACTAGCCAGGCTAGCTGGATTTCTATGCACACTTGCTATGCAAACACACAAAACATATGTTGTTGCTGCCAATACATGGATACGTAATGATAAAATAGACATCTACCTCAAAGAAGAAAATAATCATTCATATGTACAAGAGGAGGTCATCCACTGCATCAAGAGAACACTTGAACTTTCAGAAATCTCGGGGAGAACTCTATTTTCTAGATTATAATAAATGGTCTTTTATAAAGCACTTATAGCCCTTGACTTGGCCAAACATCATGTACTTGAAGATAATCAGAGAGATGCCCAAGCATGTAATGTTTCAAACACAAATCTGAGTGTTAAAGCAGCATTTGAGCAAACCTGCAGAAGCAAATATACAGTTGTGAAAAGGAAAATGACATCTTTCCCATCTCATGTGAATTCTGTTGTTTTGACTCATTGCACAGATTTATAGGTCTCTAAATTACACCTGCAGCAAAAGGACAGGGGAAAATTTGTTCTAAAATTACAAATATATTCAGAGGACAGAAAAGGACTCCAGTGAAAACAGGGAATATGCTTGACTGACAGCAAATTCAAGTAGCCCAAATGATTGACCAGGATTATATATATATATATATATATATATTTGGTCATACCTAAGAACAGCTCAGCTCTATGTGATTAAACAAGTATATATTTCTGATTTTCAGCCATCTAACATTTTGGAAGCAGACTTTTCTTACAAGAGACACAGAGTGCGTGCTTCAGGTCTCATCGGTAATGAAATCGTACCAGGAAGAAAACAAAGTTCTTTTCTGTTTCAGGCTTTCAAATCTTGCCTTTAAAAGTACACTCAATATTTTGGAATAGTCATTTGGTCATTTAATGTGAAACCGTAGTCTGTATTGTTTAAGTTCTAAAGGTTCTATACGGCAGCATCTTTTAGCTTTTGTTTCAGAAACAGCTAACCTTCATTTATAAAATGTTTTATTAATTAATAGCAAGGGTCAAATGGAAGTTCAGGATAGGTCCCTGCCAGGTATCCTTGCTATAGCAAAATTAGTAGCTCAGCTTTATCCTAAGTATTTCCAAAGGTTAGGTGAAGGTTTTCCTGAACTGTGCCAGATTTCACACAGACATTTTGAGCATTCATCTCTAAAAGTGGGCAGAAGCACCACAGAGAATATGTGAAGTTGGTTCCTGTGCTCTCAGCAGGGATGGAAAATCCTGGAGGAAAAAAGGAAATCCCACGCAAAGGACAGAACCTGATTCTTTTTAGAAAGGGTCCCAGTAGACCCTTCACCTTATACAGTGACATCCTGTTAAACTGCATCACAGAAGAAAAGCTGGAAAAATTTTCACATTATCTAAAATATACGGAAACATCTGATGAGACTCTGGATGACTTGGTGAGAAGAAGCAGCCTCCTGACCTGCCATCATGTAATAGATTTTACTGTTTAATGCAAAAACTTTGCCATTAGTGCAGTCCATCCAGAGCTGGATCTGGACAGGCTTCCCTCATCTTCCACATAGCCTGGAATTCAGGTCAGCCTCTTTCACAGCAGTACAGAAATGTTCAGTATGATTGTAGTAATAATACTTGATGGCACAATTTTCAATAAAAACAGTTAGGACATTGTTAGAGAACTATCAGTTACTACAGAAATCTGTGCTCAATTCCTCCTCTTCACCTTTTACAATCCCTCCTGCCCCAACTGCTGAACAAACAACAAAAGGAAACCAGAAACAGGGAGCTCAGTATGTGCTCCCATAAATTATGACTCAACCACACATTTCCCCAACAGACCCTCTTCTGAAATCAAATGATGTGTTACCTGAATTTTAATGAATACAAGTGAATAAATTCAATAGATGAGACAAAGAACATACAATGCTCATCACTAAAAACTATCACTAGTTGCAACATCTACTGAAAAGGCTTCCTCCTCATTTCTTCTTTAGCCATTACGTTTTTGGTACCTACTTTACAAACACTATGTATTGTAAACAAATTATCTTCACTGTCTGCAGAGAAAATTGAACAATTATGAAAGTTTATTTCAGGGAGAGTAACCCCACAGGCTTTAAGACAACAGCAATAAAATCATCAGGGAAGATCTCAACTCAAAGAGTCAGTATTAGTCATTGGATCCTGAGCTTAACACTGTCCATACTAATACAATTTGTCATTCTAGATTTTAGTTTTTGACATTACACAATTGTAATATTTTCCTTCAGCCTTAAGACGTAAGGGGTTTATAGCTAAAAGGGCAACATGGACAAAAATAGAAAAATTTTTAATAAAATTTTTTGTTAGCAAACTGATGCAGTAATTCTTTTGCCAGCAATATAATTTCTAGCTTTTCATACTAACTCATTCTCTAAAATATTCTCCAAGTAAAGATCGTGCCTGGCAATAATTGACCTGCAGTAAGAGAAACTTGCCTTCTGGATGACAACACAGCAGGAGCTCTCCTGCATATTTAAGCAGCTTTGCTCTCTCACAGTTGAAACCATTGCCAGACCTCCTCTACATCCTTATTCACCTCTGTCTGCCCCTTGAAGACACCAGTGTGAAGCAGTGAATCTTTCAGGAGACAAGACTAACTCTATATGGTAACATAATTCAGTGGAAGGAAGATAAATTCCTTCAAGTATCTTCTTTCTCACGCACACCTACTCTTGGGCCAGTCACAAGCTGCTGATTGATTAGTGACCTTCTCTTTGAACTGCAGAGCAGAGGAACACCAGAAATAATTATGAGAACAGAACTGATATAGCTCACAATTAATTCACATTAAGGCCCTCTTAATGAGTGAGATAAACACAGTAACTAATATTCATTACATGAGGTTAGACATGAGATTTATTTATATTTAGTGGAAGAGACAGCATATCAGACTGAAATAAAACTAGGAATGCCTAAACCTAGGAAAAGGGAAGATCAGTGTATTTTCAGCTTTATTTAGTTTGCACTGATGTTTTTCAGTGTTTGCTGTTGGTTTTTTGGTTTTTTTTTTTTTATTATTTCTAAGAGGATATCTCTCTCCTGGGATTGCAACTGGTAGGTGGAGTCAGAAGTGTTGTATTTCCAACCAGCTTAAAAGGGAATTTCTAAACAAAGGTTTCTTCTCAGGACATTTTAGTCCAGTCAGTGAACAGGCTCTGGCATTCTGGTAGATCATATACACAGACAATGCACTTCTGCCAGCAGCACCTGGATACCAAACTTAAGACTTGCCAATGGTCAGAATCTGGATCTCTTTTTTTAGCTTTCTATTCTTTTTTACGGTTTTAAGAATTCAGTTCTTATATATATTTTTCAATGAGCTATATCACAGCACCACATTTTTTTCATCCCACTCTGAAAGGTTTCAAAAGACATTTGATTCAAAGGGTTTCTGCTCTGAGAGAGGTCGTCTTCATTTTTTGGTCTTTCTTATTACTAAGGTTGTGTCCAAGTTTAGAGCATTCCTCAAAGCAGTCCCTGGAGAGGCACATACTTTGCTCTTTTATACCAGAAATCTTCAACAAAGAAGTCAGACAAGCTGCAGTCCTCACCAAATTATTCTTAAAATTGCAGCTTTATCCTTAAACAGTTTAGATTACATTTAAACATAGAGTAAGCTTATTCTTTTTTCTTTTTTTTTTTTTTTTTTAGCAAGAACTTTCCTCGACTCTTTCAACTGCTCATCATTGAAGACTATATTTGGACTTCACATCACCACAGCCTAACACAGAGATAGGAAATCTTCAGCCTTGTTTTGGATTTTCAGTGTTACTTCCATTTCAAAACATTAAACAAGATTTTAACAAGACAAAAAGAGACTTACACAGAAAAGCATCCAATAAGTTGATATTATTATATTAAAAGAAATAAACTTTAAGGATTTTGACAAAATGTTGTCCAATACTGACTGCAGAAGTTATACTGGTAGGCAGAGATAACTCCTAAGATAAAACACATTGCTAAGGTTTCAACTGGTAAGATTTATCATGCTGCATCAGAGATTAAAATGGTTCCTGCTGATTCTTTTCAGCTGCCAGCTTTAATTCAAGTGGCACAACCATTATTTAGACTTTTTATCTATTTTCCAAAATAATCAAGTGCAGTGTGTAAGGAGAGTGATTTGTTGCTTTTTGATGCCTGAGACTGCCAGGGTCAGAAACCTCTGCCCATGCTCCCAGATACAGGATGTATATTCACAGTAAAATGTAATCTGCCTTCAACTACAAATGCTTTTGTATTGCTCATGTTCCTTAAAAGCTTTTAGGACTTGCTTTTCTTCCTCAAAAATAAACTAAAAAAATGAAAACCAGGAACATTTTAATCAATGTTTTATCTTACAGTCACTCATAACTACCACAGAACTGAGTAGCATTTTAAGCACTTCTTTATTGTTAATGTATGAAACTATATTCTTTTAAACAATAAAGTTATGTAAGTAGTTTTAGGGACAAGGATTAAGTATTATATAAATGCAAAAATATTTTGTTACTGTTCTCCTGTCAGTTGCAGGTGTTTCTTGCTATGTTTTTCTCATCCTGGCAATTTTTTTAAAAGCTGGTATTTGTTTTATAGTCCCTCTGCTGAACAAAATTTTTTGCTTTTTTTCAGTGCAAGCAAGATTCCTTCAAGGCAGTTTGAAACCCTCAGAATACTGAAGAAATTCAAAAGAAAAGATCCCCAAAACCCAGTCCAAACAGCTCACAGCAGAAGAAGCGTTTTATTTGGAATTCCTCCTCTGAGGAGAATATTGCCTTGCGAAATTAAACAGAAAAAACCACAGGTATGTTATTAGTAGGTCCATATTTACAAAGAAGATGCAGAAGAAATTACAAGGAGAGAGAAGATGACACTGCCTAAGCAAAATGTGCCTTGTGATGGGGCAGGAAGATTTCCCCTTGACTTGGAGAACATTTGTATTCAGGTTTGAACCAAACACCATCATCAAAGAGCCAGTGTGAGAAAACCCTGACTGGGTAGGTACCAACCCAGATACCCAATGAACTGCAGAGGAGATGGTAACTCAGTGGGTCTAATTGTACAATAAGATAATTAAAAATAAAATTATTCCTCAGAGATCCATGCCTTTGCAGAAGTTACTTCCACTTGTATTCTCTCACAGTGACTAGTAACAGGCAACATTTATCTCTGTTAAAAATGATGTCATTCTCGTTTATTTCAAGATGAACTTTGCGTGCACTAAAACCTAAATTAAGCACCAAATACACTTCTCAAGTCCTCGGGGTTTGCACCCTTTAGTTTTTTACCATGTAATTGGAATATAAATAATGTTTATGGTTCAACATTGCTTCCCCTCAAATGTTGTGCAGAGGCCTTACTGAGAAATGCCTTCAGCTGATTCTGTGCAATGGCATGGAAGTGCTCAGTGATCTGTTATGTCTTGAGATATCAAGATGCCTCACCTTTTCACCTTTTGCTTTTTTATCATTTAAAAAAATCTCATTTATTATTGATGACATTATTAATAAAATGTCATCACTAACTCTTTATTAGTAAAAAAGTAAGTACAGTATTGACTCACAAGTATAAAACAGCAAAAGGCTTTGCAGCAGCAGCATTTGCGTGTCTGAAACCCTGCCCTTCAATGACACAAAAATCTTCCAGCAATATTAATCGAGGCCTTTGTGCATGATGAACTACTATTATTTTTAGGGAACTGTACAACTTTATTTATTCACGGTTATGTGAAATATGCCAGAAAACTGACAGGATCTTCTGCAGGACATCTCTTCAATGATTGTTTTCGGAGCCCTTGCCTGCAATTTTAAATTATATAACCTTCACATTGCATTTCACAGCTTTCTATATGTAATTATAACAGAGTGGCAGCTATGCTGTAGTTAATGTTGAATGTTGTTTTCTGTTTAAAGGTCAAGTCTATTCTAAAATACATATTCTTAGTGAGATTGTCTTGAAAATTTGCTGTGCCTACTTGGTATGCAGAGCAGTGGTCTAAATTATGATTATTTGTGGAAGAAGCTCCTGAGAAACTCTTCTATAAATAAAAGATAAATAAAGCTCCTCTAAAACATCTAAATGTTACCAAAAAATCACATGATTCTTCTCATTTGTGTGTATGTGTAATTCAACCTATAGCCCTAACCATCTGCAAACTGATTTCAGTTGCTAGGGATTCATTTTAGCTACTGCATGTCTCTTTGGAGAAAAAAATCTTTAAAAATGTTAATAAAGACAATAATGAACTAAATTTGGCGTGCCTAAAAGAATTAAATGCACAAATGTATCAAGATTCCCTCTAGCTTGATATTTTGCACCAATGTGCCATCAAAAATGACTGAAAGACTTAGGGAGAGATGCTGTGATTATTTAATCTCAATTATCCGCACTCTCTGCCTTTGGAATTCAAGATGTGCAAGTGAGCATGCTGCAGAAGGCTCATTTGGAAATTCTGCCTGGGGATAAAAATAACCTGGGAAGATTTTTAAAATTTTCTAAAACCAACCCGCTGACACCAATCTTAATTCGGAAATATTGTTAAGAAAATTACCACTGATTAGCTGGAGGGGAGATAAAAGATAATAAGGGCGCACTAATCACATTTCCAGCACAAGGAAACCGAAACAAATGAAAGCAAGCTGTTGGGTCAAGGACTTCCCGATGCACTGTCCCCTCCAGAGGAACTCCAGACATTTTGGTGCAGAGCTGGAAATACAGAGAGCTGACAGGACTGCCAGGAAACAGGGCTGCAGCACTGGGAACCTGGGCATGGAGGGGAAGGGACTGTGGGACACACGAGTGGGGAGCCTGGACGCAGCAGGAGAGGTTAGAGGAACAGGAGGTAGAGGAGAGGAAGACTTCCATCTTCCTGCAGAGTGATGGACCTGAGAAAGAAGGGGGTGCATGAGGAGAAAGAGACATCTCTCAACACAGCCATAGGAAGAGGGTGTATCTGGTAAGAAGTGACCAAGACCCTCTCCTTGCGAAAGAAGATCTGACAGCAATCTGAGCCCTGCTTCCCTTATTCCAACTTGCCAAGATTGAAGAATGGTGGGAAGATCACTGAGTGAGCTTAACAGATGGGCTTGTACTTCCCATATTGCTTCAGGTTGCATTAATCTCTGTGGTGGGTTCTCATCTAGCTGAGAAAATGTCACCAAAACAAATGAACCGGAGCAGGCTGCTACGCGATCAGCAGATGCAGAGAATCTCTTCTGCATGTCGTAGATAGAGGGAAGCAATCAGAATTCTCACTTGTCTGCTCCCTGACACCCCTTCAAAACTAATCCAAGATACCACTGGCTGAGTTGGGAGTAGAAATGCCTCGCATCAGACACTGCAAACAGAGAAGTTGGTAGAAACAGGGAACATGGATGATGGCACGGAAGGGAGGTGACACAGCTGTGAAGTCCAAGCAGGGAAACAGGGGAAGAGCAGAGGTCAAAGTACTAAAGAGACATAGCTGGGTATTGGAAGAACTGCATCAGAGATGGACACGATTCAGTTCTGTCCATGAAGCCATCAAAGCCCTGCCTGCATATGCATTTCCATTTCAAGAACATGCCAGTACTTGTACTTTTCTTGCATCCTCTTCTGGTTCCTGAACCAACATAGTCCTTTCAGTGCATGAGGTCCAGGAAAGAAAAGAGATGTTTTGCTGGGCTTGCTGAAAGCACCCATGAGGAAATAAACAAAAAGAAAGGACAGAGAAGCAGCAGAGGAACCAATTTGGTTCATTCAGCAGTTACTCCAGTAAGAGGCAGTGTAGTGCAGTATGAGATTATGCCATATAACAGAGGACACTAAATATCTGAGTCTAAAGTATTAAAGCAGACTTAGGATTGTCAAAAGTTCCTTAACAATTCCACAAAAAAAGAGTGAATAAATTTAAGGTGAAAGGAAGTCTAGAAAAACTTCAGATCACATAAACATAATTTCATAAAATGTGAGAATACAAACCAAACACAATATTCATTTTGCTTTAATTAGTCTGTCCTTGAATGCTGTCCTAACACACCAACATCTGCTAGGATTGTCTCTACAGCTGCTAAAAAAACAGGCGACAGAGCAGACAAACATTGAACACCAAAACTGAACAGGTTTCATCCTGCAGTTGGCTGCACTCTGTGGGCTGGATTTAAACCAGGTGCCCCAAGTACCACCCAGCCTCCTGCTGCACTGCCAGCCAAAACATACCCTTCTTTACCCTTCACTGCACTCTGGGACCACCACCCCTTGTGTCAGCAGATGGGCTACAGGTGAGCTGACCTTGACACCACTTACCAGCTGGGTGCTGAACAGAGACACCAGATCTCTGGGGGTTCACACCCCTGCTCTCATCACCTCTCACTGATGGTTCCCCAGCTCCTCCCTCCACCACTGCACCAGTGACAGCACACACAGCCACAGCTCCTGGATCACCACACACTGAGGAGGCAGGGAGCAGCACATTGGGATTCACCACACTACCCTCAGACTGGCTAGATACCATTTGACAATGCATTTTGCTTTAATGCATAAATTTGATGCAATGTAATTTCCATTTATATGTGCACTCTGTTGGCCAGAACAGCTTTCCTGTTTTCATCAAGCAGACAAAAGGCTTGAACTCTATAAAAGGTGGCTGATATTTAAGTTTTAATAAAAATATATTTCACGTATGCCATTCTTCCCTTAGACTGACCTAGCCTACGATATATTATTTACATAACTGCTGCAATATCTATTTCAAAACTGACTAGACAGCCCTCTCCAGAAGTGTAAGCTGCCCTGCCTGTCACCATGATGGGTAAACAGTGTCACCTTTTCACAGCCCGATGAAATATAGAGAAGCAGTAAAGTGCACCATCCATCACAATGGCACTAAGTAGGTTTTTGAAGTAGATTTCAGATCACAAATGCTCACATTTTTACTCACAAATGCTGTTTAGACTGTTACCAGAAAGCACAAATTGGATGGCTCATATACAATGGCTGTATGATGAATGGACATGACAGGTGGTCAAAGAAAATGAGTCTTGCTGTTCTACAAATAACCTTGTCAACATGAAGGTAGAGCTGTAGCTGTGCTGGTAGCCAGACTGCAATATCTTAATGGTTTTATTTGCTTGAACTTCTAGCAAACCAAATAGGCAAAATGAGATACAATGAAGCAGCAGCACTGAAGAAGAATTAGCAATTCAACCTGATTAGGTGACACACAATAGGAATTTTCTGCTAAGGATGTGTCACATTTGAAAGAAAATTATTCAGATTATGAGTAGCTGTTACAAAAATACCTTTTCACAGGAAAACCCTCATGATTTCACAGTCACAACCCACTGCAGGGCATTCAAAATATGTGACTTGTATTTCCACTGCAAGCAGTTGATGGCTGAACCCATCAACAGCCACCACCTCCTACTTCTCATTTAAAGTTTTTCTACTGCCATTAGTTTAAATAGTAGAGATTAGTGTGTAGGATTGAAAGTCAGGATGTTTAGATCACTACCAACTCATCTGTACCCTAAACAAACATGGAAATTTCCCTTTTAGGCAAAACTCGAGAACTCAGGACGTTTTGGATAGGCTTTTTGAAGAATAAAAAAAACAATCTCGAGTTTTCTAAGGGCGCTAAGGTGTCTCAAAGAACTGACTGCAGAACTGTGCACAGAGAGTCATTCTTTGGCTCAAGAACAAGTCTGGAGTTTCGCCAAAGCCAAGGTCCAACCCTTGTGATTAGCACAGTGTGTGTGGTCCTCATTTCTGCTGAACTCAGAGAGAAAACTGCCCTGCAACATAATGGAAGGTGGTGCATGTGCTGCTGGGAATAAAATCAGGGATTTTTCCTGGAACACTAGATTTCCTTTAATCTGATGAATTGGTTAGCAACACATAGATTTTTATGAAATAAAACCTTAAAGGTCACAACTGTACTTTTATCTCATTATAGTTACTCTTATTAAGTTACAATGAGAAAATAATATTGAATATAGAGTTTTTAAGTGATATGAGAAGGAAAACCCATTCATTAGTCCTTTTTATTTTCCCATGGAGAAGTTAAAGCATACATCATGCAGGTTAGGATCTCCTCTTGCTTACTTAATTTCTCTTCTTAACAGCAACCTTTGAAGTGGACAGAGCCCCACAACAGGGGCTCACAAGACTCAGTATGGAAAGCAGGCATGTTCAGTACACAAAAACAGGAGATGGAGAGAAGATTTTCCCCCAGAGAAGAACAAGAAAACAAGAACTCCATTCCTGCTCCTCTCTAGGACTAAAAAGCTTCAATCCTTTAAAGAAAAAGAAGCTAAAGCTTGCTGACCTCAGGATGGGAAACTTAAGGATCTGACTTTCTACCAGTCCTCATATTTCCTACAGTCCAAAATTCAAAATTAGATTAATAGTCTATAAAATGGCTTAGTTAGCATCGTGCAGCTTTCCCCTTTTTGAGAAGAGTTCCACAGCATTTCACATGTTCTCAATAAACTCTATGGGCAGACATTCTCACAAGCAAGAGGAAAATACATGACAATTGCATTTTTTATGTTAGAAATGGAGTAATTGATAATTTTAAATTCTAAGATATTCACAAAGTATTAAGTTATTTTGGAATAGGTTCCTCCAAACCCAAAGCAATTCAAAATCTGTTCCTATATGATCTAATAGTGTTCTAAGTCATGAAAACAAACATGCATCTTAAAATCAAAAAGCAGGAAAGATGGAAACCCCCTACATCACTGAAATAAGATACAATATTGTAAAAAGGAGACAGACAACAATAATGCAGTTAGTAGAGAAACTGCAATTTTTATATTTCAGAAATATTTATTGAGATTTATACTATCTCAGCTAGGAAAGCAAACAGAAATTATGATCCCTTTGTGCACCCCCAATGTATTTGGAAAGGATCTAAAGGAAGGCAGACAGTGAAGACAGTAAACAGGATAAAACAAGATAATCCAAAATCTTATTTCACTTGGCAAGTAACAAATCCCAATAGGCAGGATCTTTTCGCTGACAAAACTTCCCAACAAAAGCTACAGTACAATGAAACTACAAATTGGGGTTTTCAAGAGGAAACAGAGCAGATGTGTCAACTGAGTTGTCATAAAAGAAAGTATGTGAGAACCACAACCATAATTCAGGAGCTCCAGGTATTAGCACAGCATTCCCACCAGCCTTAGTGCAGAAAGCCTCACCCTACATGCTCTTCCTACAAGCATCCCTCAAACCAGTAGCACTCATACATCAGCAAAATCAAATGGAGCTCTAGACACAGCTTTCAGAGTTTTACACCCAAGACGATTTATAAACACAGATACTTAAAAAAATAATTTTTATATATATGTATCATATGAAGTATTCAGATCTGACTAGGTTATAAATTTGAATTAAGATTGTAAGATTAAGTTAGATTAACCACAACATATTTTATGCAAATATGCTTATTTTAAAATAGGTTGGACATTTCACCATGTTAACGACTGATTTGATGACCTTACAGGTCTTTTCCTACATCAATGCTTGCTTCTGTGATCCCATGTGCCATTTCCCAGTCAAGTTCAGCAAGAGCTGGTGTTTTCTAACTCTATTTCACCACAAATGACAGAGACAAATGGTCACATTACCTCGAGAGTTCCTTTGGCAGAGTAAGCTGCGTACGAGTACAGGAGGTCTTGGCTGAGAAGTGTTTTGGGGTCTCTGCTGCACTGTTGACCACTGGGATAAAAGCATTCACCACTGCTTTTCAGAGTTACTGTGTTTGAAGAAGAGCCTGGCAGGTCAAGTAGAACAGAGTAATTCACCAGCCGGACGTCTTCCAGGCCTCGGGAACGCCACTGAACCAGAATTTTCATTGCAATGTCTACATCATCTTCCCTAGGGAACTGTAACAAATCCCTGGAAAAAACAAAAAACAAAACAAAACAACACACAAGTAAACACAGGTTTAGTTTCTTTCCCACCAAAACATTTGTACCTTAGCAGGCATCAGCACATAATTTTATTCATAATCTATCATCAAATGTGCAAAAAAAACCCCAACCACCCTTCATTCCTTTGCAAATAATTTCTTACCAATTACGAGACAAAAGCAACTGCTTTTTGAGAAATAAAATTTAAAAAAATATAGGAAAAACATTCAATTGAAATAAAGGATCCTACAGAAATCATCACGTAGCTGTTTTGAATTTCATGTATCTGGTACTGATCAGATTTCTGACAGAGCATGAATTTACCAATCTTTAAATAGGAAGTACACAATCTGAAGTCACTGAAATTTCAGGGAGGGCACGATAATGAAAATTAGTTGTAATTATATGTTTGGCTTTAATTCAACAAGTAAAGAAAATTTACTAAGCAGAATGGAGCTGTTCCCCCAAATATTGTGTTCACTGTCAGGATGTCCTCCTGAGATTCCCTATCTGCACTACAGGATTACCTGAGTGACCAGCCTGGCAAGCACAGAGACAAACCTGTAAATTATCTACTGACAGGTCAGCTGAGAATTCAGACAGGTTGGTCTGGGCTTGTATCACCGGGTTTGCATCAGGGTTCAACACTGGCTGCCAGATGGGCCACAGGATGAGGGCACCAAAGGACCACCCTCCTCCCCAGCAAATGCCAAAAGACTCGAGATGTTGAAACTATTCTCATGATAACTTTAGAGGACAGGTATGCTGAAGGGACAGCAAAGATTTTCCCTACTTATGTAGGCAAGCAATCATGTAAGCAAAGCAGGACAGCAAAATAATGCATTATTATTCAAATAAAAAGCATGATCCAAACACAGCACAAAAAGCTTATGGAATATTTACTGAATTTTGTGAGGATGGGTTTTTGTGTGTGTGTGTGTGTGTTTTTATGAAGCTCTCAGGACTGAGAAAGAAGATTAAGGATCTCAGAGGTATTGATTTCCAGGCACAGAGATACTGACACTGCTGGAAACTCTTGTCCTCAACCATCTCCTCACAAAAAGGCCAATTAAATTTAGCTGCTTTGAGGTCTTAGTTGAACGTCAAAAAATACCCTGGCTGTCTTGCACACATCAACAAATGGGTGAATAATGTACAGCCTTTTTAAGCAAGCAATAGGTATTTGAGAACCCCACCAGTGCTGTGGTACCCCTGTGATGCTGCATGTGAGATACTCCTGGCCAGAAGTACCGGCACTACTTCCAGAAGGGTCTGCAGTAACCCCAGGGAGAACCCCACCAAGAAAAGCTTATGACAGAAGTCAAGCACAAGGACTCCCTTCTTCACCTCAACAAGACTATCTTGTGGTTGAACAGACCTTTAAAAAAAATCAAGATTTACTGCCTAGATAACATAAAAGCCTTAAAAAAAAGGCAGACAGGGAAGTTATGACACCTATTACACCTAGAAAGGGCTCCAGAATGGTATATTACATTCAAACCTCTAATGTCCATCATCACACTACATAGGTAAAATAGTTACTCCAACATCCAAAGGTATTTTTAAAAAATATACATATATTTTTATAAATAACTTATTATTTTAAATAAATATATATTTGTTCAAAGTAACATGTTGTATCCCAGGCCTTATTGTATATGCATAACCCAGCTGGAGTAAAGTTTAAAATCTTTACAAGAACAGTGGACTGAAGTTGAAGACTTCAGGGATCCTGTCAGGAAGAATAACTGTCTTACAGATTTAATCATTTTAAATTATCTAAAATAAGTCTTCAAGCAGTCTACACCAAATAGATGAGTTAATCCAATCTGCAGTATATTGCAAGTTTCCAATTTCATCTCCTGAACCTGTTAATGTAATGACATAAACTTGGGCAGTGCAGAAATACAGAAAGTTGTTTGATTAACACAATCATTAACAGAATATCTGCATTTCCCTCAGGTGATAGAGACAATGATAGAATTAATCTCTAAAGAAACTTATCCTAGGCCATAGGGTTATGGCACATTGCAACAAGAAGTACTGAGCTGCAATAAAAGGAATTAAGCATTAAGAGAGGAAGATACAGTAAGCAAATTGCTCCCTTAGTAATAGAAGAAAAGTTACTTTCCTCTTCATAATTAAATAAGAAAGTCTTTGAAACTTTTGTGACAACATGTCTGATTAAGTTACAGAAATGAGCACACTCACTATTTACTCCATAATGTCTTTAAAGCATGTTAAAATCAAATTGCAAATTATAAGCACACATTATATTACAATAAATCAGCACATATTAGAATACCTTAATAAATCTTATGAACAGCACCAGAACAATTTTTGTTCCATATTTATTATAATCCTTAACTTGCCTTTGATGCTGACTGCATGAATTTAAAGTCAGAGGTAATTTAACCCACCATTTTTTCACATATCAGTTGTGTACCACATATAACATGCAAAACCAGCATTTCTTAAACCCAGCCAAATTCGGAAAAGTGCAAAGTTTGGCAGTTCAGCCTGGAAAAATCCCAACACTTCACACGCACTTCTCTACAAATTCTCAATTAACTTACTTCCTAAAACTTCCAGGGCCTAGAGACTCACAGTAGTAAGATTTAAGCAGTGGAGGGAAGGAGGCCCTTGGGATGAGGATGTTTCTCAGCTCTGCAGGCAGCTGCACGCTCAGTAGGAATCAATAGCAATGCAATTGCCAATTTCCACTTACAATACTGCCTTTAATAACTTCAGCCAAATTTTGGATTCCCTTGCTCACATTTAAAAAGCTACTTTATTCAGGTATTTTTTCAGGTTCATTCAATGGGAATAACCACAAAGTTAATGGGCACATCTCAGTTGCTGTAAATCTACATAATTTAGTGAAATGGAGCCACCACAGACTTGATTTGGTCTCAAGTTAGAATCAACACTAATAAATACAAGAATAACAGTCTGAATACTAACATACCTTTATAAGATGCTCTCAAAGAGATTTCCAAAAATTATTGGCCCTTACTTTCTAATACAGATCAGATATTGAACTAATGTACATCAGAACAGGATATAAATTTGTTTTATGAGCATTCTGCTCCATCTCCAATATGTTCAGTTCCTGAACTGAAAAACAGATAAAACTGAACTTTAAACTCAGAAAGCACACCCTACTTCAAATGAATAAGGTAAAGTTTTCCCACTCTGATATGACAAGATCAAAAAAAATGTTTATGAAGACACATGATTAGAATTTTTGTGTAAAAATGAATTCTCAGTTGTACTTTACAGCCTGGTCAGTTAAATGTCCTGCCCAGTGAAGAGGAGGAGACCACTGCTGTTGAAGATTCAAAGTCCTAAAGGTAGGAAAACAACCTGAACCAAGACCAAGATACACATGAAATAATGTCATGTGTTCTGCAGCCTCTGTAGCTTCAAAAGGTCCTTCCTTAACCGACGATTATAAAAGATAAATGAACACGCACACAAAATACACAAATTTCACTTTCAATTTGGTAACCATGGGGAACATGGACCTGCCATGGCTTAATGGAAAGTCCTTTGCTACAACAGCACTTTTTGACACAGCTTGCTAAAGGTGAGAACAAGGTACTGCAAATAAGCTCTCTGCTCATTGCTGGTGATGTACTGGGACACTGCAAACACCACTCAAGAGATACTGAAAAATTACAACAGGTCACTCTAACAGCCTAAAAATAGAATAATTTAACTGTATGACATAATTACTTCTCCGATAATCCTATTAAATTGCTGTAAACCCCCACAAAACAAATCTAAACAATTCTATAGATTCAATCTTAACAATCTACAGCGACAAAACTTCCCCTCAAATATGAAGGACTTCAAGTGTGGTTTGTTTGTAGGGTTTGGTTTTTTTGTTACAGATTTAATGTCTGCACTGAAATGAGCATGGGGAAAGGACATACACTTCATGGCCTATTAAAAAATCTTCTGAATTACACTTTTTCAGAGTTAGAAGTCTATCTAAGTGCCTTATTCCCAAATTCTGACTGTAAATTTTTACTATTTATTTTCTTCCAGTTCATTGAAATTGCTGACAAAGCAATTTTTGGAATTTCAGATAGGAACTACAAACAAATGTGGTTTGGGAATTTTTACTGGCTGATTTTTCAGCTGAGTAGTTGTTTTCAAATTTTGTGAGCCGCAATGAATTCACATATTTTGTAAAGCTACACCAGATCACAGTGTTATCTTGTCTAATATGATGTTCCCAACAGCAGCTGGTAGCAGGCAATCACAAAAGAACGCAAGAAACGCATCATATGGGGTTATTATATTTATAGCCTCCCATGCATATGTCTTTTTTCCTACCCACAAACTTCGTTCAGGCCGAGTTTTAAAAATGTTTACATATGCTGAGGACTTCAGAACTCGTTTCAGTCCATTAAGAGCCGAGCCGTGGCAGTTCCAGCGGCGCTGGTTGAGCGCACAGCACCCGCACAGACCAACTGCTCAGCACATGGCCCCGTGTTTTCCACAGCTGCAGGAGGAGGGAGTATTTATCTGTATCCATCACATACAGTGTGCACACACAGGAAAACTAAATGCGTTCAGGAAATACCACCTGCCCAAGCCACATCTGCTTAAATTTTAATTACATGCTCCCATTAATTAGGGCACTCAACTGGCTGGTTTCCAACCTGCCCGATAGGATTTCCCGTGGTCTGAGCTGATGGCCACAAATTCACTGCTCCCAAAAATAAAATAAAATAAAATTAAAAAAAAAAAAAATCCATGTCCATGAGAAGATAAATATCAAGAGTGTAAAATATGTGAGAAAACATTCTCATGGTGTGAACAGTTGAGTACATGGGGCTTGGTGCAGGACCGAATCTTGAACCACCTCAGGCTCCTCAGGTTGCATTGCAAGGTCACCAGCATCTGCTGCAGAAAGCAGATCCATGGCATGTCCTCTGTCACATCTACCATCAGTCTCCATACATTCTGGATATTCTAGACATATTTCTAGCACTAATATGAACACTACTAATAGTTTAGTAGTAGTATTGATTATAATATCAGTCAGGGGTCACAAGAAATCTGGTACTGTGTTCATTCCAGTCTCATGATGACCGCAGTATTGACCAAAACTAACAGGTGAGGCTATTCAGATATGCTTTCTAAATCATAAACAAATAATATTACTGTTCTACAGCACAAAAGGAATGGAAAGCACTGGTTAAACAGAACATTTGGACACTAAAGATGGTCAGTAACTTTGTGACATGGTGCAACTGCTTAGAATCACAGAATGGTTTAGGTTGGAAGGGACCTTAAAGATCAACTTGTCCCAAATCCCTGCCATGGGTAGGAACACCTTCCTCTAGAGCATGTTGCTCCAAGCCTCATCCAACCTGGCCCTGAACCCTTCCAGGGATGGGGCATCCACAGCTCCTCTGGGAAACCTGTGCCAGAGGCTCACAGCCCTCCTGCCACTCACAGTAGTCTCTCCACTGGGGATGGACCTCTCATGGGAGGCAGTGCTTCTGGCCAGCCCACACCATCACCCAGTTCTGCAGGACAGAAAAAATGATGCCAGGCTCATCAGAACACAGCATGAACACAGGGTCTGTCCTACTGATGGAAAAGCCAAACCTCTGCTCGTTCTTGTGCAACAACATCTCACTTCTGCTGTCAAAGGCAGCTTTACAGAGCTGCACCTGTGTATCACTAAGAGTTCTACACAGGGCCTACAATACAGATTTTAACATTCTTTAACATAGAGTATGATTTATGATAGCTTTTACTTTTCACAGACACAGACTAAATGCAATTCATGAAACCATAAAAAATATGGAACATCAGATACCAGAGCACCAGCTCTAAATTTGGTTGCATAGTTCTCCAGCCAAAAAAAAACACTTTTGAACCTTTTTTTTTTTTTTTTTAAACATTATGTGTACTGTTGCTTTTGGGTATTTCCTATAAAAAGGGACTTGAGTTATCTCTTTAGAAAGTCACACCATAAGCAGGCTCCAAACTACTTTTAAACAAAACTTCATAGCATTTTTGTACTGTGTTTAAGTCCACCTGGGTATTAGGGTTTCACAGAGGTACCTGACCATATGTACCCTCTCCTATTATAGTATAATTACATGCAGAACTGCTCAGGCCAAACCTCTCATTTTCCTGGGAAGTTCTTTGCCATGGGACTGAAAAACACCCTCAGATCTCAGCTCATGCTGGCTCCCAAGCTTAGCTATTTTGTACATTTAGTTTTTTTCTCTACAGGACTACCAAGCATATTGCTCCTACCCACCACATCAGACAGGCAAATGCCTTTTATATTTTTCAAATAAAACTAATGGGGGGAATTCAAATCTCACTTGCCAACATCAGGAGACAAGCCAAACTTGTATTCAAGGCAGATGGTGGAAGGCATTGAAAAATGACTGATTCTCTCACTCTGTGATTCCAGTTTATTGGAAAAGAAGCAATTCATTGTTCCTCTACATACACTAAACATTACAAAGTCATAAATTGGCCGTAGGTGAGCTTTCCAAAGCTCTCTGAGGGATTTGGATGTCAGTTATGCTGACATCTAGCCAGCATCCAAATCTTTCAAGTGCTCCAGGACATCAGAGCACCAATATGAGTTCCAACAAGGGTATATCAAATGATTACCCAGAGGAGGATAAAAACAGGGCAAGCACATGCAAAATCCCTCAATTACTCTTCTAGTCCATTTTAAGCTTACAAGATTTTTGAAAAAAAAAAAAAAAATAGCTCCAAATATGTGTGAATTGGAGAGTATTCACCTTTCTTTTCAGCAATAACACATGCCATTCTAAACTGAAAAAGACTTTTCCAGATCTATTTGTTTAATAAACAGTTCTTCCAGTTACACAAACTTTTTGTTGTGGAAGAGAACAACCCCAGTAAAAGTCAATTTCTTGCCTATTCTATCAGACACAGAAACAACATAATAGTGTTTTAAAGCAGAATTAATGTAACAATATGCTCTACATGCTCAAAGTTCAAGCTGCCATCACATTTTAATGGTCTATTAATGGACAACTACTCATTATCTCTTGTTTTTGATGAAAAAGGAAAATTGTTTAAAATGTTACTGAATGATGCAGGTGCTGCAGTTGAAGCAGTCACATGAATTAGGAGTTAATCTAATGAGTTCAGCTCTGTCACCACAAGGAGTATGTGGCCAGATCCACCAACAAACCAACTGACATTTGCAGAAATATCCTCAATGAATCCAAGGCATCCAAGTTTTGAAAGGTAAGCATTTGTCAACAAGGCAGCCATCTGCAAAAACGTTACATTCAAGATGGAAATTCAGGACATGTTCACTGTATAGAAATTACTGTAATTCTTGATAGTTCTTGACATTATAAGTCACAGTTTCAGAAGGAACCATAGGTATAAACTGCATTCCAGCACAAGGGAGGTCCTTGTTTCATTATTCTGTGTGTGTTCTTCTAAAGCAACATAGTGAACACTCCCAGCATTTCATGAATCAGCAGCATCTGCAAGTGCCAGTCACAAAAATCCCTCACAGAAGATCCAAAAAATGCTGAATTTGTGCACTAGCATTTGAGTCCAGAAATTGCTGGGCAAAGAACTGAAGAGTTTAGTTAATTCAGATTCTTTGCAAGTCAGCCAAAAAGACTTTGAACATATGCAAAATACGTTACCTGGGTTGTAAATGTCATAGAAACTGTTCTTAATACATCAGATTTTCAAAAATAAAGACTTTCTTAATACAATTTGTATTTGCAATATGAGAAATGAACAGGAAAATATCAATATTACCACAGTACTTTATGAAGGAAATGGCCTGTCGACAGAACACAAAGGTACAGTAAAATGCACTGGCCAAGTGAAGGTTGTTTAAACGTGTTAATTTGCAATGGACTATGAGCATGTGCAATTGGCTGAAGTTCTACTGTCAAACTTGGACAAAAAGTCTGTTAAATTACTGCTTTTCTATCACTTGCAATCTGAAGGCAAAATCTGAAAGGTAGCTGACTTTGACAATAAATCAGATGCCAAAGAAATAAAACCCACAAAAACGTGGAAGCTGTTTGAAAACTTTTAGGATAAGGAAATCACTCCAGGGCAGAAAGGTAGGTTCCTTGACAGAGCAAGGAACAGAACCCACACTGGCTGATTTACACTCCTGGCTTGCAATTATCAAAGTGCCTTACATTTTATTTAAAATCACACTTAATCCTCTTTTTTTTTTTTAAGCACTCACTTTTCCATGACATATATCTTGCTCAATTGCCCAGTGTAGAGATGGATGAGAATGTCATTTAGCATCTCTCCCCATCATTCTAGAAGCACATAAAAAAAGCAGGATAGTAATCACTATCCATTTTAAGAATTGTTAATGAACCACAGAAACCTTAATACGGAGAATGACAGCTCCAGACCCTCAAATGGGCCATTTCAAAGACCCTAAGACTGTTAATTCCACAGAGAGAGGTGATAACTTTTACATTCTGTACTTCAGCACAAAAGAAGTCATTGCCATGTTTCACTGTTCCCTTTGGTTGCAAGAGTGACGTGCTCTCCTTTTAGCAAAGCAAGCAAACCTTGCTTCTTCCTAACACTGAGCCCTCAGGCTTCAAATACTTACCACAAACAGGACTGATCTACTCCTTCATACCTTCTGTTCTTTTTATTACGATAAACTGCTTTCAACAGATGAACTGTCGGAAAGAAAAAGTTCTTTCAAAACATATACACAGTGAAGATACTTAGACAAGAAACCTCTTTTTTATTATTATCACATGATCTCTTATTTGAAAGACAATCTCTCAAATGGCATTTTCTCTCACAATCAGTAAGATGACCCCAACTATTTTATTCTTCCTAACTTTCACTGTTGCTAAATTTCAGTCGAGAGAGGTTTTCCTCTGTGGTGCACAGGATTGAGTGCATGTATAACATCACAAACTGTATCTTTGCATGATTCTGTGTAAAGCACTTTAAATAAACTTGTACCGTGTCCAAAGTTACATTAAGGCTCTGGATGACGTAACCTATTTTGGTTTTATTTTGGACATATAAGGATATCTTAGACCTCTGTTTTGAATACAGCAAAGGGACTAATTTTATTCAAAGTTTATAGGCCTAATTATTTAACATAGGGAGTTACTATTATTTTAAATAATAAAATAATAATAATAAATAAATAATAAAATAATAAGAATAAAAACAGGTCCTGAGCTCCAAACAGCTGTGCCCTGCATATTCCAACAGGTTAGGACACTGAGGATGATGTCGAGGCACAGTGGAAGAGGGACAGGGAAAAGACAATCCCTCACCTTGAAAATGTTTGCATAGAACCCTGCATTCACTGGCAGAGCACTGACCCAGCAAAACTTCACAATGATATAATCTTCTTTTCTTCCCAGACCACAGGGAATATGTCAGTGTCTCAATAAAATGTGACCAGCTGCATAATCAAGTCCAAGTGGTACCTTTTACTGTCAGGGACAATTAGGTTTACTTCCAGCAAGGGACCATTTCTGTGTGTATGTGAATAGCAGTTCACTGTTTTTCTATACAGAAAACCTATTGATAGAAAAAAAACAAAACACAACAAACGCAAAAAAACACCAACTTGAAACCTTGCTTCTTATATAGAAAAATCTCCAGATAAAAAAAAAAAAAAATACTGGCAGTATTTTATTCTTTTCAATTGCAGATCATGAGGTTACACAGTGAACTCCAAAGTAATTACATTCAATGTGTCACTCTGATGGCACTGGACATCTTTATTTGAACTGTATGATTTAACTTTTGAATAACATCCCAGTTCCCAAAGGACAATGAGGAATTGAGAGAGCATGCTAACCCAAAATCCTAGGAAAAAAACCCAGAAATGTTTAGAGAAGCTACCTATTACTTGAGGATTTAGTATTATTTGGAATTAGATAGATCCCCAAATAAATGTTTAATTTTTAAATTAAAAATAAGGTAAAACCTTCATTTTATTTCATGAATTTCAAGAAGTTAACTCTACATACAGGAAAACCTCAGATAGCCACAAGATGATGCCATGTAACCTTTCTGTTACAAGCCTCATTTTCTTATCAGTGTATGTTAACAGTGAAATTCTAATGGAACTGGAGAGATTCCTAGCTGACATGTGAGCTTGGATGTTTTACAAAAATATATATTGGTTAAAATGAAAAAAAAAAAAAAGGAGCAAGGATAAAATACCATCTCTATGTGTTTATGTAAGGAAAATGTTATCATGAACGCCATATCGCATGGTTTAGCTCAGATAATCTCCATCTGACCAGCTGAACTGCATTTCAGATGCATTTGTTTTTATCTGAAAACACTGACATCTTCCAGCTGACCGTTCAGTTCCAATATACAACTGAGGAAATCAACGCCAATAACCAAAACACTGTCCTAAAGTTATTTACGCTGTACCACAAATCAAATTGCTTGTGGATAAACTAAAAGCTCTCTCCAAAGGAACAAGCATAAAATCTTATAAAGAGAGGCCTGGGAAGAGACCACAGGACATCATTTGGTTCAAGGCAGGCTCAGCTCACCCCACTGCCAGTCCAGGCAGATGTTTTCCTGCCCTTTTCCAAAAACAGAAACTTCTTGTCCATTTAAATAATCACCCTGCTGTATTTAGACACACTGCATTTTCTCCCTTTCACCACTCATGTTGAGGACAGACTAATCTTTTTCTCTCTGCAGCAGTTTTCTTTACATATTTAAGGATTGGTCTTACAGCTGTCCCTCACCTGATCTTGTCTTAAAGCCAAACTTTCTCAGTGTTTTCATCCATTTCCTAAGAGCTACTGCTCCTGACATCTTCAATTGCCCCCCTGACCTCTTCTGGCCCTCTTCCAGCATGACCCAACTCCTCTGAAACTGAAGTCCAACAAAAGGACACTCTGAATATGCCACTTGCACTGGAAATGAAGGATTAGTATCCAATTACCGTTTGCCTCCATAAAAGTCAATTGTTATTCCTCTGCTGTCGTTTATTCTGATTTCACCTCTGTACCTCTCCAGTAAGTTCAGTGGCTCCTTCAGCTCTGTTGACCTCCTCGTTTCATCACTGATTTGCTTCAAGAAGGAATGGTCCTGAATACATCTTTGTGAACTGTATAAGGTAGGTCAAATTTTCAAAGTGCTGAGAATCCACTGTTAAGAATTCATTCCCCTGCTCCCCAAAAACAAACAGCTCCCACAGAGACAACTAACCTTAAGTACAAGACTTCCAGAGTTGTGCTGCACCAGACTGCATTATAATCCAGTGTGTACACAAGGATAAAATTTTTTAAGCAGGTAAAATTCAACATATCTGCTTGCTCATTTCTAAGCCTCTCCGATCTCAAGTCTGAAGTTGGTCTGAGTTTTGGCTTCCAAAGCCACTGCCCCCTTTGCAATGTAATTCAGAATCCTGTAAGTTTATAGCAAAGCTGCTGCAACAAACCTGCACAGTCCACTTCAGGTCCACAGAAAAAAGTCCTTTCTGTCACTTCTAAGGCTGATGTATCCACTTCATCTCTTCTCAGTAGTCTCATAAAACTTGCACAGCTCCAGTGAAGTGCATCCCTAAGGGGCACACTATAACCCTCAGGTGTGCAGGGCAAAATGGAGGTGTCACAGAGCAGTTTTCTAGAAAAGTGACAGGAAAGGGACCTGACCTGCTCCTCCTTCACCTTCCCCTTTGACATGTTTTACTATACAACATTCTCTGTTGTTGCCTTGCATGCCCAAAAGTGTACCTCACTCCCCGACAAGCCATCTATTTACCCAAATTTTCTTGTCTGTTCTAGACTTCCCTTGGACTCTTGGACCTTCTTTAACTGAAAATAAAATAAACCACATGAAGTCTTCCCAGAACAGCAGGTGCTGGTTTCATGGAGTAGCAATACTTACACTGTCTAATTCATTTTCAGCCTCTCTTATGATCTAACTAAAATTTCAAAGCCCATTTTTAAGCAAATAAAGCACAAATAAAAAGAACAAAACAACAGCAATACACAGATGTTCAGGAATTGGAATCGAGGCTGAAAAATGCCCCCTAGTATTCAGTAAACTTTGATGTGCAATCACCTGAACTGCTCATTGCCAGGACAAATGGATATTGCACTGCAGAGATGGTTCAACCTGAAGGCTGAGGGGGTGGCTGCTGCTAGACAGTAAAAGTGCTCTATCCCAAAGCTACAGTATCAATTAAAACTTTTTGGGGAAAAAAAAGCAGAATCATTGCATATCAGTGGAAAACTCAGGTACAGTTTTTTTGTCTTTCTTCCTGCAAATATATTATTAGTCTAAGTTTGCTCTTAATGCCGAGTTAGGTAAACTACAGACAGACAAGGGGACACAAAACAGGATTCAGAATTACTGCATGGTCATCTCACATCTACTAGGAAGACAAAGTCATCTGTTAAACTATCAACTAGCTGGAGGAATTGTGGGAGGCAGATGGTCTGTTTGTTATTAACATGACATGACTACTCGTATTCTTGGTAATAAACTACCTACGTGGACTATGCAGACACAACATTTCATCTGTAAGTTCCTTAAGAATCTGTGACATTAATACATACGAAAAATTGACTGACACATAAGAAAGGATAAATGTAACAATGGAAAAACCAGTAAGGGGTTAGAAGTCTAAACATATTTAATCAAGATGAACCACACAGAGCAAGTCCAGATTTTTTTAATCAGGGGATGAAGGAAATGTCAAACCACAACTGTTGCAGTGTTGCTACAGTAAAATGCATAAATGGACAAAAAAGGTAAAAATTGGAAAAAAAAAACCTATACCTGAAGCAATAGGCACTAAACCAGAATTATCTGTAAAGTCTGTGTTTTGGGAAAACTGAAGATAAATTGAACTGTGTTCTACTGGAAATTTACTGGCAGAAAACAAATCTACCTCAGTTGGCAAATGCAGAAACCCACCAAGTGTTTCACTGCAGCCTAATGTATATCGTGCCCCTTCCTCAATTTCTTCCTCCACAACCCCCCAAACTGATTCAGATTAATGGCCCACACTGCTGCCTATTCACTGGTGCTTTCACTGCAGGCAGAATTCTGCCAAAAAGAGGAAAGCACGACAGTGAAAGACTCAACAATTCATAGGCATTTGTTCCTCAACACAACACATTGTAACAGCACGTTATGGATTTTGCACGCATCTACTTTAATAAACTGATTTAAATTATTATACAAGTGCAAATCCATATGTGGCCGTTAATTTAAAGTGGTTGCCCTGCTTAATGAGAAATCATTGGAGGCTTTTTATTTCTCCACATTTTCTGCTGGCTGTAGGCGTGCCCACAGGCAGCCTGCATAACTCCACTGCCACAAAGCAGTGATAAGTCACCCCTGCAACAACTGCGAGCTCTCCCCCAACCCCAATTAAAATCACACTCAAGTAAGCTCTTTTTAAAGCAAAATATATATGCCTAAATTCAGATCAACTCCTTCAGCTTCTTCCAGAGCAGAGACAAGGATAACTAGGACAGTTTTTATTGGCATCTGAATTTTGGTTAGATGCTTCTTGGAGTTGCTTGGAATTAAAACTTCACTTTACAAGCAACAACTACTGTAAGACCTGAGCAATTTGGGGCATGTCAGGAGGCAAAAAGGAGGAGAAGTACATTACTGTGTGTTTTGCTACTACAGAAAATATGATCCAGAAATGCATGCAATGTTGAGGGAAACAAATTGTGGGTTTTATTCAATCTGATTGCCAATTAAAATAAATATCACATGTGGTTAAGCTTAGAAACTCACTGTATTTGAAATCACTGTAACACGGAACACAAGGGAAGATGCTAAGCATATTTTCAGTGAAGTTAATAGTTTTGTCAACAAAATGCAATATTAGCTGTGATATTTATGTAAACAATATCTTCCAGAGTGCCTACAGGATTTAGGAAAGCAAAAAGACCTAAGTTTCTCTTTTGAATTGCACATGAGAGCATCTCTTCTATGGACTCTTCGAAATAGCAAATTTCCTTAGTGATGGAAGGAAATGCTTTATCAATGCAGAGTCTGGGTACACACAGAGGGAGCACAAAAAGGCTACAGTCACCCAAATATGTGCCAGTCACTGTGAATTAAGAGGGAATCCTTAAAAAAAAGTTCTTTTAAGGAGAAAAATCTTCGCTTCCTTACCTTTCTCAGTGAACTCTAGGTTGTCAAGACTGTCAAATCCTGGCTATACCTCCCCTTCTTTCTGAAGTTCTGTGATTTGCTTTGGGGAGGATCACCTCATGTCACACACTTTTTTTAACATTCTTGGAATTTTTCTACCACTTCTCCTCACCATCCTCCTCTTCCCACTACAAACTGTCCTTTGGTTACCTCAACCTTTGACGGCTTCACATCTGCCCTCTTACATTACCACATTTCACTCCTGAAACGTCCCTTGTCAACTCCAGCCCACTATTCCACTATAACATATTACTTTATGTGCTCAGCTGACAGGATCAGTGAACAAATAATATAATATATTTGAGCCTTGGGACCAAATAAATGACTGATGAGGCACATACACCTCGAGTGGAGAAAGAAAGGAAGAATTAAACTTGACAGGGGAGCTGGACCACGTATGCCTCCCCCAGCCTTTCATCCTGCATATCACACGAAAAACACTCCAGAAGCACGGGCTTATAAAAATAATTTACTCACAATATCCAGATGGTGAGTGGGGAGAGGAATAGCCTAGCTGCTGGAAGTGTTTTCTCACGTTGCATTCAGATTTTAAAGTTTTAGATAAAAGCGATGTCACCTGAGGTGACTTGGCAGTCTGTGCCCACAAGTTTGCTCTCTGGGCTAGCAAAAGGTAAGAATTTGTACAGAAATGGGTAAAATCTTTTTTTACCTCAATAATTAGGTCCTAAATTTTATTTAACAATATTGCTTATAGTCTTCATGACTAATACAGCACCTCTCTTTTGGAGGTACAAAAGAGTAGCTTATTTAAGGGGTTTTTTTGGGAAAAAAAAAACCAACAAACATACTAAGATTTTATATAACTTATCTGGAGGCAGATGTGAACATTTACATACTTAAGAGATGGGAAATGAGAAAAAAATCTTGCTCTGCATGATCTTATCTCCTGCTCACCCTGGATACTATATAAGCAAATGTGAATTAATGACACATTTATATGAAGACAACAATAGCTTTATAGCTTACTATATACTGCGTTGCTAGGATGCATTTCTGAAACCATCAACAAAATTTACCTCTCCAGTTATATATTTAGTACACTTCTCAGCAACTGGAAAAACTGAATTAATCAAATTATACATGGCTGAGATTTCTTTTTACTTTTTTAAATGGTTGATTAACATTAGAACCCCAGATCCATATTTAGACATATAAATAAATAAAATCTTGAATTAAAAATGATGAGCACTGAAAATTAGGTCAGATACATACACAGGAGTTTTATTAAAGACTTAAGTGCAGTTAAGATTCTTATTTCCTGAGTTAGAAAATTTACATATGTGAGACTGGCAAGTCCACAGCACCATGAGTTTCTAAGGGCAAGACATGCCCCTCAATACCCAAATGGTTCATTCCCTTCCACCCACTCAGCCCCAAGTCTCAAGAGAGATACCAAATGTTCTGCCTTCAAATATTCCATGGCCTTATCAGTACTGGAAATGTACCCAATAAACTCACACACCTCCAGCTGCCTCTGCTTCCACTAAAGGGATTGTTGTCCCAAACCCTCCCCTATCCCTCTGCCCTCCACCTGAAAACTCAGTGTCTGTTCAGCTCTGCTGATGGAACAACAAACCCACCTCATCAAAATAGCCTGGGGGGATTATTTACATGTTTTAAACACTATATATTTGTTAATCCAGCTAATCTACTAGATACAAGAATATTGTTCTGCAGCAAGTCCTCTCCCTAAGACTAATTATAACCTTTTAACAAGCCACCATCCAACACAAGTCCACTTCCAGCATTTCTCTGGCACCCACAGTAGGCATCGGCTATTCTGCTTCCTGAAATCACCACATCAAAACCTTCCAGCTGAATGGGCCTGACCTTTTTAAAGGAGCGCTAATAATAGGATAAAATAAACTGCAGGACTCCAGCAACCAGGTTAAAAACTCAGTAAATAGCCAGGAGACAACATGAAATGAGACCAAGTGGTCTGTACATAATAAAGCAGACAATATCCTAAAATCAAATCAGCTTTAAATAACTGCTTTTAAATAAATGCTTTTAAAATATAAAGATACATCTGCATTGGTGAATGAAAAAGAAAAAAAGCATAGTTAAAGGCAGTCAAAGGCACAGTGTTTCCATTCATTTGTGTTCCAGAACAATGACACATGAAATAATGATTGTTAATATACAGGTTTCCACATGTTGCCAAATTAAGGATAAACCCCAAACCAGATTGGTTCTAAGAGGAAAACACCTACCTTTCTTTCCATAAATGTGTAGGTCTCTTACATAAACCAGTAATTGCAAAGCAAATTTTCACAACTGCATTTGTTTAGTTCAAAAGTCAGAGAGATAAATACAATATACATCTGCTGTTCTTTTCCAATTTAAGGCTCACAGCACAAGACCAGAAGATTTCAATGAAACTCCTGAGGACAGCAAGGTGTTTGGAACACAGCCTGCATTCTCTGCCCCCTGCACACCTGTAGCTGCAGCTCAACTTGTCTCCTGCCAGGTGCAGCACAAACCCAGCAACACAGCTACCACCACTGGGAGAAGGACCCACAACAGCTTTTCAGCTGCTGTTGGATGATTACAAAGAAATTTTCAGAGTCACCCAAGAAAAAAAAAACCACCAAAAAAACCACTATCCAACAAGGTCAAAAATTAAATGTACGCTCCTAAAGATAAAAAAATTACAGGTTCGCTTGACATACATCGAACTCTGTCTCTCTGGGTTAATTACAGAGCAAAGCTGTGCCTCGGTATTCAAGCCCCGAAAGTTATGGTACCACACAAAGGGTAAAGTTTAAATTAATCAAAGCCTTTTTATGTGCTATCCTCATATTTACTGGTTCCACAACGTGACAAAGATATTCCCACTGCAAAATGCTATCAAATAATGCTTACAGAAAGCATTACTGCAGTATCCTTCAAAAACCTCCTACAATGCAAAACGAACTGTTATTCCTTTTGCAATTCTTCTCAGAAGCGATCAATTCAAAGACACAGTAGTTCCTGTCAAAAAAAATACATTTATGAACCATTATTGTACAAAATTCTTTTAAGTAACGAAACCAGTATTTTCCCCACACTCCAAAATATGGTGGACCAATGATGTACAAAATATTTTCTTCTAGTAGCCTCCCTCAGTAGACAACTACTGAATTTTTATACATTTTTTTTTGCCTACATACCTAAAAACATAAAAATGGCACACCCAAACCCAGTGAAATCATTTACATCAAAAGCTTTAGCGTCTGAAACAGACGGACAGATGAAGTTAATCTCTCTAATCAAGGATTTCAAATTATTAGTGGTTGGATTATCAAATAATTCCTGCTAAGTGCAGCATTAGAAACATTAATAAAATTAATGGTTGCACTTGTCAGCTGATGAATGCATCACAAACGTGGGATCTCACATGTAATCATCAGGACACACTATGTAATGACTTATTTTTGAGACATTATCAGTAACACAAGAATTTTAACATTGTAATTTTTGGAGTCTCCTAACCCAGGCACTGTCAGGAAGAAGTGGTAACTGAAAAATGCAGGAGGATTTTGGGATAATTGACTTTATCAATGCAATTATTGTTCACAGGAACACAGCAAAACCTAAGCCAAACCCTGCTTCAATTTACTGATGAGAGGAAAGGGACATAATAAGAGATGTATAAACCCCACTTGCTTGCTATAATATAAAGAAAACTATTCTAAACAACAAGGAGCCTATTCTGGAAAACCTCTAGGCTAACAATTTAATTCCTGACTGCAGAGATATTAACTTCTTCAATCAAGAGTCAGTGAAAGGCTTTTACTTCTCCCTGTAAATGCATTCCTAATCCTTCCCTTTCCCGCTGTACTCCTGCCACCAGATGGAGGGCACATTGTGTGGCACTCGCAGGGGAACAAACAGGGAAAGCCACAACCCTGCCTATGGATCCTGACTCATTCCAAACAAAGAAATACAGTTTAAAGCTCCTGTCTGCGCTGAAACCGAAGGGAGTACTTGGGCCAGCAGCGTAAGGACACACCTTGCACAGTTCCTGGTGAAAAAGCCATACAGCAGTGGTTTTATGAGGAATAAAGTCATTCATTTGAAACTGTGCTGAGAATATAACAGTAATTTATGTAGTTACCAGTTACAGTCTTTAGATTAGGGGACGATATCCAGCCAACGCAAGATTTATTCTTTTAAAAGGCATTTCCTTCTTGAAACGGAGAGTAACGCCAGGAGGGTTTAGTTTTGTTGTAGGCATTGTATACATTGTGAGGAAATTTACTGTAGAAAAAGGCAAAACAGTTTAACTCTTCAACCATCTGCTACAGCGTGACCCTGCTAAGTTAAGACACATTCAAGCAATTTTGGTGAAAAAAAGAAATTATATCAACTTCAGTGAGAACTCTGAAAATCTGCTGAAAATAGGAGTGAGAAAACTCCTATTTATGTCTGGAAAACTCCCATCCATTCCTTATTCACCCAGTCCTCTGGCACTGAATACGGATGTTTATTTCTCCTGTTGCTTCTGACAGATTAAGCAATTCCAGAGTTGGCCATAATTAATTTTGGCATGAAGGTAACTACCCTTGCACAATCTGGAAGATAAATTAAGTGTCAGAGAAAGGCACCCCAGAGTAATTTGTTTCTTGCCTTATCTACAAGGAACAGGTGTAATTTTTTTAACAGGTGTGATAGGCCAGCACTAGACAGTGACTCATCTCTACTCACCTTGTAAATGTAAATGCAAGAGAAACACTTTGAGTACTACTAAGTAAAGAGTACGGAGAAAAATAGAAATCAATTAGTAAACCAAAACAATCTGACCCCCTGCCCAAAACCCCAAACACTCCTTAGGTGAGCATTACACATCCAAGCCATTATGTAGGTTTAGGATCTGCAAGGAAGCAGCCAAGGAAATTCTGTTGATAACAGGATTTCTAGCCTAAGGACTCCTCATCTGTGACACGAGCTCAAAGAGGTACCTGGAGGGCAGGTGCCACTGTCCCAGCCAGCTCCAGGGTTGGTGTTATGGTCTGAAGCAAGTCAAGAGGCAGATGAGGATACAACAACAATAACAACAATAGTTTTGTTTCCCTAACCATCATGACATGATAGTGCCTGCTCAGGATACAGCCAGAGTGTCTTCTGCTTGAGCATTTCTTGCCCTCAAAAAGGCAGAGAACCTTCACTCAAAGTGAAGCAGCCACAAGGGTGACCCAAAGGCCCAACACACATCTCCCTTCCCCAGAAAGCAAGGCAGCAGGAGAACAAAGAGTCACCAACAGAGACAAGGCCACACAGGCACAGCCTGGGCTCCCGGGATGCCACTACAGGATTACCAGACAGAGACGTTGCTGTGTTAGGTGGGATGTTATTTATTAACACTAAAAGTACAAACCTGTCATCCCCAAGCCTTTCTCGTTTACCTCACCTCTCCCCTATCATCTTAAATCCTGCTATTCTCTCTCTCTTTTCTCAACTCGAGATTACTTTTGGTTGTCTTATCAGTCTCCTCCAGACTGATGGTTTCAAAAGCAGATATATCCTCGACGTGTGCGTCTGACAGCTTTGGCCTCACTTTTTATGACACCTGTGCTGACAGCATGTCGCCACCACAGATACACAACTGCAGCTGAACACGGGGTTTTTCTCTGCAACCAGAAAAAAAAACGTTTCCTTCCTTTCATATGAAGATTTCCACTGTGATCGTTCCACTGGACATTAATTATCAATCTAGTAAATTTTATACCATCAGAAAATGCTAGTGAATCAGTCAGTACAGACCCCAAGAGGAGGACAAAAGTCTCAATTCAGTCAATAACCGAAATGGAAATATCATCTGAGTTTTATTAAAAAGATGTTACACTCTTTTAATCTCCAAAATGTAAATTTTGAAAATTTCAATCAGCTTTTCCCTGAACAGAAAAATCGCTGTTTCCCCTCGCTCTCAAAATCACTTGGAAATCAAGGTCAATCACATCAAGCTCTGACATACACAGTACTTATTCTTGGAGTTGGTGAAATTAGTGCCTTCCTATCTGACACTACAGTTAAATTCAGACTCCTACTGCAAAACCCGGGAGATCGAAGAGGAGCTGAACAATCAGCGTCTGTTCCGATTTTAACAGATGTGAGTTCCAGTGCTCCTCATTTAAATTCAGTATCACCTGAACCCAAATAGGCAGAAGAAAAACGAACAAAACCCCACATTTAATTCACAAAGTCTACCAAAAAAGTTAATAATTACCCCAGAGTAACCAAGAGAGTGATGTAAGAATTTAGGATATTGGTATGTCACCAAAAAGATAAAAAGCAGAGCTGTCTCAATTTAGCACAAAATGACTTTCATTGCCCATGAAGTTCACAAAACCATCAGCCAGACACAAGTCAGTCAAGAAGCAGGGGAAAAAAAATTACCAGAACCCTCCTGGTGACTAAAAGTTCTTCCAGAGAAAAGCAAGACATTACCTGGAATAAAAAATGTCAGGGAATTTTGATAGAGGCTGTAATTTTCTAGGGCTGCCAGCCTGACACCTTCAATGTGGTATTAAAACTTAATACCAGAAGAAAACAACCATCTTATATAAATACATAAAGAGGTTATGATTAAAACTGGGAGAGGGCATATAACAACCTACCCAGGACACGTAAATTCAAACTTCCATATTACAAAGACAACGTATCAACTGATTATTATGCATATGTTCTGCTGATAATTTTCCAAGTTATTCACCTGAATGCAGCTCATTCATTAAACTAAGAGGGTTTTTTTTGTTTGTTTTGGTTAGGGTTTGTTTTGGTTTTTCATTTTAAAAGTTAATCATGTCAATATGGCTAAAGGCAGGAAAAGGAGAGAAAAGATTTCTAGTTTGGAGGTTTATTATCTCCAAAGGTAGTTTAACAACTACTTTATCAGCTACAAAATAAAATCAAATCCCTCTGAAATGCATAAAAATCTGATGTGCATTGATAAAAGGAAATAGTTCAAAGAAAAGTTTATATTAGTGTATAAAGGTTACTTCTGTCAAAACAAGCAATCTCTTGGACTTTGTGTGCTCAAGAAAATACTTTAAAAAAAAAATCACATTCTCCCTAAATACAGATGCTGTTATACACCAACAATTCTCTGTTTTTCAATAAAAACTTCTGTTCCTTTACGCATCATGTGCCATTGTACGCTTTTTGATAACTTAATCCAGTTTTGGGCAACATGAATAAGAACCCTACTGGTGATCTCCCAAGCAAGCACTAACTCAGAGTGGGTAACACTCCCCAGTGCTCCACTGCATGAGCTGAATATGCAATAAATAACTTCTCATCTCCTTTTTAAGTAATCTGTTTGAATTTAAGCTGGACCCATACTCAAAAGGCATATGAAGTCATATCTGTTGCCTTTTTAAAAATCAGTTGTAATAAACTAATCATTGCAAATTTAAAAGGGAACAGCTACTTTTTAAAGGAATATCTCAGTATAAGTCAGAGATAAAGAAGTTTTTTTCATTAAATAACGTTCTGTATTAAATTATGGTTCTACATGATTTGCATTTCAAGCCAAAGGAGAGAGAAATAGCTACACTAGTATCATCAATAAAGCCTGAAATAACTAAGTTCTGGAAAGAAATAATTGCAACACCTATATGGACCAGATCTTTAAAGAAACCTGTCTCTAGCCTTAGGGTATTAACTCGCTGCTTCACCTGCCGCAGGTGCTGGATGTGGGAGGATCTGCAGGCAGCTCAACACAGGAATGCAACAGCTTCTGTGCCCATGTTTTCTTCAGCAATGAATATTCTTGTAAGCCCTAAACTTCACCTTCTTCCCAGGTTGAATGCAGGTTAAATTCGTGTTGATTTCAGAGTGACATTAAAACCATTTCTGGCTGTGGCTGCAGACACGGCTGAACTCTCACTGCTCCCAACAGCACCCAGAATGGAGGTAAGTTTGGCTTTGGTTCTGCAAGTTTTGACAAACATGAAAAAAAGTTGTGATTGAAAAGAAATACTGGGTTATACAAGGGACAAAACCTCCTTATCACAGAATCACAGAATATGCAGAGCTGGAAGGGACCCACGGGGATCATGGAGTCCAACACTTAGCACCACACAGGACCATCCCCAAGAGCCACGCCCTGTGCCCAAGAGCATCATCATTCAAAAGCTTCTTGAGCTCTGTCAGGCTGGGTGCTGTGACCCCTTTAATAAAAATATTGTGAAGAGCAGCTAGACAACACTTAGGAAGGATGTGTTTAGGTGGTTAATGAAAACATGCGTTTGCCTGACCAAAAAAAAAAAAAAAAATCAAATTTTTCTTTGCAGAAGAGTCAGAAACACCTCAAGGCACAATACAACCATTAACTGAGCCATAATTATTGACTGTGAATTCTCACAGAATGCTCTGATGCATTTGGCATTGGCACGAAACAGGAGGCAGTTTCAATTACGTGCCTGCTCTGTGAAGTTTATTGATCTTCAGAAGTGGGACTAATTTGCACAGTCTTAACTGTGAAAGCTAAGATGATGCTGAAAACATCTACTGTTCATCTTTTTGCCTTCTTGTTGCTTATTGCTGTTGTTTTTAATTAACAGGGATATGGGTTGCTGGAGTCAACAACTTTTATATCATTAGGCATAAAATATGAAATATACATTTCAATATCTTCTTAATTTCTCATGTTAAAAAGTACAATATTTTAGAAGTGCTTCATATTTACATAATCTAGCCTTGAATTGTATTTTACGCTTTAAAATTGTTACCCATTCTTTGCCTGAAACCAGAACATTTTTTAAGTGAGGCAAAATTTAAAAACTGTCTTGAAGAGAGCCACCCTCAGAACCCGCCTTCCTTAATTGAAATAGAAACTACAGATATAATATACAGTACTCTTATGTTTATCTTAGATATAATGCCAAGACCAGTGCTTTTAGGGCTCCCTATTTTATTCAATATATTGCTGTTGTTGGAAATACAAGTTCACATTTGAGAAAATGGAGTATTCTGCATCATCAATGTTATATAAGTATGAAGTCTTATGACTATGTAAGTAGGTAAAAATATTGTTAGCACTTAGAAAACTTCATTTTTCCTCAGTAGTCCTATATTTTTTCCATAGAAACTCACTGCAACAGGAGATGGCTGCTGTGCCACGTTACAGCCACTGCAGTTCTAAGTGCTGACAATAGGGTTTGTTTACCTACTTGAAGTAGCAGCATTGCAGTCCATCTTTATAGATTTTATAAGGATGGTGATTCCAGTTTAATGAGCATCACAGAGCATCTGGCAATTATACCCCTGAGGGAGGCTGACTGATAAATTTGCAGACCCACTGCAGCAAGGCCGGCAAAATCTGGTCTTTAAAAACAGCTCTCAAATAGTCTCTGGCATACATGAAAAAGTTTGCAAAGAAGGAGCTCCTACTTTATTTTGAAAAATGTTAGTAAGGCAGTAAGTGCCATTCCATAATAAAAACTCTGATGAGTTCCAGTTCTTTTCTAAATCAGGTTTTCCCATTTGCACAGCTCCTCATATGGATATGTAGATGTCCATCAGGAAAGCCAGGATCACAATTAATGATTTCATTATGGAAGGGAGTAAGAAGGGCCAGCACACTTTCCAGGAGAAAAAGCTGGTGGAGAATGCCTGGAATGGACCAGGCCATGGAAATTGCCACAGGATGGTGATGACACGTCAGCTGGTGAGGTGTCATGGGAATTCCCTTAATTACACACAGTTAAACAACCATGGGAAAAAAATGTAAAAATTACCTAAATTTCTGTCCAGCCTTCACCGATGCAGCTACTCCAGTGAACCCTGGACACGAGCAGCATCTGAAACTAAAAACTGACCTAGTGCACTGTGTAAGTACAGTTCAAAGACACGGTGCTCAACAAACATAAAAAGGATAATAAAACTAAACAGGCCTTTTCATCCAGCAGCAGTAAAACCAGAGGGCAGAAAACGATGTTAAATCGCTTAAAGCTTGTTGCATCAACAAACTGTATCAGAAAAGTCACAAAATATGTGTCTCATGGTGACCATTCCTATGCAACACCTCGCAAAATAATAAAGTGCTTCCATCAAAGCCAGGTTGAACCCACGTAATGACTCACTCTGGGAAACTCGGGCGCTGTCGGCGCGCGAAGGAGGGAACGACGACGTGAGGAGCGCAAAGCCACCAGAAAGCAAAGCAAGGCACAGGCACTGCTGTGGAAAAGCAAGGAACCACGGAGTGCCTGGAGCACTGCTAGGGTGGTAAAACAGGGAAAAAGCCAAATTAAACCTAAGGTTCACCCCAGATGACAAAGGGCATTCCATTATTTTGGTGATTGTCAAGCGTAGTCCGCAGCTCGCTGAGCTCTTTTGGGACTAAGCACAGCCTAAAATGTAAATGTAAACCGAGGACAAAAGCAAGTTTAAAGTACAGAGACCTGGGCAGCACAATAAGACAACATCAGAAACAGCTAAATGATGACCTGCTTGTGATCTCTCTTTACTCTTGGGTGCCTGAGCACTTGAAGAGCTACAAGGATAGGAAAGCTGATAAGTTTGGAGAATATCAATGTGTTTTTAAGTAACTTCAGGTGTTCAAATAAAGAACACTCCGTTTTAGTCAAATGTGATTAAAGTCATGTTTGAAAGAAGAAAAGCACCAATTCCTATTGCTGAATACATACAGATAATTATAAAATTGCTTTTACTACTAATTTTAGATTTAGACTGTGCAGAATAAGACATTAGGAGAACTTTCTGGTACTTCACAATCTTAGCCCTACTTATATTTGGTCCCACTTTCTCAAATTCTTGTCACACATCATGCAAGTGTAAGATAAAAAAACTCATCCTAGACAGTGCAAAGATTTTTAAGTTTGTTTGATTTCACCCTGTTTGATTTCACCCCTGTAGACTTTAGTTCCTAGTCACATTTAGAACTTGTGTTGTCTAAGAAATGTTTAAATGTCATTGCTGCAAGCATAAGTTTTAGAAACAATGTTAAAAGATTACAATGCATTAAACTAGACTTGAGAAATTTACCAAGATGCTCAATTCCATGTGTGTAGATGTCCAAATGCAAAGTTTTTAGATGAAAAATCAGTATTTGCTGCTAAAACAAACAAACAAACAAAACCCCAACAAACAAAAAACAAAAAAACCAAAACAACCAAACCAAGAACTAACAGTTTTTACCTGTTTCAATGAAAGGTGTATCTTATAAAAACTGACATTCCTAGTTGGCCAGCTGAATTAACTTTCCAGAATTATTCTATTAATAGAGTTGAAATCTTTCCCTTAGGAGAGCTTAAAATATTTGTTCTATAATACCTCTGTAAATTCAAAAATTCCCAGCATCTCAGCTGTTTTATTCCTCCCAGTCATCTTGTGCCTGAAAATGAGTCAGGGGCTTTAAAACACAAACTTACAAACAACCCAAAAAAACCCCCAGATCAACGCAAAATCAAAACCCTAATACCTGAGATGCACAGAGCTAAGGCGATTCCCTTATTCCCTCATCCCACCTATTTACAAGGACCTCCAGGGCACAGTGTAAAACATATTCTGGCAGCAATTACAACTGCAGGGAAACTGGCATTCTGAAGAAACAAAATATTTTGCATTTACAGTCTCTTTAGTCTTTTTTAACCTTCAAACTGCTTGAAAAAACCAAAGATAATTTTTCATCTGCATATTCCACAGCATCAAAACTGCACATCTCCAAAGCTGAGAAAACATATGCTGTCAGCAAAGAACAAAATGATCTCTTTGATACTAATACCTGTGATAGTAGCATGATAATAACTACGTGTGACAACTTCTCCCTGCTCTCAAAATAATTATGGCTCTGTAGAACTCAACATCTGCGCTGCCAGATGTTTCTGTCAACCACGTAAGCAAAAGCACTGCAGAAACCTGGCCAGCCTCCAGAGCTTTAGTCTCAATACCTCAGCAGATGCAGGTGGTTTTCAGGAGTCCAATATCTGGAGCACCAAGCCATGCGAATCCACTTATGTAAACAAGGAAACGGCATCAGCAAATAATGCATCAAACCCAAACAGGTTCAGAGGAGTCTGAGACTGACATTTCTGCCAACCCAGCGAGAACTCAGATCAGTTTTAGCATGTCAGACACAAAAAATAGTAGTGTCACCACATGCTTCTGAAAATTCAATTTTCATTAAGCCCTTTTAACTTTAGCATTGACTTTCATACACAGACAGAGACGTGCCAGCTGGATGACACACGAGCTATTAAAAGACAGGCATTTGCAGCAGAATTCTAAAATATTGTATCAAACCCATAAATCATTCACTCTTAAGACATAAGTGGTAACTTAGCACCGAACTCCCTTGCCTGAACAGGATGATTTACATACAGTGCAGCTCTTACGGAAGAGTTTTCCCTTCTATCCATGTACTTCTAAACTGCAGCAATCAGAAATCAAATTATCTTCAGGGAAGCAATCCAAACTCTAGCTGAACTTTCTAAGTGAAAATAAACATATTTAATATGGAATTAACTGTAGTCAAAGGGTAACAATCTTTCAAAAACGTGCCTGAAGCACTTGGGTGATGGAACCTTTTTGATTTCAAACTCCTTAACTATTAAACCGATGGGTTTGATACAAAACCAAGTAAGAACAAGGTGCTTTCTACTAAGGACTCCTTCACCGTTTTGTTTCCACGACCAGCCAGAGATGAACCTGCCCTGTCCTATCTGGACAGCCTTTTTGTTTCTCAGGTCAGCATAGGACACCCCTTCTGCAGAAGAGGCACGTGGAGGGCAACTCTGGCTGCTGCAGCAGAGGGAGATACCTGGCTGAAAGGTCTAGCTCCTCTCTTCCCCCTCAAAAACACACTGTGGATCCCCAGGGCTGCAAGAGCATTTTGGGATCCACTCAACTACCACACTGATGGGCACACAGAGGATGTTGCTACAATTACAGAAAGGCTTTTCCAAACAGTTGCCCCAAAGTATTTTACACAATCAGCAAACAAGGCCAAACAGGGGTTTGCAATTTATTTATAAATTAAGGAGGAGGTGTGTGGGGAAGCCTAAATCACATGAAAATACTAACAAGAATAGAATCCACCTCCTAGACCCCAGCAGCCTGAGAAGTAAAGCAAAGCAGGTTTCACAGTCAAAGAGTGCATCCAGTATTTGGTACTCGGATGCAAATCTCCAAAGGGTAGTGGATGTGTATCAGCCTAAGTGTTCAGAAGTATAATTAAGTAAGAAGTCATTAGAGCCTTTATGAGAGCTCTACAGCACTAAAAGTCAAGGTTTCCACTATAAAACTTCTTTTTCATGCGTGTAAAAATTAGCTGTCAGAATTATTTCTAGGTTCAAACAACGTCTTATAAGCCCTTCACCTTCATGCAAATTAAACTGAAGTGCCCAATCATTTTTAAATGGCATAAGCAGTAAGTTCTAGGGGGGTTTCAGTTCTCTGATACAACTCTGAATATTCAACCTTTAACTTGAACTTCAACACTTAGGGTTTCATTAGCAGCAGTAGCTTCACCCTCCCTCCAATTCTGTTTACCATTTTCTCGTTGTACATAATTACGGCAAAGTGTGTGTTCAAAATTTAAGTAGCATAAGCTACACAAGCAGACATTAATTTTAAGGAAAACAAAGGCAGTGTTACTAGTGGTTATCAGTATTTTAGTGGCTAAAACCAGAGGACTTTAAGACACTACAACATCAGCCACTGTATATACAGCAAATAAAAGCATTCGCTGCCCCAAAGAGCTTCCAGCCTGCATACCTGATAAACCATATTTTTAAAATTCATACTTTCATGGTCTTATTTTGGTCCTTCTATGCACAGAGATATTTCTCTTACACTATTAAAAAGAAAAACCAAAAACAAATGCACAGTTATAAGCAATCTAATTCAATCTTCATGGGACCTGTCTCTAATTTATGTGTACCCATGGTTAATTTTTAATGTATTTCTTTTTAAGTAAAAAAATAAATCCAAGTGTGTTATTCCATATTCCTCAGGTGTGCCAAGACATACTCAACATCTCACCTAACAAAACAAAAATATTAAAATGGTCACTCTGTTAACTATAGATAATTAATATTTAAATAAAAGACTCTGAACTAAGTTACACAACTGCAAATTCAGAACCATCCCGGGAAATTCAGGAAAATAAGCGCATAATAGAAAACTTCAAAAAGGAATAAAGAAAATGTTTAAATCTACTTTGAAAGAGGGCTTAGTTAAATACATGCTATGTAGTTATATAATCGAGATCACCCCAAAGGTAGCTGCAAACTGGAGAAGCTTCCTTTTAGTGACAAAACCAAAGGAAAATGTATCAGGAGCATTTAAAAAGGATCCAATTTGCCTTAGTTCATCATGTGGCTTTCTACTCCTCTAAGAACCACAGCTCCATTTTCAGCATCATCAGTATATTGCTTAAAATTATACTTATAATTCATTCTAATTACAAATTATTTTTATTATGGTTTTTTGAGTTCTTTCTATCTATAACTGGAACCATAGTAATTTACAGTCCAGTCATGGCTGAATCCATATTTAGTCGATTAGTCCCTTCTGCTCAAATCTGATAATATAAGAAGATGACAAAAAATCTACATGATATTCAGGAAAAAAATAATTTAATGTATTTGATTATTTTTTTAAAGAAGGGTCCAAACATCATTAAATCAGACATTTCTGATTCCCTGTGCATAATAACCTGCATGTAACGATTCATCTTGTCTTTTGTTTAGCTATTTTTTTAAGGAAAAATAAAAGAAAAATAAATAATTTGATGACATCTAAATGTTACTATAGAATACACATTCTAAAAGGCATTCAAAATGAATACCATCAAGGAGCCTTTCCTGTCTTCATTCACTCTTCACTTTCCCTAAATAATTAAGCCTTCTCTGAAAATTCAGAGTTTTGACTACAGTGATAATTTTTTGAAACTATACTTTAACATTTGCATGTATTCAAGACTGGCCAGAGACAACACTTCCAGTGGGTCTGAAATTTTTCTGGTAAACAGGGAAAGGCAACTGAAAACTCTGTTGTATTGCCTTAGAGATCAAATAGGGGCTTCTCCATGAAGCTTTACTCTATTACATCCAAGCAGAGCCACATAATTACCTGTAAGCAAGTTCTCACTTTAATTTTCCATAACTAGTAGAATATGGTCTCTCTCAAAGTTAGTGCTGTAAGTAAAAAATGTTTGATTTTGCTGTGTATTGTCAAATGTTCCCAGGGCAGTTTAAACAGTGTCTCAAAAACATGTTAACAGAGCCCTCTCAGCTATAATAATAACTAACAAAGCTTGGACACACACTCATGTTTCCATGATTTCAAACATTGGTGGGGGCAAAGAAAAATAAGAGTTTTTCCAGCAAACTTTAATAGCACTCACAGCTGAGAAGTTAATACATTGTTTGTAATATCAAAAAAAAAAAAAAAAGAAGCATAAAGATGCCTCCTGTAGCTGGAGGTGAATCTAGCAAAGAACACTAATTTTCCATTACTCTCAAGTCACCTCTTTAAAGGATTACAAACAGTACCACAATATACTTTTGTTGCTTCTTGAACAGCTGCCCTGTAATTCTTGCCTAGGTCACACTTTTTCTTTTAAGTTATCTTTTTGCTGGGTTTATGAGGCAATATTTGCATCTTGTATCACACTCTGGAATAACAAACTGGGGCTATTTGTGTAGAGCTACAGTGAGCCTTATGGCAATTATTACCATCCCTCTATGTGCAAAATTACTTTCCTCTCATCCTAGAAAAAGAAACTATTTTTCCTTCAGGGTAATAGACCTTGAATTACTGATGGAACAACGCCATTCTCATCCCAAAGTCACTCTTCACGAGTGGCACAACAGCACATGAAAAATACTTAAGACTCATCTTTAGATAAATCTGTTTTCTATCTCTGCTGAACTAAGAGTCACACAATGCAGCCAGAAACCAGTGTCTCACACACAATAAATAAAAGGTGTTAAAATGTCTTTATGCACCAAAAGATCCAGCATATAACCTAATGCTGAAGTTAATTCTTTTGGGGTAGACTGGATTATTCAGTAGTCGCATTTCAATACAAACACCCTGAATTCCTTGGAGGGTAATATAAATTCAGAGTAAGTGTGTAAAGAAACCTTTAAAGAATACCCTTGAATGCTAACAGGTGTTTCAGGAATGTCAGCTGCTCTTCCACGAACTAGATCCAGAGCTCTGGAGCTCCAGGGCACCTCGAGGCTCCTCTGGCAGGACCCCCAGGCCTCCTTAGCAAGGCGGGGACAGCACTGGGCAGAAATATCACTAAAGAATTTCTCACTTACCTGAGGCTCTGATTTGGTACAGGATAATTTGATCTTTAATGTCAGTCTTAATTATGTTAACTAAGGGGAAGGGATCCAATCCTACCAGCAGCATTTAATCCTGGGCATTGACTCATCCTGATCCGATTAACTATTTCCCACACAGCGAAATCTTTTGAACTTCAAGACTTACTGAGTCAGGAGGAAAGGAGAGAGACAGAGGAGAGACCCAAACCTTCACAAGCCTCATTCACCCTCAAGAAGCCAACGTGTACATGGCTGCAGCAGCACTGGCAAGAACTGGGAAAAGAGAGTTAGACTAATCCAGACAGGACACGACGAAAGCATGTAAAACCAATTTCCAGAGATGTAAGACTAAAGGAGGATTTAATTTATTAAGCTTTGCATTTCTAAAATAATACCAAATGATTCTTGTTTTAAGAGAGTCTGTTTCTAAAAATAAAATAAATTTAAAAAAATAAAATAAAAGTAAAATAAAATTAAAAAATTGCCAGTGGAGAACTGCGAATCCCAGATAATGCCCAGCTGGCTTGGCAGTGACACAAACAGCTCCCTGCACCTTCCAGCAGCCCCATGTCAGTGCCCAGCTCTTCCCTGACTCCTGCAGGCACCAGAACTCAAACCCTCTGTTGTAATTTGGTTTGTTAATCAGAAGAGAATATTAATATCAAACCTATCAGGTATACTGGCTAAAGCAGCTGAAGCATAATGGAAAATTCAAAAAATTTAGTAGTTGATGCTAGCAGCCTGTATCAGATATAATTATCATTGCCTTTTTTTAGAAGCCAACTGATGAAGAACTGCAGAATCCAATCTCACCTGACCACAGATGACAAGAGGCAGAGGCATCAGTAGCAGCCTTGAGCCCCTGAAGTGTATTTTAAGAACTGCTAACTTCTCTGCCAGAAACCCACATGCAGGCAGTAGAATGGGTGGTTAAATGTGCAGGCAATACACAACTCTCAGCTCACAGGTGCCAATGGCAATTTTACAAGAGTTACCTTGCTTGTTAAAAAATAAATAAATAAATATCTCATTTCAAAAAACTTTCTTTTACTTTGAGGAACTAAGAAATATCCAAATTTTGGGTTTGTATCTGAAAGTAGGAAAGTTTTTCAAAATGTCCTTACATTATTATTAGTAAAGACAACGGACAAGCACTGCCTTGTGAGGAACTCATTCCACATCCAAAGAACTACTGGTTTCAAACTTGTACTCCAAGATCTTTTGATTGTTATGCTTCAATAAGAAGCATATAAATTTGATTGATATGCTTCAATAAGATTTGAAAAGACTGATAAAACACAGAGATTGGAAAAAAGACATTAGAAAGAAATCACTGAATCATCTCACCTCACTTTTTCTAATCCACAGACATATTTTGGCTTGTGTTGAACCCTACGATGACAGTTTGGCTAAAGAACATCCAACCACAAAACAACGTCATAATGAAATTGGTTCCATTCTCCACCTGTCTTGTGCTGTATAATTTTTACTTGTAATTTAATGCTTGATTCTTGTTGTAATTTATTACTACACCAGACTAGGAAGTTCAGGTATCTAATTTCATGTGGAGATACCTCTGCACTGTAATCAACTAATTTAATCTTACATTCTATATAATACTTACGTCAATATGAACGAGACAAGCCCCCCAAGCTATATTTATTTATAATCAAATGCTAAAGAAGTAACCATATTAGGTGTAAAGGTCCCTCTTTTAGTGCAGAACTGTGTCCTTAATAACTCCCTGGACATTTTTAACACAGTCATCACGGTACTTTGTGTTCCTACAGTTTCAAAGGAACTATGAATACAAGAAGTATTTCTCTGGCCCTGGGTCTAGAAGGTATTCAGGTTTCAGCCACAACCACAGGGAGAAGTGGTACTGAGCACTACAATATATGACAGCTTTGAGAAGTGCTATTTAAATGACAAAACTTCAGCTATTATCCAAAATTACATCTGTGTCTTCACATAGGCACAAACCCCCATATATAAATGGACAGCTCTACATATATATTTCTGTCTATAGGAAAGTCTTTACAAAAGTTAGTTAATACAAACAAACAAACAAAAAAGTTTTCCATGAGAGCAAAAGAAATATCTGTATTAACACCATGTCTTATCTATCTTCTTAGCACATAAACTGAATAATTCAGAAACAAAATCTCTCCCAGGGTCTGTGCTAGGATCCTGAGGAACCATGCAGATGCAACTTTTTTTTTTGGTCACAGGATTTAATTTTCTCAAATAGTTTCTGGAATATTAACAAAGAAAAACAAGCATGATGATACAGAAGACCATTTGTATATTTTAGGTCACTATTTGCACTGCTAGCAACACAGCAGCAGGTTCCATTTGCCTTGCACTAAGTATATCATGAATAATTCAGTTCCTTGCTTTGTTCCCTAAATAGTTGACAGGGAACAGAAACTTTTTTCATGACCCATATGGCCTTTTTTGAAGCTTGCCTTTTCATTTAATAATGCACATCACAGGGCCCATCACCTGGGTTGGCACTTATTAAAAATAAAAGCATTCAATAACTATTACTAACAAATGGCCATAAAACAAGCAACTTCCCAGTGCTACCACCTTTGGCTCGCAAATAGCACTCAGCCAACTATTTAAATAATTAAATGCTCTCAATCTGCACTGCATCAGCCCTGGCTCACGTAGCCTTCGAGAGGAAACAGATTCCAGAACCGCTGGGAACGTGTTCCTGCCTCGGCCACAACTGTAACTGTAAATATCTGAGCTCTCTGCTAAATCACAGATGCCCTGTTGGAACAAAGAAAGCAATTTCCACCAAAGGCACACTGACATTTTCATGGACTCCTTATATATTTCTAACTATCGATCTCTCTTCCAGCTGTCTCCCCTCTTCACATTCCGGAGCAGTCCCGGGCTACTCCAATCTCTAGGCTCAAACTTGCCTAGAGCATAACACCAGTATTGGATTCTTGAGCCAAAGTAACATCAAAACTCTGGCCCTTTCATCAGTTCTGTATTATAAGGGAGGGTTACTGCAGCAGTCTTCAGCCATCCCCTAACTTCCAAAGGGTTGACATCCCATATTTTTTCTTTTCTCTAGACCCAGATCTCAGCAAAAATACTACAGTTCACACAAACTCCTCTCTGCAGAGACTTCTCAAATTTACTGGAGAGAAGTCAGTCTTTGATGGGGTCCTGACCCCTACAGCAACAGTGACTTTCTCCCTGAAGCCTCACCCAACCCACTTAAATACCCTGCTGGCTAACGGAGTTTAAAAAAGGTAAAATGAATAAGATCTTTAAATATTACCTGCTCACTTCTGTTAATGTTATCTTCTCCATTCTGTTCAGTAACAAACTTTCCCAAAAGCTAAACAAGACATCAACTTGGTCCAGGACCAGACACTGCTTTGGTGGGAAATGTCAGCACATACACCCCAAATACCACAACTAGGAATAAAAATCTAGGAAAAGTCTCCAAGAAACAAGATTTCTGAACAATTTCACTTCTGAGCCACTCCAACGTTCTATTTTGACAGTGATATTTTAATTCACCTTTCAATTTTTACATTTCACTAAAAGAAAAAAAAATAATGGATAGAGAAAATGTCATCTAACTGGAAAATTACAAGCATTTCAGCCTGGAAGAAATACTCATAAAACAAGTAGATTATGAGTCAGTATTTTAACTTGGACAGGAACAAGTTCATTAGGAACTCACGTGTTTGTAAATTTGTGGCAATTACATGTGTTCAAAGGGAACATCACCTTATAGGAAGGATGAGACTTCTCTCACGTTTAAAGATTACTCATTATTGAGACTGAGAAAAATCAGACACACACACACAGAGAGCGTAGGAGGCATTAGTTAACTTCTTTTCAGTAATCAATACTCTAGAAATTTAAAAATCCAATTTTGTTTAATTTTGAAAAGTCTAAAACTATGAAAAGTCTAAAAACTATGCACAAGTCCCAGTATTACCAGGGAAAACCCTAACTTTTCAATACATTCCATATTTGTTTCAGTGTGGTAGCTACTACACTTCAGAAACTCATCGGCTTTTAAAGAGAATTGAACTGAGAATAGAAGCCCCTTAAATGCAAGACCATTGTAGAATACTATTATTAAAATTGATTATTATTCAGACGATATCAATTTCATTATCCCTGATCGATCCCAAGCAATGTTCCTTAGCAACCTTCAGCTACAAGTGCTGCATGAACAGTAACTTAATACAGTACAACAAATTGCAGCCCCGCTGCTCCCGGTTAAATTCGGGAGCAGTCCAACTTATTAGCAGGCTTCTAGTAAATAGCTGTCATAGGTGCTGACGGCAGGGAACTGGATGTCAAAGCACCACCAAAAAGGGCTGAGAAAACTCTTTCCCCTCAAGGCTTTGTTAATTTGATTTATGTGTACAGGCAGGAAACTAATTGCTAATTGTTGCAGCGCATAGCATGGAATTGCAGCACTCCACTCAAAACGCTGGATCTCAAGAGTACCAATAGAGTTTTACACTGCTGATGAGAGATGAATCCTAAACAGGAATCTGCCAGTGTTTGGTGCTTTGGAAATTGTAAGATCCCTATGCCACCATCTCCTTTGAGGAAAGAGTCACTGGATCCCTGGGAAGTTGAGAGACAACACTGTCAACTCAGCAAGACCAAATTCCTGCAGTAGTTCAGGCAATTAGGAGATAGTCCATGTATCAAGAGCTACTAATTACATTAAGGGGGGGTGTTCTGGGACAGTTAATTCCTCAGTATCAGTTATAAGCATGTGCCTGGGACCACGAGCCAAAATTGCTGATTCTCCTTGTACTGAGTTGCAAGGACTGGTCCGTGAAGGGCAACATTGTCCAATTTCTGCATCCTGTGGTATTTCCCAAATGGAAGCAACTGGTCTAAAAGGAAAACTCTGTCATCTCAGCAGGCTGTGTGGTTTTTTTGTCCTTCAGATTCTTTCTGTTAGGAAAAATGTGGTTTGCTTAAATCTATAAAAATGATAGATGGCAACGCAGATACCTCTTTAGCCTCTAAATATTGCCTTTTAGCCAGCATCAGTGTCAGAATTGCTGAGAAATATCTAGTCAAGCATTTCTGTTTTTCACATAAAGTCAAATACAGGGCCTACTACTCACCAAAAATTTCTTAAAATGTATGAATTTTTGAAATCCATAGATGTTTCACCACCCATTCTAGTTTGTCATGCTGAAACAGAAATGGATCCTTTGAAAATCTGAGCTTTCTGAACAGCACCAGACACCCACAGGCAAAAGGGAGGGCAAGATGTCCTGGGGCAGCCCAGCTAATAGGAGGATTCAAGGCACCATCAGCCCCTCCTCCATCCCTCTGTCACCCCAAGCAGGCAGGAGCAAGGAATTAAAAAGCAAACTGCTCCCTCGCCCACGCTGGCACAGCTCATTTCATCATCTATTAGGAAAAGTACTTGTCGCCATTCAGAATTGCTGTCCTAATTGGCTCTAAATTGCCCCACACTTCCAGCAGTGATGGTAAAGAGGTAGATAGCTAATGGCCATGGAAATCAGTTGTCTCTCTAAACTCTAACCACACTTCTGCTATGAGAAGTGTGAGGCAATTTCAGCAAGGTAACCTTTAATTTTAAAGTAAGATAGATCCTGCAATTCAAAAACAAGTAATCAGAGCAAAATTCATTTGTACTTTATAACCTATCAAAAAACTGGTGTCACATTCTCATGGAAATCATGAGGCACTGCACCAGCATGCTGGGCAGGAGAGCAACAGGAAAAAGCTTTCAACAGGAAAAAATCAGTGTCAGATCCTGTTGCCCTCATGCAGAACAGGACTGTGACCTTCGGTCCCCTGTGTCCTATGTAACCTCTCAGCAGTGCTGAGCTGTCCCCCATCTTCCCTTCTCAAATTTGCATCCTGAGTCTTGTAAATGTTTCATTGAAACAGATGCTCTACCACCAAAAAAACAGACCTATGGAATAAATACATATAATCTTCCAAAACTCCAAATTAGCTTATCTATATCTATTTGTATTTATATCTATATATCTATGTATACATATAGTTGTTCCACAAAACATCTTTCCTGGAATTAGACGTTTATAAGAAAATACTCCAAAAGCTCATTCCCACTTTTCTCACTGTTAACATATGATTTTTAGACAGGACATCAAATACAAGACACAAATCCTCCTTCTGCTCCTCCTCTTTTCAGAGAAGGTCTCTGGGGTTTGGTCATCTCTCTCTTACTTTCTTACCTGTGAAACACAAAATTAAATTCACTTCCTGTCTTTAAAGATAAATCAGGAAGTTGGCCCAGCTGAGCTTTCTTTTCCATGTTCCCTAGTGGAAAAATGTATGTTGGTTTTGAAAAAAGAGCAACAAGACCAAAGCCACTCATGTGAGCTGTGACAGATACAGAAATTTCTCAAGGGACTTACTATGCTAAGGGAGCATAATACAGCTTATTAATTCTATTCATCATATAATACTTGTTGGTCAGGAAATCACACATATATTGCTTAGGAAAATTATTTTAAGGTCAGACTGTGTATTAAATTTACCAATGATACAGTTATTATATTAAAAACAAAAAAAACCAACAAACCACCAAAAAAAAAAAAACACCCACAAAAAACCAAAAATTGTTCTCAGTGAAATACATGGTGGACTTGAAACATGTCCTTTCAATGTTAAGGAAACCATAAGCTAAGACATTTCTTCAACAAAGAAGCAGAATGTTATATCTGTAACTGATCCTAACAGGATCAAAATTACACTTCTTTGTCAAGCATTATATCAACATAATGGTTCCTTCTGTCATCTACAGAAAACAAAAATGAAAGAGCTATGTTTGGCAAATTTAAAAAAACAAAACCTGACTGAAACCAAAGAAAACCATAAAGCGGAGAAGCTTTTCTATTAACACCTCTGAAGTACAGATACAGCCTATTTTTTGGTATAAAACGAAATCATATTTGACGTAAGTGGGTATCTGAAGCCTAAATTTATCAAGTCACTGTTCCACAGATACCACTCAGGTCACACAGGGCATCTTTCTTCCACAAAAGGCACCTCCCCGTGTTCTCAGAGCCATTCTCCACTGGGCAGGGAGCAGGAGGATAAGTGGGAACTTTCCCTTGTTTGACATTACTCTTATCTCCTTTCAAAGGGGGCTTTGTACTTATAAATACACATTCAAAATTATCATGTGAATGAAGAGAATCCCAAGTGATTCCGCAGTGTGGGAATGAAATAAATCTACTGAGCTCACTCAGCTGCCGGTTACCCAGGAACACGCCAACATCCATTCCCGAAGATGCAGGAGGCACAACTTCAGACTCAGCCTAACTAAGTTTAATACTTGCATATAAAATACAATAAATACCTAAGATACAGGAGGGAAAAGACGAGTTCCCACTGAGATTTGCTTTTTGCAGAGCATTTTTCAGCTGTTGGCATGACAAAAACCAGGATGTGGTTGCATGCAAGGGACACAAAGACTACGGATCTGACCCTAAGTGAAGTGAGCAGCAGCCTAGGCCAGCACACTGCTGCCACCAGCCATGGCGTGGTCAGAGGGAGCTGTTAATCAACAGTAGCTGTTAACAGGAATAGGGACAAATGGGTCTTTCCCAAGGGCAGCACTCACCAGAGCTCTCCTCCCTCTCCACACATCCCTCTCCCTTAGAAGCCAAGGCTTTGCTCCTGCTGTGATTTCTCATTCCTGGGACAAAGGCAATTTCGCCAAGCAGCAGCCTGTAAATTTAATTCAGTCCAAACCTCCAGAATTCAAACTTTCTGAGAAGTTCTAAGCCCTCTTTACTCCTCAGATACGTGTTTCTCACAAACCTGAGGAAAAGGTTTGAAGTTCCAAGGTTTTATCAGTACTGACTACAACTGATCAGGGACAAGACACACTTGGGTATGGAAGTTTCTCACTTCACTTACAGGAAATAACAAGACAACTCCTCTTCTCAGTGCACAGGTACTTTTGTTTTTCAGCCATGACTGCAAAGGAGAGCTGCTGCTGCCTGCCCTCCCAAGCCCTTTGAAGAATTCAGTTTAAGTTATGGATGGCAACAGGCACCAATGACAAATCAATTCTTGCCAGAGATGGATTTGGGAGATTCTGCAGGTGATATTACCTGCTGGAATAAGGAACAGATATGTCTCTAAAGGACAGTTAGTTACATCTACAGGTATTACGAAGGGATTTAAACTTCCCTATTGCTTGAGGGGGGAGGAAAAAATGATCGTGAAGAAAACATTTGAGTGAGAACATAGAGGATGAAAAGCAGAGGTGAAATGTAGGAGTTGCTTTATAGATTGGTTGGAGAGCAAAGCAAAGACTCTTTTCTCTGTGCCCCATCCCAGTTTTAATAATGGAAAAATGTATCCAAGAAACTGTGAACCTAACAGTAACCAAGACGTATAATTGCTGAGAGGAATTATTGAGTAAAGCAGGATAAGGCTGCAAGAATTTTAAAAACGTCAGAGTAAATTGGCTGATCTGACAAACAATGTATAGCTAGAGTTATCATGGACATCGACACAACTGCCTTTTTTTTTTCTTACTATTCAACAAGAATCTTTGTTTATCCATTTTATTTGCAGAAGTCAAACCCAAAATAATAACCCCAAAAAGTTATGATACTCCACATTCTCCAAATAAACTAAGGTAGTTTCATTTTTACCTGGTTTTAGAGCAACACAACTCAAATAATTTCTTATAAAATAAAAACACCATTTTTCATATTTCCCCTACTGAAATGCTCAATAAAGAACATTTAAAGAATTAAAGATGCAATGCAACATAGATATATTTAGAAAAAGATGCCAAATTAGATAATAATGGTAATTATAATCTCAGAGGTCTTTGATAAGTCTGCATTTCTGCTACTTTTTGTGCTTTTATTGCCCTGTCCCTTTAGACTATGTTAATAATATTAAACTCAAATCTTAACTGAAAACACTACAAGTTCAACTGAACAAAACTCAAATGTTTACCATTTTACCCTGAATCTGTCAGATATGTAGCAACAGAATAAAAATACACTTCTTACCCTTTTTATTCAGGGTGAGAAGGAAAAATCAGCTGAATTTTCAAAAGCACTTAAGTGATATCAGAAATCTAAATGCCATTTTTAAAAGTAGCTTTAAAAATCAGATTTCATCGAGAATTGTGAAATTTTCATTGCAAGTTTCCTTTTGAGAATTCAACCAGCACACTTAGCAAAATTACCAGGTGTTTCTGTATTTTTCAAAGTCTGCCTCTTACGACCTTCAGCATTTATTATAAACTGTAGAGACTTCCACTTCTAAAAGCATTAATCGCTTTGGAAAACAGGACCTTTCCTAGTCTAGTGACTGTACTCTGGAGCTGCAGACACATTCCTCAGGGAGCACGATACGGGCTCAAAAGCACAGAGGACGACTCTCCAGCTCTGCCCTCTTGACATGCTCTCTCTGAAAGGGCTCTGAGAACTCAAGTCTTGCCATGGAGTCTCAGCCCAGCTGTCCCAGGAGACAACCTGCTCTCAGCCTATCAATTTTACCAGCTTTATCCATCTGTTTTGTCCTGGTAAGTTCTACTGGTTATGGATATAAATTTAAACAGCCCCTGAAGTACTTTGTGTTTCAGCTTCTACCTTGTCTCTTTTGGGTGTGGGATTTATGCCCTTTTTCACATTCACCCTGAAGGTGTGTGGGAGCCAAGTTACACCAGACTCGAACTAAAATCTTTTCATATATCTTTGAAAGAAAACTGGGAGAAGTCATATTCATGGCACAGACAGATATAGTTACTGGATTCCTATCAGCCCAGTGATGTTTGCAGAATTACATCTGGTTTTACCAGTTCTGAATCTTCCTGTATTATGGAGCAGGTTATGTTATAAATATTTATCTGAGCAAATCTAGTATTCACACTGCTAAATCAGTAGATTTACTGATTGAGCCCTATTAACAATATTTGTACCAATTTTTGTCAGCATGTAAAACGCACCTCCCACAACTTAACGCCTCTTGAAACCCCTGAAACATCAGCAGTAACCTGATTTCAACTTTTTTACAGTCAAACATTGCAAGCACCTCCCTACAGGGGGCGGGGGAAGTGTTCAGAAAGGCTTACAGAGATAATGTTTACTTAGGCTGTATCATTGATTAGGAAACGTGGCCAAGACCAGTAATTACAACCGTGCTAAATTGCACGGAAATTCTGTAACACTGACATTTCACGGGAAGCAAGGTGCAAAGCTGAAGGAATAAAAGCCAACACTGAGTTGTCTTACCTAATGATTTCCAGTGTGTCTGCTGGGAAAAATGCTTTTTGTGGACCTGGGTGATGTAGACAGCCAGTATGGGCCTGACAGAAGAGCTGCACACCAGCTCCCACCAAGAGCCTCCAGTGGAGAAGCTGGACAAGAACACTAACCCAGCACTTCCAAGACATCCACACGCCTTTTAAATCCCTCCAGGGATGGGGACTAAACCATTTCCCTGGGAAGCCAGTGATCCTCCATTCCTAACATAGATTGGTAGACAGGTTTCATTCAGCTCACACAGAATCCAGTCCAAATCTCGACAAAACCAACACAAGTCCACTGGGGCATTTCTGTCACCCCTTCAGAAGCCCAGGGAGTCCCAATCCTCAAAGCTTCATTTGACCACAAGCAGATTTCACCCCCATTGGGGTGAACAGCTCCCACCCCAGGCTTGCAAGCACATTGAGGTGACGTCTGCTTGGACAATACGATTGGCAACTCTGTCTTTTAAACAGGTTTGGTGTTTTTTTTTTCCCTAATTCCTTTCTCAGGACTGTTAGTAAAATCCCTTACCATTACCGAGTCTGATCTAAGTAGTAAACAAAGAAAATTAAATTAATGCCATTCTCAATAACATGTAGAATAGAAATTGCAAGCTAAGCAGCTGCCACTTATTCCTAGTAACTCAAAGTATTATATTGAAAGAAGTTTTCCAATAACATATATTGATTTTGTCAGGTTTGTTTTGGGTTTTTTGTTTTTTTTTTTACCCAAGCAACATATGTTGCATGTTCTGTACTTGTGGGGCTCAAAACACACAGGTTTCATTGCAGTATCTCTGACTTTTGCCAAACAGAGGTTGAAGAAAAGCAACTTAAAACAACATGGGATAAAATCTGTCTCAGGTCAAAATGTTGGGTTAAGAAAAATCTTGTGGGTAATGCAGTGTACTAAAAGAATTGATTATATATTTACATATAGAATTGATAGGCAGCTGAATTGATGCTTGACTACATTTACTGAAATCATGCCATTAAGTAGTAAAAAAAAATACTAAGAATTATGTAAAAGGATAGCAACTATATAAGTTTTTTAAGTTCCAAAGTATTCATATAATTCATTTCACTTAAAGTCCAGATTCTCACTAATATCCTAATAGCAAGTTGAAATCGTTTGACAAATGATGAAGAGTTTGAAAAGGGATGTTTTTAAACCACTCTTTGAAATAATAAAATGGCAAGCAATTCCCAGTCCCCAAAGACAAAGTATTATCCTGAGTTTGACAGACATGTCAGCAATTTGCTGTAATTTGTGTAATACTCAGTCTTAGGGCTTAGTTTATTCCAATACTTTCATCATGACTAAGCCTAATGACAGAATTCAGTTCAATCAACTCTCTGAAAAGACCAAGAACCTAATTTTTTACATTAAAAGAAAAAAAAAAATCAGCATTTTTCATCACCTGTACCCTTTGCCATTATGAAAATAATTAGTCTGTATAAAGTAGAGTCAGTTCAGCACATGAAAACTGACATGAAATCCTGGATATTTATTTTTTCCCTTGAATTTTGTAACAGTGTTGGCTCAAAAACACTGTCTTAACCATTTCAGGATTTAAGACTTGATTTAACAGACACAATAAAAAACAATATTGTCTTACTTTCAATGTATTTCTGATCTACTCAAGAATACCACTTTGGATGACCATGACAACAGGTTTGTAGGTTCTGCTACTTCTGAACTGGTACTGATCCAAAAATCTGCAATGCATTGCCTTTATAGTGAAAAGGGAACTTTCCGTTCCAGAAGCCAAAATAAACTCCTCTGCCCCCTCAAATAACTTTCAAAAGTTGGCAGGAAAACCTAGTTTCTTCCACACTCACTGCTAGAGAAAAGTGATTATACTCTAATATTAACATGTTATATCAACTTTCAAAGCAGTGAAAAGATTCCACAAGGGAAAAAAAGAATAAAATCAAAACCCAGGCGATAGATATTTTACAATAATTTATAATGTTAAAATAGATTATAAAGAATAAAAAAATAAACAAATTCTGGTCCTTCAGAGTGCAGAGGTCAATTTTTTCATCATAAACCACCACAGACTAAAGGTTCAATCCACCATTTAGATAAAAACACAAAGCCAGGCTTTATTTTTGTGCCAAAAATTACTCAAGAATTTCTTAAAGCACCAAATATTAAAAAACATCATATAAACCTTGCTTTTCAACAGTGTTATTTGGCAATCAGTTAGACCTAGGACAGCTGTTCTATTGTTTATATTTCTATTCACTTTGAATAATCTATTTCAATTCATGTACATGAAAGATAATAACATATTTAGCCATAAAACATTGCTAAAGCAAAACTATTGTGATTAACACAAACTTACGTTATTAAGAATTCCACTAGCTTTGTGCATGAGTAAATTCCAATAGTTTTGTTATGAAAGCTTCCCAAGCATGATGAGAAACTGAACATGAAGAAAAAGTCAAGGTTTGTAAAATTGATTCCACATAAAACAAATCACATTAAGTCTTAACATTAGCACCTGATTGCATTTAAGACAAAAAAACATGTCAAGGTACTTACCTGTAAATCTGTTGAATATTTTCAGCTTTGATTTCCTTGAGAATTTCATGGTAGATATGAGGATTATTTGGTTCTTGAGATGTTGGGGGAGAAGGGCATTTTTTGCGTGCATAATATCCTATGACAATTCCAAAAATAAATAAAATCAAGGCAGTGCAAAATACTTTCAGTATCCGAGAAAAACTGCAGCGGTTGCTCTTTGGTGCCTGTCTCGTGTAGTGGGAGATGTACTCGGGGTCTTCCTGAAGCCTCTGGAATCTTCCCTTGGGAGAAGATGAAGCCTGGATGGGTTCGAGATCAAGGTCAGGGCTCTGTGAGTTCCCCAGGTGATGCTGGACTGCACCATCCAGTCGGAAATGGTCAAAGCCGGGCTCCTCCAGTTCTTTTTCCATGTCCCATTCCAGTTCCAGCGCTGTGGCTTGGAGCTCATCGCTGTCAAGGTATGGAGAGTGCCCCTGTGCTCTCTGGTCTGCGTTCACTTTGTGATAGGCCATCTTTTTATCTGTTAGAACAAAATTAAAAAAAAAAAAACACAAATGTTTGTTTCCACGCGCAAACATAAATAACCTATTTATTCTTCGTAAATGTGGGAGAACTAAACATAGACAATAAAAAGTAAACACTGGGTTCTCAGTGTTTCACCTTCTCCATTTCCATCATCCTGTCTTCTTTTGTAGGATCAGCAGTCCATGAACACCATCAGTGGGGAGAGAAGATACTTAAGAGAATATATTGTAGGAATGTGAATAAAGGGAATTTACAAGTGCCAATGGCAAACCACAGAAGTTATCCAATTATTTTGTCAGTCCTCAAGATAATATTAAAAAATTGAGTGAAGGCACAGAGTTTCCAAAACAATTATTTGTTACCTGAAAGTAATTTTAAAGCTTTACAACTGTTTGTATCAATTTGATTTCACACACCGTTCAAAATAATGCTGCTAAAATAAAGTAGAAAAATTAGAAATAATATAAATTGCCTGATGTGATTCTAAACGCGAGGAAATGATAAGTTAAAGAAATTTCAGGGTGACACTGTACTTACACATCAATAAAAGCCTTCCATTTAGACGGAGCATTCTATTATTTATAGGTATTTTAAATGCATAGTTCCTGAATGACTGATGAATTTACTTAGAAATTGTCCCAGCTGTTTTGCTCCACTTATTTTTCCCATTTTAATGAATCAAAAGCACTGCCAGGTAAGTATTTGTAACAAAATCGTTCCTTTAATAGCAAGGCATAACTGTGGCACTTCTAGATATTTCTATGGAAGTAGAAGCCTCTAAAGAGAACTCTGACCTCCAGTACCAACACTCAAAGTCAATTTTCAACAAATCATTTTTTAACAGACTGCAACAACAGGGTGCCTTTCCCTCCATGCTTTGACAACAGCCATTCCAACACATAAGCATCTGCAATTTTGGGCTTTTCAAACATCGGACTCACTTCTCAATTAGAATAAAACGAAGATAAAGATATTAAACCTCTCACTGTGATAAATACTAGATTGACACCTACAACACTATATTATCCCTCCATTTTTATGCTTTAAGGTGTTTTCACTCCTCAAGACTTACCTCCAAATAACATTACTGAGGCCACGTAACAGATGAACCAACTCTACTGGCAAAGTAGAATTTCAGCTTTTTGAAGCCCTCTGAAGAGCGCGAAGTGTTAGCAAGCTCTGATATAATGAAACAGCCTATTGTCCACTGAAAGGCTATCTGGCTCTATACAATAGCAATTTACAGATCCTATTTTCCCTGTACAGTCATATAAATATCCCTGGCCTATAACTGTCAGGCAGCCCAGGCACAGTCAGGAGAGCCCACACGCTCCGAGTGGAGCTATTGCAGCCACTTGGCAAATCGATTCTCCACCTGCAGTCCAAACTCTTCTATATGCAGTGGAAGCAACAGAGTTTAGAGTGATCAGAACTAAAGCCTCTTAAATTAGCGGGAAGGTCTCCATTACTTATTTAAATAACGATAACAAATTTGGTCTTTAAATTCCAGCTGAGTCAACAAATGGTTTACACCTGCAAAGCCTTTGTGGCTGACCTTTGCAGACTTTGTTAGCCCAGCCCTCAGGTTTGTGAAGGATCCTCTGAGCTACAGCTTTACTATCCCCGCAGTTGTGCATCACCTCAAGATTTCTCAAGGGAGCACTCTGTCTCCTTATCCAGGTTGTTAAGGAAGACGTTCAGTAGTGCCAGCCCCAGAACTGATCCTTGGTGCACTGAGCTTCTTGTCAAGCACCAGCTGGACATAAAATGATGTATTAATGTTCTCTGGAAAACTGAGCTACCTAATTTCCAAGCTATTTATCTGCCCTTTCACTCTCTCCTCTTTTGCTAGTGGAGGGATTAATTTGCAAACCAATGAGAGATCGCTACTGGATAATATCAACTGCCCAATAAACTCATCTTTTCAACTCCATTTCATACTGCTCTTTATTGGAAGTTAAAGACCAGTGTTTCGTCCTTTAAAGCAGAACAAATTATTACTGCATTCCATAAATATATATTTTTGACTCTAGAATTCCTAAAGTCATTTAACAAACTGTTTTAGCCAAATAAGTAAATCCTTAGCAGATTAGCACTGTAATAGCCAAAAAACAGGAATTAAGGCAGTTTTTCAGATGCAGTTTCATGGCTAATATTAATCTTGGTGAGTTTAAAAACGTTGACCATTGCCTAACTGTGGTAGTTAAGTTTTCCCTGTATTTATGACATTTTAAAAATGTATGTTATTGTTCAATGGAGTGTATTAATAAAGGGTATTTAAATCTACACATAAGTGCATAATAAAAATCCATATGAAATTTCTTCAAATGGCTGTTAATGCAGAGGGGTAGTAACCACATTCCACAGCTTAGTATCTCAGCAATTCCATTTTCATTCAAAGCACCAAAACCAGTAACCTCACTTCAGAAAAAAAACAAAAAACAAAACAAAACCACACACACAACTAAATGAACTAAAAATTAAAAATCAATATTCAATTCAGTTTTATATTTGAAACCAGTCTTTGGAGTACGGGATCTTATTAGCAACGCATGTCCTTCAGTTAAAGAATGCAAAGAATGCAAGAGTAGCTGCAGTGAACAACTTCACTTTTTCTTCTGATATTTCTAAGTTCATTATCTGAGTGTAAGGACACAGCACAACTTGCCTCAAAGTATCTGAGATCAGGGCCCACAGTGTATTTAACCACTTTAACAGAAAAGGGTCTCCTGGTTCTCAAGGCCCAAGCCATTTGTGCCACGTAAACCACAGTACTGGTTCTGTTTACTACTGGGTATTTAGCTGTTTAAGGAAGTAGGCATGACTTAAAGATTAGATAATAAATGCAGTTTTGGGTGGAAACTAGAAGGATAAAGAAAACACTACACAGTGATTTGGAAAAAAAACAAATTGACACTAGAAATATGGAAAAAATTTTGAAGTCAAGAAAAACCACTACAATACCCTGGTTCATTCTTCTCTATAACACAGACCGTAAAATGAACATATTTCTGAAAGACATTTTTGAAAACTTCAGGAGATAGAAAATTCATCCCATCTGCCAGCAAGCTGTTTCAACATTTAATTGTTGTTAAATACATGTTTTATTATAAAGATAAAAGAACAACTGCAAAATGCCAGAAGTCTGAATATGCACCGAGTGAGCTTTAAAGCCATTCTGTAGGGACAGCAAAGGGGATCATAAACTCTGGAATACTGGACAGAGCCAAGCTGATTACCAATAAAGCTGATGTGCATTTCTGTACTTCCACTGATTTGTGGGGAGAATGTTTATCGAGAGGTATCAAACCAAACCTAAATATCCTTTCAATTAACCATTCCCAAGAAATCAGGGAAGTCAGCTTTGTCAGATCGTTATTGCCTTAACGAGCCCATTTCAAAACTATCTACCTGTTCTTTGACCTTAAAAATAATGCATTTACATCCTGATAGGTGCATCTTGTTATGAAACCACCAGAAACTTCTTTTTTGACAGCTTTCCTGCTTTAATCTCTTACCAGTTTGAAAACTGCCCAATAAGGTCGACAATGAAACGTCCTGCATCTGCACCACTGCCACTCTCCGATGCCTCCACAAGAGAAAGGTCAGCTTATACAAACATTTTATGAAAACAACAAGGAAAGAGCAATATGAACATGCCACAGTAAATTCTTTGTGACTGGTGCTGCAGTTGTTAAATCCAGTTCATAAACAGCTGGGACAATTAGCAGGCTCGTGCACAGCAGGGAGCGTGGCAAGTGTCAATGTGCTGCCCCCAGAGAATCCTTCTTGGGCCATTTAGTGTTCATTACTGAAAAGGCAAACCTCATACTGCAACTGTACCAAAGGCATTGCAGCCTCTTTGTGTAGTTATGGAACATGAAATCCAGGCTTGTTGGCTCTTCTCATTTTAAGGGCTCTTTCATTTTTATTTTCTCCTCAGTATCTTCTATACTGACTGCCTTTGCTGTAAGTCCTTGCAATCTTTTTGTGTCTAGGTAAACCCCTGAACTAGATATAATGTCACCTGTTTAAAGCTGTAGTTTATCACGGAACTCAACACCCACTGCACTTACAAGTCTTTAAAGTATATATGACAACAATTTAGTGCTTTGCTAAACGAGATGATGCCAAGTTTCAGGCCCAGACAAATTTCTTCAGAGCTCTAAATCCCTGACAAAAGTTGTTTGCAGAAAAGATTATGATGCCCTTGTCAACAGCAAGGTTACACTACCCTGTAATTAAAAAAATAATGTGATATTTCCATCACCACTGCCCTAATTTCCTGCAGTAATGATTTCTCCCTTCGCTCACATTTGGGATATGGGCTTGGCAACCAGTTCATTTACAGCAGGACAGTTAAATAACTTGTCACTCCACACAGCCACCATGCAAAAACAAATGACAAAACTCACCAGTTGCTCACATTTCACTGAATCTGAACCCAACCTGAAAGACCAAGCAGAGTGATAACAGAAGACAGAATAGAGAGAGAAGACAGAAGAGACTGGAGAAAGAAGATCTGTAGAACTCAGCCAAACAGACACTAAGTTGTCCCTTCATTAATAAGTGCTTTTTGGCATACCTAAATGTTGTGAAATATTTAACTTCTTCAGAATCTCTCAACCATTTTATTCTATCATGAATGGACTAGGATAAAATTAACATCAACACAAAGGATGACCCCATGACAAGTAGAGGGTCCATAGTACCCCTTGATTGATAAGACTTGTGCACGACGATGTCCTGCTGGAACAAGAGTTAACTTGCCTGGGATCAAACACATCAGCCACCTGAGCTATAATATACTGGCCCACCCAGATGTGCATAGGTACACAGATGTATTTGCCTGCTGCCTTTCCAGAACCTCTGAATTCCTGGGACTTGGAGAAAGAAAAATTGCTGGGAAGCTCCTTCTTCCCAGCAAACAACTATCACATAAAGATGAGGCAGCTTTGGCTCGTCTCTAATATGCTGGGCATGTATTACTAACATAGATCTTTTCCATTCTCAGGCATGTTTAGTTTGCAAATACCTATTTGCCTGAAACAAAAGTCAGAAATATTTACTGAACTTATAGGAGCTAACAGCATCTGTGATATATGCAGAGCCTACCTAGGAGGTTTATTAAAACTGCAGTGTAATCAGATCAGTATAAATGGCTCTGTTGCAGAGTCTGTGCATTTCTTGTGGTACGTGCTGTGCTGCTGCCTTTGCTCTGCTTCCAGAACAGCTTTTCCCTCCCATTAGGGTGGGGACCAGCTCAGTTTTCTCGCTGTTCCCTTTTTACCACACTCATTTGCAAACATCAGAACACTGATCCCAAACGAGGCCAGAGAAGCCCCAACCACACACACACTCCATTTCCTTAGTCCATGAATTAATCACTCATCTTTCCTTTGGACTCAACGCTCAGATCCCGCTGTTCTCCTTGGGAAGGGCACTGGATAGGGTTGCAGTGTTTCTAAAAGCAAAGAAGTGGATGGAGAAACAGAAGTTCCAGCACTAGGAGGGATGTGTTGTGTAAGTGCATTTACAACATCGTTCTTAAACTAGGTCTAAGGAGAAGAAATTACACCCCACATCTTTGCTCACCGGCACTAGACCCCAGCCTCACCACCAAGCTCCTCCTGCCCCAACCACCTGCTCACAATTTACATTCCCACACCTCTGCCTGAACTCCTGTCCATCCCCATCCCAAGCACACTGGGCCCTGCTCCTCCAGAGTGGCCTTGTCCTTCCCCCTCCATCCCAAAGCCCCTCACTTCCTTCTTCCCTGTTGCTTCAATGCAATCCCACTCCAGCATCTCCTTCTTGGTGTCCCCAGAGAATCACAGGAGCTGATGGGGTGGGGAAAGCCCACCTGACACCAAGGATCCCTCAGCAAAAAGTGCCTGAGTTTTGTCCCTGCTTCGAATTTCAGGGACTTGCAGACACGACACAGCTACAACAAGCAAAATGCACTCAGAAGGAAATGCAGAAAGAATGTTTCCTGCAAAAGAAGCCACTTTAGGCATGTGTTTCACCCAGTCCGTCACACAGTTTGGTTGACCCTGCAGCCACCACCAGGTCTTGGATGAAACTGCCTGTTGGGCCCCTTTGCCCCCTCCCACCCAAGGTGGGATGGTCAGCAGCAACCACCTCTTCTTGGAGATCGAACAACCCACCCAAAGTTGCTCGTCCAACACATCAGCCTTTCCCTTTCCCCATTTCTCCTCACACCAGCTTCCTGTACACCAACCTAATATTCAGTTTTCCTGCATATACATTTTATCCAAATTCAAATTTTCATCAATAATACATTTTGCATTACATTTCCCTGGACATCATAATTGGTTCTGAAAGAAATAAAATACAAAGCTTTGCCAGGACAAAAACTCTTATTGAGGCTTTTGAATTTAAGCTTATATAGTTGAATGTGATGTGAAATTAAATTATTGTAAATGGTGTTTAACTTGAAAATGCTGACAGCAATATCTGTAGTAACAGGCCATAGCAGTTCTTAAGAAAGTTAATTTTATATGACTCATTTCTGCTTTGGAAATTATTACATTGCCAGTCTTTGGTTTGGGCACATTTCACTTTGATTTTTTTCAATCTCTTTTTCCTCTTTAATTACAGCCAATCATATTTAAACTATTATAAAAAATTAAGTAATTTAAACTTTGAAAATTCGGAAACTGTACACTTACAAGCTACTACATGGCAAGAAAGTGTGCTAATGGGAATCTGTTGTACTCTAAAAGGTACAAAGCCACATTGCAAAATATGATGTAATTTCAACCCACACCTTAGAAAGAACAAAAACCCCCAAACAAAACAAAAAACCCCAACACCACAACCAGCCAACAACATAAACACCACCCCACTTCCCCCCCCTAAAAAAAAAACAACAACAACAAAAACCCACCAAGTAAACAAACAAAACAAACCCAAATGGTTGCTTTTATGGATAAGCTACAAACAGGAACCTGGCCTCATCATGCATATAAACTCCATTCCTGATTTTAACTGTGACTGACAAAATCCAGCAATGAAAACTTTAACACATTCTGTTGGGGAAAAAAAACCCAAACAATCCATACCAAACCAAAAACCACAATCCACTAAAAAACTGGGGAGACTCTGGAGCACCTAGGATTCAATATTACCTAAAACTTAGTCCAAAGACTTAGTCCAAAGATTGCATCCAGATGATTCTTGCATATCTCCAGTGAGGAGACTCCACAGCTTCTCTGGGCAATCTGCTCCAGTGCTCCAGTTTTTCAGAGCTCAGAATCAATTTCACGAACTTATCTGGTTAGAGAAGACAAATCTTCCTATTAGTAATAACTGCAAATGGAAGCAGAGATACACAGGACATATGAAGCCCTAAAGTCTCATGTCAAGAGTAATTTTTTGATAAAACCAGATTTCAAACGATATATTTAAAAAACTGACACATACACAAAAATGTTCATGTTGTCACCATCCTGAGGTATTTTACCTTGCTGTAAAAAATAGGTCACTACTTATAAAAAAAGCAATTAAATCCCTACTTAGCAATATATTTTTTTTCTCAGTGGGGTTTTACTGAGTTTTATCAAGTTCAACAATGACAGAGGGCCCTTAAAAATAATATATTATGGAGCTGAAGATGGCAACATTTACAATTTAGCTTTATTGGAATTTTACTATATTTCGATAGACGACAGCTTTAATGATTCTGTGCATGGTTTATGGCAGAAAACAGAGTAAGGCAGTAACATAATTTTCTGCTTTTTTCAACGATCTGTATCCAAAGAATTCAGAAAACAAGCAAGTGTACTTCATAATCACGCCAAATTTATTTTCTGGGTGAACTCTCAAATGTTAAAGCTCAAGTACACAGAGTGATGTTGCCATGGCAACTGCTACTGCAACCCAAGATGGGCCCATGTTTATGAAAGCACATTTCTGTACCCGTGAACACACGCCAGGGCACAGCCACACTGTGGCTCCTGTCAGAAGGCAATCGAGCCATCCGCGCATTATCGGCCCCGATGCCGCTCCTGGCAAGGCAAGGGGGCACGCACTGAAGCCATTAAGCTGCAACAATCCTGCACATGTTATATGCAATCACAGGCTCACAGAATTTCTTAGGCTGGAAAAGATCTCTAAGATCAGCGAGTCCAACCGCTCCCCCAGCACTGCCAAGGCCGCCACTGAACCAACGTCCCCAAGTGCCACATCTACACGTCTTGCAAGAACCTCCAGGGGTGGTGACTCCACCACTTCTCTGCGCAGCCTTTGCCGGGGACTGACAGCACTTTCAGTGAAGAAATTTTACCTCATATCTAATCCAAACTTCCTCTGGTGCAGCTTGAGGCCATTTCCTCTTGTCTTACCTCTAGTTACCTGAGAGAAGGGATCGACCCCACCTCGCTACATTCTCCTTTCAGGTAACTGTACAAAGTGATAAGGTCCCCCTGAGCCTCTTTTTCTCCAGGCTAAGCAACCCCAGCTCTCTCAGCCACTCCTCAGAAGACTTGTTTACTCCTGTTCGTAGGACCTAAATGAGGAAACTTTAATTTGCCCTAAGATGTAATATCAGAAGATTGAGTGTTGCTATAGCTATAGGCGGAGTGGAGCAGTAATATGTTTGGTGTCCTTTGACCTTTTTTTTTCTAAATCTCCACTGAAATAAGCTGTCAAGTTTGAGAAATGTCAGAGTTTGGTCATTTGAGTCTGCCTGGAGGTGTAATTTTGCATGGTGTACAATTCCTGTGAATTTATCAGAACATGTTTTTTCACACATAGTCAACATGGTGTGACATTCAGCATCCTGAATCTGCCGATGTCTACACGCTGAAATGAGTTTATGATTTCTCTTACAAAGAAAATCCAAAGTGTGTTAGTTCAGGTCAGCAAAGGAATCCTCAGTAGATTTCTGAGGATAAAAATTAAAGGAAGCATCCCTTCTTTCTGCTGCTTCCTCTGCATACCTATCTGACAGCACTGCTGCCTTTCCACATCAGCCAGCACTGAGTTCAGTGTGGAAGCATATTAAACTCAAAACTGATTTCTTCCTTTACTTATCACTCATTCTGCAATCAGATTTAAGATCTGTGATGAAGTACCTCTGTACTTAAAGCTCCACATATCAGTAACATACATGCTTTCAGTAGTTTCCCAGAAAAATTTTACACTCTCCTTCTGGAAGTCACAAAAAGCAGCAAGATCTGATGTGTTTGCAGCCAAGTCCTACCCAACTGTGACCACACCCTTGGGAAAAGAGGCACGACTGCTTAGCCTTTGGTTTTATCTTCAGCCTCCCTTTGATGGTTTCCCAATCATCATTTAGGGAAATCTCTCAGCCTTGTTGAGGTGTATGAAGATGAGGGTATTACATGAAATAAACTGGAGAAGTCTATTATCTTAAAGACTACCTCAATTCTCAACTGCCTATCTCAGCCTGCTCTAGTCACTTTTGACACCTACAAGTTGACAGTCAAACATTTATATATGCAGAATTTATCACCGATTGCCAGTAGACTGAACTGATTAATACTGTTAGTCTGTAGACATTCCTTAAGGAATAATTTCTTTAAAAGTAACCATAATACTTCTTGACCACTAACTGAGCAGCCTTGGAGAGGAGTGTAATACACACCTCACAGTCTAAAATAAACACATCGGCTTCTTTAGAGGAAAAACTTCTCATAAACCTTCTTTTAGACTTGGCCTGGGTTGTGCATAGCTATTAGAGCTTAAATTGTTTATGCTGTAGAACTTTTTGATTTAGAGACATTAGCAGTTGAAGATAAGCAAAGTGTGCATTATAAAAAGAACAAAGAGGACATATTCAAGAAGCATATAGCTTAGTACACAGAGATAAAGTAGGCTATAAACTATATAACTGATGCTTAGAGGTATTTCAGCAATTCCCATCGAAAGCAGGAATTGTGCATGAACAGAAGGGCTGATGGTTTCTGTTAATTCAGCTTTATATCATTGCCTAATGTGGGCTGATGATATTGTAAGATGCTGGATACCCCTGTTCAGGTAAACACCCCATACAAGATAGTTAGTGATGTTTGGGAACTTTTCAACAGAGTAATGTTAATCTGAAAATGACAATCTTCTGATACCAAGAACGTTAAATATCAAGTGCCACAGTACAGCAGCTGTGGGTGACCAGTCACTGAGCAGACTTTGCATACCAGCTTAATATGTACTATTACTTCTTTTCCAATTTCCTTTAAAAACCAACATTAATCCAAAATACTCCAAGGAGCAGCACGGAGAGAAACCTAAGCCCTGTCTTCCCTGCTTCCAGCTATAAACCAGAGCGGTATTCATGTCACAGCAGAACACCTTACAGCCGCTTAAAAAGATAGGATGATACATCAATTACAATACTTCACTTAATTCTGGAAAGTTACCCTGAAAAGTTGACAATTCACAGAAATGTTGGCTGGCAGGGACCTCACAGGGTCGCCTGCTCCAACCTCCCACACAAAGCAGGACTGCTGCCAGGAACAGATCGAGTCACCTCGTCCTTAAACTGAACTCATCAAGCATTCAATCAGAGCAAAAGGGTTCAATATGAACACAAGTGTGTGCCATTTCACTCCTTTTTTTTTTTTTTCTCTGCTGCTGATACATCTGTTTCTTAGTAAAAATAACATCAGTATGCAAAAATAAACCCCCTCAGACCTGTAATATAACCAGTCGTTAAAATTCATACACCATTTCTGTTGAAAAAAAAATACAATACTGAAAAGAGACAGAATTGGAAAAAGAAATGAAAATCTTAACACACAGACACAGCAGCCATGGCATGAAAAATTCATTTCCATTAATGAGACGTGGTAGTCCCCAGGCCAGCGCCCTTTGTACGTGAACCATGTTAATCAGATTGTATGAGCATTTGCTGGAAACTCCTGGGATAGCAAGCAACTATAACTATAGAGCAAGCACAGCAGATTAGCAGCTTGCTAAAAACTGCTTGATTTGTAACCCTTGATGCACGGGAATGATGCAGGTTTCCTGAATCACTGAGAAATGAAGCATAAACGTCTCGTATTTGTCGCAGCCTTTGACGAGATTTCCACGTCACCAAAACGTGGACAGAAACATCCTTCTCAGTGGCATCTTTGTGTAAGAAAGCAGAGAATGAACACACAAATAAGGCCTGTGTCACTTTAGGTTTGGTCACACATACTGCACAGTGCCTTGCTATTGCTCTCCTACATCCCCAAAAAAACCTTTCAGTAACTGCAGCTGGGTTGGAGTGGGATGGAAACAAAACTGTTTTCCCACAAGGAGTCACTGCAGAAGCTCTGCAGGTTTGGATGTGGAGAACATGTGGATTTATGGCAAGACCCAGCAAGGCAGCAGGACCCAGTTTTGACCAAGCAGACTTTCCCTTTTTAAAAGGTTTTATTTTATGAACTCTTTAGCCTAAAGGAGGAAACCAATCAGGTTTTAGGTTTTCCTTCCTTCATCTGGCAGTTAATACATTTAATTGCTTCCTAGTTTGGGCTTTATCTGCTGCATTTTCTCAGTGACAGAAGCAAATGGAAACTTGTGCTTCTTCAGACAGCTTCATTTTAAAAACATTGACTTTCAAGTAAAATTCAAAGTTACTGGATCCGTAAAGCTTTTCATTGATTTCATTCCCAACCTAATTTTAATCTCAGTCACCAGCTCTCACTATTTGTGCAAAGCTAGGAGCCACTAAGAAACCAGTGTTCTCAAAAAGTCACCCGCCAAATGAAGGGAATCAATAAGCTAATTTCCAAAGAACAAAATTTGACAATATTCATGAAAATATTATCCATGACTGACTCTGAAAAGGACTCCAAGAAACATGTTGTTAGTGATTCTGAATAATACAATCAAACTATTAAATTATGCATAATAATATGACTACTTTCAACATGGTATGGACATTTTTGATCAAAATATGAATTACAGTCCCATTGCCTGCTTTCTTTTCTAACACAATACTTAGATGTCTCCTTGAAGGAAGAAGAAAAGACTTCATAAAATAAACAAATGTATAAACCGACCATCATTGATTTGATACTTCTGCCTCTCTGCAGGCTTCTGGGAAATTCTGTAGATCACTACGTATCAGACTACCAGTATGGTCCTCTCTCCCCTTTTGAAATATCAATCAAAAAAAAAAAAAGTATAGAAAGAGGGCTAGAGATCCTAAACTCCATGAGGATCTGTGTTTTCTTCAACTTCAAAAAATGGAAAACCAATTTTTCACAGTTTCCCCAGAAATGTCATTCAAAATTGAACATTCTCTGCTTTATTTTACATGTTAGTTATTCCTCTTAGAAATAAACACTTCCTCACTAACAATGTGCATTTTGATAAAATTTAGGGGTTTTAGTGGGAAGGTTTCCCTCACAAAACAACTTAATCAGCTTCATTTATACATGACCTAATTTCAAGCTCAGAAGAGAAAAGAAAAAAAAAGAAGTCAGAAGATGCCCATGAGGAAGAGGATCAGGCCATGCAAATTTAAAAAAAAGAAGCAGCACTTTCTTCATCTCTACTTTTTTACAGGGAAATGTCTTCTACTGAGCTTCACAAAACAAACTTTTTCATAAGCTACAGCAAGGAAAGGGGCAAAGAGTCTCTAGTGAAAAGCTACCCAAGCTCACGAAAAATTTAGAGTGACTACATTTATAACTAAAATGAATTGAGAAATGACATTATAAATCCGTTTGTACATCAACAAAAATTCAATACTAAAAACCTTGATTTTTTTTTTCCCCCAAAGCAAACACATAGAATTCCCTATATTTTAGATACAATGGATACCTGTAATTTCTTTTTGTATTAAAGGTCTTTAGAAACACAGTGAACTATATTAAGCATGTCTCATAGCTTTTATAATTTATTTATGAACAGAGGCATTATTAAAAATAAATGATCTTCAATAGCACTTAAAAGTACTGCTGTTTTGAGACCAAATGTCAGGCAAATGGCATGAAAATGTAAAACTCAGTAAGTCACAAAACACTGCTCTAACACAAAATATTGATACTACCAAAACACAGCCTAGGTTTATTATAATAACACATACAAAATCCTTACAGTTGCAATACATTTAATAGGCTATCATTATGTTAGTTAAATGCTAACTTTTTTTAAGGGATTGAAAAATTATCAAGCTATGAGTCTGCTTCACCCAGATGGAAAGATTTTGGCTGCCCTGCTGGACATTACAAAGAGAAATAAGAATACGTGGAAAAGCAATGAGTTTAATTTCATTTTCACAACTTTTTAAAAAATTCCCAAATGTAACCATTACAAGACCATGCCCAAAGCCTGTAAAGACAATAACCCCAAACTGACCATTGTGCCTCATCTGTATCTAAGTAACACATAAAGGCCCCACAAATCTGTTTGGGCCTGTAATCCATTGCCATTTTTCTTTTACTTTTAATCCCGGAAATAATTAAGCCTACAGTAAAACCAATTAAATATTGTGTGCTGTTACGAAACCATGCTGGATTTTTATCTTCCTCTGCTATACTTAGTCCAAAATAATTGCAGTGAATACAATTATCTACCACAGTTACCATCTGGGACATGAAAGTAAACATTTTAATTATTGCCATTGTAGCTTGGGACCCACAAAGACCAACATTTGGACCACATATGGAATTTATTTTTATGGATAAATGTCAAAAAAGGTGGATGCAACATATAAAAATACCGTTGGCTAAATGCCCATAAACTTTGCTACCTAGTGAAGACTACTACAAAGAACTGGAAAACTGAATTTTATATCCAGACAGGTTGTTAAGCGGCTGGGTGATCTCAAAAACAAAATCAGCACTGTTCTAAAGCACTTTTATGTACCATTGAAGTAGTTACCATTGAAGTAAAAAGATGAGTTTCTCATTAGAGATGCAGATTATCAAAACCTAGCGATTTCACTGACTGTATTGGGAATTTTTTATGCAGGAAAAGGAGAATACTTTACTTTGGGCACTTTTATTTGAGTAGATACCTATGAGTAGGCACCTCTAGCATGAAGCATCAAAGTTAAAATGTATTTATCCTGCAGAGCAATCTCTCAGTAAAGAGCAAAGGAGGACTGCAATCTAATTAAATTAATGAGAATCAGAAAAATAAATATATAGGGTATGAAATGTAGACACAGTATTAACTTCACAGGTTTTTAATACAGAACTGAGAAAAGGTACTTAAATGCCTTTGAAGATAGTCTGAATCTGGTTTACCAAGGTCAAAATGACTGCAAAATGAGTAAAAAACTGGAAAAGTTACATAACCAGGTAGTAAGCAGAATCTTCATACAGCCCTATCACAAGTTATACTTCATACAGCTGAATAAAACCAGAATGAACTCTCGTTTAACAAGCCCATTAGACCTTAGTGACAGCTGGAAGTCTGAAGATTGTTAATGAATGCCACCCGTGTATGGAATTTCCAGCCTACATGTGTTTGAGGGGATCACCACTTCTTCATTTTGACACACTCAGCTCCTGTGGACTTGACAAGGCTCCTGAACTCTCACCACTATTAAAGGGAATTAGTTTGACCAGTTTCTCCAAACTATACCCTGAATCCAGCAGAACTGAGTCAGCAGGAGCTTTCCATCACCCAGCACAACTTGTATTGCAATCTAACAATTATGGTCATTTTCTGGTTTGCTTCTTTGCTCAAACTAACAAGTTGATGATCACAAAAATGTCTCGTTATTTCCTTCCACTGAGATGACTGAGATGAGACGTAATATACCATCAAAGCCAGTTTGTTGGCAGGCTCTGCATTCTGTAAGCAATCAGCAGTACAACCCATGCAATTAGCAGGGATCCACCTTCCTGGAAGTGTAGGCTGGTACCAGAGCAACACCCCAATAAACTACAATTCACTATCAGAAGTAGATCCAATCGATGTTTCCAAAGATATTCATGACCTCTACAAACACTCACACACTTAAGTAACCTCCTGTGGGGAGGATGCTCTTCTGCTACTTGATTGGAGCCAGATTTTATTGTCCCTCGTCCATGAAGATTTCGGATCTGAATATTTCTTTTCTAAACTGAAATGATACACTGCTTTTTGTTGTTGTTGTTGTTGTTGTTTAAGCCTCTGAATATTCTAATTGTTTTGAATGAAATACTGTTAGGGTGGAAAATGAACACATACCTGAAGCTCTAAGCATTGAAATGTAAATCCCATTTTTTGGCAGGTCTACTTTGAGCTCCCAGATCTATTTCTCCGTTTTTAAGATTTACCTGCAGCCTACTGTAGTGCAAGGATTGAGTTGAAACACTTACTACTTAAAAGATAACAATACAAGTATTGAGCTAAATGAAAAATTGCACATGACCTCACTGAGGATTTTCTACTTGTAGTGTTTATCCACAGACATGATCTGGAGTAGGTTTTCCTCCCAGAAGGAATATTTTACTATTGCAAATATAAACATCTTTGCCATGTTTTGAAACGAAATAATTAGATTTAGAGAAAATATGCTTAATTATACCCCGGAACAATCAAGACTGACTGCTTGGAGGGTGTGAGTCCCTCAGTCCATCTGCTGAGTACGTTCACTGCTTTTCTGGCACTTCCTTGAAGTCATGAAGGGAACACACACACACACACAGAGGTTAGAAATGCTTCCAAACCACGTAAGCAGATGGTGATATGGCAGGTAATAATTTAATTACATAACTCCTAGAACATGCTTCCCAAAAAAAAAAAAAAGGAAGTGAATAAACAATGAAACAATGCCCAGTCTGATGTCTGATCTTTTAATTGCAGTGCTACAGCTTTTGTTGAATTGGTTGTGATTTTCCACCCATCCATTCTGCAGTTGGAAAGAGTAATAAACAAGCAGTTCTATACCCTGTTTTGTTCCTAACACAACATTTAAGATGTAAACAATAAAAATTAGCATGATAAGCTGCAAGTTGCCCTAGACAAGAAAAGAATTGCACTTATGTAACACTGAAAAAGAGAACTTATCTTCAGATTTGCAGGTACAAAGAGGTCGGAAACGAACACACACATCTGCTCTTGCTCCTACACAGAACTTTGATACCACCAAAGTGTGAAAGCAGTGAAGAAATGCTTATTAATTCTTCATTTTATGCAGAAGCACAGCACCACATGGAAGTGGAGTAGCACGATACAGACACGATGCAAGAGTTAAACCAGGAACTGAGCAAATCTAATGAAAACAAGAAAATTTAAAAAATATAAACCAATATTCTGTTGGTCTACTTAATGCATCACCTATGCCAATGAAGGCTGAAAAGGAGAAAAAGGCTCTCCTGAATACTGTTACAGCAACTTGAGTGTTTCAGACACTCAAAGAAGTCAACAATGACAAGATAAATGCTGAAGTAAACAAGGTTTGATTGGCATCCTGCTAAATCAGTGGTGTTGAGTCATCTTAACCTGAGGAATGTGGAATTACATCAGAGATGTGGCACCCTTTACATTATGTGCATAAATTAAGGCATAAAAGTGTAAGGAAGCAGTATACTGTCTTTATGTAGAAGTCAAATAGCTTGAAGAGTCACTCTAGCAGAGTCACAAAGTATAAGTAGTAATTCTATATATATATATATGTGCAAATAAGACAGAAACATCTAAAAATCACTAGTTGGATCTATTGGGTTATTTTCATTCTGACTACAAATGCCATAATTATCTGCCTAATTAGAAGTAAAAAACCTAGGCTTAAGATTTAGGCAGCTCATAATGCAAACTTTCATTTTATTATTTTTTTATTAATTCCATTTCTCAGCAAACTCCAATACAGTAATGGATTATGGAAGTTTGGTTCTGGATTTAATAAAACTATAAAATAACATGTGAAATATTATGTTAAACTCTGTAAACAAATAAGATAAGCTCTCTCCAAATTGTACACCCACTCAGTTCCAACTTGGGTTTGACTTCTTTCTTAGAATGCACCACAAAATTAAAACAGCAGCACAGCTGCCTGGAGTGTCACCTTGTCTTTGTAACAGACTTATTTTTTCCCCAGTTTTTATCGAGTAAGTAAATGGCATAAAAGAGGAGAAGTATTTACAACTGTTTCTTATAATTTTACTTTTTGATTCTCACAATTTATTCCCCTCTAAGTTAACAAAACAGAACAGAAGCATCACAAAAGGTCACTTTGATGTAGAAACATCAAAATCCCCAGCATCATTCCAACTAGGTTTATGGTTTGGAGTTTGAAATGCTAGATAAACTGAGAAAAATATATTAAAATAAATGTCATAATGAAAACAATATATAAATACCATATAATTCTGTGCTGTGCCTGTCACTTGAAAAGGAAGTGCAAATCAAATTCTAATAAATATGACATACTAGTTCAGCGTGTAATGGTGCATTTGCCACATAAGACAATTACATTTTTTTAATTGAATGCTGTTTAATGAAGCTTTACCTTACCTTTCAGACTGCCTACAATAGAGTGTTTTGGAAAGAGAGGCTCAAGTCAGAGTCTAATTAAAATCCTCTGCATGTCCTACTGCACCTATGCTGTTGTTGCTTGGGTTTTTTTTAGGAATGGCTAATATTTTGTACACAAATTATTCACTTTATTAAGTATACAAAAATATATATACACACAATTATATGTATGCATGCATTTTCTATAGTTATTTATACAGAATAAACGCAAGTATTATTATCTGGTATTTACTCACAAAACTCCACAACCGCTGAACTATTTTTGTGGCAATAAACAATACCTTATTAGAAAATAAAAGAGACAGTGAAAGCTGTCAGGTTTAAATATTTAGTGACAGAGCATTAGGCTTCTGACTAATGAAATTACTCCAAACAGCCTTAAAGCTGCTGCAGCCTGGACAGCTGAGGAATGGGCTGAGGGAAGCACTTGCTCGAAGGGAAGCCAGCTGAGAAACAACCTACTTGTGTCCTCCAGCATAAAGAACCCAAACCTGAAGAACAAGAGTCCTACATAAAGGAGATGTCCATGTTTATAGAATATAAAACCAGGCATGGTAGATGCAGGTATTTAGCAGGACATGGCCATCTCAACAGCAGCCTGAACAGGACTGGCAGCAGCAGCTCAGGGCACCCTCACCAGTGACGGATCTGGTACAAATGAAAGTGCTGCTTCAGCCACTGGAGGTCTCTTAACCAACCAAAAGTTATTTCACTTTAGTAAATAGTGCTAAGAAGAAATTAGAAAGCCCAGACAGCAAATGAAATGGGAGTGAAGTAGCAATGCTACCCTTAAACAAATCACAGAACCATTCAGGTTGGAAAAGACCTCCAAGATCACCACTTTGTCAACTAGGCCACAGCACTAAGTTATGCCACCACTACTACTTAGAAGCCACTTTATTTCTCATGGTAAAATAATGAGAGATGCCAAGATGACAGTGCAAGCCATGTAGGAGAGGACTGAACATTTGACTTTTTGAGGCAGGTAATATTTGCTTTGTCTAAAAAAGAAAAAAAAAAAGTTTAAAAAAAAAATTGTGAAAAGATGAAAATACTAAATAAGTTTCTTTAAAAAGAAGTTATCATTAATTATTTTTTTAAAAGCTCCCTTGAATGCTACCTAAGACCCCTAAAAAGCATAACAGGCCAGACACATCCCTGATATTACTCCCCTTAGCCCAATCAGGGCAGGGCAGGGAAGAGCCACACTCAGCATCCAACATTGACAGCGACCACAATCCCAAACTCTAATTGGCTTTTAAATTATGCCAAGCTGATCGATGTGTCCCTTCTGATTTACTATATACTTTTTTTTTTTTGGTTCAGCGAAGTTAAACATGCAGAAGAGAATAATGTGTCAACTAGGAGATTAGTTTTACAACCTATATATGTTGAAGTGAATAAATTGTACTTTCATTAGCAGAAGTAGGCCATACGCCGAAAAAGTCATTGGATCCGCTTCACTGGTGAACTGGAGCAACAATATCCGATTAGAAAGCCTCAGCAGTTCAAAAGTCTTTAAAGGCAGGTCCAGTGGTTATACAATTAATTTTTAATGATATTGTTCCATCTGGGAGATTCACTTGAAGTGCCAAATGGGTTCCCCGAGCTGAAGTATTAGCTTTAACAAACTTGACACATCTACAATCTGTCTAGTATCTGTTTAAAATACTATTAAAGGGTTTATGGGAAGAAGCTGTCATTATCTGTGGTTACTTCTTCTCCAGCCCTTTTCAAGGTCCTGTAACACATTCATAGCAGGAAACATTAGCAGCTAGGTTTTTTTTTTGGTTTGGTTTGGGTTTTTTTGGACAATTTGGAAAGGCCTGAAAGTTTGCTAAGAGCAATAGTCATATAAAAACGTTAGGACAAAATGGGTTTTATTCCAATTGGATTATATGACAACCCTTCTTTCTGGAAAAATAAAAATCACGGTTTCCAATTCCAGAAATCAAAATAAATGACTCTCAAAAATCATATCAAAAGTAATCTCCATAAAGCTGACTTTTTATGTAACGTTTCATGGTTTTAAAACTGAATGGGGCTTAGAAACTAAATTCCTTTTTCTCAGAATGCTTACTAAATATTGCCCATAACAAGGACTCAAACTTCTGCTGTTAAACACAGTTTCCAACTTCCAAGTTTTAAGCACAAACAAACAAATTCCTTTTTTGTCTCAGAAATATTACTATATGCTACATTTGTCATATCTCAGCACAATTTTTTGTTCAGTTACCCAAGTGTAGAAAATGCTAAGATTTTATATGGATATGTCATAATGGTATTTAAGTGTATACCTACACATAGTTGTAAGTATTTAAAACTTATGACTTTTGTACAATCAGAACAAACAATTTTTTTGTTACATTTCTACATTAATATATGGCTTTTTAGAATGGGCAGCTTCTATTTTAAAACTGCTTTTGTCTCCAGGGAAATGTCAACACTTCTTCAATTTTGTTGGTTTGTTTTTTTTTTTTTAAATATGCACATGAAGCTATTGAGTTGTATTTTGATACTGTATTTCTACTCCATTTGGCCTCATATCACAGCAGTGAGGTTGAAAAAACGATCATGCAGGTAGAGACAAGTTCATATACCAAGTAGCAGGAGCTTTTCCTGTGACCACAAGGCCTCATGACAGGAAAGCAAAAAGGGCAACTGCTGGAAACCAGCATTGTTATCAAGTTAGGAACCCAGCAGGATAGAAAGCTTTCAGCTAAATTTTTGGTAGTTAAAAAAACAAACCAAAACAAAATCAACAACCTTCATTTCTAAAACTGGAACACATTTCTGGAAGCACAGAAGCCTGTTTCCTTCACCCAAAGTGTATTGCATGACTCATACTAAATGGAGCAGCTCCAAGAGAGATGGGAACGAGACCAAGCCGAACCTCTGATTCAGCAAGTGCTTAATAAGAATGACCAGATTGAGAATAAAAATTTTGAAGCTGAGGCATCTCCTCAAAAAATATGTTGAGAACTTAATGCAAAAAAAATACTAGCAGGCAGTATTGCTGACATTTAAATCAAATTGTTATTATCTAACCCAGATCTGGTCTCATAGTCTCCCTTTTAAATAACAATTGCTCCAGCACTGGGCCTTTCTGTTCCTGCAACAGACAACCCACAAAGCTCACAGGGCATTTTTTGTGCACTTTTTTCTCCATGGAAGCCATTGGAAATCGGCTGAAACCCATTCTTATATCACTTTCTTTCCTTTATAAAATATGTAAATACTTACCAAAATTTACATTTTAGAACAGATGTACATTTTACAGTCAGCAAACAGAAGTTTTTCATGGACAAAATGACACCTATGCCATTTATGGAAAAACTATCTAATATAGCTGAGAAGAAATAACATGAATACCTCAATTTTGTGTTATTTCTACTTCATCGAAAAGCATTCAGAATTAAAAGTAGAGATTCACAGCTCCAGAGAAAGAATAAAGAACTGAAAGATGATTCTAAAGGTCACATTATCTTAACAAAGTGCCACTTTGTGACAGTGTGACACTGATATAGAAGTAATGTACTCCATTTACCAGGCACGGCTCTATGAGATCCATGGCCTCTGCACTCTAAACAAAGGAATTAGTGATTTTCCTCAAAGGTCACCCAGAGAGTGGGATATTTCTCAGTTGCCAAGGAGAGCAGCTCTGGTGCTGATCAGTAAATTGGGGGAATCTCAAACCTCAGGGGGAGCTGAGAGAGAATCTAGGAGCACCCAGCACACGTGACAGCAGCTGATGGGATGAAGCAGGGTCAGGAGCAGTGGCATCCCAGCCCTTCACACACACACACACAAAGGAAGCCCTTAGGGAGCTGCCAACAGCTTTACTCAGCACTGGTGAGGTCACACCTCAAACCCTGTGTTCAGTTTCGGGCCCCTCACAAGACACTGAGGGACTGCAGCGTGTCCAGAGAACGGTGACAGAGCTGGGGAAGGGTCTGGACCATGAGTCATGAGAGGTGGCTGAGGGAGCTGTGGGTGTTCAGCCTGAAGAAAAGGAGGCTCAGGGGGGATATTCTCACTCTCCACAAACACCTGAAAGGAGGTTGTAGCCAGGAGGGGTTGGTCTCTTCTCCCAAGTAGCAAGCAAGAGGACGAGAGGAAATGGCCTCAAGTTGTGCTATGGGAGGTTTAGATGGGATAACGAAAAAATTTCATCATGGAAAGGGCTGTTAAGCGCTAAAACAAGGCTGCCCAGGGAAGTGGTAAAGTCAACATCCCTGAAGGGATTTAAAAGATGTGTAGATGTGGCACTTAAGGACATGGTTTAGTGATGGAAATGGCAGTGCTGGGTTAAAGGTTGGACTCGATAATCTTAAAAGGCCTTTTCCTACACATACAATTTTATTAAAAATGAGGTATTTGCCAAAGACAGTAGGTGTCTAAGAAGCATCTGATCTGGGCCCTGCAGCGGGTCCTAAAAACATCACCAAACCTGAAACAACCTCTCCCTAGATCACACTTTTTTGTGCCTCAGGACAGATTCTCGATCTCTTGCAAGACAGCAGGCTACAGCACTTCAGTTACAGATCCAGAATCCTTTACTCTTTCCAGAACACATTTATTTGAAGAAACATTATCTCCTTTTAGCAGGCACGAAAAGCAACGACCTCCACTTTCCAAGTGCTACTTCCATGCCTTAAAAAAATGGACATAACAGTAGAAACGAAACATCAGCTACATCCCTGCCCGGCTCTGAATGCGAAATCCTGTACCATCAGCCTAAAGATAGGCTTGTTACATAAGATACACCCAATGCTAGTTCATGGGAACTGTTCCATAACAACAGACCATGACAGCCTATTACTTAATGTGCCACTGAGCTGATGCGACTCAGATAACAACACACAGGGAAATTTAACGCTTCCCAGAACACACTATTCTTCCTACAAGAGCCCCTTCTCAAACCCTCGTGGCGAAGTAGCTGGTCTGCCTGCAAGAAGTGGACCCATATTTAAAGGTTATTAAAAGGGCAAGAATCAAGAAAACAATACAAATCAGCTCTGCAAAGCTCAATATTAGGAAAAAAGAAATAATAAAATAATGTGCTGACATTTCTATATAAAATAAGAAACACTGAGATAAAAAGATGAATAGAAATTAATTCAGAGAACTAAATGCATCTTCTGTGAATAAGATGGGTCTCCAGCAGTCAATCACTATTCTGACCTTATCAAGCTTTTCAACCTATCTGGGTCTGTTAGAGCTGTTAAACACCAAACCAACAAACCAAATGGAGAACTGTGAAAGCAGAGCATCTCACAGGAACTCAGTTACTAATTTGCCAGGAAACCTTTTCATGAAAACAATGTATTAAAATGACACTCCTTTGAATATCTTCTGTCTTTAAGCTTATTGTGATCTTTCTATCTGTGTTTTAATGAAGGATCTTTGGGGGAACAAATCTCAGCATTAATTCAAATACATTATTTTGGTGAAATGGTATTAATCACATCCGTATACAAAAAACTAACTCTGCTATAGCACTGTGATTGCGAAACACAAACCACAATTCTCTTGATGTTCTGCTGCTCAGACCAAAAATTTTACTGGGCTACACTGATCCTTCCACCTGTGAACCATGAAAATTTGTGGAGGGGGAGGAAATAAATAAATGTGGTAGGGCAGGATTTGCACACAAGACCTTTTGAAGAGAAAACTGGACTATGCCAGATGTTTTATGGAAGAGCTCTAGGACTGATGGAGAAGTTGATCTCCCTCAGTCTGTCTGCTCCTCCCTCGACTTAAGCACAAGCAGATCATGTCCAGCAATTTCTACAGAGCCTCCCTTCCCAAGACAATTCAAATCCAAACCCATCTCCTAGACTAATGATGATACTGTAGCATGTAATCTCAGTCTTCCTCCTGACTCATATTCCTTCACACCTGCTCCTCCTCCATTCCCTTGTAACAGTAACTCACCTTTGTGCAGAGCACACGGAAATTTGGGGGGTAAAAGGGAAAAAAAGCAGAATTATTTCCTTCACCCTTGGAAGCATGCTCTCCCTCAGAGGGATGAGCTGCTGTTTCAAGGGCTGCTTACATATTTTGCATTGAAGTGTCACTGTACAAATTGCAAATTGAAGTACCTAAATGCTACTTGAGGTATCAGCAAACACCAAGCTCTACACATTTGATTAAGCTACACAACTCTGAGCACCTATAACTCAAAACCCTTTTTCAATGCATTCCTACCACTTATCTCATAAGCCTCAGGTTCAATCTCTTTTATTTTTGTTTGTTTTTTAGAAGTAAGCTAGCAATACCTACCTATCATTAAAATAATAAGAACAAATTGATTAGCAGTAGTAACGTACATTAATTTGAGATAATCTAATAGGACAGAGTAGGTAAAACTAAGAAGTATGTAGACCTCATTGATGAGATACTGGCAATATAAATTTATTCCTCTTTAATAAGTAGTACTAATATAGTTTTTCACCAAATCAAGAGGGTATTATTATTTTCTGAAAAAACTTTTATACTTTATTCCTGCAATCACTTTTTCTCATTTCATGCTTCCCTAACTTTATTACTGTTAATTTTACTCACTTAATTCTGGCTATTTTCTACCATTTAGTGGAAAAATAGACAGAACTTCATGGCTTTCTGATAAATAAAAGTTAAATGGCTTTGTGGAAAAGGATATTTATCTCTACAGCATGCTTCTTTCCACCACTGGAAGCCCTCTGACATCCTACATTATTTATCTAGGTAATTCCCATAAAAAATCCTGTGGTTTCAGAGCAGAGGCCAAGGCAGAAGGAAAGCAGCAGTGATTTGAGAGGTCCAAATGGCTGTGACCCAAGGAACACTCACTCCAGTGAGGTTCTGGAACATATCTTACGTTTGCATAATCTCTTTTTTAAGTCTTCTGTCACTGCGGACTCAAATCCAAGCAATAATTAATCTAATATAAACCACAGTTGATGAACATCTTGCACTCCATTATCTTTATTGAAAAAATTATTCTTCCCCTCCAATAACATTTTCTTCAGTGAGAAAAGGATCAACTTGGAATTGTTCGAGTACTCATGTGATTTTGCAGGCAGGTTACAACTCAACAACAAATGCTGGACTTGTGCTTTAGAACAAAGAAAAAGTCCATGTCAGCCAAACTTCTAAATAAGAGTCAAAGATGAATGTACTTATGTAAAATTCTCAATACCCTTTTCCTTTACTTTTCCCTTAGTATTTGCAAAGTGAGGGTACAGAAGAGCTGTAAATCAGAGCAATTTCAACAGCCTAATGCAGACAGCCTTCTCATCATGTTTTATGCCTAACAGTGGGCTATACAATGAAAGCCTAATGTCTATAACTGAAAAGATATTTATATTCATAATGTAAAAGAACTGGAGAATGAGTCTTTAGAATATTGTAGCTTTCAGTCATCTTGGCTTTAACTCCCAAACTAGTGCTGGATTATTAGAAAAAACTGCTGTGTTTCCCTCTTCCATTCTGTATTAGCATGACAGTGGAAATAATACACTAAGGAACATGAAATATCTTACTACACTGAGTCCTTACAGGTGGACTGTGGTGTATATGTTTATCTTTTCAATATTTGCAACTCTATCTGATATTATTTTCCAAGCTTCTCCAGTCAAAGCATTTCTCTAAACCTGCCAAACTTACTGTTCAAGATTATCTGGCATTGATTCACAGTCCTAATTATGAGTGATACTCTCCACAAGAAAGGAAGATTAGAAATATTTCAACTAAGTGGGTGTAATGAGACATCTTTCCAGTTCCATTTGTACTTACATGATGCAATGAAAAGTTAAATACTATAACCACAGCTCCCTGGGGTTGCACACACCAGGTTGTGCTCATTTGTTGTTTCCTTCAGAAACAAACACCAGAAAAAAGGTCAGCTGTTAAAAAAACCAAACCTGAAGGAGACTATTTTAAGGTGGGGTGAAAGAGACAATTCCCTAGAAACAAGATGACTTTGTGAAGCTTTTGTTGGGGCTAAAAATGCCCTTTTGTGAAAGCACCCTGGGTCAATCATGCCATCCACTGGAGCTGATTATTTAGATTTAGTGTTGCTTTGAGTTCTTGCAATATTCAAAAAGAAGCCCAGCCAAGTGAGTCAGAGTATTAGCATGAATCTCTTTGGAGCAACACAGTTGAATTTTTCAAAACCCTTTAAAACAGCGTTTCACAGAGTGGAAAAGTAAAACCAGTTGTGTTCAGCTTGTCTACACCAAGACACTTCAAACTTTTCAGCTCTTTTTTTTTTTTTTTTTCCTCCTCTATCTCATTAAAAACACATTTTGCTTTCATTAACACACCAAAAAAACTTTATGGACTAAACCACCATGATCCTGACCAACGCAAGAGATTAAAACAACTGTCTCTCTGACCACAGGCTTCCATCCCAAGACTGTACCTCCCAGAGAGCAACAATCACTCCCTCCCCTGAAGCCTTGTGCGTTGCCCTTCATTTCTGCATCCTATGATGTCACTTTATCATTTGACATTATTGTACAACTCAATTGCCAGGAAAAAAAGGTCAGGTCTTAAACGTTCTCTCCCGTCACCTTGCTTTCATAAACCATAAATACATGCAGCCCCTCAGAAATGGAGCAAGGCACCCAGCCTGGCTGGCTAATTGATGATAATATTTTAATTTGCTGGAACTGAAAGGAATGGATGCACACACGGCATCAGCTAAACCCGCTAACTGTGACAGCACGCGAAGGACCCTGCGTCCCTCATGGCACACCCCTGCATCAGAGGCAAGCAGAGCAACAAACATCTTATTAAACAACAAGCGCAGGAAAGCAAAAGGCAGAAGCCTCCAGGGCCATGTTAATTATCTCAGGGTCGAAGTGGCTGGGAAGCTGTCTCGCAGGCTCCACGGCAGTCAGATGGCAGTGCCAACACGCTGAAGTCCCCAAGGTCCTGCAGTTACAGCACTGTCATATTTCAAATGACAGGTAATACTTAGGAACAGGCCGACACTAACCTCCTCAATTATATTCAATGTCAAGGTTTTCACGCTGAAGGAACTGCTAATTTTCAACATACACACAACTTGCTGACAAAAGGTACTTTATCAAAGAAAGGAGTTTAGGGATCTGCTGCAGATCCTTTTTGACACAGTGGGAACACTGTCCTCCGTGTAAGCTCCCAAAGGATGAAATAAACCCTGCCTTTTGTAAGCACACAAACATCACAATACGCTGTGTTTGCTCTGCTGACAGACAATGCCTTTGCACAGAAGTCTCCCTCTGTTATTAACAGCAGCATGGACAAACAAATATTCTCTTGGTATTTATTTGAACTTCCTCTAAAGAGAAAGGCCCAGGAGAGTGGGGGCTATTGCAACGCCTCAGGTGCTCCAAGAAGCACGACTAAAAAGACTAAGTGCCATCCCCCAGCAGCAGCCATGCGTGCCACAGAGCAATTGCAGGGCAATTACCAAGAAAAACGCAGGCACAGAATTCAAAAAGAAAGACATTTGAACATGCAAACATGATTCCTTGTTTATTCCCATATTTGCACTTTGCAGAATTTAACTGAAAATACAATTAAATTAACTTGATTTGACAGCCTAGAAAAAAGAGATTAGGTGGCACAGATATGGTTACGGGTGAGGGAACATGGTCTCATTAGAGCTTTCTACCCATTCAGGCGGCTTCTCCCACTTGCAGTCATTAATATGAACTGGAGACAGATTCTGCTGTGAGTTGCACCAATTTAAATCCAGAGCAACTCTTATCTGGCCTCCAATTTGCATTAATGGTCAAAGGTGGCACACTGAGATGAAGCACGATGAAGGCAGTACCTTGTCTAGAAGAAGTCCAGCAAAGAGGCTCAGAATTTAAAGGTGCAATGCAAAACGGTAGTTGTTTGAAACATATTAAAAAACCCTTATAAAATTAAAAATAACATTTTAAAAAAATAAATATTTTAGTTATTTGTATTATTCCTTTTTTTTTTTTTTTTAGTTGTGTAAAAGAAATTTCAATGTCTCCTTGTTATTTTTGTTAACATTTACAATGTAGTAACACAAACATCCAAAAATGCCATATTCCTGCAGAACAGGCTGGGATAGCATTTGACATTTGAGCAGTTACTTGTTCAAATGCTCGGATTTGAAGAGTGTTAGATCTCCCCTGGTTTACCTTCTTACCCTGCAGAAAAAGCAGACAAATTTGGCTTTTAGTAGGCAAGTAGAGGCAGTAGCAACTCCACTTGTAACTGATGTAAATAATAACTGTGGCTACACTCAGCAGTCTTAGACTTTCATGTTCATACCGAAACTCCTGCACAGCCCTGGGAGGAAAGCAATGACTTTCCTGCATCTCATGATCCAAGAATTCCTTTATAATGATACCTATATCACCCACATTAACACTGAACCAGCAACCAGAAAGTGCTGAAGTATTAAAAAACCAGAAGACTTCATTAGTCCTTCACTTCATTAATTAGGAGTGGAAGGTTTAAAGAAAACACACCAAAATGTGAGATTTATACCCCTGCACAAGCCTTTCCAACTTTATACAGACATTTTTCAATCAATCCGACTGATCCTCTTCAAAAGAGCTGCTCAAGTAATAAACCCATATCCACTTTCATGAAAGGGAATATTTCAGCAACACAAGTTGCAATTTTTGGCAATATGTCTACAGATCCAAAGCCTGAAATTTTTGCTGACCCAGCAGATGGATTTCATAAAGCACCGTGTTCTTGTACAAACAAATAAAACCTCCCAAAGCCATCCTCCACCTCAAAGCCCAGTGCTATTCCCTGTCTCAAGTCCAAGAAGAAATCCATGGGTGTGAGATTTCACAAGGAAACCACAGGCCCAAAGTAATAACATTCAGTATTCACACAGAGACTCCTGAGGGATCTGAGATTACTTAATGCCTGACTACTCAATCCTTTGTCAACACTTTTATTCAAGATATAAAAATTCCACACGTTTTCTATGAACAACACAGGCTTCTAAAGTCAAAATGTATAAGCATGTATTAATATGTGCTCTGCTATCACTGCTGCCATTGAAGAACAGGACTGGTTAAGCCTCTATCTAAACATACCAACACATCCTTTCCTCCCAACCTTGGCTTACTGAAAATGGTCCAAATAACTCACAAAAATGAGTTTAGACCGAAAAGAAAAAAAAAAATCTTCTCTACCTGCCATTTTGTTATCCAAATAAAATCTTTTTGGTGATCTGGCACAAATTAAGAAGACACCTTCTGTTAGAAATTTAGGTGTACAATAGTACTATGGAGTTGTTACCATCTTATCTTAAAAACACAGTTATGCTGTAAAGAGAAACAAGAGAAAAAATATTTTCTTTCCATCTTTTGACTTTGAATAAGTCAGGGCATGTTCAAGTCAGTAAAAGCCTTTTTTGTTGTTGCTTTTCTTGAGTTTATTTTTTTAATATGGAAGCTGACTAGCAAATACTGCTGAGTAGCAAATACCACTCTAACGAGTTCTGAAAAAGTAAAGGTTACTTTGGTTTAGGGAATTCAAATAAGCATCTTTTCTCACTTAAAATCTAATTTTCAAGCACTGCAAAATACTGAGGTGATTACATAAGTCCAAATATTTCCACAAACTTTAAAAAAACCCACATTGTTGTAATTTCATATAACTTTCATAGTTTTATATTACTAAATACACACTATAATACAAATCTGAAATGGTTACATACCCATCTCCAGAGAGGAACGAAAAGTTAACCATCCTAATTATCACAAGTTTCGTAGCAGATTTCATGTGCACCTACTATATCTCAACAAAATACACATGCATATGTTACTCTGACAGGTAATTTTACATGCTGGCAGACACTTGCAAGTATTTCTTCCTGTATGCAAATGCAGGTGTTTCAATGAAAATTTCTTTTCAGTGTACACTAAAATGTCTAATTTTGGTCCTATTAATCATATTATTTTACTAATCTCTGTTTTGCAGGAGAAGGAGACTCAATAGACTGAGTTTAAGGCAGCCAGAGTTCAAGAATAAGTACAGGGGAAAAGAAAAAAAAAACCCACAGTTTTTCTGTGTCTCCACTGTGGTACTGAAACCATGACTTGGTTTAGGCACCATAAAGAAATTTAACAACGTAAGTGCTGCAGGTACATCTTTATCTTTGATTTTAAAAATGCAAACAGTTCAGATATACAAAAGCTTCAGTGAAATGGAAGCACCATTTTTACGGCAGGATGTGAAAAGCAGCTTAGTGTTTTCTGGAGAGAGCTATTGCTGTCCCTGGGGTTTAGTGGGGAGCTACAGCACCAAGGTTATGGCTCACGAGTCCATAGTGTGATGCTAAATCAGGTTTACACAGCCATATACTGTGCTGCTACAGCTGAGCCAGAACACCCAGGCAGGTGATGCTGTATTACACAGTGCAGCACACACACAGCAACTCAGGCTTTTCAGTGTGTAAAGGGAGGATTTCAAGAGCCTGTCTGTCTGCACCTTTGCATATCCAATCTCATACAACCTGGACAGTAAACCCACCAGAGATCTGCTAAATCTGCCATTACTTACTCAGCATGTCTTAGCATTCCCCATGCACATGACTCACCACTTCAGAAACACTGGACAGAGACAGAATCTAGATAACCATCTGAAGACCCAGCCCAAAGATTTAATAAAAGAGCAACTGAAAAAAAGCCACATTTCCGGACCAGCTCTCAAATCAAAACTGCAACCCCAAATGATGTTTCCCCACACCTGACATGACTTCAGACTTGTTCAGTTCTTGTACCAGTAACAATCCCACAGGAGAGAAGCCTTGGAAAGACAGATGCAATTTGCTCACGTTGCAAATGCTTGCTCATGCAGCTTGGGTTGGCAGCCCAAGATGTCCAGCAGCTCTGCACCTAAATCCTGATCACTAAATCCTTTCAGGCTATTGGTGCAGCAAGTTCAAAGGTGACTACCTAAAACGTGCATGAAATGTCCCTGCAGAAGCCAACAACAGGTGTTAATAGAAAGGGTCTGGAAACCAGAATATTCCTTAATGCTGCATGTTGAGTTTTTTCTACATATTCAGTTTCCACCAAAGAAAAAGAACAAAGAAATAACCCTAAGAAACAAATAGTGTTTTTCTTCCAGTAGTGGTTACATAAATCAAATGACATTTAAAATTTTATAAATGTAAACAGGTATTTATTTTCCTTGACCTACTCAAGCAAAAACCCCAGGATCAAAATGCAGCAGCCTGTGCCTCAATGTGAACCCAGGATCCTGAGGCCAAGAACCTTATTTAATGCCACTGCAATAAAGAGTTAAGCACACACACAAATATTATCTTTTCTCACCTCAACTCAGACATGTTCATGTGAATTCAGATAGTTTTATAACTGGGGCTGCATTGTTTGCTCATTTTCCCAGTGACTATAATCATGATTCAATCAGCTTCCTCTGAGCACTGGCAGAGTCAATTCCAGGATATTTAAAGGACTGATATCTGCCCAGCACTTCTTTAATTCACAAACTGTCTGAGCTTTAAAAAGAAAACACATCTCATTTTCAAGACAACACACAGAAAAACTATTCTAAACTGGGCTGTTTCCCTTGGCAGGAGCAGAATGTGGAGAAGGGAAGATCCCAGATTTCTGATTCCTCCAAGGCAGCAGTTTGGATTATGATTTCAAAACGCTATGGTCACCTTTGTAAGAATGGATATTACATGTTTATAAATTTTACAAATACATACCAGAAGTAGGTAAGTGTATGCACGTATATACATATAAAATTTATTAAAAATATTATATACGATTCCAAAAGTCGGTAGAATCAAGATGTTGCATTATCAGGCTTCAGTGCATTGGACTGTATTTATCCAGGACCTATTTGTGAGACTCCCAAGGTTTGTTTGGAGAGAGGTTTCTCCTGAGAAGCAGCACTTTTACCTGCCTATCACCAAGTTCAGCACCACTCAGGTGCTGAAGCTTGAAATGAATGTTTTCTCCCAAGGTAATGGACTTAAATATTATTTAGTCAGAAACAGATTCTTTCCTCCACATACGTGATGGAAATAATCTGCAAGTACTTTCATTTAGAACCACTCATGATGTAAAATTATTTCAGGCTGTGGCTTCACTCTAGCATGGTATAAAAATTTATATTAAAGCTGACTGAAATATTTGCAAGCTGTAATACCTTTCCAGTACCAAATCTTATCAAATCAAACCCACTGCAAAAGAGACTGTGCACTGATGATTCACATAAGTAGCAAGCCATGGAAAGGTATTGTTGATGTCTTACAGCCAGAGGTGTATGAAATACTTGCAGCAGATGAAAAAGGATATCCTGCATGCAAACAGCTTCATCTTCCCTATTACAAAGTCACAAAGAAATTCTTCATATTTTACAGATTTTTCCCTCTGACAAATATGTCCCTTTTCCAGCAAAAACATGAGTCCTTTTATAGAAAGCCTGGGCACAGTGAGTTAAAGCTAGCACAACAACATCCCTAAATTATTTACTATACAGACACTTAACTGAATATCCAGGTATCTAATAGGTGAAAAATAAACAACACAAACCAGATTTCAATTATCACAATTACCAGCGTAACTCTTTCACAGGTTCAATAATATGCCTTCTTAGTTAATGAAGGCAGCCTCAAAAATAAGCCTCTAAATCTGTTTTTCATACAGAGTGTTTTTCACACTTAATGCACCCACCACAAGAAATCACAGAGTTTTGTCATTCAGAAAGTTTGAAACAAAGTTGCCTTTAGCCACCACAATGAAAAAAGGTTTACAGAAATCTTGTGCTCTGATGTGTGCAGAAGACAGCAGTCCCTTCTGGAGGACACCAGAGGACAGACATGAATATAGTTGGATCAGACCCTAATGGGTTTATTTGCTTTTACTCTTAATAAATTCATACAGTCATAGGCCTTAGAATCATTAAGGTTGGAAAAGAACTCCAAGATCAACAAGACCAACCATTACCCCAGCAGCACCATATTCACTGCTAAACCATGTCCCCAAGTGCCACATCCACACCGCTTGTGAACGCTTCCAGGGAGGGTGATTCCATCACTTCCCTGGACAACCTGTTCACAGAGCCTGACAAACCCTTCATAAAGACATTTTTCAAAATATCCAACCCAAACCTCCCTTGGCAGAGCTTGTGGCCATTTCTTCTCGTCCTGTCACTTTTTACCTGGGAGAAGAGACCAAACCCCACATGGCTACAGCCACCTTTCAGGTGGTTGCAGAGAGCAGTAAGTTCCCCCCACTTTCTGGAAATTATCTGGAAAATGCCCAAAACAGCCCAGGAGGGTGGGCTGTCCTTTACTAGTGTTGTGCAGGAAACAGCAGTGAGCAAAGGCTACTGTGGTAACGTCCTCAAATCACTTCTCTTTAGAATAGAAACAAATGGTGGAAAATGGGATTCTGTAAAGGACTTCCACTGACTTGGCTGGAAATTAGTGGTTTTGTGATGCTTTTGGTTTGGGGGTGGTGTGGTGGTGTGATGCTGTTTGTTTTGGGGTTTTTTTTGTTTGTTTTTAGCATTATTATTGTTTGTTTTGTTGGGGGTTTTGGAGGGAGAGTTGGTAGCTACCTCAGGCAGCCCCTCATAGCCACAGGGCGCTCCTCAGGGCTGGCAGTCTTGCTCACACTCAAATATCCCAAACTGGGACATGACCATGTTTCCTTTTCTTCCTCTGGTCAGAAATATTAAGTTTGTTTAACCAGTTGTTTTGGATTTGAGAGATGATCTCATTGAAGACACAGTCATTACCATTTACTCTTTTTGGTTTCTAGGAAAAGGTGGAGGCTTTGCATTTTTCTTTTATTTTATTTTAAATTAATTTTGTTAGCAATTGACTCCTTGCTGTCAGCTGGTGCCTGAGGAAGAATCAGATTTGTAAGAAGAGCAGCAAGACATGTTCAAGCATGTGACAGGCAAAGCACACTGACAGGGGCTGGGAGATACAAGGCTTTTATGAATGCCAGAATTATGTTCCAGCAGACAACTTCAACTTTTATATCTTCTAGCAATTTCTCAAAAGGAGTAATACTTATATAAATGAAACAGCTGCCCACACAAAAATTAAAGCAGCAATTTCCAGCACATTTTACTTCGACTATAAAGGTAGCACACAAGGTAGCAGAAAGTTTTGCACATATATTTCTCAGGGAAATAAACTCAGCCACAAAGCAGCTTTCTGACTTCTGAAGACACTTGCTGTTCATGGAGAGCAAACATCAGGCTTTAACAGCTTTGGGAATAAGCTATACCTTATGTCCCTGGGAGCCAGCACGGTGTCAGACAAGTGATCCTGTGGGTTTTCTGGGGGAGTATACAAAGGCAACAACAACAACAAAAAAATCCACTAACCAGGAGCACTGGAATTTGACAGAGACAGCACGGCTTCCTCCCACCAGTGACGCTGATGGATGTTTTCTGTACCAAAACTGACAGTGACAAAAGAGGCTTTAATGTGAAGGAGCCTTTCCAGTCCCCCTTCACGTTATCTGGGAAGACTGGCACTGACTGACAAGCAAGTCAAACATTATAAATGACTGACATCCCTAAAACAAACACGGAGGTGGGGTGCCTTCCAAGAGAAATCACTGCTGCTGCTGGTAGGAATTCTTTTGATGCTGGTGGCAGTGACCAGCTTTGCTGAAGCAGCTCAGGGGACAACTGGTTCTTTGCCCAGTCTTCTCCACTGCTGGCACCAGCCCTGCCCTCACTTCTCAGCCCAAGATGACCAAAAATAGTGATGCTGGGATCCCTGAGGTAGTGGATCTAGGATGTTGTTTGCAACATACCAGTATTATGGGAGGAAAAAAAAAATTAAAAAAAAGTTGGGAAAAAGATAAAGCTTGATGTGAAACTAGAGGCAGAACAGAAAAAGTAAGAATTTGTAGCGGATTCATTATCTTTCTCATGCCCTATTTCCATTCCTGCATGGTAAACACACACTTTGTCAACTCCAGTGCCTTTTCTCCACTTTCCAAGCAGCACTGGGCTTTGCCTGTGAAAAGCACATCAGCAAGAGATGAGGAAAAATTATTTGCTACTTTTTGCATTCCTCTCAATTCCAAGCGGTGGTCCAATATTAAGGAATTATCTGCAGAACTCTAATCCCTGATGTTGCACAGACAGGGGGTCAGCTGTCCATCCCACAGCCAACCTGCCAGTAGGAACTTGGGTTTTCCTGAGTTTCTTTCATGTTTCAGTTCAGTTTGGAGGTAGATCCCATTTTCTGCATAGTCAGCACCACGTGGCAAAGATGTTTGAATTTCTTGGGAAAAGGGCCACAGCAAGGGTGTGTATTTTGAGCGAGATTAGCACCTGCTGTAGACAGAAGCGAGATTTATACTTGCTAAAAACCTAGTCCACCAAGGAAGAGAATAAATTTAATATTCAATTAAGGAAACAAGAGTTTAATTTTAGTACAGATGAGGAGCATGACGTAAAACAGAGCATCCTACCATCCATCATGGTTAGGATGATTTTAATGGATCTTTAGAAACGCTTATGGAACCTATGAATTCCTGGGCACTACTTCGGGATCAGTAATAAAAAAAATTCATTCTCTAGTTACCTCCTAAAGCAACTTAGCATACCATGTATGATGAAGAATTATAGTCTACTTGAGAAAAGATACTTAACTCCTTACAATGCAGCAATAAAAGATGCCTGATCGGAGACGAAATGTGAAAGCTTTCAGTTTGATGGGTTTTGAGAATACCCCTATGCAAAGTATTATATTTTTATTCTTTTTTTCTTTTCAAAATGATTGTTTTTCCAGAAAAAGACTGAGTATACAAGCAGAAAATATTCAGTATTTCTTTTCAGTAATGATGAATTTCTTTAACCATTTATTGCAGCGCAGAAATTAGAGAAAAAAAAACTAGTATAAATCACATACCTAGAACTGCACCCTAAGAAATTAAGTATGTCCAGAGTTAGACAGCAGGATGACTGCTCAGAAAGAGAGCTTTTTGGAATCAACATGCATCCCCTGCAGTCACTTGTACCCACACACCCCCTCCTCACAGAGGAACCATCATCCTTCCTACTCTGCTGCTTTAATCTCTCTTCATATTTACTGTGCTCTGAAGAATATTAATAAATATTCCATGTCGTATCCATAAAGCAAATAAAAATGATTAACTAACAGTCAGCACAAATGCCTCTAAAGCAGCATGCACTCCTCTTTCATGCAGGATCATCAAGTTCAATACCACGATAAAGGTTAAGTTTATTAAGCATTAAAGAGAACTGAGTTCTCATCACTCAACCCCTCTTTCCCCCACCCTTACCCTTTTTTTTTTTTTCCTTTTTGAGGAAGTGCAATAAAAGGAGCTGCACAGCTAAATGGTGACCTTTAGAAGTACTGTCTGTTCCTCTGGGAGGAAATGTGCTGTATTTGATTGTTAGCTTTTATAAGATTAATTAGTCTGGCATGTTAATTGATATTTTTTGGTAGATGAGAACAATCAAATAATTGGTTTCCCTTTAAAGGAATTCTCTAATAAATGCAATCCACAGATGAGTTAACTGCACTGCTCTATTGTAGCAATATACTTGGTTTATGTTTAAAAATTTATGGAAAAAAAAACAAAAAAAAAACCAAAAAACACCTATTTGGGTAAGTTATCTGAAAGCATTATGTAACACAGCTTTTTCAGACAGCAAGTCCTTCATGGATTTAAATTACCAGAACAGATACATAATAAAGGTCTGCTATTTAACAAGATGACAGATGTCATCAGCAGAAAGCCTTGGCATTAGCACATCTCAGATCCTCATTATTGCCCGTGCACCGTTGCTGCTCTAACGCAACTTCCACACAAACACAAAAGCACTGACTTTGTAAAGAGCCAGCGAAGTCAAAACTGCTCGTGCTGCTCAGCTCTGACTTGTACAAGTATCTATGAATGCTGGCATAACAGTCCTTCACAAGTCTGACCTTCAGAAATCACACATTAGCAAGCAAGTTCACACCACACACTGCAAACACTAATGAAGACATTCAGACAGTGCAGTCAGACCTCTGGCACATGACAGAGTCGTCACAGATTGATGTATTACCCACATGAACTGAGCCACAGTGACTCTCCAGTCACCTGGTCTGAGCTCATGAAATGCCAGGTAACCAAGTAAGGTGTGTTAGTGAAGCCCTCATTACCTTCAGGTTAAGGCAAGTCCAATAACTCATCATTTGTGCCAACATGGCCTTTACTGTGTCCTGTGAAGCCCCAGGAACTGAACGGCTCTGGTTGTGCCATGGAGTGTATAACCCCTCAGATACACTGCTGTCACCTCAGGAATTGCTCCACACATGTCCTACAGCAAACAAGAGCTGAATCACAGGGTCACTGCCTCCTTCCTGCAGTACCAGAAGTGTCTTGCACAGACAATGGACAGCCCTTTGAGAGACTACACCTCGTACCTAACTTACAGTGACACTCCAGCTCTCGCCACGTCAGTCACAAACCCATCACAACATTGGACCTCTTCAATTTTAAGTCTTCATGGCAACACTTCAGCCTACCCAAAACACCCCAGAACAGGCTCATAACTGAATATAAATTAGGTGTGAGAAGGATGACGCACTGCTGCAGTTGGATGATAAAGTTTCTAAAACCCCAGTAGACAGTATTTTTCTCAGCAAACCAGCAATTCTGGTAATGACCGCAGGAGCTCAGCCCACATGCACAGAAGCATGAAGGTGCTAAACTGGGACTGGGGAATTGAAACAAAAGTGAAACACCTGCCTACCTCAGTGAATCTGGCCTAAATGGAAGCAGTTTATTGTTCACTAATTATAAGTCAGGAAGAAGGACCAACCAACCAGTCTGATACCCCAGTCCTGACAGAAGGAGACGAGAGAAGCATGTAAATGCAAAGATTTAACTGTACATGAGGTAACATTTGGTCTTGCTGGTAGTAGGAAATACAAATTCATTTTGATGGGTTTTGTCAGACACCACATGTCTCCTAGGAATTCTGCTGGAAAAGGTCACTCCAATTAGTGGCTGGACTCTGATGGGGTTCCTCTAATAGACCAAGTGGCAAAGGTTTGGGAAGGGCAGCATTGGAATTTGTGAGCCTAGAGTTCCCATTCTGGTAGTGCACAATGAAGGAGGCAGCAACAGAATCTGAGTTCAGAGACTGAACTAATTAATTTGTTGTTGTTTTCAGAAACCAGAAACAGAAAGGAACTTTTTATTAAATGACAGTGCCCTTCCTATCTACTGAGTGTTTGATTCAATGGGCAAGAGCCTCAAAACAACCCCTCCAAAAAACAAAAAACCAAAACACTTCCTTTAACAGTACAATGAATAGAGAAGTACTTGTACAGTACACAAGAGCATCAACAGATGAGATACACCTCACAAATTATTCCTTTAACACAGTCTATGAAAATCGGTGGGAAAGAGACGGGGGGAAAAGGTAACCTGAGTTCAAGTCCAAATGATCTGAGTGCCCAGACTGGAATCCTGGCTGGAGAACAAAATGACTGTGCACAATGTGAGCTTTTTTCGCCTTTTCTTTCAGGAGACAGCTCCAAGACCTCCAAGACAGCTCTGTCTTTCCTGCCTAAGCCCATAGAGCAGCTGGGAGAGACACTTCTTTTTTGGTGAAATTCTGTTCTAAGCAGGCTTTTGAGTGCTGGCATCTCACCTCCTTGGCTTTGGGAAGCTAAATCTAGACAGTTTTGTTGACAGGGAACGGCAGAAAGCAAGCAACGTGACAGGAGGAGGAGGACATTTCCCAAACAAGAAGCATGCTTGCATCAGGTACAAAGAAGAATGCATATTGATGACTTTTACACTACAGTTAAACTGACATTATTTCACATCCATTTTCATAACTGCGAATGAGGAGTAAGATTAATTTTACAGCAGCAGATTTTCCCCATGACTTCAACAGAACTACATTAAATTAATGTTTCAGTTGTGCTTAATCTAAATTTTTGTCTTCTAAACTGTAGGCAAATGGTTTCTAATCAGTATTTCTGTACTATCTGATGTTAAAGGCTCATCAATTTTGTTTCCCACCAATATGATTAAACTCTTTTTCAGGCAAGAAAACACTGTTAGTAAGGAAATCAATTTCTTTTAAAACTCTCTCATGGACTACCAGTTAATAGCTTCTTCAACCAAAACAGGAATAATTCACTGGTTTTGGAGTTATTTTCTATCTATATGTTGAGCTGTGAGATTGTGATGTTTCCCCCTTCTAGGTCTTTTTGTCCCAGACTACCAACCTATAAGACATAAATTCAAATTTCCCCCTATACAACCCTTGAAAAACAAAGAACTGTTAGGATCACAAATTGCAAAATAGTGCAATTTTAACTTATTTAGTGAAGGACAGAATGAACTTCTACATTATAAAATGTAACTCCAATTAATACCAAGAATAAAACACCCCATGCTATTATCAAAAAGTCATAAAACATCTGGGGTTAACAATAATCTGGCTGAAGAGTACTATATAGAACAGAAATAAAATGCCTTATTGCTGTTCATCATTTTCCATCTCTACAATGATACTGCGCTCACACATTAATTAGAGACATTAGATAAGCAAATTGTATCCCCACACCCTGGAAAGCTGGCACACCAGCAGCTGGAAGAGCAAAAAAAACCCATTAAATGGGTGAGATCCTTTCCCTGCCAGGTCTGCCAGCAGTGTGGTTTTACAACATAACACTGTCAGTCCTTTACCTTCAGCTGTACTTGTGAAATATTTCCCCCCATCAGCAGTTTATGCATTCCAACTCGGTCTAACAGGTGAAAGACTTTTCCTGGTGAGAAGGGAGGAATTCAGGACATCCTGACATTGCTCCCAGACAAACCAGTAAATAACCCGCCAGCAGCACAACAGGAGTGAGCTCTGCCATTTTGATTTAATCTGTTTGGTGCAAAGGCACAATAAACATACTGGAGGACAAAATTAGTCTGTTACATTAATATCTACTTAATCTAGAGCAAAGACACAATTTACTGAGACTAAAAAGCTCAGGCACCACGACAGGTACTGAAGCACTACTATTGCTTGAGATCTGCCAGAGAAACCCCATTTTGAAGGAGAAAAGAAAAAAAAAACCCACAACAAAAACCAGCAACCCAAAACAAAACAACAAACCACTAGAAGATTTCAACCCCAGCCATCAGCCCTGATTCTGGGGACTTTCCTCAAAAAGCCAAGCCTGGTTTGTGAAGCAGCAGAAGGGATGGGCTCTACTCTCTGTTGCCTCCTTCACAGCCACCACCCCCGGGCAGAGCTGCTGGTTTCTCAGCTGGCCCTGATTTTAGGCAGCTGGCTCTAGCAAACCAAGTCCTGAGTGGGAAGGAGAGTGGGACACGTCTCTCCAGCCAGTTCATTCAACAAGTGTCCCTTCTGCACCGAGGACAAGGACTCCATGTAACCCTGTGCTGCCCTGGGGGAGAACAGTCCCCTCTGAGCCTCACACAAACACTTGCAAAGAAAAAGGCATTTACTCATGAAATGACAGCCCACCCCAGCCTGCTTAGCAACAGTGTCCCTCCTCTTCGAAGCATTAATAATGTGTTTTTATCTACTTTCAACACCACACCTATATGATAACATATTTAATTCCTTTACCAAAAAATAACTCAGCCTGCAGCGTGGATAACTTTGTAGCACAGGAGCAGACACAGGGTTTTGACAGCCGACTGCTCATAAACAAGCAAAGGTTTGAACAAAACATAAAATACTTGTGTGGGCCACCATTTCTGCCAAGAGTTTCAATGAAAAGCGAGGAACAGTAAAAAGAGAGGATAAAATACCACAGCCTTGAAGCAAGAGAAGCCTGCAGACAACAGTGGCCTGGAAGGAAGCAAAAACTAACAGAGTATGTCACCAGGCATAATTAACAGCTGGGTAAAAACCAGCCAGATTTCCGAGGAAATCCTCCTTCTGCAGAGGTTTAAGGGTGACAATAAAGCTTAAACTGTCACAAGCATTTGATTAGTATGTTACAGATGGAATTTAAAACTGACAGTTTAATAATGAAGAACTCCCCAGGGTATCCGACTCCCATTAATGCCTCTCCTCCTTTACCTGGACCAATCAACCTACATTCATACTTCCCAACACCTGACAAAACACATCTGCTGATAAACAAACAGCTTTTCCTAGAAACAAATTAAATATTTATGCCATTCTATTACGGATGTAAACACTTCCACATAATTTTCTAGCCGTAGATCAGTACCTTCATTGCAAAACTTAATCGTGCACTGTTCCCTGAAAACTGCTTAAAAGTATGTTTTAGAAACTGCTCACAGAAGGTAATAAACCATACTTAAAGTCACATAAAACTTATAATCATTGTTCCAGCCATTTTAATACTGAAAAAACAACTGTGTTCAGAAGTCGAACAGCCTTTGTTAACACTACATATGCCCTTCCAGTACCTAATTAGCTGATAATACTCTGGGTGCCTGTAATGCACAATTCAAATGCCTTGCTTACCAACGTGTTTAGCATTCTGCAAATAAGTCTTTGCACCAATTAAATCCCTTGTTATTATGAAAAGGCTTCCATACTGTTGTAATAACACAGGATAACACAGTCAATGCTACTCTAATCATGAGGCTATTCTTTGAATAATTGTGGGATTTATGAGTAATCATTGCTAAGGATACGCTAGTATTCAGTACAGAGTACACAAAATCTAATAATACCTTTCAAATAAATTTGATTAATGTTACACTATCCTTTAAGTGAGGCATGTACATAAAAAACCTTCCCGAGCCACTGAGAAGCAGTATTTTACAGTGCAGTAATTTACTGCAGCAATTCCACAGTAATTTACAAGCACAGTAAATTAAAAGTGTATGCAGACAACAAAAATCTATTTTTCCTTTCAACATCTGAAAATATGGCTAAGTATCAGGTTTGATCCAAGACAAAATTATTAGTCCATTTTCTCTAGAACAAACAAATTAGGAGAGACTATTTGCTCCCAGGAAACTTTTGGGGCAAACTCAGAAATAAGTTCAGATTCCCCACCAAATAAACCAGCAAGTCAAGAATGGGCAGTGTCTCCACAGAAATATTATAAAGACACTGGCTTATTGTTTAAGTCCAGTTCTCAGCTTCTCTGATGAAATCATATATAGTAGGAGAAATACTTCACTCATCAAAGTAACCAAATATATTAGCTACATTACATATAAACTCATTAATTAAGGCATTTATCTTACAGTTACCTGAATAAAAAACTATGGAGCTGCAGAGCAAGGAGCTCCTAATATCAAAAAAATTAACACCAAAATTTAGAATTAGCAGTAACTCTAAGAAAATCAGTAAGGTTTTTAATAAGTAACTCAACATGAACATTTACAAAGTACAACTAAAGAACAAAATTAAAAAAACCAGCAACTCCTAAAAATCTTCAACACAGTAGAGGAATGGAAACATTCTAGAGAATTATTTCATCTGTAACTTACATGTATGGAAACATTTTAAATGATTTTCACACACAGGACTAACCAAACCTGCAGAAGTCAGTGTGGTCAGGGAGAAATAAAGAGGCAGATTAGATCACTTCTTCCAGGCTGAATTAGGCCCAAAATTCCTTCACCTGTGACTCATAAAATGCCCCACCTACCCAAATCCTTCCAGACCTTCACTCCTGGGAACAGCTGAGAGAAGTGTCAAGGAGATCCACATGTGCGGATTTGACCCTCCCCAAGGAGCACACGGGACTGGCAAAGCTTTCCAAGGTGGGACACAAGTTATGCCTCGGGAGGGCAGGCAGAATTAGCATCCACTTGGATACACCAGGGAAAAACAAAGGACCAAGTACTGAAATCAGTACCTTGAAGAGACAGACACACCCCCCATCTTGCAGATCAGCTCTCTGTGGGCCTTTCTGACACATGGTGTGTCTGGAGCATTAACTCAGTGATACCTGCAGGGGCCATGCTTGTATTCCCATCAGCTTAGAAATTTTCAGGTTCCCTGCGTTGCTCTAAGAATACAATATCCATAACTGCTTGGGAAAAAAAAAGACATTTTTAAAATTGCATATCTGTGATGTTCATTTATAATACAAAAGGAAAATGTGAGAATGTTTGCTAAACAGCAGAATATCACTTGGCCAGAAAATGGACACAGACAACTTCAAGTTCATTAGAAAAAGTTATTTGTAAAAATTATTCTCTAAGATATCAATATTTATACATTAAATGCAAAATATAATAAATACATGCAGAGAAAGGAAGTGAAAAATCACAACAAGCCGCTACAGATAAACAAATCTGTTTATTTTTTTCCTTCAGAAGACATTGGTTACTCAGGCGAAACAGTCTATTAGCAAATCATGCCAAAAAGAGAAGACTAAATATTCCAGAGATTAATAATAGCTAAACTCTCGCTTCTGGTCTTCTGCCCAGTGAATGCTTTTATAAAGGAACAACAATATTACTATGCCAACCATCACTACATAGCATTGGACTCCACCTCTTCCTTTTTTAAAAAGCAAATTACACACTAAAAAAAGAAATATTTACTCATTTTATTATGTCTCCATCAGATGGACAAAGCTCACACAAAAGGCATTAGTATCACCAAGTCAAGCCAAGCAATTCCACATTTACAACGCCATTCAGCAGCATCCTACAGAAATTTATTACAGGATAGAAAAAGGAATCTTGGCACACAGATAGAGCACTAGACAATTAAAATAGTAAGATAAGAACAGATGTGAAAAGCTCTTCAGAAAGACTGCTGTTCTCAACAAGTCTTTAATGGAAAAAAACCCCAAATTTTATTTAGTGCACCCAAAACACATCACTAAACACACTGTACATAAACTGACACGGTGCCTCATGGGCAGCAGGTTACTGCTAAATAACAAGATTTCTACCCAGAGCAAGGGCCTCAAATTACACATTAAGTATCAGATCACAGATCTAACTTAATTCAAACTGGGTTCTTAGCATGGGGAGAAAAGAAAACCTTCACTTTCCTAGAATGCTGAAATCTTAATATTTGAATGCTGAAGGTTTGTTTTCTGAATTTGATCAAAAGCTTTCAAAAAATTTTCTCTCACGTGCTCTACAAGCAATTAGTGGCAAGCTATCATTTTGTTGCAGCATTCTTACAAAATTAAAGCATACTATATGGGGATTTTCTTCCAAACATGTAAAATTGGTTTAAAAAGTGTTTAACTAAATTATACAAGTACTTTGCATGGAAAAAATCTGTTTTAGCAAAGCAAATATATTAAAACATTCGATTCCAATCCATTTCATTACATCCAGGTATCCAGGGAATCACATAAGGTTTTCTTTTGGTTGTTTTATTACACAGGCTCTTTAATATGTGAGGGAAGCAAGTATAATTTCATTAAACTACTGAAGAGAAAGGCAGAAGCACGAAATTGGTACAGTTAGAAAGCTCAGATTAATAATTTATGACAGCCAGTCACATCTTTTAGTGGTAAAATAAGTAAAGAAGATTGTATGTCTGAACTTTTTACGGATGTTCCATTAATCTACTTGCTTACATACATAAAAAGTGTTCTGTCCTCATGTGCCACATCCCCAGCTCTACCTTTGCCTCCACAGAAAGAGTTCCACAGTGTTTGAAAGTGATCATTTTCAATGAAAAAAAATCCTCAATAGCCATTTTTGTCAAGCATACACCTCTTGGCATTGTCACCAGCACCTCTGCCTGTCCACACCTTTACCTTCTCACCCTGAAGTTAAAAGATAAACAACCTTTCTCTGCCTTCCAAGCTGTCACTCTGAAAGCCACCCATGGGCAAAAATCACAGCTACAGCAGGAAGTCGTTAAATAAATTAAGTGCATGCCTCAACCCATCATTTGAATCAATGTATATAAAACATGTGCCACAAATAATACCATGAACTGTATTAACAACTTTACCTTAATTTACATTTACTTGTCTAATATTAAAATTACTTTTTTTTTTTTTAATGCAGCACCTGGCAGTAATCATTAATATTACATTTAATTTGTCTATGCAATACAGCAGCATCCAGAAACACAGGGTACAGGAGCAGCATGCCAAACACAACATCTTGAAAAATTTCAACCTAATTTAAGTGCCCAGATTTTTTTGGATGCCATGTTAACCTCTGTTAGGTACCCACATGCAATTCATTTCAACCAACAGCTTCACAGAAGAGCAACTTATTCGATGCAGGTAAAATACCCAAACACAAAGAGCAACTGAGAGACTGAGAACACAGAAAATTCTGCTTTGGGTTTCAATTGGTTTTGCTTCTATCACTTTAGTTGATAACAATCAAGCCTCAGAGCCTGTATGCCTAAATGACATACTGCAATTTATTTTGATTACAGAGTTTGTTTTGCCATGTGTAACTCGCCAGTCAATAGCCAAACCCAAAAATTACAAACGTCTCTGTGGTAAAAAACTGAGTCCAGCTCAAGATCCAAAACAAGTCTTTCTCCCCTCCCATCCCCTGGGGCAGGAATGGCAGCTGAAGGGGCTCCAGATCCCATCAGCCAACAGTTTCCTCTGGGGACAGGTAACTGTGTCCCTGTCCGTGGATGTGACAGCCAAACCTTCCCACATGGGGTTATCAGGCACTTCTTACAGTCAAACCTGCACCAGTGGATTTTGTCTTTGTTCCACCGCCCCAATTCCAACGGGTTTTGGCACAACCCGTGCCCCAGCCACTCCAAGGCTTGTACAAAGGACAATTCCCACTCTCTCCCTTTTTTCTGGATATGTCTGGTGTTAGATGTTTGTGCTCCTGTGCAGTGAGTGATAGCTGATGAATATCTCCCTAAGTGCACTGTGTGAAACTGGATGGAAGGAACCTGTTATTGATGGCACAATACATTACAATGGAATTTTATATAGATCTTATGGATTTCTTCCCCCTTCACCTACGAGCATTATTTCAGAGAGAGTTTTAAGCAAGAGTCAACCTGACTTTTGTTTTAATCTCTCAACTATGACAATATAATTAAGCTGTGAATGATATATCAAAGTGCCATACACAAAGACGAATTGACAGGAGTAATTTTTACTACTCAAAAGCCTCTGGTTTCATATATCATAATATCCTGTAAAGCAAGCCCAGTGACATCTGCTTGACTGTAAAAGCAATAGCTCGGTACAAACCTCAATTCATCCTTCAAACAGGCATATCTGCTCCTGCTTATTACTACCACTGTGTGCATCACTGCAGTTGGAACCTGCACCCTTCATTATTTCATTTCTTTATTAACTGCTTAGCACAAATCAGAGGGCAGGGCTTCCAGATTCCTGCATGGCAGTGTTTCATAGGAATGCTCTGACAGATGTTTTACTCCTTTTGAAGGTGCTGAAGAACAGAACTTGGCATGTTGGTGGACTTGGCAGTGCTGGGTTAATGGTTGGACTCAATGGTCAGAGAGGTCTTGTCCAACTTAAATGATTCTATATCTGGTTAGAATCCAAACAGGATTTTTTTTTTTTTTTAATTAAAGAAAAAAAGGAAGGGAAGATTTGTATTCAAGCTCTCATTGCTTCTCATTTTATTTCTCATTTTGAAGCTTCTCAGAGCTGGAGAGGATCTTAGTTTTGCACCTACAAGAATGAGAACCTCATTTTCAGCTAGGATCCTAAGGTACTGCTGTAATGCAATTATTATTATTATCATCACCATCACTATCAGCCTAAACAATCTCAGTATGTGCTTCTAATGAGTTCGTGTCTTGGGGCATTTAATGTTCTGGCTATTTTTTTTGGTTGTTGTTTTTTTGTTGTTAAATAACCATTCTTTGCAGAAAATAAATTGAAAGCTTGATCAAAAAAAAATTAGTATTTAGAGAGCAATTATGTAAAATCTGATTATAGCAAAACATTATCAAGAAGGGCAGATTAATCTAGCTTGTTTGGGGGGTGAATTGTATTTGCTGGGTTAAGAGATATGACTTGGCCAAGAGGCAATTTTCTTCTACCTCTGCTTCTTCTGTAGAAGAATAAAATTATTTCCTTGAAATAAATAAATTATAAAGGAAAGATTAAATACTCTCCCACAGAGACCACGTGTGGAAGGAATGCTTGCTATTTAAATGGCTGTTTTGGCAAAACAGAAACTCAGGGAATTTGTTTTCTGCACATTCCTGCACGACTCATGACACGAAATCTCCCCTCCTTCCTCCGACAACACCAGGGATGATTTTCTCTCGGCCATCAGGTGCCAGAGAACTTCCAACTTGGAAAAAAAAACAAACCAAACTTAATTTGTTCTTGTCTGGTAAAATACTCTGCTAAAGAAGTCCCAACTGTGAATTATGACCATTCAACCACATGAATCAACCCTTTGAGTGGGACTGGATTTACAGTGACAGACTCATTTGCAGCTGCATGTTTGCAAGTTTTGTATTGGAGCCACCATTTCCAAGGCAAGCATATAAAGAAAAGTGAAGGTGAAAACTTTTTCATTATCTCGGAAGACAGCCTATTACCCATATCACTTTCTCAGATATCCATCCATCCACACCTAATGAGTCCTATGATTTAGTCAGAACACATTCATAAAGATGATTCATAGCTGTTATGCAGCCACTTGATGTTAATAGCAAAGCTGATGTCTTAAATCACAGCTGTTTCCCTATGATAGCCAAGGGGCAAGGCAATACTTTGGAAAACACGGGAAAGAATTTATCAGGGGAGCTCTACAAAAGCAACATTTACAAGAAAAATGTAAAAAACATGAGGGTCAAAAGTGCTATAACCAAATCACTAAATAGTACAGATGCTGTATGACTAAGAAGCTAGTAGTTATTGGTCCTCCCTGTGTACATGTTAATATTGCCAAAAATTTACTATAGCTAGGTTTAAAGCTCCCATATTTAATTTTATCTATAATCTGGTTTTGATGTTCCATAAAGATGCCTAGTAACATGTACATCCTCAATAACAAAAGGCAAGTAAAGCGCCATTCTTTCCCACATTAGTAAGTATTTAAACACAACTGAGAAGAGTAAATTTTAACCAAAAACAAGCATAAGGCAGTTAAAGAGATTTGCTGATTTTCAATCATATTGATTAAGGAACAGGTCATGCAGTATGTTAAGAGTGCCACTATTAAGCCAGAATATCGGGTGACTCAGTGTCTTCAGGAAAACTACTTATATCCTTCAATTTTAGCTGGTTATTAAGATCCTCTGGATCACAGAGCATACAGGGTGTTACAGGGCTGAATCATCTCTACATACGTCCCGCTCAGATGCAATTTGACCCAGAAACACTTCATCTATGGAAGTTGCAGACTCTGGAGTTTTAAAGAATATTGTAGCTTTACAGCCAGGGAGGCAGGAACTCAAGTAAACCTGGCATCACCCAAAAGATAACAATTAGGCACAAGATACCCCTCAGCTCTTGGGAAGTCTCTTAGCAGACCCATAGATATGGAGATGTTGCAGCATCAAGCTCTGGTTAGAAACAGGTGCATTTTTAACTGGAACCAACAATCCCTGTTGTTTCACTTGCTTTCAGCAGGACTCCAGTTTCCTTACTCATCACTATTAAATAAATCTAAATGAATCCAGCAGGATTTCGGAGAAGGCAGTGAATGGGCTGTGATTTTGCAATTCTGTGATTCTCCATTCTTCTGGCCAGTAATTTTAACAATAGGAATCCCGAGCTCGAGCTCCCATTACCAATCCAATGGTACTTTTAACAAGGAATAAAATGACTGCCAAACTAGGAAAAAAAAAAAAAACGGAGACGAGAACATAATGTGCATACACCCAAGCACAGTGGAATAATTGCATAGATTAAGTAGGTCAACTACAGGTATAGATTTCTTTTAAGATGATCCAAAAAGGTATGAGAAATTGCATGCGAAGGCACGCTCCACAAGAATTCCCAACTGCGAACAAGGCTTGTCTTACTCAAATCAAGGGAGGCAAAATTGAAACCACCTACCCTAAGGAGCTTCCACTGGAAAGCAGGTCTTATTTCCCAACTCGCTCGCTGGAAAGCTGCTGTGGAATAACCGGAGTGACGGCCGAGCACATGTCGCACAACTACTTCTTCATGATATTTCTGTCAGGTGATTTGTAACCAGGAGCCTGGATTGGATAGGAAATTATCTTCTTTACAACTGCTGCCTGCTGTTTTGCATCAGAAGAAGTTGCCGTTCAAAACAGAGGAATAAAGCAATTGGTGCCTTCCTCGTAGCAAGCTCAGGAGTTTCCTATTAATATTCAGATTTGCAATGTGGTTTTCAATACAAAGCTAAGCCTGTGTATCCAAAACAAAAAGGTGAAAGGAGGTCAAGAACTACCCTGTTAAAAACAAGCCTCCCATTTCAGGGGGGGGAAGGGGAGTTACTTCTAAAAGGAAAAAAATCTCTCAGGAAGAAATTGCTGACTGCTCTTGGGCACCTGTGGATCAGTTTGGTTAGTGGGTTTTGGTGGAGACATAAGAAAAGACATGCACACACATGCAGATTTCCTCCAGCTGCTAAATGCACATGCAGATTTTTAATTTATAGTTTTTTTCAGCTATCAGGAGGCTTTTAACCTTGTGAAACTCTCATCATTTTCTCCCTAATTTTTAAGAAATGATTTTGAAAGAGAGATGTTGGAATTGGAATCGACGAGCCCCAAGCAGGCCAGCAGGGGAACCTTTCATTTCTGGAAGCGCTGAAACATTAAGTTTATAATGAGAAACTCATGCTAATCCTAAAAAAAAAACCTGAAGCTTTCCCCTTAGCTACACACACAGCTCAACAAGAAGGTGCACACAAGTTTAACGCAGCCCCTGGAAATCTGCGTTTCCCAGTGAGAGGAGAGCACACAGACCCTCTGACCCCATGCCAGAACTGCAGGGAGGGGTCAGCTCAAGCGGGACATTTTGCTACAAGCGAGCATTAATGTGCCTTGAGAACCCCAGAGTGGGAAAACACAGACTCCTGCAGGCGTCTGGCCTCGGGAAGGGAATGAAAAGCTGAGAGTTCGGGAAAACCCCTCACCTCTCCGTTCCATCATCGTGCACCACGTCCTCTCTGAAGCGAAGCTAGACAGGCACAGATGCAGCAGTCACATCTTCAGCAGAAGGGATATTCCCTCCCCCACTACCTGTGGGAAGCAGCCAGGAAACATCGCTGCGCAGGGGGTTTCTCGTCTAAAACTCCCGCACGGAAACGCTCCCAGACGAGCGGCTGCCACCGCTCTGGGGTGGGAGTCTCCTGACGCGTGAAATCCCGCATGTGTTGGCAACCCTGGCTCGGAGCCTCCAGGGGAATGAGGAACATGATCTTCCTGATAAGAATATGTATTAAATAAAAACGCACGGCTTCCCGTGGCTGGGAAGTTCTCTACTCCCTCCCTCCACCCAAACCCCAAAATCTATGGATATTAAGGAACTGTAAACACAGTTAGAGATCACTGCACACATTCCTCTTTATTAGCACGGGAGGAAGGAAAAGATTGAAACAAAACAAAGCAAACTACTGAAGAACAACCTGTTGATGTAAATTAATGGAGTTTTGGGATGATCCAGGAAAGTTCCTGAAGTTTCTTCCTCCTCTTTATAATGTCATGCTTCTAATTTACTTCATTTATATTAATAAACACTGGATTACACAACTATTAATCTAGTTGAGAACTGCACTAAAGCTCACTAAATCTGCCTCTAATTATTATGATTAATGGTCCAAAATTATCAGCTTCTCAAATTAACAACCTAAAGCAACTGGTATAGGATAAAAGATATTTTTCTTAGTAAACATGTTCTCCAGTTTTTGTCAATTAATGAAATCTTGAGCAGTCCATTCAGTAGCACTACATTCCAATTCAGCATGACTACTTATTTACGTAGATTTGCATCGATTATGCTGCCACTATGTATTTATTTAAGATTTATTATTTTTCAATTGCACTAAAACTTTGTCTCATGCTTATTCAAATACAGCAGAAATAGATCTTAAAGAGCTGAGTGCCTTGGCCTTGTTCATCTTCTCACTGTATCCAGAGCTTGTACTATATCTTTTTTTATTATTATTACTACTCTTACTATTCACCAATACTAATTTTCAAAGGACAAGTTCTCCATTTAGTGCCTAAGCTTTGCAGAACAGTGTCCTAACATATGAAAGACTTATTAACAAATTAAAAAAAACATAATCACAAACATACTATAGGAATTACTGTTATTATGTGTTCCTCCATCACTTCTGTGATTACTACTCCAAAGTCTGCTATTTTATAGTGATTTTTAAAGAATATTACAGGAAGCTGATCATGATGCTAAGTTAATTATACCATTTACAAGAGACTAAAAGGAGTCTTACTGAACCCACAAAGAAAGTATCAAATATTTTCAGTTCTAATACCCTTAGATTTGGTTTCCTACATTGCCAGTTCTACCCAACAATCACTGAAGACAGTTGTAAGGTCTGAGCCAAAATCAACCCACAAATATGGTTGGAGAAAGATAGCTGAAAATAAGAAAATGGTGGTAAGGCCATCCTTTACAACCCTCAAGCTAAAAAAAGCTTCTCCCACCACAACACGAGGTATGTAGTAAGGACCACACCTACTACACTGATTTCCAAGGAGGACAATATGCCCCCCAAGCAGCAAGACACAGTGATATGGGCTAAGAGCAAAAGAAAGCCCTTCAATAACATTCAAATGAATGGCAGTTTCCTTTGCCATCTAAGACACACTGAAACTTCAGTGTCTTCTCTCCTAAATAAGGATTGATTCCTTGCTCAGTGTATTTTCACCAGCAGTCTTTTTTCTCCAACATCTCTCATCAGTCAGGCTTTTTTAATTTTTTTTTTTTCCCTTGAACTAAAAACATGAACAGCCCTGCATGGAAAATTAAGCCCTGCAGAACATAATGAGAAACTTTCCCACAGCTGCAGGGAGCCTAAGGGATTGTTCATTAGGAATTAAACTTCAAACTATATTGATATGGTCAGCGCCACAGGGATGAAATATGTGTCCCAAGAGTGGCAAAGACCACTGATGTTTTTGGTTTGTCCATCAAAACCCATTCCTAGGACTGCTAGAATGTTATTCATCAATGGGCTTCTATGGCAAATACTCAAATAGCCATGGCTTTTATTTCTTTTGCTCTTGTCTTCTGGCATTATAATGTGCAATACTGTGGGGACAATTGATCTTCTGCTGTAGGTCTCACATTTCTATGGGGAATTTTCTGTGGGCTATGACACATGGAGAAACATGTAGTCCTTACTCAGCAGATCCTCCTGGACCAGACATTGACTACACCCCTCCATACCATTTTCCCAAGGGAGATGCCACGTATTTCATGGTCCATACAGGCCCTGTTTCCCTAATTGTTACAAGTTTATATTAATTCAGAGGAGCTTTTCTCTGACACAGGATTGAGAAGAAAATATAGAAGTCCTGCTTTCAAACAGGTATCGAAAAGCTAACAGAACCTACAACCCTGTGGGTGAAGAACTTGCTCCCACTTGAAGATTCCTCTTAAAAATTTCAAATTATGTGCCCAGTTTAAACAAGTTTGTGTTCGGTACTTCTGTCATCATCCGAGTTATTAACATTCATTCTTTAGTACACGTGAGTAGCCAAGACAGCAAAGATTAAAAGGGAAAGTCAATAGCTAAAACAACTGGTTTGGCAGCTGCATGGAAGAAACAGGAGTGGTTCAACCACTAAATTCTCACATATGAGTCTGGGAATGCCCTGCAGAAGACTGCTTAGGACACACTACTGGCTGGTGTGTGGGAAACCTAAGCACAAGGCTGTTTCAACATGAGAGGTACATTTGAATGCTCTTCAAAGCAATTGTGAAAGCCATGCAAAACCCACTCAGTTCTATTTGGAAGGTTATTGGGAAATGGCAAATTACTCATAGCTGCGTGGTTTTCCTTCTGCTGTCATTGCTCGAAATGCCAGAGCTTGTAACTAACCTGAGAAACCTCAAAAATTCTTTTGATACTTAGAAAAACTTACCCAATGCACCTCATTTACTGCCACACTGTGATCACCCCTCTGTGAGATCAAATGTGAAGATGAAAAGCGAACAAAAACTCCTTTAAGTGAAGAAATTGAACCATATCCATAATTAGAAGTTATAATGCAATTGAAAGTGATGTGATACTGTGTTCTGCAGGTTCCTGAGCTGCAGAGGTGAGAGGGAACATGGGGGACATTGCTGCTAATGCTGGAAAGCATCTAATATATAGTGCTGTAATTAAGCCTCATATAACTGACCTAAATATTTAACCCTCTTTTCTTATTTTGACTATTCCATTCTACAGAACATGATTCTAACATCTTTTCTGCGAGGAAAGAGGTAAAAAGAAAATTGCCAGTTTTACTCAGAGGTAATTGGGCTTACTTTCCTCTTTCTGAAACTACGGTTTCCTTCCCTTCCTGTAACAGCAGAACCTGGAAGAACAATTTAATCACTTCTGTGACACTCCAACTAGTCATTTCACTTACTTTTCCTGAACTAGTAAGAAATTCACATCATACTGAAGAGTAAAACCACCTGAATTTTATCTGCTTTCAAATCTCAACAAGGAATTTCATACAGCTCCATCCATCTGAAGTGACCCTGCACAGTCTAGAGCCTTACTGATATATTTCTTAGCTCAGACTGAATCAGCAAGAACAGACCCACTTGCAGATACCCTGAAGACTACAAAACTGTGGTTTGCTTCTGTGCACGTACAAGATAAACATAATTTGTGAAAGCATTCACGTGTATAAGATTTCCCAAGGCTTCATGTGACACGAGTTCATAAAACATATTTGTGCCTGATGGCACATATTTTATATCACCACCACTCACCTCTCTTCTGTTACCACGAATTTTCATCAAGGGAAGAAGGTTTAAACAGGTAAGAAGTATTTGAGCAGTGGCTGATTGGGTGAAGGTGATCTTGAGTTACAAGTGTGTTTGCCCCATTAAGACTCCTTTACTAATGGACACCATGAAAACACAGCAAGATCAGGTAACACTTCTGGACTGACATTCTTGTCAATGGTGTCTGTTCAGAGATGTCCCCAGAGCTAAATTTCACATTAGCAATTAAATTGAGGGGATCAAGAACAGGAGCTTAAAGGAAAAAAAGCCAAACAAAAAACCAAATCCTGAGAACCCATTTAGATCAATAAACTAATTCAGTAATAGCAAAGCCCCCTTCTTTTTATTTTGCAATCTTTTGTAAGGGGTTGTCCTTATTTAGGTGCCATGCTAAAAAATATTATCAATAGAGGACAATATATCATACAGGCATTGCTGCTGTGAGCACCAGGTTTTGATCTGACTCCCCAGTCTGTAATGCAGAGAATTCAGGGAAAATACAATTTACTGCAAAGACAATGTCATGCTGGGTTTTGGACCTCTCAGTGAATAGGAAATGCACATCCCCACTGGATTCCTGAAAACTTCCATACAAAATTCTCGCTGATTGTAAAAAGAAAACCCTGATATAGAAAAAAGAGACAGTCTATAGGGTTCCCAATCAATACACTCCAACGATGTAATTGCATATGTCCATGTTTTCCACAGATAACTGAAAAAAGGGTCCATTTTGTTCTCACATCTGGGAGCCAATTAAGCCACATTCAAGACACTAGAAAACTGCTGTGACACACAAAGTCTAGGAGCAACAAAACCTTGAAAACTTTGGAATCTGTTCACACTGAGAAAAGTCAGCGCAAAGTTTCTTTTTTAGAAAAAATAAAAAAATTATCCTGCTAAATTTACATTATACAGCTGTACCACGTGCCCACTGCTGAACAATGAGAACTGACAAATGCTCAGTGCAAGCTTTTACATTTCACAAATAGGCATTTATTTTTGAAGGGACAGTCTTACATTATTTCCTACCTTCAACATCCTATTCAGTCTTAAGAGGTTTCAAAACACCCCCCTTAGGTATCCCTAAGCCAGGATGAAAGGAAGAAACACCAAAACAGACAAAAGCCAAAGATCTTTCAAATGGACAAGGTTTGCAATTCTCCATGCAGAGAGAAAATTACAACCCTTAAGGTAGAAATTGGTTAGATAAAGGATGCAAATAGTGCAGGATTGAAAGGCCTAGTAAAGAGCAAGAAATATCATCTTGGTGCTCATAACCTGCATTTTGTAAGACATTCCCTGAATGAAAGGAGCATTTCTTAGTCATTTTAAGACTCCCTCAAAGAAGACTGCCCTCTTGAGAAACTAGATTATAGAGAAATGAAATACATTTTAAAAGAATTTTTTTTTTTTTTTTAAACAATCACCTTATGGAATACTATAGGTTTTTACCTATTAGAAAAAGCTGGCAAACTGAGGATCACAGAGACACAACAATTCCTTGCAGGTGCACAGGCTCTCTCAGGTTATTTACAGAAGCAGCCTCCTGACTCCAGGTTAGACTGTGTGTTCCACCTTGAGCTGCAGGTGAAGATCATGGTACACCCACAGTGAAGTTCATAATGTCATTTCTCACCTAGTTCATGTGGAATAAACATTTCTGAAAGAGGTAAATCATGCTTACTTTTAAAGTAAGGCTCCCACAGACTGCTGAAACAATAGAGTAGAGGTCCTGCTGCATCCTTAGTGCCACACTCGCTAATCACAGGTCTTCAGTTCACAGAACAGGACTCTCAATATCCCCTCTCCACCACCACAAATAGTGCATTATTGGGATTTTCTGAGAAAAACTGGTCTCTTTCAGAAAGCACTTGTTCTTAAAAAAAAAAAAAAAAAGAGAGAAGTTTCTCAGAAATGCATCCTAAAAATCTCACTATGAAGTTTCACATTCTGGGGAAACTGCTGAAGATTCCCATGTGAGCACTATAATGCCTGGGGTGGGTGCTCTCTCCCTTCACTTTCCACATCATCCCGTGGTAGAAAAAAGGTGGGGATTGGTGGGGAGTGAGGGAGAAACATTTCCCAAGCATCTCTAATTACAGGCACCACTACCATCAAAGAGAGGTTTAATTGGCCTGATTCTTATTTTAGCCTTCTCTGTTCACTCCTATTTAACAATTACTGAAAGACATCATGCTGTTGGTCTTGAAATTATTTTTAGGTACCATCAGAAGCCTGGTGTTAGCAAAAATTCTTAATTTAATTTGTCACAAAGAGAGTAATGAACATACTCGAATAAGAAAGACTCTGCACTGATAAAAGCAGAGGGAAAAGTGAAAGCTCATCAAGCCATAGTATGAAAATCTACAAATCTCCCACCAATAAGAAGGGGCCCAGTGAACACAGCTCAGGTTCATTGTGTCACTCTTGCAATATTTTAAGACTAATACGTGCCATCAAGCTGGGAAAAAAATGCAGCGCTAACCTAATTCCTGTCAGGTTTATGGTGTATTTGCTTCTAGGCTGCTCCTCTAGAGCTCTAGGTAAACCCAAAACAACAGTGCCAAGCTGTAACACTGGGAACTATTTCTAGTAGAAATGATGTGGGGTTTGAAGCATCGGGTAGGGCCAGCACAGCCCAACCCTGGAAAACATTATTTAAACATATACACACAAAAAATTATCCTAAAGACAACAAACCCAACCTTCTAGAAGTCAGGTATGAGCAAGCTATTCTCTAAAAGTTCGTCTGCAGGAAGATGATAACCTCTGTCATAAGGGCTAAAGAGAGGAGACTGAGGCAGAATATAAATATTGGGAAACACAAAGCTCTGCACAGCATCCCAAAGTGCTACAGGAAAGTATTTATTTATAATGAAAGTCTTGTGTGCTGCCAAATACTGCTCTAATGGACAGTGGCAGAACTGAATCTGATAATGCTGAAAAATTCCAAGAGGCAGTTTTCATGGATTCAATATATTAGCAGAAATATTTGGATTTAGTGTCCCGCTGTCAAAGTTAGTACCAAAATCTAGAGGTAAATGAAAAACATGTATATGTCACTGTTAGGAAAAAAGTTCTACCTTTATGTCTCCAGAGGGTTTTTTTTTTTTTTTAAATAAGGCCACACTACTCTAGAACTAAAAAAGACATTCTCAGTCACTTTTTTAAAAAGTCAAACTTTCCAGCATATGACTGTTACAGATCTCTTAAAAATGTTGCACAACTAAAGTATCTATTAAATCAAAAGAGCTTTTATCATAAGAACTACAAGTTTTAGTTGAGGGTTCTTTGAAGGGAAGAATTAAAACACAACTATGAGTACCAGAAGAAAAACAAACCCAGCAACTTTTCAGTTCTCCATTAGTCATCTCCTAGGTTTATTTTATTTTTGAGATAAAGCTCCACTGAAAATTTATAAAAGCTGGGCATTTGTCATTTGTCCAAATATTTATGACACTGGGTGGCAGTGCAGGTTATAATCTAATATATAATCTAAGCGTGGATTTCCTGTTGCACTTCACCAGTAAATCCTGTCTCCTGAACGGTGGAGAAATTATCTCTAAAATCGGAATTTGCAATGACTAAGTGAAAGTTGGACCAGTTTCTTGGTGATGAGTGAATGAAAGATACAAAAGCAGTCAGCTGGAGTCAGGTCTGATGCAGTTGTAGTATGGCTGATCTTATCTCTACTTAAGCCTCTTAGAATGAGATTTTATGATGTAAAAACACCACAAAGTTTGTGAAGTGGGGTTTTACTTGTTGACACTGATAGGTTTGGGTTTTCTTTTTTTTATTATTATTTAACCTACAATCTTTCTGCTGTTTCTCTCTATATTGTTATTGTCACCCTTCTTTTTTTATATTCTATTCCGTGTTTACTTGTATTGATCAAATAATATAGTTTTATTTCTTTCTTTAACGCTGCAGAGTGGAAAAAAAAAAACCTCAACCTGACTTTTCCAAGCCTAGTGGTTGTCCTTCACCACGTGTGAATAAAACTTTTGTGAACACTGCTGTATTTTGCATGAAATTCCACTGGAGCTGAATGGGTGAGGTTTTTAACCCCTGTATTCCATGGCATGGAAGACAGAGTGTAGTCTGTCACTGGATGAGGCAACTGAGATGGCAGCACTCCCAAAGTGCAGGGGACACTTTTCCACCCCAAACACACACCAGTTAATAATGTGTGAGTAGAGGGGTTGTACTTGAGGGATGTGAGACCCAGGAAAAGGGGAAGAGAATGGAAGGGGGGAAGGGAGAGGAGAAAGGCAAATCAAGAACTGACAAGCAAAGGGTCAAGGATACAGCCAAAACAGAATCATAGATCAGTTTGGGTTAGAAGGAACCCTCAAAGGTCACCTAGTTCAACATCCCTACAATCAGCCCACAAATTTTGGTTAAGCACACTGAGAGGGGGTTTCAACTGTGATCAAATCAACTCTGCTTACATTCTCCAAAAAAGCAGAAGAAATACTACAAATTATTTGTTTCATACACAAGGCATCTCACTGGATTAAAAAAAAAAAAATCCCCTTGGAAAACCCTTGGATTCAGGACAGATTTTTGATCAAACCAGATGAAAACACCTACACGGCCTTTGTTACCTTGGCATTTCCTAAAAAAAGAAACTCAAGTCAAATTAAAACTTCTAAACGGATTAACAGGCAAAGTTACACGAAGCTCTAAGCAAGACAAGAAAAGCCAGAAACTGCATTTTACAATGTTACAATTAATCATTAATACAGAGTAACATTTAATATATTTCCTTTGAAGATCGGTGTTATGGGAAAACCCTGGTGATGGAAAGCCTCGGGTAATTGCAGCCAGCAGGTGGTTTAGCCCGAGGAGCTGGAATCAGGAAGACCTTTGTATTTTCATTATTATTTCTTTGTTAGAGATCAGAAGACAACGTCTTGAGTTAACACAACGTTAACTTCAAAGTACAGGTAAGGCTGTGCTGAGGAGGAAAAACAGAGCAGGGAACCTCAGCAACCACCAGCAGATCCAGCAGAGGCCGGAGCCATCGGCCAGGAGGAGGCCAAAACAGGAAAGCTCTCAGGAGGCATCCAAAGGCACTTAAGCCCCAGAACACAAGGTGATTAAATCAATTTATTTCTCACACGGACAACGCTACTTCTCTGTTTTCCATGCCTGGAAATTACACCGGAGCTTTATAACATCTGTGGTGTTTTTCTAAAACACGATGAGTGTTTGTGACTAATATATCTTAAAGTAATTTAAGAATTTGGGGATTGAAAGACCCTTATGAAATGAGTTACAGGAGACCACGTGACACACAACACAGAGATTCCTTGAATTTTTCATTGAAAAACAGTTACTTTCCTCCAGAAATGTGACTTACTGCACAAAAGACAAACGAGCTCATGGCTTGTAAGGGAAATGATCTGACTGAATTTCCCAGGAGGCTTTACCATAGCTTATATGAAATATTCCATTATTATTTTTATCTGTGACTAAACTCTGACAACCATTATTTCCTCAACTTCTAGTTACAAAGGAAATTCTTTCAAATGGCATCCCACTGTATTTGGCAGCATTGTGACATTTGGTGACATAGCTCAGTGGTGGACTTGGCCTTGCTGGGTTAATGTCTGGACTCAATGGCCTTAGAGGGCTTTTCCAGCCTAAATGGTTCTATGATTCTGTTTTCAGGGGATAGGAGTGTGTGTGGGGAAAAGTTCCATGGAGGTTGCTCATGTGTCATAAATTAAAACAACTTATTTTAAGTACTTCCATACATAATTTTCCCATTTAGGGAGAAGTTCTTGACTTAATTTAAGAAGAAATTTTCAGAGATTTGGTGGTTCTGGGTATTCCAGCCAAATTCTCTCTTCCCAGCAACAAGTGCCCAGTGCAAACATCTAAGGGATATCACGAGGAGGTAAAGGAGAATGTTTAAATATTTCATTAAATTAACTTCTCTCTGCTTGAAGGCATTTCTTTCAGCTGCAGAGTCACTAAAATTTAGAAACTAATACCAATGCTTATGCAATTTTAATTTGACTGATGTGATGAAAGAAAAATTATAATTTATCATACATTAGATTCACTTTCACACAGTCATGTGGTCTTTTCCCTTCATCCAGGCACCCTTTGGTTAAGCAGCATTGCAGTTCAGTCACCTGGTTGGAGCTGCTGCAGCCATACCTGGTGAAGCACAGTTGCCAGAAGTGATGCTGGTGAGTTCTGGTCAAAAATTGAATCAGAGGTTGAACAGGTGCTTTTCTTAATGTGTGTCTTAGGGGGGTGCAGTGACCCAGCAGCAGACATGTAACAGCAAAAAAACTCCAAACAAAAAATGCCACACACAAATCACACCAATTAGTAAAGAGCTGGATTTCAAGCAGCTGTTTTCCATCTGGATTAAATTTGTCCTTCATGCTTTTTTTTTTTTAAATTAAAAGGGTAGGCCACTGGGTATTGCTGGTGATGCTCAGCACAATACAAGACCAAACCAAAAAAGCACAGTACTTTCTGTGGGCAGAAGACTTTCATGTTAGTTTGACTGTTGTTGATAAGATGAGGAAATCTGCAGTGGGACTGAAATGCAGTAGTGTGTGAGCCCCAGTGCAAAACTCAAGAGAGATGCCAGGACACTTGCAGGGATAAAGGGTGACAGGGAATCTTTGAAAATAAACCCAGACTTCATCCAAAGACCAACACAGTTAAAATTCATGCAAAAAACTTCAATCATTAATTTTACAAGACAAAAAGCACAATGACAATGACAGAAGAGAACAAAACCCTGAACCACTCCTCTGGTGCGTGATGTGCAGAGAGCATCTGAAACACTTCAGGATACCTCTGCAAGTGGATTAGGAATTACTGTTTCATGAAGTTCCCTACTACTTCCTCTATCAATCTTTTCTTTGGCTTCTTTATATTTTCCCTCTACTCTCTCTTGCAGAGGTAGCTATCTATCCACACACAGTTAACACACACAGAATCACAAAAGGCCCACGGCAGCCCAACAATGCTTTTCCCTCACGTTGTGTATAAAAGCAGCCTTTTATTCACACTGGCATTACAAAGCAATCCAGCATTTAGTTACTCTCTTGCCAGTCCTTTTGTCATTATAACTTCAGACATGCTGGCTGATGCTATCAGCTTTAAAGACCCCGTTCCCCAGGTTGTCTGTGCGCAGTTTATAAATCTGCTTTGGATTATATTGATTTACTAATTGACCAAAACACTGGATTATACACTCTGCTGGACACTTTACACATTAAGCAAAGTAATTGATAAAGACAGCATGCTCTTTGGGCTGATTCTTCTAGTATTTGATCTTTTCTAGGAACATACATCATTTCAAGTCAGTCCTTAATAGCACAAAGATATAACATAAAAGAAAAGGAACAGGAAAAAACAGCCTTTCCAAAGGTACTGGAGAAGGGCTGGCAGAGGCTGCAGCAGGAGTGAGGACTTGACTGGCAGCAGAGACCTGATCAATCCTCACTACCGTGCAATCAATGGAAATTTATGAGGTAACACCCTCTGCAGCCTCACAGAGGTGCCTGCACCGTTCCCCAGCAAAGTGGGAAGCGAGCACCTATCCATCAAATCCCTGGAAAGTGCAGTTTATCTTCTAACCCGTTGAATATACATCTGTTATTAATCAATAGCTGTTAGAATTTGTGTCCCCTCTCCTCCCATTTTTACACGAGCTGGCAACTTTCCTGTGACTGAAATAACCCAATTAATCTTTCAAATAGAAAGGCAACCTTTTTTTTTTTTTTTTTTGACAGGCAGATGTTTGACAATTGGTCTGAACAACGTGAGGAAAAGGAGAAGGAGCAAGTACAAAATAATAAAGTACATGTAATATCAGGATACAGAGCTGTAAATAGTTCATTGCTCCACCTGCTGTTGGGCTCCTTTTCCTCTGCAAACTGCACGTTCTCTATTGCTAATGCTAAACACAAAAACATGCTCCTATAGACAGCCTCACCTCATGAAACCATTTCATTAAAGAGAACTAAATGGACTAAAAATGCACAAACCTGAAGGCAAGTCAGGAGGAGACAGAACACTGATTTATGTCTTAAGCCTCTTTTCATTAGGATATAGAAATATAAAAGACAAATGAGCAAGGACTGTCACATAGGCTCACATACATCTTTAAGGAGATCTGTATTGTCCAGAGAACAATGAAAAAAATAATAAAAATATAGGCTACAATGCAATTATTTCTTATTTGGATCAGTATTTAAATAATTACTGCTGTTCCTACCAGAAGGCTATATTCAGTTTACGCCTATACATTTTGTAAGGGAAAACCAAAACCAGTCTGACTTCACTTTACCTCTAAGCCCCCCAAATTCTGTTTTGCAGCACATTCTCACCTGACTAACATCGAACTGTGTGTCACAGGGTGGACATTTGGTGAGTGTGCAGCCCTGCTGTGCATCAGCACACACTGACAGTGTCTGACGTGAGCTTTCCCCTGGTTGGAGTTCTGGGCAACCTGGGCTAGTGGAAGGTGTCCCTGCCCATGGCAGGGGTTTGGAAGGAGATAATCTTTAAGCTTCCTTCCAACCCAAACCATTCTATGATTCTATGTCACCTGGTCCCCAGGACCACAGCAGGAAGAGGGAAAGAATGTGTGTCCCCAGGCAAACACTCCTCTCACCTGGTACCCACAGCCACCCAACTCAGGATGCTCCCCTCCTCTGCACCAGCCAATTATCCTCTTGAATTATTCTCGGAGATCAAACACAATCAGCTCCTGTGGTCAGAGGTGTAGGTTTAGGTGAGCAGTAGTATTAACTTCAGTAGTCAAATTACATGTTCCACTGTGGCTAATAAAATCTGCATTTCATTAACTTTTCAGCAGGGCACCCGTAACTGAATGTTTGATTAGGAAAGAGCTGTGATTCAGGTTGTGGAAGGTATTAATATAAATAGGTGATGTATTGTGAGATGTACTGCAAAACTGCCTAAGAATATAATGGCTCTGCCACTGACAGTCGTTAAAGAGTGGAAGGTCAAAAGGGCTTCTCTGAATTTTCAGCAGTTAAAATAAGAGAAGATCCTGAACTTAATAAAGCATTTAGCCATTTTAAATAATAATATATCCTTTTATACTAAGATTTTTCTCCTTTAAATTACCCATAGTAATTTTTTTCTTTTGGAAAGCTATTCCCTTTGTACAACCATTTGGTTTATTACGTGTATGTGCTGGATATCCTAACAGTTAATACTCTCTGCCCATCAAATCTGTTGGGCTTTTATTATCAGCCAAAACCTCTCTGAAGTTGGTGCATAGCCCTCAATATAAGCAATATACTGACATTAACACAAGCAGAACAGTTACATGTTAAATCCATCATCCCAGGCTCCCAAAGGCCTTGCAGTCCTATCCTGCTCTCCATTTAGCTCCATCCTTTCAGCTTTCCAGCTACTGATTCAGAGGAATGACAACAGCTGTAAAATCCCAGGTGCTGTAAGCAAATACAGACAGTGGGTTCATGACTCTTAGATCTGTGGTATCTGAGCTTTTGGCCTTTTAGTCATCAGTTTGATTCTAATCTCAACCCCACACTCCACATATTTGCATCACAAATCTTCAGCACCTGCCCACAATAACAATCAGTCTGCAAGAGCTTATTCTCAAACACTCTACTCTTGCATTCAAAACACACCTTTACCTGAATCCTGCTTCAGATTCTTGGTTCTAAATTCATAAGGTCTGGTAAACAAGAGAGCTAACCCTTGTTTGCAAGCATTTACATCTTCTGGACAATTATTTCAGTTATGCTAGTTATTATTAGCACAAGTTATTTAGCTATTTTTAAATATATCTCAGCATTATATCTCTGACTGAGAATACCAGACTGTAAATAATTCAGTGCTGCCAAATTACTCCCATTATCTGATTATTCCGAGGAATGCATTGTACTTATTAATATCACTCCAGAAACAGAATTGCTTTTAATGCCTGTGAACTTCCTTGTGAAGAGAGAAGGAGTTTATGCACTTTAATCTAAAACCAACTAGCAGCCAATTTCGACATCAAGAGCATCCCTTTTGCAGTACATTTTGTTCAAGCACAAATTCAACCTTCCCCATGCTTCAACCCTTCAAAAATACTATGGCTCCATCTAAAACATTTTGTTAGAAAATACCGCTATTACAGCTACATATGAAATGACTCAGTTACTGTTAAACCCTGTGAAATCCTGCCCACCTCCCATGTTATAAAGCACTTCTTCCTCCAGTGTTATGTTATTTATAACAATCACATGATAGACCACGCTGCTTTGCTATACATCTGTATAGGAGGAAAATCTCACTTCCTCATTGTAACAAAATGTACACATTAGAGGTGCATTTAACTGACATATCCAATATTCAACCAGCTGAACGCCCTGAACAAAAGTATGAGATGAATTGTACATTTATTACTGCACCAAAACCCCTTATAAATATAATCACTACTATGAATTTCAGAACCAAAGGTAGTATGTTGTTTTGTTCAGGGTTTTTTTCCCAGAATTTGCTCAATTTGTTAGAAACACAAATTGTTTGTTGAATTCATTTTACCCTTTGTAAAAACCAGGAACAATTCTCCTCATGGTTAAAATCTGCAACTAGTCTGAATTCTCTTATAATTGATTTTTTTTTTTATTTACCACTGTGATTATCATGTCTCTGGCAATCAGGATGATTATTTCTCCTCCCTATTCTTTTACCATCCACAAGCAAAAAAAATCTGCCTCATCCAAAGAACGTCAAAGACTTCAGGAGTTGTGACTTTCTACATGAGAAAACCAAACCATACAGAGAGCCAAGACCTTCCTGCAGTTTAAGGAACTGCACACAACGTGGAGGGACACACCTCTGTCACACTTTCTCCTGCTATTGCAGCCCCCTGTCATCAGGCATGGAATCACTTTCCCTTTCCATCCACCCTACACCCACGTATTTTATATTTATCACCACGGGATAAGATCTTTCTGTCACACTTTCAGTGGTGGTGGGTTTGCTCCACCTGTTTCTTTCCCTGATCCAGTGAAGTGGATGAAACCCAGAGTATTGGTTTTAGCTGTCAGGTCTGAACTCCAGTGCTTGGTCAACACCTCTACTTTTCCCACTGATGGATCACAAACAAGATTTTAAGGCTGAAAAGAAAGAAGAAAATTCTTGTTTTATCCTCTAGGCCAAATTCTTCTGAATAGAATTTTCTGTCTCCCAAGAGGATTTTTAAAAAAAAAATATGTAAAATTACACATTCTGTTTAATGGTCCAAGAATGTGTTTTCTGGACAGGTCCCAAATTTGTTTCAGATTGACAGCTATTAGCAGTTTACATCTTCCTGGTAGAGGCCAAGAAGAACAGTTTTCCAATAAAGCTTTGAAATTTTTTCTGATAAATAATCACCATTAATCCAAAAGGTGGCAGAAACTATGCAGGTGTGTTTGCCATGAACTGACACCATTTGTCCTCTCAAGAGACCTTGCTGGAATTGTAGAGCAATCAAAGGCTCTTGGTTTTTAATTAACAGATCTCCAAAAGGAAACTGAGGAATTCTTAACAGCAAAACAACTGGGGGAAGCAAAGCAGGGACTGAAAAGAAAGAAAACCATCCCTGTTGAGGGAGGCCTGCAGAGGAGAAACCAACGTTCTCACTGGGAGAAGGGGGATGTCATGAAAGTAAATTCTCCAGATAAATGTGCTTTAAAAGAGAGAGCAAACAATAATATATTTATAAAGATGCATATTTCATGAACACGTTTATCTCCCCACTCTGATAATGCTGTTTTGAAGTGTACACTACAAAGCACAGATATGGGATGTGCAATTTTGAAGTGTACGTAATTAGCATTTACCACCTAAAAAAAACCCGAAAACATGAGAGCTGCAGGATCTGGGTTTTGTTTCTTTATCTGCCTGTATTTTTTACATAGTGCCCAAAGCCCTACCCTCCAAGGGAAAGCCTTCAGCATCTCCTCGCTTTCGGAAAAGTGAGGATGAAAATTGTTGGGGCTGCATGAGATCCCACACTACTAACTTATTCCTTCTTATATGGTCTCAAATCCCACTGTAAAAAGCAATTCTGACTGCAACTAGATTGAAGAGACATAGAAAGTTAGTTAGGTGAAGTGGAAAACACCATGGGAATGGATGCAAGCAATGTCAGACCAATGTAATTGCCACTTTTATGAAATCTTTAAGAATCCCCTGGTCCAATTCTGAGCACAGGTGGTTGGATTTGAAAGTCTCCAAAATGAGATTCTGATAATCACTGAGCTAGAAGGAATGAAATGGAGGATGCTTCTGTGCTGGGACAAATAGATTTCATTCATCTGGACAGTCTATACTCAAAACTCAAATAATTCTCTATAAAATGCTACCTGCCTAATTCTAAAATATATTTCCTCCTGTCTATGGAGTTGCACTCTGCAGAGTATTTTAGATCCTGCGTGCAGAACAGCAAACCCGTGCAGTGCTGCCTACGCTTCATTTCCCAATTTAAAGTTCATTTTTGTTTATTTCTAACTCCTGAATTGATCAGGCAGACTTAACAGACACTGTCCTACAGCACAAAGTCTTATTTTGAAGGTCAATTAACACTATTAAATAGAGAACCTAATAGTCAAAATCTCCATGTGCTGAAAAAAATTACTCATTAAAATTACTGAAGTAGAGTAATTGCAGGAGTTTCCCAGGGAAAAAAAAAAAAAAAAAGAGCAAACAACTAAAACCTCTACAAAATTAGAAGCTGTATTTATCTTTGCAGCTACAACTCAAAACTGTAACAAACCAAACTAAATCCTACAACTGGTTACAACTGGATAATTGATAAATACGGTTATGGACTTAAAATGAAGATACTCCAAACTATTTTCTGTACTGGCCCCACTATCACAAAAAGAAAAAGCACCTGAGAAGTTAAGAGTGCAACTCTCACGCAGAAGTTATTTCATGTGACGAGTCACAGGGCCGTGTTTGGTGCTTACTCAAAACTTCCTGCAGTGGGAGGAAACTACCACTGCCCCTCCCCTCAGTCCTAGCGAGGCACATCTGGAGTGCTGTGTCCAGTTCTGGGCTCCTCAGGACAAGAGAGATATGACACTTGGAGCGGGTCCAGTGCAGGTTACAAAGATGATGAAGGGACTGGAGCATCTCCCTTACGAGGAAGGGCTGAGGGAGCTGGGCCTGTTCAGTATCAAGAGATGACTGAGAGGGAACCTCATCAGTGTCTACAAGTATCTGAAGGAGGAGTGCCAAGAAGATGGAGCCAGGCTCTTCCCAGTGGTGCCAGGCACTAGGACCAGAGGCAATGGGCAGAAACTCATGCAGAGTTTGAAGGAAGAACTGTTTCACTGCTCAGTGACCACACACCGGAACAGATTGCCCAGAGAGGGTGTGGAGTCTCCCTCACTGGAGATACTCAAGAACCATCTGGATGAAGTCTTGTGCAACGTGCCCTGGGATGGCCCTGCCTGAGCAAGGAGGCTGGAACACATGACCCACACTGTGGTCCCTTCCAACCTGACCCCTTCTGTGGTTCTGTGAAACAAGTCAGCTGAACCCTCTGGCACTGGCATGTCTGAGTTGCCCTCAAATCAATTTAAGCGACCTTCAGTGGATGTGGTCTTGACAAATCTGCCTGCTGAGCTCCCTCTCTGTCCCCAAGCAGGCAGCTGAATGCTTTGTGTCTTCCCTTGGGAATGTGCCTTACAGGGTGAGGGAGACACAGTTCACCCCACTCATGTCTTTCCCCTCACCTCCTGTTCCACATAACAATAATGAATTTTGTTCTTGTAAAGGACTAACACTGGAAACTAATCATTCAAAGCTTTGCACCACATTTCAAATTACCCTGACCCCATAACCTCTCTTATGCAGAAACTGCTAATCCTGCTATGGCCTGCCAAGCTCACAGGATTTTGCAGTTTGGATAATTAACAACAAGAGACTGGGACAAAAAAGGTCTCTTCCCTGTACAAATTATCTACTTATGAATTGTTCACTCTTTGCATTCAGCAAATCCCAAACAACAGCAGCTTACCTGCTTACTAAGACACCTTTGGTTGAATTTGTGGAAGTCAAGGGTAGGAAAAAAAAAAAAAAAAAAAGATCTTTTTTAAGCCCAAAGATGGATGCTCAGAAATACAGGCACAAAAAATCACCAGCATCTAGACACATCTGGATTTTTTTACTTTCTCTAGGGAAAATAATTCCTGTTCTGAATGGCAATTAGGACACTTGCTTTTATTGCTCAATGATTTGAAACCATTAAGGAATTTGCTATTCTTATTGCTCTCATTTTTAGTCTTTTGTCTGCCAGAAGAAATTCAGTAAGCTTCTCCTCCCAAATGAAACCTTATCTACCTCTGTAGATGTGGGCCAGATTTTGACAGGAGTCCCAAGCCATCATTCTTTTAAGTAATCACATGACAGCATCAGGCTTTCATCCTGTAAAATTTATGTTTCAGGCCTTTTCAAAACATGCCCTACTGGACACCAGCAGTTGGCAAAGAGGTACCTGGTGATGTCCAGAAAGCAGCTGACAGTAATGCCTGAGCTTCATCTACTTAAAGCTGTCTAAGTGTGAGGTTAAGCAGAGGTAACTGCATCCACACTCAGCTGCTGTGTGTTCCCAGAGGAGCACTGGATGTATGGGGGTGGGACTGCTCAGCCTCTATGGGGGACAACTCTGTATTTCTTTTTTAGGAGTGCACTTGACCAAGGAGTGATCAAGAACCACCTCCAGTATAAGCTGAAAATGAGAAATGGCCACCCCTCACGTGGGACTCAGGGCACACACCAGTCCTCAGGCAGCCAGGTGTGACAGGGACACAGGACCCCATCCTTTGGATCACTCAACTTGTCTTTCTGCAGAACTATCCCTGGAGCCACAGACCAATCATCGCTGGAGGCAGAAGATGAGGTGAGCACATTAAACCAGCAAACAAACCACTCTACAACTCCAGATGAAACAAAAGCAATTTTCATTCTCACACAGGAGCCAGGCCAGGCCCTTTGAAGACCCTACACTCCCAACCTCTGCTTCCCAGGGAGAGGTGACCCTCACTGGAGTAGGAGAATTACAGAGAGCTCAGCAGGACCATTTGTCCTCCTCATCCCTTGACTTCACTCAGCGGTCTGAAGAGGTTAACTCTGGCAGCTTAGGGCAGCTCTGACCTACATAGTGACAATTTACAGATGTCTTGCTCACCTAATTTGTTCCACTATTCAAAAAACATGCAGTTACCTTAGCAACTACTACATTACGTTTTATCACCAAGCTGCAGAGCATTTTCTTTCCTAAAAACAAACCCCACAAGTCTTCTGATACTGCATGTAACCTTTGATATTAGTCCTAGCCATTGCAGAAGACAAAACCAGGCACAAATGTAATGAAAACAACAGTCTATTTTTCTAAAATCTATTTAAGTTTTTGATTTATGAACAGATTTTCTTTGTAAATTTGTTTTATTCGACTCTTCTGTGTGTTTGCTATTTTTCTATGGGTCACAACGCATAAAGGAAATGAAGAGGACAAGGAGGAGGACAGGTTTCAATATAAGGAGTAAGCTGGAATGTGGGTAGAAGATATACCAGAGAATCAAGGGCATATATGAAAACTGCTGCAAGAAGAAACAAATGCCTTTAGGACACTGACTTCAAAGCATCCTTTCTCAGTGGACACCTAGAATGAAAACACATCTGTGTTTAAATGACAAATCAACAGGACACTGGAAGTTCTTCTATAGTGAGAGATATGTTCCTCTATGAACACACCTAGAAGAAAGAATAATTACACTTGGAAAATACTTGCAGTTGGGTGCATACCAGCATCGCTCCCAGGCACCACTGCTTCCTGCAACACCTGAATTGCCATTCCAGCGAAAAACAATTTGTTTGGAGAGGCATGTTGTCATCGTGTCACATGAAATGGTGTGGAGACACGTAAACAAACACTGAGTAACCTGGTACCTTCACACCGCCAGCTGCAAGATGAACCAGCCCAGGATCTAGACCCACTTCTACTGCTTGAAATCTTCCTGTGTTGTAAGGGGTGGATGGGAGGGAAATTAGGAGTTTTTTCTTCAAAAGGAATAGATTTGGGGATGTAATTTTGTTTTACCTCAAATGAACCAAAAATCACAGATTGTATTTTCTCAGAGCTGTAAAAAAGTATTAAGGTTTATCTTCATGAATAACTACAGTTAGTGAACTTGTGGAGGCTTCTGATTTCAGCAAGTTACCGATTTAAATCCATAGATCGGTGCTTAGACTCAATTTCTAATATATTATTTTAACTGCCTTTGAAATTAGGAATGAACTTAAATACTGTCTTGAGTTAAGACTTTAATGAAAGAACTCCTGAAAAGGTCTTGTACAACACTGTGTGATAACCTTTTATGGCTGTGACAGCATGTTTGATTTCCAGCTACCTGCTCTACAGTGCCCATTTGTGCATATTTGAACACACCAGAGAATCCAGCTTCTGCTTTCTGCAAAATCTGGACACCTTTCAAAGGCTAATTTTCCCATTAAAGATAGCTAAAATAAAAAGCAGCTGGACAGAGAATTTTTCTGATTTTTTTTTTTTTTAACAGTAAGTTAATTTTTTAATAATAAAAAAGGCAAAGTATCTTTACAAAGTAATAACACTTTGTGGGAAGCCATCAGTACAAAGTTCAATCCAAACTGACAATTTTAATTGCAGTTAATTAAAGTGTTGGTAGGAAAGTAATCTAGTATCCAGCGAGTTACTACTAATTAATCCTCCTGCCAATCTCACTGAGGATGGGTCTGGGCACTTAAGCTCTAACTCAGTGGTTTTCCAGTTTATTGACCCTTATTGACCCCTTGAAGTTTTCTACTGCCAGTTCAGTCTCCGGTATAGGGAATTCAGGCCAGATGACCAGTTTTGTGGGGTTTTTATTATCTTCATGGAGCCCTGGAAGGGTCCACTGACTTCTTTCTGCGGCCACCAGGTTGAGAACACTTGTGCTTAGCTGGAAGTCACTGCCTCATTTCAACTTCTATCCCTTTCTACTCTCTCCCCTACGAGCAGCTCTCCATCTGAAGCTCAGCATGACTCTGCTTTGAACCTGCTCCTTCCACAGTGCTCAAAAAAGTCACTGAAGCTGACCAGTCATAATTACCCCCCGCCCCAGTTCAGCACACAGGGCTCTCTGTGGCCTTCTGACTATTTCTGAAACCACAGCTACACTTCAATGATAATTTATATATATATATATATTTTTATAACAGATATAACTATGAGCTTCCCATTTTAATATATGTCTGCCTGTACCTACCATCCTGTTCTGCCCTGAACACCACAATTTGCTCTGAATACAGATTTTAGAGAAAGAAACTGGTGTCTACTACAGGTTGTGTTATACACTTTGTATTATTATCCATTGATTCACCCTGTGACTGTGTGCAATGCTCTGTCCCTCTCACAGATGTAAATAACTACATAAAGCAATAATACTGCTTTGTCAACCAATCCTTTACTTAGGTCTTCCTTCCAACAGGGGAGATGCAGAATGAAACAAATTTACTACTTTCTACATTAACATTTATTTAACTTACTGAATAACCTGATGCAGTTAAAAGGTATTAGGAAACCACAGTAATGCCAAATGCAGCATTAAAATGCATGACTACTTCTTGTTATATCCTTTCCCTTACACCACACGGCAGACAGAGCAAACCTCCTCTCCTCAACCTCTACTAAAAAGTGTTATAGCTTTGATCAACACTATTAAAAATGCTACCATATTCCAGTTTAGTATGGATGAGTTTCAATGTTGTGGGGAAAAATTCACAACGTGTGCAACAACAACTTGTCTAGGTTGCACACAGATGCAATGAACACATATGAAATGAGTTACAGGGAAACGATATGAATTAATATACCACTGTAATTTATGCCACTCGTTCCCTTGGCATAATGCTGCACCACACCAGCCTTTAAAATTCATAAAAACAATTCATTGCTTTTCAATTTTTACATATTCATGAGCACTCATTTGAAATGAAAATTATTTTCTTATTGACACTTTCTTCCATCTTGACAAAAAAGGAACAGTTTTGAACATTAAAGCCTAATGACTTCAATATGTTTTGCAGATATTAATCATACTTGGAATGCCACAAAAATGAAGAGACATTTATCCAAATCCAAAATACAGCAATCAAGCAATTAAGACACCTAATCCAAAGCCAATAAATGATATTCCAAGCAGCAAATGTGGTGGTGTAATTGTAACTGTTTTAGCACCTTTGCCTATTAAGAATATTTGAACAACAAAATAAAAATTAATGGCAACCCCAGCTGTTAACATAAACAGAAACAGTACTCTCATTTTAAAAGAAAGCAGATGTATTTTCTTAGATTCAGAATGTATTACCCACAGCACCTTTATTTACAGCAAGCAACTTTCTTTACACTATTGTATATGCAGTGGTAGACATGAGAATGTTTAATGAAGAATTAGAACAAAACTGAAAATGACTTAACTTCACAAACCACTTCAACAGATAGAGGGGAAAACTTCTCTTTCCCTTGCAAAATAAACACAAAGTTGTGACATAAAAATTGACTCTCCATCTTCACAACACATGGGAAGACATGAAAGGCACAGGAGCATCCTGAGAGGGTAAATTATGAACATTCTTATTAACATTCATCTAAATTTATCCAGCATGATTCCTTGATGTGTAGGGTATATCTTTTCTGCTCTTCATTATACAGATGTGACAGGAGGAGATGCAGGCTGGGAATGAAGCTTTGGAGACTGCAAGCTGACCCTCAACCTTTTTTCTGGGGAACAGAGTTGGAAAAGAAAGAGGGAAGGAGGAGAGGAGGCACTGATAGCCATTCGTAATGTAAATCTAGTTCTTTTCTGAATACTTTGAAGAACGCAACAGATAATTTGGCATCAGCTCCATTAATGGAAAGAGCCAGTCCAACCCACTAGAAAGACTTTAAACCATCACTGGTGCTTGTTACCATTCCCTTCCAGCACCAGGTTCTGAAACTGTATTTGGTAATAATGTGCCAGAGAGAGCCTGGTAATCACAACAATTCAGAAGCACCAGTCAAAACCTGTCTCCCTTGCTCACAGGTGGCAGAACACAGTAATCTGCAGGTCCCTGTCATGTTTTCACACTGGCAGTACACACCCAGAGTGATTTCAAACCCATCAGGCTCTCCAGCAGTGTAGCTTTGAGGGCGCTGAGGAACCAGCCACGATGCCTAAGGTCCCTGCACTCCTCCAACTACACATTTCTTCTTCTCCACCCACTGTTTGTATCACAGAGAGCTGATTCTGCTTTATCCTAAATAACTACTTCTTAATTATGTGTACACCTGATTCTGCTCTATTCTAAATACTTATTTGGAAACAAAACTCAGGATTGCTTCCCACTATAGTACCATGTTGGTTTTTAAGCAGACTTGGCAAAGACTTTAAGCAAGGGTTCTGAAATGTGCTATTATACAAACCCAGGTGGACAAAGTTTTCAAAATGAAGCATGTGATAAAACTTCACTGAACATTTGGGAAAATGCTCACATTTCCACACTCAACATTTTTTAAGCAGTTGGAAGCTTCCATAACTGTTATGGAGTTAGGAAAAAAACCTGACATCAGCAAAAGCAAACAATTTTTATTTATTTTAAGGTCTTCAAGTAAGTGGATATATTGTCACATTGAGTCTGGAATCTTAATCTCTGATCAATGCCTTTCAAAATTTTTCTACATAAGAAACAGTTTAATGCCAAATATTAAAACAAGTGGTTTTTAAGGAGCTTCTTCAACAAAAAGTTATTACGAGGGTTGTCAGGAGGGCATATCTTTTTTTTCAGAGTGATTGTGCATGTTTCCCTTTGCTTTGAGAAGAAGAGGATCATTAACATTTAAATTGAAGTAAATGAGACCAATTTCTACTGCTGAAGGGCCTGCAAAGCAGGAAACATGATCCAGCATCCAGCAAACTGGCAAATCAAGTCTGTTATCAGCACCTCTTGAATAAAACTCTGTGTAATGTTGTGTACCCAGCTCACAAAGCATTTCTCACGAGAGGCACAGCCCATAATGACCTTTGAACAGCCAACTAGATGTTAGAATGGGAATAGTCCTGCGATGCTGAAGTCTGAGGCAACTTTACATTTCCAATGTGAAAGTCTGAGGTTTAATAGATCACTGCATTGTTAAAGTAACAGGGACAGTTCACTCCTCGCAGCGCGGTTACACAGCCTGTAATAATCTTGAACCTGGCAGAAAACACAACTCGAGGGGAAAAACTGGAGAAGGGTGAAAAAAAGGTTTTCATTTTCGCAGACTTGCCTGGTTTAAATGCAGACAAAAACGTGCAACATCCCGGGAGGCAGAGGAATACGGGACTGCACTCGGACCTGTCGGAGCAGGGTGTCAGGGCCCTGGTGCACTGATGGATTACTAACGTGACAACAGATCACTGACATCCCCATTAGGATCCAGGTATGTCACTTTAGGCCCAGGTTTAGAAAACAGTCCTTTCAATCACCTACCTGTCCTTCCCACAGACATGTGCCACTTGGCTGCGACTCAGTGTGGCTTCACCACTTTAATACATGGTGTCACATTAACTCTGAGCTGTAACTGCAGGTTGAGTCTCTGGGGAATAATCTCTTCCACAAGCACTTTAAAAAGTGTCTTGGGTAACATTAGGTTCCTGTCTCTTAGCAAGGAAAGAGAACAAAACTATTTTGCCCTGGCAAAGAACTGTGAAATACAGATTTTTTTTTTTTAATTATTATTTTTGCTCTTAGGATCTTCCCATTTCTAATTTGCACTTTTATTTCTGTATCAAAACATGCAAGATAAAAGTTGTATGCCAACTGCAGCCAGATTCATAATGACAGTGTGCAATAATCATTTCTATAATCAGGTTGTGAAACTTCTGGTTCTTCTTTGACAAAATCCCCTCTCTCTTGCCTCCCTCTGTCACAACACACAGGCTAGCTGGCTCAAAAGTTAGGAAAGAAAGGACACAACAACATCTCTATCACACAGATTAAAAAAATATATTTAAAACTTTAAATAATGTTGTTTGCCTGCTACTAAAAAAAAATGCAAAAAATAAAAGCTGAAGAGTAAGACTGCAATATGCTTTCACATTTTTTACACTCTGATATTGCCAACAGCAAGATTAAACTATATGAAATAATGACAAGTTAAGGTTTTACAATTAGGGGAATATGTGCAACAGTGGAAACACCAAAGGAGTTATTTTTCATCCTATGCTACCATTGTCTAAGGCTTAGTTAAGAGGGTATAATCAGATGGGTGAAATCACTCAGATTTCTTTCTTCATCGCTGGTGGGAGAGGCAAAGACCTGCACAGGTCTGGATGGGGACAGAGTGAAGCATTCAAGGCCAGGTTGGTAATGGCTTGGAGCACCCTGGTCTAGTGGAAGGATTAGCAGCTCTTAGTATTTCTTCCTGAAGTACTAAACAACCTGGAAACTTCAGATTATTCCAAGTATTTACAGTTTAGGATGTTTTGCAGCTGGAAGAGCCCAACTGGACAGCAAATGCCAAGCAATCACACAGAGACAGTGGTTACCATCATTTTAAACAGAAAACAAAGAATTATGAGCAAGATTTTGTTCTCTTTTTTCCACATTCATTCAGCTTTGCATGCCTTATTGGAAATGCATACAGAGGATGGGAATCCTTACTCTGGAAAAACCATTTTATTGTTGTTCCTTTCAGAACTTTTTAATTGGTCTTCCCAAGACTAAGGATAAATTATTGTTTTAAATTTGGGGTTAATTACTGTGTCACATGAAGACTGAATCATCCCTCTAACTTCTGTGCAGTCTCTGGGCTTCTACCAAAAAACACTTAAATAATTTTAACATGCCTTATTTTATTTTTTAATGGATGAATCTTCACTAATCATAGAATCATTTAATTGTAAAATGGTTTGGGTTGGAAGGGACTTAAAGACCCACCAGTTCCAACCCACTGCCATGGACAGGGACACCTTCCACTAGCAAAGAAGTTGGGAATATAGCATTTCACCACTGATATTTTGTCCAGTATATAACACCAAAAAAATGTAATATTTCTGTAAGTAGGATGTCCTTACTGGACATGGAATGAAGAGTCCAATTTACCATTTGAGGATTTTTTTTTTTTAGAACTAGCTGAAGTCTTCTATGTTGCACTTAACCACACAGAGTAATTCAACTCAACTCATGACCTCCTGTTAATGCAGTTACTGTAAACCAACAACAGGCATTTCTATAAACACTTACTACCAAAATAAACATATTTCTGCTGTTTGCAGGTAGACAGCAGAACAAGAGCATCACACTAAGCCAGGCAGAGAGCAGGTGGTTTGCTAGATAAGCACAATGCCCCACACCAGATCTGGGTTACTGCATCTTCTTCTTGATGCTTTCAAGATGCCAGTCATTGTGTTTCTGACAAGAGATGAAATTCCCAGTGGACTGAGCCTGTCATTTCCAGTGAATTTCCATACCCTGTCAGCAGTCACAGCACTACACCGGAACTCCTGACGGATTCCTGGTGATCTATTAGCAGTTTACTCTTGCTGATTAAATGCAAGGCAGCCAGACAGCAATGCAAATTAGTAAGGAGGAAGAAATCATTAGAAATTTGATTCATTACTGGAAAGAAGAAAATAATTTCAAATAGGACTATTAAAGTAGTTAAAACCACATTTTCACTATGTTCTAATTTCAGTTAATTATAAAAAGACAACAAGCTGTTTAGAAATATTGAGTTGTGATTGGAGAAAAGGAAACTTTCATAATGGGTGAAGTAACATCTGCAGGAGGTTTTTACAAAGACTGACCTGATTAAGAAAAAAACTGCATTCTTATTCATGTGGAAATTAAAATCTGCCTTTAATGATTTAAGACTAAAAGCTAATGGGAACAAACCTGAGTATATAAAATACAATAATTATATAATTATACTGATACATAAAATGACTAATATGATAATGTTTGTGTTTAATAACGTGACAGGGGATACACTGTCACAATGGCCTTAGTAAATCAACCATTCACAACTCAAAATTATTTCTCTTTGATTCCTTCTCCCTCACCACCTAACAGCTCTGCAGAGCCCTAGCATCACTGACTGCAGCTGAAAACATCAGTTACTCTTGCATGAAATTGAACTTTATGAAGAATAGGAAGTTACTGATGATCTTCAAATTCTGAAGCATAATAGAAATGTTTATCTTTATATTTGGCATAATTTAAACATTTATACACTAGTAATTTAAAATGGCTGAAATGTCTCACGGTTGCAGAGTTTACAAATGATAACTGAACAACCCAGGAACATTTAAAATTCTGCTTTTTCAAATGGCCTATCTCAGCATTCTGCTCCTATTCTATCCCATGAAATATAGGATTTTAATTTTCTCCCATTACAGTAAGCAATCACGCCTCTATCAGTTTTCCATCTTCACAACAGATGTGCATATTCAAAGACCTAAACGTTAACTTCCCGAAACAAATACTGAAATAAAACCAAGACAAAACAAAAAATATAGTCAATTATAACTTTTAGCCCATAAATGCCATAAAAAACCAGAAACCAAGAAAAAATGCTTGCTATAAACAGTCTGTCAAATAGAAACATGATAATAGGATAAACATGCTTTTTTTTTTCCATATACAATCAACTGTAACTTGTTTATTTCAAATGAAGGTTTGAGACCTAAATTTTGTATTTAATAAATTTTTGTTTTAGGATTTAAACAGTCAACTCCATTAATTATTCCTTTTTTTGCTTCCCTGCAAAGTCAGAGATGGGTCACTGGGTGGACTCCCAAATTTGAACGAGAAATACAGACAAAAAAAATTAAATCCACAAGATGAATTAAATTAAATGCAGACAGTTTTTCCTCAGTCTTCAAGAGGAAGAATTCAAATAAATTATGACTGGTAGGACAAACTGGTTAAACAGATTCAGCAAAAACACAGGTATATTTGTGCTTATAATGCCTATGATCTGTTGAAGTACGTGACTGCAAGTCAGAAAATGTTTTAAAGCTTGGGTTTGGTTCAAACCCTCATTCCTGAACGTTTGCTTATCAGCTAAGAATTTCCATAAAGAAAAACAAGATGTCCATCACAAAATTTTAGTAGGCTATTTCACATCTGGTCAAAAATAATTTAAAGATACCAGCTGTATCTCATCGCCTCCACTTAGGACCTGTCTGCACTCAGAGTCAGTGTGTATGAAATGCCTGAACACAGCCAAAGGCCAGATTCCCACAGCCAAACAAAGAAAACAACACAAAACCCACTTTTTAGAAGCCTGAGTTTTGAAAACTGAGATTTGATTTGATTTGATTTGGACCAAACTCAATTACTCAGACTTTGCTGGAGTTGTGCTGCAAACTGAGGTTGCTGCATTTTTAAAACTCTGACAAATATCTATATACATGAGCCTGCTTCATCAGCAATTTTGTGGCTTTTCCTGGGATGTTTAACACTGTTGAAAGAAGCCCCGTTCCAAGACTTCAGCACACAGAAAACTCAGATTCACTTGCTCCCGAGGCAATTTATTTACAGAAGACTGGTACAAAATTAAACAATACATTAAATCTGAGGACGAGTTCGTGATTGGGTTTAAACAAACATCTGTTTCTGAGACAACAGAAAACCCATTTTATTTTACTTTTCAAAAAAATATCTCTTTGGAAATATGAAGGTGATTTTTCTCTCCTGCATCTTTTAGCTTTGCTGTAATTACAATAAAAGATTCGATCCAGTTCAAATGGCTGCAGCTGACACCAAACCAGGAGAAAAACAGAAAGGAGCTATCCAAGTTTCTTAAACCCAACAGCTGATGAACAGAAAGAACCCAGGTTTTATTGGACCTTATCCTCATTTCCTGGGAGCACAGCTCCCAGGATCGTACATGCAGCAGAACTGGGACACGGACCTTAAATCCAGTAAAATGTTCCCTTTTGGTCTGCATTCAAGACAAAGCAAGAGACAGAAATGAAACTACAGTGGATTCTCTTTTTACATAAATAAAAGAAACCAGGGAACACAATACCCTGAGGTACATCTAGTCAGTAAGAGGTCTTAGAATCAATTCGATTTTTCTCTTGCTTTTGGGTAGACCTAAAGAAACAAAACCACTTCTTCCACCTTCACACTCTGTTCAAGAAAGGTTTTTCTTGACCAAGGTAGATGACTGCAGAAATAATATAATTACTGGCTGTGAATGTATCACTATCTTCCCGGGTTAGGAGTACAAACACGTATTGAAAAGGCAAGAAACCTAATCCCTAAGCTTTTTAAAGCTGAATTCAGTAGTAAGCTGTGTGTAAACAATGGTGAACTTTAACCACTGCTCTACTGTGTGTAACCTCAGAACATGTACAACAAGGTGTTGTACAACCTTCCCTGGCTGATTATACTCATTTGTCTCTCTCATGATCCCTGGGAAGGGCCCAGGGTGGGCAGACAACATGGTTTTCTCCTACTGATTTATGGAAAACAGCTGTAGACAAAACAAGATCACTGCATTGCACGTGCATGCACACATGCCCACCCACCACAAACCTGTGATGGATTTCAGGTCACAGATCAATTAAATCCTGTGCTTGCACAAGCATCCAACTCTGGGACATGATTTACAGATGTGTAACCTGCAATCCCTAATCTTCAGCTGAAGAGTGCAATGGTAAGCGAAAGACTGGTTTATGGACCCTTGAGATGTCCCTGAAGGACGTGAAGAGCCACCTTCAGAGGAGCCAGATGTCAGCACCTGCTGTTTCCTGACTCCAAGACATCCGTGCCAACACTGGAGGATTCAGTTTACCCTTAAAAGTATAAAATGCAATTCTATCAGAATAAACAAAACATTACACTGCACTTCTAAGCGAAATGTCAGCTTTCACAATTAAGAAATACTATATCTGGGATAATATTTGACTAATGTAAATTTAGGTGGCTAGATGTTTTCCCCAAGGTGTCTGAAATCTTAAAATCCTTAGAATTTCCATAGTCAGCCAAATATCAGATCATTGTGCTAGATAAATTTCTCTTTTCAATTTAAAAACAAACAAACAAACAAACCCTAAGACCTCCAAATACTTGGGAATTCATTTATGTAGGAAATAGATATTTATGCTATAAAATGAGCTGGAAATGTCATAAAGCAGAATAAGAGACAACACAAGCAATATACAGGGAACCTTTTGCTTCCAGATCACCTCTGGAGAGTGCTTAGAGATACTTAGTCTGACACTGAGCTTTAAAGCACAAGATAAAAGGAAAACTGTTCACTAAACTGCTGTACACAGGGCACTGAAGTAACTAATCCCTCGTTCACCCAGAACCTGTCCTGAGTCTTCTACATGACATGGGATGGAGGTAACAAATAATTACATCAAGACTCACATTCCAACCTGTTTTATAACCCTGTTATTAGTACAGAGCCTACAGCATTTTGGATGTATGGCCAACTGGGCGCTGGAAAAGTCTGTCTTGAAACAAGAAACACTCTTGGGGAGGTGGAAAGTTACTCCCTGATTTCAGGCAAAGAAAGGTGGCTGGTGCTGCCACGCTTCCCAACTCACCACGACGGCAGCAGAAGTGTTTTCTGAACAAATTACCACATTCATTTGGTTCCTCCTTCTTTCCCAACATTTCAGTTCCCATCCTTCATTGTAAGAATTTCGCTCGTCCTCTTGATTTTTAGCTCAGCACCTGCAAACCTCACAGTTTCTGAGAGCTTCCTTTTTTATTTATTTCCTTTGGGTTTTTTCCATTTCATTTCGCTGCTCTCTTCTCCTGTTAGAAGTGAGCCAATTAAAACCACAAAGGTAGTCGTCAGTAGTCCCTGCCACTATTGCATTTACCTTCACTGAGATAAAGGCACTTGAGAATTATTGACAGAGTTTAACCCAGCAGTGCCTGCAGAGCTCAGGCAGTGCCTACCAGGGAGTCGAAGGTAAAATGTGAAGCAAGGTCATCTGAACAAAGCAAGACAAGGGACAACGCAAGCCCACAGAGAAAATCTGGTATTCAACCAAAAACTGAGAGAAGTCCTTCTCTGTCTTAACCCATCTGTGGCTTTGAGTATTCAGAGCACACCACAGCACTGAGGTCTAGTGGGTGCAAGCTGCCACTTTCTTCCCTGTCTTCCTACCAAAAAGAGCCTCTCCTGCATGTAGACATCCAAAAAATTCAGTGGCAGTCATCTATTGTTAGAGCAGACACCACGCTGTAGCAAACACCAATTCCCTCCAAACCAAAGGCCAATTAATTGCATGTCTTACATAACCCATTTGTTAAAAAGGAAGCAAACAAACAAAAAAGCAAAGTGAATTGCATTTTAATATAAAATCTTTACACTCCTTGCAGATGATTAGGTTATTTCACAGTTTATTATAAAATATTTTCTGTTATCATTAACTGAAAGTTAATAGTTTTCTGGTGTGGTGGCTGGAGTGTAGTAACTGCAGTGAGACACCAACGTGAATTTTAAGTTGCTGTGTACAGCAGCAGTAAAAATTTGACCTGCCAGCCAGAAACAATAAACAAAAAAATCTGAGTATGTAAAAATTAGAGCTTACATTTTTCAAGGTATTGAGCTTCCCTTTGTCACCAAAGCAAATGGTACAACACATAAATGGCAGAACTTTTCTGGAGTACAAGGCTTAAATTAAATGGCTAAAGGGTAGCTGCAGGTCTGGGTTCACAAGCTGTTGGAAGCTTTTAGAGAGAGAACTGGGTGTTTCAATGGATTTTTTTCCCTGTGAAAACTGCATACATTTCACACATTTAACTTTCTTCAGAAAATGAAAGCAGACAAAAAAGTATTATTCAAGGAGTGCCAGGGCTCTTCAGAGAAGACAAAACTGGGGGTGGTGCAGTGTTTTAAAGAGGGCTCTGCGATCAGATAGATATGATCTATCGTCCTGCTCTATCATCTAAAGTGAATGCAGACACAAGTTTTGATTTAGATATTTGATCTTACATAAAAATATTTAGGTCAGAACTTGCTACAGAAAGCCATCAGAAACCTCACCAGTGCTCTGTGTCCTTGAAACAGCCACAGCTGTCCACCTTACCGAGGTCCATCCCAAAAAACACTTGACACTCACACAACACATTTTGTCTCTGTGTGTTCTTAATAGGCTTCCGTTTACCTGCTGGAGTGCAACCTGTCAGCCTGGCCACTTCAAATGCCTGCAAGCTTTAATAATATTTTTTTCTACCCCTTTTGTTCAAAGCCAGGCTGAGGAAAGCCAGCCAGAAGGGTTCAAGCATCAATACACCCCTGGCAGATACTCCTACGAGGGAGCAATTTCCTGCCGAAGAGTTGGCAACGGCTACAACAAGCTGCCCCTCTGAAATCATCTTTGCCCTACTTTGCTTAGTTTACTTCTTCAATAAGAGGTCACAGTGTTGGTGTCATGTGATCAAAGTCTGAGAAACTTCAGATGCCGTGTGGCCTCACGTGGCTCACCACAGGGTGCCTGAAGATAAAAGGAAGAGAGTCTTAAGTAAAAGTACCAGATAGGAAGGGATGGAGGTGCTTCCACCCCTTGCTGAAACTGGGAGAAAAGCACAGCATGTCTCAAGGGTGGTCTGGGAGCCTCCTTTACAGAGCAGCCTATCCCCATGCTACAGCTTTGCAAACACCCTTCCTTTTAACATAGATGTATCAACAAAGTGCTCAGCACTAAGATTTGGTTCGCTGTATCTGCATTCAAGCTACTAAACCAGCACTCATTTGTCTCACCCTCAGGGCCACACAAACCACCTCCCTGCTTTACACATTTGGAGAGGAATGCGAGTGCTTTTGGTCCCACAGGCACCTGCCAAGGACTCAGTGAGTCTCAGTTATTTGTCATTCCAGTGAGTTGTCCCTGATTGTCCCTCCAAGGGACAGTTCTTTGGAGCTCTGTATCCCATCTTTCTCCATGTCGCTCCAGTTCTCCTGGATAGGGAAGGACCATCTTCATTTACCTCAAAAGGAGGGTGCCAAGCAGTGCCTCCTCAAAGACCATTCTGGATGTGGGAAAAGAAAGGGAGCTTTATCCAACTCTGCCTACAAGGACACCCATCCTCAAGCTTTACCAAGAGTATAGCCTGTATTTCCATTCACCCAAAGTGATCGGTTTTGGGCATAACCTCAGTTTTCCCCTGCAGTCAAACCTCACGAACCATAAGCAGACATGCCATGAAACAACACGTTTGGTTATAGGCCTTTAGGATGATTTGAAAGGTGGTCTGCATTTCCAGTGCTGCCCTCGTTACAAGCGGCTCTGAAATTCAAAACTTGTTAAAATGCTTTTCCTTCTACCTTGTGACATCTGAGGAAGAGCTCCCTGTGCTGAGGAGCCGCTGATTTCACAGCAGATCAGAATTTCAAAGTTGCCATTTTAAGCCAGACTTAAATTTCTTACACTGACAACCATCATCTAACAGCTCTGGTTTAAGGGAAAAAAAATACAGAAATGAGGTTCCAGCCTTTGTCTCATCTGGCCCTTGAAATTATAATTTTTCCACAACAGAGAAGTTAATTGAATTCGGATTTTAAATGTATCTCTAAGACAAGAAACACACTGTACACATTACAGCATCCCATGGTGAGAAAGGGTCTTTGATAGAATTAGAATTTGCTTTCTTGCATCTCAAATGCAAATTTCTCTGGAGATAGCTAAAAGAATCTGGTAAGAAACAAAAAACTCTTCAGCAATAAAATATTTTTAGTACATAAACAAACCAAAATATTCTCATTTGCATATGGTACATCTTCATCTCCTGTGACATTTTTTATTTTTATCCTATATGACAATGCTACTGACAAACTAAGTAACCAAAAAAAGCAGGCGACATTTCTGATGCCAGATGCTGAAGATCAATAGCTATTTCCCAAAGTTTATGGCATAATTAAAATTTGTAACAGGAATAATTTTCTCTTCAACCCCTCAGGCTAAGCCTAGAATTATTGACTAAGTCTAAGTTATGTAGTGTAGCATTTGTTATTATGTTTATGGATAATATACAGGATTTTATGGTTTTTACATGTAATGTGGTAAGTGTAGAAACAGTAACTTGGGAAAATTCTCTTTATCAGCAAAGCAACAGTTATAAACATTTTGTTGTTTAGGTGTGCAGAGGACATGGGTTTATATAATTATCTGCTGGTTAAGCTATGCTGCAATTTACAGGGGGATGGCCAGAATGCCCATGAATTAACAGAGAACTGGATTTACAGTCCCCTGGAGCTTGCAGTGACTTTGCTACAGGGAGGCAGCATCCCCAGGAGGGCGTGTCAGGTACAGAGTCACCAATGCTGCCAGGAGCTGGAGTGATGGGGTATCTGAAGTTTAATATTGGGAATGGCTTTATATTTTTAACCCAAATAGTCCATCTATACTGTCTTTCACCCAGGGCACACTGAGAGCAAACAAGAGGAGAGCACAGTTGATCTAGGACAGTTACACATCACCTCTGTAAGGAGAGAAACAACAATCCTGCTGCACAACCACCATTGCCATGACTTGGGTTTACTGCAACTCTCAGACTTTCAAGTCAAATACACTCAGTTTAGAAGTGAAAAGTTGAATATTTGTTTCCTGTCATCCCTAAAAACTCATCCCTGGGCAGTGGAAGTATAACTAGATTATTTTTTACTCATGTCCCAGTCAATGCTAATACACAAAGCAAATTAAACCCTCTTGATACCAGCAAGCCCCATTACTTTCACTGCATTTTCAGAAATAAAATAAAACTAGAAAGTTGGTAAACATTTCTGCTGACGAAGCACAAGAACAAACACAGCCTGACTCAGCCCCTCTTTGCAACGCTAGCAGGAATAAAATGTGGTAAACTTAATTGTGTTATGAAGGCACAGAAAAATCTGAGTTTACACAGACAGCAGAAATGCCACTTTTATACAAGCACTATTTGAAGAAAAAGATGAATGTATATACAAATTGACAAAGCCAGCTGTTATGAAACTGTGCCAGTACTATGGATTCACAGTCGCATTCAGGCTAAAAACCTCAGCTCCACTTTCTGTAACTGTTTCTACAGGGGTGGATTTAGTTAACTTTAGCCTATACTTTTTATTCTCCTGAATGCTTCAGGATATGACCAAAATATAACCAGAAATGTGAAACTGGAAAAAGGCAGAAGCAGCTGCAGCAACACTCTGTGAGAGCTGACCCTTGCACCAGGCAGGCCCAGAGGTACCCTGTGGCTCTGCACCAGCTGAAACATGACAGTGGACTCTAAAAAAACCCCTTCTTGCTCTGGTTGCTGACTAAATGCAAAATAAATGGTTTTGCAGTTATTGTTCCCAATTCTATATATTCCACAAGCATGAGACTGCTAAAAGTTGTCACAACTACAATACAGACATTAAATACACACCTGAACTCCTCACAGAGTTCTTTTTTTTTTTTTTCTCTGAAATAATGAGAGCTAGAAAATACCATAACAGAATGAAATCACAGTATTTCTGGAAAATAGGTGCTTCTTTAGCAAACCAGGCAGGATTTCATTCTGTAAGTGTGGACGTGTCCACACTTCCTCAGGGTTGCACAGCCTTCTGTGTAATTCAAAATTTATCTTGGGATATGAAGATCTGAAGGAATGAAAAGGTAATTAGATTTGTTTGCTTCCTCCAAGCCCCTATATCTGGACATATCTTCAAGTACAATTAGTGCTGCATAAATCAAGTGAGCACCAATAAAATCTTTTGGAAAAATATGCTTCCAGAAATATCTGAGATTTGACCAAACACACTCAGTGTCATCTGAGACAGCTCAAGTCTCATATCTTTAGTAAACAAGGCTAAAATTGCCAAAATCCCCAAGTTGTTTTTTTTATATATATATATATATATGCTAAAGTTTAACTTCTTTTAATTTTCATGATTATGGATACATGCAATAGCTACTGAAACCTGTATGACAACAGCATCATCACTAAGAGAGCACATGCACTTCACCTCTTTCAAGACATGTAAATGATGCAATTAAAACGGTTTTTAGTGTTTATCACGGTCCTTCTGAGGGTCTTCACAGTGTGTTTCTAGTTTAACAACTCATAAATAGTTTCAGAAGGGTAAACTCAAGCACTACACCTTCTCCCCAAAACACCCTGCTTGGCCTTACAATTAGAAACAGGTGAGATGGAAAATTACTCATATGTTCACCAAAATTTCCTTCTGCCATTACAGAGTTGCTTCAGACACCTCAGGATGTAGAATACAGAACAAAACATATATTATGACAATCTGGAAATGCGCAGAGTCACCCTGAGCCACAAGGAATGGTAGGAGAACTAAGAAAACCAAGTCTTCAGATTTGGAGCAAATCTACAATGACCTGTTTCAAATTTTACAAAATTCACTACATAAGCTACATGGGGGAGCTTTATTGTACAGGTATTGTGCCAGTAATTGTCTTATTTTCCCTAAGTAATTGATGGCTATTGGCTTAAAATCTAACAATGACAATGGCATAGAAAAAAACAACTCAAAAGCAAAAAATACCTACATAAGATCACTGAAAAGTAATAATTCTTCCTCTGAAGCCTACTTTATCCTCCAGTTTCCTCATTACCTAAAGATACCATAATTACAATGTAACATTACCATATTACAGCCAGGCAACGTCCATCCATCTAATGGAATATTAAGAATATCATGACTATGAAGGGACTAATTAAGAGAGCAGGCCTTGGAGGGGAAAATAAAACCCAAATCAATGAAACAAACCACCTAACACAGAACCAAACACCTGAAGAAAAAAATTTTAAATACTTGGATCAGAATGATATTGCAAGAAAACCAACCCTGCTTATTTTTATCATACGTATCTCAACAAGTCACTGCAAGAAAGAATGCAAGGATACTGTTCTAGGATTGTACCACCTCATTAGTGGCAGTGATCAGTGGAGATGCTGTTTTTCAAGCAAAGGAAAAAGAGAAACAAAACAAACCCCCTCACCATTACCAGGACTATGGAATGAAGAAATCTCTGTATAAAGATGGAAAAATTTCTAGCCACTTCCAGAAAACTTCCAGTACTTGAAGGAGAAGGAAAAAGAGACCTTGTCAGGACCTGCTGTGAATGCAGAGCATTCTGTAGTTTATGAACTAGTTCATATCTGCAGAAGAAGTTTACATAAAACTTGGATTCCTTTTCTTGAACTGCTCAGACCACATTGATATTCCCTCCACGCCAACCTCCGCTCTTTGCTTTTCTCCAGTAAGTGACTTACTTTCAGAAAAAGAGGTACAGGAGCAGCCAAAATAAACACAACCCTTACCACACACACTGAGGAATGATGTATTGGGGGAAAAACCAACAACTTCCCTTGGATCCCTTCCCTAAGTGGCAAACACTGAATCTGACAGACCTACTGCTGACAGGAGCTTATTTCTATATTTGGTAGAATTTCAAAGTTTAAAGTAGCTTTATGATCAAGATTATGACAAAAAATTTCCAGGCACTTTGCAAACATCATCCTTTTGCTGTACATCTACTACACTTTCAATTTCAGTTCTATTTATTGCAGCAAGATGTTGCTATCTTGTTTCATTTTCAGGCACACATATTAAGATGCAATCATCTGCAACATACCTTTAAGAACTGGAAAGGATTATAACAGCAAAACAACAATAATATGAAGCAGATTGGGAGCTGAAAGTCTTGGGGTTGATACCCAGTTTTGCAGTCGATTCTCACCATTGGAGACAAGAGTCACTCTTACCATGCTTCAATTTATTCAGTTTTCTCAGTTTCAATAAGCTTATATTAGTGAAGGTATTTCTGTAGAACTGAAATACCAAATCCTGATTCGTGAGCACATAGAAACTGGGAAATGAAAGCTAAAAGAAAACCCAGGCACTCCTGTGATAAAAGAGTTAAAATCACCCAGAAAATGTTAGAATGACTTCAGCTGAAGTCAAAAGAGTGCTCTGTGCTATTCCAGCTGCTGATGGCTCTGCGGGACTATTTAAATCTTGTATTTTTCACAGCACCACGATAGTGATCAGAACATACTTCTCCAGCTCTGTAGATTCACCACTTTGAAATGAAAGTCAAAAATCTACAGGAGGCAGCAATAAAATGAATTATTTTAAATTACCCATTGTTACTGTACCTGGTTGGGGAATAGAGCCAAGCTGTGCAAGAAATGCTGTCACAGGAAACCCTCGCTCTTATCATTCAAAAAAGAGCCGGAAAGGGACCCAATGATGTTCTGTGAAAAACTGTCCAGAGAGCAAAGGACCCCTTGACTCCAGGACTGGGGTCAGCGAACGCCAAGGGGCAGGAAGCACTTTTACAAAGGACCTTCAGAATTAGCACTTTTTTTGTCAGAAAACCCACAGTTAATAACTGCAGCTGATTACAGCATCCATTAGCATTATTCAGAGCCCTGCTCAAAAACACAAACCTGAAATAAAACTTCGTATCACTGAGCAAGCTGGGCAGACCTGGTGGCCAAGAAGCCCTCCATCAAGAAAAGGAAGTTTGAGACTAAAATTTGCTTCCTGGGACATTCCCTTCTTCATTCTCACTGCCCCATGCAAGCATGCATTGTTCTTTATGTAGGCTCGTGATATTTTCCTATCACCTTTCTCAGCAAAAAGCAGCAGTTGCTTCTTTCAAACCTGGTCTGTAAATATTTCATGAGACTACATATATATTGATCTAAAAATCAACATCAAAACACGAGAACAAACCTAAGGAACAGACACTTCAGAGATGATCCAAAGCCCAGAGTAATTACAGAGGGAATCTGAACTTGCTGGAAACTATTTTATGAAATAATACAGTTGTTTATATTAATATTTATATTATATTTATATTATATTATATTTATATACAATGAAACCAGTTATAAAAATGCTTAAAATATGCTAATAAACATCAGGGACCCCTGAAAAAAACCAAGTTTTTCAGGATGGTATATTAATAATGCTCATATGACTCCTCTCATTCCTGCTCCCTTGCTTGTGCCTCTCTGGAACCAAAAGAACAAACTGCTTTCACTTGAACTTGTCAGTTTACCCCTCTCCTCTCTGGGCCAGTGAGGCAAGCGTGGATTGCACGCACTTAGCAAGTAAGCAAAGCTACTCTGATCATCTAGCACCACAATACAGTGCAAAATCAATTACAACTCATGAACAATATAATAAAATTAAAATTTACAGTAATTGCATCTTGTGGGGCTTATATTGTCACATTCTCCAGTAAACAATTCTTCATTCATGGGAAGACTGAAAACAACTCGTGTGAAGGAACGGATCTTGCGTCTAAAGGTGAAAAACCTAAGAATGACAAAAAGTAAATAAAAACCTCTAACAAATAAACAAAAAACCAACCAAACAAACCTCCTCCATAAAAATACAAGGTATTCTCAGTTAGTTTCACTGCATTTTTGAAGGGCTCTCAGTGTGCTCGCCTTAACGAGGAATCAATTCATGGCTGGCAGTCAAAGCCCTATTGTTCAGAGCTTTGCTCTTTTCAGTTGTCACACCCAGGCTGCAGCCTCGCAGAAACCGAGCTCTGAACCATTTCCAGAAGTGGGAAAATAAACAACGGAACGGAACCAAGAGTTAATTTATTCTCTGAGCTTACTGTACTTGCTGCAAAACAAAAATGCTGTGACGGCAGAGTGACCTTATATTTACTGATTGACCAGATGGCGAGAATTACTGACTTATGTAAGCCCCGAGCCTCCTTCCCCATCTGACGTGAAATCAAATAAAGGGCTCTGCCAGTCTTCAGTGCTCAGACCTAATCATCACAACACCATTATGCTGCGCCCTTAGAAGAAAATGCTGCAGGGAAAGGCAAGGAGGGAACAGGACTGAAAACCCTCGATCCTCAAAAAGGGTTTTTTTTCACAACAGAAGTGAAGCCATGGGTGTAGCACAGCGAGTAGGTTTGTGCACCTGCTGCCCTGGCCCTACCTCTTCTGCTAATGAATAAGTGAAGCCAGCCTTCAGGGCTGTCAATCTGGCACCTTTAGTAATTCGTACAAGCTCAAAGTTCTCTAAAAATAAATAGCATGAAAAGAAATCCAAGTTGTCTCACTAGCAGTGGTTTTGATGGGTATCTTGAGTAATGTTATTTCTTCCATCATTCTCTGCTTAAAAAGTACCAGTTGATTCAGCAGTTATTTGGGACAATTTCAAAAACAAGCACACATGGAAATAACCCAGTACACCAGACTGATGGCAACTAAAAACATTAAACCTGGGGTGTGTGTTTGCATGTATGTACACACAAAACATGTTTATTTAAAAAAACACTGTTACTGTGCAGCCCTAACTCTTGTCCCATTCCCACTAAGGCAAATGAAGAGGAATTCCATTTGACTAATTTCACTTACTCTCCTGGAGAAAAGGCACGGCTTGAGCCAGAATCACAATCACAGTTCCCAAAAGAACTGTATAAAATACAACATGCTTGAATATATTTTCCATCAGTTTTGTTTGTATGATTATATCGGCAGCAGTGAAATAGATCCTCACTTACAGCAAGAAAACTAAGGCCTGAATTAGACTGCATAACTTTCTGAACAGCAAACCCCTGTAAACTCAGTCAGGTCCTGAGTGAAGGAAGAGAGAAAGAAACAATGCCAATTCTTTCATTACCATGCCTAAAATGGTGTTTAGACCTGTACACTACTGAATATTCCTGCTGCTTTTTTCAATATTAAAATCCAGATCAAAACTGAACTTGCTTTCTGAACCATATGCTTCCTGGATATATCTACATAATAATTAACAGACAGCAAAAAAAACCCAGAGTGGAATAGAAGTTCTTAGTAAATAAAACTGCCCTGGCATTAAGGGAGTTATTCTCAATTAACACAGGTCTGAGATACACATTTGAACCCCAGTATAACGTGCTTGCTTGAATACAAGGAATAACTGCAAGGGGAAAACAGTAACACAGCTTGTGGCTGACCAGAAAGTTACGATTCCAGCTCTCGGAAAACCATTTGCAAGTTGTACAGTAGTTTGAGGATTCTTGCAAAACACAAAATAGACACAAAGTTTTGCCCCTTGCTGGTATGCAAAGCATGAGAAAGAGGCCAGGAAGAAACTGGTAAAGTCAAGCAAAGGAAAAGCATGGGTTGAATGTCAGGGGAAAAAACCACCACTGAATGATAAGATAAAATAATGGGATCATTCCTCATGAAGATAATACTTCCTGGGATGTTAAAACAGCCTGTTGAAAGAAAAAAGGATTACTGGGAAAACATTCTTTCTCAAAGAAATGAAAAATTGACATTAATGTTGCAAAAGAAGGACTAAGCAAGAGTTATAAAGTGTTGTGTTCACGCTTCTACTGAAAATTTAAAATACCTGGGACAGAATTGTCTGTTCTTACAGTTAGTCACACAAGTGCCCATAAGGGCTACTTTGCAAGCATGTGTTGGTGTTACCTCAGCACAGCCCACAGAATGAAAAAAAAAAACCAGCAAGGCAACAACCTGGACTAAGCCAAGAATGCTAAATGGAATGAAAATCCTTCATCTTCATGCATTTGCCATGCCCTGCTCACATGCAACAGGTATGAAATTTGAGCAAAAAAGTTGTGCAAAGCACTGCCTACCCAAAAAAAAAAAAACAAAACACATTTGCAGAAGATTAAATTAAGCTACGGAACAGAAACCTCAACATCCACAGATCACCTTAAGTTTAAAGCAACCTTTGTTGACAATAGAGTGCCAAAGGCTTCCAGGATCTTATCAGACCTTCCCTTACCCTCCTAAATTCATGCCGTGTTTTTGTTGGTTTTGTTTGTTTTTTGTTTTTTAAAACAAGACATTGCAGAGATGAGTGATGTGGATTTCCTCCTTTCCCCAAAACACAAGCAAAAACACGTCCCCTGGTGTGGACACGCAGCGCAGCTGCCACAGCCAGCGGCGGGACGAGCTCGCACACGCAGAGACAAACGATGCCCCAAACCTCTTACCTTGCTGGGCTGGACTCGGTGCACTAGGCTCATTCTCTCCCATTTTCCAGAAAGTTATGAACTCCCCCCGAAAGGAGCCAAGCTGTTTTAAAGCAAGCGGACCTGGTTTCCGTGCAAGTTTTGACCTCCTGACTTTCAGCTGTAGCGCGGTAACTGTATACCTGGCTTTCCTCTGTGAATAATTAGTACCCTGCTTCCTGAGCTACCTGGGCTTGCCTGACCTGTTTCTCTATAAACTGACATCATATCCTTTGATCTCCTTTGATTAACATGTGCTTCGGGCAAGGCTGCTTTGTCTCCTCTTGGACTCTCCTGCTCCTTCGTTCCCCACCCTTTCCTTTCACTTTCACACAGGCAGGGAGATAAAGCCTATCTCTGTTTCGTGGCAGGTGTTTTTGGACAAAATGCCAACAAAGCCCGCAGAAAGTTCGCAACTTAAGCTGCTTTTAAAGGACCTCTGAATTTGCATTTCGCAGGGAAACTAAATGATAACTATCAAGCCAGGCTCTGGGATGGGAACTTCGCAGTTCTCCACCGCTGAGGGCAAGGATCGCTGCCGATGGCAAAATCTTTGCAAAGCACCCAAAACCTAAAAACCCCAACACGCCCTTGCCCTGCCTTTCCCAAGGGTTACCCCCAAGGAAAATGCTTTACCTGAACACCGCAATGTCGATGTTGCTTGGACTGCATTACAAAAAGGGCTTCTAAACAAAACAAAAGTTTGTTTTGCTTCTCTCACCCTCCCTCTCCAGCACAAGGAGATAATCTTATCCAGCCGCACTCCCAGGTGAGTTCCAAGAAAATATTTGCTCTTTTCTGACAGGTAAATCAAATAACAGGTGTCTGATGCATTTGTGATCCATTTGCTGAACAAGTACACCTGTCTCTCTCCCCTCAAAGTTAGTTTTAGTTTAACATTTACATTTGCAACTGCCAGTGACAAAAATCAAAGGGAAGACACAGCACTATTTTAAAGGAACAAACGACTGCAACTAAAAGAGGTAATTAGCTCTCACCATGTTAATCTCCATCTGGATTACACTCAAAAGGGTCTAATCAATAGTGTTAGAAATTGTTTTAATCCAGAAGCAATTAAGTCTATTTTTAAAACTAAACTATATGGTTTTTTTCTCCCACCCCCTTTTTTTGAAGTACTGAAACAGAAACAGAGGACAAAAATATGGAAAGTAAGTTTTTCAAGATGATTCAGGCTAAGTATAGTGTACCTTTAAAATAAAATTTCTGAAATTAACTATGCCAATTCAAACAAAAGCCTCATTTAGTAATAAGAATATCCCCCCAACAGTAACACTCCTCACATGGGCAGAAGTATACAGAAATATTTATGTCCTGAGTTTTGCTACAGAAGGTAAATCAGTCATCCCCCAAGCCTGAACTACCTGAACAGTGAATTTCAAGAAAACTTCTCACTTGGTTAACAGAAATGAAGGGGTTTACAAGAAAATGCTCATGCTTCATTCTTGCCTGATTGCTGAATTATTTGGGTTAAATTGACTGTTCCACACTCAGAAAAGGCTCTTTACCAAGAAAGAAAGAAGAAAAATGAACTAAGGTTTGAAATTAGGCCTTTTGTTATTTCATTCCTCTTAGTTTAGCTAAACCACTGCTACGTTTTCCCCCATAATCCTCCATCTCAGCTCATGAACCAGAATTTGCAGTCAGTGGTTCCTACAATTCACCAGACCCATCCGTCCTGGAATACCAATTCACTGTCAACGAGCTGGAGCTGCCCTTGGCCAGCTCAGAGCCAGTGAAAGAGGAGAGACTCCAGCAAACACCTGGGGAATCTCCCCAGCTGCTTCTGTGACTTCCAGTTCCGATGCTGAACATCATCTTGAATTAATTTACTGAGTCTTCACTTGACAGTACCAGTGAAACATTTGACTGAGCCATTCGTTTAGTGGGTGGAGGTCCTTTTCAGCTCAGTTCTAAGGCAGTTTCCTCTACTTAAGGATAGAGAATAAAACAAGTTATTTTTGTGTGCAGAGAAATGCATAAATAAGAACTTTGCTGGCTTTGTGATTCCCTCAAGAGTGACAAACCAAAGTTCCCTTTCCTGAAAGCATCCAGTAGGACAATTATTGGGACAAGTGTGCAAGAGCAGATATTAAGCCTTAATTAAAAAGGGTCTGACTATATCTATTCCTGCTTTTCAAACAGGTGTCTAATAAGAAAAGAGATGTGCATGATCTTCCTGAAGCTCAAAGCTGATGAAATGTAGCTAAGACTGGAGAAGGAAAAATATTGGGCCACTGATCTTTCCTTATCTCAGCTCTCAAAGCCACGAGAGCAAGTGGACCATTCAGTACTAGTTTGATTTGGGAACAACATTTATGTTGCCCTATCCCTTCCTGGGGACAGGAGAAGAGCACATATAGAAACTCTTCCTTAACCATCAAACCTGGGGAAGTCAAAGATTTAGTGCTGAGTTTCTCTATTCAAAAAACTTGAGTTGCTCTACTTTTAAAAGACATGATTAAGAAAAAAAAAGTTTATTTATCAATGAAGTTCTGCAGCGCAAATCAAAATATATTTGATAATTAACTGATGAGAAAGAAAAAACTAAACCATTTCTGCCTTCTCCAAACACAACTATCCATCTCTTCAAAGAGAAATCCTTAAATACCCTACTTTATTTTAGTAATAAAAAGGCATGGGAGAAATCATAATGATTAATTTTTACCCTCAAAACTGTATTCTGTGAGATGCCCATCTCAGCCTCCCCCCCCTCCCCTCCAAAGAGAGAGCTAATTCCAAAGAAGACAGAAGTCTAAGGCAACGAAAATAACTATTCTCCTTAGCTACTGAGCACCAGCACTTTCCTTCAGGAGGAAGATTCTGATTTTAGGCTTTTAGCACCTACAGAAGAATTTTGTAATTTAAGTTCTAGCATTTTCTCACATCACCTTCTGTTAACTCTTAAATATTTTTAAGAATTCAAGAGATGAGAGTGATAGTACCGAAAATACTCCCTCCTTTGAAATGAAGCCTAAAAGTGGGAATAGCACAAAAAGGACGGGAACTCAAGATTTTTCACACTCCCTCTTCCAACAATGACTGATGGTGAGAAATGGCTTTCTTGCTTTTATGTTCTCCTAAAACTGTTTGTTGTGCTCAGTTGTGTGCAATGATTTAAATGGAGTGCTTTCCAAAGGAGGAATCCTTAACCCATTAACTCTCTCCAGAAGGACCTAAGTGTGAAAAATGCAGTGGCTTTGTTCTGCTTGCAGAAAAAAAAAAGGAGAAAGTGATTCTGTATATTCACTGCACAGCAAATACAACATTTCTTAAGTGTAAAGAGTGCATTTGGCAGTCAATGAACAGAAACATAATTTGATCAGGGCTAAAAAAAGGGAAAAGTTAATTATTATGCTGTGCATGAAGTCATGCCAAGCAGATCATTGCCTCATACTGCTGACATCATGGATGTCACCTTCATCATGAGCTCCATGTCATTGGAAACAGAGCACTCTCCACCAACAGTGGTAACTCTTGGCAGAGAATGTGAATTTTGCCACAAGTTTCCAACAGCAGCTCAGCAAAGCCAGAGAGAGGCTCTCACAACTGAGAGCTGTCAGCAAAACCCCTTGAAGTGCTGGCCAAATTGCTTCCATGCCTCTCATTTCTACTCAAAAATACAGTTATTTTATAGAACTAATGCAAAGAAAGTAATATCACCAAAAGCTACCCCTGTGGCTGTCATTCTTTGCTGGTAATATATTTCAAACTCCCAGACATTACTCTACATACTCCCCAAAGGGAACAGAACTACATGTTTTGGGGTTTGCTTTTTTTTTTTTTTTCCTAAAGAATATAGTTCCAACATTTCAAAAATGTGAATAAGAAGGTACACTTATTACATGTGAAATTGCACAGATAATGCAAATCATATCTAGAACTGAAATGTAAGAACTGGGAATATGCAGATTTCTTTTACACAGTTGCTAGGATGACTCTCTGATCCAGGCTCTGTGGACACTTGCTCATTGTTAACCAAGAGTTTTAACGTGTATCAGAGGAAAAAAGCAGCCCATAAAGTTTCTTGTAGTGACTACCTGTCTGGCATCACAGGCTGACAGTTTTCACAAGAAAACAATAACAAATATTTCACCTGCAACAATGTTAGGAGTTCTGGGAGAAACGGGACAGTGCCAGTCCTGTTTGCCTTACTAAACCAGACAGGCACAGATTCTGATGTTCATGTTTTTATAGAGCTGGTGCTCAGGTTTTCTTGTTGTTAGTGGTGGTTATTTGTTTGGTTTTTAAGAGCAACATAGATATTTTATTTCTCCCATGGAAAATGGTACAGCAGAAGGCACAGCCTTATTTGGTTACCCTCCAAATTACAAGCAGTTGTTTAGCCTACAACCTCAATTAAAACAGGAGAGGGGAAGGAAAAATATTTTCTTCCACAATTAAAATGGATTAAATACAAAAGCAAGGATAACCAGTCCCAAAACCACAGTGAAATAGGTTTTCAGTGTCTGTTCAAATGATGCACTAAAAAAAACAGTGACTGAGTGCCAGCAATAGAGACCTTGCACAGACAGTGTTGAGCAGTGAGCAAAGCCCATCATGGATGAGATGTTCATTCCCACATTCCTCTGGCTCATCTGAGTTTTATCTCCAAGTCTAGTTGTGCTAAACAGTTTTTCACCAGTTACAAGGATGTTGTGGTACAGAACTTCATACAGATGCAAACATTGCCCCTTGGGAGCTTAGTGGGAAACAAAGTATGTTTGTTCCCACTTATTTCTAAGCACTCATCACAGCTCACTACTGAAGAGACCAGAAAAGGCTCCAAAACACCACTCTGACCTGCAACTTATGGATGTGGATTGAACAGAACTAAGATTTACGTCTTCCAGACCCACCATAAAGTGTTTTTTTCCCCCTTGGCCACTTTGTTGGAGGATGATTGCACAGAGGAGCATAACTATTCTTTTTCAAAAGCACATCCAGCAAAATGACTGACATGTAGTTCAAGCTCTCCTTAATCCCTTGCTGAGTGAGAAAATCACATGCCAAGGAAATTTATTAGTATGCAGAAGAAAGCAGGATTCATTATTTTTTGTTGTTTTGTTAATAACACATACATTATTTTCACAATACCTGAGTTATGGGTAATTGTTCTGGCTCTCTGAGACCTATCTGTCTGACGTGATTGACAAATACAACACAATTTGTGACCTGTTTTACCTTTATGACCATAAGAAAACTCAAAATCTCTCCTTCTTCACTTTCAAAGTCCTGATTTAGGAGGCTGAAACAAGACCACTTTGACAGCTTGCCCCACAGAGGTTTTTTTCCCTCCACGGAAAACAGGTGCTTTGTCAAAATATCATTTCTGAAGTTTCTCTAAATACCATTTTCTAATCAGTTCCTGCTCCTCAGTTTTCACTCCCAGAGCTTTGGCAACCTCAAAAAAACCTCAAACCTCAAAAAAAAAAAAAAAGTTAGCAATCAAAATCAGCAATGGCCTCCTGATTCACTTCCAGTGTTTTTAGACTTCCTACTTAATGAAAATATTGATGAGTCTGTAGAATATAAGTAACAACTTAAGCTGAAGAACAAGTGCAGAAGCCAAAGCTACTGACATATTGCCATGAAGTTGGTTTGTAAAAGGTAGAAAACAGAACTATTTTCTCCTTTTCCCCTCTAATTTGGTCTTTTCAGTATTAAACTAAATTATATTATGCAAACAAGTATAAAGGTTTGATGCACAGAAGATTATACTTTATAATCTGGGCCTAGCAATGCAGTGTATACAGAACCTAGTAAAGAGAGTAATCATTTAATTGCCTTTTGATCCACTTGACTATTTATAAAAGCACTGGAATTCAAGGAGTGCTTTTTAAAGATGCTGTTTGTTTGACTGAGAAATCTCTGCACGATTTATTTCCACCACCCCTACTTCTGATGAATCTTGGAGTTATAATTGAAAGCAAAGGAACAACTGCATGACAATAGTAAGCAGATTAAAAAAAGGAGAGTGAAAGAGTAAGGGAATGAAAAATGTTTGTCAGCAGGAGAGTTAATGCTATAAAAGCTAACTGAGACTGAACTCCATCTTGCACAGCTAAGAAGTAAATCTTACTACTCTAAGACCACAGAAGGAAGCACAGAGCCTAAAAATCTGATACAGAAAATTAAAAGCTGATCAGCTTTAAAATAAAGTCACCATTTTATCCTTACTCTTCTCTCTTAGAGAAGCCACCTCTTCAAAACACCAAAATGGGTGATCTCCTACTTGGATTTCGGCAAGATGAACACGCATCTCTAGATACATCTAGCACAGCTGGGAAGGGCTGTGGTTTAAGTAGGTCAGCATGCATTCCAGGCACATATGTAAGATTTTATAACTCATTTAATGTATAAAATACAGTGATTTAATATGGAGATGGATTTTCAAGCCACTGAAGACTTGAATGCTGAAGTATCTTCTACTCCAGCAAATACAGAAGAGCCAGGAAGAATTTTATGTGTGAATCTTCAATCATTAAAGATTGCAACAACAGAAGAGCTGTAAAATATATATATGTATATATAGAGATATATCTGTATGTGTATGTTAGAGAGAAGCAATAACTGTGCTAACAAATTACCTCACTTTGTGGGACTGCCACATATACAGCAAGACAACCATTCCATGCAATGCCATGAGCTGCAATCCATACATCCCATCAAATGCTACGAGCTGGCAAATAGCTACCCCCTGAACCAGCCAAAGCAACGAAACTGCTTTGTCACATCATCAACCAGGCTAAACAGGGGGTCTCTGCATCAGAAGCCTGACAAATGCTTTGGATACATACATACCTATGGACAAATGAGGGGGTATATTGACAAGAAAAGCCTATAAATTGATATTCCCACGCCCATTTGTTACTTTTATAGCCAGTAAACTTGCTGCCTCCTTGTGCCAGGTGTGGTTGTCTTCTGAAGCCGCCATAAACCATTCAGTTCACTAATCCCACAGTTTCACAGCAGCAAGCTACCCACTATTTCCTATTACTTCCCTGTTTTCTGCTAGTTAAAAAATGTTAATCAGCTCAGGAAGGAGCAGAGCACATGGAAACAAGACAGCTTTCTTTGCTGCTGACAGGCTGTGAGGTGAGCTCAGCCCCTCTGAGCCAGCAGTGCCCATGGGCACAGCCAGCCCCAAGCTCAGCACACCCATAATTTACCATCCCCTCCTCTCCAGTGAGCAACCTTCACATCACATCTGCCTGCAATCCTCTGCAGATACAGCACATCTCATTAGTCTGTAGTAGAGCACATTTCATTAGTTTTTAACAACTACTCTGCAAAATCAGATGGGTGGATGACGCAGCACTGGGACTGCACAAACCGAGGCCAAGGTTCTGGCCCCTCACATCTTCCCTGACAGCAGGGCACAACCATCACATCTGAGTTGTGCTTCACACAACTTCTTCCTTTTTTCCAAACTAGTTGTTAGTTCAATTATTTACTGTGACTCCCTACATAAAACCTTTTTACTATGGAAGAACGCTCTTCATTGCTGTTTCCATCTCTGAATCAGCTATGCAGCACTCCTAAAAAACAGAAGGAGCTCTATTTTTCCAGAGAGAGTAAAAGCAGCAAAATCTTATTCTTCCCAACTGAGAAGAACAATAAGGAAAAAAAGACAAATTATTTTTAGATTAGCACTGTTTTCCATTTCTCCTCAACTCTGCAATAAAGTTTTATTTTTCCCCAATTCCAGTTACAGTGGTGTACTCCTGCAAAACACAGCTGTTGGCTTGGTATTCACTTGTATGCAGTTATTGCACTGCTTAATATATTTTCACTTTTTTGTTGTTTTCCTAATGCAGTAGTAGCACAGGAAATGAGATGTAAAATGCATCACTCACCTGTGACCCTTTTCCCCTGCTTACACACCATGTACTTGTTTCATGTGCTTTAATCAATAAATTGTCTTCATATCTCAGATGGGATATTATGTAACACAAATAAACAGCATAAAGCCAAAAATGAAGGATGAGAAATCAATTCTGTGCCCATAATTAAGAAAAAGAATCAGAACCTCACTTTCATACAGTGCTCTTGGTATGCACAAAAAAAAAAACCACGATCTTTTAAATCTTGTCTGCTCTGGGTTGATCCTTCCATGACTTTCTATCTTTCAGTTCCATAAAAAAGGCAAAAGCCCAACAGAAATTACTACTTTATGAGGCAGTAGAAGAAAATTTAAAACCATTGCAAAAATAAGTTGAAAGTGTCAAAACTGGCTGATTTAAAGCATCACAGTTTAAGTTTCCTTCACCACTGTTCCAGTACAACCAGTGTTTCAGTAGATTAGTACTGAAAGTTCATAAGACACTGCCAGGTGTTCCAAAAGAACACTGAAAGTATTTAATATATTCCACTCACATTCCTGAAAAGATGGACAATAATTATTTTAGGTTTAAAATTATTTAGTTTGGTTTGTAAATAAAAGAACATTTCTGGTAACATTACAGAAGTTGGTCAGGTTTTTTTCAACAGCACTGCATTGTACAGAGAAACTACTGTAATTAAAAAAAAAAATCTTAATGATTCTTGGTTCAATTACAATTATTTTCAAAGTCTTTTGCTGTCTTAGAATCTACTACAGGGGAATAAGCAGCCACAAATCTGGACACCTTGGACAGGAATAGAGATTTAAGAATCTTAAAATTTTAATCTTTTCCTTCATTGATACAGCAGATTAAAGCCCAGCTTCCAACACTTGGATCCAAAGCTTCTGTAACATCAGTGCAGTTGCAGTTCCTTCAATCATGGCAGTTTCACCTGAGTTAATACAATTCTCCCCACAGACACTTACATGTGCAGATGATGGGAGAGCAATCTTGCCTACAGACCAAGGTTGCCCTCAGGAATACAAGTTACCATGAAACACAGTCCAGAGCAGTTTACCCAAACTTTCCCATGGATCATTATGAGCTACAAAACATTTCCCAATACCCTGTAGCAAATTCAGGGCTTGTAATGTCAGTATACACCATTAAAAAGATAAATAGTAAGTCAGAAGCTACAGCTTACAACAGGAAGAATGAAGGAGAAAGACCATTTTGTTAATGACAATTGCCTCAAGGCTTTGCCTATCCAAATTGAAACATTTCAAACCTTTCACCTGATTTTCTGAGGATCTCCAGTTACAAGGAAGCAACTCCTCACAGCTGGCTGCTGCTGTCTGGCCTCTGTGTGTTTGCATGGGGGACAGAGAGAGTGAACAGACTGTGCAGATGAAAACACTGATTTATGTTTGGATTATTCGAAGTCTGATAATTACAAACCATCCAGAAAACATAATGGGTTTCTTTGCAAATTCCATCAATACATTTCCATACAAACACTCCGTATTTTGACAGCTGGGAAGGTTTCACAGTAGGCCAAGTTTCAGCCTTAATGACAAAAGCATTGAACTCGACAAGCAAAAAGGGAAGCAAGCACTGGCAAATAAGAATTGCTCTTTCTAGTAAGAGAGAGGTGTGGTTTTTCACTTTTAAAAATCCTCAAGATGATAAAATTGCACACTTAACCTCATTTTTGTCTAGTGGAAGAAACAAGCACAAAAAGGTTACATAGACCTCCTGTCCAACAGTTCAAAACAAGATCCCAACCTGTTTCCTACAGTTTTGACCTTACCATTAGGCACCAGGGTCGTTTTTGAGAGCTAAAAGGGCAAAGGAAATTACTGCCTCTGGCAATATCCAAAATACACAGCCTGCTGGACTGCACAGCCTGGGTCTGCAAGCCAGTTGCAACTTTCTTCTTAATATTATGTCCATAGAAAAGAAAAAAAGTTACTGGATTAATATTCACTTAATGATAACAACCTCCATGTAGTAATGTCCATGTACTTTTCCATAAAGGTCTTCTAGAAAACACCAAACTAACACAGGCTCTCCATCATCTCCCTAAGGAAGAACCTCCATACAACTCTCCTGCAGCACAAAGATAGAGCCACAGCTCATACAGACACCTGTATGTTCAAAATCCATTTGAATTGTCTAAGAACAACTTGTACAGGGTCAACTCTGTCCCACTCCTCAGTGTACACACTTTGTTAGCAGCCTGGTATTATTTCAGTAGTAAGTGTCACTTCAGAACTGTGTTTTACCATGAAAAGGCAACCTTCTAGAGGCTGCAATTATAACATAAACCCCAGCTCACTGTCTGTCAGCAGTAATGATAATTTTCAGAGGGCTCCCAGACTAAGAAAACATGACTTTACACATGGAACTAGGTCTAAGAGCTCAAAATTTTAGGTAAGTCTCTTTCTAAACATGGCTGTCGCCTTGAAAGCCCGCATAGGACAGGACGCACATGTTTTCTTCCTTTAACTAAAACGCTTGATTTGCTTCCATTCTTCTTGTGTTTCTTTTAAAAAGTAAGAAATACACGGAGACAAAACATGTAAGATACAAATCTAACCCAGCTATGATACATATGGAGAATAAAGAATGCAAACTGCATAAGTCAGCCTTCATGAGCTCCAGAGATGAGCCAATGTCAACTCCTGTGTAGTGACAAGGGACCTCAGCCCATCCTCCCCCGTTGCCAGGCAACCACTCCTGTATCCTTGGCTGTATTCATCAGCCATTAAGCACCATCAGGCTCCCTTTCTTTCCTCCCTCACACAGGCTCCCACTCTCATAGATGTAGGAAGGAGAGGGGGAAGTTAAACAAGATGACTTTCTTTCCCAGCAGAAGCAACATTCTGAGTTTTAATAGCTAATAGATTTTAGTCAATTGACACAATTCAGATAATTGTTTTGTAGTGAAAGATACAGCATGATTGTAAGGTGCAGTTCTAATAGGAACAGGGCTCTGTTAAAAGTCAGCATTAATGGAAATCTTCTAAAGTGTCTATTATTAGACAGCGATGATCTCACGCTGACAGTACTAAAGTGCCCTTTGAGTTTGTAAAAAATAAAGCAAGACATGACAGCTTTTTAACTCCATAAGAATGGCATTCAACACGAGGAAATGCTATTCTAAACCTTGTCAAGATAAATAAAAATCAGTTGATCTCAGAGGCAGAAATGTGTTGTATCTTTAACGTATTCCATGGAAACAAAGCAGTACCTCAACCACTGGAGGTGCCCTTAATACCCCACCCCTGAAGCAGAAGTCTCCCTGCCTGCCCATGCTCAAGCCACAAAGCACCTTCCACTTGCAGGCACCAGCAGGGCAGTCCTGCAGCCATAAAGTGAGCTGGGCAATGGAAGTGAAGATGAAGATTCTCCCCCCTGCCAGCCCCAGGTTAACTTCAACCAGAGCAGCTCTCACATGGCACCCAAGGGGAAGGGAAATGGCTGAGGACAGAGGGGAAGATATGGCTCCTGCAGCCAAAGTTCATTCTAGTATCACATTAGTGCTGCCATCAGAAACCCCTGTAATACATCCCTGGTATTTCAGTCTTGTTATCTTTACAGTTTGCATGAGACTGAAGTTTCATAGAACTCCTCAAGTGAAGAAAAATATTAACACATTGAAAAGCTTATTTCAAAGCTCTAAAATAACATCAAATATTGCAAACCCCACAATTCTGCAATAGGGAAACCCAAGATTCCCAGAGGTCTCACCTAAACACACAACTAGAAAACCTGATTTGTCTCTTTTTCACTTTTGAGACCACGATGTGAACAAGTTTTCATGTCTGTTAACCGCCAATGGAGAAGGATCTTGATTAGAGATTATTAGGACAAGGACCATCCACAAGGCCCGAAAACATAAGGATGTATGTAAGGGCAAAGAAAAGGCTAAAAGAGCTTAAATTGATATTCAAGTGGAAGCTCAGGTGTCATTAACCAGCTATCAAAACACCTACAGCAGGATCAGAAATGTCACAGCATAAGGTTGTGCAGGTAAGCAGGAAAAAAAGAGCTAATTTCAATGTTTCCAGCTGATTCAGACAAATGGAAGAAATAAACAGGGCAAATGTTTTCCAACAGTGTTAACTGTTGGGCAGTTTTCCAAGAGTCCTGAAAACTTTTCCATCACCGGAATCTTGAGGACTAGAGAGAGTCTTTTGCTGTAAGCACAAAGCACATGCAGTGTAAAGAAACAACTCTGATGTCAATAAACTAGATCATAGAGATAATTTTACAGCACAGAAGGAAACATCTAGACTACTACTGCTTGCTCCTTACAGCACAGAAGCATTTTTACAGACTCATGTTTCACAAAATTTTCCTCTGGTTGTGTCCACACAGGTCAAAATTGATGATTCTCTTCTCATATAGAGACAAACTTCTGTAATTTGCATTCAAAACATATAGCACAAGAAAAAGGATTTTATGTACTCCCCCTTCAAATTTTATTTTATAATTACTTTAACATAATAAGTATACTCATGCCTATTTGCTAATTAGAAAAATGCAATATTGACCAATCTCTACACTGCATCAATACCATGACAGGAATTTAGAGGAGTTCAGTATTTGCTAAGAATAAGACATTCTGGTCATCTGCAAGTCCTTGGGTGTTTTCCAAGTGTCTCAAATTTTAAGTTTTAATACACACTTGTCTGAAGTCTTACTACAGTAACATGTGCATTTAAATACTGTTCAAATCAGTAAAGTATTAATAGCAAATTATTTAAATAATTCCACAGTCCTCAGTGAAAACTTCCAATTCTCAAAAAGTCCTTAGAAGAGGAGGACCATAATTCCCATCCTAAAGGGAGTACAACCAAGCCCATGATACAGTGTCAGAACAAAATATAAACCAAAACAACACTCTTCTCCAGCTGTGGGTTGCTGTGAGCACTCCTTTTTGGAAGTATTACAAACAGCTTTACTTTGGTCTCCTTTTAACAGTAAAACTGTTGAATCTGATTTGCTTCTACAAGTACTCAATGCTTAAGGGCAAATCCTGGGCCTTAAACCAAATACAGAACTGAACATATTTTTACAGTGAATATTTCAAAATTATTGTGCTCCTGGAACTTGGTTCCATGGCACTTGCCAGCATCACAACCCTACTACTGGGATATGAAGTAGCATATGGTTTCTATTATGTCTAACAATATTGGTTAAATTTGAAGAAAGCTCTGCTTGAAAATAACGCTTTTGAGCACAGAAATCTCACTGGTGCCTTCACCCACAGACACAGCAGGGCAAGTGGAGCCAAAAAGTTTAAAACACTGACAATTGCCCATTCTGAGTGATTTCACCGAACGAACAAGAGATGCCGAACAGTCAAACAGGGTATGGTCATGATAAAGGACTGCTCACAAGTAACTAACTGTTCACAAAGTTATTTTAATAATTCTTTTCTGCAATGATTTCACAAACGAAACAAGCTTGCCACATCTTACCATGAAACAATTCTGGAGGAGAGAGACTAAAAACATGCAGTGTTAGAGGATACCTTTTCCATATACATGAGAAATCAAAGCATATACATATATAATGAAAGCTGCAGAGTGCTGAAAATTAGACTCTGGTTTGGGTCTTACTTTCCTACAGCTATTTAATTACCCCTTCATCATTTTCACTGCCTTGCTCTCTATACCACGAGTATGGTACCATGAAAGTAAAATTAAGAACAAAACTGTGAACTCCCATTCCAGCAATTTTGTTTGCAACTGAGCTCACAACATACAGAAGCTGAGTTGCAACCTGATTTTCAATTATTTATACTTTGTTGCCTTTGTAATTTCATATTTTCCATTCAATTAGAATGATCTCTCCTTCATATGCATATTCAATTTTTAGACAAAACCAGATGCTTGCCAAGGACTGTGTAAGACACATAAGCGTTCACGCCACTGTCTGTCATTTTGTTTAATTACTGAAGCCTAACCCAAATTTCTGGCTCATGCCTGCACTTTATTTTGACTAAATTATAAGTTTTGCAACTTAACTCCTTGAAATGCTTTCTTTCCTTGAGAACACAGTATCCTCACATTTCTTTCAGGCTCAATAATATTCAAGGTAAGAAAAGTCAGAAGAGGTGTTTGATACATTTATTTTTTTTTTAATTTACCTTAAAGCCAAGATGGGATCAGCTTTGTAGAGACTTTGTCACGAAGGCATATTTTCAATCTGGCCTCTACACAAATTCTCTGCAAAAGAGAAACACATAACACTTCATAATACAACTCTTTGAAAGAGAAAACTAATCATTTTCGATTATGTAACTTACAAATATAAATAGAAGACTCATTTTCCTGACACAGCAGCAAAGTTGAACATATTTTTAAACATGATGGTCCTTATGAAGTATTTTTCTTATCTAAAGAAACAAAATGACTGCCTCAAATGTTAAAATCAATGTCCTTGCAACCAGCAAGGTCTGGTTCATGAAGCAGCAGATTCCCATTCAGGGAACTTGTGGTAGCTCTTCTACTCCAATACAAAACACTGTGCAATAAACTATTGCCTTGATTATCCATCATTAAACTAGAAGTGTTCTTATTACAAAAAAAAAAAAAATTCAAATTTTCATCTATTTCCCACTAGCAATCTCATTATCATCCATATAAATCTCTCTTCTTCTTTAATGAAATTCAGAAGGTACCAATGTGCTCCTTCCCCAAGCAAAACAAGGTAGCTCAGTACACATTTAAGCATTCCCTGTGTATATCACTGAAATTCAGTACCAATCAAAGCTTATTATAAAGATTCCACAGATAACTCCACTAATAAGCCTCCACTGCTGCACTGCATAAATTATTTAAAAAAAAAAAAAAAAAAAGAAGAAAGGATCCACAGTAATCAAGTTTTGTCGTAACTTTCTGTAATGACAAACATACCTGGGCAGTAAAGAAGTAATATTTAAAAAAAAAAAAAAATAAATAAAAAAGAGAGAAATGCACTGTGACTGTTTAAGAAAAGACTGGATGAGGCCCTCAGTGCCATGGTCTAGTTCACATGGTGGTGTTTGGTCATAGGATGGACTTGATGATCTCAGAGGTCTTTTCCAACCTCACTGATTCTGTGATTCTCTGACTGCTTTTCAATATCCAGGATGCAGAACCCACTGAGCTCCTCCAGTACTCCTTCTGTAGGACCACAGCCAGCACTAATCTCAGTAAGCAAATTATGCACTGAACTAGCAGGAGTGCAGTTTCCATCTCCAAGACAGCTGGTTTTAATACACATTTTACTGAGCCATCATAAGGGCTGTAGCACCCATGTTGCAACAGGTTTCCTCTTGTGCAGGTAGGAAGGTGGGAAGGAGTGTTTGGGAGATGGAAAGGGTTTGGGTGAGGGATTAACTGGCTTCGACACCTTTTCCTAGGTATGCATTCAGAGGTCTGACCAAAGTTCACCTTTAAATAATGGGTGGAATAAAAGCCATAAAAGAAAGATTTTTCATCTGGAGATAAATTATCTTAAAAAAAAAAAAAAAAAGTTCAAGGTAACCTTGAAGAGTCAAAGTTCATTCAACATTAGATCAGGAAGCTCAGATCTTTGTACAGTCAACTAAAACTAAGAGAAAAATAACAGTCCTAAAGGAAATTCATGTTTTGCCCTTCCAAGAGCCAGACCCATTTTCACAAAGACAGTCGAAAATGAACTGCAGTGAAGCAACAAAAATTCAAAATGAAGTAATGATGGATTTACTGAGTTCCAAAAGTCGCATTTCCTTGACAGTCATAAATGCAATATTCTACTCCTTCTCTGCAAATCAACACCTTGAGAGTATAATGCTTCTGTAAGCAGAAATTACAGTTATGGTCTTACTGGGCAAGACTAAAGGAAGCTGGGGAAAAAAAAAAAAAAACAAACCCAGAAATACCCAGTCATTTTCACTGGACCAGAAAAAAGACTTATTTGCTCACAGGTCTCAGATAAAAGCTTCACGTTAAAACATTTTATCTTTCTTACAGTTTTACTGCTCAAAAGATGAACTATGAGATTAAATCCAACTTTCTATTAAGCTCTAGAGATAGTCACATGCCACGCAACTCGTAAGACTTCAGGGTCTGGACATAGTAGTAGTTATTGAATATATGAGGGAAGCATTTCAAAAAGGCATTAACACTAATAGGGCTTACATATGTGCATCAAGGGAAGAATATCTGCTAAATTATGGTACTACTCAGTCGTGACCCAGAGGTACAGAAAGTAGCCATCTGTATAATTCCACAGAATTCTGAGAGATTCTTCTAAATTCACCCACTTAGAAGGCTTTGATTTTTTTTTTTCCAAGCATTTACTGAAGAGAAAAATGTGAGGGGAAAAACACCTCAAATCATACACTAATCACACTCCAATATGTTTTTGTTTTACCAGTCTGAAGAATAAACATGGGGAGGGAAGAAATTTAGCAGACACAGAATGGGGGCTTGTTTGTTTGTTTAATTGAAAACCAAAGTAAAAAAAGAACACAGTGAACAATTCCCCAAAACACCAAAAGACTGCAGTTTCATCCAGTCTCTTGCATTTAGACAGTGTTTAAAACATGCAGAACACATTAAGGTTTTTCAGCCACCATGACTAGTAACTGCAGGCTCTCATACGCCTGCATCTTCTGGATATGCAGTTAAAAATGGAAAACAACAAGATTCAGGATCAGGGAACTGAAAAGCAACGTCATGTTTCAGTTTTCCTTCTTAGCAGATAGAGTCACTTATTTCATTACTGATCACCTTCCTGGGCAGGAATGACTATGTTCATCATAAGCTTCAAAATTTTTGTTCATGCCACGTGTATCTAATTTTTAAGTAGCTAGCAAATTTACAGATAATGACTCTGGAGTAATTTCAGTGGGGAAGCATTAGCCCAAGGAAAGAAATTCCTGTTTCACAAATTCTGAAGGAATTACTCTCTCCTCAGCAAAGTTTATATTTGAGAAAGTAACTATTTTTGCTGGGAGAGAATATGGCAAATTGGAGCAGAAATCCCGTTTCACTTAAAATTGCAATTCCCGTGTTTCACATGAGGCTCAGAATTCAGTGGGTACAGAAGGCAGGAAGATGAGGGAGGGATCCAACAGCTCACTGATGTTGCCACTTCCGATCCATCATCACACTCCCTCAGATTATGAGAATGAATTTTTCCCAGTAGTACATTTTACTGCTTGACAGATTACAGATCGGTTTACACATTGACAATTGGAGCACTCGGATTTTACAAAAGTTCAGGTCTTTTGAGACCAGCATTTGTTATGTGGCTTGACACTGAGTCAAGAGAAACATTCCACGAGACAATGCCAGAGACACTTTCTGGCAATGAAATGGGTGAAGTCACAAACTCCTTAATGATCTCTGCAGCCAGCCTGAATTTAACACTTTTTCTTTGACTTTACAGCTGGCTCAGAAAGGTCATTAGACTATTATATTCACTGTTATGTAGAGCAGCACTACACACATGTAAAGTTTCTATAGCAACACTTTCTTAATTCACTCTTTAAGCAAAACACCAATTAGCTTTTTATTATAGCCAATTAAAAAAATCTGCACACTAATTGACAACCTCTCTACTCAGAATTTAAGCTTATGCAAAAGGAAATTGCAGTGAAATTTTCCATGGTAATAGCTTGCTCCCTATTCTCCCCTCTTAAGAGAACAGTAAATTATTTGTGATCGGGGCTGAGCATTTATTTTCCAGTCTAAACCATTCTGACACATAGAAGTAACCTGTCCTGATATGCCTTAAATCTTAGTAGAGCCCAAAGATTACAGGTTTCAGAAAAGCAATAGAAATGTAATCAACTGACTTATTTCTGCATCACAGGAAACTGGGCATTGGCCTGTGCACCTGGAGACTGTGCAAGAGGCAGCCAGCAAAATGTTTCTCTTTCAGAGTATTTAAGCACGTTGAGCCAAGTGAGAAAGATGGCAAAAAACAGCACTGAAAGACAAATTCAGCAGGGCAGCAGAGACATTTTTGCTTCCTTCTTCATACTTAGTATTGGTTTTTTCACACATCTTCTGCACAGCTGGTGATGACAGCTTCTTTGTATGTCACTTCAAGTAGCAAATATCAAGATAAATTAGTTAGAAACCAGTCAGCGAACATAATATAAAAAGAAACACTTCATGATGCAGAGTATCACGAGAAGTAATCAACAACAAAAGCTAAACTGTCCTTCTTGGCAAGATCTTCTGCAGGAAGCTAAATAAAAAACATCGTTCCCCTAACAGTTTTTCCATGTGAGGTGTCGGGATTCACCTCACTAATAAATAAATAAATACATGCAGAGCCAAGTAGCAGATGGCTCCTCTGACAAGCTTGGCATGCCCCAATCAAGAATTAATGGTACCTGAGGTATCAGTAGGTCTGCTGGTTCTTAAGGATAAACTACAGAAACTACTCCTCACCATCTTACACTTCTTCACACTGTCAGATACTGTAGCATTAGCACAGAAACTTAAGCCATCTCACAAGTTATGTGGGGACACCAGTGCAGTAACTAAAAGAGTTTCCCTTCAAAGGCTGGCAAACAGAAAGAGGGGTTAGAGTGGTCTTTCAAACCTATCACCCTAAAGGAGAGATCGAGGTATTCACATGCAGAAGAGACCACTATGTGCAACCCTGAAGTTGCTGCAAAGTCACATCTGCTGCAAAGTCACAGGCTCTGGAGCACATCAGTGAGTTATGCAGAACACAGGGACACCACAGATAAGGAACTACAGTTAAGCAGCAGAGTTATAGGTTCTTTAGAGAGGTAAACTCCCAAACACAGTTCCCTGAATTGCCAGAAAATGGGAGCATATTCAAGCTCCAAGCCTTCCAAGCACCAAGACCCCACTGTCAGCTGCACAGCTCTGCCTCCTTCAAAGGGTCTATTCAAAGTCCAAAACACAGTGCACAGTGTTACACACAGAACAGGGATTAACTCAAACTAATGTTAACGTTTTCTCTCCCAAGACTTTGAAGATTTCTCCTCTAGTAAACCCCTGCAACCAGCACCTCACCAAAATACGTGTCAGTTCACACCCCCCTGCAGTGAATGTCTCTCCCTTCCCTGCCCTTGAGTGCACTTGAGGAGAAGGTTTAGGGCAAAGTTTAAAGGCAGCTGGTAATGGCAGAGCTATTCACTGGCAGCAGTCAGCATGACCCTCAGCTGCTTTCCAGGAATCTGCATTCCCAGGGATCAGAAAGGCTCCAGCTGGTGACAGTCACTTTTCAAATACATCATCACTAGGTATCTCTTTCTTACTGTCTTCTCCGATCTGCTCTCTGCCCACTCAGCCTGCTCTGAACAGGCACGTCCATGTGGTCAGGCAGGTGGTGTGTGATGTGAAAACCCTTGAGGGAGTAAAACAACAGATATGATTTCTGGCAGCCTCATCCCTGCCAAGAAAACACCTTCAGTGGACTAAAATATGAACCCAAGCCAGCTGTGCAGCCAACCCAGCCTTTGTAAAAGCAGACAGTTCACAAATCAAGAAGACCAGGTAGGTAGAGGCTTCTCCTCCATATTTCTTGCTATTATGATCAGTGTTCAAAGTATCTTCATTAAAAGAACAATTTGCACATCGAGCTGCAAGTAAAGGGTGCAGAGCTACGCTCCACTTTAAGACTGCAGAAGCAATATTTTTTTCTTGGATTGTTTTTTACTGTTTCACAGGAGGACTTACCACAACTAAATTGTCTTTGTCTAAGTATAAAAGCTCAAAATATTCTGTTATTTCCAAAGTAATGAGATGGCTTTGTTGCACATCTAAATTACTCACCCACTGTTACGACCTACCGTAGAACTAAAGCAAATTAAAACAACAGCTAAGACATCATTGCAAGCACAGATTTTCAACAGTTTTGAAACATCCTTTCTGACTCCTTTAATTTACTTTTCTGGTTTTGAAACACATAAAACACAGAAGCATGATTGCAGTAAATTTTGATAACTACCAGACATTTCTCCCACTCTCTCCATGAAAGAAAGTATTTCAGAAAAACCTTCCATCCAAATTTATCTTTTCAATTTCTGCACAATCCCGTGTTGGCAATAATATGCACCCGTAACACCGGATGATGAAAAGAAGAATTTAAAGGAAACCATAATTTTCTGCAATTTTTTTCAACCTCTGAGAAGGGTTGACTTTCTCAATCCAAAGTTTGGGCACAGAACCTGAAATCAAAGTGACTGTACAAAAGATATTTTTCTATCTTCATGACTTGGTGAAGAAAGAAAAGTATCAACTTTATGACCTACTACACTTCAATAATCTGAAGTCACTGCTGCCAAACCTGTGAAAACCCAGTTTTTATTACTATTCTTTATATATAATAATATACGTTATATTGTATTTATAGATAATACATATTTATTTATAGATAATATGTTATTTATTATATTAATGTTTGAAGCAACTAAAACATTATCCAAATATTGCTTCTTACATACCATTCCAATTCTTTGTATTCTATTAAAGATGTATGGCAAGATCTCTGTCTTACAATCAGATCAAACAGGAAATACTGAAAGGTTCTCCTTCCTTTGTGCTTTCACAACTCGATTTGCTGGAAGGCTGTAAGTTAGGGGTAGATTCAAAACTTTTTATAAAAACTTCAACCTTGGATTCCCAATTGCCACATCTGCAAGCTCTGAGATCAGAAACCCTGAATAAATACAAGTTCTTGGGCCATGGTATGACAGAAAAATAATTGCATCTCTTTAACCTTCACAAGGTCTCCCAAATCTCATACTTTTTTATTAGACAAAATAAATACAACAAAGCCCCAGCCTTTCTACTGAAAATTACCAGTTCATTACTACAAGAGTTGATAATTTTTTTCCATTTCATCATTTCAAAGTTAAATTCAAAGACCTAAAGACATGCCAGATTAAGCCTGGAGAAGAAGCATGGCTTCCCAAGAATCCCTCCATCTCGCAGTCAGGAAAATTTGATCAATTAAAATAGAATCCAACTTGGAGGAAAACACAATTAAAAGCTTCTATGGAGGAATAACACTATTAAAAAAACGGATCTATCTCCCTATTGCTTTCATCTAAAACTTCCAGAAAGCACCTAGTCATAGTACTTTTTACATCTTGTATTAGGGGTAGAGCAGCATATATTTATATCATATGTATGAGAAGAATCAGGAGGTGCAATTCAGACCTCGGCAGCACATCCAGTTTGATGGATGCACTGCTATGGTTAGTGCCAGGTTGCAGCTGGGAATCAACAAGAAATTTCAGTGCTACCACCAACCCTTGGGGCACCTGAGGGATCCCCTCTGCATCTCTGGGCCTCAACGAAGGACTGGAAGAGAGAAGAGCCAGTGCAAGTCACTGTGTGAAGAGAAACAGGGAACTTGGCATTTTGCTTTGTCTTTGAGATAAGAACTCCAACAGTTTGCCTTTATATATTCAGATAAAAATAACTGAATATCTACCACTCAAATTAAAGGACACAGATGGCTGCTTTGAACTGAAAGAAAAGGCCAAAGATACTGGCTTTAGTTACAAAGTCCCCTAAGAATAAGCAGCAGAATGTTGTATCTTTGTTGGGTGGAAGAAACTGTTATCTGTCTTCCCTGCTCCTAATGGGATTCCCTGGGGTCTCTTTTTCACCAGATTCAAAAGGTCAGTCTTTGTCTCCAAGTGCTTCTTGTCAATGTTAAAGCCACAGTCTGCTCTTTGATACCAAGATAAAAGAAGTATTTGCTGGTTTAGACCACCACAAACTGAGAATAAGCCCCACTGCAGCATTTCAAAGCAGCAAGTGCATTGCACGAGATGACCAAGGGGGGGAAAATATTCTGAAGGAGAGCAAAGTAACCCGCAGTGATCTGCTCAGCGACACATTTCACTTCCAGCCTGGCCCAAAATGCACTGAAGTTTGCAGAACTTCTGTTGATTTTCACAGGTTTTGGAATATGTCCTTTACGCCCTCTAAAATTACATTAGGAAAGCAGTATCAGTTTATCAGGTTTAGTGGGCACACACACCCCGTTTTATCTTTAAGCTTGTCTCCTTTAAGGAGAAGGAAGGTTCACATTCTCAGCAAATTCAGACACAAGAAAAAAATGCAAATGAGAGGAAAGGCAGATTTCTCCATGATAGAACAAAGGTGACAGGTTCATATTCCAAATGTTTTGTATTTTCTCCCTTGGCAACAAAAAAAAAAAAGCAAACAAACCATAGATAATATACACTATATTCTAACTTATATTCTCAGCAATATTCATTCCAGTTGTGAAAAGATTTGTCTCTCTCTACAAATAGACTAAATCATAAAAAATAGCAAAAAGTCAATTTCCAGACTTTATAACTATTTTCATCTAATAATTTGTTGTGCTTTGCAAGTGCTAAGATACAACCTCACCAAAATTGGGTTTATATAGTATGACTATAGATAATCATCTGTTCACATTTTTATTAAATTCCTTTTATCAGCAGAGTTCATAAATTGGAAATATATAAAAATATATATATAATTCCAATAGAAGCATATCATAATGGGAGCCCAGACCACACCTCTCCATCTTGCCCCAGCACACAGGCAGCCAAATTTTAAACATTTAAACAATTCCTGGCTCATCAGCTGCCACCTGACATGTACTCAACACTATAGAATTTTCAGTCTTGATCCTCCAGTTCCACCCCTACTGGAACACCCAGAGCTCAGGGGCTTCAGGACCAGCTGGGGAGCTTTATGGGAAAAGGTGACTTTGGGCACTCAGCAAGTTTAAAATCTCCTACTGAGTCCAGGGAATCACAGAGGGTGTGTGAGCCCAGGACAAGGTGATTCAACCCCAGTGCTGACACAGAGCGCAGGGACAGTTTTCAATACATTTTTATATAGCAAAATATTCTGTGGTGTAGAGAGGCACAAAGTAGTAATCAATGAGCTCATTCAGGCATGTTACACACACTGCAGTAACTCAGAGCTGTTTGCTAATGAAACCAGACTGCACCCAAGCTGCCTTATCCTGAATTATGTTTGGTATTTCTGCCCAGCCCTAAATTGTGCTACCTCATCTCATCCTTCAGAAGGCACCACATTTAGGTCACCCCATGTTTTCACAAAGAGGGTGGGCAGGGAGATGAGCCTCTTCTTTCCTCATAAGTGATGAAGTACCAGAGGGAAAGCCCCATCAGGGGAGACCCTTCTGTTCCTCACTGCTTGGGAACAGGAGCACTCACTGCCCCCAGTTCAACAGGAGAGAAGATGCACAACTCCAGCTGATTCTGCCTGGAGTTTTGTGGCTGGGATGGAGCACGGATGTGGCACCTGCATCACACATCTCCCTTTCCCCCTGCCCAGACAGGCACTCTGCTCTCCTCAGCTTCAGTCCATTGGCACCTTCTGGTTTTCACCCTCCCTGAACAAGCCCAGCCCAGGGATATCCACCTGGTGAACCACAGCACTAGCAGCCAACCATCTGTCCAAGATCAGAGGAAAAATAGGAGCTGATTCATTTTGAACACTTCAGCTACACTGAGTTTTGCTGACTTACTGTTGGTCAGCATCTTTATTATGCTAGATATAAATAAACCATTAAACATTTACTCAAAATAGCCAAAATGGCCTGCAATTCTCCTGTTTCCTGAGAAAATTAAATGTGTTTTCACCCCAGTGGTTTTTTCTTTTTTTTTTATTATTAAAGAACCAACACAAGAAAAAGCTATGACTAACTACACCTTTACTAGAAGGGAAAAAAAAAAAAAAGGAGAAAAAAGGAATATCCAGGAGATTATACAGATAAACCTACATTAGTGCTATAAGAAGAATTCTGTGCTATTGTTACTGTTGCATTATTCTGGTAATTCAATTAACTTCTGATGTTGTCAAATACAAGATCAGAACTGGTTTGCATAAGGAGTACTTACACACAATAGTAACACAATTACACAAATTTCTATTAGCCTGTGCTATCAATTAAATACCCTCAAGGGCAAAGGTAAAATATTTTACAGCAGCAATTACAAATTGCTATAGTCCAGGTGACAAGTATCGTAGACGGTGTCCAACCATAACTAATTCTGAAATACCATTTTCTTGGTTTCTGAGTAAACTCACTGCACTTCTGCAATGCATGTTTGAAGCTGCTGCCAAACTCAGCTGTGTCACCAGCAATGATCAATAAAGATCATATTGATTTAAGAGCATACATTGCTTAAAGTCAATGTTCCCACAGGTGGGACAGAGGCAACGTCAGAATTACAAAGTCCTAAATAGTTCAGTGTCTAAAACAAAAATCCCATCCTAAACCATTCTACAAAAGAGACTTATAAATGAGAGCCTAAAGAGGGCACAGCACACAAATTGGCTAGTAATGCATAAAACAACGTTCTTGTTCATGTTTAAAGAAACATAAAATAAAATAATCCTAAGACCTGCAGTAGTTTTATTTTGAATTTTTTTTTAAAAAAAACAACAAATTGCAGATCTATCTTGGCTTTTTGAAAGGGCACAAGAACAGTGACTTATAATCGTTCCAAACACAAAGCCTGATTCTCTGTTGGATAAACCAGGAGTAGTCCCAGTGGAGGTAAAAGCTACTGTGGTGTTGGTGGAGGGCAGGTCACACACAGCCACCAGCAGCAGTGTGATTTACGACTCTGGCTGACAGTATGTCTGTGAAAGGATCAGGAAAGCTCTGATTGCCTATTATGCATTATTAAGACACAGATCAATACAGAAACCTCCAGGGGCCACTAACATGCACTGCACGTGTGCTGTAACCTTCTGCAGACACACTGAGTGAGAGCTAGAAGCTGGTTCCTGCAGTCCCACGGCCAGGGACTCTGCTGCAGATCCTCCTTTAGGTAGGACACACATTTCTAACTCACCTTCTTCCCCTCTCTCTCTTGGACTTTTTTTTTTTTTTTTTGGTGCTTATAAATAGGATCACAAACTGTGTCCTTTTATCCATCTCTCTGTTTTCAGCAGATTTCCAGGACAGTCCTCACCTTCACGACTCCACCCAGGAGCAATGGCTCCGCTGCTGCCACACCTCCAGGTAGTTTTCCCACCTCAGGGGGATACACTGTAAATTTGGTTACTTTCAAGCATCTCCTTTCAGCCTTTGCCTCAGCCCACGGCTTCTCAGAAGGGAAGTGATCTATGGGAATGGAGCATGGAAGTTTGCCCCAAAAAAGGCTGTGTTTTGTCTATAATGCCCAGTGAACACTTAACAACAAACAAACAGCTGTGACTCCTGCTCGCTGTGCCAGGCACAGCCATCACACCTCAACTTGTGCTTCTCCAGCTACACCCACTGCCATTAAATTTCAATTTAAGCATTTTGGGGCAGAGGTTGGGCTGGGAGATGGGCTTGTTTGCAGGCAGCAACCAAATGCAAAAGGTGCCAGACTCCAGCTGGAGCTCTAAACGTTACTCTAAATACCAAGAGTAACCTGTTATTTCTGCGTGTCTTTTCGGCTGAAGGATTGATTTTAAGGATCAGAGAACAGAAACAGCTCAGTTTTGAAAGATAAAAAGGAAAATATTAGGAGCTCCAGATGCTCAATAATTTTCTTCACAAGACAGGAATACTGCTTGAAATTATCCTCTCTACCAAATAGCATTCTTTTTCTTGAAAACTTGAAAATAAAGGTAATTTCTGAAGAGTAGCACGTCACAAATAAATGTAACAGCACCACTCTGTGAGACTCACACCACTTTGAAAGCAGAGCTGGGCAGATTTGGGTGATTTACAGTAAGCATAGTTAATAACTTATAATAATCGTGCTTAGCATCAAGCTCAGAATGAACTGCTGCCAAGTTGACAAATGTGGCTATGAAAATTGATAGCTTTGAAATTTGTTTCAAGGTTCATGCACAGAAAACCTCGCCAGCAGACATGCAAAAATCAGAATGCTTTTAAGAACAACAGCATTCTGCAAATGACTGAATTAATTAATTATCTGAAAATCACACACCTAGAAGAAAAACTGTCTCCATCTTTGGTAACTGCCTATTTATTTCCAGTACAGAAATAACTTTATACATTGAGGAAAAGGAGGATATTGGATTTTTTCCATCTTTTGAAGGGTAGAAATAAGCATGGAGAGTAAAGATAAGTCACTCGTTTGAAATAGATCCTCAGGCCGTAAAACATTTTCAATTGCAACACCAATAAACTCCCATATGATTTTCCTTCTGCCCCAAGTTAAGTGACCCTACTATTAATTCATACATTAACCTCCATCCTCTTAGGGTTATTCTTCTAGACATGAAAGAATGTGCATCATAAAGAGTTAAGCCTTACCAGAAAAAAAACCAATAAAAATAACAAAGCAATGCAGGTTCTGAATGCTGGACGCTAAAGGAAGAACTGGCAAGAAGACAGAATGGAAAAGAGTGGAAAAAAGTTCTTTTCACGCAGCTTACGAGGCAGCCAGTTCAGTCTACAGGCTGGATTGCTGAACTATGACTGCATGGCATCTGGCTCCACATGCCTCCAACTGTCAGATTTTTGATCCTGTGGGTTAAAATTCTGAATTTCTCAATCCAAGAGCAGATGTTTCTACAGGTTTCTGAAATGTGATTTCATTAATTCACCAATAACAAACATGAAATCTCACCACAGCATGCCTGCTTTCAGGGAAACGGAGTTAACAGCGCAGCAAAAGCAGATTGGGACAAGAAGGGCTGGGGAAAAGCAGCAGAAAAAGTATGGAGAGGCCAAAGAAGAGAGTAGACATGGACCCAGAGAGCAGTAAGACTCATGGCCAGCAGTGCTCTCTGAAACTCTTACTGCAGAGCCTGACATACTCCAGACCATTAACTTCTCTTGTTCATCTGGAAGTACATGTGAGCCACCCTCATCCTTACTAAAGCAGGCATGCCAAAATACTAGTGGTTTTGCTCTTTCAAAGATAAGAAGGGTCTTTTTACAGGTTTGTCACTCTGAGGCTCATTGTTCAGGTGCTGGTCAGTTGTGTGGGTATTGCATGATGGATTAGAATTCTTCAGCCTGACTAGAAAACTGAACAATTTTTTCAAAAAAAGGAATAATATTCCAAAGTCAAGCACTGAGCAGCCATGTATTTTAAACATAGATATACATATACATATTATTATTACTACTATGATTATTACTATTATTATTAATTCTGTACATCATTCCGTGCCCTAAATTGAAGTAATTGGGGGCAAAAAGGAAGGTGCTGTTGCCTTGTTCTGTACTTCTCTTGTCAGCACTCTGTTGAGAAAAAAGAGACAGAAAACCTGATTCAACAGGAAAGCAGTTGTATGAAAGCTTAAAGAGAGCATATTAAACTCAATGAAAAATTATACCATCTTATATTTAACGTACACATATCCTACAGAAAGCTGAATCAGTATCAAAGATGGATGAAGTGTTTCTGAGTTGAGTGGCTGATCACTGAAACTTCAAATGAAAGCACTTCTTTGTTTTGAAACTCTTGGAGTTCTTAAGTATTTAGAGGGGGAAGAGGAAAGCGGGCAAGGGCACGGAGGAGGAAAGTGTGAAGGACGGTAGGAAACAAAAACAACTTGAAGGTTGAAAAGCACTGCAAGAGAGATGATTGCCAAGTACAGCAACCAGTCCCAAGGAAAAAAACTTCAGCTGAGAATACTCCTGTGCTGCAGGTAAAAGAAACTGCACAGGAGTGCTATGTGCAATCAGATGCAGCAAAACAGCACCACTGGTACATGGCTGGGTGTGAACATACAGTGATACAGCATCATTTTACACTCAAATGTCACACCTTTGTACAGTTACCACTGTAAACAGGGCAATTTACTGTCTGCCTTCCATAGTTTGAAACTGCTGATGCTGTTTAACCAACTTCTGCCCTTAAAATAATACTCGATTTCTCCATAAAATATTTATATTAAGCTTCTAGCACAGGTTTCTGCTCAGGGTCCTATTAAGCTCTCATGATGAGCTGAGTCAACATGTCACATGCTCAACCTTTTCAACTCTGTTTCTTCCAGATTACATGAAAAACAGAAGAAAAATGGAAGACCTGGTTGCACTTTTAAGTTCTCACTGAATGAAACCATAACTGATATTAAAGAATAACAGAAGAAATAACATGCATGCACCAAAAACTTATTTTAAGAATGCTGTTCATCTCTTCAATTAAATTCAGCTCCAGCAAATGGAAGGTATTACTCCAGCATGCTCTTCATCCATCCATCTCCTCCTCTCCTACACATTATCCAACCTCTGTGCCAAATGGGATCATTCTACTATGGCCCACACCTGCTGCATAATTGATTCTTTTGACATTAAATGTTCATGCACAGCAGCACACATCACATCATCTCTGGGACCATGGGAATGCGATCTTTGAGTCGCCAGCCTGCCAAAACTTCCACAAAAGTCAACAGCAGTTGTGCTCTCGTGAAATGTGCCCAGTGTTTCTGGTTTCAAGCTGATTCCAGAATTTCACGGCCTTTAAGGAACACTCTCTGAATTTCTTCTTTACGGCCTTATTTCCCTTGAAGGGCAGAATTCACGGTGACTTGCGTGATTGAGATCATTTGAACATAACCTCATGCTTTTGACTGAAATTTGACAAGCCTCACACCTGGTAAAGCATTATGGAAGCTTATATGGAAATTATTCAGTTGGTCAAGAATCTGAGTAGAAATCCCAGCTGTCATATGAGAAATATTTAGAGGATTACAGGTATCTTAGCCATTTATTAAATTATACTTCCTTGACACTGGGCTAATCATGAAGGCTAATACAGTCTTGCTGATTTTTTCACAAGAAGACTAGTGAGATGTATTTGGTTTTACACTTCTTCAATTTATATGTATATTTTTGATAGTCCCACTGCAATGCTGAGCAAAGAAATACACTCTTGCCCTCATTCCACCCAGGAGTACTCACATCAGAGCAAACTTGGGGTTATTTTGCCTTTTTTTTTTCTTCCCACTCTTGATTTTTGGACAAGTCTAGAGGGACTAAATTTCCAAATTCAGGCTCAATTAACCAGCATCTGAGCTGTCACAATAAGCACACATAATTTGATAAAGATGTTTCAGAACTAGAATCCCTCTTTCTTTATTACCTGGTGTTCATCAGCTATACAAGTATCTCACCCTAAATCACTGAATCATTGTTAGACAAATAACACCTTATTCCACAGCAAGCTGAATTCTACCAGGGAAGTCACACATTGCTCAAGCACTGACTATAACTCACTGTACTGAACAGAACTGCAAAATATATACAGTCACACACACCATCTACACAGCTCTGCCACTGTACAGCACACTGCAAACCCTGAAAAAAATGGCATGACGAAAGAATTGTAGATTAAAAATATCCTTGTTTTAAATAGAATTGGTCAAAACCTAGAACTGGTGGAGGATTCAATAAAATGGCTTACCACAAGAGAGCATACTTGCATATAGAAACTGCTCAACACTTAGGGAATTCCAGCAGAGGATTTAAATTTATTTTGTTTGTTTGTTAATTAAAAGATGGGCTAACCTGCGTATCATCATTCAAACCAAGGACTTTATCAAAGTGAAAAGCCCAATTAGCATCAGTCCTCTTTGGATGTATAGGCTAACATATCCCTCATCAGCTCAATAAAAACCCAAGGGTGCCTCTGCTCTCCAGAACTGCAAAACTAATAAACAATTTCATTTAATTTGAAACAGACTACACTGAAATCCAGTTTACCTCAGAGTAACAGTGGATTGCATGCTTTTCTCCAGGGCACATGTGGAAAAGTAAGCATTAAAACCTAATGCATGGAAAAGTACACTGAAAAGACTTACATTTACAAACAGAGGGGAGAGTGGGGCATATTTATCTAATTTGAAAATCACGTGCTCAAAATCTCTTATGAAATGCATCAAAACATGTTTCTATAACATCCTCTAAAGTAAGTTCCTAAGCTGAACTAAAATGGCACCCAAAAAGTAATTTTATTATTATTATTTTCAAGAAGTTATATTAAAGTGCCATAGCTTCCTCTGCTACCCAGTATTTTATTCTGGTTGTTTCCATCACCACCAAATGGACCGTGCAGTGGGGAAAAAAAAATACAGACTGGGAAGAGATTTCACTGGTTTGTAGGGGACTCTTTCATCACTGGAAAGCAAATGCCTTTCCAATTCCAATGCTCTTTCCAGGGCTGTGCTTCAATTACAGTGCTATTACTGTACAACACAGTGGTTAAAGCATCTGATCCATGTTAGTTCAGCCAGATATGTTTTTGATGCATCCTTAATTGGTACAGAAATCCAAATGCACAAAGCATTTTTTTCCTTCAGAAGGAGAACAAAAAGAAGCAAGAAAACCAATAAAAAATCCCAAGCTAGAGATTATCTCAGTGTATGGCAGAAAAGCCAGCAAATGTTAGAGTAATAGGCAAGAATAGAAAGAAATATATTTTGGTTGCACTCTGAAAGTTTTAGTCAAAGGGACTTAAAATCGAGTAAGTAGTGACAACAATGTTTTTCTCTACAGGTTAGCCCTAATTCCTGCAGCCTCTCCAGCTCTCCTGGAGCCCCTTTAGGCACTGGAAGAGGCTCTAAGGCCTTCCTGGAGCCTTCTCTTCCCCAGGCTGAACAAACCCAACTCTCTCAGCCTGTTTTATAGGAGCAATGCTCCAGGGACTGCAAATCCTTGCCTTGCAGCAACCAAAGTGGATCTGCCAATCGCAAGAATATTAAATCATGTTCCAGGTGACTCCCATAGCATTTATATCAATGTTTCAAAGGTTTTGAGTCTCATTAAAATATAAAAACTCAGCCATCACCAAATCCAGGAGACAGTTTCACTGAACAGTTCTGACCAGCTCCAATTAAGATACATAAAACTTTTGCACATCAGTTTGGTGTTTATATGAACAACTTAAGTATTTAATAGATACCTTCACTTTTAATTACCATAAATGTCAAGAGCTTCCTGTCGGATAAGAGCTCCCCAAATGTTTCAATGATTTTTGAGCTTTATCTGAAGTGGTTAACTTTAGGATTTTGAAATGAAACCAACCCTACAACATCTCAAAAACTAACAACCTTCATGCCTACACATTTTCACCCTGCAACGTAGCCAAGGACTTTCACTGAATAATAGTGCCTCTTCTTGCACTTGACATTTATTAGTCATGATTTTAAAGTGAGGAGTATTTAATTACAAATAAAGGATCCCTGACTTTGATAACTCTCAAGGAACTGCTAAGCATGAAATAAAATATGATGCTGGAGTCTCCCCTTCGACTTTGCTATGCATGTGTCTTTCTTTTGATAATTCCAATAAAACAGGCTGATTGTCAAAGTCTAATTTAAGACTTAATGAAGCAGTAAAGGTTGGGGTGATGAAAAAGAAGCTGGAACAATAACAGTAAAAACATAGTCATAGACTATGACGATCCAAGAAAAATTTTCTGGACCATTAGATTTGATTGTGTTAAAACAATGACAAACTACAGAAGCAATTAGAAATCACATCCACTATTAGCAAGTGACTAAATGCTGGTGCTGGTTAATGGCATTTTATGCTTCCTGAAGACTGGCAAACCTTTACTGCATGTGCGTTAAACGAGAAGCCACTTTCATTGCCAGAATGGTACTTTTGCCTCCCGTGTAATTGTGGCCAAATTGTCTCCTGAGTTTTATCTTTACTACTACAAAACACTGTTAATATCAAAAGGATATTAAGAAAAAGTTGTTCACATAATATATTCAGACACTGACAGTGACACAAGAAATTAATATGAAAGCTCAATGAAACAAGGCTGACACGTGATTTTGTACAAAACACATACACTTATTTGTGTATATATATATAAATTTAAAACATATTCTTTGAACTTTTAAGGTCCAGAGATATCCACCCCCCCAGACTGAATCCCACAACGAGGATCTTCACACCCCTCTTTTTTAGCAGGCCCCAAACAGCAGCAAAGCAAAACTGCTCTGGCAGTTCTGAAGAGTTGAAAGCCTAATTGTTTTGAAATTAAAAAATACACCAAAAAAAAAAAGTAGTATTAAAAATCTGAATCCACAAAAACAGTCACATCACACACACAGCACTTTGTGTCAGTGTTTGACACTGATGGTTACTCATGATGGCTCAGCTGAACACAATGGCAGGGAGTCCTTCTTGACATGGAATTAAATACAGTCAAGCCTTAACATTTCATAAGCATCTTTCTATTTACCAAGGGTATATAACACCATAGCAGCAAACACATCAAAAAACGTGGAGCCAGAACAATACTTTATATAAAATGCTCACAAGCAATTTCCTTAGAGCCTCAAAACAATAAATAACTACAAATCTGACTGCTAATGCCACAACCAGATCCAAATGCTTTAAATCAGTACCCCTGATCTTAATGTGTCTGTGAAAATAAAGAGATGGGAGAAGGGAGAATTGTCAGAAGGCACAAACAGAAGTTAGCAGCTTTATGGACTTTCTACATTTCAACCATTTCCTCCAGGTGATGCAATACTCACGAAGAACTACTAGCTCACCCCCTCAACTTTTCAGACAATTAATTACCAGGCAAAATTAAATCACAGGAGATCCTTCAGCAGCTTTTCCACTGGTGTATTTCCGAACACAAACAGCACACATCTGTCTGTACTACCTCATCTGATTAAAAATCAAACCTTATAGATTTTTTGTGAGTACCAAGCAAGTCATATATTAAGTTGTCTAACAGGAGACCCAGGTTCAGCCATGATTCCCATGGTCAAGCTGTAATAACAAGTGCCCTTACAAGGCAAACCTTGTTTTACTGACACGTGGTAATGCCTGAAGGGTTGGGTCACTCCCTGCTTCACTCTGGTTCTTTCAAATTTAAATTCAGATAAAATTATCTGGCAAGACATACAGCAAGCTCATATTTATTGCTCGTTTTTGGTTTTCAAAATCAAATTCCTTAAAGACCTAAAAAAAAAAAAAAAGAATTAAATTGTCCGTTCACACAAGTGCAATCATCACATGTAAAGTAACCCAGTCAAGTTCACTCCTCGTGCAGTAAGGAAAATAAAAAAACCAGGACTACAACTAGACTTCTATTGAAGTTTTTGTGCAGTGCTTGATCCTTCAAACCCTGACACAGATGCAGCAATTACAGTTCAAGTTTACCATAGTTCCTTTTACTCTGCTCTCAGCTTTAAGCAAATTTCTATTTCACTGAGGGGTTCATCTCTTATCCCTCCCTTCCATACAATGCTGAGAGATAAGAGGATTTATCAGAGTGCAGGAGAGGCATTACATTTAACATTTGCTTAGAGCAAGCTCTTCAACTTTCTCTTTTCTCACCTTAGTCTTGTTCTAAATTGTACATTCATCCATAGAAGGGCTGTGTTAATCCTGTCCTGTGACCTATTTCAGATAAGAATGGAGTAAATACAGATGGGAGAGGACTTCCTTGGCTCAAACTAATTTCAGTTTTTCAGAGTAAAATCTTAAAAAGATGAAGGAATATTTAATCTAAAACAGGGCTGGCCACTACAGTAACACTATAGCTAAACACCACAGCAAAGCTGCTTTTCCGTGTCTCTACTCATATAACAATTATAAATATATTCACTTATTAAAAAGTAGAGTTAGTTGCTTGTAATTATGTACAAGTGCTGGACACTGGCTGCAAGATCACAGTGCACATTTCATAAGGTGGGGGGGCTGGTCACTGCAAACAACTCAGCTGTGTGAATCAATTTTCTATCAAAAATTCTAATTCTGAAGTTGAGTTTCTCTGAATATTGCAGAGTACCATCTCTCCTAGGCCACCTGCTCTTCAGCCCTCCACCTGATGGTGACAGCATTCGGACTATGGGTTCTGGCAATCTTTTCCCAAATGTCTACCAAAGCTTTTTGGGGCTTTTTTTTTTTTTTTTTTGAAACACAGAGAACAGTGAGCATGGTTTTAGTGAATTCCCTTAAAATGCTAGAAGAAGAATTGTTTATTTTCATTTCATTCTAGCAATATTTCCTCAATTTAACCAACCAAGTTGTATAACACCATGCTGTTAAAGGAACAAGACTGGGAACAACAAGTACCGTGCTTTTTTAACCAAATTAGAGTCAACAAACCTTGTCCCACTTGTAGGAGAGTGTCTTCAACCTCTTCCATCCCAAAATACCAACTTTTACTTACATCTACTCAGAGAGACTGCCTAGAGAACAGCAGAGAGAGCAAGGGAAGAAACCCAGCCACATTCACAGCATCAAGCAGCAGCACCTGCACCGTGGCACCTTCTCACCTTTGTGTACCACCAGCTCAAAACTTGAAAATAATGCAAGTGGAAGCAAAGGTCCCACATCCCAAAAACAAGAAAGGGTTTTGTTTCTCTGTATTTCATATGAATTGAAGGAATAACTGGTTAATCAAGGTGGAAAAGAGATGCAAGCACATGAATGTGGAGTTCAGCATCTGGACCTGCTTGTTGTCACAGGTAACTGAGAAGTAACCCTGGTTGTCTGATGGAATTTTTAGGGAAGTGATTTTGTCCAGAGGTACGTTTGCATCTCTGACCACTTGTTTAGAGAATTTGCCAGTGATAAGCAAAGGGAAATTAGCCAAGAACTGATTTAGCTTTGACCTTAATGGGAGTTCCCATTCAACCAGCAGCAAAATGCAGTTTATCCATAAAAGGCCTGTCAATTATTTTTGACCAGGTCAGCCTTATTCTGTAAATCAGATCATTTAACAACTGTCTTGTTCTTGTTTCTGACTTCAAATATTCGTTCTGTTTCCCTGTAGTGCCGCTGCTTTGCATAAACATGGGGCAAGTCTTAAAAATTACATATTATGACCACATCCTCTCGGTGCCACTCTGAATCTTTAATTACTAACAAATATAAGTAATCTATTGAAAATAATGCTGTATGTCTGACTAGTTAAATATTTAATAATTACTTAAATTCAATACTTTCTAGTCCTGGAAACACTGAAATTAGTCAAGTAAAAAAAATGGTTTTAAAGTCAAGCACTGGAAATGTACATTTTGTGCACTTCATTTCATTTTACAGTCTCTAAGAACTATTACAATTTTTAATAAACTTGTATCTGGGATTTGAAGCCAAACACTTATGCTCAAAAGACACAAATTATTAACTAAAAGACACCCAAAATGGTAATAAAACGTATTCCCCAGCGGTATATTGCAAATGGGCTGTAAAAATGACGTTTTATTAATCCAGCTGCAATTAAAGAATAACAGCTGTACCACTTGTATCACAATGCCCCACTTTCTGGGAGATGACAAATACTGTTCATTATTCATCATATATTGCTGATTGGCAAACATTTTTCTTAGTCCAGTAGTGATGTCCCCTGGGTATGACTGCTTCTCTTTATGATTGCAAACCGAGTTCTCCTGGTATCTTGGGGTTTGCAAATGCTAAGAGTCTGTCTTTCTCTCCTCTAAGATGTTCCACATTTCAAAGAGAATGATAAATTTCTGCTGAAGCCAACAAAATGAAGCAACACATACATATAGACAAGTATCTGCCTAACAAGTTTTTCAAGTGTTACTGACAGTTACTTACTTTTCTACAGTTAATAAGGCAGCATCACAGCCTCCACATCTCTTGGGACAACACAGTCGAACACTTGGCAGGTAGGAAATGAGAAAGCAAAGACAAACAATAGCTAAAATGTAGCCAAGACTTATTAATTTTTACGATCAAAAATAATAGCTAATTAAATCGTCTTTCTCTGGAATTGATATTGCATGCAGTAGATAAAATACAGGCATCATCCTGCTTCCATAGTTTTCCGTGCTCTGACTTCAGCAGTAGAGTATATATAATGTTCCATAAACATCAGGGCAGTTAGAAAAACATTACAGTAAGATAAAACTGGTGTGATTTCTGAAAACAGACACAAAGCTACGGTAGCTCATGCATGTATGGAATATAATAATCAAATACTGGTATTCTGCTGCATACATCAGAAAATCTCAACTACTCAGCGTTACTACGATCCTGATGGCTCCAGCTCCAACAAAACTGCTTTAGAATTCGCCATTTAAAGCTAATTTTATTGGAAATGTTGTCTGCAGCCCACAATGTTCTGTAATTAATATTTACTCCATTTCTGACAGGTCTTCTAACCATACAATCCCTATCTGAGATAAATATCCCACTGAACTCTACAGCCTCGTATTTGTTGCTGACTACTAAATAACTGTTAGCTGGTTAACCATGTGTGAAGCCAATGATCTTAAGAGCAGAAAACCAACAAGAAACTAACACATTTTTTTTTTTCCCCCTCACATCCTGAGACTAACAAAGTAAAATAGTGAGGTAGGTCTGACAACAACTGAGGATTTGAAAGATCATTTGACAGAAGTAAGGACTTCTCAAAGTTTTCTATAAATACAGCTGGTATTTACACCCTGGACTACCATTATAGGTACTTTAGGGAATTAGTTACACAAGTCATCAGCATTGAGAATGCCAAAACAATACAACTACTTCACAGGGTCAAAAGCAGCTGCCCAAATAGCAGCAGCAGGTCAGGTTGCAGGTACCCATCTCCACTGCACCCAGGGTTCCATGCTGAGGCTTCTCCAGCCAAGAACACAGCAAAGTTTCTGTTGACTTCACTGGATTGTGAGAGCTGGAGCAACAGGGGTGAGGGTTTAATGGGATTTCCTGAACCTGTTAATAGAGGTAAAATGCAGTTTTGTTAAAACTAGTCATTCTGGGGTGAAAACACTGCCAACATACCAGACATCACATACAAAGACACAACTATCTCCCTCAGTGGGGGCAGCGTAGCCAAAAGGAGATTCCCTGCTCTTTGTACAAGGGACGCATCCTGACCAATCCTTATCAAGGCTGGGTGCAGAGAAAGAACAGGTTGGGAAATCCATTTCTCATGGCTTATTGCCCTTTCCCTTGGACCTCTTTTCCCCCCTCCCTTCCTCCAAAGCAAACAAAAAAACCCCAGACTTTAGGACAAGGCAGGCAAAGCTTTTCAAAGAAAATTGATGCCTGTCAACTCAGGAGGCTGCAGGATAGACTAGATATCTTCTGCATAAAGTTTATAGTCTGATAGCAATAAAAGATGACTTCACCAGACTGGCAGCAAAATGAAAATACTCTGGAATTTAAGCAAGGTTTCTTTACAGGCAAAATTCTTCCACCTTCCTTTACATCCTCCCAGATGAGGTAAACAAAAGGCAGCCCTGACATTTCTCCACCGTATTTTCTTTGCTTTTGCTAACAGAGTCTCTCGAGTGCATCAACAGCAATATCAACTTCCTGACTTAGCTGCATCATCTCTGATATTCAGCCATGTTCACCAGGTAAGTGACAGAACACGAAATTCTATTTTTAAAAAGCACGTGGCAAGCTAGTAACATGGCAGGCTGCCTTCTCCTTGTTACGGGCTTACTGTCAGAGCAGGAATTACCATTCCTCTGGAACAAAAATGCAACCCAAGTTGCTATAATAGCATTGTTTACTTATAAAATATTAGTAATCCACATTTCTTGTCATATCACATTTTCTAGTTAAAACTTTCAGACTGACAGTTTGAAATCACTACAGGGAACGACTTCAGAGTGTTTCTTCCTTCTATTACAGGAATAATCCTTGACTTGTAGACACAAGGACTGGGTAGTGAATAAACTTTCATCACAAAAAAATCCAAGCCCCACACTTATTCTGGATATCTGTGAAAGTTTGTATGTAGACCTGATCCAGGACCTTTCCTCCTGATGAAACATCTCTCCCTCTCCTTGCTGAAATGCTACTAAATCCATCAAAAAGGTCTATACAGATGTGATAGTCTCTTCTAAGCTTGCTGCTGTCTTCAAATCTCATGCACACTGTGGCATTTTCAAGATCTGAAATGCATGTTATGAAGGTTTCCTGTTGACCCAAGGCAGCTTCACAGCATGGTACATCTGAGAACTGGGAAGAGGACAGCACCAGGCTGCCTATTTGCAAAAGCTTCTGAAGGAAAGAGCAGGAGACTTCACAGACCTGTCTGAGTTAAAGAGAGAAAGCAAGGAGGAAGGAAAAATCATTTAAGAAGGGGAAAAAAAAAAGGGGCCCAACATTGACTGTTTTCAGTGAAATCATTAATTCACTGACATAAAAACAGTTGTCTAGGGATGTTACATGTTTGCACAGCACCAATTTTATTCACCATTTGAGTTCCTTAACACTGCACTTACCACTTGCTATGTGAGCTTCATGTCTTTGTAACCTTACTTGTAATATGGTCTAATATGATCAAATACTTTAATCAGTGGAAGACTGGTAGTTGGGATGGGGGTGGTGTTTGCTTTTGTGTGGTTTGTTGGGTTTTTCTTAACAAAGAAATACGCCAATAGTCATGAATTGCTACCACCAGGCCACAATACTGAACTGACCTACATGAAGGATTTTTTTCATTAATTCTGGAATTTTGTATTCAACCCTAAACCGAGTTCTGTACAGAGTACTGAACTTACTAAGTAAAATCTATATGAAGTTGTGCATTCTGAACTTGAAATCACAGGAGAACGAACCGAAGCCCCACTTTGTGAACACTGTTTGGCAGGCGGTAGAGGAGAAAATTAGTGTATTCCTTCTTATTCTTAGCTTTCCAAGGAAACAAAATTCTCTTAAAAATGTGAATCATCTTTGCTCAAAGAATTGGTTTACAGCTTGTGAGGACCCCGAGTCCTGCAATCCCACCCTACAGCAGAAAGCCCAGACACAGTGACTGTCAGAGATGTCTTCACATTCCCATGCCAAGTCCAATGCCTGTTGCTCTAGGCTAGGCTAAAAGGCACTGCCCCCAAGTATATACTCTTTTCAAAACTGTTTGCTGCCCAGAACTCTTATTTTCACCATAAAGTTTCGCATTACCTTGGTTGCTGCTCAGTGAAATATTTTTAAAGGACCTGAAGCATTACAGACACTTTCCATTAAGCGAAACATTTGGAAACTTCAGATAAGCTCAGGGGAAAAAAAAAAAAAAGAAATGTGTAGGGCCTAAATGTAAGAAAACCCAGCAGGCTCTCACACATTAGAGCAGTGTGGGTTCCCGAATTCAGCCCTCAAAGAACCCAAATACAACAATAACGATCTTGGCACAGGGCATTTCCTGCAGATTAATGACCAGCAGGGAGGAGCTGATGGCCCACAGCGCAGCCAAGGGCCATTAACCCCAGCCAGTCATTAATCCCCAGGAAATGCCCTGTGCCAAGATCATTTTCCTATTTCAAAATGAAAAGCAGCAGAGACTACGTGGGTTGTTTTGTTTTGTTTTAATGAATGATGCTATTCAACTGCTATCTCTGGGGTGTAACACCTATGTAAGTTAACTTGCTGTAGTTTAACTAAGAGTGCAGAGGATGGACAAAGCACACGACCCAAGCAGAAAACACTGGTTGTACAAGAGGCTGACAGCAATTAGGGGATGGCTGCAGTCCTATTCCTTGCTCAGAAACAAGAAGAAGTGCTGAATCACTGTGTCATGAGCAAAGACATTGCTGTGGGCTGCATTTAATCATTCCCAACTGTGCTGCTGAGATCACTCTAATAAGACACATTTTGCCTCGTCCATGCAAAAAAGTAGCATATTGCTCTAGAGCAGAGAGTACCATGGACTATGCAACACTTTACAGAGAGAAAGGACAGCTATAATGAGTACTGTTCCTGTCACATACACCTCTTGGTAATTCATACTTCCCAAAGACCACATCCCAAACAACCCCCTATCGAAATAATAAAGAACAGTATCTGATTTCCTGTACAGTTTTATAGGAGGTCTCAGTTTCTAGCATGTAAGTACGAATTAGCATAGACACAAAATAAAACAGAACAGTAAATCCATGTTTACAAGCTGACCTGTCATCATAAACTTCAGTCTTCTGTTAACAGGCACACTGAGTAGTTTGCTATGGTTTTTTCCAAAACAGGTAACAAAACAGATGGTAGAGGGTTCCCACTGCAGCTCGTGAGTGAAGACAACTTTTACTGGGATGAAAATAACTCCTGGGTACTTTGGTCTCCTGATGAATTTCACACAGCATCCTTCAAGATAAACATTTTGAAGGTAAGGAACTTGCACACAGAGAAGGATTTTTCCAAGGATGCCAGGTGAATAACCACCTCTGAGGCACTGAACCTTATCAACATGCTGAAATTCACACAGCTCGTCACCAAACTGGGTGGCAAAGCAGTATATGCAGGAGCAAGCACCAAATCCCCTGAAGTACATGCTGTTTTTTTCTGTAATATTGACGATATAGGGATGCAGGGAGGGGAAGTCTTATCTTTAAATTTAGAATTTAGCATATCTCCAGTTAGCATGACTGCACGTTGGTGAGCCTAATTTTGTTGGTCTATAATCATGCAATTAAAGCTTCTCACTAACAGCATTATCACTGCTTTAAATACCAATACATCACCAGATTTCAGGTTAAGAGACTTTGTTGTATAAATACCACCCTCGTGTTTTACAAATTAAGTGAGGTCTTGACAGAAAAAAAAAAAAAAAGAACAGAACTCATCTCCAAGAAATTTCCCCATTGTCTTATTTGTGAACAACTGAACCTCTGCGGCTTCCTCACAAGGCAAAGTGGAGGGACAGGCTCTGGTATCTTCTCTGTGGTGATAGGACCTGAAGGAACAGCTGGAGCTGTGTCAGGGGAGGTTTAGGTTGGATATTGGAAAAGGTTCTTCACCCAGAGGGTGGTTGGGCACTGAACAGGCTCCCCAGGGCACTGGTCACAGCCCCAAGGCTGCCAGAGCTCAAGGAGTGTTTGGACAACACTCTCAGGCACATGGTTTGACACTTGGGGTGTCCTGTGCAGGGTCAGGAGCTAGGCTGATGACCCTTGTGGGTCCCTTCCACTCAGGATATTCTGTGATTCTATAAACAACTCAAATAGTCCTAATAAATAAACCCTTCTCTTTTCTCAGAAGCCCATCTTCTTTGTTCTCCACTCTGGCAGTCATAAATTCACCTGCTAACTTAGTGCCTGTGAAAGACAGTATTTCTTATAGTTTTAAGCTGAGTTTACTGGATGGAGCATCTCCCCTGTACAATCTCTTCCTAATCTTCTGTAAAGTGCTATTTCCAAAGACAACTCTAAACGAAAATGGATTTTTCTGTACTAGGGAAGAACTCACATGTGTTTTTATTTAGCACTAAACAACTGTGCACAGTTAACTTGCTCTTACAGTCCTTAATCTTATAGAGGTCTAATAAGCACCCTCTCCCCACCCAAGAAGGGGAGCACATACAGTACTTTGGAGCATCAGGCTCTCATCAAGACCATATGTGAGCAGAGGAGAATGATCCCAGCACTCTTTTAGCAAGTGCTTGCTGTCCTCTGGTTATATATAATTTACTGGGAATAAAAGTAATTCAAGAGAACAATTCAGGAGGGACTGAGTACTGCCAGCAATACTCTTAGGGAATTTGCTGCCCAGCTGCTACAAAGGTCACCTCTTCTAGCCTGTTGATTAGCTTGATACATTTATTTCCACAATGAAAAGCAGAGTTAGCTGAAGGTTTTTCTGCATCAAGTAGTAGAACAGCATATCAAAATCCACACTGCATTAACAAACACCCAATTATCCACTTTGTTTGTCCACACAGTGCAGCAGTGTACCAGAAACCAATATACAAACTAATTCAGCTCCTTGTCCAAAGATGTATCCAAGTGTCACAGAAAGCTGGACACACACTCCATAAAATGCAGCTTTTAGCCTCTTGCCCAGGTCTCTTACAGACACAGCAAGTTGGTAAAACACAAAGGGAAAGGCAAAAACTACATTATGAAGAATGAGACCAACATAATAGAAAGGAGGGGAAAATCTGTTTACTTATTCTGATACAGATCTAGCAAAACTCATTAATTTTGGCAAAATCACCAAAAATATACTGTTTGTTAGTGCACAGTATTCAGATACAAAAGGCAATCCTAAACTGAATTGTATTATTTTGATTAAATTTGAAACTGAAACCTTAGTATTAAATTGAAGATATTAACACCTCCAAGTGCTGTACAGTAACCAATCACTAGTCAGTATGGGTTTTTGGCCTAACTCTTTTTAATCAATAATCTCCTGCCTCAATAGACATAACTCTTCTTAGAAAATGCTATGATCCCAAGAAAGCTACTACCTTGATCCAGCATCAGATCCCTCCCCTGGGCATGCATTTGTGACACTTCAATTCTGTCAGTCACATGTATTGAATTTTCTGGGTCAAAATTAGAAAACACATCAATAATCTCAACAGTTGACAGAACAGTAGACAGAGCAAAGTTTAAATATTTATTCTTTCAGCGAAATCCTGGAATGTTAGTGCAAAAAATCTTTTCAATAGGAAAACAATTCTTTCTTTGCTAACTGTGGGATCTTTAATTGCTGTCGATGTTTATTTGTGCTACAGTATTCCAGAGTGAATCCAAGTTTTTAAAAATTACTGCAGAAAAGTTTATAAATGCGTTCAAGAATTTAGAAGCACAGGTTCCAGATTAAACTTGCTAAGAACAATATATCCAAATTCTCCCAAAGTCATTCTTGAAGCTTCTCTGCTAGGAGATAAAATAAATAAGAAGCATCCTAGCAGTCCTAAAAGAGCTCAGGATCTGCTCTAACCTCTCTACTGAGCAGCCTCACAAGTCATACTCAAACTAATGAAAGGGTACATGTTTTTGCTAGTTGGCAAATGTGCTTAAACCCAAGTAAAAGCAAGGCCTGCAGTTGTCTGGGGTACATCTACCTCGGGGACAGGTTTTCCATCCACACATCATGTGCTTTTTCCTTTACCCTGAAGTTGAGAGGCCACAAGAGAGGGGTGTGGTTTTTTTCAGGGGGAAAAAAAAAAATCACTGTACACCTTACACAGAAAATAGAAGAAATCTGTTTTTCTCGTACACATCTCTGAAAAGGCTTTTAAGAATTCCACAAGCTTTTCAAAGAACGATCTTTTCTTAAATATCACCTGTTCTCCACTATTGGTAACTCAGCTCTAAGCCTGAACGGGACTAACCAGTTCAACAAGGATTACTACAATTTACAGAAAAGTGAAGAGTTTATTCTCAAAACCAACAAGGAAGAGACATATACACACACACAAAAATCCAGCCCTCTACACAACTGCTACAAAGGCAAATTGTACTGCCCGCAGCTTTTACTTTGAAGGTCAAATATTCTTCCAGTCATCAAAGAAATTGCTCTTCAAAAGGTGAGAATAACAGTTCCTGTATACAGAAATGTTCTGCCCAGCTATTTCATGCAGAGAGGCCCAATGATAGCCTTTTCTATCCCTAGCTGGGAACTGCAGGCCAAATGTCATGCTAAGATAATAACAGGGCTGATTTCAGAATATCGAGAAGGGCTCAAAAGTGAAAAAACAAATTCCAGAGGATGAAGAATCGGCAGCGTTTCCGTACAACTGCAGCTCCAGATGATTTAGGGGAGCGAACAAATTAGTTGCAGCATCTTTGTCCCTCTAATTTATCAATCTGTAATTACTGTCATTGTCATAATAATTTATATGAGCTGTAATTTGTCCAATTAAGAAAGAGGCAGATGCTAAAACCCAAATTACATAATTACAAGTGAGAGCATCACTGATGTTGTGTGTGCTCCAGTTAGACATGGTCCTTAGAGTGGACAGCTTCTCTTCGTCTCTCTGGAGGCAGAATTCCACATCCTTCTCATATTTTTCCCCATAACCAAACAGTAATCAACATGCAACAAAGCTCCCGACTACAGAAACTACTCCATTGTGTCAATTTTAATAATGCTGAGTCCTAGTACACAATTGATTTTCTTGAGCCGTTAAGAAAAGTTAAATTCAACAGAACAAAAATATTAAATAAAAAATTAGGACTATACTGACCTGTGAATTTCCACTAAGTTTTCACAGTTTTCCCAGAGAAATTTTCCTGACCACCCACAATCAAGAGGGAGTCACTGTGATTTACCTCATTCATCCCATATTTACACAGTGAAATGTCTTAATACTCCCTTTTCACAGAGTAGGGCAAAGGCTCATCACAGATCTCTGGCTTGCAACATTTTCACCGCGTGTCCATTTTATTCCATAAGTAAAGCAGTTAAAGAGCCTTCCAGGAAGACACCACTGACTTTATTTACTTTCTTATTTATTGTGCAGCAGCCAGACACATGCCTGTTTGCACTGTTCCTGAGAGCTGTTACTGCTAAAAGGTAATCTAATTGAGCCAGAGCCTTCAACACATCAAGCAGATGGCTATAAATAATGCAGAGATGCTGAACTTAGTGGAGCCATCACAAGAAACATTCACACCAGTCAGTCCAACTTGTTAGAACATCTTTAGTCCAAGTCACGCTATACCCATCTTTACAGCTAACTCAGGAAATTCGAGATTCATTCATCAATGTACCAAATTCTTCTTTGTCCACCTGTGAAGCAAACAGTGTGTGCACTTGTAAAGCCCCTTAAAGTTCTGTTTCTACTTACACTGCTTTCAGAAACTTGTGCTGAATACATAAACTGGTAAGTATTGGACACTTAGAAAAAAAACCCACAAAAGAGAAACAGCTGTACCTGTGCATTTATTACACTACAGATTATCACATGAATGTTCAAAGAATGAGAAACTTGTGAATTTTTTTTTAATAATAATGATCACAGAAGAGTATGGTATGGGAAAGGGTTTGTTTGCTTCAGTGCTAACTTCCCAACCTGCTGTCTCTGTCATTGCTCAGTGGGGATTCTTGTGCCAAAACTCTGGTTTTAAGTAGGAAAATAAAAATTTGAAGAAAAAAGATAAAAATTGGGACTTTTATTTTTCTGCTTTGGCATGAAAGGCATGCAGGTTTATACTCCTATTTCCTTTACCACTTCTCCTATTCCCCCCTGTGTGGTGTGTGTCTCTGTAGTACACTTTTAAGAGAGGTAAACAGTCCTAGAAAATTTAGCTAGAATGTCAGAGTCACTTCTGCAATTTATCTTTAAATAGATTTCAATAGCAATCCTTTCATTTGAATAAAAGTGTGCTTAGCTATTTTTCAGGGAGAGAGCCCAAAGAATCAAAAATCTCTCTCAATTTGCAAAAGACTTGATAAACACATATAAACACAGTTCCTCTCTAGAAAAGAAACACTTTAGGAGCCATTTAAAACCATTTCACCACTTTCTGAAATGCGTGTTTTCATAATCTGCTGCTTGTATAGAAAGCTTATCCATAAAAGAAAGTGGAAATTCTTGTCATAATCATCAAGTCTTTCAGGTTTCCACCAGCTATAGAACAAAAATAGCCTTAAGTAGTCAACCACCACTTATCCCTGGTTGCTGGCTTATATTTTAAAGAAGTTTGGGATTCATACTTTCAGTAAACTCAAGCACTAATCACCTCAAAGAAAAACTACAAATACATTCAGCAGGCTCCATCCCTAACCTCTACCCTCCAGCAGAAGCAAACAGTCAGCAGTATTCCTCTGGGAGAAGGATATTAGGCTACCTCTTGTTTCAAGCAAGCCTGGAAAGGAACACAAGATTTAAGAGAGCTGGGAAAGCACTGACAGGGAAGATTAGCAGGAATGACAACACTGGGAAACATAACACAGGAGATAGAGACAGTGCATGTAAGTCAGTCTTTCTTTTACAAAGTAAGAGAAGTTTCTTATCAGCTTCTGGTTTTAGGACTTTGGATAAAAAGTAAAAATTTTATTTTCTTTGTAAACTCACTATAAAGCATCTCAAAGTGACAGTCCAAACAAGGTAAGCTAACAAATTTGGCCACTGTTAACTAATAAGTATTTACAGTTATTTATACATAAATGCATTATATAGGTACTGTACTTTTAAAATAATGCAAGGCATCATGGATTAAGGAGGAAGATGAAATCTAATCAAAAAAAAAAAGAGAAAAACTGAATAACAGATGACTGGCTCCATAATGCCCATTAGCTGTAGTAGCAGTGAAAATAATCTACATCATAATTAAGCCACGACTGAAATTAAGCCCGTTAATTTTGTAGGAAAGGAGAACAGGCTGCCATAGATGGATTCCCCAGTAACTGCTTCGTACTTGTTTTCCCTGCCATTAACTATGGTCTGACACTGCTGTAAGTAACATTACAACAACAACAAAAAAAAAATCTACTTAAGGGGAAGAATAGCAAGTGTGTGGCTTTCAAGGAAAAAGAAAAGCCTTGGAAGAAAACTTTCTAGAAAACTTTCTTCCAGAAGAAGAAAGATAAGGGGCAAAATGAACTAACTGACAGATAATTTTAAACCAGAGAACATTTATGCAACAATCATCTACAAAACATTTTTTCAACTATTTCTAGTGGGCTTTGTTTATTTGCTTTTGCACATTCTTTTTGCAAACTTGAAACGTGATTACTGAAATATTTATGTATTTTATTGCTTACAGTGATACACGAGTCGTCTCAAACTTTTTTTTCCTGAGATGTAACTGAAGTGCATCACAAGTGGTTTTGTCACAGCTTTCACACATTATCAAGTTCTGGTAGGCCCATGAATTCTGCTAATATTTAGCTATGAATTCACAACATAAAATTATTTCCGTATGAATCATACCTCAGCACTCTGGGTAAACATCCCTGATGTTTCACGTTTGCAATCTGTGCTTATGACTCTTAAGCTGCCAAGCATATGGTTTTTTAGACAAGATTAGAGACAGATTTAGAGAGATACAGGCTGCATCTAGCTATGCTACCTTACACTAGCATTACTTAATGCCATAGATACTTAAGGAGAAAATAAACATTCAGGTTTTAGCTAGAAAATAACATGCCTCTGTTTGAGTACCTAGAGAGGCTCACAACCCTCACCATCAACCCCTGTGAGGTTGCTGGCGACACACAAATTACTACTAAGCAATATGTGGGGAAAATGGGAGTCTGGAATGGCTCTCCAGGACCTGCCCTTGGCCAAGCACAGCACCACCCCATGCATGGGGAGGGAGCTGTGCTGGGGACTGACACTTCCTCACAGGTGTTTGCCAAACATAGCACAGAGCCCTGAGCTGCTCTCCCTGCCGCTGTAGGGAGCACCGTGTAAGAGCACAGGCCTTATCAGCAGGCTTTCTAACTGCATGCCCTCTCCTTAAAATATGGAGAAAGGTTTACAGATGGGACACTGAATAAAGGAGACTTGAGGCAAACCTTTGCAAACGTCACACCTGCAGACTGACCAGCAGCACCAAGCAATGTACTTATGTCCTGGGTTTAGAGTCTCAACAACTTTCTAAATGTGCCAGAGGACACTGCATCTATTAAAATACAAACCCAGTAACACTCATTTTCACTCAGTGAACGGGAAAGTCTCTCCTCTGGCCACCTGAGAGAGCAGCTACAGCTTCTCCCACTTGGGTCACACATCTGCCTGTCAGATGTTCAGCAAGGCCTCTGACACTGTGTTTCCTCACCCTCTGCCTGGAGTAGGTCTCCTCAATACAGCAGTAGTGGCTTTGTTTTAAATTTTAAATTAAGGTAAGTCCTCAGACAGCAGCTCCTGTAGCTGATGAACTGCCCCCGCACAGCAAAGCTTGATTTTAACCCCCAAAGATTTTGCTTGGTTTTCCCGGGGAGCCAAAGCAAACCTGGCAGAATTTCAGCTGTTTCTTTCCCAGTGTAAAAATAGCACCAAAAGTGATTAAAGTTAATGATTATTTATAGTAGCAGAACCAGTTACAGTTTCAGCAGCACAAGCAGAAAGAAAAGGAGGGTGTTTATGCTCTGTTACATACAAAAATGGTCCTAAGAAAGACCTTCACAAATAACATATGAGGTTCAAGTAGGACATAATGTTCTACCTACCAACATTTTAAACTATTTAGACTTGAAAAGCAATGTCCTGTCACACAGTCCTGCTGACCTCAATGGCAACACTCTGTCAATACTGTGGGCTAAATTTCCTTTCAATGCTACTCCTGTCTCCCACTGCCCAACTCAGCCCTTCTTTTGATTTGGTTTGGATTTGACTGCCCTGGGCAAGCAGCAAAGTCAAGCAGCCATTGAACTCCTTACAGGCCTGAAAACCAAGAATACTTTGTTGAAGTTTCTGACAAATCTTCACAAATAACTTCAACATATACAAAAGCCACTGAAGTACTGTAACCAAAAATTAATCATCATTAAATAAGCAGGCATTACCCAAAGCCCCCACCGTGCCCATGAACAGGTGTCAGCGCGTGACACAGTCTGGGTGACCCACTCACCCCAGTAATTTCTTCATATCCCTTGAGGCTTCTCAGCAGCAGTTCAACAGTGTTTAAGAGGGAAAGGGACACACAATTTCCAGAACACTACACTTAGAGTCTGTCCTGGAATGAAGAACTGCATGGAAGTTTAGAAAATGAAAAATATACCAAGCTATCCTCATAGATCCATAATTGAGTGTCCCACAATGGCACAAGTTGGGCAAGTCAGCCATAAATTTTTACACGTTAGGCTTTCAAGTGGCAGAATGGAGACTTGGGAGATATTTCTGGTTCCAGCTATCCATCAGGCAGTTACAATTTGCATTAGTTAGCATGTCTAACACCAGGCACAGTTCAGTCCAGCGAGACAGTAAATTGATGCTACTCTGGAACTTTGAGGAGAGCACCAGAATCAATATTGTATCTTGGAAGTACCAAACACTTTCCTTGCTAAATCCTGAACTTTTAGCACTCCCACCCCCACCAACCAAAATAAACACCCAATGAGCTGCCAGGGCACACAGAGCAGTACTCCCTGTACACAAAATAAAACATTTCCTTAATCTACAACTGGAGATTTACAAAAATCAATGTCAAAGTGTCACTGTAAAATGTCTTTTTCATTGCTCTTTTCCCTACTGCTGTATCCTCAGATACCACAGTCAATTATTCCCAGAATTTTTATTCATTTCTCACTGCCCAGCCTTTCAGGAGAGGCACACTGTACTCCACAGCCCTCTCTTTTCTCCAGGAGTTTTCCTTTGTTATGGATCTCCTTACACTACCAGTCAGAAAACATTACTTTGTTCTAATGATATTAATGTCCAGAGCAACCATATCTCAACATTGATTTTCCCAACAACCTTAAATAATACTGTCCTATTAATAACACACTTATAAGGCTAAATGCATCTTCTTTAGGCTTACAGTTGCAATGACTGATACTATCTATGGATCCATAGCCCAATTACACCTTATTTAACCCACAATGTTAATGTATAGACAGCTCTGTCTAGAAAAAGAAAAAGAAATTAATCTTTTATTATTAATCTAATTATTAAACAAACAAACAAAAAAATCACCCAAACCACTTCTGCTTTTTTGTGTGCAGTTTTTGGTTTATAGAAACAAATCAGAGAATCATTAGGTTTGGAAGGGACCTCTGGAGATCATCTAATCCAACTGCCTTGCCAAGGCACTTGCAGGGGGTTTCTATAATCACTGACACACATACAATACAAGGAGCATAAACACATCGACATAAGAAAGTCTGAAATTGAGTTATTCTGTAATAGAAAATTAGAACTGGAAAATAACATGACCGGTCACTGTTGGCTTTTGGCAACCTGATGTCACCTGCTGTTGACTTGCAATGGCTTTCAAAATCCAAGTCAAATAAATCATCTCCTAATTACCTGAGGTATGAGGAGGTGCCGCCTCCCCAGACTGATCGCATTTTGCACAAGCACAGATGATGATGTTCACCAAGAGCACCCCCTTATCTGCTTTGAGATTTTCACAGTCAACCTCATCCAAAAAATCTATGGACCACCTGTGCCCCCTGCAGAAGATGCTTAATGCCCTGCTCTCTTATGTTTAAATGTTCTACTAATCAGGCACTTAAGAGTTATGTTCAGGCTGATTGCAGGTCATTAACTAACATGAATTGCATCGAAGCCAACAGGAGATGAGTTATTGAACTCCAGTATGATCAGTACTGCAGCTAGAACAGATCTGTCCTTCTGTAAGGACATGCCATACTTCTGACCCTTCACACTATAAAATCTTCTAGATACTGTCACCTCTCAGACAGCTTTCTTTATGCACATAAAAGAGCCAAAACCAGTGCCATAAATCATCCAGAGGTTTATTAAATAATGCAATTTTACAAATGACCTCTTTTTAAATCTCTGAAACGTGTTCCTCAATGATTTTTTCTTCTTTCACTCTGAAGCAGACTCAATTATTACATCAAAGAGACAGCTAATGCGAAAATTAATACAGAAAAAGTAATTTAAACAGAAAACTGCCAAACAAAAAAAATAAAAGTTGTAGGTGGTAATGAATTACACACCATTTGTTTCCCATGAAACAAGAGGGGGAGACCTCAGATTAAAAAAAAAATATATACATATATACACATTGAGTGGGAGTAGTAATCAACCTTCTGGTCTAATGCTCTGCTAAAAATCAAGCAATGTTAGAAGTTCACTCAAACATGAGCGGCACTAAAAGAAACAGGTTATCTACACAGGCCTATAATCACTAACTCTATTCTGCTGGAGTCAGCAGCACAGTTTCCATGAGTTTGCTGGAGCCCAACTGACAGTGCAACACCCAGGCTGTTGGATAAGGAGAGCAGGAAGAATCAAGTGCCCCTGCACCATTCATCTGACTGTGGATCTGCACCATAATACCTTTAATAATTGATTTTTTGGTGATTTTTTTATTTTTTAATGACAGCATAGCAGTGGGTTGATATCCACAATTGTTCAAAAATAAGAAGACTGCACAGCTTCATAAATGCTAGAAAGTAAGCTTATGGAAGACAAAATCTTGTATAGTGTTTCCAGTGTTTCATAGAAACCACAGTGGGGGTCAGCAGAGCACAGTGCCTGCCATTCCCACTGCAATTACCATCACTGCCAGAGTCCCTTCAGCTTAAACACTCCAGGCTCTTAGTGAGAATCTTTTCTTTTGACACACAACTTATGTCATTTATTGACCAATACTGATCAAGTCAGAAATTTTAACGAAAACCTTGGGAAACTGGGATTACAGGCTCTGAAGTAAGAGAAAGGAAGAGGGTAAGGCAAACTACACACTCTGTAACTGCATCCTGCATTCTGAAAAGTATATAAGTGTTTTATGATGCCTAAATTTCAAATTCCCATCAGTAATAAAATAGAGACAGAGGTAACCTTTAAATATTTTGACGCACGTAACAGTGGCCAACTGCTGTGAAGAGACTGTGTGCGTTTTTTATGTATATAAAAATATGTATTAGTAGTACATTTATCAACATGCAGATAACGTATATTTATGTGAGATAAATATACATGCATGTAACATGCTTTGTTTGAAAGTCTTGAGGTCCTAGTTTCTTTTTTAAATTTTTCTTTGGTCATTGAGACATACAAAATAATTTACCTCTCCACAGCCCTTAAAATCTCTGAAGTTCCGAAAAAGTTAGGTCCTTGAATGGAAAATAAATAGCAGTATTTCATTACTTTAGACAGAAAGCCAATCATAAACAGTAACTGAGTCTGACAGATCAATTGCACAACATTTTGGTTCAGGTTGGTCATTAATCAGAAGAATAGAGCTATTGTCATATTCATAGGATTCTAATAGAGACAAAAATAAAAACCAGGGTGTGCAAGGATCTTGATTAATTACCATTTTCACTGACAGTTGCTCCAATATAAATTTTATTTGATGCCTTTCAACATAGCCCTACATTGGCATGATAGCTCTTTCATTCCTGTGTTTTTGATGCAATTCTTCAGTAAAATGAGTTTAATTTAAATGGTTGTCCTCCAAAGAACTGCAGAGCAGCAGAGCGAAGCACAGTCACTTCAATACCATCAACACAACAGAATTAAAACTTCCTTGATGGTGTAAACAGACTTTACCAGACACTGTCAAAGTAAACTGCTTTTATTTCAAAGAAACATTACACTATGTTGATGAACCTTATGATCACTGCTTGAGGAACATTCAGTTCTGCTCTTTGAGCCTTCTCAGAATTTGTTGGATTTGCATCCATTTTTCCTTTACAGCCAAATTTATTTCTGTAAGCTTCATGAAACTCTAATGTTGGCAAAAACCTCTACGATGGGCAACACAATAACTAGTAATGGCCAAGCAGAATCCTGTTTGTCTGAAATATTCTATTCAAATCAAAGACTAAGAGGGTTTTTTTGTGTGTTTGCTTTGGTGGTTTGGTTGTGGGGGATTTTTATTGTTATTGAAGTCTAAAATTGAGACCCTCAGGACAAGTAAAGTCGATCTTTTTCCTACGGTTTCACAATGAATATTCAGCAGTGTTCTTAAGGAAACAAGTCATATCAGAAAACACTTGTATACCTTGAGGATATTTAGAGAGATTTCTATCACACTGATGGCTTTTATACAAATTACTTAGATATAGGTCAGTTCTCTGAATTCCCTTTGACACAGGGCAATTTAAAATGTTTTAACTCATTCTACAGAAAGTCCTTCATCATTCAATAGCAGAGCACATTTTGTACATACCAATATATTTTTGCAGCACTCAACCGGATAAGATCTAAGCTCTGAGAGATGGGGTGAATTTCACATTACCAGAAATCTTTCTTTTTTTTTTTTTCTTTTTCACTTGCTTTATTTCAGCCACTCGGCTTCAGCATGTACTGCCAACCACTTGATGGTATTGAGCTTAAGCAATGGCTCAAGCCACGTTCCAGACCTGTTTTGCTGGGTCTGTTTCTAGAACATGACACAACTTGCTCTTCCTGTTAGAACTTGAGCTGACAGGAAAGCAACTGCTATGGGAAGGGTGGTCATGGGGCTGGTCATGGTTTTGACACCAAAAAGCAGCATAAGCACTCACAAATGCAATTATTGTTCAGTTTAAAAAGAAGCACCATTAGGAACAGCACTAACAGAGGAACAGACAGTCCAAGCAGCACAGCCACAATCCCACCCAGGTTAAACAAGACTTCAACTTAAGCAAGACCAGGACTAGAGTGACACACATTAAGGAAGGTAGAGCTAGAAATTCTGGCATGGATGTCCACTGGGTATAGAACAGATCCTGCCTATGGATAGAGATCCACGATTTAGCAAAATGGAGAAGATTTTAAAGAGTCAAGAGAAACCTTTCCGATATTACAGCTTCTAATGTGAACTTTCACAGTACTTTCCTCAGACAACAGTTACTTAGCCTAATTTTTCCAGCCTGGTACATATCAGAAATTCTATTTTTAATATCCAATTATAGATGACGTGACAAAGAAGTACATAAAACTGTATGGACCTGGGTATTACACATCCCTTCAAAAACTCCACTCAAGGTGGAGTACTAGACATGAGGCAAGTGAACAGTTTCACTGACAACCACAAGGATTATTGTGCTCAAAATTAAGCACTGCTAAGAACTTCTCTCATTGAAGCTAAATGCAAGTTTAGCTTGACCAATCATGACCAATAATCATCCACAGCCTCCTGTTTCCCTCCTGATATGAGACTTTTTTCAATAAATTAAATTGCTGCAATTTCATAAAAGTTTCAAATGCTGAAAACTGGATTAATGTCACTGGGGAGAAAATTCACAAAGAAAATCTTTCAAACAGACCTGTGAATCAGTAAATGTTTAGTATAAGACCACTTTAGAAACCTGTTCCTCTAATGAAGTGTACCACTGCACAAACAAATCACAGCTGGCTGGCTTGGAAGGGTCCTTAAAGCTCATCACTTCCTTGGGCTTCCCTTGCCTGTCCTTCCCAAAGAACCTCTATCCTTCCATTTCAAAACCCAGTCACAGGAGTTATCCCACCACATTTCTGTGATGCCCATAAGACCACAGACCTGCAGGTGTGTGCACATCTCCAGCTCCTCTGGCTTATTCCCATTGCTACAAGTGTTCATTCACATGCAGACATTTAAGTTGGGCTCCCAATGAATCTGACCTACTTGGTGAATAAAACACCCTTTTTTGAGCAGACCTGCAGATATTTTACTGTAGTAAATAACTGGGGCAGACATTGTTTAGACATCTGCATGAAGCTGACAGCTTTTGGCATCAGTCACTTGTTAATGCACCCTCCATTTTAGCCAACTTTTTCTTTTTTTAATGTAAAAAAGTACAGGAGATTTTTCCCTTATTTCCTCAGCAAACAGGTCATTGTTTCTAACTGATTCCAAAAGTAATTCTGAAGGCAACCAAAAGGATCCACAATATTTCATTTATGCAAGGAGTTGAACTGCCTGATAGGAGATAAGCTTTATGGAACAACCAACACAGGTAACAGCAATGTTATTTTGGTCAGTGGTATAAGCAAACTGCCAAGTGAATTAATCAGCCCAATGTATTTATTGCAGGTGAGAACCACGCTGCACTCTTGTTTTCACACAGCTGCATTTGCATTCATTCACTCATTTCTTGAAGCAAGTTGCAGGCTAAAATTCCAGGTCAGAAAGAGGCCAAGGCACTTCGATTGACCTATGGGAGGACCATGAAACCTGTCTCTGGGGACTCTGACCTAAGACCACAGCCAGGCTTTATGCCAGCTGGGCAAGTACCTGTGCTTAAGCTGAAAAAATCACTTGCAGAGCTCAGATTAAATTGCTCAGTACACACTAAACATTCAGACTACAAGGAACATGTGATATAAGCAGAAATGTAGAATTTGATGACAGAAATCTCTTCTGTTATGATTCAATCACACTGCTAGTAAGAACACAGACAAGTACTACTTCAGGGCCTAATGACCAAGCCCTGACTATCCAAACTCAGCTGTTTCCTATTTTCAAACACTGAACAATTCCATTTGTTCCATTCAGCAGGACAGACACACTTCTCCTCCAGTCAAAGCTGAAGAGGGACACTTCCATCCACAAGGATTCTTCAGGAGTCCTTTCTCAGCGGAGGAAACCTGTCTGCTCAGCCCTGCTCCACATTTCCTCCGAGGAGACAAATACAGAACTGTATTATTGGTAACCATTTCAGTGACAGACACGTAAGCACAGTATATTCAGCGACAAAAAACAGCTGCAAAAACACTGATCTGTTACAGGAAGGGCAAAATGATTTGTTCCCGTAACAGAACCAGGCTCCATCCTACTTCCCAGCACCTTCCAGTAATGCAGAGCACATTTTTTTCCTCCCTGTAAGAATGATCAATGTACAATGTGGCAAGAACTGTTTTCTACCGTTCTAACTGCATTTTCTTTCTTACCTCACACAACAATTTGTCTGGAAGAGATGGATAAATATTTGACATGGCATCCTTCCCAATGCTCCCACAGTATAAAAGTTTTTAAAAGATTAAATGTTTTGTTTTCCTGTGTAATAATTAACGACATAGGGGTTTTTTTCTTGCTTCTGTATTCATTGTAATTACAAAACAAATTACGTAATTTCACACAGATAAAAATCCTCTGACGTTATTTTGCTGGTTCTGCCAGCTAGGATTTGAATAAGAACAGGATCACAGCTAATGAAGTCAGCACTAAACCCCTCATATAATCTTCCTGAGTACCCAACAACTTCCATATGGAGTAAAAATAAATCATTTTTATGATTGCTTTCTGACACAGTTAGGAAGACTATAAAAGCCGACACAGACTAAAAAACCATGAGAATTATGAAAATATGTCAAATGTATGATGTGACACTAGGACAGGAAGAAGCCAGTAAGGGATGAAAGCAGTGTAAAAACATACCTTTGGGTTTATTGGTGACAAAGTTTCTACAGTGTACTTAAAGCTAGCTAGAAAAATAAGTTGCACTGAAATAAAGATTTAAAATCCGCTGTGCCTGCAATCTGTCACAGGCTAAACTTAAAACCAAAAGATTTATAGTGGTTTTTTTCTTTGTCAGTCCATTAGTGATGTACCAAAGAATAAAAATATCTGTCTGGAGAAAAATAAAAAAAAAGGGGGTATTTTTTAGGGAAATAATTCTATAGTAGCTCAGTATAATGCATTACCATTTCAATCACAGAATCACAGAATGCTTTGGGTTGGAAGGGACATTAGAGCTCATCTTGGGCCAACCCCCTGCCTTGGCCAGGGACACCTTTCACTAGACCAGGTTGCTCAAAACTCCACCCAACCTGGCCTTGCTGTTCTTCCTCATTTGAAAGCAGACATATGCAATGAAGTTCTTTTGGATCAGCCAAATCTGGCAAAAAAAAATATCCCCTTCCACCTCCAAATTCCCTTGCATTTAGAAAGGAGACAACTTAGAACTCATTTGGCTGCATAACTTGCCAAGAACTCCAAGAAGCATATTGAGGTTTTGAACCACGTATCCAGAAGCAAGAGAAAAATTTGGGCCGTCAAGTGCAGACTTGCTATCATTTGACTCCAAGGTTGTCAGTGAAACCATTCTATCATCTCACAGGCCTAACTTGAAAAATGAAAATTTATTATTATTATTACAGTAAAAGAAGCCTCTTTTCACATGGAAGAAGAAAGCTGCGTAACTGAGTGGCAAAAACCTCCTCAGAGATCTGGAAGGCAGACAAGTGCTTTAACTCCCAATATTTGGGTTAAGAACAATGACCCAATTCACCAGGCAGGGACTGTGCCCCAGCACACCCTGTGAGAGGAAGCACAGCCCTGGCAGGAGCTCCAGCAATCACAGCAGCCATGGCAGGAGCCTCAGGTCAGACCCTGAGAGACACCTCCAGGCTGCACACTGAGCAGCAGCACACCTGGCTGATGTGGAGTCTGGCCCTCATCTACAGCTCTGGAGCATTAGGAAAAGCTTGGACCTCATGACCACAGTGAGGATGAGACACCCATGAGACAGTGAAAGAGCATTCTGTCACCTTGCAAGCTGTTTAACTTAGTTAATTGTAGAAAAATATTGTATCCTGAGTTGGAAGGGACCTACAAGGATCATCAGTCCAACTCCTGGCACTGCACAGGGCAACGCAAGACTCATCACCAGAGTGATGAGATGAGGTCCTGCCCCTCCTCCTCCCCTCACAAGGAAATTGTAGACTGTGATAAGGTCTCCCCTCAGTCTCCTCTTCTCCAGGCTCAACAAGCCAAGTGACCTCAGCCACTCATTGTACAGCTTCTCCTCCAAACCCTTCACTGCCTTTGTAGCCTCCTTTGGATGCTCTTTAATGGCTTTATACATTTCTTATTTTGTGGCACTAAAACCACACACAGGACTCAAAGGTTTCCCCAGTCCTCACTTTGCTTTCCTCATTCCCCATCCAAACACACAAGTCCTGTCACCTCTGGATAGGGGTCTGGCTCAGTGGGGAATGGAGCATCACAATTCCCAGAGCCAGACTGCAGACTGACAAGGTGCAAGGGATGAAGACTGAGGCTGTCTCCCTCCATCTCAAAATGTGTTAGAAAGAGCTATAAAATTAGTAGTTAATATTAGATTTTCATGCTGCTTTTATATACTACCATTGCTTTTATTAGTCATCTGAAGACTACATCAGGAATTTTTTCATGAAATGGTTTTAGGCTTTACCCTGGAATTAACTGTCTCTATAAAAAAGGAAGCATTAAAAAAACATTTAACAGCTGGATACAACATCTGCCTTTCCCAGGTCATTAGTACCTAAAAACAGTAATTTATGAGACTACAAGGTTACAGAGAGACTGACAATTAAAAGGATCACACTTCTTTCTAGTTTAAGCCTTGTCTGTTGAGCATTTCAGTTAAACAAACTGTCTTTTTCTTTAATTATTTAAATGCAAGTTATGCCAATGAAGAGCCATCTAGTCTGCAATATTCCAGTATCTTGTCACAACAACAGGTCATTCTTCTTTGGACTCCAATGCACAGTCATCTGATTTTCTACAGTACTTCCATATCTCAGATTCATGCTTGCAAAGTTTAAAATATGAACTTGGATGGCTAAAAAAATAAATAAATAAGAGAAGCACAGAAAACTGTTTCTCATTTAATATATACATGACCTCCTTTAAATACCAGAACTTGAAGCAATCTCTGGATTTCTTTGGGATATGGTACATAATTTCTGAGTGTGTGAGGCAGGCAGCACTTAGTAGTTCCCTGCACTGGTTTCCTTGTTTTGATCACCATGCCCTGATCATGCAGTGACACCCAGCCTTCATTGCCAAAAATCACAAACCACCTGGCAACTCAGTGATGGGTTTAGGAGTACAAACTAATTTTAATCCATTAACAGATTTTCTGATAGCCAGCATCTGTTTTCAGGTGAGAATTATAATCAAAATCCATGAGTCTGGAATAAGAGGTGGCATCACTCTTGCTTTGAAAAATAAAAATAAATGTAATTCTATAAAGAATAAGAAATTGAGCCTGAAAAGCACAGTTTAGGAACATAGCAAAAAAATATTTTGAAACAGTCCAATTATACACTGAATAGGGAAGCACTGGTTCCAATTTATAATGAAGCACTTTTTAAACATCTCTGCTGTCAAGATCACAATATTATACTACTGTTTAAATTCAATCCCTGCCAAAAGTTAGAAATCCAAGTCTTTTCATTTCATGGTTTCACATCAAAGTTTAAAAGCTTTTTTTTTTTTTTCCTTTTCCCTAATTCCAGTTTTAATTACACTGATGCAGGCTTGTACCTTGTACAGGTATTTCCATTATCAGGCCTTTTTAAGAAAATATACTTTCAAGAAGGATATTGGCATGCACATATCTCAGCACGAACAAAACCCAAAGTTTACAAAATCTGGCACCAAAAGTTATTTCTGCAGAAAGCAAAAGAGATCAAAAACTCATTTGCACACCCCCACTCATACAAACACTTTTAAAGTCAGTGAAAGAAGAAAGGCACCAAGCATGTAAAGGATAATTGACTACAAATTGATGCTTAGAGGGATGCAGAGGAGACAGGGATCCACATACAGCCTTCTTTGTTCAGTCTCCATCTCCAGGATTCCTGTCCCAAGCTAAATGGCCGTAGGTGGAGGGAGTTTCCTCCCGCTCAGATTTCAGTGAGGAACTAGGACCTGCATCTGTTCTGAATTATGGCTCTAACTTACACTTGATTTACCATTACCCCGAGCCTTTGCTGTCCCAGGGAATGACACTGGTATTACACCAGTCCTGCTGGAGCAGCTCAGCCCTTTGGTAGCACGTGGATGTAGCTGTGGCCACTCTCACATCACCGTAACACCATTCATGTCAGAAGCCACACACATAAATAAATCCCCTCTGCAACAGAAACGTAACCTGCCCCCAAACACAGGGCACCCAGATTACACACCTGGGCTGCAACCAAACTCATCCATAACTTCAGCCAAGAAGTTTTGCTTCCGTTTCTCTAACCTCTGGCAGCCTTTGAAGAATCAGGCTTAGCTTCAGTTGTCAGTCCTTCTCCTGAAACAGCTGCAACTCGTCATAGGATAATCCCATCTTCAATTGCTAAATCCATCCTTTTCAGTCCACATTTCCTTGTGTTAAGCCAGTTATTTGCCTGTGGCTCCCTATTCTTTCAGACTTTCCCAAGACTTGCTCTCTTAATATTCAGTAAGTGCTTTTTCCACACACGCGCAGCACGTTAAAATAAATTGTTCCCATCACTCTTAACATTTTAAAGACACAAACACACACATCTGGCCTAGGATGCATGTTCTAACCCACATACTACACTAAAAGTCTGCCAAGTTCGATTTTTCAATCTCTGAAGCGTAGGGGGGAAAAGTGTTAAATCAGATGTAAAAAAATTGTATGTTCTCCTATGGTGAGGAGTTTCATGCCAAAATTTAACACAGGATGCACAAACTTTCACACTTATGTTAAGAAAGCTGTGAAAATAATTTTTTCCCCCTATGAAGACAGGGAAACACTGACTGTCTTGAAATCCTCATAGCTGGTTTGTGTGAACCACCACTAACAACAGTATCGTACAAAGTAATATAAATAATCTCCTGTATTACTATATATCATAGCAACATGAGCTACATAGTTATGTAAGAATGAACGTAGCAAAATCAGACTGATATTTATAAGGGAATTGAACAACTCAATTTCCATTTGAACGCCACATTTTTCATTTCACCTCTATATTCCTGCTCTTCTGCTAACACTCAGCATGCTCTAATTTCAAGTTCTTGCAATGTCCAAGTGGAATGGAAGAGACACGATGCAATGAGTAAGAAATATTGATTTAAGTCATATGTACAACTCAAACATATCAAATAAAATTTAAAAAAAAAAAAGAGTAAATTTTCAAATCCTTATTTCTGGTTTTTCTTACTTACATTTTATGGGGAAATTGTTTCAAAACCAAATCCACATTTCAGAAGTTAAGTATATTGATTTTAGCATAATAATCACTAAACTCTTTAGTATATACAACTGGTGTGCTTGCCTGAGTGTGTATGAGGGCATATCTACATGTAGAAAATGCCTGTAAATCGAAACTTTAAAAACACTTCCCTAAAAATCACAGAAAACCTGATATTCCACTATTCCATGAAGTAGTTGTTATTCACCTTTCACCTCTCAGAAGTGAACAGAAGTTAAAAATTCTCCAGCAGTGTCACTGAGACCATGCTGAACTAATCCATACATCCAGAGGCCAAGGTATTGCAACTGCATCCCTGGAGAATCTCTAATGCTGTACCATCTGCTACAGGCAGAAACTCAACACAACAGCACTCACCACCTTGATACAGCAGAGATAGCAAGGCAGGAAAGGGAACCTCGACCTGCAGTTTCTTCCATATATTTAACAAGGAGTTCAATAACTGACCTTCAATTCTTCTTCCCATCAGGCTATAAATGGCTACATTTGCAGTTTTATCTATAATTCGGCACTACCAGTATTTCTCCTCCATAAAAATAAAAATCCAGCTCTAAACGTTGCTGCATTTTCAAACTTATCTAGGTTAATGTAGGTGGTACATGGAGCAAGAGAATCAGGAGATTTAAGAGATACACAAACCATACCTCAAATCTCCACACAGCACCTCCCAGTTACCTGCATGTTGTCATTGCTTGTGTATCAGATCCCAATACTTTTTGTCTATTTTCCTTTCAGGAACTCAGCTGTCTTCCGCAATATACTCTGACCACTGTTCAAAACATCTGCTGCCAGTGGAATCCCATCTTGTCTAAGGAAATACTGTGCCCTGAAGACTCCTCTGAAACCATCCCAACCCCACCTGTCAGGTGGCTGAGGGGGCTCTCTCGGGCAGCCTGCAGCTGGAGAGGATTACAGCTCACAAACGCTGCCAGCATCAGCCAGACAGCAAGTAGCAGACAGTTCATTTTACAAAAACTTAATGGAGTGTATGGCCCTGGGTGCTTAATACAAGCACTGTCAAGGCATCTAAGCAAAAAGTCTCAGCTGTCACTGCTGACAAGCTGAGCAGAATTATTTGTCACACTAGAATAGATAAGAGACCAGTAGAGTGGTGTATGGTGAGATTGCCGTACATCTCCATGCTCGGTCCCAGACAGCAGGCATGTGGTTCCCTCCAATGCACTGGCAGCATGATGTAATCCTTCTGCAAGGCAGTATGGTTAAAGTGTTATTCTTAATATATTAACTACATTATCCTTCTTTTAATTAATTAGCCTCAGACTTCCCCTTCATATTTTTGATAAAAGACTGAATGCAAGCCCCTGAAAAGTCTCCAGGTCATTAGCCAGCGTAATTCACGTCATCAATATGTCAAATTAACCAGGTAAAGAACTAACCTGATGCATCTGTTCTACAATATAAAAGCTTTCATCTGGATACTTCTAACCCTATCAAAAAGACAATCATTTATTATCTTTCAGTAGTGTACACATCAACAAAGATTTCCAAAAAGCTAGTTCTTCCCCCACTGGTGTTTACACACAAAGCTCTCATTATCCAGAGCACTGGAAGTACACAGTCTTCTTCAGGATATATATCATCCTCCTACACAAAGAAACAGGACCTTAAAATTCTATTGTAACTCATGATAAAAGAGAAATGAATGTTCTTAATTTATCAGCATTTACTCTGTAAAACCACATTGATCTTAACACTGAACAACTGTAACCACAAAAATGCACAGTCTCCTACAAACTCATCAATTACCTGAAGCTCAAATGAAAATTGTTCAAAATCACCAGTCAAGGACTACAAAACAACCAAAAGCCAGGCAGTTTTATCTGATGCACAGGTGTTGATCTAGTCCTAATATCTATTATACAACCTAAAATAAATTTATTTCATTTATAACTCTACTACTGCATTGCACTACCATAGACTTCATAACATCATTTTCTGTTCTATCAGCCTGCTGCAGCTCATCAAATCTAATATGTGAGTTATTTTGAACAAATATCTTTTTATGGAATGATTCTTGGCAATAAAGCACAGCAGAGATCAGGTTTTCAATAAAGGCCTCCTGATGTTAACATAATGCAATAACAGCATCACTAATTCACATCCAACATCACTGCCCAATGAATTCACATCCAGACATCTGGGGTTTTTCAGTGGCCTGCCAGACAAATGTAGGTGGGTCTGTATTCTCTGTGCTCCTGTTCACAGCCTTTGCCTGCTTGGTGTACTTATAAAATAAGCTCCATGGATGATGGAATTTCTCTTCTGTTTATATAACACCTGGTAAAAATAGGGGCCTACACTGGACTAAGCCAAGTACTCTGATTTTCCCAATACCTACAAATACTTAAGCCTTTATTATGAAAGCATATACTGTCAAGGAGTGTTTTTCAGAATGTATGTTAAGTAGGCTATAAATCTACAATTATTCAGGATCATTGCAATCAATTCACTGATATGGAAGACAATGAAGTACCTAGAAACACCATTAGCTTGCAATATTTTTTCTTCCAGTTGAAAGAGAGTAAGTTTAAATTAGATATCAGGAAGAAACTCTTTACTGTGAGGACAGTGAGGCACTGGCACAGGTTTCCCAGAGAAGCTCTGGATACCCACCCCTCAAAGTGTTCAAGGCCAGGTTGGATGAGTCTTGAAACAACCTAGAACAGTGGAAGGTGTCCCTACTCAAGGCAGGGGTGTTGGAATGAGATGAACTTTAAGGTCCCTTCCAAGCCAAACCATTCTCTGATTCTATGACTGTAACACACTGAGTATATAAGTGAACCCCTTGTGAACTCCACTGGAAGTTACTTACCAAGTTTGAGACTATACTTTTACTTGGTATCACTTAAAACCAAAATGTTGTCTCAAAATCAAATTTCGAATGTCTGTAAAATATACTGTGAAAACTGACACAATGAAGGTTATTTATGAGTTATAATCACCAAAATCAGTAACCACACAAGAAAAATGCCTGCAAGATAGCACTTTGTACCTGGCAAAAAGAGTTAACCCAGGGCCAACAGTTAAGTTGGTGCACCCACAGGACAACCATTTAGTGATACAAAGTTCATTATTGTACCTGTGGTTTTAATCCTCACTATCAATGAGTTTTATGCTCATAGTATCACACCATAATCCTTTATGAAAGTTTTGTAAATTTATTTAAGACCAGATGTGGTCAAACTGACATATGCATGATTTTCTGCATGTGGCATTAACCAGTAACCAATCTGTCATTCACAAAAGGGTTGATGTCTAGTCTGAAAATCAGCATCTACAAGGAATGTATCTTATAGCAACTCTCTCAACCCATTCTCAACTTATTAACACTGGCAACCATTATTACATGAAGATATGTAAGCTGCAGACTTATGCAACTGCAGACGAACCATCTGACAGAAGAGCTCTGCAAAAGAAACATGACAGACTAAGTCTGAAGTGCAAATCTCCTTCTTTTAGTCAATATAAAACATGACCTTTCCCTTCAGACAGCCTTATTCCTCTAAGTTTTAAGGAAAGAATCTTGGGGAAGAATGAAGTAGGAACAAGAAATGAAGGTAATAAAACAGACTGAGTCAAGTTATAATGGCTTGTCAGACAAGGATAAGAAAGGAACTGTGTGACAGAAGAGAAGCAGCAAGAGGCAAGGCTACAAATGTTGTACCAATGCCAGTTTTGCTGACTTGCTCCTGCCACCTCTTGCCTTATATCCTGGGCCCCCAGCTGAACTGTCTAAAGGAATGCAACGGTGCCACTTCTTAGGTGCAGTCCTGCAACCTGAAAAACACCATGAGATCACTGCTGGATGTGATGCACACACTTTGCCACATTATTTCCCAGTTAATGAAATAGTCCCAGTATCCCCAAGGCAATTCTTTCCCACAGTAGTTTTCAAGGACAAACATACACATTTCTTGTAATGTTCTTCCTCACAAAAGCACTAGAAGGTACAATTATTGAAACGTTAGCGAGAAAGGGAAAAGCACAAATGAATAAAATGCAGCTAAAAGCATCATTATCTACTCTTTGATTTGACATTTATTAAGTTTAGGAGTTTATGATTGTTTCAAATAAAACTGAAAAAAAAGAAAAGGAAACTTCAGCACATCACCTCATCTCACATGGACCTTCCCTACTTCCAAACAACCAGTTAACTTTTCAACATTATTTCAATTTCAACATTTCCTGCATATTGCAGGAAAGTAAAAAACTCTTCACTTTCTCTACAGGAAGGAACACGTTGCAAAGATGAGGCCTAAGAGAAAGATTACTACACATTACTCACTTACAAATAAGCATAATTTACGCACAAATTTATATACAGCTACAAAACCAGGCCGAGAAACACCCTGGAGAGGGTGCCACGTAGTTCAAATTCCATCTAATCCATCAAGAGATGGCCCCACACACACATGGACCCTGAACAGAGTTCATTTTGCCTCCCAGCTGAGCCATCAAACATCACAGCTCTGACACCACCAGCCCCTTCCTCACCACAGGAGCGCACTGGGCTTCAGCAGACAAGCTGGTGGTTGAGCCACCACCCCTGGAGATACTTAAGTCATGTAGATGTGGCACTTGGGGGACATGTTTTGGTGGTGGCCTCGGCAGTGCTGGGTTCACAGTTGGACTTGCTGATCTCAGAGGTCTTTTCCAACCTAAATGATTCTATGACTCGTGACCAAGAGCTGCACTGACGATGTAAAGCTTAATGCTGTGGGGATGCTGTACTAAGCTGTGGCATCACAAAATTAACATTCTGAATTTGCAGAATCGAGGCTTGGGGAGCAGAAGGAGATAAAATTCAACAGAAAGGAAAATTAGAATGAGTATGAGATGTGCATGCAGTAAAGGCAGATGCTTCCTAACTCACACTCTTGAAAGAGCTTTACAAGTAGGCAGCTCACCTACCTAATGGGTGCTCGAAGGGCCTAAAAAAGACAGCACAGACAGCATTAAATTTCATTAACTCACACACAAAGTTCTGTCACTATATGAGCAGCAAATCGTGTTCTGAATGTGGTTAATCAGCCATACAATGAGAACTGAGAGGGACAACCATAAAAATAAACGCAAGCATTTCAAAAGCATTTCTTTCTAATGCTGGTTTGGGAAAAGGACCTATGCTTAAATTTTATTCACTGATAAGTGAACTCCTCCCTACCAATTTAGCCAACCAGTTAACAATGTTATATCACACTTCCTAAGGAGATACCATTAACTCAGTATCACAGACCAAGGGAGAAGATTAAAACATCCTAATTACAGAGAAATGAATAACATCAAATGGGTAAAGATAATTACATAATTCAACAGAAAATTAAGAAGGTTAAAGCACTAAAAATTTAATCAAAACCAAAGTAACAAAATAAACATAAAGTTACAAATTACAAGACATCGATTTGACTTCTAAATGTAAACACGAACTTTGGATTTTTGTCTTGTACAAACACAAAAGTCCAAAATAAGACACATTTTGTCAGTGAAGAATCAATGTACATTTATGAACTTTCTAGTCCATCCAGTTCTCTATTTTCCCTAAAACCTTCAAAGTGAGGATTCTGAGGCATCTATTCTGAACCACTTCGTGAGCCTGCCCTGTGAGATTTGAAGGACTACTTATGTTGGCACAAAGCAGGACACAGTGACCACACCATGGAAACAGCAAGGCTCCCTCCAGAGAGCATTGCAACAGATCTTCAGTGGGTAAAGAAACAAGGTATTAACATCAAAACCTTTTGCTGCATGATGGTGAAATAGCTGCACAACTCCCTTTATACACTGAAAGGAGAACACTCAACCTTCAGAACCTTCATTCCACACCCAAACACATGCACAAGCTGGTAGCACTGGAGCCACAAATGAGAAAACCTCTTTTGACCAGCAGGTAACATCAAATTGCAGCAGCAAGGCCGTTCACATGGCTGCATTATCCCATTCTAAAGATCCTGTCAGTGACTCTACTCAGCCTGACACACAAAAGAGAAGTGAGCCCAGGCTGAGTTCTCCTCGGCACTTGCCTGCAAGATTGTCCCCTGGCAAACAGCACCAGGAAAGATGAAAGCTGAACGGATCATCTGAAATTACTTGTCAGTGTCCCACATCTCACCCCAAATGTCACAAATTCATAATTACTAGAGCATCAGGAGACACGAGAAAGCACGAATGGCTTACCTGGAAAATGAGAAGGCAGTAACTACAGCAGATGATTTCCTCCACTTTTTAATATCCCAGTGATTTTCTGAGCTTTAATAAGGCATCTCCTCACCTAACATCTGCCATTCAACAAAAGGCTTAACCCAGAAAGAAATTTTTAATACTAGCTCCTTGTGGGACCAAACTGATACATTTTAGCCCATTTCTTTCTAATAAATGCAATGATTTTAATCAAATTTGTTCAGAGAACAGAAGATTAGTTAAAGAAGAGAAGTAACTGAAACATTAAATTAAGGTATCATAGGGAATTAAAAATTTAATTTTCTGCTATTATCAGTGGTATATTATGAATAAAGAACACACAATATGCAATTAATATGCAGCACAATATGAACAGCATTTGAGAAAAATGAATTTCATATGTAGGACAAAAAAGGAGATGAATTCTTAAACCCAATCCAATTTGCTTTATTCTGTTCAATTTTCCCACCGGCATCTGTTTAAATACTTGCAGGTAAGGAGAAAGTCACTACTAAATTCTGAGATATTTTAAGGTGATGACGGTTGATGACAGGCAACACGATATTTCCTATATTTTGTATATTTCCTATACAAATTGAGGTATTACTGCTGTAAGCTTGCTTTTGTTCGAGTAGATAGCTGCTTCCCACATGGGGCTCCATGGAAAGGAACAAGACCAAGACCAGCAGTTTGTAAGTCAAACAGTAGAATTATGCCACTAATTAAAAAGTTAAAATATTCTTAAAACTTAATCTAAATTCCCAGGTTATCTAAGGTTAAAATGTGCTATTCAGGTTCACCAGTCAATGCACAAAATTACATTTTCCTAAGCCATTCACTGTTCTGTGTATGGATATTTTGAGGCAGAAGAGAGGAAGCAATGTAGTATCAGACAAGCAGCACTTTTTTCCTGTAGGTATCAACAAGATGAATAGGAAAAGTATCCAGAAAATAAGGCAAATATGCTGCATGTTAAAGAATGCTCTATTTGACTTAAAGGCATCTGCATTTGTACTTAGTTGAAGTTATTTTTATTTGATCAAGACAACTGAGACACTGCCAATTTGCTTGATTTCAGCATTTTTTTCAGCACTAATATTGCTAAGGATTTAATTAAGTTTTTCTTAGCTCACCCTGATTACCACATAGGTTTTGAATTCATGGGTATTTGAAACTCTTCAGAAAACAAACAGCCCATAAAAAAGTTATTTTTATTGCCACTTGACTCCACTCAGGTGCAACTGCATAAAACAAGCCAAGTGCAGGTGGCATGGGCACGTTCTGGCTTTGTGGTGGGTTTGGGAGTCTGTTTTCAGATTCCTTAACTTTCCCTTTCCTGTCACTTCCATTTTCCTCCTCCCCAGGCAAGCAGATTCTTTAACACACTGGAGCTCAAACAAAAACTGTATACATGGAGTCCTGTTTTGTACATTAAATACATATGGAAGGAAAGATTCAGTCCACCAGAATTCTGCAAACCTCACGTTCAGAATCACAACAATGAACTCTATGTATGTAGTAAGTTTAAGTTGGGGTTTTTTTTGGTTCAATCCATCCAGCCTAATTTAACAAATTGACAACTATTTGCTTATTCCATGTTCTCTATTGCCATTTTACTTCCAACAAATCCTGTTTCGTGCTCCTTGAAATGCATCCAGCTGAACACTCATTTTTGACAACCAGCATTTCTAGAGGGCAAATGTGATCACCCAGATTGACCTTCTACACTGCACAGGCCAAAGAATTCAACTCAGCAATTTCTGCATTGAGCCCACATGCAGCTGGCAGAGCTAGATCACGTATTTTATAGTGATATACAACCTTGTTTTAAATATTCAAACCAACAGCAAAAACCATAAATTGGTTAATTACTGTTTTAGATTTCTCTGCCTATAGCTGTGACCTTCATATTCACAGAACTAGTGGACTCATTTCTTCCATACACTTAGTACACAGGTTTGAATTTCCAGCTTATTCCCCAGGTTCAGGCATTTGATAAATCCTCTCCACTTCAAAAGACAGCCTTTATTTCCCATCAGTTCTGAGGCCTGATAATGGACCCAAATTTTCTTAAATGCAGAAGGAAACACAGCAAGACACAGCTATCAAACAAGTTCTGTAAACAGGCTTATTTATCCACAAATAATGTGCAGCAAAAGCAGGAAGTATTGAAAACTACTCACTGCCAAAGTTATGCTGGGAGATCCCTGCTTAGGAGTATTGCTGCAGCTCAGAGATCAATAATTCTGGGCTTAAGCTTGTCAAGTCAGTACATTACATCTCATGCATCAAACTGCTTGACACTGATAAGAAAGAAGATGCAGTTTCAAGAGTCTCATCAAGAGTTTTCATGAATGGGCGGGTGACAAAGTAGTTTCTTCAGGGGTCAGGTACAATGAATATTGAGACACCTTTTTTTTTTCCGTATAAAAGGAAAAAAAACTCCAGATACATTTGTAAAATTCCAAGTGCAGGGATTTGGGGTTATTTGAAGTTACAAAATCAGTTGCATGCTCTGACATAAAACTACAGACACCACACTTATGTCACAGAACCACACAGCTGGGACATAAGATATTATGTTCAAAGACCGATCAGCTCTTGGCAACAGGGACCGAGGTGACACTGACCTCCTACAGTGAGAATTACTCACATAGTTCTGTTCATTAACTTTCAAGTACAGTAGCTTTGGACAATTACCTGTTTCTGGGCTCTCCTGAAGAGGATCACCCTGCCATCAATCTCATTTTGGGTGTTTGCTGAGCCATCAACTAACTCAGTGTCCTCAGACAGGCTGACCCATCTCTGTATGTTCCAGTCTTGCTCGTGCCCAGAGATGATATAACCAAGCCTGAGAGGAAGAAGCCAAGATAACACTTAAAGCATATTACCAGGAGTCTTTCTTGGATCATAAACACCTAAATTAAGATCCAAAGGAAGTCTTTAACAAGCGGGCAAAACAATTCAACTGAAAATACGTCCTTTATTTTGCTGCTGCTATCCAGATGTCTTCTGCCAAAAAACAGCCTCTTTTTTTTTTCCCATTATGTTATAAGCATAAACATGTTTACATATACTCACTCTGCATGCATTCTTGAGTTAACTTTGCTTCAGTCTTGCTCAGAAAAGATAAATAGCTCTGCTTTTCTTAAAATAAGGGTGAGTGTACACTGAAGAGACGTTTTCTTGAGAGAATTACATGGCTCTGAAAACTTCATAACTAAATTTTAAGCCATAATGCTTCTATTTTTTAAAAGTATTTAGCTATAATTTGCCTTTACCTTATCCCTTACTTCATAACTGCAATTACTGTAGATGATCAAGTCTAAGAGAAACAAAGCAGCACAGTAAAACAAAGCAAAAGGCAGCAAAATATTTCAGTGATTAAATTCTGCTTTGGAAATTCATATTCACATATGACTTGGTAACCTAAGAGCAAACAGGAAATCTGCAGATTAGGAATATTTTCCTAGGCACATTTCATTGAAAACTAGATATCTTTTGAGACATTTACTTACTGCTTGACTTTTTTAATTCTTTACCCCTGTAGAGAGCTATAAAGAAGTGTGGCATGTTTAACTGATTAGACAGATACTTGCTGACTCAGCCTAAACAGAGTTTAAAACTTTTGCTAAATCCAGCTCTTAGGACTCAAGGCCTGTCAGAAAAAAAACAAAACAAAAGTGTATATATTATGGTTTGAGAATAAACAGATACATGGACACTATTTATTTTAAACTACTGAAAAGAGTATTAATTGGGTTTGCATTCACAGTACAGGTGTGCTGCTGGAATGCAAACAAGCCCAGATTATTCAGAATGAAGGACAAGTAGTGATTTTGAAGTGTTAATTAGGAACACAAGGGATATGAGAGCATAGTGGAAACAAAATGAATGTGCTGATTGTGAGAAAAAGAGAAACCTTTTAGAACAGAGCATCCAGAATAACACTTGCAGTAAAGACAGAAATGTGCAATTGGCAAAATAAATTGGGTACATCTACAGTGCCTACAGAAAACCCCATTTTGTGCAGCTCAGACCATCCTTCTGCAACACAGGACCTACAGACTCATCAGGTTTGTCACAGGCCAACTGCATCTCTGATAGAAATCAATAATGGTTTTGTCATTGGAAAGAGATACCTAATATAAAAATGAGCTTTTTTTCCACATAAATTGTGCAACTCCCATTAAATCAGAACCATAAGTTAGCTAATGCATCTGTAATAACAGCACAAGTAGTATTTGCTATCTGGATTTTTGGGAAATATGCAAACCAACATCTTATTTTGAAATGTTTAAGATGCAAGAGATACTATTAAGTAACAGTTTACCTCTACTGTTCACTTCTATTGAACTTTCAAGCCACAAGAGCTTCAACATAAAATTTCACTTTCTCTGATAAAATCTTCCATGCACCTTCTATTTGTGATGCCTTTTTCAACCATAAAACAAACAAACAAAGAAATCAAACAAGACTTAGAAACAAATTGTAAAGGAACACAATTCTAATGCAGATTATCACAAATTATAACATCAATTTAATCCCACTAATATTAATGAAATGCAATAGAAAAAGTGATGCATATCAGAAACTTCTGCTGTGTCCTCATGTGGAGCTCCTGGCTAGAGGGAAGTTCAGACTGACTTGTTCAACACAGCACACTAATGTAATATGGCACCAATAAAAGGGGCTTGTTCTAAAATAAAATCTTTACAATCAAACACCACATCAGGTTTTACTCATTTTTTAAGACATGGGAATCACCAATTTTGTTACATTAACACATAAGACCAGAAACTATTAACTCCTACTGAAAGTCAAACAGCAACCCCTGCACAAGCTCTGTACTGGCAAGACAGCCCTGCTCAGGAGCCAGAGAATCACATCAGCTCATCTTATTCCCATGCCACTGTCTCAGCACACTGCTAGGGCAGAGGACCACAGATTCATGCCTGCATGAATCCAAACCAAATTTGCTGTCTGCCACCAACCTGAAGCAGATACAGGTTTATCGGAGCATCGCTGACTAAACTCTCCATCCTGTGAGTGCTCTGCCATCCTGTCAGAGCTCTTGGTGTGTACTGCTAAGAAGGAGATGTACAGCTGCACACAGCAACAATCAACAGATTTGTCCCCTGCTGCTTCAAAGCTGTTATCCAAATCTACGAATCTCCACATCCCTGTGCTCCTTTATCAGAATGGAACGTAATAATACAGATTGAAGCCTCTGGATAATTCAATGAAAAGCTGCATTCTTTCTTAGTTAAGAGGATCTGCTTAGAGTATCATCTTCCAGAATCCACTGAAAGCCAGCAAAAGTAATCAGGTAAAACACTGCCTTCTGGAACACATCGATTTGCTCAAATTCAAGCACACTTTTCACTATGAACTCTGTATTGAGCTCCTCCTCAAAACAACAAACAAGAGAACGGTTACTTCTCAATCTGATTTTCAGAAGAAAGATAGATGGTCTGTGCCTCTGCAAAACCATTACTGCTGTATTGACAGCATTCACAAACTCTGAGAAAGAATTATAATGAAACAAATACTGCACAGATTAAAAAGCATTCCAGATTGTTTTAAAAAGAAAAACAACAACAAGAAAATTGAAACACCCAAGAATTACTGCTTTCCCCCTCACTTCCTACAAATCCTAGACCATCCGTGTTATGTCTCCATGTACACTTTTGTGGGCAAGGAAAGAAAATCTCAGACCACAAGTGGCTTCAGTGGCTTAGTGAACCTTAACCTGCCATAAAATCAAGACCAAGAAAAAAAACACCATTTGACTGCTGTTTCAGTTCAGTGGTCATTCTAAACTTAGCATGCCATAATCTAACACAGCCCAGAAAAGGTTCACAGGGCCTTTTCCACGGCAAGTAGAAAGATCTGATGTCCATCTGTTCCATAGAGTTTACAGCATAAACTGACCTCCCCATCACAGAACCCTGAAGATGATGCATGAAGGACAAATGCAAGCTAAGCAGCTTCAGAGTGTTTTATGATGTTACCCGTATTCCAGGTTAATATGAGATCTTTATACTGGTACATTACTGTGTCTGAGGCCACTGGAGTTATACTGCAGCTTCTTTACCAGATTGCATTATATTTCTTCACAGTTCCTATCTGCTTTCAAATTTAAGCAAACCCCAGGGAATGCAGCCGTTCGGTATTTTTGTTGATAGCTTTGCTGCTCTGCCGCCATCTCTCTCAAGAGAGCTTGTTAGGTGTAATACCTCTAAGAAAAGGTTTAAGTAACAGTTTGTTCCAAGTCCTGAGAAAAGTAAAAATAGTTTTAATTATGCTCTCATTTCCATGCCAAGCCGTCTTCTTTACTGTGACATCCAACTACATTCTGCACTGCAACAGATTTTGAGAAACAAATGAAAAAACATCCCCAGCTCCTTAAGCTGGGAAGGCAGTTTTATTTATCCAGCAGTAGGTATCTGAAACGACTATCATAAAGATACCATAAAAACAGTCGAACAGATATTTCTTATTGCAAAGGGAAATGAGAGAAAAATCTGCAGTATAGCTTGAAGACAAGTCTTCACAGCTGCATTCGTCAAGAGTCAGATGATTCTGGATATATACATTCAGTATAGGAAAAACACAAACTAAAAACAATAGGAAAAAGAAAGGAAGCAGACTTCTCCCATTGGGTTGAAGGAACTAACATTGCTGTAAAAACTAAAAAACAGGGCACTGTCCCTTCTTATTGCAAATGTATTCCTACAAACATTGCAGAACCACCAAATGATTCAAAACTAAAATGCAAAGGGTCACATCCCCTGTCAGCTGCTCTGTCTGCCAGAGGCTTCAGTTCTGCTCCCAGCCTTTGCTTTATTTCTACTCATGTCTCAACATGTACCTATGAGGCAGATTTTTCTGTGTGTTAAGAGGAAGGCAACTAACGGATAAATGAAGACATGAGCACAGACATAGAAAAGCCAATAAAAAGTAAAATGGGGGAAAGTGGAGTAGTGTCATCTTATGTATTAAAGGAAAAGTTCTGAAATGATTCACCAACATAATTGTCTTTCACATGAGGTAAACTGAGCTCATGAAATTCTACTTCCAAAATCCAATCTATCATTTATGAACAATATTCACCATACAGCTGTTGACTATAATGGTTATAGTACTATCTAAGATAAAGGATATTTATCTGAAAAAAGTCACACTTTGTAAAAATAATTGCTAACACACAGTTTGTAATAAATGTTACTCACAACAAAACCAAAAGGTCTGCAGTGACAAAATCCCAGTGCAGAGTTTTAAGACATCTGGCTTAGCTGATTTTGACAGAGGGCACAGGTGGACTTGGAGGAGTCAAGGTGAAAACAGCAGGAATACTTTACCCTTGGAAGAGAAGCTTCCCAAAACTTGGGAAACTGCCTGCCTGCATTCAAGTCCCTCAATCCTGTCTCTAAACAATGCCTTGAAACCTGAAGCTTTTCAGTTCCATTTCCTGCAAGCCTCACATATTGGGCAGCCTCCTTGTTGAAGCCTAAACCTGTGTTACTTTAATTACAGTATTATTTATTTGCTGTGCAGGTGTTTTGCTGGGGAAAGGGAAGCTAGGGTGATTTCTTTAAATCAAAAATTGGTTACGGCTTCAGCTTTTATGAAAACAAAACCATTGTAAAACATTCCCCTCTGTTGAGACGAGCTCTTTTCCGTAATGCACTGAGACGCCTTAGAGCACTGAAAGTGTTCATAGTAGGATGGTGAAATATTTCACTTCTCTATCTATGCATATAAACTGAATCTCCAACAGGTAAAACTCATTACGTTGTTGAAATCCATCAGAGTTTTGTCACTGACATCACCAGGACGTAGATGGTTTATTTATAGAGGTATATCCATATTCTTTCTACAAAAATATTAAAAAATCCTTATAACTGACAATATGTTACCTAAAGGAGTCTCTTAACTAAACAGTTTGAACAGCTCGATTTACTGATTGCTGATCACTATTGCTGATCACTTTTAAAATGTCACTTTAACCCAGTACTTATGCTTGATCGTGCTTCCAAGAAAACAAATGTCAAAACTCTCCCAAGAAGATTATCTCCTTCATAGGTCTTTACAGTATAGGAAACACTCATTTTAAACTCAGATTTGCTATATTTAGAGTAGCATAGTCTTAAAGAATTATTAAGTATACTGAGAATGCTGTGAGGATGCTAAATATTACACCTCTGCCCTGAACTACAGCAGGCTCTGAAGCATCTATCTCAGCTTCCATGTTTTCTTGAAATTTTCAATATTCATGTGAGAAATAAAGACCATATACCTTGGATGTTTTGATAATTTATTTTTCACACTACTCTAGATATTTATCAACTAACAAATAGCAATTATGCTTGAAACCAAAGGCTCATTGCCATATCACACAAAAGAATCACCAGTTCTAATTTGCACATATGGAACCACTCATGCCTTTCTTTGGGTCAAGGCATGTAATCTCCTCCAAGTTCCTGGAATTAATTCACCTGAGGGAGGCAGTCAATCCAGGCTGGGCTTAAATTCAATGTTTCCTTAATTAGACTTCTGTATTTTTATTGGACATTCCAAAAGGCTCTGTCATAGCAAACTAGACCTCAATGTCTAGTTTTTTCAGGAAAAGGGCCTTATTTTGGAATATGACAGCAGGGACCACTTCCACCACTGCTGAAAGTGTAAGCAAAGGAAGGATTAATGCTAAGGGCAAACTGAAACACAGCAGAAACACACAAGTCTGGTAGGCTGGAAAGATCCTCTCAAGTGCAACACACTTCACAGCACAATGAGAAAGATGTTCTACAGGGGAATAATAAAAAGACAGCCAAATAATGTCCTTGTGGCTTTTGGAATTCCTGCTACGAGCAGGGGAACATATCAGCTCAGAGGGGCTTGGACACAGAAGCTTTTCTGATCAAACTCATCAAATAGTATTTCTGGTCTTCCTGCAGACCAGCCATGGGCAATGTCCCTCCCCTTCCAGCTAACACAATCCTCTATTACAAACCCATGCTTAGAGCATGGGTCAGTTAACAAATAAAAATAAAAATCCAAGAAAAACCCAACTTGTAGCGCTGTCTTACTATATAAACCCAGCTCTCCATTCACTGCCAGGAAAAAAAGCTGCTCAAAATTGTCATCCTTAAAATTGACCGTATGAGGCCATCACTGTGTTAGTTTACACCATCTGTAACAGAAGAGATCCCTGTTGTCTTGGCACAGCTCTTCTAATAGTCTTCAGTCCTCACAGAAGACAAATATTTTACATGCAGTTTTCTTTAAGGCAAAGAACACAGCATTCCATGTCGATTTTTAATTTTAAGATAAATACTTTCACTTCCAGTTTGCTACGAGCAAAAATCACTAGAAGTATGAGACTTTTAGGAGTTTTGTAAAATAAATATGCTAGTCTAGAAAAACAATTCTTTTTTTTTTTTTTTTTACCGATGATTTTACAGTTTAGTTTTTCCATGGTCAGTTGTGCACTACTGCAGTCAGAAAAGATGAATTCATCCCTCTAAGGAATTAATGCAATACTGAAGGATTATGTTATGGTCTCCTAATTATTTTATGGCACCCTACAGAGAGAATCAACTTTAAACAGCAACACGCTTCTGTTGATGAAAACATTGCTCTACTTATGTGTCACTTTAGTACGGCATAGCAGGCTGTCACAATCTACCTCCTGCATGCAAGTCAAGCTTTCACTAATGTTAAAAATCCTAATTATGTCTCTATACTTAACTCAAGAACATTGAGCCAAATTCTTCCCAAAAACAGTGGAAAATAAGGGAATACCCCTAACAACAGATGGGGGATTAAAGGCTGTATTTGTTTCCTTGATATGAAGACTTTGTGTGAAATCTTTGCTCTACTGGAGACCACTGGAAACAGTGACAAGTTTGCAAAACCTGTTTCTAGAGCTACAGAAGCCTCACAGGATTTGTATTCAGCACTCAAATTGTAGCTATAATTTTGAAAGAAACCTAGGGACATGCCTATCAAACGTAGCCAATATATTAACTCAATGGCAATGCATTGATTTTCTTACATAATTCCACTCTATATGAGGCCATATGAACTTGGGAACTGATTCTGAATGGAATTTCAAACAATTTTGTTCTAGGAAACACAAAAAAAATAAAAGCAACCCCACTTGCAATTTCATAGAGAAAAATTAAAATGCATTAGGTCCTGTTAATGCTTTTCAGTGCTGACAATATTCCCAAGATGCTCTTGCTAAAATAATGACTCGAGGAAATGTAGCCAAAGACACTTCCCTGCACCCTCAAATAGAGCATGCAGAGGTGATCACACCACATGCATTTCAAGTTACTGTTTTGACTAAAGACTCAGGTTTCTGGGGGTTCAAAACCTGAGTGTCCTCCCCTGCCTTTGCTCTGCTGAGTTGGCAGCAATTGAACCATTTCAGTATTAAACTACTTCATGGTATGTTCCTGAGCAGTTTCAGTGATTTTCTGGTGGTTAATCTCTCAGACCATCATTAACACATTACAGTCAGAGGCAACTGTGAGAGAATGATCAATTAACCAAGTGATTAGCAATTTCCTTTGCCCTGCCCCACTCCCTAAAATTAAGTGGTTCAGGCTTGACCACCGTGCCACAATGAAAACAAGCAAATCGCATTTTACCTTATTATTCCTGTTTGAATAGCAAATTACCTAAAACCAACTCATTCAGCCATGTCAATGAGGAGCTGCAAATTGTTTGTTAGCATTGTCTTCTTTTTTATGTGTCCTTTCTGCTATGAGTTCTATTACACCACTTGCTATTTATAAAGCACCAACACAAAACACTTCAGAGGAAACCAGTTGGATAATGGTTTAACAGCTGAAAGGTGGCAGCAGCACAGAGCAGAGTCTCAGATACAAAGAGATGAGTAACAATTTCTTTTTTGCATGAGTGACCTTCCTGAAGTCAATGGAATAACACACACACTTAAGGAATAACACGGTGCAAGTCTGAAGAGGCGCTGAGCATGATTTTTAAAGAGGAATGATTTTCAGGATTTTAAATGTATCTTCTAAAAGTAATAAATTGTAATAACCTAAATAATTGTAATAACTTAACTGACACACTCATTGAACGAGAACTCCTCCAAATCTTATCTTTCCCTTACTTCCCTGCCCTCCTCCCCCTACTTCAACTACATTTTCTTCATATATAGAAAAGCCATCTTGCTCCATGAAGAGTCATGTATTTGGGCACTGGGAAAGGTCTGTGATTAATCCTGCTAAAATATGAGACCAGCACGTCCCCATGACTTTGAAATACAGCACCTTTACTAATTTAAAAGGGAAGAGAGACATTTGGGTATGAAAACAGGTTGCAGGAATACTCTGGGTTCAAAAGCTGAACAACTGTCATCGTGAGTAGCAAAATCTATTGGGGGAAGAACAGAACAGGATGGACCACAATCAGTTAAACATTTTCTCTTACAGTTTAAGAACAGAAACTGATGCAGAAAGATAGAGCTCTTAGTTCACCTCCCTATTCCTTTGCTCCTGGTTGAAATTAAGTTTACTGGAAACCTGCATTAGCGGCATAGCACTGTCTCTGGCCCACTTCCAGGAAGGGTTCTCATTGGAGCAAATCCCTTTGGTTCTTCCTAGGCTCATTCCTTATTTGCAGGTTCCTTAGTGAGCTAAAAGTAAGCAGTGGTGGTGTTCACATGTTTCTCCTTTTTTAATTAATCTATGTTTGCTATTTGCTGGATGGAAATCTTAAACGATCTCCCACTAAAGTTATATTCTAACTCACGGTGACTTTGCCAGCCAGCACATTTCATCCATTGCTTGTAGGGACATCCAGCACTTCAGAAAAATCTCATGATTCAGACCAATATATGGAATTAATTCCCATATATGCAATCAGCTGGCAGACATCGATTTACATGTGCATCAGTATGGATCAGAGTATGCCCCATCTCTGCAGAAGAAGCTGGGACAAGTCAACATCAGTAACATTATCAAACTCGGTTGGGAAATTTGGTGAGTGAAAGTCTAAGCTTCTGCAAATCTGCCAAGTCATATTTAAACATAGTTTTGTCTCAAGGCATTTCAGAAGTGTTCTAGATCGGCCTTTGCAGCACTGCTTTACTCCTAAGTTCATGCCCCATTTAAATGTGAAATGCTACAGATTTCTATTTAGATTTACCTCAAAACAATTGACTGTATAAGTAAAAGTCAAATGGGAGGGTGGAGTTTGCAGACTGCACAGGCCTAATAGCAAAGAATTCTACTTTTATTTCATCCCAGGTTTCCTTCTTTCCATCTCTGTTTACAGTTATATTAATTAATTACAGAAATAACAGCCTTGGACTGTCCGGTTCATTCCTTGAAATTATGTCATCAGTTTTCACATTGCCAAAATTAATTTTCTGTCTTTGTAGATTCACATCTCAGATTTTCTTCTAATGCAAACAGCAGAAAAGCAAGATTGGACAGCCCACTGCTGATAACAGAGTATTAGAGATTGCCTTAGAGAGCTTTGTCTCAAATGAAATAGTGTCCAAAGTACAAATTAAAGGTGTTTTTTAGAAGTTGTAGTTAACAAATTTTGATTTCTAGCTAAAAGAACAAAAATAAAAATTCTAAACTTTCAGGAAATTTAATGGTTATTTTAAATATTACTTTTGAAATTTGTTTTAAAGCTGACTCAACACTTCTAATTTTAATTAAGCCAAAGGTATATCAGAACTGTAAAAACCAGCTATGAAATGCAATGCATTAAAAATGCTTAAACAGATAACAAATATTCATACACCAATGCAAAGAAATTAGTAGAGCTAATCAAGCCACATTACAATCCCAGATAAAAGATGAACAGAAACAAAACCTCTATATAGGGCAGGTAACACTGTAAATTGTTCTTGCTTTCCCTGGAAGAGTCCAATTCCTTCCCCAATTTCCTAGCAGTTTCCAGAGTACAAAAGGGACAAAGTGATTTTCTTCAGCTCCTCTGTTTTTAAAAATCTGTTGTTAGCAAAAGTGATAAAACAGAGCGAGGTTTTAGGATATGCTGTGACAAAACATAGCGTGCATTGAAACAGAAACTTTGTGCTGTTTGCCAGGTTCCAAAATGCGCGTGAATCATTTCTGAAGAATCCCTTCAGAAACACACAAAACATCCCAAAACAATTCTTTCTGTACAGTGTGAAATCATTTCTTGTCGTTAGTGGAAAGCGGTAAACTCCTGTCCTACTGCTATTTGCAGGTTACACTTCTCAGACATCAAACACAAAAAGGACAAACACTGCTCTCAGATGTAGCACCAGGTCTGTCAAACCTCAGCTCCTATTTAAAGGATCATGGGTATTTCTAGAGAAGTTCATGAAGTTTCTTTCACAGCAGCTTTTGTAAAACACTCTATATTTTTGACTGCAATCTCAAAACCTGAAGTTCAAGGAGGAAATAAGACGTTTTCATTAGATGTGATTGTAGTTTAGATACTTTGCTGTATCTAAACCATCTCAAGTACTGCTTAAAATGACATTTCAACAGATATCCATTCCTGTGCTAATCCTTTTGCATTAAAAGGAGTAGAACTGATATTGTGCATTAGGTTCACTTACCCAGCCAGCAAATACATAAGAAAAACAACTAAATTTTTGATCTGCTTACAAGCAGCAATATCCACTATAATAACCATAAAACATACAGTGAAAGAGGGAGAAATTACAAATATTGAAGAAAACTATCAAACTTAGAACTATTCTTTAGAAACAAATAAAACCACACAGCTATTCATATTTTATGTGGCCAGTACTGCTTGCTGCATGAAAAATTTTGCAAAGTAATTACCCCAGTGCACAAATACTTCTATAGAAGAAACTAGGAAATAAATCCATTCTGCTATTCTCCAGCAATGGATTGTACTATACAGCTTCCATACACACTCATCAGGTTAATTGGTAAGAATTTCTAGCATTTCATCCTTCATAAGCGCTGAAAAGTCAATGTTATTTAACTGTTGCACAAATGTTAATAAAAAGTCATAATCCAGGAAGCTTACCCTGGGTCAACAGAAAGAATCCCAGAACCATCCAAAGTTATTTCCAAAGTCCAGACAAGAGACCTGAAAGGGAGAATAACAAAGGGTTTGTGACAAAGCTGACACAGAGTCCCCTGAAAGGAGCAAAATCAATTGTGACATTTTTCATTTATTTGTAAATGCATCTTTGGCAGTGTGCTCACTCCAAACGACAGCTGGCTCTTATAGAATAGGGGAGGTGATGGTAAAAGAGAGGAATCCTGACAGTTGCTTTAATGAGATTCTGCATCAGGATCACTCCACCACTTTCCCTCAACAAGGAGCGTGCCCTTCACTTTCAATCTTGCATCCTCCAATTTGGAAAGCATTAACCCTATGAAAAACTCAACTCAGCCTCCTCTAATCAGCATCACAGCTCTTCTTCCTACACCTCCCTCACCACATCACTGACATTAAAATCGTGAGCAGACTTCACACATAAAATACGTGTAAGTACCACAGAGAAAATTAAAGTTCAACCTGATAGTATTACTTTAATCAAACTCTGGTTGCAATGTGTGTGGTGAGAGAACAAGGCTTCAAATACACCTTAGCTGATAGCAGGAGCTCAAGCCCACAGAGCTTCCCTTCCAGCTGCTTGAAGCGTTCAATGCAGGAAACTCAGATGCTCACGTTTTGTTTATAACAAAAATAAATAGGGAAAATTGTAACATGACAGGAAAATTGCCTTGCAAATATTGAGAGAATGATCATTCTGGGAACAGAAACAGACAAGGAATTTCAATAACTAACGATGTGTGCAGCGTGATACCGAGCATTTCAGGAAGAGGCCACTGGCTTGAGGATCTAACGCTTTAGTGCACTTACTCTAATCCGAGATGTTTCATTCTCACATTTTCCAACAATAACACATTTTTTGTTGTTCAAACTTGTTTTCTAGTACTATATCACATATCTATCAATGGAACTAGATGACAGCACTGCATATATCATGGTAGCCTCAGGCTGCACTGAAATTAGTATTTTATCCTCTGTTAACATCAGTAAAACATTCGTATTACAACAGTACATTTTTTGTGGGGAAAGAAAAAAAAACCAAACAAAAACCCCAAACACATAGACACAAAAATCTCCAAACCTCTCATATTGCTAAGAGAAGGCTGAATTCCATCTCTTTGCATGCAATCCTACCTCTTCTGAGCAATGAAGCTGGTGAAGGGACAAGAGAACAAGTCCTGTGAGGAGCAGCTGAGGGAGCTGGGGTTGGTTTAGTCTGGAGGAAAGAAGGCTCAGGGGAGACCTTATCACTCTCTGCAGCTACCTGAGGGGAGGCTGTAGCTGGGAGGGGATCAATCTCTTCTCCCTAATAACAAGCAAAAGGACAAGAGGAAACTGCCTCAAGTTGTGCCAGGGGAGGTTTAGACTGGATATAAAGGGGGGAAAAAAAAAATTCACCAAGAGGTCTGTCAAGCCCTGGCACAGGCTGCCCAGGTTGAACCACCCTGCCAAGAGGCATTTAAAAGACTTGCAGATGTGGCACTTGGGGACATGGGGCAGTGCTGGTTGAATGGTTGGACTCCATTTGATTTCTAGGTAAACAGGCTTGGTTTGAAAATACTAAAACATCTGCATTAATACTGGTCAGAAAACAACTCCTTCTCACCTCTGTATGAAAGCTGGCTAGTAAGTCATGTTCCGGGAGTCTGCCATGAATTAATCTATGCCACAATCTGCTCGACAATCTGTCTACATAAGCCATGAATAAAGATCATCCATTTCTTGAAAAACAGAAGAGAGAGATGGATCATCTTCATGAGTTACAGAGCAGTTTGCCTGACAGCCCTCAGAGAACCAGTGCAGCAATCCAGAGCTCAAGGAAAACTTTCACTTTTCATTTGATTAATTTGTTTAAAAAGCACAATTCTTTAGAGTATTGTGGAGTTTCCTAGAAGAAACCTTTTTGGCACCTTCAAGTTAAGGATGCAGATCAAAGGTGTAACTTTGCAATCGTTCGCAATATCCTTCCTGGTGTGTATGATCTTTCAAAGAGTCTCAGTTGATAAAAACAAGGACTGTGATTCACTTTCTGTATTAGCTTTTCTTTGTTCTCTTACTGAAGGTTCACTCTTGGCTGAAACACTTTTAAATTAGCGTCACAAAGCCCAGCACAACATTAAATCACTTACTGAGCATATCAATCTCAGTTAACCAAAAAAAAACCCAGAGTACACTTTAAAACAAATTCTCTAGCAGTTTCTTCTGACTGATATCAAATCTCCCAAGTTAAAAGACCCCTCGTATTTCATTCCTAGATATACACAGTTACTCCTAAGCAACCTCTCACATCTGGGGGGAAAGCAGACACGGCCAGATTTTGGCCTGTGCTCCAGTAAGGGAGCACCAGTGAAAAATAATGCAGTCAACAAGTATTTGGGAAAAAAATTACTATTTAGCTCCAAGGAAGGTTGTTTTATAATTCAGACAGGTGATCTGGAGGTACAGCAGAGCAATAATGACTAACATCACATACTAGAGGGAGTATAAATTTTAATGATACCACTCATAAACCCCACATTTTAAAGGTTACAAAACAGAAACAAGCTTACAAAGAAAACACATAAATCATTCAAGGTGTTGGGTTCCCACTCCTTAGCTATTTTAAGAACTAACAGCCTGTCCATCACTAAATAAACCAGAATATGCTGTACTCATTTATGAAAAGGAATGTACACGAGTTCAGCGACTATTCACCACTACAGACTCTATTCTTAGCAACACAATAGCCATAACCATTTATTCATTTCTCAATAAAATTAAACAAAAACACTTGACCAAATTCACTTTCATCTAGACAAGATCACAACAACACATAATTAGCACTATAGTCACACGGAGTTCTCAGCCAGACACATTAATGCACTTAGCTATTTGCTCTTATACACTTCATTGTAGGCCCTTAAATATCTTTAATGGGGCATTTACTTTAACAGACTGGATCACTCGAATGCCCAAAGACAGTTAAATATCACAGAACAACAAAATCTATTAAAACACTGGAGTGCTCACTATAATTTGCTCCTGGTTTTTCAACTTTAACTTCAAAATTGCCTTGCTTACAGAGTTCACTCAATAAACTGCTGTACCCAGCCAAGGACATTGAGAAGTGGACCCAGGGGAACCTCTTGAGGCACAACAAAAACAAGTGCAAGGTGCTGCATCTGGGCTGGGTAGAGAACACTGACAAGAGCGTTGCAAAGCAACTTCCTATGCCCTGCTCTCCACTCGTCCCATGAGGATGAAACAGAGTCTTGTATTCTCATTTTTATTACTTTAATTGGACTGAATTGCAACTGTATTTATTGTTGTGCCTATAAGCTATCAACACTGGACATTTTAAATGGCTGGTTGTCGAAATGCTGACTCAGAGCCAATGAGCCACTGGTAACTTCATGAACTGTGAACTTTGACAGACTTGTCATTCAAATCCAAAAGCGATCCTTTGAGCTGAACAGGAATTTACAGAAAAGATGTGTCATTTTTCTCAGTGGTCAGTTCTCTTAGTCATAAAAACTGGCACCTCCATTTCACTGCAAATAACTTCCACCTTCACAACACTAACATAATCCAGGCTCCCTTCTGGAAGCAGCACACCAAGGGCCAGGCTCACCACAAAAAGCTTTCACTGGATAAGGCTTTCTGCATTTCACAGATCAGGCTTTTACAGCTTGGTTTTCAACACTCACTCTGCTTTAACATTACTTTTCATCTTAATATCCTTTTATATTTGAGCTGTTTAATGGATAACTCAAAATTGATTTTTTTTTTTTCAGGATTAGACACACACTAAAAGACACTTGAACCAGGGTCATTTTGCCTTGCTGCAAAGTCCAACAAGATTATAAAAATAAGGCTTCATCCAAAATCCTCCCATATCAAACAGAATAAGTAGGAACTGGCTGGGTTTCATATGGAATGCAGATTTGGGATCTAGTCTCAATCCAAATGGGAGTGCAGGAATCAACAACACAACTAGAGAGCTCTCACTAGCAACACTTATGGGATTTCAAACTGCAACCTTACATCTGAAATTTCTGCATCCAATTACCAGTTATCAGAGGCCACCAATCTCTTAAACTGTAATGGTTAAAGAAAACTCAGTGTTTGGTTTACAAAGGCAATAAACACCTAAATGTTTTCAGTAAGCTGTTTTCCTTATTCTGTGTTTTTAGTTCTGGAATCTTTTCCTGTAGCTCCGGAGGAACTTTGTTTAAGTAAACTGCTAACCTATTATTTTTCCAGTCTTTGTTTTCTTTAGGAAATTATTTAAGAAAAACCTCAAACAGTGATCTCAGCATTCATACAACAGTGAACTTCAGATACAGTAATTGCATTGCTGTGAGCTATGACGACTTTCCCATGGGGGAGAAATGACCTGGTAATTCAAGAATGACAAAGTCAAAAGTAAGGTAAGCTGGGGGAGGAAAAGGATTTCCCCCTAGGACGAGATAAATATAATTTCTCACAGCAGTGTATATGTCTCTTAAGCCTCAGGTGGTTTTAAGTTAATGAGATTAGTTCCAGCAGGCAGTGAAATCCCAGGATATAGGATTTATATTTCAGCAGTTTTCACTTCATCCAGCAAGCACGGTGAAGTCAATCTTTGTGTCATTTTGTTATTGTCCTGGTTCGGGTCTTGTTCTCAGGCTCAAGCCTGGCTAAAGCACCTCGTAACTTTGACTTGAAAGCTTAAGCATCATGTAAAGAGTGTGTTTAAAAGGGAGGAGAAAGCCAGCAGACTTAATCTCCAGGAAAGGATTTTTTATTTAACTTTTCAGATGTACTTTTATGCAATGGAATTTGTTCTTGTACTTTTTTTTTTCTTTTATTCTACCAAGGTCACACACATTTTTATCCTGAACACAAAATAAAAACCAGAATGTGTCATTGTAAAAGACACTGCTTTTAAAAAATTTACACCCTAGAAAGACTGACATCTTCAGGATGACTGGCTAGCTCAGTCTTCTATCTGTTGAACGAGTACCATGCTTGGTAACAACCAAAATGAGCTCCCACTCACTGGATGTAGAAACTGCAGTTTTGCTCCAGCCCCAAGTTCTGATCATACAACAAAACCTTCACTCCAATGCCAGTTCCAGTCTCATCACAAGTTACACTGGGACAGCCTCATCCAGTGCAGGGACAGGGCAGCATTTTGGCTGATGACAAAGCACAGCAGAAGGATCAAGAACTGTACAGAGTAAGTGCCTGGACCTATCTGAAAGATAAATTGTTACACTGAGCTGTTAAGCAGAAGGTTTTTAGAAGATAAGAAAATGGGGAAAAACTGAGGTCAGATGATAATACTGATTTGCACACACTAAGAATTCCTCCACACCCAGCTTCATTTCTATCTACAATCACTGCATATTAAAAACTGCTAACTTAGCAATTGTTCTACACACTAGATAGTATATTTAGCTGTGAATTTGAATTAAAAAAACACCATAAAGAAAATGCAGAAAAATCTAATGTTGACAACATACTTCAGGTATCTCTTTCCCATGCAATAAGGGAACGACCACAGTCCTTTCCTCCTCTCTTGTCAAACAAAATGTGTAGATATCACATCAAGAAAACACTTATATTAGTCCCAGGCTACTTTCCAAGACAGTCTGATTAAACTTCATATCCAGAAAGCACACAAAGGAATTATTTTTATTGAGGTAATTTAACGTCAAGATACAAGATAAACTCTACTAAAAAGACTTTATAGAGTACCCAAGTCCATCACAGGAAAAGCTGTGTTTATTTTAGTTTTAACTTACAAGCCTGACTCTAATAGAGGCAAAACACACCCACACAGACACTGGCGTTTGAACTTTTTTGTTGGTTGATTTATTTATTTACTTTTACTCAGGGATCTGCCTTCTCATTCTGTGCCAAGGCACCACCACAGTTTCACTCTCCTTCCTGCCCAGAGATGTCCCTCCTACTACAGGTTTTAGCACTTGATCAACCAGCTGTCTTCAGTTATATATGAGAAAGTCAATCATCTCTTTACCAAAGGAAAGCAAAAGCTAAGAAAAGGGTATCTATGCAAAGCTGTGACACTCATCTCCTTTTTCTCTGGAAGAGCCTTACCTGGTAGAAATGGGTATCACGTAACCAAAGAGAGGCGACATCAGCAAATGAATCTGAGGACACAGAGGCCAAAGTCTGACCAGAAACTGGTTTCTGGCACTATTCAAAACTCTGTGATCACTGGAATACGATCCACTGGATGAACACTGAGCATCCAGCATCCATCACTACTCGGGTTGGCCGTGACTTGGAAAAATGCAGCTGTCCAGGGAAGCACCATCACATACAAGGGACATTAAAATGCATTCTCCTGATTCAGATACCTAAATGTTTGCTTACCTGCAAAGTAAATACACATCTGCTCTCAAGTTAAACCCAGTGAGTATTTCCACACAAGCATGCCATTTTCCATTAAAGATAACACGTAAATACGATTTCCAACAATATGAAAATGAACTATCAGGGCAATTACTCCCGAAGTACTGCAATTATGAGTGTCATCAGAATGCTTTATGCTGTCTGTTTTGCAAAAGAATTATTTTGTAATGGGTCAGGGAACTCCTTTTCCACACACTTTAATAATCAGCATGCAAGCTTCAAAAAGGAAGACTCTGAAAGTAGCAGGCCTACCAGGAAAATACTTACTCAGAAGTATGATAAGAGATTGAATTACCTTAAAATATTTCAAAAGAAAAACAGTAGAAAAAGCAATGGTCTGCAAATATTTGCATTTCTTTTAAGGTTAGAAGGGTTAATTAAAATAACAATTTGGATGTCCTCCACAATTACAAGTTAAGCATCATAGATAAATACCTGCCAATAGAAACTTTAAAAGTAGTATTCATAAAAGATGTAAAATATTCTTGAGGATTATCTCAGGAAAAAAAAAGTGCAGCTTTGTGACTCTTTTTTTAAAGTGTTACATGTGTGTTCAAGTGGCCTTAATCTGCTCTGATGAGCTCTAAAAACAAACAAACAAACAAACAAACAAAACCCAAACCAACAAAAGTCTAAATACTTTCTTTAACCTTACCTTTCTCTTGGTCAGCTCCACTTCTGCTACAGGCAATTTCATTGCTAAATGAATCATTGCACAAAAGTTCCCTTATAGAGCCTATTATCAGCATTTGGCTGGAGACAGCCCAAGAGCATTAAAGCCTCCTAAGAAGCAAAAATGGAGAGTCATTGCTGTAGCTTTTCACAACAGCAAGGAAAAAGGGCCTGATTTGGAGAACAGCTTGCTGCACCCACCTCTTGGTTGGCAAAGAACTGCAGTTTTACAACTGCACATCACAAGCTTTGGATGCTCTCTCCTCCATCCACACTATGCATCCATATAGCTGGTCATATATAAGAAAGCACAGGAGAGTTGTGCCCTGTAATTTCCTCTCTGTGGAAAGGATGCAGAACAAAGCATCTAAACCAACACTGCTGCTGAAAATAGAAGAAAGGGGCAACTAGTCCAGTTCTGTCCCAGAAGGTGTGAAGAAAATCTCATGCCTAGCTGTGTACAGGTATTTATCTTCTCTACGCTTTGTTTCTTCTTCTCACCTGTATGTTTATCTCTTAATGTATCCAACATTAAAAGAAAATTGCTAACTGGAAAATTTACTACAGAATTTTTACAGAAAAAGAGGAAGAATTTCACGTCCACTACACTGTCACAAAAATGCTGGAAAGGGTGTGTATATGACAGCACACACAGAGATATTACACATGGATAGAACCTTTTCCTGTGTAAATGGAAAAAAGCCTTAGTATAAATGGGAAAAACAACACATAGTTCAGCGAGGAAATTCCACTTTGAACATGACCATAATCCAAAAACTGCAGCTCTGCCTGGCCTAGGACAGAGCACACCCTGTCAGACTCTGGATATTAGACATCACATAACACTAGATGGTAAGACTGAGTGATGCTACAGACTGGCAACACTAAAGCTTCTCTGCTTTGTTTGCATTGCAAGTATCCCAAAGGCAGAAAAACAGCAAGGCAATAAAATATCAAGTTTGAAGTCTCATATTGCCTGAAATTTTTGCTCCTAGGTCCAGAGGTCTGCCTGCCAGAGCTGCCTGGACATGTCAGGAAAGAATCAGCTTCTTTCTGCTGCAGGAATGCAACAGAATAACTTAATGCATTAGATGGAACCTCGCTTGGGAGAGAAAAGAGCTGCTGGCATCAGCCTGATGTACATGAAAGCAGACAGACTACAAAGTTTAAGGAAGTATGGAAACTTTAAGAGACTGTTTTGTGATTAAAAAGGAGATAATGAAATCGACAGAAGTTGTCAAAAGAATATTTCATTTTGCTTTGCTTACTCAAACCAGTATTGATTGATACATTCACAGTTTCATTGCAGTAAGCATTAGATTAGGACTATTGAACTAACTCACTATGATGCATTGCATGACAGCGAGAAAAATTAAACAGTTCAAGCTGTGATCTTGTCAGACCTCAGAAGCCAGACAGGATATGAATGACCTAATAGGGAACTTCCACAGAGAGCTGGGAAGTACAGCTGGGAATTCAGCTCCCATTCCTACCAAGCACATGCCCAGAAAACTTGGTTCTAGAGGCTGAGACTTAGCCCAGGCTTCTGACCACAGTGATCCTTAACAAACACCAGTGACACCTTCTGCAAGTTAATCCTCTTGCTCATGAACAGCACTCCAGTGACACTTTCAGCCGTCTCAGCCCAGAATAACCCCAGCTTACACAGCTCACAGACTGGAATAAAAATGAATGCTTTTGCAGAGTCCTTGAATGGAGCTGTTCAAGTATTTTTATTATTTTAATGACAGATAAAACCCATTTGGTTAGAATACAGGGCAGTTACAAAGAGGGTACTCCATCAATCTTCCAGGAAGAAGTGCCCTTCACTTTCCATACCAGACAGAAGAGCTGCAGTCTTTTCTGCACAGCAACAACTCAGTGGTTGAAAAACAATTACCCACAGACAAGATTTTTGAATCACCAGACCACAGAATCTCCCTAGAACCACTGTGTACACTCAGCATATCAGGATGTTGCATATCCTTCATTAAAAGGACCACAGAACCACATGAAAACAACTGCACAGAGGGTTTCCCCTTTCACTACAGGCCCAGGGCAGGAGTTCCCATGCACTAACGATACATTCCAATTGTTGAAGGATGGTCTATTTTAAATAAGTGAGTGTGCCAACACTTTGCAAATGTAGCAAGGCTTAGCCTGTAATATTAAATTGGTTGAGCAGACTGTGCTGAAGGAAATCAAGTGAAGCTACAGTTCACTAATGGTTTTTGCACCTTGGATTCATGTAACATGGTTTGGTTATTTCCCAGGACAGAGTTTACATGAAATCTTGTGCACTAGTTTGCAATAGGTCCACATTCATTAGGAAACCTCAAAAACAGGCAACATCATCTTTTAACACTATTATGTAAAAATCATCACGTGAACATTAGCAAGAGTCTGGTCCAGAACAAACTTGGGCAAGGTATAGTTTTTCCTCTTTTTAATCCCTTCACTAACCTCACTCCACTGAGTGTTTTCACATCACATTGACTTTATCACTGCCACAAAGGACAGCACAGATGTCCCACTTCACTACAGGAGAAATAACTTCTGTGCCTACTCTTAAGCAAATAAGCAGGGAACATGACTTACTTCTGATCAGAAGAGATTGACAGTGTTGAGTTTTAAACAGTACCTGGTATTTCCCTGATTTTCATTTGCCATAAGAAAGGTAGAAAGTCCTCATCTGCAAATTACTAATAATAATCAGCTGCAAGATGTGACCTTGGACAAAGCAATGCTAAATTGGCCAGCAAATTTTTTGGAGGCATCACTGTTATTAACTTGCAATTTTTTCATTTCAGTCTGCCACTGATGCTTGGCAGGTTATAATTTTTCATTTTCCCACTTGGCTGATGCTCACTCAAGTAGAGATTACGGAGATTGTGGTGGAGAATTTTTACAAAGAGATTTTTCCCCTTTCTACTCAATCACATCAGGGTACAAACACAAATCATCTCTGTGAGGTGGGTTACTACTTATAATAGGATTACTGTCAAAGATCCTTTCAGCACTCCAACGGCAGGAACAGTTATCTTGTCTTCTTTGGAACTCATGAGCCCTCCAATGTGTTAATGGACAGCTGGACAACTACTACCTGTTCAGTGCATTCCCATCAGGCACGAGGTGGCCCAACTGCACTTCTGATTTGCAGTTAATATACAACAGAAGTCAAAATTTTAGTGAAATAGTACTTTCCCTTGAGGTCACCACTTTTTTTTTTCCTCACTTTCTACTAAAGGAGAGTATTCCCCACTCATGAAAAAGTATGTTTGCCTGCACATCACCTTCTCGCTCATTTCTTTGCCACTGTTAATAAATAAAAGCTGTAATAAACGGTTCCACACAGTGATCATTCTGGAACAACACTTCCTATTTCTTAAGTGTTTGTTGTTTTTTCTTTTTCTTCCCAAATATCTTCTGCTCACAAGGAAAATGTCCAAAATACAAATACCTAACTGAACACAAACAGATCCAAAAGCGTGCTTTCAATTAAATTTTTCTGCCTATGGTGGTAAACCAAAGCACCCTTTTGCCAAAAAATCCATTTTGTGGCAGTCCTCTGACTAAAATTACCTGTTCCCCAAGCAACCCTGATGTAGGAGTTGTATGTGACATGCTGTGAATGTTTGCAGAGCCTTCCTCATTATCAAAAAAGATTTTTCTATTACTACTATTTTAGTTAGAGCTTATGCAAGGAGGTGCTTTGCAAGGGGAAGCTGAAGAACACATTAGAGGTTGGTACACCAGAAGAATAAGTCACAGTGGAAGGCATTACCATCAATCAGAAACTACAGTTCACAGGAAGCTGGAGACACTACGATGTTGTTACTGCTAAATACAGCTCAAAGGATATTGAAACAGCCTGACAAAACATGCCCTTGCCTTCATAATTACTCATCTTTTTTTAGCCTTCCTTTTCAAACCATGAATATTCAGTAGAAAGCACAAGCCTGTGAGAAGTAAGCTCACATTTACTTATATTGCTTTTGCTTTGTCTTTTTCTAACTGTATTTTGAAATATTTATTATCCCAGCAACGGTATCAAGAATGAAATATCTGGCGAGACATTGACTGCCACTGAGAATGAGCTTCATTGTTCATTCCATGAGATTAGAACTTTGCCCGATAACTAGAGTGACACAGTAAGGTTTCTAAAGTCATGTGACTATAGAAAACTGTAACTCTCAGAACTAATTCATTGCTTTTTAGTGCATTTTCTGAAGTTTCTTCAGAAAGACAGCATGGCATCACTCATTTTATATGCAGGGAATCGAAAGCACAGGAAAGAAAAGTAGCCTTGGCCAAGGTCAGACAGGGGAACAGTGGCTACATTTGAAAATTTAGCAAGTCTCTCAAATCCAAGTTCATGCGCTCTTCTGTTTAGTTAGATATTCATATTCTGGACATTTTCTTTGTGAACAGAAAATGTTTAGAGAAAACAAACAAGCAAAACCCCCAAATCCCAAAGAAACAAAACAACAACTTCCATTCCTAAAAAAAAGTGTTTGAGATAATTTTTCCTAAAGGTTTATGACTACATTTCCAATAGCCACACGGTCTAGAGAACAACAGATAATGTTGAAAATTCCCCTGGAGCCTATTCCCAGCTTTGACAGAGCTCTCAGTTTTGTGTTTCCTGGCTTACAACCCATGGAAAGTTGCTTTTAACATCTGCTGGTCCATTAACACACTGAGCAACACCATGAAATCAGCACACAGTAAGCACAGGGAACTGCAGCCTCCTGGGCAGCTCCAGCAGGTGAGGCTGCACAGCATCAATCCTGCTTAACTTCACTTAGATGTGATGCAGGCTTAACCATACAGAGTTGGCAGAACTATATAACTTCCGTTCAAGTAAAATATTAGCTCTGTTCTTCATATTCTAATTCTGATTCCAGTAAAATATTTTTTCAATTAACCTGGAACTAGTCTGGAGAATCTTTATCTCAGCAATATATAAATATGCTATTATAAGCTGCATTATAAACAGGGTTATTTGGGGTTTGGGTTTTACATTTTTTCTCATTCACCTTTCAAACCAGATTCATTCCATAAGCTGATTAACACCAACTTAGCTCTGCTGGTGACCATTTGTGCCAGTCAAAGCATATCATGTGATGGGGAGACACCACAAAACAAAGAAGGACACAACTAAGTTGCATTAATCAAGTCTGCATTACTCAAAACAACAGTACAAAACACTTAAGTCTTTCCATGCTTTTCTTTCCACAAAAGTAATTCTCTTAAAACTACCAAGGTTGCAGCAGGTCTGACCTCAAGTCCACTGAAGTATGAAAAATTGACACATTTGGATGGGAACAGGCACGAAGTACAGATGTGTGCAGCTGCAACTCTCTACCAATCTTTGCTAAGTAAGGTCTCTGCTTGTTAAAAGGAAACAAAATTTGATATCATACTACAAGTTGAATTTTAGAAGAAAAAGCCTGTTCGAATCCTTAGGCACTTGCCTAAAGCTAATGAAATCATGCATAGATCAGGAAAAAACAAACTGAAATAAACTATTTATGAATTTTTGCTACTTATACATAAAATTTTCAAAAATTCTCACTGAGAATCAAATTCAGAAAGCTACTCCTGAAGTGAGGAACACAATAAAAATGCATTCCAGCTTCCTTTGTTGGATTTTTCTTTTTTAACCAAATCTCACCGTACCATCACACTGTGACAATGTGTTTGTGTGTTCCAAGAACTCAGACTTGTCTTAGGTACCTGTTATTGCAGCCCAACCTTCACAAGTCTATTCTGCACATGAGATATATATATATATATATCATATATGGTATGATATATATCTGTATCATATGCAGAATATCTAGCAGTGTAACAAGATGACAAAGACCCCATTCTCTTCTCCTCAGAGCATCTTTGACTATCAACTAAAACGATTTCTTTGGTGCTGATGATGCAAGACAGCATGTGGCAGCCTCACTTCAAGATTCCGAGTCCTGCTCTTGGGCCATAAGGCACTAACAGGCATAAGGACCACATGGAAGGGGCTCTGCACGGGTGAGAGCTGGGGCTCTTCACATCAGCTCTTGACCTTCAACTAGAAAAGGTCAGACCAGACTGTTAAAGCACTCAGAGCACACCAAACAGGCGTTCCATATTTTATTTCAGCCATTTGTGCAGCATTTACAGCTGCCTGAGTTTGTCAGTGACCGCAGATCTTTATTCATGAAAAAAAAAAGTAATTTTCTCCTCAGAAGGAAGTGAAGTCCGTGATACTTCAGCAAACACTCTTCATTAATTTGTTGAATTAGCAGAGGAAAGCATATAATGTCAAATATGAATGCTTTGCTGAGCAAGAGCCCTGACTTAAGCACTGGGTGGTCAACCTGCAAATACAGAGATCTAAGTCTCACTGTCCCCAAACTGGCTTGACTAAAGCAGTCACAACAAAACCTGAGCACCTCAGACACCTCAGGCATCAGTTTATGCTCCAGGTAAAGTGTTTTATTTTGCCTAATTCATTCACACACCCTCACCTTGGAAAATGGTGCTTAAAACAATGTCAGAAGCAGTCTTAAGATAAACAAGAGAAATACAGTGGCTGGGAGGGGGAGGAATAAATCTTGCCTAGAAAGACAATAGGCTCTTAATGAGAATAATTTACAAGTTTCAAAATTCAGGGATATATTTTAGCAGCAGGCTATTTAAAAAAAAAAGATTTACAATATTAATCTGTAATTCATTAAAGGAAGACAAAAACAAACAAACAAAACCCAACGAATTTTCTAACAGTTTAACTTCATGACATCGATTGCAAAATCCTGCAATTTTTAGGCTGAGTGTATTTATTTCGTTCAAGTCTGACCTGCTGTTCACTCTACATGACACAGCCAAAGAGCCAACAAAAAGACCCAAGTACTACAAAAATGCTAACAGCCTTCAGAAATGTACCCTGGAAGGGATCTAGAAACCTCTCATCTTAACAATATCTTAGATAAACACTGAATCCTCTTTACTTGGTATTGCTGTTCTTACTATGGAGTCCTGATAAACCAGGCTCAGTACTGAGTCTGCAGAAAATACTCCTGATTAAATTACTTTTCACTGGCACTTCCTCTTCATTTTTAACCTGCTGCAATAACTAACAAAATACAGCACGGACCTCTGCAGGGTCTGATTAGTGTAACACAACAGCGAGGATTAAAAAAAGTGTTCTGAAACAGAAATCACACAACAAGCACTGCATGTTATGGTTCGGTCAGTGCCTACAGGACTATCTAGAAATTAAGTCTTAAGAAAAGCCCTGACTGAGGAACGATTACCAGGAAAGACTAAGGTAATATTTACATTAGATTCTGTCCATTCAGGAACATCTTGGTGCATAAAGAATGTCCCCAGCAGACTCCTGTGTCTAGAATTCCACCAGTGAATAATTACTCCATTTTTATCTATTCCCCGACTGCTTCTGGTTTGAAAAATATCTACCCAAGTTTCCACTTCGTATCAGGACAATGGTCAGTCTGCATTTTAAGGCAGTTTGTGAGGCACATCTCATATCACTGTAAGGCAATTTCCTCTATATAGTTTCAAAGAAAATTCTGTTCTTTTTCCACTTTTCTTCACAAACCAGTACAACTTCGTGTCAACCAGCAGTCAATCACTTAAATAGCAGTACATTCACATAGCAGGTTAGAATACTTCACATTGCATGAGCTAATTGAATAAAAGTTTCTAGATGGAATTCCTCCAAGGCAAGAGATAAACAATAAATGGATTAATAATCCCCAGGGAGCATTGCAATAATAATAATAATCTGAGTTTTTCTACAGCTTTCAGTTAATTTATTCTAGAACCAACACTGTAAATGCAAGCCTTTAACTGAATAAAAATCAAATTTCCACTAAAGTAATTTTAAGATCTAAGTATCTTGACAGTTCCTCTTTAAATCACATTTATTTCAATTCCAAAAAACTGAATTACTTTGATACATCTTTTACACTGGCACTTTTATGCCTTCTCAGGACATCAGTGATTTTCAGACTTTTGAACTGGCACTAAAAAAAATTATACATTAAAGGTCAAGCAAATTTTCCCCTTTCTTGTTAACACTTCTATCTCATCTTTCTAGGAAGTGTCATTAATTAACTCCTTTCAAGCAAAAAAACGAAAAAGAAATGTCTCCATTAAACGTAGAAAGAATTAAACTTCAAAACTGAATCGCACAAAGTATCTGCCAGAAAAAAAAGGAAAAATTACTTAGGCTTTACCACTTAGAACATATTATAGATCTAGAAAGGTACTTTATTCTATAAAGGAAAAACAAGTAAGAGAAACAGAGCAGAAAGGAGCCTTTATACATCAATATTATTTTCAAAAAATATACTTAATCTTGAAAAAGACAGAAGAGTAAGATTTTTCAAGCCTCTCATTTATACTTGCACAACATGGTGAACAAAAAACAATTCCCATTAAGAAGTAGCATCAAGACCAAGTATTTTAGTTAAAATAACTCAACTATAATTTGATATTCGCTAACGTTTTTTCCCTTCCTTTCAAGTACTGGAACACAAGCCTTTTAGTGGAAGGAAGACTTTGATAAACAGCTCCCTCAAAACCTCACCCCACTCTTCCAAAACCTTCAATAGGTCTGCTCTGACACAGAACACACAAAAGTCAATTTTATGGAGCCCTGATCTCTCAGCAAGCAGACAACAAGCAGGTTCCACTTACAGAGTGTATATGAGACTATTAATACCCATTTCAAAAGGGAGACCACCTCAGGTCACTTTCACATAACTGGAAATAACAATTCCATAACTGTTCAAACTTTATATTTCCTAGGAAATCCTCATTTCATCTCAGATCCCTCTTAGGACTGGCACTCAGAAAAATTCCTATAAATATTCTCAATAAACTTTCTGAAACTAGTTACAAATTCAGAAGCCACAAGCCTATCTGATCAAGATCGTACACACATAAATAAACTCTACTATGTTTACATACATTAATATACAACCACTACATATATGAGAATGTGTATTTCATTTCAGTTCCCTGTACTCAGAAGTACATGGGTAAGTTTTTTGTGCAAGAACCATCTGTACATTACTCAATAAAACAAAACAGCAGTCTGTTCCTTTTCACAAACAAAAAGGACCAACAAAACAATAACTTTACCAAAAAAACCAACCAACCAAACAAAACAAAACTCACATTAGAAGTATCCAATGTTTGAACACACATGCCAGGAAAATGTTTTGTTCCTGGCAATTTCAGATTCTGAAGTGCTGGATCTTCGAACACTCATATTACTAAAACGGGGGGGGGGGGGGGGGGAAACATTTGAAATATATTTTGTTTTTTCCTGCAGAGTAGACATTTTTTTTCTCTCCAGAAAACTGAAGTGTTCTTCAGAGCTGGTTTGAAAGCTGAAACCCGTGTAAGGCCCACATGCAAATTTAGTGAATTTACACTTTCATAGTTTCAAAGCTAATTATCCATTCAAGTTCAAAATCTAGACCCAAGTGCTGGCATACAAAATACACCAAGAATGAAGGGTGTATCAGAACCACTTTTTGTTATGGTGAAGTATTAACAGTGCAGAGAAGCCAGCTAGACCACAGGGAAATAAGTATTTATCCACACACACTTATGAAAAACAGCTGTTCGAAAACATGAAGAAAAAAAAACCCTTTCTTTTTTTTTTACCAAGGATGAAAGAAAGAAAGCACATCCCAAAATAATAATTTTCAAAGCATTACAAGTAGGTGGATGAAGCACTTGAAAAAAACCCACAACTCTGTAATCAAGGAAAGCTCTGTATTAAAATCGCAATTGATTGTCTAATAATTGATCAGAACTAGAGAAGCAAATTTTATTTTCCACCACATTCTCCACAGCCTCTGTATGTGCTTTTTTCCACTATTTCCATGAAGACAAATCAAACCATCTGGCTTGTGCCAGACATACTTGCCCATGTTGTATCTGTTTTTCAAACAGCAGACACTCAGCAAGCATCTAATACATGTGATTAGCTGGTAGGAAAACAAGAATTCAATTTGACTTAAAAATATCTTTGCATTTGTTCTCATTCCATCCTGGGAGAAAACTGGATACTTCTGCACGCTTGTCTGCAACTAAGAAATACTGAATAACCACTGGTTCAGCATATTGAACATATGCTCACACAGCAGCTCCAGGCCAATACTTTGGTCTGAAAACATGACCAGGCTTCTCAAGATACTTCAGCACATGCCTGTCTTGTGGAAGCACTTACATAAACACCACCATATAGGCTTTATTCTCAATTGATACAGTAAAAATATGCAGTAAGGCAGCACTCCCTGTTCTGAAATAAGTTTCAGAAGCACATTTCTGACCCCACATAACTCTCTTCCCTATTTAATCAGAACTTTTTTCCTTTTTCCTCCTTGATGGTCCAAATGGCTGCTACAGCCCATTTACAGGACGCAGAAAAGGGCATAGTGTCACAACTCTCCTTTAACAGTTAAGGGAAGCAGCAGCCCGATCTATCCGCTATTTTCTTCCACAGGTATTCTCAGAGACCTTTAAATGAGTAAATCCACAAATATTTTAATAGGCTTTCCATATCTGAGCCTCAGACACAGCCTAGAGCCAGAGGCACAGAACATTTCACTTTCATATACAGGTGACCCCACAAGGTACCAGTTTCCTCCTCAGAGGTAGTTCCTTCACACAGCAGATGCTCTGCAATGGCTCCCACACCAACTGCCAGTATCAACAGGAGGATTATGAAATTCTGTAAGTCCCCAGCATAATGCTTTATTTGTTGTGGATACAAGGTGTGTATCTACAGCAGTTCAATATTTCTTGCTACCATCTAATTACACTTTGAAATATTCATGCAAGAAATTATTCTGTGCCAGAGTTCACATGAATTTGTTCCTGCTAAAACAGTACTAAAATAAAGTTATTCGAAGCAAATCGCCACTAGGAAAATATGTTTTTTAACATGCCCAAATATTGTCATTAAAAAAAAAAACCAAACACACAACAAAACAAAAAACCAAAAAAACCACCAACAGACTAAACAAGGGAATAATGAAAGACAATTAACTCATGTGGACAACAATAGAGTGTAAATTCCTGCCCTCAGTCTCACCCAGCATGGTGTTTGTGATTCATAGATGTAAATGCCTTGGAACGCATTTGTAAAAAGCCAAGTTTAATAATTTAATGTTTCAATGCAGCCTGCAGCTCCCACCTACAAATTCCCCTGAGACTTTCCCGACAAATTCATTTTTTCCCACGATTGGCATGACCAGTGGATTTCGAATTTCACATTAAAAGACAAATAGGAAAATTAATCATCTGCCAACTATTTTTCCTGAGGGGGGTTTGCATCAAATTTCGTGCCCATGAAGTGTGTCAGATTGACTGTAAAGAACCAACTGTGACAGTAGATGGGATGTGTCCAGAGGTGTTGCAGGAGCTGACTGGTGTCACCAGGAGACTGTTCTCTATCAGCTTCACAAAGCTGTGGCGACTGAAGGAAGTCATAAAGACTGGAAGAATCAAGTCTTCCACTTATCTGTAAAAAGGCAAGAATAAAGATGCAGAAACTTGAGATCAGTCAGTCTCACCCCAGTCTTGTCTTGCCAAGGAATTTTAAGGATGTAACTCTTGCCTGCACTTGGGGAACAATCCATGTTATACAAACACAGTGAAACCAACTGGGAGCAGTTCAGTGTAACTTCACACCTTTGCTGACTTTAAAACACACATCAGGTATAATGTAACCTGTTATGCTTTGGAAGAGCTAGAAACACTAATTTCTCTTAGACAATCTGGAATAAAGCAGCAGTTTTAAAGTGTAAAACTTACTTGAAGCCCCCCATACAAACACCATCTGCTCTTTTGCAAAAGGTATAACATTTGAAATAACATTCTTTTCTCCTTCTCTTAGTACATGCCATCACGAAGAGAAAACTTTATTTATATAACGAGCCCACAAAATGAAGTTCCATAAAAACAGGAACATATGGCCAAATAATTCTGAATAGCACTTAGCATGTTCATCCGTAAAATAAGAACTATAATGGGTAGATAAATACACCCGAGTCTACTTGAAAATTGCCAGTATACACATGGTTTTCTGCAAATAATTAGTTTTTTTAAGAATTTCTCACCCATCACTCTGCACAGATACTTCTCATTACAGTTTTACCAAAGTTAATCTTTCCAAACCACAAACTTGGCCTATACCACCTTGTATCCCACATAGTAACAGCCTATGTCAGTGCATAAAACTCTCTTTTATGAAAGTAGAATTATTACCACCATTACAAAGACAAAGCTTGAAACAGATTTGGGTCATCCCTAACATGAATGTCAATATAAAGTAGAACAGATAGAAACTGTACAGAACTACTTAGAACTAAAATACAAACTAAATAAACACTTTAGAAGAAGTAAGAACTTAAAAAAAAAAAACCAAACCATAACAACAGTCCGGAAGGAAAATATGTACACACCTATGAATTACTTTCTGTTATTAGTAAGGAGAAAAACAATGCACAAACACCTCTACCTTGCAAAGACATTCATGCAGGTTTACCTGTAATTACAGCATTTGGAATCATCTATCATCCACCTGTTTCTAAGCCATTAAATACTAGTATGAAACTGTGCAATCAAATTAAGTGGCTTAGAGTTTGCGGAAGGAGCTGTAAAACCCCCACTTTTTCAGACATCTCCAACCCTTACCTTGGTAAATACTCAATAAATACTCAGCTTTCACTTCAGCATATATCATGAAACTTTCTGGATAGTTGCACATTATCCCTTGAGACAAGAAGCACAATCACCTTCAGACTCTCAAAAATTCTTCCAGCTGCAGACTTTTCCTGCTCTAATTTGCTGCAGTATTACAACCAGCTGGTCCTCATCAGAGACATGATTTGGTTCACCAAACCATGCCCCTTAATCAAACCTCTGGTCATTGCTTCAGTACCTTCAGGGATTTAAGCAAAAAGACTGGTTTCACTGAGTGATATGTGCTTGCTTAGGTCCTCCTCATTTATTTTGGTGATCTCCCATCACACTGAAGGCTGATTCCTGACACGTTCTCCACAGAGCTGAAGTGTTTGTACAAGACAGGCATATCTTGACTTGCTCTTCAGCTTGATTTCTGCTCATCCTGTCAAACTGCGTCAAAAGGAGGTTATTCGGATGTATTTGTTATTCTGATGTACAACTCTTATTTCTCCTTATGCTGCTGTTGTGGTTTCACCCCCACAAGAAGGTTAATGCTGGCAACTCAGCCCCATGCAGCCGCTCACTCGCTCCCCATGAGAAGGAATCAGAAGAGTAAAGATGAGAAAACTCACAGGTTGAGGTAAATCCAGTTGAACAGGTAAACCAAAAGCTGTGCACGCAAGCAAAACCAAACAAGGAATTCATTTCCCACTTCCCATAGGCAGGCGAGTGTTCAGCCATCCCCAGGAGAGCAAGGCTACACCACTTGGGAAAACAAGCACCATCACGCCAGATGTCTCCCCTTTCTTTCTTCTCCCCCAATTTTATGTTGAGCATGATGCCATACAGTCTGGAATATATATATATTTGGTCAGCTGGGATCAGCTGTCCCAGCTGAGTCCTCTCCCAACTCCCTGGGCCTTGCTGGTGGAGTGGGAGTGAGGTGAGGAGCAGTAAAAGCCTTGGCTCTGTGTAAGCACCGCTCAGCGATAACCAAAACATCCCTTTATTATCAACACCATTTCCCGGACAAATCCAAAACACAGCCCTGTACCAGCTACAAGGAAGAAAATTAACTCTATCCCCGGCAAAACCAGCACAGCTGCCTACAGTGCCACTAAGCCTGAGACCTGAGAGCACTGACTGCTAAAGGCATGTAAAAACTGAGCACATGAAAGACCTCAGAACATTCCTGCTGGCTCTTCACCACAGGAGATAATGCATTATAACACAGGTTTCCCCAAAATCTCTGCAGGATCTACAAATCCCTCCTTGCAAACCCTTCAATAATTCCCACACAGTAGGTTCTTCTGTAACCACCCTGTTGTAATCAGCAGTTTTCTGTAACAGCCCAAGGGTTCTCTTCTGTAAAAGTTACTCCATGACAGCAGGATTTTATTTTATTTTTTTTTTAATTTCACCTTTTTTTTCAGATTCCAAACTTAAACCACCTTAATTTCCACAGTATTTTCATGAAAACTTTTAAGGAATCTTAGGAACTGGCATGCTAATTCAGTATTTAAAATGGCCAAGACCTACTAATGCAGAAATTCAGTCTGAAGACATCTTCCCATTGCTGAAGAATTACTCACCAACACAACTTTGCAATCTTCAATCTTTGGTACAGTTAAAACAAGTTCTTGTTTTAGAGATCTTTGTTTTGGGGTTGGACTGGATGATCTGAAGAGGTTCCTTCCAAACCTAATTATTCTGTGATTCATTGTTTCCAGATATTTTAGACATTACAAGTCTTGAGTTAACTGTCAGTTCTAATTTCAACAGTCTCCTGGGCTGAAGAACCATATTTCATTATTGTCTTTTTATGTAAATGCATGTATTTAGATACAGAAAAAGTACTTTGATCATCTACTCTGACTTCCACAGAACATGGACACATGACCTCAATTAGGTACATCTTAAATGAAAAATATCATATTTGAATTAAAATTTTTCTTTGATGAATACCCGACCACAATGTACAATAAATTACCCTCATTGCTGAAGACACATTTCTTATTTCTACTGCAAATGTGTCTGGCTCATAGTGTAACCAAAGGATCCTGATATCCCATCATTTTCTGCTTCATCATAGAATTTCTGTTCACAGTGCACACAAACGTTGCAAACACATCCCTCCCTGCCTTCCTCTTTGATAATATTTAACATACTGAGCTCTTGGAATTTCTCCCTCAGGAGCTATTTTCAACCCTTATTCATTGTTACAGTACTTCTCTGAAGTCTCTTTGACTTTAACATCCTCCTTGAAGTACGAACACCTAAACTTGACAGAGGATTCTTGGAGCAATCTCATTAATGACAAACACAAAGACACAGTACATTTTCTGCTCAGTCATATATAGATTGAAGCTTTTCCTCAAGACCACCCATAAAATAATCTGTATGTACATGGAAAATTGTTAACTGAGAAGTTAAAAAAAGAAAATGAAGTGAGAACAAAGGAACAGACCCAATGATCCTACCAATTCAACTTTCCAGATGACTCAGATATGTCCTCCTCACTACACACGTGTGTGGATGATACATCCCTCTGATTTTCAAGGAGAAGGCCCAGCAAAACTGTTGATTGCTGAATCCTTTGGCCCTGTAAAAAGGTGGAATGCTGTACTTACTAGTACAGGGAGTTTAAAGTTAACCAGTCTGAATCACAAGTCAAGGCTCACGAGGTCAACAACCAATGTCAATAACGTCATTATATTGATTTTCACCACAAGGAATGAACATTAACAAATAATAGCCCATCCTTTTATTCAGCTCCTGTACTTACTCTGTGCTTCTCACACACTCACAAGCACATTTGTGCAAGAAACCAGAACCAGCAGCATTCACAAACCTCTATTTGATTACTTCTTGAAAATGTGTTCAGATACACAAGTCTTAGTTTCTCCCTGCTAGATTCCAGCTGACCAGCAGATCCAATGACCAACAGATGGCTGACAGAACACAACTGCACTTCTGCACTCAGCCTGGGCTGCAAGAGCTGTACTTGATTTCTTCTTTTTCAGAACCATGTAGTTACTGGAGGATGAACAATGATCTTTCCTACTTCTACCTGCACAGCATCATTTCCCAGGCATACACAACTGACAGAAACAGCAGATGCATATTTGAGGAGAAACAAAGTGCTTTAATGAGCATGCTGCTAAGGCTTCAAGAATAAAGAGAATTGTTTAAATTGATCACAGAATCTTCTAGGCTGGAAAAGTAAGAACATCGTGTCCAACCATAACACCAGCACTGCCAAGCCCACCACTAAGTCATGTTCCCAAGTGCACCATCTCCACATCGCCACTAAAAGAGGCTGAGGGTTTAGAAGACGTCTATTTGACAAATTACCATAATGAAGATCTACAGCACATGTTCCCTAGAGGGTTACATGTGAATCACTAAGAACTACACTTCTGAAATAAATCTGCTTATTAAGGGGGAGAAAAAGAACTTTAAAGGTCTATTTTTGTCTAATTTGTATTCATACCCTGAGGTTATTTAAGAAGGGGGGAGAAAATAATGCAGGTATGTACCACAGTAATGACAAGCTAAGACTTCAACTATGAAGATTAACAGAGCTGAAAGTCATATGATTCAGCATGACTACTGGGAGCTGCTACCAAAAAAAAATCTGCAGCTTGTGACACACATGAGAACCACGAGCATCTTTTTATCAACTTTGACAATTCTGATTTTTTCCTACTTAATCCTTTTTTCTGCTTTAGATAAATCTGGACCCAGCTCTTCAAAGCAAACAAAACAGCTTCCAATTATCACAAACAGAAGTTTTGCTTCGTTTGAGCAACGGAAAACCATTTTAATTCTAAGGATGTGAAAAAAACCCCAAAACTGCAAAGTTTAGATAGACACTAAAACTAACAAAAATATGATGAAACTTGCAGAAAAATGCTTTTCTGTAGGATTATTTTCTTCTTTTTTTTTAAAGAAAGTGGTGTGTGGGTAGCTCTAGAATTTTTATTTTAAAAATTCCAACTGAAAAAACTGACAAAAAACTGCAAAAGGTCGGCTACAAAAGATCATTCTTTGGCTTGTTTCAACTGATTAACTTTATGGTATATTATCCTACAGTTAAGACATCTACTAGGAATGTGATCCATGACCAAAATTCAGAAGACACTCTTTAGTATTTTGATGATAGTGGAGATAAATGCTGCATTACAGATGTACTGGGACTCATACAAGAGCTCTTTAGATTAAAATCTAAAAATACACACAGCATTGCTTGATATACAGGACTCTGGCATCGTTAGTTTCAGTTATCTAATGCTTTCCATATGCTAACCACTGAACAAATACATTCGCCTGTAAACGCAAGAAATACGTACCAAGTAATAAATAAACCAACATGAAGCAGGCTGTTCATATTAGGGTTAAAAATCTAAGTTCTTTATTTCTTCCCTGAATATTCCTGTCCTGATGACTCAGCAACAACGCCGCAAATTTCAGCTGAAGTCAGCAAGATTTCTCAGCGCTGTTTGCAAGTGTCAACTCCACGGTCTTTGCAGGTTTAATGACAGTGCTGAGGCTATCTGAGGTATGGGGGGGGCTTTGTATACAGAGACCTGCTGAAGTCAAGGAGCTCCGCGTGGATGGAGAAAGAGAGGCAGAAGGGCTACAATGTTGTCCCGCACTGAAACTCGCGAAATGACCGGCTGTGTTTCGGGTGACACCTGCGCACATCCCAAACGCCGGAGGCTTCCACAAAGTCACAGGCGACATCCCGAGAACTGTGTTTGGGGTGGGGGGGTTCTGTTTTAGTGTTTAAAGAGCTTTAAAGGAGCTAGCGCATCACTCAACACATAATTCAGTTTCTAAATCCAGCCGAGACCCATGCTCGTCTATTTCTTGAAGAAGTAGAAGAGAAATACCAAAACAGCGAGTAACTCAACGCGGTAACTCGGAGCCGGGGACGGGCAGCGAGCGGGAGGACGCGGGGCTGTGCGGGACCATCCCCGAGGCTCATCTACCTGTTCCGTCCCGAACAGCCCCAGCCCGCAGCCCTCGCAGCCTCTGCTTCCCCGAGTTCTGACTTACTTTTAGAAAACAAACAAACACACACACACAAACACACGCGGAGCCGGCAAAGTTCTCCCGGCGCTGACAGCCGGGGCCGCGCCGCTCCCGCCCCGCCGTGATGGGGCCGGAGCTGCGGAGGTCCCGCCGCCCCCTCCCGCCCCGGTGCCCCGTTACCTGCCCGCCCCGCTGCCCCGGCGCCGCAAGGCCGCCCCGAGCCCGCCCAGGGAGGTTTTCAGCAGCCGTAAAGCGGTGAACGCGCCCGGCCCGGCCCCGGCGGCGCGGCCGTGAGGGGCCACCCCGGGGAGCGCCCTCAGGGCGGGCGGGCGCGGCCGGCGGAGCCCCGGCGGGACGGGGCGGGCGCGGAACCGCGGCCTGGGCTGGGGTGGAAGGGAGCGAGAAGGTTCATCTCTCGTTCAGACCCCCCTGCCGTGGGCAGGGGTACCTTGCACTAGACCCGGAGCGCCCAAAGCCCCGTCCAACCTGGCCTCGGATGCTTCCAGGGATGGGGCAGCCGCAGCGTCTCTGGGCAACCTGTGCCGGGGTCTCACCGCTCTCACAGTTAAGAATTTCTTCTCAATATCTGATCTACGTTTGCCCTCCTTCAGTTTGAAGCCATTTCCCCTTGTGCTGTCACTACATCCCTTTGTCCAAAGTCCCTCTCCAGCTCTCTTGGAGCCCCTTTAGGCCCTGGAAGAGGTTCTAAGGTCTCCCTGGAGCCTTCTCTTCTCCAGGCTGAACACCCCCAGCTCTCTCAGCCTTTAGTAACATTTGACAGATATAGCCTTGGTTTACACCTTTTTTTTTAGGGGCGATAATCTGTGATACGCAGAGTTTTGTGCACATCCGAGTTACACAGTGATGTACTCTGCACCCACAGACCCACCAGCTGGGAGGGAAGATGAGGAGTCAGGTGCACCCAGGAACCGCAGGTTATCCCAGCACAGCTCTGGGGGAGTGAACATCCGAGCACTGCGGGCACACCTGACACTCATAACCAGCAGGATCAAATCACACCAGCCCAGTTTTACAGAGGTGTCTCAGCTGCAGCAATTACACTGCTTTAACAAAGCCTCCTAATGTCCGCAGGTAAACTTTGTTCTTGAATGCACTCCTATTACAATACTGTCCTCTTATAAAAAGGAATTTCGTCGGTACAGATTAATGACTTAGTTCTGCCTGGAAGCATTTTGCTGTTCGTTCTGTCCTAAATCTACAATTTGTCCTGTAATCCTGGTGCTACCACACAAGCAACAGGGCTGAGCTGTCTTCAACAAAGGCAGAAGCATCATCAGCCTGTTCAATTTCATTGTCTGAAGTCGGGGTTAGTGTTATTTGCCCTGAGAGAATTAGTGCTAGAAATGTTAATTTTAAAAAGAGGAAGTAATAATCAAGCAGCATTTCCCAGGAAGACATTTATGAAAAAAATGAAAGGAAAAAAAAAAGAACAATTAAGATGTTTTCTCTGCTGAATAAGAACTACTACTACAAAAAAAAAAAAAAAAAAAGGCATCTTAATCCAACAGCTACTGCAGAGAAGGCAGAAAAAGTCTTTCAGAAGTCTTCCATGCATATGTTGAACATACTAGCAGAGAGAAAAGCAAATTTCAGGCATTTATAACAGAATTGGCTTCTTCTAATAAAGTATTAATAGGAAGGTCTGGCTGAACTGCTGTAGCTCTGAAAGCAATTTCAGAAAGAACAGAGCATAGTCACTGAAGAGCAAGTGAACTAATATACAATCCTCATTAATAAAGCCCCTTTTCCAACATTAAGCAGAATTAAAACAACTGCAACTGGAGGCGTACTTTTCTTGCCCAAAGAAATCTGTCAGGCACGTAGGTGCAGAAATGCATTGACTCAAAGCATGATTCATCAGTTTTTATTCACAATTTTCTTTTCTCTTGCAATGACATGTTACAACTCTGCTCCTTCCTACATTCTTCTCTTTTCTAGACCACCTCCAGGTGAAAGCCATGGCCGTATACTGGTTTTGTTAGTCAGTCCAAAGTACAGACCTGAGGTTTTTGGGCTGAGTAGCTTAAGCCAGTTGTGCCCATTCCATGTGAAAAGCTGAGGCTGAAGTTCAAAACAGATTTACCATCACAACAGTTCTGCATTTACTTGTGTCAGCTGAACCACTTCTAGACAGCCCAGAGCTTGGCACAAGTGTGGGCCAACACTACAGCAGAGAAAAAAATATCCAAAGGGTGAAGTGCACCAGCCATGACTCCACATGCTTTCACACAAGGCTCCAGACTGATTAGGTAACCAGAAAGCTGTTTCGAGTCTCATGCATTTGCTACATTTTAGTTGAAAATTTCTGGACAGGCCTCTTAATTACTGAGTGATAGGAAAAAAAAAATCAGTCAAATATAAAATTCCATTACCCTTCTGCTAAAACAAGTCTTCCTGATGCTGTTGTAAGAGTTTCTCCCTTTCCCCAGCGTTTTGCCCAGAATTGGCCTCATTACAAGGAGGAGAAGAAGCATTCTCTTTCCACAGTACAGAGGTGTAGTCAAAGGGAAAAGTTTGAGACAACTGGCAAGGAAATATTTTTTTATTTTTTTTTATACTGAATTAGGACCACTCACACCAGAAGTGAGTCGCAAAAAAGCAAGTGATGCCTCCACATTCAGGGAAACTGAAATAGATTCGCACTACGAAGAAAAAAAAAGTTCCTCCAAGTAATTACATTTTGCAAAAACTTAAAGTGACATGACTAGAAAAGAACATGCAAGACAGTCAAACAGACTTAAAACCTTCCATTAAACTTTTCTGAAAGGAAGTAGTCCATACAGACTATACATCTATAAAACACTTCAGTATTTGTTCGCATCTTGCCTTACCAAAAGGTATCTCAGGTACTTTGGAAATGTTCGTGGAAACATGGAAAAGTTGAATGTTATGCTTAAAGAGACTTTACTGACATTGATTTAGGCTTGAGATACTGGACAAGGCAACAAGAGTTTCTGCTTTACAGAAATTCTATCATAGAATATCCTGAAAAAGATCACCAAGTCCATCTCCTGGATAGGTTGAAAGGCATCCATTTGGTGTTTTTAAGTGCTGACTTTAAATCGTTGTTCACAAGAATAAGTTTACTTTTTTTCTATAGGTTAAAGTTGGGTTTGTTTGTTTGTTTCTCTTTTATATTTTTACCAGCCTGAAAGTGTTTGGGCTTTAACTGTTCCATGCAGCAGAAGTGCCATCTTGTGGCTCTGTTAGACACTGCTTTTTCGGGTCACATTAGAGTTAGTAATATAAAAATCTAATTTTATGACAGTTCAGTCTGTGATCCATATAAAAAAAGATCGTACCTGGTTCACACGCTGATGGACTGACTATGAACGGTGATGTTCTCCAGTCCTTGCTGGAGGACACGGATCACTGTATTTGGCAGGACTATTTATTCTACTGCAGGAGAAGAAGAGCATTAAAACTGTCATTTTAAAGGTCTGAAAGGGACCTACTGTCCTGCCTCTTATCGTCCATTCCAGCAGTATTTAATCACGGAAGGTACTGAGACCAAGAGGATTGGTAGGCATGCCTGGAATGTCAAGTCCTACCTCTTTACATAGGCTAAAGACACCACACATTTAAATAACAGAAGCCCCACTTGAGGAAACAAGAAATTAAATACCATTAAAACCATCTGCCAAATGTAATTTGAAAGTCTAAAATTCCTTTTTACGAGCAGTTTCTGCTTTTTATACTGAAGAATTAATTGGATATATGTATTTTACAGAACAAATCCATGATTCAGCAAGAAAATTAATGAAATGAAGAGACAGTTGGAACTGCTGCCAAAAGTGGTCATTTCAGACCTAGCAACCTTGGAAAATGACCTTATAGATAATGAATTTGGAAAAAATAACACTACAAAGCAACAAAAATGAGTGCTATCTACCTATAAAGTCCTCTAATAGCAATATCTCCTAAAGAATCAAGGCATTAAATGATATTTCTGTATCTGACATCCTAAGCACTGAACACACCTGCCTCAATGCACCTCCTGTGGTAACTCCACGATAGCTCAGTGTGTGTTTCTGCCCCCATACAGTGAAGTACTCTGATCCACTGAGGGCAGGAATGTGGAGCTGTAAAGCATTAAGAAAGTGAAAAGATGACAAAATTAGCCTAGCATGGCTTCCCCAAGTACTTAGGAAAGGATAACTAAACAAGAAGGAATGTGACACGTTTAGACAAACCATTATTTATTCATTACCCCATAAGCAGTGAAATACCTCCTAAAAAAGGCTTTTAAGCACACATGCTTTACACAATTTGAAGAATGTCTAATTCATGTTGAAGTACCGTTTAAGTAGTTTACAGTGATGCAAAAGAAGTTGTGTGGCTCTGCAGTTTGTCTGGAGTTTCCTCTATTCCTTGATCCATGCCTGACAAAGGAAAATAATTAGCAAAAGCAGGAAATTCTGATTTTTGGCCAAGCTTAAACTAGAACATGATTTTTCTCTAAAGGAAATGACTCCCTATGAAGTACAACTATCACATTCTTCTTTTAACTTTGAATTCTATCATATTGAAATTAAATGGAAGTCCTACTCCTTACCAAGGCATTCCTGCAGTGGACTTTTTCAGCCTTTTCCCTGGCAGTCATGAAACCTGTATCCTAAGTTGCAAAACATCGTTCCCCAAAGCTCTCTCGGTACTGGAAAGGGCTCTAAGGTCTCCCCTGACCCTTCTCTTCTCCAGGCTGAACAATCCCAACTCAGCCTGTCTCCACAGGAGAAATCCAGGACTCTATTTTTGTGATCCTCCTCCAAACTCATTCCAGCAAGTCCACATCCTGGACAAGAGCTGAACACTGCACTCATAAAATCATAGACCCACTCATTCAAAACATGTGAGTGAATATAATCAACATCTCTAATGAGCACGAGTCCACAGCACTCAAAGTTGTTTCACAAGAGGAACAGTTCCTATGATAAAGGTTATAGCCACAGGTTATGGAGATGAAAATGCCTCCTGTTTTTTTTTTTATTTAAAGAATAGTCACTGGTGGATTTTAGGAGGTGTTTGTGAATTGAAACAGAAAATGAGATTGCGGAACCTGAGCCTTAATCCTCCCATTTAATTTCCTTTAATCTTGCTTATAGCATATAACCTTTTTTAAACTATCCATTTTTTTCACCAAAGCCTGGCACTTTCAGGTCCTTTTATGCCTTTTACCGTGAGATACATGCATTGCTATTCTCCAGCCAGACTTTCCATGTTTCTCTACCTTATGTCCAAGTCTTGATTCAGCGTCCAATCTAGGATGGCTAACACAACAAAACTGGAACGGGAACAGAAGATAAAGCATTGCAAGTGGTCATTTGGCAACCCGCAGGGCTCACACTTACAGCAAATACTCAGAGCACAAGTAGGGTGGCAAACACAACATTAAGGCTAAATAAAAACCAATTTATATTCTCCCCCATTGAGGTTTGAAGCCGGGATAGGTAATTTGTTCCAAATGGAGGAGGAACACTACAGACCACAGTGCTCCAGGCTTTTCTGGGTCTTGATCGTTTAACTCATCATGGGGTTTCTTCACATAACCTGACCTCCAGTTGTTTTTGAACAAAAGAGGTAACTGCCGAAGCAGATTGTGGAGAAGATAGGAAGGAGACAACCCCTAATTACTTAACTGGTTGGTTTCATCAGCAGCTGCGTTATAGTCAGTACTCAGCAAGAAAAGACTTAAACAAAGCAGATATTTTTAAACCAACACAAACATAAGCCATTTTTTTTCTTTATTAAATCAAAACATTTTATTTAAAAGCAGCAGGCCTAGCAAAATAAGGAACAATCTAAAGAGAACCCCTGGTGACTGAGACACATTCAGCTTGGTGTGATAAAAGACAAAGACCCGCATATCTTGCAATCTGTAATTTACTTAAAAGGACAGCAACTTATAGCCTGTGATTTTAATGATTGTCCTGCAACTGATCATTTTGTGAAGCACCAGATAAAGCGCAGTTAAGCTAAATATTATCCTCTCACCCTTCCATCCAATAGTATTTCATTTAAGCCATTCAGATAGAGATATTTTTGAGGGTTAGTAATAGATTTGAAAGCTTGTTTGTAGTTATTTGAGCTCCAAAACCTCTGCATAAGTTAGACTATTTCCCATTTCAAAAACTTCTCAGACACTTTAATAGCATCTATCTTTTAAATGCTCAGCTTAAAATAAAGCTGCTACAGTGTCTAGTGCTGATTTTGGATCCATCAGTAACTTTAGAATCAAGACATTTCTCGCGACAAGAGAGAATCTTTCACCACTCAAAATAATTACGGTGCCACCACTCATATTAAGAGAAAAAGATAGATGGCCTTTACTTAAAGGTGCTCTGATGTGCCCTTACAGAGTTAATTGGAGGACTGACACCTGAAAGAGCTCTTAGTCTCACAGGACTCATTTTTTCTTTACTCATACCATACCAGCCTGAAAGACAGAAACATTTAACAGACTGGTCTCCAGATGTGCATTGCTTTTTCTATTTTTTTTTTTTTTTTCCACACCGAGGTGTAGCAATCCTGCCCAAAACCTCACTGCAAGCAGCATCTTGAACATAAAATATGTACTGTGCCAGCAGAGGAAGTTGTCTGTTTCGCTCTTACCTCACAGAATTATCAGTGGATACCAGGAAACAGTGTCAGATATGCTCATCAGCCACAAGTAATTACAGATCCCTATCATCATTGTTTTTCCACACAATCACCTTATCTCTGACAAGGCACAAAAAAAAAAAGCCTCCACGTAGTTGGGAGGATTCATCATAAGTTTGCTGTCAGAAAAGTAAGAAAATAACGTGTAAGAGCCCAAATAGATTTCTTGCTATCTATAAGCAAGAGTAAAAACAATTTCTAAAATTTTCTTTAAATCAAATTAAACTTAACTAGCTTCTAGACATCTCTTTACGCTTGCTTTTAAAGTTTTCAGGGAAATAGCCAACATTACTTTCTTCATGTAGTTTGTGGTTATTTTTCATAGCTATCTAAATAATTAAAACCACATTCCAATCACAGTCCTAATGAGGGAAAGCTTTGCCCAGTGATCCATCAGGAGAGTCACTAGAGCTTATGCCCAGTACAGTGCTTCACTATAGAGGAATTTAATTAACTATATGAATTGAGTGACCATATGGAACCATCAGCAGTGGAGAGATACTCTAAGTTGGAAGCAAAATTATCACAAGAGATTCTCAAACAAGGAAAGAAGGTGTGAGTTACAAGAAGGCATCTGCTGAATAGTCAAAGTACTGGAACAGGAGCTCTGTTTATAAGGGGAGGTGTCAAGAGTTAGTCCATACAAAGAAACAATAACAAGTTATCATTATTCTGAGGCACTTTGCAGAAAACCATCCCAGAAACAGAAGATTTTAATTTCTTTCCATTTAATACCAACTGCAGTGGCCACATGCTGTTCTGTGTTTGTATTTATTATGCATTTTTGTTTGTGCCACCAGAATATAAGCTCTTCCAGGCAGGGCCCAGCTGTTTGTTTGGCACAAATTCCCTTATATACACAATACTGGGTACACTTAAATAGGGGCTATACATACTATGTTGATCCTCTCCCCGAAGCAGCCTAATTAAATCAAAACCTGATCAAATGGTGTTACAATTTTCACATAAATCAACAGAATCAGGGACATCTCGGTTTAAACTCTCCAGGGGACCAATGTATAAAAAATGAAATATTTTAGAAACTATAATTAGAGCAAAACCATACTCCAGGAGCAGTGACAGAGTTAGACTCAAGCCTTTGTGTGCATGTTGGGAAGCAGATACTCAGCTCATGTTGCATCTTATTTTGCAACAGGACCTGTCAACACAGTGCTGAGCACAGGGAGAGGAATCCTGCTTATGTTCACACTGCAAGTCTGCACTAGAGGTCACTTTCACTATATATCCAACTGAAGATTAATGGCTCAACACCTATTTCTACTCCAGGGCATGGTAGTTTTTCAGATCCACGGGGCAGCATTACCTGCAGCAGGGATAGTCCATCCCACTGCGCTGGGATTCTTTCCTTGCACCTGCTCCCGGTTACACTTGCAAGAATTTGCACATTCTTGATTCTGTTGCTATCAGGAGGCCTGTGCCTGCTGTAATTCAGATTTAAGTATCTAAAAAGCCTGGAGAACACCCAAGGGCTGTACCCTCTTTGCTGTTTCCATGGTATCTTCTGCCCCATTGTATGGCTGCACTCAGAGCAGAGCAGGTTCTGTTACACAGAAGTCCTCTACGTGAGAGCATACATGAAACTTCCATTTAAATCCGTACCTCGTCTCATGTTTAAACCAAACCTTCTGTTAGCTTAAATAAAGTTGAAACCCAGTGTTTGAATGTGTTTTATTTCCTCTGCATTGACATAAGAGACTACAGAAGGTACAAGAATGGTAAGCAGCAGTGAGCTGCCTACCCCACCTCAAAGGTGACTGGAGTGAACCAGAGGATGTGTGTTAATACCCTGTCACACTATAGCTCTGCAGGAAAAAACATTTACCTGAGCTGCTATGAAATCCATACAGTAAAGTTTGTTCTGTAATTCAATAGCTGCTATTCTTCACTGTTTTCCAGACACATACCCAAACAAGCTCCAATTGAGGGAGTCAAGTAGTGCAAACACTAAAAGATAATTGCAAACCTAAGAGGGCACCAGAATTTCATCAAAATCTTATCTGCTTCTATCAGTGCCGCCCATTTGTTGCATATAGTAAAAGCAAAGTCAAGCCAATAAAACACCCAAACCCAGATTAAAGTGGATAAATTGGGGGGGTTGTTTGTCCAGGGCTTAGGTTTTCTTTATAGCACAGCTTGTACCCTATTTACTTGTCCTAATGCAGACCACTCTAAAGAGTATATTATTAAACCTTTTAATTTCAAACACACTTCTGTGATTGCAATTTAAATGAAAACACATGACTGAATCCCACTTGATCTCTTCACACTAGTTCTGGCAGCACATGGGCTTTAATTCTAATCAGGATAAACAAATCCATAGCTGAGACTGGTAAAGAGAAAAACATGCCAATTTTATATAAAAAATCTGGCTCTTTTGTTAAGTTCTGGGCAAAGGGAGAAATACTGAACAGTAACTGGCAAAACTGGCCCAAACAAAATAATAAGAAGAGTTGAAGTTCAGGGAAGCAGAATGGATCCAGAAAAGACTATGTGAGAGAAAGCACTGCTTCAGTACCTCTTCTCAGACAGCAGAAGGCTGGTTTAGTATTTTCCTTAATTCTCATTTCATCTGGTTTTGTCTTGGGGTATTAACAGTTTTACTCCCTGTGGCCAAAGCTTTTAAAATTAAGGGTGATTAAATTACCCTTTAAGCAAAACATAATATGCAGACTGCTAAGGTAGCAACTTAAATAGAATAAAAGACCTTTTCAAACTAGCACAGGCCTGAAGATGCCATCATATAATAAAGAGCTTTTCACTGGTCTGGTTCACTTTCATACCAAGCACCAGTGCATGGAGCAAGACAACAATTTGGCTCTGAACAGTCAGGGGTTTTGTGAAGTGCATAGCTGGATATTTCCAAGAGTAAAAATGCTGTCAAAGCAGCACACAATTTAAAGTTCATAAGTGAAAGAGAATGGAGGGCTCATCAACAAAAATGTTGTTTCTAAGAATAAAGATGGATTTTTTTTTTTAATTTTTTTTTTCTTAAACACTGTTCATGACTCCAAAGGAAAAATCAGTCTTTACAGAACTAGTGGGAGAAAGCAGCAAGGACAACAAATGTCAAGTTAAAGCAGATGTATTTGCTGGTGGGTCATTTAAATTGTGCCTGAAGGATAATCCCAGCAAGATGGGTATTTCAACTTCGTTTAGCAGCATCCCTAGCTGGGATAAGAAAGTCTAATCACTTTATTAGAACAACAATGTCATTAGAGGAGAGTTTGTGAAGAAGCAGCTTTATAGTTTTGGTGCAGTGGTGGGGTATTTTTATTTTTTAAAAATGTTTTGATAAGGATTTGGCAGGATAACTTCAGCAACCAACTTGAAGCATGGATGTTTATGACTTTAGCAATTAGCCTGACTTCATGGTATGCCAAAAGGCTGACTGTGCAACAGACTAAGAAATGTCCTGTTCTTGCCCATAAAAATACATCCTATATTTATGTTTTAAGGATGGCAGAGTACAGCCCATTTTCTTTTGCACTTTAAATGTTTTAGAGTAAGGCACTCTTTACCTCCAGTCATCTTCGTTCCTTTCCAAATAGTACCTAGAATTCAGATGACACATTAAGATTCATGCAGTTTGACTTTCCTTGCCTTTCATGCAGAGCTCCTGTGACTCTGTGACCAGCAAAGCTGGGGACACAGATAACATTTTTCATCACAACTTAGTTGGTTGTGGGGATGTCACTAAAGCATATTAAGTGTTGCAGATACTTATCCTAATTAACTCACACTGAGTTTTTCTGCTGGCTTTAGCGTCTTCCCCCGTCTAACCAACAGAACACACTGTGCCACTGGTTTCCTCTTAGTGCAACATTTGACTTTTTTCTATACAGTGAAGGAAAAATTGCTGATGAAATGAGTGCAGCACTGTTCTTTGCCATTACACTGCTAACTGGAGACTCTGCCTCTAATTAAAAACTGCTGAGTGATCAGAACACCCTGAACCTAGAACTGGAATGTCGAAAATCTGTCTTCATTTTAAGCTGCAAGCCACGTGCCAGCTTTCATGCTGAAGGGTCCACTCTGAGCACTCAGTAAACAGCAATCCTGAGAGCCCCACCCAGCTAAGGAACGAAGATCTTTGACTATAAAGCTCAAAGAAAGTAGTGCATAACATTTATAAACTGGGAAAAGATAACAGTTTTCTGCTTCTTACTAGACAATCTCATACCGTTTGTTCTTGGGGATTCCTTAACATTTTTTGTAAAAGTCAGAGCTGCATTATGAATATACCCAGAGAAGTAAATGTTTTCTCTAGCATGCAGAGAACCAGAATTCTGCACCAGAATATTTGATATCTACTGTTAAGGAAACTTCCCTCTCCAACCATCCAGGAGCCAGTCTGGCAGTCACTCTCACATCCCCTGAGCTGGGAGTGAAGCCCCTTCACAGCTGCACACCCCAAACTCAGACCAGGTTTCCTTACCAGTTCAACCCCAGGTTTCCCATAGCAGAGTCTCAGACATCCAGAGCTTTAAAATATTTCAATCGTTATGCATTAAGTAAATAACAACATAACAGCTCAAGCTGGTGCCTCTGAGGAGGGACCCCAAACAAAGGAACCCTTGGGCTTTTATACCCTCACAGTTTAAGCACAGGAAATTTTGGGCAGGCTCAGCTCCTGCCCTGTCTCTCAGCATCCAGGTCCCCTGGCAGGACCACAGGTCCCCAGACCCTTTGTTGTGCCAAGGGTCAGCAGTTCACAGCCCTATGGCCCCAGGTCCTGCCCCACAGAGCTCAACCTGCAGCTTGCAACCTCAGCCATCTGCACTAAATACATTCCCCAACATTTTCAGTGCCCTGTTTTTAACTACTAGTAAAATACTCTTCAGCAGCCAGGAGTATGATGCTTAAGGTGAAGATGGCATGTGGCCAAAGCCATTCCACAGACTGCCTGACTGCTCAATAGGAGATATTCTGCGCTGAAAGCATCATCATTGTTCTCAGTGGTCTATCTTCTTGAAATAATCATATCAGCAGACCCCTATTAACAACCAGTAGCTTTTCCTTTGGGCCCCCCTCCTCTTTTTATTCATGGACTTGAAAGAGAAAGGGCCTTGGACAAACATTTTCATTTTGAAACACTTCCTACTCCAGAGTCATCTCCAGCATCAAAATGAACAACTGCAGCGTGAATTAAACCTCGTAAGATATGACTTTTGCCAAGTATCACCATCTGGATATTTAAATCCTCAAAATCTCTGCTACAGGGGCAAGTGCAGCACTTACATATCTAGAAGTGGGAAGTCACGCACTCCTCAGATGTATCTGTACTTATTGGTGCAGACAAGGTGCAAATTGCACCAAGATTCCAACTGAGGTAAATCAATATCAAAGAGCCTGGTCTCACTATAACTATCTATGAGGAAACTGTAGTTGAGTACATTGTCTTAGCAGTGATATGCACACACATCTGAAAAGAAACAAGTCTGTAGCCCATTGATTTTTGCCTCCTAACGTTTCTCTACCTGAAGATAAAAGGTAGTCAAGAGGCAAACAGGTACAGTAACTGTTTTATAACTGCAGTATAACATGGTATAGGTATGTGTGAAGGGAGAAGGAGTTCAGCCAGAAACAACTGCCCTTTTTCTATTAACACTTCCCCTTTTATTTACAACTTAGCTTACACACTTTGAATTCACCCTCCAAACACCACCACTCGCTGCTGATACTGGACTGTATTGTAACTACAGCAGTTTTGGTCAGTGTTACAAAATGTGCCATATCTGGATAGGGTAAAATGAGGGTTTATTTGCCCTAATCCTGATCTTAATTGTTAAACAATTAACTTCCCCTTAACTAAGGGAAGTCTGACTTCCCTTTCAGCAGCCTAAAGACATCAGTATTTTGGAAATTCTCTCAAGTGTAGTTTGTGTAAACATGTGTGATATTTAAGGAGTCAGGAAGTCAGCATGTTGCACTGTACCTACTACATTCCTGACATATATCTGATGTTAAGAACACCATCTTCACTGGAAAGTCAAGAGAAGGAATCCCCCAAGCTGCTGAGCTGTAATTTGCTTTGCCTTCTGCTATACCCATGTAGGTCAAAAGGAAGTTTGTACAAGTTCATCAGGCTCTGAGAAAAAGATTATATTATGATCCAAAATTGCTGTCTGCCATAGTAGCTCAGAGCTTTACCCAACCAGGTTTTGAAAAATCTCCACAGTTGGAGGCTACACAACCTCCCTGGGCAAACAAAATGCTCAACAAGCCTAATGATGAGAAAGTTTTTCCCTGAAATCCAATGTAAACCTCTGTAACTCCAGTTTACATCCTTGGCCTCTCAGCTCTCTACCATCACTGCTGTAAAGAGCCTGGCAGGGTAACCTGCTCAAAGGCACAGAAAGGCTGCTGACAGGTCTCCCATAGAGCTACAGTTTCCTTGTACTCAGTCAGCACAGTTTACCATGGGGACGATGGTTTATTTTATGAGATGCAGCTCTAAATGTCCAAATTACAATTTCCAAGAGAAACTGCAGCAGTTTTATCTAGAAACCAAAGAGCTCACATTTTTGCCAGCAGCAAAATGGGAAAAAAAAAATCTGGTTAAAAAAACCCCAGCCTTGCTTGCCAAAATATATGTTTTTTAAAAAGCTAAAAAACACAGTAATGTAGTGCTAGAAGTAGAACACCCACCTCCTGGTTATCCCGGTATCTGAGCCATAAGACTGCTCTGGTAAGAACAGCCACAGTCACAAATAAAACAGTAAATCCCTAGCAGCATTTATCCAAATACAGAAAAGCATATTCCATACAGAAGTTTAGCAACAAAAACAGAGAAGGTCTGATTTAGTAAATCCAGTTTGCCTTACTTGTTATTTAGCAAACACCTTCTACTAAAATCCTACAGTTTGTTGACAGCAATCTGAAATGTGTTGAAGTAGGATACACATACAGAATGTCTTATTTACCAAAGCAGAATTATTTTTGGAAAAGCTGAATGTAGAACAAGCTACATCTTGCTCTAATTTACAGCTGAGCATCCTGTTTACATGCTGATGTCCCTGTTTACTTTTTTGGTTACAGGAAGAAATGCTGAAAGACTTCAAATAATTTTGCCCCCTACCGCCTATCAAGTTATTCCACTTCTGTAGGAAACAATGGCTGGGGGGTCAAGTTAACTCATGCAGAGAAATGCAGAATGCAGAGCTGTTTCACCGCTCTAAGACAATGCCATTTTAACAGCTTTGCTACATGGATTTGATTTGCCAGGCTCCTTTGCCCAATCTGTCTCCCTGAAATATGTACAACTTCCTTCTGGCACTTTTACTTAGAGTATTCTTCAAATTATTTTCCCTTCTCTCCAAACCTTACTCCCTCCTTTTACAGTACTGACATTTTCACATGATTTGTCCTCTACCTTCAAGCTACACAGTCTTAACAAACAAGTCTGACCTATGGAGCTGTTCACAATAGCAGTTTCTACATTGTATTCTTGCACTTTTATTTTAATTTATATCTTGAAAAATAGAATGACTGGCCTTATAGAGGGTTAAGAGGAGGAAGCCAGGACAGTTTTCCATATGAATCTCTGTGCAAGTGCCAGCTGGATTTCGCAGCCCCGTGCTCAGCAAGGCACAGTGGAACAAGAATGCTGTTAGTATTCTTAGAGTGCTCTGAAGAGGAACAGGAAAAGGCAAGAAAATAATCTTACTCTGTACCAGAAAGAAGTGCTGGAAAGTCAAAGAGGAGAATTCAAACTCCATCCTCCCCACAGCACACCATCAACATCACTCACAGTCACTCTCATGCATCACAGTGACACTCAAGGTAATAAGCTGTACACGAAGGAAGGGAAATACTGAAGAGGTGTTGTTGCAGCACATCCCCCTTTCCTCTTGCTCTCCACACCCTCCAAAGCTGCACATTACTTCCAGGATAATGAAAATACTGCTTGCTGAAGCTCTGCCCAGGAGGGGACCCACCGTGCACCCATTCCTGCCTCTTGGGATATATTCATTAGCGACTTGCAGCAGTACACTCCTTGAATAACTAGACTTGACTTAGTCTATCAATCTACAATTTAATGGCTGATCTACCCTACCTTGGAGTCACTGCTAAGGAGCTCGAGGGAGCCCTAACCACAGACACAGCCCTAAACACAAGCAATGTTGGGGTGATGTGGAGGTGTGGATGGCTCCCTGACACTTCAAACAGGTCGTGCACAAAGCTCAGGGCCTCCAGGCTGTTCCTGGGCACACAGACAAGTTAATTCAAACACCATTGATTTTTATTAATTCTCTATCAAGAGCAATGAAAATTGAAAGACATCCAGAACAAAACTAAACAATAAAATTCCCAGTTCTCCCATTGTGAAGAGCAGCTACACAGGGGAAGCAGTCCTGTCCCTGTTCCTTCTGCCCTCACCAGTCTTGCTCTGCAAATACACCCATATTTGCCCTCACTGTTCTTAGTATAGCCCATATAGCCCAAATCATGACATGCAGAGGCATTACCAAGTGGTACAGTAAAACACATAAGGAAAATCCTCCAAACTCCAAGGTTATATAGAAGGCAAAAAAAGACCAGTTTCTTCACCTCAGGGGCAAAATTGTGCTTCACATGTGTGATGGACTGAATAACACTTCATCACAAGAGCCAATTTTCTTCCAACTCCCCTGCAGCTCTTTAAACACAGATCCTAGTTTTGCACCTGATTTGCTAAATAGCTTTCCTTTCTATCATGTCTGAAAAAGCCAAAAAGGAATGATAAATACATAGTTTCATGATTTACTGTGCTCATCAGAAGGTAGATATTTCAGGAAGACTATTCTCAATTAAGAAATATATACTGAAATAAAAATAATAATATAAAAAAAAACCAGACAAACATGTCACTCCCCCTCTCCCACAAGGGGAGAAGGGGTATTGTTTCCTCATGGAAAACAAAAGCCAAAAGCAAAAGCTAAGTAGTTATTAATATGGAAATCACTTTAAAAAAACCCACCTCTCTATGATATATAGCAGCAAAAAGCCCTAGGACAGTTCCATCTTACAGAGCTTAAATTTTAGTGCTAACTGTAGTAAAAACACAAGCAGTGAAAAAAAGTTAGAACAAAAAATATATATAACACAGGCTTTGAATCAATAAAGTAATTAGGATCATAAGCATTGCAAGAAATCAGCAGTTTGGCATTTTCCTGACTCTGCAGGACTCTATCAGAAAGATGTAGGACTTCTTTAAAAAAAAAATTAAAAACCCTTCCCCCTAGTATTGAATTCTTTCTTTGGATTTGTCATATTGAGTTGCTGCATCAAGAGCATGGTGAGCAGGTACAGCCCCTTGGTTATTAATTAGCCTGGTCTACCCCCACCTCAAGACACATCCATTCAGGACTATCTGTAAAAGAACTCTATAAGTGCTTCCTCCCATCCCTTTAAGATGCTCAAACACCCACTTGCACTCTGGGGAAGGATCCTCTTCCTGGACTGAAGGTTTTCTGGATGTCTCACCCTTTTCAGCCTCTCTCCAAACCTGCTTCGTAGCTGTAAATCAGAGCCCCAGAACTGCAGTCTCTGCCATCTGCTCACCTCTCCCCTTCTCACTCCACATCTCTGCTTTTGCTCTCTCTTTCTGGAAGTTTCTTTCCAGCAGAGACTCTTGGGAGTGCTGGTACATCCCAGCTGTAGCCACTGATGCTGATGGGACTAAACCAAACCCTTTCCCCTTTGACACTTATATACAGTTCATGAGCACCTTGCTGAGCTCCCAAATGCAAAACTCCTGGCTGCTGTTACCTGACAAGAGCCTGCATCACCTGGGCTCAGCCTGGTTTGGGGTTTCCCAGTGGAAAACACTTGGCCAGGACAACTGAGACTGACTCAGGACCTGAGCACAGGAGGGGTGATTAAAGCATCTGCTGGGTGCCATATTCCTTAGCATGCTGCTGCATCTCAAGTTTGAAAAAAACAAACCAAACCAAACCAAAAACAAAAAGAACAAAAACAAAAAAAGAACGAAAACAACAAAACCACAAACAAACAAAAATCCAAAACAAACCAACCAAACAAACAAAACCCCCAAATCCACAAAAATAACACCCCCCCCCAACAGTGTTTAGGCAGCTGTTCTACTAATTCTTCTCATGATTATCACTGCTCAACTTCCTCTAACATATAGGATTGCCTCTTTTGAAAAAAAAGGTTGTGCTTGATGGTGCAATAGCAGCTGTGCAATCACACCAGTAACATCCAGTCCTCCCTGAAGCCATATCCAAAGTTCCTGATATCACTTTCCCATTGTCTATGAAAGACAAGTTAGAGTTTATGTCAGGAAATCCGAGAATCTTAGGTGCATCTGAACAAGGCCATGAAGAAAAGATATTGCCTGGAGTTAGGATTGTGAATAGGGAAGCTAAAAATCAACTGGGAGGTTTTAATTTCTTAGGTATGAACGTCATCACAGTAATTTTATTCATGGAATTCAGTGCCATGGGATAAAATTGGTTTTAAAAATGCTTGATAGCTAATGCAAAACTGACCACTCAGAGGGGAGATTATGAACTGAGCTGGCAAAAGGTGCTTGATTTATTTGCCTTTGCTGTTTTTGTTTATTATTGTGGAAACCCTGAAGCATCCAATTAAAACATGAAGTTGAGCCAAATATACAAGATGGGCCCAGGTCCCCAAGTGCTTTCAGCATGTCACAAAATACATACCTTTTATAATAATGCAGCAAGAATAAATCAGGCTTTCAGGATCTAGAGGAGACAGTGTTATTTGTTCTGGTGCTTCTTGCCTTACAGAAATGAGTGTGCTCCAAAATATTGTCACTTTTGTTGCTTTCAATATGTCAGCTTGGAAAGGAGATCACAGAAAAAAGATCAGGCCAAGACAAACATTTTACTGCCCTTTTCCCCTGCTTATGACAATTGCTTTTGGGTTGCTATCAGTGTGAATTTTAGTTCCTCATGCCAGCCAGATGAAGGCTTTTGCTGGGCTCAGTGTCCTTACAAGATTCAGACTTTGATGAGATGGCATTATATTTTTAGCTTTTGCCCCACTGCAGTGTCTTTTAATTGAAAATTAGTCATTATTTAGCTCTTCAGGAAATCACCACATCCCCAACCATCTTCATAGACTCAAATCATAAAGTTTTATTCACTCATGTGCTTAGTGTGATGTGAAGAAAGACCCAAAACCAAGTGTGGCTGTGCAGAGCTGTGGTACAGCACCAGGGCTGGGATCATGCTGGGACCAGCCCTTTGTCCCTGTGTCCCTGTGTCCCTGCATCCCTGCATCCCTGTGTCCCAGCCTCCAAGCCCCAGCCAGGAAGCCCTGAATGTACTCAGCACTCCTGCTTTCTCCAGGTTCTAAGTGAACCTCACCCACTGAGAAATAGCGATTTACCTTTTACGTAGTGCTGCCTTCAAAGAGCTCCTCAATTTTTAGTCCATTAACAAATCTTTCCTGGGATCTATTAACATGTCACTAACAGAATGCCTTTTTCTTCAGAGTTTAATACATCTTAACTCTCTCTTAATCACATTGCTCTACTCCAGTTCATAGCCTGAGGCTTCAGGGAACCTTTGCCTTTTATTAGAGCCCATATACAATCATGTTGTCATTCCAAAATCCAGTGCTGCTTTGGGTTTCATAAATTCTTATACCTTTGATTTACTTGGCATGTCTGCAGCTCTCCAAGAAGGAGGATGTCCAGGCAGGGCAAGGAATGAAATGTCACAGTGCTGAGCTCTGCTTTGCAAGGAGGAGCTGTAGCTGACAGGAGACACTGTCCCTTCTTCCTTGCAATGATGCTCAGCAACGTTAAAAGTACTTCTGGCTCTCTCAAATTCTTGGTACCATCCAGGTGAGTCCCTGGAGGTATTGAAAAGATGTGGAGATGTGGCAGTTGGAGACATAGTTTAGTGGTGGGCTTGGCAGTGCTGGGGGAACAGTTTGACTTCATGATCTTAAAGCTCTTGTCCAGCCTGAATGATTCTGTGATTTCTATTATGACAGTGAGTGACAGCTGGCAGATTTCCATGCTCACAGCTTTGCTGTGGGCGACTGTTTTTACTTTGGTGGTGCCCCATAGAGTGAGATCTCTGATGGCACAGCCTTGTGGGAGTCACAGCGTTTCTGCTTTGGCCCACCTAGAAGCTCTGCCTGGTGGGGAAGGAAAGGCAGTACCCATCTGCCACCCATTTTGGGGCATTTGCACCTCCAGGGGAGGAAAAAGAATATCCTGAAATCCTTAAAAATGCACATTCAGATACATGGTTTATCTGTTATTTGGGGTGATATTTTGCACTTTATAACAATGTTTGCTAGTGACACAAGAAAGTTTCAGTGTGCTAAATCTGTGGTCTCCATTTGATAAATCCCTTATTTATATCACTGACTTCATTACTGGAGATGGCAAAACGGAGAGTATGAAATTGTATAAAAGTAGCTGCTGACAATTCTGTTGTTTTTTTCAATTCCTATTCTACTGGGAAGCATATTATAATGCAATTTAAGATGCTATAGTACTAGGAGTATAAACAAGATATATTCACTAATTAAATGGAAACAAGGTCCAGCCTGCCACTTCTAAAATACAACAGATCCTGTCACAGCCACATGCTTGTTTCCCTGCTTTTAGAGATTTGTCATTTGCAGGTGCTCAGGTTCTGTTTTAGCATTACGCCAAAGAATCTGAAAAATATCTATCTTCTAATAAGACACCATCTGGCTTTTTTTTAGAGTAACATCCAAGTAGGCATTGTCTGGGTCTGCTTAGACTTTTGTTGTATTTTCCTAGTTTCTTTACAAGAATTTTTTACTATTTTTTTTTGTAAGTCGGAGTTGCTGCAAATGTGCCCTGTGTGGTGGGAATGTTCAAAGGCATTGGGAATGTGCAGCTTGTACAGAATGCAGCTGCCTGCCTGTGAAATGGTATTAGACACAGAGAATACAGTAGATCGATTCTTTGGCTTCTATATCAGCTTCCTGTTTATTTCTGAGTACAATTTAAGTCCTAGTTTTTTTTACCTGGTTGGATCCTGACAGGTTACTGGTTTTGTCTATATGAATTGCCATAGCAACTGTAGTGCTGGAGCAGATAGTCATGAGCTTTAACAGCCTGGGGGTGAGCAGCAGAGCACTCTTAATTTAGAGACCTCCATCTCTCAAATCTGCGTTGTTTCACCAGCTTGACTGGGCTGTATTTCTGTACGTCAGCATGACTCACTCTGTGATCCGTGGGCTATGGTATCCTGAATTCCTTGTGCCAGGGAGGGGAGAGATGTGAGTTTATGTTTGCTTATTTAGGAAGTATTATATTCTTTGAATAAACACCATTCTAGAATGAAACCCAAAGTGTAGATTGGCTTAAAGGTATATTTTGAAGAAAAGGCTACGTTCTTATACATTATTGGAAGACTGTGAAGCCGAGATGAGACACTGAGCACTACAACATCACATTTGCTTATGCTAAAGCTGAATTTGGCCTGTTGTGCTGTGCCTCAGGTGCCCCAGTGCCTCAGCCTGAACAGTGAGACTGAACAGCTCAGGAATCGTTCACACCAGCTGCAGAGGCACCGTGTTCCCACTGTTGTTCTCACTTCTTTGTTTATTGTTTCCACGGCCTTGCACCTGCAAACCCCAATAATGTTACAGGGAAGGTTCTCATGGGAAGCCATTACCACCAGTATGAAAATCAGCCCTCTCCCCCAACCTTTTCATACCTCACTTTGTACATGTTAGTTTGTATTGGAGACAACTGGAACACGGCCCACAACAAAGCAGTGTTAGTATACTCAACACTATTAGTATTTTAAATACTGAAATATTATCCCATAATACATGTGCACAGAAGGTTAGCCACCAATGTGCAACAACTTCTCTAATTACTGTACTCAGCTGTGATCATGCCACAAAGAGGAACATCCAAAAGGGAGTCTGAGTTGATCCCATTGAGAAAAACCCAAACATATAATAAATAGTTCTATGACTGCATCCCATGTGTTGTATCAGGCTCGCTCTACAACTGACAAACAGCTGCATCCATCTCTGTGTGAGCACCAGCAGTAGAGACCTGCCCACTCACCTTTTGACAGGTATGGCTTTGGGTGTCGGTTTCTGTGAAATTAAATATTATTGAAAATACTGCTTTACCCTGCACCTGCATAATTTTTACCACTGAGACATATTTTAACAAGGGAGGACATTCCCATGTTCTTCAGATGAATAAGGGCTACCTATCTTCCGCCTAGAACAGAAAACATCAAGCACAGCTGAAATTACTCCAAAAAAGCAACTTTGTGTGAATCTGGAATATCCAGAGGTGCACTGAGCTTTTCACTCACATACATTTCCTTGACTGCCATTGCTTGCATGTAGAGGGATGAGTTAAGACCAGCGAAATCATTCAACTTCTGCCTTTTGGGAAATCCCACCCTGCACTTCTCGCTTAGAAAGCTTCAAAAGCAGCTATTCTCACAACCAGAGTGTTAACAGAGCAGGCTGCTGTGATACAGCAAGGGGGGCTACCCCTTCCCGGCCAGGTGGCTCTGTCAGAAACAGATCTTGGTCCCCTGTGCAAGCACAGAGAAGGGGAAGAAAAAGGAGGAAAAGCCTAAGACAATTTTAGTTTTACAGTCCCCTTTTTTCAGCTGGCGAACTGGAGATGAGAGCAGACAAGCTTTATGACGGTGTGCAGAAATCAATACGTTTTTATTGATTCTTGCAGCTGCAGAACTCTCACCCAGCACAAGTACAGGGGTCAGAGTATGAGTACATGACTGTCCTGTTACACTACCAGTGTGCTCCTCAGGAGTCCTGCTGTTTGATTCTCCCAGGATGAAGCTCCATTACATGACAGCAACAACAGCGGCTGACCCAGGATCCCTCCCAGCAGGGACAGGTAGGTGCTGCAAATTATCCACTGCACAGGCCAGAAACTACAACAAAGCCAGTGGCAGCTGCAGCTGAAGGCATAGCTTCACATAAGGAAAATTCTTTACAGAAGGCTATTTTCAAACAATTACACGTAGTCTACTGAAACAATGCATGGTATTCCAAAAGAAAGAGGTCCACAAAGTTACATAACAAAGAACGACACAGAAATAGAAACATCACAACAAAACAACTTGGAGAACTAGCTAAGAAGTTGCGTAGTCAGAACAGAATGAAATTAAGAACTCGTAAAAAGCATTATAGTTTTGAAACAAAAGGAGTTGGAAACAACTAAGTTAATGAAAAATTGAGTGTGTGAAATAATTGAAGTAGACTTGTAAGGTTTACATTTGGTTTAAATTTTTGTAAATCCTCCAAAACCAGCAGTGAGAGTCTTTCAAAGTTGTTTTGATTTTGCAGAAACATTAATTTCCTTAATTGGCATTTTCAGTTTCTGTTAGAAAATTTCTGACCTGCTCAACCCTACTGAAAAGCTGTTCATTAGCAAAGTGTGAGGTTCTATCACCATTTTCAGTTGCTACAAAGCTGTCGAAATGGTGTAAAACTTACTGGAAAGTCCTTTTACTGTTATGGCCCACCTTTTCAGGTGACATTTCGTAGCTGATTTGATTGTGCCACGATGGACCTGACCTTTGTGTCGTGTCTTTCCTTCCCCATTTCTTCGGCAGAGTCCATTTTCTCTTGTTCCAAATTCCTTCACTTCTCTTTGACTTTGTGTTATTTTCCACTTCATTCCCAGGCTGCACTGCCTAACACCCTACACCTGCTTTTGATGTCACCAAATAGGGACAATGACTATAAAGTTATTTCCCTTTACAAGTTAAACCTGGAAGGTCTCTCTGTTGTTGTTCGTTCTATTTCCATTGCCGGTGTAAGTGTCCTTGTTGTTTTTCCCACTAGTGAGGAAAGGGCAAATGTCATCTTCACTGAAGCAAAGACTTTGCTTTGAAGCAGTATTGATTTTTCCTTTTCCCTTCTGAAGCTTTGCCAGGCTCCATAAAAGCATGTCTCTTGTTCAGAAACTCTTTGGACTGAGAGACAACAGGGGCAGCAGAGCCAGCGGGGCACAGTGGGGAGTTTGGGCATCTGGTGGGGAATGACAATCGTGACAGCAGCAAGAGAAAGAAAGAGGTCATTTTATTTTTAACTGTTCTGTGAGAACTTAACTAGTTAAGCGAGAGGCTTAACCATGAAGGTGACAGCAGCAGGATTTTCTGGCACAATGCTTTAAGGATATGAGCCTTACTCTGCACTGCATTGGAGCAGCAGCATCATATGGGCTTTCAGAGAACTCCTGAATGAAGGTCGCATGCTATGACAGGACTCATATTTAAGGGATCTCAAATACTCTGTTTAGGGGTAGCTTATGCAATGCAGAAATATCCAATAGCAATGCTATTGGATAATGAATAAATTATTCAACTCACAGGTACTGCAAAGAACCAAAATGACTCTCTCCTTCCCTAAAATGTCTCTGTCTTTCATGGACTCCTTGAAGTCTATGACCACATATACACTCATTTCTCATCTGTGCCCTGGAGAGTCTCTCATTGTGAACAAGAAGGTCAGTTCTGGCTTTAAGCCTTATATGAAGGTGGAGACCTCAGAGCCTCCAACACTCTTCCAACACATTTTGTTCATGCTGACTCAAAGGAAAGAATGTAACTTATTGAAACATCAATGCCATTTTTTGCCAGGCTTCTGTATTTGTTGGAGCTGTCAGGCTGGGAGAGCTGGTCTTCCAAAGCTCATTAGATAAACAACTGCTGCTGGAGCTGCATGTAAAATTACAGCAGCTGCTTTTGTAGAGTAGGTCAGGTAATAAATATAGTAGTTTCCTGCAGTTCTTGTGAGTTTTTCTTTCTTTCTTTCTTTTTTCCTAATAAGATTAGTACCTACTACCAGGAATTAAATAACAACAATCAGAAAATTCTTTAAAACCTAAAAATCCTGAAATAGCTTTCAAATTCTCAGCTATTTTGAGCATTGTGCATATGTGACAGCTGGAAATGAGACTTTTTTTTTAAACACCTGTGAAAAACTGTTATCAACAGCAATGAGAGGAGTTTGTTGATTAAAGGATGTTTTCTGCTATTCATTTGTAAGGGAAGTGAATCATTAAGTGCCATCTGAAAACCTTCTTCATACTGAATAAAAGGCAAATGTTTTGTGGTCATTAGGGGTTACAGGAATAGCTTGAACTCCCACCACCATTAATCTGTGCTGCTGATCAGCTGTGATGACACTTGTCAATGCACTGCCACCTCCCTCAGCACAGCCCGCGCTACAACAACTGCTTTTCCTTCCCCTTCCAACCAGCCGTGCCTGTCAGCGTAATTCTGCAGTCTCTTTCTCCAAGGATAGGAAGCATCTCAAAGCTGTGCCACCCCGCACAGGGGAAGAAAAGCATAACTGATACTGTTTGCCCTGTCAGGACCCGAGCACAGCAAGTAATGAATACACAGAAGCTCTTTCGGTGTCCTGGGTCAGCTTTGACTTTGCACGGTTTCCTGCGATACGTTCCGGGGCACATCACACTGTTGACTCCTGCACCGGCGTTACCCGTCCAGTTCTCAAGGTACATTTGTTTTCATTATTCCTGCCCCCTCCTGCTGGTTTTTCTGACAAGCTGGGGATATGAGAGCTGCTTTCCCAGACCTTTAAGTAACAACCCATCATCAGCTGTGCTGTGTACAGAAGGCAGCAGCTTGAATTTGTTTTCACGAAAGGCACACCACAAGACCTGCCTAATCAGCAGTTACCTAAGTTTGCTCACACCAGACAGAGTCAATTTACAGACCCTGCCTGCTGTTGACCCTGCTGTCTGCTCTGGATTATTCCAGCCTGCCTCCACTTTCTAAAATTAAATGTTAGTATTTTTAATTGCTGGTTTTAATTCTTGTCTAATGGGGCGCAAGTGAGAGGGACTGTGTGTAAAGGAGCCAGAGTAGCATCGCTGGCAGTAACAAAATGGGTCTGTGCCTTTCTGTTCCTCATCTTCCACAGACCACTGAATGGATTTGAGAAAGGTCCAGTACCACATGTCCCCTCAGAGGCATCCTGGCACGGTGCAGACTCCAGCTCTTGGAACATGATGCCTCACTGCCAGTTTAACTGGGAGCAGCTCTGAGGCTGCTACTTGCTCATGTTGCAGCTGAATGAGCTTGGAGATGTTGAAGGATACATCTTGTGGGTAGGCATCTCAGGCTCACATGGGGTAGATACTCAGTGGAGATTACAAGTCAGGATGGCTGATTGATCTTTCCTTTTGTTGTTGAAGACATATGAAATAAAACAAGTTCATTCAGAATAACAACTGCAATATAATTTTGCAATAATTTTGCAAAATATAGGCTATTTTTCTATTTATTATGAAAATGCATTACTAAATTTCACCACATAAGAAAATTTTTTTTCCCTTTAAACCAAGATATAAATGACCAGTAAAATTATTATTATAATACTTCTTTCTCTTTGATTTTATGATGAGACTTTTCTTTCTTCTATGCAACTACCTATTTTTGATCCCATCTTAAAAGCAGTTTCACATTATGGGAAGAATGCAGCCTATCCTATGTAGCTGCATATAGGGGGTGTCAAAGGTTTGCAGTCTGCAAATTCCAAGTTTATCAGTTGGATAAACTTGGCTTTACCCATGACCAGGCTCTGACTATATCAACACAGATCCAGGATGAACATTCATGAAAAAATAAGTTCAGCACCTACCTGAGGGATTATGGACAGATCACAGACCACAGAAATTATGAGGCTGAAGAAGTAGTTGCAGATGTGCTCTAGTTTGGAAACAAACAGCTGAATACTCTGGCAACTGTCACCTGGTGTGCAGCAAAATTGCAACAGGTCTGCTGTGAGGTAACATCTGTGAGTTAAGGTCATGAGCAAGACAACAGTTCAGATTAAAATTTTAAACTAAGAAAATGTTTGCTTGCTTTTACTTAAGTTTTTTCCAAGATTTAATTTGCTGTTTAGCACACCAGACCATGGACCTAGATCCAATACCACCATGACAGTGATAAAAACCTGAAATAAGCTGTTTGGTTGCTCCCCTCTGCTGCATTTCAGTCTGATGCCTGTAAATTCCATGTGGAAGGCTGTGACCACTTATCCTTACCAGCCTGCACAATGAGGTGCTTCCCAGTGCCAGTGCTGCCTTTTGACAACTTGTCTGGATTTTCCAGTGAGACTCTGGCAATGCCAGGACAGACTGAGGAGCAATAGAAACTGCAGTGTCTGTGGTCTAAAGCTGAAAGATTGTTCTACACCATCATGATGCTTGTACAGTGCTGTTGTGTTCCAATGACCAACTTAGACTGTAAATGGGCTACAGCCTCGTGACATCCTAGGAGCTGTGTGTCACTAACATCAGCCAGGCAAAGGGATATTTAAACTCAAAAGCTGAACAAGAACCATCAAGATTTCTTGTTTCACCTACCTATAAGAATGAACATAGAAAAGAGAGTAGATGTTAATGAAAATCTGATTGCAGAAACTAACTGCCTGAATGCCAGCAGGGAAATTCCTCTTGACAAGGGTGAAAGACAAGACATCTCCCATTTCCCAAAAGTACTCTTCATTAACTTTGTGAAAGTCAAACAAAGCTAATATGCAGATAAGCATTGTGCACTAGCTCCTTACCTCTCCTCCTCAGAAAATGCCACATATAATGCAGGACTGAAGGTGGGGACACATAGGTAAGGGTCACAGTATCAAAAAAGGTTATTTTCTGCTGAATCATATGTAGTCACACCTTAGACCAAACACCTCTACTGTAAACCAAAGTCTGCTGTGCCCAGTATCTAGCTTAACTAGATGGTAATTTCTTCATGTAAATGAGAGTTCCTTGAAGATCTTGGAGTCAAGGAGTCCCGTGAATGCTCACAGCTGTTCTCTGAAATTCATAATCTTCTAGCTTTGACCTCTAATCTGAGAAAGCAGTTTTACAGAAACCTTACAGATCAACAGGATGGACATGCTCTTGGTGGTGATTGCACCACAGGTAGTCCCCATTAGCTGATGTTTCTCCTATTGATCTCTCCTCTAAATGGATAATGTTTAGTAGCTTCATAAGCGATGAAGCCATCAATATCTGTCAGTATTTACACCCCTTTGACCTCAGCGTGTGGCAAATATTGCTATCAGTTTTATCTATTTTGTTCTGTTTGTTTTTAGTTTTTCAGTTAATCTGATTCCAACACGCAGCTTGAGGTTGAGAGGGTTGAACAAATGCAGCCAAGGCACTCATGTAGCTCCTCTCCAAGACATAAGTGGTCATATTTTGCATAGTTCTCTTAATAACACCAGTGATTTATAGGACGATCGGTTCTGTCTCCAGTAAAGTCAGTTTACAAATGATTTATATGCAGTATTGCTCTAAAGCATGTTTTTATAAATCTTGTGGTCTTAAGTGCTTGTCAAATAGATGTCAGAGACCACACGGAAGTCTAAAAATACTCACGTAAACCCTTCTTCAAGTGCTCGACATCAATGCATCTATTGTACATCTTCACGCTCAGCACAGGTTAAAGTAGTGCCACTCACTGTGACAGTGTAACTAGAGGCTGCTAAGCTGACAGGAATAATTTATTATGCTGTTACAGCTAATAAAACCTCTTGTGCTTTTGGGCAGTTTTTGAAAATACAACTCTCATCCTTTTCACATGTGAACTCTTGCTGTTCTTATCATCTCTTGCAGTCCTTAAACAAGGGTTTGAAGCCTGCAAACACACTCAAAACTATGGAGAAAGTGGAATGTCTGACTGCTCAAAAAAAGGACTCCTCAGCACCAGAACAGGCAGCTAGTAGTCTTTTTTGTTAAGCACAGCTATTGTGTGTTGTTAAACACATCTAAACCCACATTAACTTCTGAGAAGAATCAGCCCATTTGATCAAAGATGCTCAAACTGGCAAAACACAACAGCCTCACCAAGTGGAGGAGCCTCTGTGCCAGGCAGCTCAGTAGTGATTTGGTCTCCAAAATTCCCTCCTCTGGGCTGGTGTTTTCCCTCCAGCTCTTCTTCCCTGCTTTCTCTTCTCTACAGCATTTCTCTGTTCTGCATTATCCCTTTGCTAAATCACTCCTAGCAAAACTTATCCCTCACAAAGCAATATCACATGGAATAAAATATTGTGGAACTGGCAATTCTTGTAAACCTCCTCCCTGTGCCTTACCTGTCTTGGATCCATCTATTTAATCCTGGAGCTATTTAGAGAGATGGAAGAAATAGGAACATCTCCATCCCATTTAGCCATCCCAAGGCAGAATCCATTCTGAAATGCATTCTGTGCTATAGAAACCATCTGCAGCCTCCTCCAGTATTAGCTATACTTACTACTTTAAAGTTTCTACACTATGAAGTTTCTTAAATGAGGATTTTTTCATTACTTTGTGCTGCCTCAGAGCCTTCCCTGTTTAGTTCTAATCACTGCTGGCCTTATTCCCTCAGCCCTAGGCACTATGGTAATAAAATAAAGAATGGGCATGAAAAGCTGTCATTCTGATCTATGCAACTGGAAAAAATAATTATCAATAGGATATATAGACATACATATATGTGTGTATACAGAAATATATCCATAAATGCTTGTGCCAGGTTTTCATAGTTAAGCATATCTGAAGGACAGAAAGGGCAGTAAATTTGTTCATCTACTTTTGGTTCTCTCTCAGTCAACAGGGACAACTAGATACCAGAAGACTATGATTTATCCAGTACTAAAATTCCTCCTCTTATTAACTTCAGGTAAAGTCTAGTCAGCTTCTTTATACTAGGCACCTAATGCTGGTGGTTAAATTTAGGAAGGAAGAATTTCAATCTGATAACCTTCAATATCCAGCACAAATCTACAGCAAAAACCACCACCCACAATCATACCCAAACCACTAAGCCCTTCTTCTGCTCTTTATGAAGGGAAACAAAGAGCTGTTTCAAGTTATAAACCAGTAGAAAATTGAGGCTGATGCTGCCCATCTGTGATTAATTCCCTTCTGCTGGGGGAGGTGCTCATCTTTCCTAGGTGCAGTCAATAGAAATTTGGCTGTTTCCTGCAGGGGGGTCAGGAGGAGCTCAGCTGTAGCAGATACAGGCACCACAACAAAACCCCCTTCAGAAAAAAGGTCTGACGTCTGCACAGCCACAAAAATCACATCAACACTTGTCTGAAGCATAGCCACGAGCTGGAAACTATTAATTTTTTAAGCTTTTGAATCTAGGAGGCAGCAGAGTTCATGAGTCTCTGCTTATTTTGGGAGGCACGTGTTTACCTTAGCTTGAGGTTGGCTTTTGCTTGTGAAGTTGCACCTCTGGCATCTTTTTCAAAGGGAAAAATTACCATCTAGGATGTGTGTGAGGATAATTCAGTTATGACTGTGACCTTCTTGGCACATGCCTGTCTTCGTTGACTGAAGGGTTTCTTGCACCTACCCACAAGCAACTGATCTGGGCCATACCAGATGCAAGAGGTACTAGAGTAACTAGATTTCCTTTCCATTCCAAATAGGAGTTCCTATCTTTGGGAGTTCACAAATTAGTAATAGCCCTGTATGTGCAACTACAAGAAAAACAAGTTAAAGCAAAATTTCCATCAGAATGCACAAGAAGACTGATAAAATGAAGAAAACAGATATTTAAATTGTTTCAAATATTTGCACCTGTGTGAGGCAGTAGCAAGGTTGTAAGAGGGCATGAAGAACAAATTTGCACTTATTACAGAAACTGTTAAAAAACCCCAACCAAAAACTATAAGGAAGAAAAAAACAACTGAAAATATTATGATATTTGAGTAAATGATGAATGAGTTAGAGACAACAAACTGCACCTAGCAATAGTCCATACTGACTCAACTCAGTAAAGACAAAGAGTTTCTAGTTTTAAAATAAAATCTCTAAATTGAACTGTAGAATGGAACAAGGACAAGTATGGGACAAACAGGCATTTACATGCAGTTTTACAGTACAGTCAAAATTCTTGTAACCACGTAGCCCTTTTAGATTTAAGATAAAATGTATCATTGAAAAAGGATTACTTGTTAAAAGAGAGTGTTAGATGTACAAATATTACCAACATTTTATTAAATTTGACAAATGTTCCTTCTTCTTTCAAACACAGCAGAATTTGCAAGTGTTTTCATGCTTCCCTGGTGGGTCTCAGAGATACAGCTGGGAGTGTTTATCTTGGAGAAGGCTGCTTTCATGAACTTAACCCTGCTCTTTCCTCCTGGGCAAGGAAAGAGGAAAATTCCTAACAAGGTTCCTGGCTGCAGAAATTAAGGTTGTATCCTTTGCTGGGTTCTGATCAGCCTTCAGAGAATCAAGATACCTCAGTATGCCTATTGGGAAGAAAAAAAGGAGAAAAAGAAAACCCAAACTCCAAACTCTGGCTTATTTTGCTTCTTCTATTACGTTTTCTGATCTTGGACACTGAAGTTGTGATTCATGAGAAGAAACCAATGGTTCCTGTTATATTCATCTTCTGTGAAGAACAGGGGCATTTACTCCACTAAATAACTGAGGAGAGAAAAATATATTTATGGCAAATTGATGAATGTTAAACAAAAAAATCAATGTGGTTTAACAAGGGAATTTCTACTATTTGACCAAGGGTAATTGTTTTTGGATGTTATTTACCATAGTGAAGGTCCATGTTTCCAATTACAAGAAGTTGCTCTAGACTTACCTGTATGCAAATAAGAGCAAAATTTATTTATCTGTTCAGCCAAATATCACCACTACATAGGAGTAACCTTGTGAAAGATTACTCCTTATAGTATTAATTGCTTAAAATTACTGCTGAAGCTGTTTCTAGAAATCAGTGGATGAAATAGGTACGTTGTACATCTCACCCTCCCAAACTGCCAGAAAGTTCTGCTCTGCTTCTCACTTTATCCAGGGAAAAGGCAAGTGTATTGCACCAGGACTGGCCCATGACTGCTTTGCAGTCCCTGGGTTTCCTTTTCTGTCCTTCACACCCATGAGATACAGTCAAGCTCCATCCCAAAGCCATGTGCTGAGACCAGGCTTGCTGAGACCTGCTAAAAAATAAGGCATCTGATTTTACAGTGTCATGGGGATGCCTCTTTTTGGGAAGAATCTGTCTGTATCCAGCCACTGAGCATGAACACCTGAACATAGATACTCCTCTTTACAGAAATACAGATGGATAAATGAGTCAGGGAGATCTGGAAACATCCAAAGACTCTTAGTTAACCATGGACATAGCTGGTTGAGTTTTATATGGACCTCACAGGATATCATACAGATTTGTGAACTGATTCTTCTTTCTGTAAGGCAACAGGAAAATTCTCATTAACTTCCTCAGTAACTGAACAAAATCACTAGATGAAAAAATTGTCTTTTTTGTATTTTTAATAATGCAGTTAAAGTGTTAGCAGCTCATACAGTCTTTCACGAACCTCTTGCTAACTGAGCTCTGGTATTATCACCTCTGGTTGCCAGTGTCACCAACTTCCATTTGAAAAAAGTTACTGCCTCTTACAGCTGTAAAGCAAAAAACCTGGATATGAACTGCCCAGCCCTATAAACTTAAGAACTCCACTTTTTTTTTTTCTTTTTTTTTTTTTAACTGGCATCATTATAAAGCTAAATTCATAGATGCTAAGTGCCTGGCATTGCTGACATTGAGAGGGGGAAATTCAGAAGACTGAGGAAATCCAGCTATTTCTGTCCTGATTTTGTAGCAACATGTGGTCCAGTTGCACGTCTCTTCCCTTCCAGAACGGAGCAGAACAGAGCAGGCTTCCAACTGTTGTAAAGTGTCATTGTGTCTTTGACATTTAGGTCAACATATAGATTTGAGGATCAGACAGAACTGTTCCTTTCATAAAGATTTTAACATAAAACTTACTACACCATGTTAAGGCTGCAAACTGTGGTAAAAACCTATTCTTTGCATCAGCATAAGTACTATGGATTTATTTTTTTTTTAATAGAAGTTATTTTTTCTCCTGATTTTGGCCTTAAAAATAAGTGTAAGCTTATTTTAAAGTGCATTTTAATGCCTGATAGTGCTCATAAATCAGGTAGTTTATACTTGTAGTAATTTCTGGGAGTGGGTGTTCATGTGCATGAGAAGATATTCAAAATTGGATGGTGAGATGAGCCATGATGAACATTAAAGGTCCGGAGGCAGATCAACAGCTGGTGTAAATTGTCAGGGTTTCATTGATTTCAATGGTCCTATGATAAATACTAATTCAGCTGGTGCTATAAAAAATGTCATCAGTTGAGCATCTGGTCAATAACAGTGGAGAATGAAGAATGTACAGGTGTTACTTCCACACCTTTGAATGGTGCAAAAAGGTAAAATTCCCTGGTTAGTCACATTTTTTGAAATCTGCCTTATTGGCTGGAGTAGTGCACGTGGCTATGCACGTGGAGACAAAGATGCATATACACACAAGAAGGCATTTTCTGTGACAAATAAATACTTACACGGCTTCTTCTGCTGTGACGGTACTTTTATCTTCACACAAAAACAAAATAAATTTCAAGTTACTGTATAAAAATTACTTGTACAAATTTGTTGCATTTCTACAAGGTTGTTCATCCATCCCAGTAGCAAGGGACAAAAAACTCAGAATAGGCTTTAATCCACAATTTACACACAATACTTAAATTCCTTTTTGAAACTAAAGCTTATTACAGAAATGATAGTTTCCCATGTGTACGAATTACTGAGAATTTTAATATCAACAAAAAGGAACGAAGCCAGGTTGCATATAAAAGTCTACACCTCCTTGGTGACTCTCAACAGGTTTTTTTTTTTACCCTGAACATTTTCCACCAGATAAAGTTCATTACCTTGTTCTAACCACTTCCCATTTCAGAAAGTTAAGATTTCACTGAACCTGTAAATAAGGAATTAATTACACAATAGCATTAACAGAGCCTAAGAGAAAAGGGACTTTGCGCATGGCTGGTGATGAACTCATCGATTCTGCTCTGGAGTTCTCTTGAACACCTTATCAAACGCTGCTGGTTTCTAGTCTGCATACAAATGTTTTCATGTGCCTGAATGAAACCACACCAGAATGTTTCGAGTGAAAGCCCGTTTGCCATGCTTTCAAATTGTTCATATTTATTTGGAGGCCTCAGGAGGACATCTTAATCTTAGAGTGTTATTATTTCAAATAGAAGAAGAGATTTTTAATGTTATTTGGAGAAAGTCCCTCAGCTTACAGGCTGAAGAAAAAGAAAAAGCAGAATTGCTGCAATAGATATTTTGACAAGAGCTTTGAATGAAAAACAGCAAAACCTCTGCAGGGAATTTCCTATTAATGTAATTTATTTGGGAGCACATTTTCACAATAATAATTAAATTATCTAATGCTCGCTTACATTAAAAAGCGACCATCTGTAACTGTTCATTACTAGAAAAAGAAAAAAAAGGAGGGGAAAGGCCAATATTCTATACTAACATGACAGGAAAAAAAAGCAGCAACTTACAAACATCAAAGGTATGCCATGATGTTTGGCAGCTTCCTATGAAGTCAGCTGTTTCATCTTCTGATGAAGGTGGCAACAGAAATTCCAACACCTCCTGTGCAGTGGGGTCTTCAAAACTGTAACATGTTTATTTGTTAGACCCCTATTCAGCTGGTTTTCAGGATGTTTGAGTAATAAAAATATCCTATAATTAAAAGACTTGTGATACAGGAATCCATCTTTAGTACAGATAACAAAAACAACTACATTTTCCAATGGGAGATTATATTCAGGAAGTTCATCCATGCCTTCCAAGTCTTCCATGTGTGGAGAATACCAGGTGTAACCAACTGAGATACCATTGAGAGAAATGTGTTTTTATAGGTTTTATTTCTCCTAGAAATGTCAGCACAGCACATTATATTGCCTGTAATTTTAATAGATAAACGAGACAATGATTCCATTGTTATTTTTTTTTTCTCAAAATGGTAGAATACATTTTCTTAAAAAGGTCTGCAAACATATTTACAAAAGTGTGAAAGCAATAAATGCAGGCTTTTTAATATTTTTACTGAACTTCCAAAGACTGACTGATATCCTAATTTTATTGGAAATCTGGTCCAAGGATGATACAAGAAATTAAATATCACACTCAGTTTTGCTTTCTTGTCGGATACCGTGGAAAACAAATCAAACAGATAAATATTTTGAAAATAACAAATTTATATTTCATGAGGCATAATGAAGATATTCCAAAACCATTTCCTATATTTTCATTTCAGCGTTAAAACATCTCTTGATCTTTCTTAATGTTGTGTTAAAACGTGGGACACCATCTTACTTTTGGAAAGCCAGCTGCTGTAATGTCATTATAAAGTAGCCACTAAAATATCATTCACAGTATCTGCATCACAAGAATGGACTTTTTTTTCCTCCAAACAGGAGTGACAAAATTTGTGTTGTTACTTCCATCTTTCACATTTTAAATACTATTGGCTGACAAAAATAAAGTGTAGTGTCATGCTTGGTTTACCTAAATCATTTATTTTGTAACTAATAAAAGTAAACAATTACCAGATACTGTATATAGAGAGATATATAGATATATGGCCACAAATAAACTATAGTAGAAAGTTATTTTGGTTTTGATAAAGTTAAGAAAAGCACATAAAATCATATTTCATTAATATCTTGTTTTATGGCCATCAATATTTTTGTATTTTTTTGTTTTGTTTCATCAACATAGCAAAATACAATCTTCTTATTAAACAATAATTATCAGATGGCAGACAATTCTTTTTATTGGTTTACATTGGCAGGTCACAGTCTAAAAGCACAACCACATCAGGCAGAAATTGCACACAGACCGCTCTGGATTTTGAAGACTATTTTTCATGCTCCTACAAAAAGTCCTTAATCTAAAACTGGGAACTGTAACGAGTACTAATTAAGTACATGGGTTTCTTTTTTTTTCTTTCTTTCTTTTTTTTTTTAATAGGTGAATAAAATAACTGAAATTGCAGTACTTTATTTTGGTTTCTGCTCAGTTTTTGATGCCCATGCTCCATGTTAGCAAAAACGCTCTCAATTTCCCAGCAGTCTTTTTATAAAAGTTCAATCACCCAAATAAAACCCAGGTGATTTTTTTTTTCCTTATCATGGAATACTGCAGATTTATTTCAATTAGGCCTGTTTCTTGGCTTTTTTTTTTTTTTTTTGGTGTTGATACTGCATTTTTAACTCATCCCTGAAATCTAGGGGAGATTTACATGTGATATTATGACACCATACAGTCACAATGTCAATATTTCTGTAAGAAATGGTTGTAGGTGGGGCTGACCAATAAATATGCAGTTGTATTAGTTGTAGAAGGCATTTTCATGTCTTCAAGAACCAGACTGGTCTTAAGATATTACTCTTTATTTGAGACAGTTACCATTACTTCATTAAAAAATGACAAAACAGCAATAAACATTTTAGCTCTTTAATGAGCAAAGATCAGGTCTCTTAACATTGGAATAATATTCGTTATCCAGATTATCTTTATTTCACTCAGTGACCAGTAATATGGCCAAGAAATACAAAGTAATTTTCCATCAAGTAGTATACAATTTTTGTGTGTAATAAGCTTTCATTCTTGAAAAAGAGTAACTGAAAAGAAATGTTTCTGTTACTGCAGTTAGTTTGTCAGAGAAAGTTCTTCGCATTATCTTACAAACTATCAAAATTGCTAGTAATTTGAAAAAATGTAAAAAAAAATCACATAACTTTAGTCTAATAGAAATATAGTACAGGTAAGAGAGAAAGTATTTATCAGGGATGTGCTCTTAAGTCCATCTCAATTATTTCTTTTATATAAATGTACATCTGATTACATATACAAACATTTTGAAAGGACCGTGGTATAGAATTACTGGAAAGCAACAGGGGAATGAAAAATTTCTTGTGATTTTAGAACATTCACTTCAACTCACACAAACACATGTAGTATTCAGATTTCCAGTTGTTGGCTCTCTCCCCATTCTTACGTACCCTCCTTTTCTACACTCTTGCCATCTGGTCTAGAGAATTCATTGGAATGGAAAAGCTAATGTATAGCAAAAAAGGAATTAACATTATTTTAAAGTATTATAAGTAAACTTTGTTACATGCAACATGAGTTGAAATAATAAACTGAAAGGTGTAATCAGAGCTGTAATATTGGGGCATTTTTATATGGCAAAATGTTCTTGCAATTAAATTTTTTGGACACACTTTACCTTATCAATTTGAACTAAATGTAACTAAATCACAGCAAATTATAAATCGTTCTTCAAAGGAGATTCCATTAAAGTTTTAGCTATTTTAAAGTTAGAAATTATTTAGGTGGAAAGGAAAAAACTTAATAATACACATTTTTTGTCTGGGATTCATATCAGTGATGGTCCACCACTGTATACTTAGAATGCCATAAATACCTTTAAGAACTGTTGCAATTCCTTTTCTTTCTGAAGCTACCATGAAATATTTTACTGTAATTACTTTTGCCCCTTTAAAAAACTTCTTTAGGTTGTGCCAATTGATGGAGAAAGCTTCTATTAAAAACTCCAATGGGATGAGAAGAATTTTAATTACGGCTTAATCAGCAGCACAGCCACCAAGCATATAAATTATCATGCACATCGTGCTAAAAATATCCAGTTTCCTTTATTCCCACAACTTTTATACTGACAGCACTTATGTGATAATGTTGTACCTGCCAGGCTGTAAAACTTCTTTGACTGGCAGATTTCAGCATGAGCCCCTTTCTAAGGCCTTAACAGCATTGGTGCTTTGTGTACTTATTCAAATATGTAAATATGGTCTACACAAGAAAACAGGTCCAAATAAAAATTGGTGAAAATTATCTGACATTCCATTAGTGTGTCCCTTGTGCATATTTATAGGTTTTTAAAATTTTCAGTCATAGTTCTTTCCTGTTTGTGTTGCACATGCCTAATTCCATTATGTAACTTAAATCTTCAAAAAATTAATACTTGAATGTGAATGAAAAAGTATCATTCAGGACAACTGCTTCAAGCAATTGCAAACAGTTAGGGTTTTGTTTGTTTGTTTGTTTGTTTCCTTTTGTTTTGTTTGTTTCTTAAGTTCATTTGATATATGTACAATTCATTTTTTCCAAAACCCCAAAAGTTCTTGATATGTATATTCACATAATATTCCTCCATATTTAAATAGTAAGAGTCTTGTAGGTTGAAAGCCAAGTAATCTTCAGTAATATCACCTACTGTAATCCATCAAAAAATAAAGTTTGTTTCGTCTTGTCTGGCTATACCCTGGTTGTTGAGTGTGAATGGGGGTGGGGATGAGGATGGGGCAGAGTATTGTTCTGTCCTCCGGTGAATGTGTTGAATGTGTGTAGGGGTTGAATCCCTGGTATAGTGTTGGGGATCATTGTGATGGTGTTGGGTGTCATTAAGGGAATATCATCAGGAGACCTTCTCATAGCTAGCGTGTAGTCTGGGGGACAGGCGGTCCTAAGAACCACCTCATGTGGATGGATGGACTCACATTCATGATCCAAGTCAGTGTGCTTCATTTGGAGGGACATTATCTCCTCTTCTTGTGCATGGGTAAGATCATTGGTAGTAGTACGTTGTGGGCTACATCTCCTGTGGACGTCGTGTCTCCGCTTGTCCTTTTTGTAGTACAATGCTGCAAAGGCCAAAATGTTCAGGAACAGCAAAGATGCGCCAACCGCGATAGTAACGCTCAATTCTGTTGAATAGTCCCTTTGATCCACTGAAAATGGGCTTGGTTGTTGTTTGGGATCATCTTGTTTGGCTGTAGGAAAGGCTGAAGTAACTGAAACTGAATTTTTCCTTGTTGGTCTGAAAGTATTATCAGTCGATGGCACTTTAGTTGTGGTAGAGGTATACTGTGAAATGTCGTTAAGATTGTGCAGATGAGGTACCAGTTCCAACCAAAGGTTCACTTTATTGGCCCTATAGTGTTCTTTAACTCGTGGTTTTAATCCAATGTGAAGATAGAGTTGGTCTTTCTGAGAGTATCTGGTCCATGCTACTTCTTCAAAACGATTTGGTTTCGTATGGATGAATTTTGTATCTTGCGGCACTGGTTGATTTGGGTCACTAAAAAAAAAAATAAAAAAGAGATATCTCTAATGTTACAAAGCATTTCAAACGGAATTATAAAATTAACATAATTAAGATTTTATACTAAATGTTTAAATCTGCCTTTGGACGGAGCAGAGTGCTATTCCCTAAAATTAGAGACCTTAATAATCTTGACTAGAAACAGCATTATGCAAATGAAACCTTCTTTTACTCAGACTTCAGCGACTCTCCCAGTTCCCCAAAATGTTAGTGTCTGTCTTACACTGAGATCTTGTGCTGCTGAGGACAGATTGCCACCAGTGTGGTGATGTGGACAAATGATGAGACGAGTGTGAGAGGACTTTAAGATTTGTTTTTCTTTTTTACCAACATAAAGCTCGTAGAGCTCAGCATTTCCTTTCATATGCAGCTTTTGTGGCCTTCCGGGGTAAAGATCATGGCAGAGCACAACTCAGTGCAAAAAAAGTCAAAAATAACTATGATCAAAGGTAACAAAGTATTTTGAGCTTCCAGTGAAAGAAGAATTAATGAAAATGACAACATTTTCCAAATTGAAAGTCACATATTTGATAATCAGACACATCAATTTAAGACAAACTGTGCTCTTAAAATAAGATGCATTATATTTGATGCAATATTTTCATAATTTTATGTCTCATGGGATGAAAACATCAGTGTTGGGGTGAAGTCAGTTACTAATGTAACTATATTTAACTATACAAATATGTTAAATGCTTAATTATACACCTTTATGGGGTTCCTTACTTATATTTGTGTATTTTTAAAAACTTCTTCACACAGAATTTCCACAAAGATGTTATTCCATCTTTTTACCAGAATATGTAAGTGAGCTGAGGGATATTATAATAAACATCAATATCCAACCCAATTCTTAATCCCTTATTCATCCTATAAGTTCAGAGGCATTCCCAAGGGAGATAAACATTGGAAAGCACTGCATCATTCCATCCTGAGTTTGCACACAAGACCATTCATTATCTGGTACTCACCCAGTCTTTGCAAAGTTTGTCCAGTACGTCATCACCACAGCACTTAGCATGACATCATTTTTGGAGAAATTGCAAGGAAATAATTCAGTAGGACCAATCATGGGGATTCCCAGTACGTAAGGAACCTCATCTCCATGGGCTGCATCTGCCCATGCAGGTACCTGATCTGTCTGGCAATGATGGTAGAAGGCATAGAAGTATGTAGGCGATCCAAAATTCGAGTGAAGATCTGCTGTGGCCACCGCTGGTGCAACCCACTGGTGATCAGTAAACAAAGCCAGCAGTGTTTTCCTTCTGGTCTCAGGATTGTGTCGATCCGCCCAGTCCGTGTACATAAATTTAATAGTTTCCCTCAGTATATCTTTGCCTTCTGGGTATCCGTATAAGTTATCGACAAAGTTAGAAACTGCGAAGTCAAAATCGCTGGCTGATATGCCATCTTCGCTATCCACGATGTTTTCGACAAATTTTAACCCTTCCCCTTGGTTAACTCCCAGCATGATGTCGTAGTTGAGGAATTCTCCTTGTTCCATCAGGATCTGAGGATCATCTGGTATCACGTCGCCATCTATTACCGGTCCGAAGGCTATGTGGTATCTTGCTGGTTGAATGTCCTGGTCGACAAGTTCTCTATAAGGCTTCTTCTGTAGACATTCTACCAGTTCTACAGTGTCTGACATGTTGCAACCAACTTTTGTAGCCAACATCCTGGCGTATTTCGCAGGCTGAAAACTAACTGCCCAGCTGGAGAGAGCTGTTCCACTTTGAGCTATTGCTCTTTGAAAAAGTCCTGTGGGGAGAAATATTTGAAAACTACTGAAGTGACCTTGAAACAGCCACAGACTTGAAAGATTCAAAGGAGTTCTTTGAAACAACAAGAAAACTTCAACAGAAGAGATACCTGAATCTTAATAGTACTTAAATACATGGGTTCTGACTGCTGTTGTACCTGCAGGTAACGTGCACAAAATAAATGCAATATGTGCTGAAGCAAATGATTCTACCTCAATATAGTCCAGCTGAGGAACAGACTTTCAAAAGAAACTCAGGCAGTAAAAAAGAAGTGGCATTACCTTATGTAGTATAACACTAACAGCTTGAAAGAAATCCCTAAAATTAAAGCAATTTATAGCTTGGAGGAAAAGCCAACAGGTCTCTGAAATGGGCTGAAGTTGCATGCATAAAACAATATGTTAAAAAAACCTAAGACACTTCTTTATGTTTTGTTTGGGATTAAACCTGGTTTGAGATGTGCTCTCAAATCGTCTGTAATTTCAAAAGTTTATATTCTGGAGGAACAGATGAGAAGGTACTAGGCAGCTATTAAATTTATAAGTGTCTAAGTCAAAATCCTTTCTTGTAAGGAGCTTTTTAAATGCAGGTTTATATTGATCACACTTACATAAAAAGGGAAATGATATATTTTACACTATTTAGCTTTGTAATTTAGAGATTTAAACATATGTTCAGGTATTCATTTAGGGGAGAGAGAATGATCCAGCACTGCATATCAACTTGCAATAAATCCCAAAGACTTCAGTGCAATTAATTTGAATTTATGCTGGTTTAACTAGCACTCTGGCCCAGAAATTCTACCCACAGAAATAACAAAATATGTTGAAATTGACGTTTCCTTTTTTTCTTCTCCCTCCTCTAAGGATTTTTAAAACATATCATGGAGAAGAGCCTCAGCCCCGACAGTCAATGAATCAATCTAAATTTTTTGCTATTGGATTTAATGCAATCAAAACTCCATCTTTACTGTGCACACTTCTTGTGTTCTCTTTGTATTGGGGCTTGGACTTTTCCCACTCCATTTGGGGAGGGTAATTTGGTGTCTGAAAGAGATATATATATATATAAATATATATATATATATATATATAATGCTCAGAAACTTAGGCTATGTTTAGGTAACTGGGACCTTTCTGGGGTTTTTTGTTTGTTTGTTTGTTTGGCTGGTTTGTGGTTTGTTTTGTTGTTGTTGTTATTTATTTTCATTAAAGTTAATCCCAGTAGTACATCTTTTGCACAAACTACTGGACAATATTTTAGGACCCTGCCTCCTATAGTTCACTGTGGATGATACAAAATGGCTATAGCATTCTAGGCTGATTTAAGATATACAGGTCAGAATTTTGTTTGACTTATGCTGATAGGCACCTGGAGTCATTCCACTGACTCTGGGAGAGTTATTTGAGGACTGGAAGTGACACTTGGCCCCACTCACTTGATTTTCCTAAGAATGCATTTTTGTTCCAATGCTTGATGAATAGCTGGATACTCCCACTAAAGGAACTGGAGTGAAGGTGCTCAGCTTACTTCAGAAATGTATTCCAATAACGCACAAGATGGCTTTTACTTTTTGATAAGTAACATATTTCTATTGATAGAAAAGTTCCATAGCCTCTAAATCCAATCACAGCCATGCTTTCACAGCCTCCACTGCAGCATCAGACCCTGTGCACTCACAAGTTAGCTGGAATCTGTTGCTGGCAGCAAACATTTTACAAGCTTCTGAGGAATTTTTAAATCATTCCAGATTGTATTAGATCCAAATCCCAAAGTCTTAAAATAAGATAGGTGTGGAGACTGAAATATCTAAACTCCAGCCTCTCCTTAAATTTATGAGAAGTCATATCCAAGGTATTATTTCCTTGCATGACATGAGTAAAAATAAGAATGAACTTGAGCTATAAAACAGCTAAAAATATATTTGCATGTTTATAAGGTCAGATATTGAGCTAGCATAAATCAGCTCAAAGTCAGTGGAATTACCACAGAGGATCCAGGCATTGTAATAAATGTAACTAAATGACAAAGCTGAGTTTTAAAAAAATATGTATTTCATGATACTTCATAATGTGTGTGGGTTTTTTGCATCTTTTGTAAATCTATTTTTATTGCTTTGTTAAGTATGCCTGAACAAGGACAGAAAATGTAAGCTAAGTGTAAGAAAATGCTGATATAAACACTATGGCTTGCTAAGTGCTACATAAACATCAAATGCTGGATTAAAAAGTGGTCAAGGCCTCTGGCCATAAAGCTTTCTGAGGAAGGAAAGCTAAGCATCCCTCCTTTTGCTGAGGAATGCTTAGAGAAATATTCCTCCACTTAAACCATGTTGGTGAAAAATGAACAATGGTATGAAAAATTATTTTCATTCTGTGACATAATTTCTGGAAGAAATTTGTACCTCACAGGATGGAGAACTACATTTTTATCTGATGATGTGCATGGTTTTATTATCTCTTATGGGCTTCAGACTGATGGAAAGAAGATTTAAATGTTCAGTGGACCATAGCACTTTGTGTCTCCTATTCAAAGCATCACCAAAGTAAATAATAACAATTTGCATATATCCATCTGTATTTTCAGAGCACTTTCTGAAGATGAGTGCTGTTCTTTCTGCCCACTTGCAGGTGGGTGGCTACAAACAGCACCATCTTGAAATAGGCTGAATTCCTCCTCTCAGCTGCCAAGGGAATCTTTCAAAGGGAAATTATGAGAAAAGAGAGCATACAAATTTACAGATTATCAAATAGACCAGTTGATAATCATAGAATGGTGTGGGTTGGAGGGGACCTTACAGATCTCCTTGTTCCAACTCCCTGCCCTGGGCAGGGACACCTTCCACTAGCCCAAGTTGCTCCAAGCCCTGTCCAACCTGACCTTGAACACTTCCAGGGATGGGGCAGCCACAGCTTCTCTGTCCAACCTGTGCCAGTCACCACCCCCACAGGGAAGAATTTTTTCCTAACATCTGATCTAACTCTGTCAGTGTGAAGCCATTCACCACTTGTCCTCTTGTAAAAAGTCCCTCTCCAGCTTTCAAATGTGAATGTGGAACAAAACAACATGAAATAAAAGGGAGTTTGGAAATGTTAGAATATCAGCAGATGTTTAAATACTTGAAATAACTTTTCTTATTTGAAACTGACCAATTTTTTTTTTTTTAATGGCAGGTCTAACCACCTCTAAAACAAACACAACATATATGGGGCTATGGCACATTGTTCTGTTTAATCCAAATTTGAACAAAGCATGGGTTTGCTTTCTTATAAAAAAATGCCTCGAAGATTTACTTTTACTGAGGCTTCTTCAGTTCCCCTCCCAAATGCTCTGTTATGTTGGCAATTTGCTGCATCATTTTCCCCAAACAAATTCTGCTCCTGTCAGAATTCTGGCCATGTGTTGCCATATGACACGGTAACATTTGCTTGTAAGAGGAAACACATGACTGTCCAGACACTGTAAATATGGGATTTCTCAATAATGCCATGTTATGTCAAGAAGATCAATATTATCATCACGTAAAATTTAGGGGAGGATAAACCAGGTCTCCTCATTCCACCTGAAACTAAATCCTTGATAAGAAAGTTGTTTTTGAGTGTTCTGATAAAAGAAGATGGTGCAGTGTGACCCTCAGGTTACACTGTGATGAAGTAATGCTTACATCTTGTTCTCATCTTAGCTTGTAAATATTTCCTATTTAAGTGCAGGTAGTTATAGAAAAAAAAAATATTATGTTAAAAAACAAATTGTGGAAGTAGACTAAAATTCAGACCACGGTCTTATTTTCCACTTGAATTTTCTTGTAAAACTTGTATTCTTCTCTCATTTAAAATAGTGTAACGGAGTGATCTAAAGAATCTGTCACTTCTATTGACCTCAGTGGGATCAGCACCATGACTTTGGGTAAATGCAGCTCTTTTAATGTCAGTGGAATTATGTTTTTATGACTGGCCAATTAGTCCCCCATGGAGATACAGCAATAGAAATTAGGGGAGGATTATATGCACAGGGCACAGTGTGATGTCCCTGGTAAAACTAAACAATACAGATAAAAATATGCAAAAACAGTGAGACAAAAGTAATGTGATCAATAAGCAAGAGCCATGCAAATGAGAGAAACTGTGTGAAACTGTGGTGCAAAAATCATAGAAAAAAAATTGGGTGCCTCAACCAGCATGTTTTTAATTTCCTGCTGTCTGCCTCGACTAGAGAGAAAAGGTGTTAGTTATGAAATAGGAAAAAACATATAGAAGAAAATCCATTTGCAACTTGGATGCTTTGACAATTTTGGATCATGCATGCAAAACATTCAACCATTCTTTTATTAGATGACAGCAAGTGAAGTTCATGCAGTTTCAGACAAAAGATTTCTGAACTAGGTACTTGTTTCCTTTACACAAAATAATTGTTTTAAGCATTTCAGCTGTTAGCCTGGAAAGAGAAACTGTGTCATTTTATTTTTCTTCAAATTCTGCTCCTCAGGAGAAACTAAACACGCCTTTCACAACTGCCTGAATAAAGACGACCTCATCTACTGTGAGCATGACTGACTGGTTTTCCAAAAAGGACACCCTTAGGTAGGAAAGAAGAGAGGCAAAAACGATGCACCAAGAAAATGCTGTTCAAAAGTCTGCTATAAAGTGTTTCTACAAAGCTCCACAGGAAAAAGAAGAAAGTGACCCAAAATTTAAACATGCACAGAAGAGCTGAGGGAGAAGGAGGCTTGTGCAGCCTTTAAAAAGTTCTCTTAATATTGAGCTGAACTCAACAGTTCATAGGAACAAAGAGAATATACAGAACATCACATAGTACTAATGGTGGTGGCATGCAGACACCAAAATTGTCAAAATTTGCAACCTGCATAATACCTTTGGTTGAATTGCTCCAACGGTTACCTTCAGAATAATGGGATAAAGTCAACAGATTGACGCATGAACCGCCTGCACCAGATCCAAAAACAGTTATTCTTAATGGGTCACCACCAAAGAACCCAATATTTTCACTAGTCCATCGCAAAGCCTGAATTAGATCAAGGAGGCCATAGTTTCCTTTTGCTGCTTGGTCCCCGGTGCTCAGAAATCCTGTGAAAGGAAATGAAAAAAGAAAGGGTTAGCAAGTGCTCCTCTGACTAATCCTGTTTAAGTCTTCCAAGTAAGATTTCAAAAGTATATGCTGTTGAATATCACGGAACTACGTAATTTTCCATATTGCCCGGGAAAAATTTGTGATTTTACACTGTTTCTGAAGCCAAATTATTCTGTATTCACTCTTTTGGCCATGATGTATTAATGCAGGGAAGATGAAGATCCCAGGCAAAATACTGAATCTTAACAGGTTACAACATATTAATCCCAAAGACTTTGTGTTGACTGTACTAAGTTTAAGAGTAAAGGCTTAGCAAACAGGTAAAATGCAGTTGCTTTGTATGGATTTGGTCAGCTCTGTGTTGCACTCCTGTACCTGGATGCAGCCATGAGCTTTGCACATTGCCTGAGAGGCAGTGATTATCCTTCCCTGAAGACTCTGTTTGGTCATATCCTGGCAACACACGGTCTTTTACTTTTTTCTCCACCCAAAAATGCAGCCTATGTCACAGGACAAGCAAGGTTGAACAATGAGAGCAGCTCTGAAGTCTCCGAGCTCCATCCCACAGTCATTAACCTGAGTTAATTGAATCTACATTAAATGTATAAAGATAATTTAAGTTGTTTTCATGACCCCTTAACAGCAGAAAGATAGGAGCTCAGGGGTAATCTGGAGAGCACTACAGTTGCTCCCTTTTATTCCTGCTGGAGAAAAAGCTGTGGCATGTGTGAGGTGCAGGAATGATTGTTTCACACTTTACTCCCAGCAGTACTCTCACATTTAGTATTGCTGTTACTCTTGTCATTAGAGCCTACTGACTCCAAAAGGGGTACAGTAAAAACTTTGAAGAAAGTCTCTGTTGATCAAAGACATTGCTTTTGGATCCCATTTGTCGACATTTCCAATTTTCTCCGTTTAATAAACAAATGTTTAAATAATACCAGCATTATGAAGTAGTCCATACCTTTATTTGCATATCAAACTGATTTAATGCTCCCTAAATCGTGTAACTGTTTTTCAGTACATGCTTTGTAGAGAAATGCAACCATTACAACAATTATTTCCACATTAATTAGATATCAGTGGGTCTTCTAATCTCGTCAAAGTTCTACTGATTTAACTCTCTTGAGTGCAGACAGCCTACTCAAAAGAAGTTTACAGTAGTTTTGCAGACAAATAGCTCTCAAAGGAGTCCTACTGTTTCATTATGACAATAAAAGCAGCTTTTGAGACATTTCTAACAAGACACGTGAGCACATACATCTATAAAGCAAGGATTTAACAAGAATACAGATAGGTGCAGTGTATACCTATATTCATGGATATAATGAACATGTCATTTGTTACTTTATTACTCTGATTTGACTTCAAAGTTTGCCTTTGCTATTCTGTCCTATGTGTAAACATTTATACTAACAGCCCTTCTCTGCTGTAAACTACACTGAAAGCTAACTGGCCTCACTGCCTCAGTAGCTGAGCTCTGCTCGCTCCATTTAGGGCAAGAAGCTTTTCTTGTGAATCAATCCTGATTTTTGCCATCATGGAGAGGGAACAGAAAAGTGGCATAGGGTGCCAGGCCAGCAGTTCTCCCACTTCCAGGCCTAATGTACCAAGTCTAATGGACATACTTCATTCACTGTAGCCATAGTAAATTGTTACTCCTTTAAAATAATCCCTATTCTAGAACTAAAACCTGCTATATTTACTATTTAACTGCATATAAAGCAAAGTAACACTACTACCATAGAACAAAATACCACCTTGTTATTCAGGGAAAGCCCAGAAATGAAGTCGTAATTATAATTAATAAATTTATTCTTATTTTACTATTACAGCTTAGCACAGAGTTGAGATTATTATGATGTCATTTTACTCTGCTTCACTCTCCTTTATTTTCCTTTGTGGTCAGAGGGTTGGTGTGAATGCCTGTGTGAAAGCATGGTCCCCATACAATCCTTCCAGAAGTATTGATTCTTCTCTTCACGCTCCAGTAAAATGTTGTCCCCCATAAACAGTTTTTAAGGACACAGAGAGATGATGCCTTTGAACATGATAGCAAATCTAATGAAAGCTCCCTAACCAGTCTCGCTGCCTTTGTCAGCCTGCTTGGAACTGAGGAATGGTACCAGGGACTGCAAGAAAATTAAAATGTAGGAATTTATGGGAACTACAGAATCCTGTGCCTACACATGCTGGGAGAGTCTTCCCCTTTCTTTGCATAAGTATAGGGCTGTGGAAAATCAGTGACAAGTCAGTTTATCATATCCAACACATAAGTGACTGCACCGATTTAAGGGATTACAGGAATGATTGGCACGAGTGCTCCTCAAAACACAGGCAGCAATGAGATGAGAGTAGTTACAGAAGTTACCAAAATTGTGACACAAATGTGTCCCTATTTTCTTTTTTCCATTTCCCTGGCTTGCAAATTCCCTCAGCCTGGTCAGGATCTGCTCTCAGCACAGCTGCAGCATTGGTTCAAGGAAATCCTGTAGATTTCTCAAAATGATTCCAAGACATTTATTAGGAAAATAGATGGTAGGGTTATAGCTGAGATACAGCAACTGCCCTGAAGGAACACAAATGCAAACACTCAAACTTTCTGAAAAGGTTATTTTCTTTACTCTCTGCAGAGAAGTGGAAATAAGTAAGTCTTTGCCCGGAAAAGCAACAGATTAAAATTATAGGTAAAGCCTTAGGGCAATCCCCTGGTGTTAAATGAGTTCACATCAAGCCCTGAAGCTGGGTGGGGAAATGTGAAATCCTTGGGAAACCATAAATATGCTACTTTTAAAGAATCTCTGCGATAAGACTTTAGATTAAATATCTTCTGTTGCTAAAAGTAGACATCAGGAACCTTGCATTCAGTTCAGGGAATGTGCCAGGAGGGGGAGCTTTCAGTTTAGTTAAAAAAAAAAAAAAAAAAAGGCACTATTAGTAATATTCTCCTCATTCATCTATATTAAACAAATTATGACTTGTGTCCAGAGCAACAGCTCTGATGCAAAAGAAATATCTCACGCCTCCTCAGCAAGAACCACACTGGCTGACTTCCATATCTGCACAAGATGGATGATGATTGATGTTGACTTTCATGACATGAAACATTTCTATCTCATTTTTCAGAACCATAAGAAGCCTGTTAATATCACCACCTGTTCATGCCTTTTTTTCCTGTATGCAGTGGTATCAGCGTGGCTTAGGAGAATTCAGAATGTCATGAAATCAGACATAGGAGTGATAAAACAGATGAGGTTTTTCTTTCCAGTTTGTGGTGGGTTTTTTTTGGTGTGTTTTTTTTTTTTAAACTAGTGAGGAGTGCCTCAATACAGATAAACTCATCGAACTAAACACCTGCAGAGAAATGCTTTAACACATAGCATTGTATCCAGCCTGTCAGTCTGTGGGTACAGGTACTTATCCCTATTTATCACTTAGATAAAATGGAGATTGGAACAGTATCCTTTGTCTTTATCCAAGAGGAGCTTTCAGGATGTAATTAATATAGATACCATGCATTTCAATGCATTCCTATGACACAATCATCACACTATCTAGTTATTAAGCTCCCAATTTTGAGTCACAGAGGGGAACCTGCTCTCGCTGAAAAGGGCTTGTGTGTCTGAAAGCTTGTCTGTTTTTAAACTGCATCAGCTAGTCTATTAAAATATATTATCTCTCTCTGCAAATACTGTCTTATTATTATCCTTGGATTGTCATCTCACCAAGAACACTGCTATCATTTTCTGCCACCTTTGGCCTTGTAAAAAAAGGGAAGTAAATTATTCCTTATTTTAGTTATTCCAGGAAGACATTCTCAAAAAAACTTAGTTTTGCATTATTCTCTAAAAAGGTCAGATTGAGCTAATTTTGTTCCATAATTAAGTCCTTCTACTGGAAATATTCCAATCATCAGCTGAACAATTGCTATTTTATATTCTGAATGGAGAGGTTATCTCTTCTTTTATCTCCTCCAGAGGAGCAGACTCTAATAGAATTATGGAAGTGAGGATGTGGTCTTTTGTGAGTTTAAGAAAGAGATTTATTAAGCCCATTTGGACCATTTCTCTGTTACATGTCTGTTAGACAAATATGCAGAGAGTGCCACAACCAGGTTCTGTATTTTTTATTAAGATAAATTTTAATGCTTTATAGGCTTATCTGTCTGGGTAATGATTTCTGCTTGCCATTCAGATAAATCTTTTTCTAATATGATTCCAGCATTTTTGAAGAGTAAATAAAATAATGGACTTGGGAAACTTAAAATATGTAGTTGAAAACCTTACTAGTTTGAATTACTTTAAGCTCTGGCCTAATTTGAACATTCATATTAATGCAGAAGGGAAGGCCAAGACAGAATTTTTCCTAAGGTAAGGGGCAGAACGCCTTGTTGGACAAAAAAAAAAATCTGCCTGTGAGAAGATGCACAGCAACAAATGCTACTTTAAAAATAAGAGTGTATAAAGACTAGTCTGACATGCTTAAAGGGGTTTTTCCAAGTGCTGTGTCTCTGAAAGCAGTAACACTTAAGACTTTAATATTCCCCACCTGCTTAGGCATGTGTTATAATAACTGGATTTCCAGTTCCAATTCCCTGTGCAATCAAATGCCATCTTTTATTTTGTTAAAATAAAATGTTAAATTGTACGGGTATAAATGCACCAACGCATACTGGAAGAATTCAGGGCATATTTTGAGGGAAGAATTTATATTCCCTCTGGATCACAAGTTCCTTGCTTAGGACTTTAGCTGGACACCATCTATTGCTACTGAATGGTAATTGCCATGCACAGAAATTTTCTGCTGCCCTTTAAACTATACCTACTCAGATAGGAATGTGAGCAAGATAAGCCATTTTTAAGAGAGATGGTTAAGCTTAAAGAGCACATTTGTTTTCATCTTAGCCATCTCTGTAGAATTCACATCAGCTAACTAACCTGAAGGAATTGTATGAGCAGCACTGTGAACATTAATGTATATGTGATATTCATGAAGCAGAGGATCCTGCTCTTTGCTTTGCTGGCCAGCACATCCTAATATTAACAGCATATTTTAGTCATGGATAAGGAGTAAGGTGACTAAAAGGACTAGGAACTCCCATAAGAAAGATGTAGGAGAATATGAACTATTCAGTGCATGAAAAATATTCCTCTGCAGACATCTGCAATGTACCTCTGCTTGAGAATCAGATTAGCAAGTCTTCTGAAAATGCTGCTCAAGCAGGAGTTTTGTATGAAATTTATTTAATGTACAGAAAAGTGATTGCAACATTAGCAAAGTTCTTGCCTGTTTCTGTAGCTCTCTGCCACATACATATTAGCAATAAGATTAATGATTTCAGAAGTGCAAGATTTTAGCTTAACTCTGTGAGATGTGCACAGTATCATGCTACATCATTATGCACTCTTTCCTGGATGTTTAAGATCATAGAATTGCAGAATCATAGAATCACTTAGGTTGGAAAAGACCTTCCAGACCATTAACCCAGCGCTGCCAAGCCCACCACTAAACCATGTCCCCAAGTGCTACCTTTTAAATCCTCCCAGGGATGGTGACTTCCCGGGCCAGTGCTGCTGTCTCGGCAGGCAGCCTTTAGAATTTCCCAGTTATTTCATCCAAGCAAACAATTTACAGAATTGAACCAGTAAATACACAAACTTGTCACTGTATCCTTTGGCATTTTGAAAGCATGCATGGACAAAGGCATGTGATCATGTATAAACTCCAGTGTCCTTTTTCAGCATCGGTCTTCTACTGTTGGAATTTTTAATACTTCTCCCAGGGTACTAAATCCTTTGAATTAATATCAGTGAAGCAGCTGGAGCCTACCTGGTCTTTCCTGTGGCTCTTTGAACCAACAGAAGTTTTCACTTCCTTGCATTTTACATAATTTCTTCTCCTGTGAGAGACTAAACCAACTGAACACTGCAAGGTAGAGAAGTCCCTTACAGCTGTTTCAGTCTGGTGTCTGTCACTTGCCAGCACTAAAGCATTACAGCAGATTTCTAGTGTAGAGGCAGACTGCAAAAAAGTGAGTTGCCCCATGCCAGAGCACTTCATTCCACTGCCAGAGATATTTTGGCATGACTTCACTGGGTGTAATGTAGCCCAAAGCAGGATAACCCTCAGGCTCTCTCCAAAACACAGGTTCTCTTTCACAGGCTTTGATATATCAAAGTCCTTCAAATGACAAAAAAAAAAAAAAAAAAAAAAAAAGTCTGGATGCAGCTAAATTTTTTTGCTGTCCTAGATGGATAATCTTCAGCTATCACAGAAGGAAAGAAATTGCTCAAATTTATTGTGATATTCTTGACAAGTTGGGGCTGTTCAGCCTAAAATGAGAAGGTTGCACAGAGACCTCATGGCACCCTTCCAGTATCTGAAGAGGGACTTTAGGGAAGCAGGAGAGGGACTCTTCATCAGGAGCTGTAGTGACAGGACAAGGAGTAATGGGTTCAAACTAAAAGAGGGGAAATTTGGACCAGATATCCGAAGAAAATATTTTCTGTGAAGGTGGTGATGTCCTGGCACAGGTTGTCCAGAGAAGCTGAGGATGCCCCGTCCCTGGAAGTGTTCAGGGCCAGGCTGGATGGGACTTGGAGCAACCTGGGATAGTGGAAGGTGTCCCTGATCATGGCAGGGGGGTTGGACTAGATGATCTTTAAGGTCCCTCCCAACACAAACCATTCTATAATTCTATAATTCTGAGTATGCTGCAGATGCTGAAACAGTCTGAGATTATAATTTCTACCTTTTTTTGAAGGCTGGGAGAGGAGAGTGACTCTCTTTGCCTTTAAAGTTTCATTAGAAAAGAGATGATAAAAGTCTGAAGGTGCTGCTCTCTGCTTGCCAACCCCTTGCTCCAAGTACAGCCCAGCCAGTCCCAGATGATCACCAGGGAGATCAGCTCTATAGTAACCTATTATAGATGATCTTTACTGAAGTCAAATGAAAGTCTGATAACAATCTCAGAGATACTTTGAGAGCTCTATAAGCAATAGGGTTAGTCCACTAGACGTGATCTTTAATACTGATTTCTTGATATGCTGTAAAAGGAAAAAAAGAAAAGGAGGGGCAAGTCTAGTTTCAGAAATGTAGCTGCAGATAATAATGCTACAAGATTTTGAGTGATATGTGCTGACACATTTCAGAAAGTAGAAGAGAGCCTTAAGGACTGATGAATGACATTATGGCACAGGTGGACACGAGGCAGTTGGAGTACCTTTGATTTGAATGTCTCCTTTTCTACAGGAAAAAAAGATGGAGTTTGTTATAGAAAATAGCAGATATCTATGAATATTCTCATCTTTTAAAAAACAAGCAATTCTGCTGTCAGCAGAGAACATCTGCTTAAATGCCTTCCACAAAGTAAAAATCATAGTTGTTAGTATGTGGCTGTGTCATGCTCTAGGGCAGCTCAAATTTTAGTTTAAAGTATTTTTAAGTTGCATACAAAGTTTTCATAGGAAATGAACATTTTGTTACTATGTATTACACTAGCAATTCTCTGGTGAACCACCATCTGAGAACTTGAACAAAAATATAAATAAACCCGTTTCTAAAAGACAGCAAGGGCAAAACAAAACCTTACGGGATAATGTGTGGAATAATAAAAATCAATCACAGACCAATCCTTTCAAAATACTCAGGCAAAGCCCAAATGATAAGGGAAGACTGCAGGAGAGAACAGAAAAGTCCACAGCCAAATCCAACACTTGACTCTCCCACTTGGCAGAAGAAAGCGATGCCCCAAGGGAGAGATTTTTGTCTTCACTAGGATTGAGTGCACAGCTGTTCCAGCCCTACTTCCTTCAAGTAGTGCAATGTGCAAAATCAAGCAGCCCACAGCACACTGCACCAAATATCTGTCCTTTATTACAGCTTCTCAGCATCCCTATTGTCAGCAGCAAGCTCAGAAAACAGGCATTAAGACATGCTGCCCTTCCATGCAATGTCCCATAACTTTTAACTTTAGATGATACAACCAAAGGCAGCAGCTACAAACCTAAAAAAGATGTTATAGTGGAGAGTTAATGAATAGCAATGCTCTTAATGTGCAAGGCTTTAAAGATCAAAACAGATCCTATAAAATTCTGCTTTCCCTTTTCTCTCAAGATTTTGGCAACATCAGTATCTGAAGATAGCCCAGATGGGGCTTGAAGACCTTCCTACCCACTATATTTTCAGAAATTTTTACTATATAATAAGCTGAGTAATATGTGCAGCTACTTAGAACTACATGGAGTTCAGATTCAGCTTTCAAAAGCATCTTTTAATTGATTGTTACATGCCAGAGAACACTTTTTTTAACTCAGGCCTGGAAATCCTCTTTGCTTTATAATAGTCACTCTGGCTGTACATTAGTGCATGTTTTCAGCAATATTACACAATTTTTCAGAATTTTGACTATGTATGTAAATGAGAGAAAAGATGGGCTTAATTTCACTAGCAGGGAAAATTCATACTTTGGAAATAATAAAAAAAAAAAAATCCTAATTAAGAGTTCCATTGAGAGGGACATCAGTTTTTGATATTTCTTCTCAGTGTTGAGATTTGCAATGAGGGTCCAATCAATGTTAATATATATTCTATGAGCTGATGAAGGGGAAGTTAGAAATCTTCACCTAAAACTGAATATGCAAATCACTAGCTAGAAGCCTAGCAGCTATGTGGAAGTGCAATCTTTCAATCAGAACACAGAAATTATGGTGCTAATTTAATGTGAGCTCAAATCTCCTTATTTGAAAATAAATAGAAAGATTAACCATTGGACCAATTTATGAAGAACTCCATTCAGTGTGTCATCACTTGCATTCTCAAATCAGTATTGGGGGCCTTCTGAATATGTCACTGTTCAGACAAGATTCAATTCAGGAAAGTTTTATGAACAGTAGAGTACAGGCAGAGGTCAGACCAGATCATCACAAAATGCTGTCTTGCTTTTGAATGTGTGAGTTAAACAACACATGAGACTTAAATAATCCAGATCTGACTTCTGCAGCCTGCTCACTGCAGACAGACCCTTTAAATGCACTGGGAATTTAAACAAGTTTTGAGAAAGCCTGAGAAACGAACCTTCTCTATCCTCCTTCTTTCCCTCTTCCTCTGCCTTTCCTATCCCCTTCTCTTTTTGCAAAGCTTAATCTTATTTAATCAGCATCAGCATTATTCCTGGAGTTCTGTTATTCATGTGGATTTATATCTGTGTCCACTGTGCTCTTTGAAATGCACTTGGGGCACACGGTCAATTTATCACTTGACAAATCCTCAGGAATACCTGGCAGTATTTTTACCCAGTGATAACAACCTGCCACGCTCTCTCCAGGTGCTCTGTGGCTGAATAACTCCTCGACCTACCTGTGGCATCACATCCACACCTGCTTCCCTACTGCAATACTCTGTGCTGCTGTACTGCAGGGACCAGAGGGATGACATTCTGCTCTGCCCCTTCAAGCTGGAGGCATATTTGTCCTACTGAAGTCACTGCATGTTTGGCTGTCTTACCCTGCACATTAAGAACAACTTCTGATAAGAAAAAGTAAGTAGAAAAAGCATCAACCCAGTTTCAGTTTGAATGGTGAAGCGAGGCACATTGCAGCACGTCATAATTACAGCACGTCAAGGTGTATATCACAGCAGCTGCCATTTGTGTTTGTGATGGCAGAGATGCTGAATATATTCTTACTCAGAGAAAAAGGCTTGTCCAACAGTGAGAAAGCAAAGAAATATAGTAGGTGTTTGATTTATACCTCTCAAAGTCTGTGGGCTACTTCTCAGGGGCCAAAGATCACTCAGAGGAGCAAATCAATTAAAAGCAAGCACAAACATACTTTATGACCATCTTGAGCCACGAGGGAAAACTAGGAAGGTTCTGTAACAAAAATATGTTGCAAACAACTATTTTAATCCACAGGCTTGTGCTAGTGAGATTCTTATGCTGTTTTCATTGCTATTAACTGAACACCAGAAACATTTGTAAGAGCGTATATGCCCAGATAGAGGCATCAAATCTAATTTTCCAGTAAATATATATCAGTTCTGGTAAAATGTGAAGTAACTAAGAATTAGCTGCATCTAAATATGCCTGTTCATTTTTTATACAGCATCCTGCCTCTCCTAGTAAAACTTTTGCTTTCTGCTGTGTCAGAAATTCCTGTTCCATATAACAAGGTGCTTTATTCCTTCACTATGATTTTACTCTGCTGCAACATACATTTTGTGTCTTGAAAGCAGGGAGCTGAAGAAAAGTCAAGGATGGGATGAGGGTAGCTGTTATAGAGATGGTAACTGCCATTTACCCAAAAAATGATTGCTATTAAACTATTCCTCCCCAGCAGAATCCTAAGGGATTTTGGCACAGCTGTTAAGCAAAACAGTAGGATGCAAAAGACATGTATTAAATTATAAATCATACACACAACTCCTGCCTATCTCTTCGGAGTGGTCTTATAGAATACCTGGTCGTATGCATATCCTCTAACTTTTCTAGCAATAATTTAAATAAACACAAGGTGTCAAAGAATCATCCACAGTCCAAGGAAAAGGACTCAAATCCACACAAAGTTAATTGAGTCTAGAATTACTGAAGCTCCATCTCTTGCAGTTTCACATTGGTGCACTTCAATTAAGGCATAATAGGAGTGAAAAGTAATTTATACTTATAGATTAGATGTCGTCTGTGAAAAATCGCCGATTAACTCACAGTGGGCTTCTGGAGCACCAGAACAAACGCTGTTGGTACTCTGAGTTTCACTTTTCAGCTGGTACCTGGATACCACAAAAGCAAAGCTGCAATGCCTTTATTTACAGGTATTGTGACCAAAGACTTTATACACAGACTCATGCTATGAGCATGTTGATCTTCAGGCTTCCCTACATAGAGTTTCATTCACCAAAAAAGTACCAGCACAAAAACGCCTGTACTATTTGCAACGACAACCTAAAAATCTCTATTTGGTCACTGAAAGGCAACTTTTTTTACTCTGTGTTATCATAATTACAGAATTCTTTGAAAGGTTGCCTATTGCAACCTCAACTAAATGCCCAGCTGTAGTTTTCTGTTGGGTGTTGCATCCTGTCATCCTGCTCCGTGATGAGTATCATATGCATTGCCACTCCATCATCTGAAAATGATGGACCAGGCTCATTGCTCTTCTAAATCTAACTAATTCTAGTCATGTCAAGAAAATCTGACAGTTCATACCAAGCAAGGGTGTAATTCCAGGCCATTAATCTTTTGGGATATGTAAAAGCATCACATTAGTAAGTACATTCGTAGATACAGCATCAACAAAGTGTCTAAACTAAATAATATTTCATGGGTAGCCTAAAATAAAAGATGTTTCATAGAATTATGTGAGATGACTGGAAGATGAAGTGAGAGCCTGGGAATCTTTGACAGGAGACATGTATGTACGTATGCCATCCAGCTTCCAATAACTGAGTTTGCTCTACATTTAAAGATTTCTGCAACAAATAGAGTGAAAGAAAACCAGAGTCCAGCTGAGGTAAATACACTGTTAAAGATGCTAACTTTGCATTTACTGCCCCTATATTCAATGCACAGCAGGAAGCCAGGTGTTCAATATTGCATAGTTGGAGAGTATCACAACAGCCTCATCTAGTTTCATCTTTTTGCCATCAGAACACAGAAATCTGGTAAGTACCAAAGTGGGGGAAAAAACTCCAGCAAAACCTTTCTGTCATGTATTTTAAATTTTTTTTGTTTTGAAAGCCATTCTGTAATTATAATGTAATACTATGATACAAAACAATTACATGGTCTTTGAGTATGAGGATTCTTTTATCAGGAGGGTAATATTCTTCAGTTGCTCATGTTTGGGTTAAATTAGATGTCTTTCAGCTTACAACACCCACTTACAGCCAAACTGAGAGAAGGAACACCAGTCAGAGGTCACAGGGAACACATTCTCAGCCCTGAGGAAGAAACGAATTTATACAAAACAGTCACGTCTAACAAAACAGTGCCAGAAGAGGACAAGAATGTCAAGCACTTCTATAAAGCAGCTAAGAAACATTATGGCAAGGAGTGGCTTGCTGAGAGACATCACTTTGTTATGTTGCTGTTACAATTCTTATAGCCCACTCCAAAGGGAACTAATATGCACAGGATTCACATGGTAAGTAAAACAGTGCTAATTTGTTTTTAATACTTAAGCAAATACTACAGGTTCTAAAGGCACTTTCTTAGCCTCAGATGAGTTGGAAAATCTAATCTGTGCTAATTTTCCCAAAAACAGATGGTACATGAATTAAACTGTGTAGACCCTTTTAAGCTTCCATTCTCACTAGGTCCCTTTTGGGATAAGTAATGTTCATTTCTTAGGGCTCCATTCTCCTGCACTTATTTCTCTTAAGTAACTGAAAACAGCCTCCTTAATTGCATAGGAAGAAACACTCAAGGGTAGAAAAGTCACAGAGTTTGGGCCTTCAAGGGATTATGATATGTATGCAAAGCTTGTCACTAAAACCAATATTTTTTGCATGGACAGCACAATGCTATCTTTGTTATTTACAATGGAAAAATGTTTCATTCCAGTCCAAGAAATATCATTAGATATGGAAAGCAGGACTATGCCACTAAACCTCATTCATGTACATCGATTGAAGGCAGGAGATATGAACTCATAGGACTAAAAGCCACCTGACCTGATAATAAAGATTGCAGATAGTATTAACAGGTGATTTTAGATGTTGTTTATTATTGTAAATGGCTTAAAGCCTCTCCACAGCCCTGGGCTAAATTTTGTTAGTAGGTAGAAAAGGTTAGAGGTAGAAAAGGTTTGTGCAAAGGAAATGAATCAACATGTGAAATGGCGTTAAAAGAGAGTTTATTAAACCAGTTCAATTCACATCTTAGGAGATTAAGAGGAGCAGATCTCTGCTGATGTTTTTGCAGCATCATAATTCTAAAAGAAAAAAAAAAGATTCAAAACCCCTTCAGTTATAGGATACTGTGTTCTCCTGGAGCTGCTGCACCTCCTTGCACAACACCTGCCACCTCTCCGTCCTCTAGGTCAGACATTTCCATAGGGCACATGAGCAAGACCAAGTTCCAAGGTCTCCTTTGATTTCAGGTATGATTTGCTCCTTAAGGGAGAAGGCTGAGGGGAAAAAAAATGCGAATGGTCTGTTCCTCTCCTTCTTTTCTATGACATTTATGTGTTGCCTTAAATTACTCTGGAATCAGGATGGTTTACAGTATGTTATGTTTTTATCCTCACCCTGAATAATTAGGTAATAGCAATATTCAGTCACAGGAACAAGCCCAAAGAGGGGAGTGACACGCCCAGATTACAGAGGAAAGCTGTGGTGTAAGAGGTAGCTGAACCTGGCTCTGAATTGCGAGGACAGAAATAGGATCTGGTAGACTTAAGCAATGAAATAGAGGATTATTGTGCCATTATATTTTGAAGATTTTTTTCTTTTTCTACCACATACCCACCTTTATAATTCCAGTGTGAATGCTCTTTTAACATACTGCATAATGTAAGCTGGGTGCTAACTGATGAAATAAATTGAGTTTTAATGGACTCTGCTCAACAACACACCCCAAATGACACATCAGTAATTACCATCAATCTCAAGCAACATCCTGACGAAGTTACTGAGTGTAAAGCGCATCTGCTGATTGCAATGGATTGCATTCTTGGTCTGCTTGAGATTTGTCAGAAAATGTATTTATACTCAACAGTAATTCTGCTGACTCTGAGGATTGCTTCAGTTAACAAAGGCATCTCTGACACTGCAATATTGAATCATGTCCCATTTCTGGCAAAGTACTTCTAGCAAAATACCAGCTGTTTTCAGTGGAGGATCAGTGCGATACAATGAGTTGATGTGCTGGCTTGATTAATCTTTATATGATTTCCCGGCTTCTAACATAACATGTGCATAACTTTCTATTTGTAGTCACCGGTGTAGAACATCACTTGACAGTTAAAGTACTTATGTTCTTGTTCTTTACTCAGGAGAGAGTAAGTTAGTTCATCTCTTTTCATTTGTTAACTTCTGAAAACAGCAGTGATGGGTTGACTGCACAGACTGTTGAAAGGGAGTGGCTCAATAACTACCAGACTCATTTAGTGTCACTCTGTGTATCATTGCTGTTTTCTCCATCAGAACAAAAGGCACCACATGGGTTTTGCTTTTCAATGATCCATCAGTTCAATTTCAAAGAAGATGATGAATCATTTTGTTAATTCTCATAGAAAAATCACATATGATTTAAGAAATAAGTAGAACAAGTCCCTAAATATTTAGAACTAATCTCAGGTAGTTTTAAGACTATCTATTTCCTTCTAGGATAGAAATTAGAACTTCTACTATGCCTTTACTTCTCAAAATTACAATTTTTTGCTGCAAGATTGGAAGACTATTTAACAGCACTATAGAAGATCACTTAAAAACATTACAGTGGCTGGAATCCTGTGCTCCCCCCTGCTGCCAATAAGTCCATCTCCAGCTATGACAGTCTGTATGAAGGTGGATCTAATCTAACCTTTACCTGTTTGGGTTTTTTTCCCACCCAAACCTCTCAAGACTTTTTCAATTCTTTATTTACTGCTTCATTCCAAACCACTTTTAAATACTGCTGTGCACTGCTCCAGCTATTGTTTCCCAGAATGTATTCATCATAGTCAACAATGTGTTATATCTCACACTAAAAGTGACTAAAAACAAATACTGCTGTGCAAGCTATGAAAAATATTTACTTTAATATTGTAAATCACTGCCTGATAGCTGTTGGGAGTGGGCCATGTAGGAGAGTTTATTCCTCCTTCTACCTTTGTCCTTCTTCCCAGAACTATTTCAAAATAGATACAGAGCACGAAAAAAAAAAGGTGCTATGTGCTAAAAAAAAGTGTTGAGTGAAAGAATGCTATAGTTGGACAGTCAAAAACTTGCTATTGCGTGGGGGTTCCAGGCTTCTTACATTTTAAATATGTATATTTTGAATCCCTTCTCCTTTTCAAAGGCTAGGAAGAGCTGTGAAACTAGAAACGTGTTCTCTGCTTTAAAAATTTAGTGGTGAGTTTATTTTTTTTCTCTTTTTGTAATATATATATATATACACATATATATCACCATCAATGAGTTTCATTGTTGACAAATAAAGATCAGAGAGCTTTCTGCTTGCCACAATATCCATACAGACATCCCTTCCCCACATAGAGCGAGCAGGTATTGGCCAGTTTACAAACCAGAGTAAATGAGGAGGCACAGTTATTATCATATAAATGATAAGAGATTAGATAGTAAATTTGGGATGGAAGAATGAACACACCCCAGACCTGTATGGAAAAGCCATCCAAAATGGAAATCCTTACCTGTCACTTCCTATGAATTTGCCCATGGGGATTTTGCAGTGCTTTCCAGAACAAATTATTGTTTTCTGAAGCAGCAAAGGCAGTGAACTTAATGAAGATATTTCCATTAATTTCATAGCCTCTGCATTCCTCATTTAAAACAGGGACTGCACATTGATACATTTCCTGCTGTTTATTGATGTTGCAAAATAATCTCACATACATGTTTTAAAATCAAAACCTGAAGCTATTTATTCCAAAGCCATTAATTGACTGGGGAAGATGCTTATTATAAAATAATGAAAAATTTGCTTCACAGCTCAACTGTTGAATCTATTTACTGTTTCCAATAAAGCAAAGGGCAGAAATGGAAGTAGCAGTTATTTCATCACTATATTGGTTCCTTTCATCTGTTTTCAAATTAGTAATCAGATTACCTTTTGTCTACACTCTCCCGATGGAGGGGTGAACAGAATGAACTTTTCACCCCTAGAATCTTTTATATTCAAAGCATTTGTTTTCCCACAAGCTAAAGAAGAAATAATTACGCAATCTTTGTTCCCACTGCAGGCACCTAGCAGGTTTTAAATATAATAAATGTATTCTGGCAAAGTTAATGTACCATAAAATCAAGCAGACTGTATCACTCTTTGATACATATACCTGGTAAGCCATCAGTGAAAATAAGAGTAATTTATGCTAACAGATTATTCATCCATAGCAGACCCACCTTCTCTGTCAGGGAAGGTATTTTAAGATACAAAAACATAATCCCCTCCTCCTATATGTTTTCCCTGAGTCTATTATTTACCCAGGATGCACAGCCCGGTTTAAGTCCTGCTTTTAGTCAATTTTATAGCACAACTGAAACACTGGAAGTCAAGTGACTCAATGCAAGGTCACACAATGAATCTGTACCTCCGTGCACACCAGGGCTTGGATGCAGCCAGCACCTGCTCCCTCATCCTAGATCATCCTGCCTCCTCTTGTGAAAGCATCAGCCTCAAAAAGAAGTTGGTCTTGCATATTCTGTCATTAAGGGCAGGTGAGGCTCTGGAGGCAGAGCAAACTGCACTGGTTAAACCAGCTTAAATCCTGGCTGGGTTCCTCTGTGTTGTCACAATTGTACTTTCATGCGACAAAACAGCGCAGATGCCAAGGTCATAAAAAGTTTTATATGGCTGTGCCTGCCGTCTCTTCAAGGTGGGCTGGCGAGGCGAAGGGCTACAGACAGAAAAATGGAGTAATAAAGTTTAAGTAGTGGGCAATAATATCCATCTGCAGAGCTGCAATGCCGATTAAGAGATTGAAAAAACTCCCTGTGGCTCTAATTGGATTTTCCTGTGTTGTGCACAGCCCTTGGGGGCCAAACGCTGATAAAGCCTCCTTGTGCTGCCTGTTTATCCCACGTGTGGGACTCCACGTAGTGGATTTATCCGTATAACATACAAATTTTTACGGGGCAGTGGAGCTGGGTTGTTGCACTGCCCTTTAGAGACCACTGTGTATGACTCAGAAAACCACAACCTCATCAATTAGAAAGACACAATGCAACACTAATGGCCATCTAAAATTTTCATAAGAACAGTGTATTAAGTACAATAAAAGAGAATACAGAAGTCTATGTGTGGTTAACTAACTTAAAGCCCTCTTAGATCTTATACATTGCCAACCCTAAATGTAAGTACATTTGAAGAAAAATTTAAGTATATTTGAGGAACAAATACCAAACACATGGTTAATACTAAGTTTGGAAAAATAATATTTGTCTGGGACAAAAAAGCTCTAGCATTTGAACAACATTGCCTTCTTCTGAACTGAATCTGTTTTCATTTACTAAGGTCTTTACATGTACTCTAAATAAAATTAGAAAAGGAAAATGAAGACCATTCCTGAGCCTGCAGACAGCCTTTGCAAGTGTTTCCTTTTCTTCTCACAGATTTCCTAAACTACAGACCAAAGCCACGGACTGTTCCCATTCAATGCTAATTTTCCAACCCATTAAACAGGAGAGAAAGCTGAAACTGTTTCATTAAATGGAAAGAATACTGCAAGTATTTAGTGAGAAGAAAACTCCAAAACAAAAGAAATATTAGAAGACTGGGAATGTAATTATGTTTTCGTTAGGAACAGAAGGAATCTGGAAGGATAAAGTAACAACCCTCTCACTCTCTCAGTAATTAGAGCGTTGAGAGTCAGGAAGAGGAAATCAAGAAGCTGAGAACAGAGAGGTACGTCTGTGATTCATCAGCACAGAGCTGACACTTGTATTTGTCTGAGATTATTGAATGCTGTTTATTGAATTTTGTTCCTTGCTTATGATTGCCTGCTTCTTTCACCAGCTGACTCCTACATGACCTGAAGATTTCGTAAGTTGACAGTGACTGAGCTCTTGATTTTGGGAGCCACGTTGGTGGTACAGAGTACTGAAGGGAACATCCCAAAAATGGGATCAGAACCTCATTTAAAACCGTGACAAAAAACAGGGGAGAAGGAAGATAAGCAGCTAAATTAACTAATGACACAAAAAAGGAAAGGGCCTTGTGAACACAGAGGCAATAACATAGAGGCACAGAGTATAAAAACATAGTGAAGAAAGATTAGCTTCAGAAAAAAATGCAGACTGCTAAACCTGGGGAGAACTGGGATGAGACAGGATAACAATGTTAAAGATTTCTCCACTTCTACCCCAGTGAAGTCCATCACAGGTTTGCATTGCCATAGGGCAGCCAAAAGTGTTCCTTCTGCAAATGCATCTCAGTGCTTGTTTAGCAGCTGAAAGTTACTAAACAACCCAGGTATCACAGTGTGTCTTTCTTATCTGGAATACAAAGGAAAAACAAATGGGAGTAAGCTCACAAAAGAGAAACAAAAATGATAAGGTTCTGAAAGGGAAAGTGTTCAGAAAAGATTAAAAAGTGGGTAAACAACACAAGGTAAAATGAATATAGCTTGGTCAAAAAACACCCCAGGGATGGCAGGTACATTACAGTATGAATTATTCAGGTTGCCATCTAAGGTTTATCACCAGGCACGATAGCACCAAAATAAGGACAAGAAACAAATGCACAAATGACAACTGCTAAAAATGAGGGAAAGTTTCCTGAGAGAAATGGTGGCATACCTCATTGATCTGAACTTTGAAAACTAAGAGACACAAAACACCAGAAAGTTTTGAGATGGTGGAAATGGGGAGAGGAAGATGAAAAAAATAGAGCTTTTCCCTGTCTAATTTCTCACGTTCTGTTTCTGCAGCTTTGCTGACAGTGTGATTGATAAATGATCTCTACAGTATTTTCCCATCACTGTGCTCCTGCTTTCCAGTAATGAGAAGACTTTCCTTAAAAGGGCAGCATATGGGAGGCTTTCTCTGCTTTATAAATTTTATCCTTGAAGCAGGCCAGCCGCCAATTATTGCAGAAGGTTAGAGAACCTGGAATGGGAGTGCACAATATGCTTCACAATCCCCTCTATGGCTCTCTAGAAAAAGGCATTTTTATAAAGGATGTCGATGTGATTTCAATAAGGTTTTAGAAGCAAGGGTGAAGCTTTTCTGAAGAATTTTCCATTTTCTGTCATGAACTTCCATCTAGGAAAACTCCCCTTCATGCCTACCTTTTTTTTTTTTTCCCCAGCAACAATAAAATTAACTCAGCCCACTACGTAACCAGATCACGTTACCAAGTTTAAGTCTGATTGGTAATTCTTGTTCATTCCTATTGACATTTATATATCTACTGTTCTTCATTCAAGGAAAGTAAGATAACAGAGCTCTTGGGGCCTTCAGGAGTCACCTAACCATTGGAGCAGGGATCAGTCATACAAGTTTTCCCAAACCAGAAGAGGAAATGGCTCCCAACCTTTTCAGAAAGAAAGCAAACATGCAAACAAGCTTCAGGCTGAAACAGTATCTGACCTGATTGATTTTCCTTTTTCAGTGCAAACCTTAACGCATTATGTAGTTTGGCAGCATCTATTCAAAGTGGCTACAGAAGCATATGAAGCATTCGTGCTGTTTACCAGTTAAAATTTGGCAAATAACTCCTATTTGCAGGCATTTAGGAATAAAAAAAACATTATTAGAAATTGCCTCTAATAAAATTTCTCTTTTTTTGGTGGATGGTGAGATCAAATCCATGACAGATTAAAACTGCAATCATGATGCAGTTATGCTTACAACTACAACAACAACAACAAAAAAGTGCTGTATTTGTAATACAATCAAATAGTTCTGCAGTCAGTCAAAGAGCTCTAGAAAACTAAAAGCTGAGAGAAAAAAGGGTGGTTTTTCAGCACCTGCTATTCAGCCCCAGTTGCCGTGTTCATCAATCCTGTGCAGCCGTGAATGCCTGCAAGCATCCTTCAACACAACTGACACCTGCACACACACATCAGCGATGCCATTAGAGCCTGAAAAGAGCATTTATGAAAGCTCAAGGGGATAAACTCTAAAACCCACATGACTTTACTATTGTGGTTTTTAACCTGCACAAGTGTAGCTGCGAGACACATCTGTTTGTTCCCCACAGAGGGAAACATGGCAGAGAATTTTGGTTTCTAGAACACAGAAACCGAATACAAAACTGCTGAAGCAGGTGTGAGGGTCAGCACTAGTCAGAAGAACAAGCTGATCTCACTCTTTCATGCACTACGCTTTCATCACTGAAGACCAGGGTTCAATATCTGAACTGTATCTGTTAGACTGCAGCCAGCTCATAGACAAGTCAGTCTGCAGTCCAAAGTGCTGAACACTCCTCAGCGCTTGGCAGCTTTTCCTGGCGAGTCCTTGTCAATGGAATACACTGCCTCAGCTTGGAAATAGGAGCACTTTCAAACTGGCTTCAGTACCCACCTAAGTCAAAGTAAATTGGATCAGGATCCAATGAGGAGTATTTGGACTGAACGCTTGACACTGTCAAAATACTCTCAAGTTTTTGATTTGCAATAATGAATAAGACATTTAGAGATCTGAAGTGGAAAGCGATTTCAAACAGCTTAGGAGAACTTCTATATTTAGTCTGTGTAAGTACAGAATAAAAACTAGAGGCAAGGGTTGCCATTTAAGGGGCACAGGCAGGGAGGGAGGGAGCTGAGCTCGAGAGAGACCCTGGCTCAAATGGTGCTGCCAGCCCTGTCCAGGGCCCCAATTTAGGGCCCATCTGCTAAATAGCTTCAAAATTATGCCTAATCACAAGGCTGCACTTCCACTTTCTTTAAAAACCCGAGGCAACTGAGAATTCAGCATTTAGTCCTTGGTCCTGATTCAGCAAGGAGTTGGAGCACCCAAGTGCTTAGATTTAAGTGCTTTGCCCAATCAGGGGCTAAATGCTCAAAGTGATTAAAACCCCCTCATAGTCTGAAGGAGAAGTCATTACAGTGCTCCAGCATAAATTTAGATTAACTACATCTCTGAAAAAATCTTCAGAGCTTTGGAGCCAGTTTGTACAAAACCAAATGGCAGCACAATTAGTGAATCATGTAAGTCTAAACATCGCTATTTTTGTTTTTATAACCCCCAGGCTAATTTTATTTTGAAATGGGTTAGATGACAGAAACAAAGCAAAATGCTTCATGGCTATGTTTGGAATCTCAAGGCTCTGCTCAGAGGGAAACAGAGTTGCTGCAGCTGAGAACTGCGAGGGACATGCATTGAGGCTGTTGTCCTTCCTCTTTGCACTCTCAGCACGGCTGACTTTCCTTGCCACAAATAACTCAGTGGTTATGAAATGCACTCTTAAACAAAGCCATGATCCATGAGGCATGCTTGCATGTCTTATTCATTACTGCAAATGAGAAACTTAAAAATTCCTAAAAGGTAAATCTATATCACTAGATCAAGCATAATAATATGAATAATTTTCAACATACTCTTCCTGCTGGCCTTTTCCCAGCTAACACTTTTAAATCTGTCCTTAATGAACCCCTACAGACTATGAAATGATGTCCGGAGGCAGGTAATCCAAAAGGATTTTGCAGGAGCCATCTGCAATAAATCTGTTTGAAGTTTAGTTAATCTGCATTTTAATAGTTCACTAGCCAGGAAATTCATGATTTCAGAAATTCAAGATCTGGAAGGATGGGAGCTGGTAATGCATTAGGTGGAAGGAAGTCTGTAAACATGAAGAACTCAGAACTCTTCTTCACTGTAACTAATCTTTATAGGGACTTCAGCTGAGGAGATGGTGCAGAACCTGAGAGCTCTGCAACCACAAAGACTGATTAGAGAGACTGAATTACTCCCATGCTAGAGGTGCAGTTCATCACCTTGGGCCTTCTGCCTTCATTTGCATGTCCATCAACACCCATTTACTGGCTCTCTGCAATAATCTATAGCAGGAATGGGTAGAACTTTGCTGACTCTACGGGAGAATCGTTTGTTATTGAAGGTGAAGAAGCACTTTCTGTGTCTGGCTGGCAGCAAGCCATCTCCCAGGCAGCTGGGAAGCTCCAAACAGGCACTGTCCCTGCAGGTTACAGGCTGTTAATCCAGTTTCTGGACACTTCAGCTAAACAAAGTATTTCGTGGTTGAAGTAAACTGTTACTTTCTAGTTCTCATATGTGAAATATTTGAAAATTCAGTTCGTCTAAGTCTGCTTTCGTGACACTTTAAAGCTCCAAGGACATTTTTTCATAATCATATAGACAGGTAATGACACCAATGTGTGAAGAAAGCAAGGTTATGGTGCGAGGGTACTTCTCTTAACCTACTCATTTTCCTGGTTTGACAAGCTTTCAGAGAAGGACTATTAAAATCCTTTCTGAAGAATCCAGTGAAGACTTCAGTGTTTGGACCCAATTAGATGAAGGTCAAAAATATTACCAGAGGTATTTCCAGGCTGTGTTAAAGTTTTGTTTTAATTAGTGATTTCTTCCCTGTATTATAACCATATTTTTGTGCAGATCAGTTCAGACTTTGTTCTACTAAGCAATAATCCCTTGGGTTAAAGGCAGCTGTGGCTTTTACAGCAACTCTGAACTGGTCACATAACGTGATCACACAAACAGCTTCAACAACACAATGCAAAGAAGCACCCAAAAGTCTGGCATATATACTAATCCCCTCACTGGAAGGCAAGAAAAATCGCCCCAAAGAGGAGGCACATAAGTATTTCTGAGTTTGAATTGTGGTTTTATCAATAGTCAAACTAGGGCTAAATTTCTTCCTAGCGGAACACTTGCACCCTGCCTGCCTACCTATCCATGGAGTGACTTTGGATTTTCCTGCTGTATATTGTTTCAACCAGTCTATGACAGAGAAATAAGTAGCTGCTCCAGAGCAGTGCCTGAGTGTGTTGGGACACAGCAGCTCTCCAGCAGCAGGTGGCAAAACTGTCTTGGTTTGTCAGCTGCATCCTCTCCTCTGAGCTTCAGACAGATCACGGCTCCAAGTCCCATTTTTTCCCACACAAGAGATGAGAATTACAATTCTCTCTTCTGAGGATTATTTTGATGTCTACTGGTATAAAATGATATACCTATCATTAACAATCTGTGTTTGTAAAAATCTTTTGAGATTGTTGTAAGACACATTAAGGTCCTTCAAAAGGAAAAAAAAAATAACCTTAAACCCTCAGAGATTCTAAAATGACAGTAACAAGGGATAATACAGACAACTCTGATATTGCTTTTAAGAGACATTACAGGTTATAATAACTAAAAAAACCCTATCATTAGCTTGACTATCTTAGGGTCTTCTGTAAATCCACACCTGATAGCTGCAGTCTGTCATTAGCAGACTGCTGATGAATGACTCATTACCTCCCAAACAGGTATTTATGAGGCTAGATTTTAATATTTCAGTATTGTATTAACCCAGAGGTAAACACTGCTTCAGTCTTGTTGATGCATGATCTGTGCCTGCTCATCAGCTGCACTTGTAACACTTCTTGTTTGCTCACCAAAGCAGCACAGCAGCCTGTCAGCAGACAGATGATGGTTTGAAAAGAGTATCACTAGACAGCATCTGTTCTGAACTGCCTGGGTTTTAAACTACCTTAGAAATGGCAGGTTATTTCTCACATATCAGATATTTTCATGTCACATTTTCACAGCATCAGAAACCTCCCACTCCGTCAATTAAAAGACCATTAAAAGAATGGGCTACATAAAATCACAAGCTTTTCTGGGTTTAGAAACTGACTGGGCAGGTCCATCTTTTACATTATGAGAGTAGAGGCTGAAAAAACACAGACTTAAAGCTGCAGCTGTAGGATTCCTTTCTTCATGCACAGACAGATAATAAGAAAAAAGAATGACAGCCTCATTGAAATTAATTCTGTAGGTGTTCCATATGGAAAGGAAGTTATTGTTGCTAGAGAGAAAATCAAAGGGCCATATTTCAGCTACCATCTCTCAGCCAATGAACTGCTGTTGATTCACATTTGGGCTCCACTCCCACGGTTGTGTAAAATAATAACAATTTTTTTAAAAAAATCAGATCCTGAGTTATTTTGCACTGAGAAAACACAATGAAGAGATCTGATCTATCCTAAATGGATGGCTCCACCACCAGGCACTTCCCACAGTGCCAATTGCCCAGTGCCCTCCTCTTGGGAACTTGAGATGTGTCATTCCATGGCTCCTGCAATCCCAGATTTCCATGGGAAGGGGCTGATGCTCACCAGATCTCCCTCAGAGAAGCACATCAGACATCAGGGTTCCAGGTGTATTGGCTACTTTTTACAACAATTGTTGTTACATGTTTTGTCACAGCTGCAGTTTGAGTTGGTGCAGTAATTTGTGGTGGTCAGAATAAGTATTTCAAATACCACTGTGGAACTCTCACTTTCTCAATATTATATATAGTGACGACTGCAACATGTCAGTGAATTGTCATCTACGTCATGCTCTAAAAGAACAATCTCTTTTCTCTTTTCTTCACAAACTAGTTTCAGTTTTAAGCCTGTCTTTACTTCACAATAGTATTATGCTTATCACATTCAGGTTTTTGTCTTAAAAAAAATCTTTTTTATACAAAACCAACGTAGTGTTTCATTAAAGAAATGTAAATAGGATCTGTAGATAATTTTTTTTCATCTGAGTTGGTTCAGACCTTGCTGTAATCTAAATAACCCGATTTAGCTGTGAAAGATGGAAATGAGGGTGCTGAATATAAAAGAGAAAGCATTATAAGAAGGTTTCATTCTAATTCTGATTCAAAAGCAACTGTGTAGCTCCTGGTATTTTTGGAAAAGCCATAGATGGCTAATCTTAGACTTGATGAATGGGGGTTACAGTGCTCTTAGGAGGAAAAATAACAGGGAAACAGAATATTGAATCAAATGAACAGGCACATCCTCATGAATAAGCCTGACAATAGAGAAACCTGAATCAAGCATACAGGAAAACCACTTCTCAGTACCTAGGTGCCTACCCATCTGGTTCACTTATTTTTAGGTCAAAAACCAAATTAAAAGTAAAATGCACACAAATTCTATATCAAACCAATGGATTTTTTAGAATATACCAATTTCTTTTCAATATACAATGATGGGAGCCAGAACAACTAAAGCAAGAATATTCACTGCACCAGTGCTGTTCTCTGACCTGAGATGAACATTATGTAGAAATACATACAGATTCACAAAATCTGCTGCTGACATTTTCTGTGAGTCAGAGAAAAAAGTGCAATTTTGCCTAGTAAGGTATTTAAAGGCCACACACAGCATCCTTCAAACTCTCCACATAAAAGAGATTCATATTCAAGCAAACCTTGCAGCAGCGATGAGAGACAAGGTACTTCCAGACATATTGAAATAACTTATAAATGCCTCTTTTAACTGAGTCAGTAAAAGTTCTGAATCTCTACTAATCAGGCAACATCAGTGGAAGACACACATGTGAGAAGAAAAGAAACTCATAATTTGAGAAGAAGCTAAACACTGTGCAAGAAACTGGAGAATAACACAGGACTGAAAGCTGTGCAGAATGGCCAACATAAAACTGTGGAGCTGGCATCTTATCCAACATTCCCACAGGTAGACAAACCACACTTCTATGTATCTTTCTTTGCAGTAATTTAATTTTAAAGTGAATGCAAAAACTACCATAATTTAGGTCATATAGCCATGTACTTACTTATTTCCTCGTCTCAAAAGGTAAGAGATTTCAAGAGCAAATTTCCCAGTGTTTAGACATGTTAAAAGTTAAGGTTTATATCATTCAATAGTTTAATTGCAAAACTGAGTTACAATGCCACAGTTGGCAGTGTGAACCTTTTCACCCTGACTCTGTCCCAAGTGTTGTTATGTTCCCATTTATTGAACCCCCTGGATACTGATGTCATGGTTGCAAATTGGCCTCCCTCCCAACCTAATAACTTGGAGACTCTCTCTAAAACAAATGTAATATTAAAATGCAGACAAGTGACCTAAAAATGGCCCTCGAGGGCAGGCCTGCAATTTCCGGAATCACACTTTCCTTATTCCCTCATTTGTTAAGTTTCGCAACATCAATTTTTATACCGTTGCTGTTTTATTCTGTCCAAATGATTGCTGAATACTAATGAACTGTCTCTCTTTGACAAATGAGTTATTGTTTGATATATTACATTAGGGACATTGAGACTAAACTACTTACAGACACTAGACATTTATAGAAAATACATTTACATAATAGTATACTATTAGCGTAATGAGGTCCCATATCTGGAAATAAATAGGGGTTTCAATAAACACAAATGTTGGCAGATATACTGTAGTAGTATTTTGTAAAATAAATGTAGGGAAAGCACAGAAAATTACTTTCTTTCCAAATACCTTTTCATTTTGATGTTTTATCCTACACTAGTCATCTGGGCAAACACAGTGGTCATTAAAAGTACAGTAATATCAGGGGCTTTTATCATGATTCACCACTACAGTTTTGCTTTCTAATGTAAAGATGTGGTTTAGGGCCTGAAACTCAGCGTATTCAAACTATTAACCAGAGGTATATTTAGTTTGTACACTCTTGACCCCCTTCTATGGGAAAACAGAGGCACCATCTACAAAATATCTTGAGTGCACAAGCCTCATTTACATAGGGCTGTACAGAGCACCTGCTCAGTGTTGGAACTTCTGCACTGCTCGTGGTTAATGGCTTTTTTCAAAGAAAAAGCAAAAATCCGCAGAGAAATCCCATCTCCTTTATTAATTATCAGAGCTTGGATACTCTCAGAGCACATAAAGGGAGTCACTGATGCTCCTTGAAGACTTACTAGTCTTCTTCAGTTCTGACAACGTTTTCTCTTTTTCCAAAGTTAGATTTTTTTTGTCAGAAAGAACTCAGAGTATTTTACACTTCCACTGATTAAAGAATTTTATCTGCACAGCCTTTCTTTAATCAGAGTATTTTTCCTACAGTTTGTTTGGGTACGTATATAAGAAGTCAATATTATGAAACACTGTGGTCCATAAAGGCTTCAAGACTTCATGGCAGGATTCTCCAGTTCCAGTTGCTGTGGAAGAGCCCACAGGCCTGAGCTATCAGAGGCTGCTGTGACAGAGCTGGTCACAGAGCTTCCTCTTCAACCTGAGTGGAAGACTGAGATCACATAACCACACTAGGCTGCCTTTTCTTTGATTTTTACGGTTTTTTTGCTCTTACATTGAGGCATCAATATTCTTTTGTTCAGTATGGCTTGCTGTAGGTGGTTTGGCTTTCCTTTCATAAGCCACTTCTGCACAAAATGTATCTTTGCTTAGATTTACTTCACTAATATTGGCTGGCATTTCCATCTGAACCTCTCAGCTATGTAAATGTATTTCTATTTTGTGGTCTGTGGAGAACAGACACCTCTTGAAGGCGTGAATGGAGCTGTCTGTGTGCAGCAGTCTAGACTTTTCCTTGGTTCAGATCACGGTCCGTAACGAGACAAAGGGGAAGAAGATTTGAATTTTCAAATCTTTCAGATTAAAAAGAGAAGAAGTAGATACATGTGATGCTCCCATTTGCTTCATTATTTGTAGTCATCAGGATTTGTTTACAAGATTAATATTCCAGAATTGCTTTCTACTCAGTGACTAGACATACAATATGAAAACTAACTGTTCTATAAATTAATTAATACACTTTACTGCTGTTTAATTACATCTTCTTTGTTCTTTTTCTGTGTTACCTATGATCATTAAGCTGGAGGAACACTTCGGTTCAGTAATATGAATATTTTTCTTCTTTGGACACTTCTGTTTGACAAAATGCTGAACTTGTGCTTTTTTCCTTTATGTTTCTTCCACCCAGTTGAGTCAAGGAATACTAGAGACACTGAATTAAGCCATCAGCAGGGTTATGGTGCTCACTGGGACCTAAACATTTGGCTTAGAAATTTTACAAAGCAGTAAAGATCAGGATGGCTCAGGAAATACTCCAATCATTAGCACAGTCAGCGACACTTCTAAGAACATGATATTGCTGTTCTTTAAGTTCTGGGCTAACTCAGCAATGAATGGAGGCATTTAAATGTAAATTAATTTATAATTTATAAAAAATTTATGAAGAAATCTCCCAAAGAACCAATTAAACTGAACACCTTGTAGGGATGATCCTTCACTTAAAAGCCACAGAAGTTGCTTAGGATAGTGTGTTTACTTTGAAGTGATTGCCGTCTTTTATGTCAGTTTTATTTCATTTGTTACAATTAAGTACTATCCCCCCACAGAGTTCACTAAAGCAATTCACACAGAGATTATCTATCATTTATAATATGCAAGCAGACTTACCTGATTGAATGGATAAATCCACACAGAGAGAAATAAAGAGGAAAAAAATGGATCCATAAATAAACATTTAGTATAGTGCACCTCAGCAACTAAACAAGAACTCTGTAAAACTACATTTTTATTCCCTTCTGATTCTCTTGTCAAATGTGCTGATCTCGAGCTCTCATTTATCAAATCCCTCAGTGGTCAGCATTTCTTTTCCTCTTGCTATTTCATCTTTGTCATTCCTCTTCTCCCAAATGCTAGGTACTCTTCTCCTCATTCAATGTCTTCATTAAATCTCATTAAGAAATATTCACCAAGAAAGCCCATTTCTGAAAGTAATATGTACTTTATGCCCAAATCACTATGAAATGTGAATATTACCTGGCAAATAAACCAGGCTTCTGCACTGCTTACTCAAAAAAAATCCCAACATTTCCCCACATCCCCAGTCTAAGGAAATTTCCTGTCCATATAGGATGGTCAGGATATCTGGCAAAGGACTGTAAGGCTTGAAGAGACATCTTTTGACTCCCCCAGTGAATACAGTACTAACAATAAAACACTGCACTTGATATTTTCAACACATTCACCAATTCCTGAATTTGTAAGTTAGGCAAAGTGCAAACACTACTGCCAAACATGTAGCATGTCTGGGTAGTTATAAAAAGAGTTATTTCCATTACTGTGAGCATTCAGGATGTTGCTACCAGAAAGAAACATTATCTGCCTCATTCGTTTCTATTCTTATTTTGACCACACAATATTTCTAATTAAGCATCCTGTAACAATGGTACTTTATGAACAACATTTATTAAAGGCATTGCTGCATTCTCATTTATTTTTCAAAGGTTATTAAGTTAATGCAAATGTCACTTTTAAGTTGTGAGGAAAAAAGCCCAAGGAGGATTATAATTAAAATCAAACAGAAATTGGAGGTTGATATACTATGTATGAATTTATACTGAATGAATGAGTCATTTATTGAGCGCAATTAAGAGGCTTGTGGATTTTTTTTTCAAAGTCCCTTCTAAAGCCTTAACTAAAATAAACAACTAAAACTCAAATAAATTCCTTTTTAAGAAAAGAACGTGAACCCAATACACATAACCCTGAGCTTGCAGATATGCTGTGATTTACTGCTGCTGCCTAAACAGTGCTGAATACCCACCTAAAAGACCCTGCTACATCCCACAGAGATTAAGCCACACAGGTCATTGCATTCTCAGTATAGAGATGATACCTTCATTTCCATCTGCCTTCTTTTAGATCTAAAATACTGTCTTCCATTTATCTCCACTTTTAATACAGTAGAGAGCAACTACACAAAAAATACAACAGGGAGAAAAATGCACATATATACCTTACTTCAGCTTTTACTTTGGAAGTGTTTGAAAATAATTTTCCCCACGTCTCTCAGACAGAACATATTAAAGATAACAGGATAATAATAATGATTATTATAAAAATCTCTTTGGGTTATGAAATCCAAGATCCAAATGAAATCTATTTCCAAATTTATCGTCAGAAAAGAAAAATACCATTCCAGTGAAAAGACCAAAACCACCCAAATTAATGTTGTACGTCATGAAAAACATAATCTTTAAACTGCTGATTCAGGTGATGACAAGTACATGTGAACTTCTTCATTAAAAGCATTTTCAAGAGAGTCACTTAGTGATTTGTTGTGACAGACTGAATGTTCCATGAACTCCATGTACTGGTGTTTTGGTCATCAATAATGGAATTGGGTTTCAAAGTGAGTGCTTTGAGTGAACCTTTGGCAGAAAGGTAGACACTATAAAATTAATAGCTGTGGACAGTACAGGCAAGAAATGTCAATTGAGGAATTGAGGAACTCTTCTTTTATGTTTGTACTTCAAAGAATAGCAGGAATTATGAAACCTGCTTTTCTATGCACCCCGCTAACAGGGTTAAATTCACAAGGCAATTTTCCCCCTCAGTTAGGGCATTAAACTATATCTTCCTCTTCTACCTGGCTTCTCACTTTCATGAGACATGCAGGACCCTAACACATTTTTAGAGCTTTACCTTCAGTCATATTTGTTTGATACAGCCCAGCAGATTAACAAGCTACTGGCACAGGAAACCAGACAGGAGGCAGGACAAAGAAAGCAGCAGACAGCATAATCACTTAAGCCTTTTTTCTTTAGCAACCCAAACTAAAAGTTTTCTTTGGTACAATTTACAACTCAAGCTTGACAAGAAAAATGCTCTAATACTGCAGTTGCAAATACGAAAAGCACTCTCTCTGGGTTTTTGTGTTTTTTTTGTCTCTGTTGCTTGTAAGGCTCGGCTGAAAAAATAAAATACGATAGTAGCACTAAATAAATAAAAGCAACAAAATGACCTGGGCAAGACAGAATAGCTTTCAACAGTTTGGGCTGGAACCTGAACGACTGTACCTCAGATTACAATAAATGACATCACCATCACTACTAATGATTTCAATGATACACAGAGAACTCACCATGAATATTTTCCATTGCATCACTACAATCTCATTTTAACAACATGCGTGACAGAAGGCTGATTAAAGTACATTGTTTCTTGTCTGACACTGCTGTGATGATGTGTTAAAGCAACTAAGCAATGAGGCTGCAGTGATATATTACTGCAGTATGTTGTAAGTGTGGCCCTTTACAATATGAGATTATTTGATACCTCATCAGAGCACTTTTGGAAGCAAAAGTCTGGGACACTGATCTGCTTGGTAAGGTCTGAACTTTGTGAAAGTTCGCTAATAAATAGTTTGAGGCACAGATCTGGAAAACAGCCTTTTGTGAGCCCACACTTCATGTTACTGGGCTGCAGTGAGTGCAGGAGGAACCTCTCCCTTCAAAAGGACATCCCATTTAAAGAGTCTGTATTTCAGAGAGGAGGACAGCAAACTGTTGTGTTACAGGGCTGTGACCACATACCTGCAGACAGCAGAAAGGAAGGTGTTTCAGAAGCAGCTCCGTAGTGAGGGAATTGAGAACAAAAGGGATGGTGGAAACAGGGAACTGACGTGGTGACAGGTGGATTAATGAGACTGAGACAACAGAGGTGATGGGGGGTTGACGATATCAAGATACTCTTATAGTCGTCAGTACTTTGATTACTGAACAATACACCTGGAACTGATATAAGCAGGCACAAACATTCCAAAGGGAAAACAAACGGAATAATGCAGAGTCTGTGGAGATGCTAAAAACATGGACAAACATTCAAGTGCTCAAGAACAGATGAGAACAATAACAGGTATGGGTTCTGCTGTTAGAGACTGATTTCATGCAGTAGAAAAGCTGCACAGGTGGATGACATCTAAAAAAGTGAAAGGTCCCATTCTTGCAAAAAAATTTCCTCAGTAATTAGGCATGAGGAATTGATATGGCACAAAACATGATGTGGGTGGAATATTTGCTTCCTCATTTTCCTAAATGCGAAGAAAGCTCACATTTGAGTCTAAATGAGCAAATTCCAGGTTTATGAAAGCCTCCTATTAATCTCAGCAGTTTTTCTGGAACAAGTTGGGGCCGGGAAGTTCAGTAGGAACAAGTCAAATATAACTCAAGAGTGTCTGACAAGTTTGATTCAGTTTTACCAACAAATCTGGGTGAAGAAACATACAGTGAGTGGCTGTATGTCAACAAAGTGAAGGGACCTCAATGCCCTAGTTGTCCTCACTGCCACATCATGAGCAGATTGCAGGATGCAATCTGAAAACCTCTACATCTGAATCTACACCTGGTGCAGGTCTTTATAAACACTGGCCCCCGCTTTACACGAAATAATAGGTCATTTCTCTCCTGCTGCTACCTTTTTTTGTTAAAAACAAGCACACACACACAGAGCTTTCATGTGACTTGATAGCCTTCAACTAGACAGTCTCCAACCAGCTTTGCTGGCTTTCCTGGGCACAGGCCCAGTGCCCTCCCGTGGCAATGCCTGGCAGGAGGCAGTGGGAAGCTGGAGCTCTGATCTTGTGTTAGTGCTGGCTCTGGCTCAGCATCCTGACAAGCTTCCCAGGGCCAGGCACTGCTGGGGATTCCTGCAGAGTTTTCAATTAGCACTATGCAGACATAGTCAGTGCCAGGAGGTGACATGTCAGCCCGTGTCCTGCACATACACCCCCTCAAAGTCCAGGTTTGGACCTTGAATTGGTGACTGCTGCTCACCATTCCCATCCTAAAGGGCAAGTGTCCAGGGCAATGGATTCATTTTCTGCTCACTTGGGAGCAGGGTCAGCAGCATATCTGGCAGGGTTTTAAGAATTCAGCAGCAAAATAATAACAGAAAGCTGAAAACTTATTTCAAAATGAAACTGGACAATCTATTTCATTTATTTTTATAGGTCTAGTTTTTAAAAAGTTGTACTTGCATTGAATCTTTTGGTTTCCCTTTGTCCATCATTAAAGGAATTCTGTTAGATCTGGTCTAGTGGAAGGTGAACATAGTGGAATTAAAATAGCCCAAGACAGTCTAATCACTGCAGTGATCTATATGTATAGCACTTGGAGAACAATGTTCTGCAACACAGGAGATTAAGCTGGGCTGCCTGGACAGTTTTAAGATGCAAAGACATGCTTGTGCATTTCCTCCACTTCCAAAGTAAGCTGAAGCAATCCTATCACCGTTCTTGCAACAGCTTAGTTTTTAAAATACTTAACTCTAAGCAAAATAAATTTACTTCTCCAGCAATTTCTTCTTCAGAACTTCACTTCAGCCTTAACAAGAAACGGCTTAGCCTATCTTTACACCAAGTACCCAGTAATGACAGAGAGCACTGGCGAAGGACTGGGGCAGATGGATGCTGAAACTTTCACTCCCCAGCACTGTCAATATGTTATTTGGGCCTTTGCAAAGACAGAAAGTAGGTAAAGATGTTGTGGGTCCTTGTACCTGAAATTTTCCTACTGCTGTGACAGCAGGGGGGGAACAGCTGGCTCACTGCAGTGATGAATGAGGAAGTCATTATTATGAGGTGCACTAACATGATTTTTCCCCCTCTATTGGCAGTATATTTACCACTACAGATCTTCCCTGAAGAAGGAAAAACACTGCTGTAACTTTGTGTTACTCTGTTTCATCTGCAGTCTATGCTGATGCTGCACCGTACAGTGTTTTACTTCAGCACTGAACACAATGAGAACACAAAGCAATTTAAACTTTCTTTCCCACGAATCCCAACATCATCATTTGCAGAATTTTAGAACAGAATAGAACGGAATAGAATAGAATAGATCAGGATGTCATTTACATCATCAAAACACTCATTATAGCTTAGACAGTGAAAATCATAGTGAACAAATGTGTGCCACTGGAATATAAATTAAACACTGTGATTGCTGTGAAGCATCTGTATAGTATGTATCAATCAGTAAAACTCAAAAAAATTTCAGATTTTATGAGAATCTCTTTTTCACCAAAGCTCTCCTAACCTAGATACGTTTTGTTCTACTGTGCACTTATGTTCATATCTAAATCTCCATTTAGTAAAAGATATTTTGATCAATCTGATGATGAAAAAACTCAAGCAAGTTTCACAATAGTACAGACACTTCACAAGTTTAGCTTGGATTCTTTTTTTCCCTCCTGTTGTTATTCTTGTTCATATAGACTTTACACAGAAAACTTACCTTAAAAAGTACTCTTAATCTGAGCAACAGTAGAAGACACTGACTTTCTGCAAAATACTGAAAAGACACCAAATGCCAATGTTCGTATACCAGGTGGGTTAGAAAAAGTTCCTTTAAGCAGCCCAAAAAATTGACTCTGGTTTTCAGCTACAAAAAATTTTACAAATTCAGATTAAAAAATTCTGAGTGTTATTTCTAAATTGCTTTATCTTCTTTGTCCAGTTTGACCTGAAATTGAGATTTATGTTTGAAAAATTGACTATAGACCCTTGGAGGTTGCCTGAGCTATTTTAAATACCATGTAAACTACACAGACATAACAGTGTTTCTTCTAATGTTGCTGTATAAAAAAAAATGAAGCTTATTCCCACCATATATTGTTCACAAATGCCTCACTGTCTCTTTGACAAATGGTCTGTGGTAAATTGCTGAAATAATCTCTTGTAGCACTGCAGCTTAAAAGATCCATGACATAGAATACTCTCCCTCAAAGCTAAAGTCTAGCCTCAAAATTCCAAATACTGCAGCTTAATAAAATGTTAAAGATTGAGAGACCCTCTCTCAGGATCAGCTGTCAAACATCTTTTGAAAAAAAGAGATGTGAACAGCCTCTACTTTAGAGACTGCATGCCTTAGTCTTTGTGAAAAGAAAAAAAGGGAAAAAAAAAAAAAAGACACAGCAAGGGGTGTTTTTCACTGAAAAAAAAAAAACAAAAAGAAAGAAAAAAAGCAGAATATGCTTTTTGATGGTAAAACGATAATGTTTTGATCTTCTGCTGAATACTATGGCAGGGATAATTATTTTAAATGTTAGAATCCCGTTTGCAATGGAAATGCACAACTGCAGTTAACTCCCTTGTAACACTTTTAAATATCCACTGCTTTTGTAGAACTTTCTTGGCAATTGTTTATGTTTTTTTAATCACACATAGAGAATTCCCCTGGTACATGCACCCAGCTTCCTCAGCCCAGCAAACTTCCAAGCTTCATCCAGGCTTTCCTCCCTGCCCTTAAGAAAGTGTCACTGTAGTTCATGACACTTTAGACTTTGTTTATTCCCTTCCAGTCAAGCCTTATCTCAGATTTTGTTGGGAAGTTTCAGTAACACTCTTTGTCACCATATGCCTGGAAAGCTAATCCCCCACAGACTCTGCTAGGAGGGAAAACTGACTCCTGGTTGATGGCCAGAGGAAAGGGAACACAGGGCAGCGTCTGCAGGGACCGCAGCAGGGGAGGTACAACCCAGCACCTGTGCCCAGATACATCACACTGCTGGTCTGAGGTCCCACACGAGGATGGAAACTGGAGAAAAACATGGGGACACACATCTTGTTCTGCTGCTCAGTGCAGGAAAGGGGCTGTGGGCTTACATTTCAGGAGCAATGTTGATAATTGTCACCGCTAGGGCTCATCAGTCAGAGCACAGAGAGATTGTTTAGTCCCAAGCCCTGAAGGACATTCTCCTCCAGCCCCCAAACCCCCATCTCCCATTATGGATGCATTTTATGCTCACATCTAACCCTATGTTAAATAAAGGTATCTTTTTTGTTGTGCCTGACAGACTTCTTTTTGAACATGAAATGTGTGAAATCTGTTAAAACCACTTTAAATGCTGGAAGAGAAGAAGAAGGGGAGCTATTTAATGAGAATTAATGGGAGATGCACTGAAATCTGAGCTCTGAGCATTCCCCACACTGTCAGACATGCACTATGTGGGCATTCAGAGAGAGTTTTAAAACTTTCAAATTCCAATCTATTTGTCAATACCAAAACACTTAGTGGTAAAACTCTTGTGTAATTAATGCTTAGCTGAAGTTATAAAGCAAAGGGTTGTTTATGCTGCTTTAAGCACACCAGCAAGAGTCCATGTTCCAACTACAAAGTGTTGCTTAGGGAATAATCAATCATTTCTACCAAGTTAGTAAAGATTATTTATTTTGAATACTAACTGCAGAAAATTGTTCAAAATACCTCAATTTCAAATATTTTTTCTACGCATTCTGACAAGAAGCACAGAACTCCTTTCCTTATACTCACACCCCATTAAGATTAGAAGACTCAAAACTCCAGTAAAACACCAAAGGCCTCATTTTATGTTTTGTAACAAAAAGATTCTCTGTGGAGGTTTTTCAATACATTGCATTTCAGCCTTTTGGTTCAGTGCCCACAGAAGTCAAGGAAGATACTCTTACAGCTTCCAAAATCCACCTGGTGAGAACCTTGCCCTTGTCCTTCATTTCACAAAGCTGCCGTGTTTACATCCCATAGAAAATGTAAATGCAAACCAAGGAGCCTGAACGAAATTAGGGCTGCAGAACTAAATGAACTGCTCCCTAACCCGACAATATTTGCACTGCACTGGTAATTTGGGCTTCGAACGACACTATTGCTCAGTGGCATTTCAGCTGCACTGGTAGAAGAACAAATTATTTTGTTTTTATTTTTAGCTGAAGTCCCTAAGTACAGAGTACTCAAATAAAGTAATCGAGTGATGGTAAAAACAAAGGCAGAAGGAAGTGGGGCTTTGAATTCCTCAGGAACACTCCTCAGCTGAAGCAAAAGAGGACTGTGGTACTCACAGAGCAAAAGCTGAGCTAGATGGAGCACTGCTATTGATCAGTATGACAGAAGGGAAACTAATACACTGAGTCTAAATCTGATCTCTAAAAGTAATTCCTATTATATAGCTGGTGTATACATATCATCCTCTTGATTGATTGTAAAGGCTTCAGAGAGTTTGAGAGTTTCCATAGCATGTCAGATGTTGCCAGTGGTCTTGCCATTTTCTCCAAGTCTGTTTACTTTTCCTGCATTTAAAATCCTCAAGTTTAAATAACTTGACCATATTTATTTTCACTGAGTTTACTCAGGGCTGAATAAGGTGGGGTTTCTTTTGGCACATGGAAGACCTTAATTTAAAATTAAATTAATATCACATATATAATGTAGATATAAAAAATAACTCAAATATACTCTCAAATATACTCTCTACATAACTGCTCTCTCTCTACACACATAGATATTTATACAAATACACACAAAAGTTATCTGAGAGAATCAACCACCATACAATTCCCTCTCTAACAATATGTGAAATTCTGAAACTAAATGGACTATTGCCCAAACTGGTCCATGCATGGAAGTGGTTACTACTTTTTGTGACCTAGTTCTAAGAGAAGATAGTGAAAGTGAAATCATTACAAGATCAAATAACATATAAAATAAATAGGATGTAAAATTATAGTGTAGTAGTTTTTATTACTGGAGACTAATAATTTGATGCATCTATGCATAAATTAATTAAAATTATATATATATCTATTTTTTAAAGTATTAAACTACACTTTCTGCAGTACAAACAACTTTCTGTAACTAGCACACCTGCCTCTAAAATGCTTCTAAAAAGTAGAGCAACGATAATAGAAATGACCCTTTGCTATTTGTGAAAAGTTCAGCTTTTTGAGACCATCAGAAGAAATAAATTCCCAAATCTGTGATTGCAGCTGGAATGCAGCTTTACGAAGTTTGTAGCTACATTATCTTAGGCCAGTCACCACGTGTGAGGTCACTTTTGAAGAGGGGATGTCTCTAAAACCAAAGACTTCAGAAATGTTATTAAATGAAGAATAACTACAGACACAGGTCAAAGTGTAACAGGAAAACTCAGCCATGCATTGGAGATGGATGGGAGTAATGGACTGATCAGGAAAACTTCCTGTGGTACCCAGTGACAACAGCACTCCACAGTGCAGCTTTTCCATGCGGATGCAGAGCACGCACAGCTGGCTCAGCAACATCTGCTGGAGGTGAGCATCCCTCAGTGACCCTGGGAACACACCCATGGCAGTGCCAGGCACACAGCACTGAACCATCACCAACCTGCTGGTGCAGAGTCACTGGGAGAGCTGTGAGATGCCCTTTTCTCCCATTCATTACTCTGAGAAGTCTGACCCAAGCATGTCAAAGACTTATAGGATCATAGAACCCACCATAGAATGGTTCGGGTTGGAGGGCACCTTAAAGATCTTCTTGTTCTAAGCCCCCTGCCATGGGCAGAGACACCTTCCACTTGACCAGGTTGCTCCAAGCCCCATCCAGCCTGGCCTCGGGATATCGTGATGATGCCAATGGCACTGCAGCAGGTGAGTGCTTCTTCAGCTCTTGACTGAATTACAGGTGACAGAAACTTTTCTTCTTTTAAACTAGTGCTCAGAGCAGTCTTTAATTTCATTTTCTGGTACCCTGGCATATAGGAAGAACTCCACAATAATGGTTTAAGTATGGATCAAACAGAGTGACAGAGGTAAACAGAGCTAAACTTAAAAATGGAATAATTTTGTAATAAATTGGTTGAGGAGTTTAGGGGATACTTGTTAAAGTTCTGAACCTGACAGGTCTGTGAATGGTATTACCTTTTAAAAAAGCATTTGAAGCCTAAATGATTGCTGCCAAATACTTTCTGTAAGTAATGGAGGAATGCCTACCATTTATGGATAATTACTCATTTCCACCCATTTCTAAAAGCAGTGGCATGAGGTGAGACATGAATTGTGCAGTGTTTCATTACATAAGGATGCATTTATGGAATGTAACCTGCCAAAATCTAAAAGAATATATCTTATTAATAAATCATGCTTTCTCAAAGGCACTTTGCATTTCACAGAGTAGAGGACAACAACTCAAAAGGGTAAGAAGAGTTCTAAAGCTGGAATGATGAATATGATGGTTTTCTTTCTGCCAGATCTGCATTACCCTGCAGCCCCACGGTGCAAAGACCTGAACTTTGGAGCTGTGTATTATGTCATCTGAAACTTGAAAGGAATAAAGATGTCACTGCTGGCACCAGCTGATGACCAAGGAGAGGCTCCCGACTCCTGGAGTGCCGAGAGTTGCTGAATCCTAGACTGATGACTCAAAGAAACACTACCATTCCTTAGTGGGCAACCATAGATAGGTAGCAGAGGTTGGAAAGATGTTTAGCTTGTTTTCTTTTAGGCTGCCTTCATGCTTTGAAGTTCTGGGTGAATAAAATATTAATATTCATGCTTCAAAAAGAAAGGGCGAGTTGACTGTGGCTTCCAGCACTTGTGACAGCTTTGCTTGTTCTCACACTCTGAAATTCATCTGTAAAACTCTCTGCTTTGTTTAAAACTTGAATTCCAGCAGAGCTCTGCCCTTTCAGACAACCAACCCAAAGCTCCAGAGGAGAAACCTCCACACTTTGCCGTGTGGCTGTAATAAATAGCTGAGACTGACTCTGAGCAGAAGTGTGATCCAATCCCCACAGCAGGAATGCAGTGAAGCAGGACGTTTATGATGGAGTTATTGTGCTGCTGAGAGCATCAGGCATAAACAGGATCTCTGAGCAGTGTCACAAGAAGGACTCAACACAATACATAGCAATTAATTAAAAACTGGAGTAAACACTAGGAAAATTGCCCGTTGTTAATACAGCTAATGAATGTGCAATGGGCTGCATGGGATGGACACAAATGTAGCAGTTTTGAAAGCAGAGAAGCTGCAGGGCTTTAATGACATGCCCACACTGACACAACCTATACTCAGCACGTCCAGGGGATGGGCAATCCCAGCAGGGCCCCAGCCAGTGACGTCTGAGTGACTAACAGTGCTTCTGGCAAAGGGAGAGGAAGGGAAAAGGCTCTGGATCACCTTGGCGGGTCAAATCTGAGCTGGGGATCCCAACTGGTGTTTCCTCCATCCCCAGAATGCTGAGCATGGCAGAGATCACCATCCCGAGTTGGAGCCCAGGCACCAGAGCAGCTGTGACAAGAGCCCTGGTGATGTGGGAGTCATCAATGGGCACAAAGACTGATGGGGCAGGCAAGGGGAATGGCTTTGACAGGGCTCTGACGAGGGTCTGCCTACTTAAAGCCAGAATAACTACATTTATCTTAAATAAAAATCTGCCCCCTTAACCCTGGACTCCCTGGTTGCAAGTGGACACGCCCCAAGCCCAGCTGGGACTCAAGGAGTGCCAAGGTGGGGCTCAAGCCAGCATTGTCTAGGGGTTGTTTATTTACGAGGGAAGCTTTAGGAACTGAATCTGGTCCTTTCCCCCACCCCCAGGCAGGTTTATCAGGATTTTTAATTTGAAGGATGATAACTTTTGAAGTATCCCAAGTGAATGATGGTCTTGAGAATTTTCTCAATGTAATTTACCTTCAAGTTTTATTTGTGTAGTGCAGGGCCTCGCTTTAGAAAACCACACAAAATCATCCTAATTTTAACCCTATATTAAAGTATTGCACTACTCTAGAGCACAAACACTTAAGGATATTAAGTAATTAGTGCTGTAACTGTTTTTGGAAAAGGAATGCTGCAATTTAAATTTGTGACAAAATAAGGAGGTTATTTTTAACCTGCCAAATCTCTCAACACCAGCTGTCACAACATTATACTGAAAATAAGCATGGCAGTCTTCTCTTCTTCATATTTTATACCCCTCCTCATCTTTATATCTTATGTTGCTGCAAGCAAGTCCTGTCTATTTTTAATTTATTGGACGTGTCTTCCCAGGTCAAACACCTGAGCTCTATGCTTTTCAGTTAACTTGTACCTCCTTTTTCAATCTACATATTATTTTATTTTCTTTGGTCTTGTTTGGTGGGGTTTTTTCAGCCCCCTGTATTCAGGTAGATGTTTTTGTCACAGTGAAATGCCTCAATTAAGCTCAGTGTAGTCCAGGGGAACAGGTACAAATCAGCTCTCAGGATCTTCAACAAATTCTAATCATCATTCTGAAGCCTTGGTGAAAACATTGGTTTGTTCTGTCCTGTGTAAGTGGTTGGGAATACAACCATACCTTCACTTTTTTGGATGAAGTAAATAGCACTCCCTATTAACTTCCTCAAAAATTATTTCATGTCAAGGGATTTTTTTTTTTTGCTTATGATTTTTCCCTTCTTGTTACAGAAGTTTACTGTATCACTACATCAACAGGGTAGAAAAACAAACCAATTGCCCTCAAACCCCAGAATATTTTTAGGAGATCTAGAAAGCAACGTCACAGATGAAAAAATAATCTTGCAGCAGTATTTAATTGCCTACATGCCATCTTTCTGCTGTCATGAGTTGGGCTGCACCAGTATAATTCAGGGCAGAATTTGGCCCATTATATTTAACTCGTCTACATTTATTTTCTTTTTTTTTCCAAATTCTCACATGTCCTTGATAATTAGTTCTCAGATCTAAGTACTGAATAACAGCACGTTGCAGAAATTAGAAGAAAAAAATAAACTAGTTGTCAACATCATACTGAGTAATTCAATAGTACTAGAATATCCCGAGGGTGGATATGAATAAACAATTCATGAAGAGCTGGTAAATTACATTTCAGCTTCTGTTTACTGCAAAACTAGTCAAATACTAAGCTCTATTGAATAAAGGTAGCCCACTGGGCTTAGAATAAAGAGCACTTCTAAGAGTTTTCCTCCTGTATTTGTTTTGTGCAAGGCAGGTTTAGGCTTTTATGCAATCTTGAATACAAACAGATGAGGTGACACCAGACAAGGTCAAAGAGGAACTCTGATGACCTGCAGCAAGCTGGGTTAGCCCTTAATTCTTTAACAGTGTACACATAATAACGATGAACTAAAAGGTATATGCCTGTAAGTTTTTAGACCAATCTTTAAGATAACACGAAAAACTAACACAATTTGCAATATCTTCATGGTACATTTAGAAGCATTCCTAGCACTAGGTGTCTTGTGGATGAGTCAGTAACATCTGACTCTTCAAGGTCTGCAGTTCATATTCGTCTTTTAACTCTAAACAAAATGCTTTTAACCCTTAGAAGTCAGTCATTATAGCAAATCAGTGAGGAAGAGAAGGTCACCGAATACTATTAGGTGTGTAATTGCTGGCAGAAAATCACAGACTAATTTGGGGTGGAAGGGTCTCCTGAAGACCATCAGGAGAAGATGACCTTGCAAAGCAGAGCCCACTTGGAAGCTGAATCTAACTTTGTACCAGGTTGCTCAGGGCTTTATCTTGCCATGTTTTTCATACCTCTAAGAATGGAAACTATAAACTATCTCTGGACAACTTGTTCCAACGTTTGACTGTCCTCATTCCAAATACTTTTCCTAATATCTGTTCAGAACTTCCTTTGCTGCAGCTTGGGCCCCGTTTCTTGCGCTGTTTAACAACACAAAAGGCTCTACCATCCTGTTTCAGGTCACATAATTGATTTATGGAATACCAGGACAGCACCATTTAGAAAACTGAGAGCTGTGGAAATTTTCTCAGCCTTTATGGTGCTTGTGAAAAATCCCTTAAATTGGAAAGAAACCCCACATCTCCCGCTATGTGGTCAGATTGCAAGGTTCACTTGTTTGTTGTTAAACATTCCCCAATGAAATCTTCCCCCTATCAGTGGGGAGGGCATTAGGAGAAGAAAGAAAGTGCAACAGAAAGGTCACATTAAAGAGAAATCCCTAATATGCTGCAGCACTTTACCAGTGTATGCAGTAGAAGAATCACTTTTAGTATGATAGTGTTTTTTCACATATATATTAAGAGCAATGTGAACAAGACCTATTTGCTACATAACAGACCCCAAAGAACCTCATTCTAAAACTGGAATTTTTATTTAAATGCATGAATTCACAAACTTCCTTTGCTCTGTAGAATTGCAGTTTGATAAAGGCATCAGGACAAGCCTGAAATCCATCGTTAATTGCCTTAAACTTTATTTATGCCCATAACACCAGATCCAAAGAATCTGCTGCTTCATTCCTCTGCGGTAATGCTGGTTGAATCAGTCTCTACACCCTTAAATTGGTTGTCCAGTTAATTCCACAGTGTCCAATAAAATTCATGAGATGTGCACTGCTTTTGCTTTTTGGATATAATTTGGCATCTAGTGCGAGATTCGTTTGCGGAAGAGGCCCTAGGACTGCTGAAATGTCAGGGCCATAAAAGCAAGATGCTGTTAGTCTTTAGGGAAGTATTATGAAGGAGAGTTAGCAAGTGCCTTGCTAGCCTTCTCATCCCAGTAGGAATGTGCTTTGGGGCAGTTTAGGAGGAGAAAAGCTTGAGAGTAAATGGAACAAAACTGCTGCAAGGTGAACTGGCGAACGAGCTTCTGGGATGCTTAATCAATTCACTGGTACTCACTCTTTTTGACCTGGGAAGACAGGGGAGGTGGTTTTATAGTATTGCTACTTAAGAAAATTACCGAGACAGAACTTACATTGTTTACTCAACCATTATGCTGTATGAGGTACTGATAAATAACACTGAAGTGACAATCTCTGTAATGAGATTCACAATCATTCTCAGCACAAACCCACACGATTTATTAGTGTGAATTGATACCTCAGCCAGAGATGTCCTGACAGTCAGATTTTAACTGGAGGCTGCAGGTAATTTTAACAATATTTTCCTGTTCAGATGTTATGTTTGATTTGCTTCTACCTGCTACCATGGTTTATACTGACAGCATTAAAAATGGGTTACTGCACTGTGGCATTTTACAAAGGTTCATGTCACTTCTTGTTACTTCATCTCATGTTGCAACACGACAGAGCACGGTCTGATATAATGTGGTGTGGCCTCCTGTATTAGAAAGGGTCAAATATCTTCTAAACAGCAATATTTACGTTGCAATGGATATTAATTCAGAGGTATTAAATGCCATATTGAACACTGGCAGCACATTATTTTCCATCTCTGTTAATTTGTATGGCTCACACACACTGGGTTGCATCGGTCACTGCTCTGCCACCAGAAAATTGGGTCTGTAGTAAAGAGAGAGACTGAGGAGAAAAAATGGGTAGAAGTAAAAGTAAAATAAACTGTCTTTCCTACTCTAAAATGCACCAAAAATTTATTTTTCACTGGAAGTTGCTGAGCCTGTAGATGTGCACACCACTTTAAGGTCTTAATAAGGCATCCAGGTGAGACTATCCTATACGGTCATGTCAAAACTTGCCTGTCAGTGTACAGGATAATAACACGTGTTCTGAGAGCTTCTGCAGCTATTTGTACACCTTGTTTTTAGCCCTACTACTCTCTGTAGGTTATAAGCAGAAGGGAAGGTCAGCTTTTCCTCTTATAGCAGCAAACTCATCACAGGTACAACCTGCATGTGGGACAACCCCAAGTCATTCTTTTCCATTTAATTTAATTTTCTCCAGTTTCTAGTGAAGTGGGAACAGAATTAGCTCCAATGTTTACCTACAGACTTAGTGAACTTATGATCAAATTAGCAAAACTTCCCTCCTAGTCTCAAACGTAGTTTTTCTTGCCTTTCTCCTAAATAACGTTTTTTAAGGGCCAGAAGGGAGAGTTCAGATGAAGCCTGGTGACAGTTTCCACTTGTGTTTGAGAGTGCTGGAATTAGAGAGAAAATTTAGGCAAAGGGGTCACGCAAGTACTGCTGCCTTTCCTCATCAGACTCCTGCTCTTTTTCCTGCTTTGAGTCCAGCCTATTTTGTATGAATTTGGTATTTCTCATTAAAATTATGGGAAGAAAGGAAAGCATACTACAGCAGATCAGTGTGAGCACTAGCAAGAGTCTCAAGAAAAGTTGATGTGTAAAAAACCTGATAACACACAAATCACTATTTGATTGCATAATATATAGGAAAATTAGGGCTGAAGGATGGAAGACCAAACACATGGTCCTGATAAGTTTCTCAGAAATTTACACTAATTAAAGGGTATTTTACTCTACAAGTGATGCCATTGAGAGATGAATGCACCTAAGTCATCTCAGAGTATTTCTCTACTTGCTACTGCAAAACAGCCCAGAAGTGAGAGTTTCTGTGTGCAGACTGCCACTGACTGGTGGCAACAGTGTAAATGTTGGTATAAAATTAAACCAATTTAACTTAAAACAGGTGCAAAAGACTGTGTTATTTGGGCTTAAGCCAAACTCATTTAAGGTAATTTCAATCAATATGAATTGACTTATGTTAAATTTAATTAAACCAGTCCTAAAAAAAAAAAATTAAATTGAAAGTGCTTTGATGAGAAGTTGTACAGAATTAGCTTAAATTAGGTTTAAAAATTACATATGGTAAATTGTACAACCATCTTTCATAGAGGAATGCCTAAAGTTAAAGAGGTAAGTCAGTGATGGGAGAGAGTTCATGTCCTACATGTAGCTGCCTGAATCAGAGATGGAGCCTCAGCCAGAGCTTTTGCTGAAGACCAGGATGGGAACAGAAATCTACTCCAGCCAGCTGCTTCTTCCAGGAGTGGTGTCACTACAGAGCACAGTAAGCAATGGCAAGACCTTTCTTGGTAATTATCCACCAGCTTTTTTTCAAAATGAAAAATGGCAACTTCTCAGAATCTTAATAATTTCAACAGAAGCTTTACAAAAATCCCTGGTATAAACATCCTTAGACATAACAACGCTTTTTAAGGACACTGTAAAATTCAAATAATTTCCTTTTAACATGTAATTTGAAATTGCCTTTTCTTTTTTTTGTTTATGTTATTGCACTCTACACCAGCAGTACTGCACCACAATGAGTGATACAGTCATCTATAGCATGAGAGTTGTGGATGTCCCATCCCTGGAAGAGTTCAAGGTAGGACAGGGCTTGGAACAACCTGGTCTAGTGGAAGGTGACCCTGCCCAGGGTAGGGGGTTGGAACAAGATGAGGCCCCTTCCAAGCCAAACCATTCTCAGAGGTTTCACTTTTGAGCCATCAAAGACACATTTGCCAGCCAGCATTGATTAAAACATGTCATTTTTTTCTGGACTGAAACATACCCTGTTTTAATTAACAGTGGAACATTCTGATGCCTTGATAATGAATAATAAATAACAGGTGTCCTTAAAATGACTTTAAAAGTAAACCCAAGTATTTCAATTACATTGTTTGATATTATGTCAAGTCAAGAGCAGCACTGGGAAGTGTGGCAGGCTGCCCCCTCCAACAGCACAGCCTGTCTTTTTGTTAAAGTTCATAATGAAAACACAAAGAATTTCCATGAAACATCTCCACTTCCTTGAAACACCATTTTCCAGGAAAAAGCATTCTGCTGGAAAATTTCCGACTAGCTCTTCTGTCTCATTTCTTTCCATTATATGTACTTAGCAACTCGAAGTGTCCCTACAACAGGCAAGTGCATTACAACCCAGACACCTGGCTTGGCCTCCAATAATAAGTAAAAGTCACATTGAACTCAGAAAAAAAAGTAAAAATTCTCTGTCACCCTATCTTCCGCTAAAATACATGGAAAAAATTAATGTGACTTTGCCTTCAGAAAATAGACAAAATCTCTGTGTAATCTAACTTCTGATTATTTGCCATGTCCTCAGAATACCTAGCGCAGCACACTCGTTGATGCGTTGTTATGTAAAAAACTGTTAAATGTGGGAGGTTTTCATCTACTCTGTAATTAGTGTTTTCACAGAGTCCTCTTGTGCTTGGTGTTGAGTGGGACCATTCCCCCAGGTGTCTCCCACCTGCAGGTGTGTGATCCCCGCTCCAGAGAGCCAAGGGAGACCACAGAGGGGCCAACCTCACTATTCTACTCATTTTGGCAACTGCCTTTGGGAGTAAAACTACAAGAGAAGGAAATAAGATTGCTCTGTGGCAGAGAAAGGGAGAGAGACAAGGTTCAAGTGAGAACCCTGGGATCTAAAAATCATAGTGAGATGCCCAGAGGCACCAGCACAGAGCCAGATAACTGAGTTGGGCCATCGGGTAGGAGTGACTGAGCTCCACCTTCATCAGAGGAAGAGGTGACAGGGAAAGGTGGGAGAAAAAGGCAGCAGATGGGAGGATGAGGAGGCGTGGAAGAGCAGAAATGCAATTAACAGTTTTCCAAGTGGTTTAAATGGTTATGAATTCAGAACTGCAAAAATTCACAGATAACAACAACAACAACAACAACAGCAAACGAACATTTTCCACCTGTAGGTGCCAAGTGCTCGGAGAGGAGCCACACAGCATTAACTCCATCTGCAGAGAACAAAACTGAGGCACACAGGGGGAAAATAAAAGGTGCACCACAGGCAGCAGAGACAGCAACAGTGTCAGAAGGGCAGCTACAGCTTCCCCTCCTCGCCCAGCTACACATTCTGGGTCTACTTTTCCTCGTCTAGTAATGGATTCTATAATTATAACTATAATTATAATTATATATATATAATAATATATATAAAATAATAACAATATATTATTTCCTTTCTATAATTATAAAAATAGTCTGTGGATAAAAATGCAGGCATGGGGGGAATCAGTCAGTGTGAAAGGGGAGTCTACAAATCAACGTGATCAGGGTTGTGCAGAGGCTGAGAGTGCCAGATTAAGGAACTAAGTTTTCAGAAACATTTATTCTTAAATGGTCTTCCAGACAAACTCAGTGACCTTATCCATTTCAATTAACTGAAATCTACGAACACGGTGGGGGAAGACATTTTTCAAAGATCTCAAATTCACATTTTACAGGGAACAGAAGGTTCTCAAACCTTGAAGATGGCCATTAGCTTTTCACAATATTTTAGTGTTTTGTAAGTAGCCAGGTCATTTCTAATTACCAAAAGCAGAACTCTTCAGACAGAATGTATTCTAAAGGTGTGTGCTAGAAATGCAACAAAATCTTCTCATAATTGGGGGTAAAAATGTTAGCTGATGTAATGACATTTGGGAAAAAAATGTGGACAATATTCAAATTCCCGCAGAAAAGTAGACTGACCTTTCATAATGAAAATGACTAACCACACATGAAAAAAAAAAATAGAAAAAAGGAAAAAAGATCAGACCCAGTAAAGTGCATAAAAGGGAGGAGAAAGGCAGCAGTGTGTCCAGCACTGACTCCTCCAATACTAACAACGAGTCAAAGGACTGTTGTGGGTTGAAGCTCTCTCTCTTTTTTCCTGTGTTCCTCAGTTACTCATTTCTTTGCTCTATTAAAGAATCCTAATGGTGAAAGCTTTAAGGTCAGGCCTTGATGTGCCAGTGTTCTACTCGGGGGTGGAAGAAAAATTCTTTCATTTTCCATTTTGATTTCCAGTTTTAATTTGACTTGATAGCTTGTTGCACTTTGACTTGCAGCAAGTGCTTCCTATGTGAAGAAGTCACATCCAAAAGTTAAAAGACTGTAAAAAATCAAAGTTTTTAATACACTGAGCTACACAGCCTGCCTGACCATGCAGGGACCATCTTGCCCTGGATGTAAAGAACAGACGCCCACAGAAAACCCTCTCTGGCAGAGCTCGTCTAGGAATGCTTTATTCTAAAATTAATCAACCAGAGGCATCAGTGGCTACAGGGAGAAGAAAGAAAAAGGTATGCATTGAACTACCAAACCCGTTGTGTGGAATGACTAAGTGGAAAAAATCTGTGCAAATCCACTAAAGCTGGAATGCTGCAAAGATATGAAGGCAGAAAAGCTTTTTGTAAGTGCTTCGTGGTTTCATATTATTGATCGAGAAAGGTTAAAATCCCAAAGAATAACCTTTATGGGTAACCAAGATTTTCAAATCTCACAATGAAAACATTCCCTTCCACCTAGTAAGACCAATTCCACACACACTAATTTTAGCAAAAAAAAAAAAAAAGCAAAAATGTCATGGCTCTATGCACCAACCTCCACTCAGTACTTTACACATCACAAAAAGGCCAAGAATTTTAAGGTAACCCTGGTGCCTGTAGATGTTATTAAGTAAAATAAGTTTTCTTTCATCACTTCACAGGTTGAAAGTGATACCTGAACTATACAAATTCCATTTTGGCAACTCCTGTCAGACATCACATTGCATACTGGTGACATCTCTTACCTGTTGCCTATGTGGAATATTTTATTTGTGCTAAAGGATATGCAAGTTTGCCCTCACTTTCCTGAGAAAGTCTTTTGATCCTTTATTGCCTGTTGTGCCAGGCATCTCTACCTACATTTATCTTGAAAACAAAGGCCCTGTAATTATGGAACTTCTGAAAAATTAGCAGAGAAAGGAATCAATGACATTTTCAGGAGAAAATACTTCATTGTTCTGTGTACTAGAGAAGTCTCCAAATGTTTAATTTAATCTCATAGTATCATGAAACAACAAAGTTATTACTGCACATGCCCCAGTGCATTTAGTTTCCTTTCTATGCAAAAATTCTGCAGGTCATTTCTGTTTGAATGGCCAGTTCTTCATGTGGAAAGAAAGCTCAGACAATGTCTTATTGAATAAAACAGGCTTGTTTCATGATTCATTACACCTCTTTTTGTCCTTACGTGTAAGCCAGCTCCTCTCAGTTCTACACCAAAAGAATGCACAATGGAAGTTGTGCAGAGCCATAAAAGTAATGCTGGGAATTCTCATTCATACACTAAAATGCTCAGTAAAAATAAGAACATTTTGCAAAAGGTACTGATAGTCTCCATTTTAGAACTGATTTTTCATTCTGCATAAGCTCGTTTTTCTTTATACTTAAACAAATGACAGATGTTCATAAAAATGATATTAAGGGTTCCTTTTGGCACTTCTGTTCAGTGCTCTCATTTATTACCCTTCTGGTAATAGAGTATGCAATGTTATTCTGTTGAAACCAGGATCATCAAAATTGCCAGGTGTCTGATGTGTGATCATTCCCTCTATATGCAAAGTAAAGTGTTTCCAAATGCATTAGTCTAGTGAATTCTATGCTTACGGCTCAATTCTTCAGAGTGTTGTGTACTTTGATTATATACACCTTAACTCCATGAGTTTAATGTCAATAATGTTCAACCTCCTGTAAGATGGAGCCCTTGAATAAAAAAAAAAACAAACCTCTAAGTGTGATTCTTATAGTGAATAGGTTAGTGTTCTGGAGCAAATCTATAAAATCAGGTTCGAAACTATAAAATTTATTCCCATTTTTAAGCTCTGAGAAACACCTTTTTTTTTTTTTTTTAGCAAAAATACTGGTCTGCAGATGAATTTTGCGGTGAAGTCAGTGGGGAGAACAGTTTCTAAATACAAAGATGGACACTTAAATTAAGAAGCTGTTTGTGCAACCCTTGTCCTATGCATGATATACATTCCCCCCACATCTACTCCTCCTCCCTCCAAAAAAAAGTAAAGAAAAAAGAAAAGTAAAATATGTTCAGCTCCATTAATTTTTAAAAGTGGATCTCTGTATGGATGGATCAGGTTCTGGTGTCAAAGTCAGCAGTAAGAAGGGCAGAAAAGTTGAGAAATGTGGTAAAGGAGGCAGCTGATAGCTGAAACTCGCCATGTATACACACTGCATTGCACTGCACACACCCATGAACACCTACTATATGGAGAAATTTTCATGGTTGGTAGAAAAACAGGACAAAATGACAGAAGCTTTACAGGTATTCAATGGTAGTGAAATAAAGGGGGCTCTCAGGGGACTCCTTCCAGCCTCCGAAACACCATTTGCTCCACTAGGGAAACTCTCTTTCCACTTCCCTGTGTTTTCTGCCTTCTGCTGCATTCAATCCAGCAAGTTCCTCTCCTGTTTCTCTTCTTGTCAAAGCTTCAGTCTTGTTACCTACACAGTCCATCTTCTTATTCACCTACTTATTTTTCTTCCCCACATCCCCTCACTTTGATCACCCTGTGGAAGCATCCCCAATTCTCCAGCACCCTCAGCCCCTCACCTCCAGTGCCTTTCCACCTCCATTTCAATTCCCCCTTCTCACTGTAGCTTCAGAACATCTCTGTTCCCACCTCTCTGTTCTCTGGCCATCTCATATTCCTCATTTCTACTGTCTCCAACTCGAAGAAAACCACCAGCAATAAAATACTGTATAGCTAATGTATCCTTTAAGTGTTTATGTGTACAAGGGAATGCGATTTTATTTGAACTGAGTCTGTATCTTTTCCAGTAGTCCAAGTGCTATTGTATATTTACAGGATTTTTAGCTCAGCTACATTCTCCTCTCTTATAGAAAAAAATGCTCCTAATGATTGAAGTGTCACTATGAGGATTGTATTTATTGACATATTTCTGGTTTTAGATAAACTGTAATTTTATTGCCTTAGCCAGAGGGAAGTTAAATGGTGAGGGATTTACTAATTGCTAGTTTAAGAGGAATAAATCTGTTTACCTCCCAAATAATAGAGAGATCTTGCCCCTGGCTACTTCCCTCTTCTTCTTGTCTAAAAGTTTTTACCCTGTCACTAAGAATTGCAGAAGAATTAGTTAAAACAAAGGGGGTTGTGAGATGTAGCCCAGCAAAAAGGAGCAGTGAGAAGGGTGGGGGCCAAGAGAGAAATCTTCTAAGGTGGATCAGAAATACCTACATAAATGGCAAAAAAAGTTATAAAACCCTAACCTTCCTACATTTTTTCCTGCCATCTTCATGGGTTTTCCTCTCTTCCTTTAAGCCATTCTAGAAATCAAGTAATTATGTGACCACTGTCTGAATGAGAAAGCATGAAATGAAGTAGAGAAAAACACAGACATTGCTGAAAAAAAGCTACCTCTCCATAGTGTAAATATTTCCAATCCATGTGCCAAAACATGGGGGTGAAATAGTTTTTTCAAAGACAGAATTTTTAAGACAATGTAAGCAAACCAGCTTGTCTCCTCTGAACCCTTTTTATTAAGAAGTCACTCCAATTTTCAATTTAATTTGACTTCAGAAAGATCTGCTGTGGGTTTCATAACATTTAAAGCATAGAAATTATAAAAGCAACTCCAAAAAAGCATTTTATCATAAGAAGTATCAGAAAACCCAAATTACAATTTATCTGTCTATACTGTACCTAGCAACATCTATTTTACAGGAATCTGTGAGTATCCTCCCAAATCTTTACCTCAAATAATATTAAAACTGAAAAGACCTAATACAGATAAATGCTGCAAATCTTCAGATTTTAGTTCCTTAAGAGAAATGAAATACCATTACTGGAGTATTTTGAAAATCTCATGTGAAGAGAAACCAGGAGGGAAAAGGGTTTTATGTACCAGGATGTCCTGTATTAATCCTAAAAATTTACTTGTGAATTGTGAACAAGATTCTGCAATTATGTTATAGCACATCCAGACTTATGGTTGGACATGCTCTCTATTATTTTTTCAGCACAAACCCTGCAAAGTCAGAGGCACTGTATATTAGCAGAATATTTGGATGGTTAGAAGACCTGAGAAGTATGTGGAAAGAAAAATCAGTCATCCAAAGCTGCATGGCTTATCTTTGCACTGATCAAAACATCTCCAAGCCCTGCAGATAGGAAAGATTTCTTTCTCTTGCTATTATTAGTGCAAAATGGAGATCCAGGCTTGTTTTTACTTAGGTAAAGTATTTAGCCTTAGGCCAAATCTCTATTTTATACATAATCTACGTTTTGTCATCACTGAAGTCATGGAAGATATGTTTCTTCCTTCAAAAGGCATAAAATTAAGCAATTGCACCAACAATCCTTGCACTTCAATCTCCACATCATCCATCATCTGTCTCATTCATTTAATATCAAAGCACGTTCTTCTTTCATTGTTTATCCATATTCTTCTTGTTACCACTTTTAACCAAGCAAAATACTAATACTAATACTAATAATACAGCTTTTCTTCACTCCATGTCAGATAACATTGTGTAATCAAACCCTGGTTCTGACAAGCAATAAGAGTTTTCTTATAAGGTTGTTAGTTTGTCAAGGGTAGCTGTTGCAGTGTTGCCCTTGCCTCTGGTTTATGAGCATCAATTATCATCAGTGTGAGGGAAGAGAAGCACAGCAGAGCTCCCTTGCTCTGGGAGGTCTATCCCTCTATAAGGACTGGACACCAAACTCACTTCAAGCTTGAAGGGCAAATTGATCACATAACAGCCATGGGGAAATACTACAAATTGTTCCCAACTTTACAGCCTCTCTCCCTGATGAGGTTATCACAGTGTAAAACTGAAAAATCAGAGGTTAAAATACCCCCCCATCTTTGGACCGAAACCAGATTAAGACTGAAATAACCTATTTGATTTTTGTTATTCCATAGGAAAGAGCTTCCTTTTTTTCCAGTTTTATACTCCTCTGGCTCTTTACTAGGCACAGGGCAGGTTTCAGTGTCAATCTCCCAGTTTCACGAGCTGACTGATGCCAAACTCTGAGCCAACTGCTACCCAGGGAGTCACAGTTCACTCCTTCTCCATCCTGAAGTGTGAACTTCAGGGCCATGGTAGTATTATCCATATTGGGACAGCAGTCTTCCAAGCTTCCCAAATCCACACATGGGAAGAATACAAGATGATGTCCAGGGCAAAGAACAATAAAAGCTGTGGAAATCTCTCAGGTATATCCTGGATAGCATGGAGATTAGACTGGAGGGCTCTAAATTTTTTGTGGCTTGACTTCCACATCAAAACTGAGTTTTGTTGTTGTTGTTGTTTGTGATGATTAGACACACTCAGTCAGATTATTTCTTAGATTTAACCTCTGCTTCTACATTTTGCTCATCTCCCAGCAAGTATCATACTGCAGATGCTTTTGGGAGTGGTTGAGTTCTTCCTCCCTTGTTTCTGAGGGAGAAAGAAGGATGTAGCAATTAATTACCTTGCAAACACAACGATCATCCCTGGTCATCTATCATCCAAGCAGCGTGTCTACTGTATTATGGTTAACGTAAGTCAGCAGACACAGGAGCCTGCCATCCATCTCTGTAACACATCTCTATGGCAAGATCCCTGTGGGAGAAGACGTACATAAAGCAGAGCTCTTCTCTGAGGGTGTTCAAATCAGTCATAAAATCTCTCTCTCTCACTCGTGAGCTTTGCTGATTCCCATCCACTCTGGCCCTCACGATGAACAAAACCGGGAGAGCGAGAGCGGAGCTTGGAGCTCGGCAGAAAGTTCACAGCCCGCAGCATCTGCACATAAATAACAGGCCTTAATGGTTGAAGGCAAACTGTGTCTGTTTGGGAATTTCAGAGTAAATTGCATCCTGGGACAGAGCTCTGACAAGCACTCGTTGCACTCAGGACTTGAGGACAAAAATCTCGGGACTTTGGGCATAGGAGAAGGTCACTCAGCCTTGCAGCTTGAACTCTGAAGCATTCCCATTCTCCCGCACTTTATGAGCAGCACTCGCTGTACCAGTGGTACATGCTGGTGTATTGACCTTCATTCTTTTCTTTCCCAAGCTGTACAGCACATTAGTAGAGGAAAGCTAATGCAATTGGCATCAAAGAATTTACGTGCAGTCTGATGGGCTGGCGAGCTGCCAAGCCTCTAATCCACCATGTGATGGGCAGGACTTCAGTCCCCAGGAGAAAGTGATTTTCAACACAGTTTCCTATTTCTCTGAAGTTGTCAGCAGTTGCATTCAGATCACACAGATCAAATGCCTTCAAGGTAAGCGATTATTTAAGGAATTATTTTCAATAAGAGCCTTTGGTCCTGGTGTTCATTCTGATAGCAGGTGGAAGAGAAAAAAAATGCACTTTGGCTCTCTGATGCTGAGCTTTTTTGTACCAACTTGCGCCTCAAAAAATCAGAAAAGAAGCAAAAAGCAAAGTTCACAGCTAAATATGGTATTAATGCCAGGGGTCACTTAAGCAGATGAATCCAAATCAATATTTAAAAAATCTTACATCCTTACACTGCAGTTTAAAATACCAGCATCTATTACATTCACATCCATGGTGTTTGCTCACCAAGGGCTCAGACAGGACTGAAGAAGAAGGATGCCCAGATTCAGGAAAGCACTCCAGCATGTACTAACTTTCCTCAGAAAAAGTGTCCTCAAGTAATAAAATTAAATCACTTCAATGGCTTGTAATAGGACTTTAACTTGGCTAAAGCTTTGAGGTAAATCTGCCGAGACGTTTGCCTTACAGCGGGTTCACAGAAAAGACAGACAGTCTCTTAAAATTAAAACCGCAAAATATCATTAAAATAAAAACCAGAATAATTAACTCTTTGGGACAGAGAAAATTCAAAGGGATTGGAGAGAAGATACATGAAAAGTGTTTGAGGAAAGAATTCTCCCCTCCTTCTCTGTCCTTTCCAGCTCTCCAGTCTTGGGTAGCCTTCTGGGCTGTGGCAAGCACTGTTTGCTCCCTGAGCTTGCCACAAAATTTCCCTTCTGATGTCCAGAGCACCTGGGGTGTCTATTCCCAGTTCTGCTCAGCATCCCTCTCTTTTTCCTGTGCTGTAGGCTCTCTCCTTGCTTATGGTCTTTAGCCTTATCCTTCCTGGGGGACATGCCCTGCCTTTGCCTTGCCTCACCCTCTCTGTAGATGAGTGGATTGTATAAACTGAAAAAATAAGCCAGAGCAGCTGCCACGAGGCCTGAATTCAGGAATTCTCATGTGTTCTGGTGGCCAAAGTTTCTCAGGGAAGCACACAGAGTGCGTCCATAAATCTTGCTCGAGGACCTGTGAGGAGCGATGCTCTGGTTTAAATCTATGCCCCTCCGAAGTCCCATCGATTTCAAGAGGATGACTTAGGCATGGGAAGTAAAGCACATACATTTTGCAGGCTGTAGCTTCAGCTTTCATAGGAAGTGATAAAGGAGATTTACAGCATTGCTTTTTCACCTGGGTTTTTACCCCATTTGTCCAGCTGTGTAGAAAAATGACCAAAGCTAGCCAGTGACTCTGGTGAGTGAGTGAACAGGCTTTCACTGCACAGGAATGTGAACAAGGCAGAAACTATCTGAAGTTCTCATATTTACAGGAGGCATGTGCTCCTTTCTTTTCTCCCTAAAGTCCCAACTGAGAGGGCTGGGTTCCCAATCAAGACAAAGATCCTCACAGACCAAGCACTGAAGAAATGCCTAATGAATGATGAACCCTGCCAAAAAATATCTTGAAACTTAAATATGAGATGCAAATAAATGCAGATATCCACCCTCTGCTCCCAGGGATACAAAAACAATCATTCAAAATCCTGTATTTCCATGGACTCGATTTTGCTCATTTTTAGTACACAGTAGAGAATAAATAATTAGGCAAAAATCTGGTTAAAATTCTCTAAGCAATGTTCATTTATCTACACTGCAGTTATCTTGTCTTCTAATTTACTAGTTAAGCTCTTTAATATATACTTTACAAAGTCTAAAATCCAGTGCAAGAGAATCAATTTTGGTATGAGAGATTCAGCCAAGGCAATTGTTAGGATTGGGTTTTTTTTTTTGCAGTGATTAAATACTTAGTGTAATCTGCCATCAAATTATTTCTGGAGTTTAACACAATTTCTAATTCTGCTATGCACTTTGAAGCATACAAAAGATGTTATACAAATCAATATATGATTATATTGATTTTATTCATGTTTTAAAGATTCAGAGTAAGGGAGAGGGACAGAAAAAAAGGTAGACTGATATCTACTTTTTCATGCCAGAAAATAGAACAGGTTCAAAAATTGATTGGAAATAAATAAAAGCTAGCCTCAGGTGCACATTTTATATTCCCTGAGACGGTTTTGAAACATAATAAATTATTGGAAACAGGCGCTTTGCATCCAGCAAATTGAGTCCAAAAGCCCTCCAAGGCCAATACCATTTATGCTCTGCACATTACTGCCAAAGATAAAACATTTATTAAGGCTACACACTAAAGATAACACAAGTGTGTGCAATATCAAAAGAGGCTGGGCCTTTGGGAAAGCACTGAAATGAACTATTTCCCTTTCTTTAGCATACGTGGCAAACTGCTCTCAGAGATTGTTTTCACAACCTGTACAAATCGAGATTCTCTGCTTCGAGTGTACAGACCACACAAATACACTCGAAAGACTGGGGAGAACGGGCTGTCTGATCTCAGATCCAAGGTCAGACAATCTCAGCTGAATGCAGCTGGAAAACCTCCAGCCCCTATGATGGCAATGCTAATAAATTGCAATGCAGCATGTCCTGTGCAAAGAGAATGTTAACTTCTTTCTTCCATTTTACACTGAATGTATCCACTGAAGATTTAGATCCATAATGCTCCATCATGTCTAATATTCCAGAAAGTATAGTCTGAAAAGAACAATTTGTTTTCTAATATGCCTAATGGAATGTGATTTATGATCCTAAAACACAAGCTGGTCAGCACGCTCAGGATATCTCTCTCTGCAAACAGTGAGAACTTGTTTTATAAAGATTTTTTGCTTGAACCGAACCAAAAAAAAATTAGCCGAGTCAGTCCTCCTTGCAAAGTGCATAAAACCATGTGTCCAGATGGTAGTGAACTTGACATTAAATGAATTTAAAATTTAAGGGGAAAATAACACATTTTATATGTCTAATAATTTAAAAAGAAAAGGACATGGGTTTAAATTTTCGGTTTTGTGACAAACTGTAATTGGCCCTTTGACACAGTCTAGTTTAAATTTATAGTTGCAATGAATGTAGCATCAGAAAAATAGGCCTGAACAGCTCAGTCAAGTATTTATAGAGCTACTAGAATTAGATATATTCTGCCTTAAAATATACTCATTAAATTGTAACTTTATAACCTTTTCAGTCTAGTGAGTAAGGTTTTAAGTTGTCACTCATAGCCTGATCTTCTTTATTACTTCAATTCTTTCAAGTACTGGCAATGGAAATACTTGGCCTTATTTACAACTACAACTGACTTGCACTCATCAGTACCTCTAAGGTCTAAATCTAAAAGCCAGACTTTTAAAATGTCAATAGATACTAATGATCTAGGACTTGAGGGGGGAAAAAAAAATACAAGCACAGAAAGAAACACATTCCTTGGTATCAGGAAGAGCAGATGTGAAAACTAAAAGCTACAGACATTGTCTGAAGTACAGTGAAGCCAGTAAAAGGAGTTTTGCCTGTTTAATTGGCCTCTGTTTTAGACTGTTTCATGTCTCTGCGTGGTGCTGGTCAGCCTTAGGTAGGACTAAAGTAAAACCCAATTCTAAGGTGACCAGCACTTGAAAGGAAAACTCTTTTATTTCATATCTGTTCTGTTTTGTAAAATTATAGAATGATCACATAGATCTGCACTGTGTTTACAATACAATTTAAAAAAAAATGTCACAGAATTAAAAAACCCTGTGCCTTCTTAAATTCGTTTGTATTTATCAGTGTTGGAATATGAAATGATAAAATTCTTTTAAAGGAGTTAGTTCCAAGCGAAGACAAAATCAAAAGTATCTTACTGAAGATTGAAGGAATTATTGTTGATAAAAGTCAGAATAATTTAAAAAGTCTTTTAAAAGCAAAAGTTAGAAGTTCTGCAGTATTAATTCTTCCCAGTTTTGAAGGTGTAACCTAAATAAACAGTGAGTATTAGCTACTTTATCAGTGCAATGAAAAGTCTGCTTTCCTGAATTCCTCATTACTCTTCTCCAGCAGTACTGAATTCTGAACAGCAAACACTGAAAACTAGAATGTTAAGAAATATCACTAACATGCCAGTATATCAAAAGAATGATTTACAAAGCCACATTTGCACTAGCCCACAATCATATATGTATTCCAGTGGACCAGATTATATTCATACTGTCAAAAAAATCAGTATTCCATTTGAAATGGGTGTATCCTGCCAACTTCAACAAGAATGTGTTTTGCCAGCATCAACACAAATGCATCAGGGAGCTTTCCCTGCCCTCCAAAGATCTTAAGTGCCAAACTGAGATAAGCAAAGAAATCAAGGCTGCAGTCCCTTGGTGTAAATAAGGGGCAGCTGCTGCCAGGCCCTCAGTCCTGCTGTCTGTGAGGGTCTCTGGCTTCTGTATTAACTCCACCCATTACTTTAAAAGATATCCCAGTTTCCCTCTAGGGAAAGCTAATCTGTTTAGTTCTTAGAATGTGTGTTTATTTATTTCATATAAATACAATGTAGTAGCCTCGGTGCAATAATTTCAGGGAGCTATTGTATCTGGGTAAAGACTTTTATTTATTTTCTATTTCTGCACATTTCAGACTGAAGGAGATGTAACTCTGTTATCCCTGTGCTTTCTATGGGGAGTCAGTTTTGCTGTTGTACTGTTCAACATTTTGATTGAAACTTGTTAATTATTTTGCACCTTTAAAGACTACAGGTTCTCTTGTCAAGATGTGCTGATGTCACTGCAGGCTCAAAATCCATCTCTTTAGAGAAGGCCTCAGACTCAGAGTGATTATGAACCTTGATTTTGTAACAAAAAATCTAAACCTGCTCTATGCCCAATTCTAGTTTCATATTTTAAATGACATGTCAGCAACACATTGACCAGTTTTCTGTTAAGAGAGAAGATGAGTCAGCAGTACCAAAACTTTAATACAGCATCTCTGCAATAAGACCTGAACTTAAATCTGTGATCCTTTAAGACTTAATGAAATTCTGCCCAGTGCCAAAGAGTGTCTTGGAGCATTCGACTCCCAGCAGGTCCAGCTCCCTCAGTGAGAAATTCACAACACACCAGAAAATGTCAAACACTTTCAGACTCAGACACTTGCTCTCTACCCTCCTATGAGCCGATTAGTTCATCATCATGACAACCTGTGAACTTTTAATGCTCTGCAAACATTCTCCAAATATTAAATCAAGGTCATTGTACTGATATCTGTTTTTATTCTAAACCCCAGACGATGCGAAGGCAGGTTGTACAAGGTGCTCATTTTAAACCACTCTGTCACCTGTCATTTATTTAATCTACTAACAGAAACAAATGAATGGAATACTGCAAGGAACATCCTCAATATATATTTGAAATATATGAGGTGGTTTTCTTTGTATATGATATGCACTTGTGTAATAAATTCTAAAGCATAATCACCACAATCTGTAATAAAATCCTTATAAAAAGAAATGAGATCAAATGACAGGGTATTTCGCTGTGAAGAAAATGTGAAGATCTTTCAGCTACCCTCTCTTTGAACCTGTGTGGAGTCCAGACTGAAGGGAGCTATGTCTTAACATTAATTTCTTTATATAAAGCCTGATACAATCAATGCAGTAATTGCAGTAAATGAAAAACAAATTATCAAAGCAAAAGGCATTTTGAGATAAAGAGCAACCAATTTATCTTTAAATGGACATGAAGTCAAATAAGGTGCAGTAAACAGCTAGAAATTAATTTAATAACTTCAAATTAAACTGAATCCATAATGAAGGGAAGACAACCAAGTGAGCATTTGGATACAGAGAGCACGTACACATGGTGTGAAAGAGACAACTGGCTCATATGTATAGCTCTATCCCTTACAAAATGTTCTCTATATCTCTTTGGATACACAGAATTATCTAAATTAATGTTCTAATAGATATTATACTGTAGACATAATAAGAGAAACATAGGATAGTGTAGAATAAATTACCTTCAATTTTGAAAGGACAACAAATACAATAGCCAAAACGAAGGCACTAGTGACCCTATAAACAGAAAGTTTTCCTGGTTCTATTAGAAACATCTGCTCAGAGAAATATAACAAAGTGCAATAAACAGTGTGGTCTTGCTTCTGAGCCTACTTTGGAAGTCTGTGGATGTCACCACTTAGAGGAGTCCTGATAAAGCAATCACTTGACATAAAACTATTCTCCTAGACCAAAGAAGTTTTGTAAATTGTTTGAAAATCCTCTCACAAATGACTGCAAAAATCTGAGATAAATTCAGTCACAGATATAGAACCCGTACAGAACCCTTTCTTGATTTGTCCTTTGGAGCACTCAGCAACCAATAATACCTGATCAAAATGGAAGGCCAAAAGTATTAAGAACCCAAATTATATATTTTCAATTTCAGATTGCAATTAACTATGTATAATACCCACTGACTTGTGCCTCTATGAAACAGAGCGTGAAACAGTCTGGCTTTAATTTGCTACAGCAAATAGCAGGTTGGAAGCAAGGGAGGGTGCAAGGTGAAGGAATAAACCTGGCTGCTTAAAAGTTATGCAAAGCAATGCCCAGCAGTCTCTGGACACTCACATGTCTACCCAGAGGTGGTCAGTTTTAATGCTGGGAGAAGAACAGCAAACACTGGGAGAAGAAAGGCACACCTTGGCTGCCATTGCTTAACTGCAAAATAAAATGTTCGCCCGCAAGAAGTCTTGAGGCTACAACCCTTCGTTTGCTCAACCTCACAGATTGAGAAAGAGATAACAGAAATAACACCGCCATACGTTTGCATGCATGTGAGCCATCTGAAGCCTTGCAGAATTTCATGTTTAATCCAAATCAGCAATTTCGTGCAGCACTGAACTCCGGTGAATGTGGGCACATTCTTAGCATTTCCAATGTCAGAGGCATTACATTCGCTATCGGGTTTGGAGGAGATATGCACATGCTGATTGAAATAGGCAGATTAGTAACCTCCTGATGACAAGGAGGAAAAAGGGAAGGAGACTGAGAGCTACCTCGTGCCGCTGAGCAGGCGCGTACCCAGATACGGTGCGCTATCAGCAGTGTCACAGTGGATATCAGCTGCTAATAGTGAAAGAGTGCAGGTGTGATGCAGAGTAATTCTAAGCCACATACTTATTCATAGGAGCAGAAACTTCCATTTACAAAGCTCAGCAATGGCCAATGCATCTACAGTTTTTGTGAAAACAATTCCAAAACAACAGGAACGATAACGCGCACAACCACGAGCTGACGGAAGATTTATGATCATACCAGGCTCAGCCTTATTTTATAGCTGCCATATGAGATTTTATTTCTGGAAAGAAGCAGCATTGATAAAGAGATTTAATTGTCTGTCAGCATGCCTTATGCTGCAGTTACTTCACTTACTTCAAGCCTGAATCTCATTACTACTTCAATTCCACAGGTTCCCCTCCATCCCGAGGTGGGTGCTTAATTAGAGCAGCCCCTGTAATGCAAGCAAATACAGCAGACTTTCGCTCTTTTCCCTCCCTGTCAGCCTGACAAATCTAATAGACTATTGATTTTCCATCCTCAAAGAGATCAGGCTCCACTTTTGCCATTCAATCATGATATTAGCTGTCCATTAACTCCGATTCCCTGGCCTGACAGCTTGTGAACACCTCCAAGGCTGTTCAATCAGCCAGTCAACACCCAGACAACAACACAATTACAAACCTCTTCCAGACCACAGCCTGGGTCTTAACCTTCTGCTTTTTCTCGCTTCCTCAGAAGTTTATGTTCCTTTTTTCCTATATCTTACTTGTCAACTTATTAATACTATTGGTTATTTATTTACTTCACTTGAAAGAAAATATATTTTCAGGACGATTGTATTATTTCCTGGCAAAATCGTAATTTTAAGTGAAGTTATTCCTACATCTCTGCTGCACCTGTAATGTCTTGAAACTAAAGCAAACATTATAAATATTTGCTATTTGTCAGAGGAAATAAATTGTCAAATCTTGAACTTCTTCATTAACTTCAGTAGTGCAATTTATCTTGCCCTTTCAAAAATCACAGTCAGGCATGATGAATTCACCAAAGAGTTCACTCAGGATTTGGATGAAAATAAAACAATGGTGATGATTTTATGGTTTCTCCTTGCTTATTATCTGGTCCATTTTATGAAATGACAGGGAATGGTCAAGAATTCTCTGACAACTGTCCTTCCCTCCCACACTTTGGCATTAAAATATACTTTTGGCTAAATTAACTCCACATTATTGATACACCTGTTCTTTATTTTTTTAAGTGCTGACAATCACCAGTGCTTGTCAGCCCAGGGCATTTCTGCCAACTGCAAAATGAATGCTCTAAGTATTTGACTCTGAGTTTTAATAGCTTGTAACAACTGTGGCTTGAATGACCTCAGTTTGTTAAGCACAGCCATGCAATTTGGCATGAATACAAAGAAAACACTTGTATCTCATGGGAATTCCTTATACAGAGAAAATATGTATGGAAAAGTAAGTGCCCATGATAATCTGATCTATGGGAATGCAGCTTAAATGCTATTTGTACATTTGTTTGTTTTAGACCAATAGATTGACAAAGCCAATCAGTTTTCTTTGGGTTTATCTCTAATCATGATGGAACGAGGCTCACGTGATATTCTTTAAAGCCATTTGTCTGTCAGATTTTGTGAAGAAGTGGGGCATTTGGTGTTCACTGAAGTTCTGCCTGACACACTACATTTGACTTCAATATTTCACAGCTGAAATTCTAACAGATACCTAATTCTGTATAATTCCAGCTGTATAATGCCACCTTTAATTACTTGCTGATTCCTGGCATGGCATTCTCACTGCAGATACCAGAGGGTGTAGTCAAGCTACAGTGATCACTTTGAATAATGTACACAATACATGTGGAAATATTTTGGTTCTTTGTTGAGGCAATGTGCAGCTGTTTCAGTGTGAAATATCATTTATCATTAATGAACAAATGGCTGGTTTTACATACCTCATGTTGAACACAGACTAGTTTTTTAAAACAATAGATATTCTTTCCTTTGTTGCTAGTAATGTTGTTAATAAGAAATCTGTAAAGTTTTTACAGTGCATATTCAGTTAACTAGATCTGTAAACAGACTTTCTGTTCCACCTCAGAAATCAGGAATGTAACTAATGTCACTGGTTATATTACAGTTTATGCATCCTACAATCAAATACTTACTAGTTTTCCAATCTGGCCAAATTAATACATCTCAAAGAACAGAGTTCATGTTCTCTATTAATTTCTCCCTAGGATTCTTCAAAAAAAGAACTCTTAACCTAGCAAAGCACATTTCTGTATTGTGATGCAGAAAAAGATGAACTGGGAAGAATGATATTGTCACAGTAAGCCCATTTGTATTCTAATAAGTCTATTTTATGAAGGCATAGAATACTCATTTACACAATACTTGTACCCTATGGTAAATATTTGACCAACCGCAAAATTACTGTCATCCCTAAATTGCACATAAGATCCACTAAGATATCAACAGCAGATATATTTAAATACATAAATAGAAAACTATGTAATTGGTTTACTGTGAGGGTGGTGAGGCCCTGGCACAGGTTGCCCAGAGAAGCTGTGCCTGCCCCATCCCTGGAAGTGTTCAAGGCCAGGATGGGGCTTGTAGCAACCTGTTCTAGTGGAAGATGTCCCTGTCCATGGCAGGGGAGTTGGAATGAGATGATCTTCGAGGTTCCTTCCAATCCAAACTGTTCTTTGATTCAATGATTCTGTGATAAGTTCTGGAATAATTAATACTTCTTTTCCCCCCATGAAATTGTGACTGCATTGCTGAATATAAAGAGCCCAAAGACTCACATAATTTTTCTTGGAGGACCTACCTCGGGACCAGAGAAGGGCTGTGTTGACCAACCAAAGAAAACTGGCTGATCTCGGATTAATCCCTCTTTAGTAACCCCTCAACCTTTAGATCCACTGACATTATCTTTGCCCAGGATAGATCAGGGTGCCACCAAGGTACTGTTTCACCTGAGACAAATTAAACACAACCATATAAAAACAATTTCATTGAAACTGCTTAGGATGACCTACATATATAAGAATATGTTTTGTAATGGAGATGTTATTTAAAGCAGTAATTACACAGCTTGCCAACAAGTCTACTCAATATGCAACTCATTCAAATAAATTTAAAATTCACTGCTCTTTGATTTATGAAAAAATAGCCTTTATGTCCATTTATACAGGTTTTAATATACGTTTATAGTCAGCTTTCAGCCTGATTCAATCATCTTCACACAGGTTCAGTCGTGCTGACTTAAGTAGGCACACAGTCAACTGGACTACAAGGGTGCTAAAGACTACCAAAATGAGCTAAGGTTAAAAGAAAATGAGCCCAGAGAGAAGTCTTCACTGAAAGAAGCAAATGTGTAATTAAAGTTCTCATTCTGTAAAATTAAAAGGCGGGACTGCTCTAAATAATACATTCTATTTCTAAAAACTTTGCGCACACTCCTTTTTCATCTCCTGACCTTACCATAGGGAAAATTGCTGTATCTCTTTTAATAAAAATTACATCTCTCATTTGCAGCCTTCCAATCTGTTTCATCTGCAAGCTGTTTCATCTATTCCCTGTAGGTGGAACTCCTCCTTCAGACCTTTAATTAGGTGGCGTTGCCTTGACCACTGTAGCTTAAATTTCGTTTAGTATTCTGACTCTAAAATGGTCACTTGTGTATTTGTGCTCCAGTATTGACCCTACAAATTTATCTCGGAATTTGTTAAGAATTTTAAAGTGTCGTGTTTTTTTTTTCCCCCTTGTTCCAGTTCACTGTGGTTTTTTCCTAAGAAGGCAAATACCATTCTTTGATGAACCTTACTGTCTCAGAATTCACCGCTGTCTCTTTTGAACAGCACTGAAAAAAATTGGCTAATAGAAAGCACAGAGTTCACTTCCATCTTCTGCAGTGTGCTGTTTCACACACCTCAGTACACATTTGTGATTAGCACTGCTGCAGGTTACAACCACGACTTGTTGATGTGATTTATCTGCTGAATATTTCATGTATTTTTGATACTATCAATGATAAGATTTTAATGAATTGTTTACAGGCTTTATCTCAAAGACCAGTGGATAATTTCATCCTTCTGTGAACGTGTTCAGAGTTAAAACAACAAAAAAACAAACCTCCAACAACAAGTACATAGAAGATATCTCCCAATAGAAGATCCTGTCTGATTTCTGCTTTACTTCAGGGTGGAAACTTGGGTTCATATTTAAATGCTGATCCCTAACTGTTAAAGCTCTGTTACTTCTTAGTGCACTTTGGTTTGAATTTTCATTTGTATGCAAATAAGTCTCTGATTTATGGCACCAGTAAAGATATTACTCAATGACTCCTATTTTTCAAACTTGCTTTCAGGGTATGTAGAATTAGATAAGCAACAATATTCTCTGAGCCTGCATGCTTGCAAAATCCAGTACAGTATTAAAGCATCACCCAGCTTTTTGCTAAAAATCACATTTTCAAAAGAGCTTATTTCTTTAAAAATATGAAGAAATAGATCTATACTTCAAAAAGCTTGTTATCTTTGTTTATCTGGTTCTCTGGTATAACAGAAGCTGCCCAGGCTCTTCATTCACACTTTGCTTCCAAGAGACTAAGGGATTTATAATAATACTTGAAACCCACACCTGAGTTTTACTGAAGTTCAGTCACTGGTAACAAAACTACACCTACAGATTACAGGAACTGAATGAAAACAATAAGTAGAAATAATGGCATATTGTTCTTAAAAGAATTCTCATCTCAAAATTAATCTTTCAACACAACCAATCCAAAGTTGGCTTCATACAGTTTTCTTTATGTTAAAACAACCAAGATGATGTTGTCATGATAAGTCTGCTGAAGAAACTATAGAGTGAATTTTTATCCATGTAAATCATCATTTTCCAAAACACCTTCTGTACCTTTATAAATTATTTGAAAAAGGTTCTAACAGTCAATGTCTCAATGTTCTTTTACAATATTTAACTGTATACTGCACCCATTACTTATCTATAACCATTGAGCTTCTGGCTGCTCACTCATTAAATCCAAAGGAAAGGGGAAGAAGTAAGGGACAGAAGGGAGAGGAGCACGAAACAATTTGCTAAGGAATTTTCTTATATTGGCCCCTTCCATACTGGACTCATCAGGAAGTGGTCTCAGGCCTGATGGTCTGATGTATTTGCTAAACTAGAAATTAAAATAATCCTTTCGTGCACATCCCTGGTGTGATTCACAGAGCCCCATTTTACCCGTCACGTTATCTCCAGCTGAAGGAACGCTGTCATTAGTGAGATGACTGCACTTCTGATGGAACGAGTGGGCAGTGGCTAATTGTAGCTCAAGGCTGAGTGTTCTCACTGCCACCCCGCTGTACGGGAGGTACAAGCCACCTCTGCTCCAGTTCTGTGATTTCTGTGCCCACAAAGAGAAGAGCCACAGAAGGGAGAGTTGGGAAGGAGCACCAGGAAACCAGCCCCTCTGTCCACCAGAAAATGGGAAATGCAGAATGATTCTGGCCATCAGACGCTCCGTAGGTGGGCATCAGTTTTGTTCATTGTTCCTACTACCCACAGCTTTTACCACATCACTTCACAGACTGATAGCCCAGATGCTCAAACTATGTGATCTAATTATGCAGAACATTATGTTTTGAAATGAGCAATTTATATTGGAAAGTGCAGACTGAAAATCCTTTGATTTTAACAGTCTTCTAAACACAAGCCTGTCATTTACTGTGTGTATGACATTCCTTTTTATGAAAATGTATTCTTGTACTTAATTTTTTTTTTGGTGTGTTTTTGTTTAGATTTCCCCAGGGCAACGACCAAATTAATATGTTCCTTGTGGGAAAACACATGTTGGTAATAACACTGTAGACAAATTAGGTAGATAACCTGGAATCACAGTCAAAAGTAATCAGATCAGTGCTGAGTTCTAGGACAGAAAATGGTAAGTTTTGCCTTCTGTAATATTTCTAAATTAGGTTTCCCTGTATGACCTAAAGTATTGTAGAAGACTTTTTATAGAACACCTATACTACTGAAAAGAGATATATTTTTTTGGCTGAATAGAAAAAGAATAAACTTTTAGATTTAACTTCGAAATCCACCATTTTAAGTGTGAGGTCTCAGGAGGAGATTTTCCTGACTTAGAAACCAGCTCCAGCACTGGAAGAGTACAGAATTAGGAATGCATAAACGGTACATCTTCACCTCCACCTGCTTCTTTTAAATATAGTCAGAAATGTGTCTATCTGTTAACCAATGGAACTTTCACCTTGAGCCACAGATGGCTAAGGCACAGATCAGTAAACCATGCTCTTCCAGTCAGCCTAAATTTCCTGTGCTCTGTTACAGCCTGTTATTCTGGCTACAACCCCTGAGCCACCCCAGGTAAATCTTCCTCTATTTTGTACTTGGAGTCTCTGGACATCCAAGACAGTTATGCTTTCCCTCCCTTATATGTTTACAGCTTGATTCTTCTTTCTTTACAACTGTGTAAAGCAAGGGTCACTCCAAAGAAATCAGCACATTTGTGCTGATGTGAAGGAGGTATTAGAGATATATCAGACCCATTGTTCTGATTATGTTAAAAAAACCACCTGTTGTGGTCAGACATCAACACCTCCTTCAACACTAGATACTGTTACAAGTAATTCAAATTTTGCTGATCATTCCTCATTTTTATGTTCTTATAAGCTACCTGTACAAGATATACTTCATTTCCTAGCCTTCTGAAAGGATTGGAAAGGTTTAGTTCACTTGAATGTATTCGCCAAGACAGATACAGAGAAGTGACGGTACAAAGCATGAATTAACTTGGTGTCTTATTTTATAATTAAGTTCCATTTAACATGATCCATTTACATGGAGAAAATAGTCTCTTAGTGTGAGTGGGTGCTACAAAGATGATGAGGATCTGAATATGCATATTTACAGAGAGAAGATAATTTCTTCTGTTCATTCAAGTCCAGAAAAATATGACGGGAGAAAAAGATAAATTTCAAATTGAAAGAGAGGCAATTGTCTGCGGTGATGGAAAGTTTTCTGGCCTCTACTGGAAGGTCTTCATGGCCAACAAGAACCCCTGAGAAACAGGAGAGCCTCAAGCCACGTTTTACAACTTACCACAACATCCCACCATCATACAAGGCTGCCATCATACTATTTCTAAACACAGCAAAACAGAAAGTACCCCACAAACAATTATATTATGGGTAAAACAGAGAAACTGCATTTTTAAAAATCTTTATAACATGGCTGTCCTGGTATATGACACCTTCCAGAGCACCTCTAAATAAGCATTTGGGAAAAGCAATCTGAGTAAATGGTTTTAAAGACAGGTTATTTATTTATTACACAAGACACAACTTCTCACATTACTGCCTCGAGTAAAATGAATGCTGATAATGCTGCTGCCTCTGAAACTGAACACATTTATATTAAAAATGTAGAAAGTACAGTATACACTGAGGTGCAATCTATTGACTATGTCAGTAATAGCAGCTTTTTCATTTTTCCCCTTGTAATAGAAGTCATTGCTTGCATTCAGAATGTATTGTCAAGCTTTATTAATCTCAGCACAGAGGCCATCCTGGGCCTCGAAAGCTATTGCTTTTTTTAAAGAGATGGTATTCTTTTTCTATGGCCTACTTGAGATCTATTTCAGACGTGTCATAAAAAGGAACCTCAAATTACAGGACAACTGAAACAACACTTAGTGATCAGTGATGTGTTTAAAGTCTTCCTTGAAAAGCTTGAAAATGAATTATAATATTTTCAATTTTAAATAAAGAGTTTCTGCGCAGGTTGGCAATCACATTGTAAGATGCTTCTATATCTCATTACTCGCAAAAGAAATTTGGTTATTAGACACTGCAGGTGATATTCTGAGCAGTGCTGAATGCATGATCCAGAGGAAGGATTGAGGAACATCCCTCTTTGAGCTCTGTAGACAGAGCAGTCACTCTGGTGTCTTAATTCCAGAGCTGAAATTCTGAACCTGGTGAGGTCATTTGCTGTCTACAGGGCTGTTTGGTTAATTTTTTGTTTGTTTGTTTGTTTTTTAATCTACAAGTGCAAAGATGAAGTAGTTATACCACAAGGAACCCTAAGATGATTTGGAGTGCTCCGGTGTGAGGCTGAAATGCCAATTAAGCCTGGAGGATTGAGGAAGGAGGGAGTTGTTATAAGGGTTAATATCTATATAGTATTTGCACTTGGTTCTTCTCTTAATGGGAGAATGCAGTGCTATAAGATGAATCAGCAACTCCTCAATAGTCATTGTTCAGATTCTTGTCCCTATTTTGCAGCATTAATACTGTAATTGTTGGATGTCTGCATAACTTGTCTGATTACCATTGAAGGACCAGAGCCAAGGGTCTTACAATCATTTCAAACACTGTTGCCCTTCTGACATGCCCCTGACCTACCCACATCCTTGTTTCTGCATCTGTTCCAAATATTGCTTTTTCCAGTGACTTGCATGAGAGATTCTACACAACTCTTATTGTCCTGAACAAGAACTAAATTTCAGCCTATTTCACTAATATACAGGATTTTCTACTGCGTGTGATGGTTGAATTGAAAACCATTAATAGTAATATAGAGTGGTAAAGACATTGAAATATGGAAACACCAGTTAAATTGTTTTTTATGGCAAATATCAATAGTCTGAATTACTTGTCTTTGGTGTGACTATATGCTTCTATCTGCTGCTGTCTCTGGAGAAATTATATAAGTATTTTTTGGCTTTTAGTAAGACAGCGAAAAAAATTATGACAAGACTTGCAGTTTTGTGGCTTTACATGCAGGTGGCATAGGCAGGTTTATCAGCTTGTTCTTGCTATTTGAATATAAAATAAAATCACTCCTCAGTATTGGGTACCTGCTGCTGAGACCCAGTTCTTGTAAAAGCTTAATAGTTTGTGTGTAGCAAGTTAATAGCAACACTGAGCAAGATTTCACTTGGCATCTTTCAGTTATTATGTCACACTGGAAATAAAAAAAGAGGCAACTCCAATAGCAAAGTACTGAGATTTAAATCTTGCAAGTGATGTGCACAAAATGAAATGTAAATGAGATGCAACTAATTAAATAAAAGCCAGCTCAACCTGCCCCACACACCATGATTTACAACTGAAATTTGATAAGCCAACAAGTGCTTATACAATAACTCTTGTGATTTTTAGGCTCGATTTTAAAGTTTTCTTTTAAAAAGTTGAAAGTAGCTTCAGAAGCCTAATTACAAGACTCACATTAATGGCAGTGTGATAGAACACTACTATTGTGTCTTGGTGTAAAGCTCTGTATTGGAGAAAATAGCTTTATGTCATTACATTAGAAGACAATAACTTATTACTAAGCTGGCACCTTCCCATTTAATAAATTTATTTTCATTACTTTGGGGGTGTTGCTGACAGTTAGTGTTTACTTTTGGGGAATGTTGCTGACAGGCAGTTCAACCTGAACTTTCCAGGAATGGGCTGCGACTTTCTTGCACCATTCCTTGCATATAGGTGGCACTAAAGGTATGCAATGAGTTACTGTAACCTATTCATTATATTCCAATTTTTTAACCTATTTTATTTATGATACACACTTTGTATAGCTCAAATATTGCCATAGTTTATTATATTTGTTCATTTTTGCACATTCTGCAAACAGGAGATATCATAAATTCCAGAAGTAAGTTCTCCTTTAAGCTGGAACTCTCAAGAAGTACAGTGAAGGTTTGGTGTACTCTTTTCTTCTTGAAAATAAAAGGTACTGAACCTTCTCTCTGTGAAGACCAGAATGTTTTTCTTCCACATGAATAGCAAAATCACACCTTAAATGTGTTGAGCAGCCTTTGAGAATAATTTATGCTTTTTTTAAAATGGACTCACATACACATACAAAAAAGAAGCCTTTCTGCAATTACAGGGTAAGGCCTCTTTGTCTGTTTAACACAGGGGATTGCTGTTGAAGTCAGCAAGAAGTTTTTATGCCAAAAAACCGCAGAACTGACTAAATTTTGGATAATTTGACTATTCAAGTAATCAAGGCACTACCATATATTTGGTTCCTTCCAGACAGAAGTACATGATGACAATATCCTGGTTTACTGCACTATGAGATGCTGAGAAAAATTAAGATTCTAGGAAGAACTTTGAACATTAAATGCCACTAACATCCTTTCACTGTATACATTGATGGGATGACATTTGGGTGTCCTAATTTTGGCCACAGCAACACTTTTGTTTCATTTTAAAATTTCTCTTCATTGATAATTTCTTTGACTTTCCAAGTTTCAGACAGTGCTAGTAAATATGGCACATATTGATTAAATCTATCCTCAAAGTGTCAAAATACGTCTTTTATTGAAAAAATATACTAATTTGCACATAAAATACAGAAAATTAAACCTAGAACAGCTGGTTTTTTGTTAATCAGTCTACTCAGTCCCTAAAAGATCAGATCCTGAAGCAGAAGAGTGTAGTTGCTCAGTGACTACAGATGAAAAAGTCATACTGTACACAAGCGAAAACAAGCCTAAAAACTCCAAAGTTATATAGCATAACTAATAAATTAATCCTCTACTAAAGCCACCTCTCTTTCATGGTCTATTTTATTTTGCAGTGTGAATTTCAGACTGGTAGTTGTGTCTTTACCTAAAAATGTCACATCTCCCCTCCCTGAAATCTTACGTGCCTCTGAGATTTGACCATTATCAAGTGTTGTGTCAGAGGCTCTAAATACACACACATGCACATGAGCATTTATGGATCCATTTATGCATATCCTCCATTCTATTTTGCCAAACATACTAAAAATTTAGAATCTATGATAATTTTAATGACAGGAATAGAATAAGAATTATAAGAATTATAATCAAAAATTATGTATCAGAAGAATAATGTGATTCTTACATATTCCCATTTAAAGAAATGCCTATGACATTGGTGTTTAATTTAAAAATATGGGCCTTTCCCCCCATTCATACTGTGAAACAATCTTCCATCAATAACTGTATATAGTAAGCAAGGCAGACTTAGGCACGTGATGGCTGCTGGGAACTTCTGATCTAGATTAGCATTGGCAAAAGGGCACAGAACTGGCATTTCATGACCAGGAATATGAGGAGGGGTAGGAATTTATACTGGTTAATGAAAGAAAAGGAAAGTCATCTTATTCTTTAGTAGAGTGTCAGAACAGGAAAGTGAAAAGAATTTGGATTTTAGTGTGAACCATATCACGGCAATCCTCGTTTGATCTACTGCTCCTTTGTCTAGACACTACTTTGCTGTTAAGTGCATGTAAGCAAGCTGCAGCCTCTCAGGTTTTAAAAGAAGTCTTTGTCTGCACTAAATATAATTGCACATCCCTTTTAATTGGCACATTACAGAGATTCTGGGTTGAAAAAGTTGAAGGTGAAGTTTTTGTGATAGAATCCAGAGATAAAACTGAGAAGACAACTTCCTTTAAGAAATAGGTGGATAAGGCAAGTGAACAGATAATAATGGAACTTAATTTGCCACTTGAGCTTTGAAACAGGTTTAATCAGCTCGAAGGAGGCTCTTGAAAAGCACTGAACACTACAGGGCTATAATGTTATTCTGTGGGCTAAAGGCAGAACTAATGGTAAAAGCATTGTCTTCTACTGGATGCTGCAGAGAATAAACTGTCTCTACCCACTAGAAGAAGCAGTAAGATTAGGACCCTCTGTGAATTCTGTTGAGAATAAAAGCAAATTGCAAAGAGAATAGGATGAGAAACTACTATCAGACAGTGCTGTGGAGAGCACATGTTCTACACAAACTATTTCCTGTACACAAAGCAAAAAAGAAGGGAATGATAAACTCCAGTCTCCAAATTACTGAAACGATTTCTGGGGGTGGTGGGGAAGGTTCTTCCCTGATATTAGGTTTTATGAGGTGCAGAAGTAGGATGTAGAATAAAAAAGAACATTATTTTAGCACAGAGAGATCCTTACAATCACACACAAATTAATTAATCCAAAAGGAACAAAGCAAGGACTAAAGGTGTGACCTGTTACAATAAAATAGTTTTTCTATTGTTTGAGAAGCAAATTTGTCCACTGTGTTTGTCATAGAATCAAGTATTCTGATCATAACTACTTTCCTGCTTAGGTAGGAAGAACTGCTACCGAAGGATTTTTTAACAGTCAAGAAGCAGCCCCTGCCCAGCGTGCAGGGTCCTGTGCCAGAGGCTCGAGCCCTGTGCAGGTGAGACACTGCACATTCCATCTGGGGGGAAGCTGCCTGGGATCTCTCTAAAACCAATCTTTTCCTGGCAACATCTGTCCCAGCACCGCGTTGCCGTGTTTGTGTCATGGTGGGAGAAATAAAAGGAAAATAAGAAAGGAGAAATAGTTACCACCCAGCACTGGGGCATAAACTATCCAGCCTGTGATATTTATTAAATGCCATTGAAAACTGCCTAAAGCTTTGGTAAGGCCTATGAGTTCAATATTCACTTTCTTTAAATAAAAAACAAACCCAAGAGCTAGGATTACAGTTCTTCCTCCTTTTCCTCCAGCAAGGTAAAAGATGCTAATGTAAAAAGGCAGAACAAATGGGCTCTTTATTTTTGCAGGACAAAGAGCGTTTGAACTCCATCAGTGGCTCTTTGACTGCCTTCAAAGCTTGTCTCTGACTAAATTAAAGCCTCTGCTTGCTTCTGATTTGTAGTACACTGTAGGCTTTCCATTGCACTAGCGGCTAGATGCATGTAATAGATTAATTGCTACCTTACAATAATACAGCTAATGAAAAAAAATCAGAATTAAGATTTAAGAAGGGCTATGTCCTCACTCGATGAAAAGTAGTGTAGCTCCCCTAAGATCAATTTTTATTATGCCACTTTACAGTGGCTCAGAATCTGCCCCCTAATTCAATGAGCTACTTCAGAGAGAAAAGTCCTAACCTTATCCTGTATAACCAGGGTAGCACATTTTGAGGTCACTGATAACGTGAAATAGTTTAACTGGAATTAAAGTGATTTTGTGAAGTTAGAAAAGCACAACTTTAGCAGATGAACAAGCAAAATTGGCCACAAAGTAGGAGACCACTGATCCTGATTTGAATTTTAAAGGCACTCCTGTGAAGTCTGTGAGGTTACAGGAGTACAAAAACCCCCATCACAGTATTAAAGAGGAGAGCAGAAAAACATGCAATGCTTTTGCTTGGCTGTGTTCCTGATGCACTGGCATTTCATCATAACATTACAGTAACTGGTTAACACCTAAGAATTTACATATGGGGGGGTTGAGGATTTAACATTTACCATTAAAATAAAAATGTACATTTATTTCCCCTCTCCTCCCTGCAAGCTGCCTCTGCACTCCTGAGTGAGGAAGAATTGTAGCTGTTGGAAGATCCTGCTGCAGAAACAGAAAAAAAGTGACCTTTTAGGCAACCTCTTTTAGATATGAGAAGGGTGTAAACAGTGCTGCTTTAGCCCATACTCTTCCTGCACATGAGCATAAGGTGACAGCTGATAGACTGGCATTGTTCAACTAAAGCAAATGAATTTGCATTTTGGTCCTTTACACCTGAATTACACTGTCTACTCGTAATGTCATCTTCCCAGTTTTCAACCAGGTTATAATACAGCTAATAAGTTTTGAAAATGCTTTAAAATCACTCATTGATTTTCATTAAAGAAATCCAAACACCAACTTTCAAGAAACTCCCTAATGATAACTAAAACAATAACCTTGAAATGCTGTAGTGTTTTCTTTTAGGCAGTGCAGTTTACCTTGTTTTCAGTATTTAGAAAATGAGAAAATATTTCAAGGAGATGAGCCTCACTGGAGTTAATACTTCTACAGCAATACCAAGTGCTCTTGGTGATGAGAATATCCATGAAAGAATTCACAGAAAGCAGAGCTTAACATTCTTTAGGCAGAAAGCAGAGCTTAACATTCTTTAGGACTCATTGGAAATAAAGCTCAATTGCTAGAATTGGAACAATAAAGATCATAGAAGCTCCAGTATATACAGGAATGATGTGCATGTTTCTTTACCATGGGCACCTGCTAAAATCACAAACACGGGACCAAAGCAGCAAAGATTCACTGGAGGCTAAAAATCAGGAACAGAAAACCTCTACATGGACTTTATGGAGAGAAAGAACAATATGTAGTCAGACCTTAGCTAAAACCATATTTTGTAATCTCTTTTACTCATTATATTGTCATTCAAGTTATGAGTAAACAACTTATTATTCCATTCCTATCATTTAGAACTGTGCAGTTGGAAAGAGACATGAGGACAGCAGTAAGCTGGGAGACATAAGGAAGTGTATGAATCATAAATACATGAAAAAACATACATGCTTAGTGCACGCCACAAATTTGAAATAAGTTGCTTTGGCACAGCCATGAGACAAATCCTTCCTGGAGGTAGCAGAAGGGATTAGTAATTATGTAAAAAAAAAATATTAATGTCTCTCTTGACTTCAGTACCCAGCAGGCAGACACGTTTTTCCAAAAGTTTTGAGAACTCACGTGCTACCATGTAAAATACATGAACTCAACAATAAGTGGTAGGAGGGACTGACTTGCTGCTTCTTTCTACTTCCTACCCTGTTAAATTGCACACAGTGGATTATTTGTATAGGTTACATGGCTTAATTAGTGCATGAAGGTTGCAGAAACACCTGCAGGATAAGGTCCTTCTATATTTACCGTAAACTTGGATACTGGGCTAGTTATTTAATGGAAAAAAAAAAAATCCACGACTTGGCTAGCAAATAAGGTTTATTGTACTTTTACCCCTTTCAGAAATTAGGACATTTAATTATTAAAGCATAAATCCTAACCTTCTTAAATATAAATCCCATTTATCCTGTGGGATTGGGATTTCATCTGAAGGGCACGGTTTGGACATCTAGCCTTTTTTTCAGGCTCTGCAAATTACCCTGCCCCCCTTCCAGTTGTTGACCTGAAAGGCTGGGCGTCTCCTCTAGCTCCTGTGCTGTATTTGTCTTTCCAGAGGCAGGGTGCCTTGGATCCCTGAAGATGCCTTGAACAGCTGTCTGCAACTGGAACCTGTGGCCAAGCTCTGCCCATGGGGGTCTGGACACACAGCAGAGAGGGGAAAAAACTGGAAGGATGCATTGACATTTACATACAGGCTGCCTGCCCACAGAGCTTCTTAAACCACGGATAAACTATTGCTTGTCTCTGCAGCAGAGCAGACACAAATTCCCCCAAACCTCCCTGCCCAGTTCCATCTGCCCCATTCGCTTAATAGGACCTTGAAAACGTTACAAATTTTGTGTCTTACTGCTCATAAAGCACAATAAAAGAAATAGTTTCTGTCACCCAGCAACCACGGCTGAATCCTGTTTATTCCTGCAAAGAACGTTTCAATTTGCTTTCTGAAGGGAATGTGTTTTTTTTCCTAATGAGGCCAGGCTAATAATCCTGAAGGTTTATTTTTTCAGGTAAAGCACTAGAATTGTAACCAGAATGTCTTTATTAAGGTCTTTATGTTGTGGTCTTAAAAAAAAGTGGCTGTTTCTGTTGGAGAAAGACCAATACACCCACAGCCTTAAGCAGTCTGCAGTACTCTGAGCTACTAATAAACAAATAAATAGGTTGGGTTTTTTTCCCCAGTCACTTCAACATATGCAAATCCATGAAGAGCCGATCAAATAGAAGTTTCTTTGGCTTCTATAAACCCTGTACTCAAAACATTTCAAATTAAAAGGCTCTACCTCAGCTCAAATCAGCCCACACCTCCTATAAATGCGAGTAAATAAAACATGTATTTTGATCAAGATGCCAATCTTTGCTCTGATCAGTCATATTTCCTGCTGTCCAAATTGATTAATAGTCCATTTTCTGGGAAATTTGCTGCCTGAAAGTTGCAACTGACAGCGTAGAGTTTTCTGAAGGCTGATGGTTGCCAGTTCTAGAAGTTCCTACTGTTAGAGGTCATTGCACCAACATGATGGTACATTTTTCGTGACATTTTGCTACACAGCACTAAAAAAGCAGCTGTATGCACGTGAACAGGTATATAATCTTGTGTTTCTACAACTTCAAAAAAAGTTTTATCTCCTTGAGCTCTGTCATTCACAGAAGAGAGCACAATTTATCCCTGAGTGCCTCAAGCATTGCAAATTACTTCCCCCAGTTTCTAAGCAGATTCTGTGATAGATTGAAGCTTGGGCCTGTGTGTGATTGCTGCAGGCTCCTGACTGCTGTGGATTAAGGGTGCACCCAAACAATGTAAACTCACTCTAAAAATGCATCATATGTCAGGATGGAAACTTATCTCTGTGGACTCACTGGCTCTTTGCCTTGAATGCTCCACAAGTGACTGTGTGAAATATTCACCGAGGACGCAATTTCTGAGTGGTCCTACTGAAAACTGGAAAAGAACGTGCTAAAAACAAACTCTCCAGGGGTCCAAGCCCTGTTAGTTCAAGTTTCAGCTCATACTGAAGAGTGATACTAGGTTTGGGAGCCAGGTTCACACTATCCTGCAGGATTCAGCTGAAGGTTTTCCATGCAGTAAGGAGGAATACGAGGTGCCTCTTTGTCTTACAGCACACAGATAAGGTCTGTGGACTGTGGAAAATTAATAGAACGCATTTCACTTGACTTTCAGCTTCAGTTTGTTACTGAAATCCTATGAAATAAGGCTTTAGTTTCAATAACCCTTTGATGATTAATAATTTTCTACAGTTTCATGTAGTCTGCCATTAGTATATTCTGACTTACTTTCACTACAACATCGTTTAAAAGTCTCAGACAGATTAGCTTAAAAGCTGGGGCTGTGCAGCCAGATTTTCCCCAAAGAATTTAATATCTTGTTTACAATCAACAAGTGAATAAAACAGAGGAGAACTGAGAGACAATAAAAAATATTCTAGACACCTTTTCATGCATTTAAGTGTTGATCTCTCACTCGTAGGGTTATTATTTACAAGTCTTATAATAATTTTAAATGAGCTTTTAGAGGCTGAACACAGTGCTATTCATCTTCACCAGGGAAGAATAGAAATTGGTGGGGGAATTCTCTTACAGATATGATGAATTTAGCTTAAAACTAAACAGTCACGTAGGATCTCTGGAGCTGCTGGGGTGTTAGTTTGGACAGATGACAGGATGATGGATAGGGTTTTGATTCAGCACCACAGAACAGGTTTTTTTTAAGCTTGTTGCAAATAAAACCAATCAAAGATGACTCATGGTGAGAAAAGAGAAAGCAAACAGGACATATAGCTGCAAAGAACCCTCACAGAAAGCAGGATGGCATCAAAGAAGGGCTTCCTGAAAAGCATTCTAAAACAACAAGAGAAAGAGGAGGAAAAAGAAGGAATCAGCTGTCTTGACAACCGTCAAGTGGTTGAGGCTAAGAACCAAGAACTCATCCTGAGGTTTGCCTAGGAAATGAACAGGTTTTCATTAACATAAAGGAAATACAGAATGAGCATTTAGTCCAGAGCTCCAGAAGGGAAATACAACATTTGGAAACACACTGTCCATGAGCTAAAGGTGAAAGAAGAGGAAGGTGGAGAAGGCATGAGAAATAACTTAGCACACATCCGTGCACGTTTGGAGCCCTCCAGATTCCACTCGGTCTGTCTTTTCTTGGTGTTCACACGCCTGCTCCAATCAGCAAGACTGTCTGAAGTAAGTACACAGCTCTGAGAAATGCACCCTCTTCTTACTTATTTTTGCTGTAAATTCAGCAAGAAAATAAGTGCAAAACGATCCCCCTATAACAGCTTCTAGGAAAAGAATGCAGCTTCTCAGATGTTAAAGCAGTGTTTAGCAAATATTGCTATTTACAGACTGGGCTGCATTTGAAACTTTAAGATAAGTCACAATCTGGGTCTAGGATCATTGAAATGATATTTTGAAAATGTTCCTCCCACCTCTCATAATGCTCCTCTCAGTGACAGCGTTAACTGCATGCACCTAACATGGCTCGTAGTTGCCTTGTCTGTTAGCAACAAAGTAGGCATGTATAAAATATTCTAGCCTGATTTGATAAATTAGAAAACAAAGTAAAGTAGACAGGTAATTAAGAGTAATAAACCAGGTTTAATTGGTTAAGTAACCATGTAGAAATTCAGTGCCAACTGCAAAGGTATAAAATACAGCAACTTGGGTTTCAGTGTCATAAGTATCCCTGATGCTGTTAAGCCACAGTAATTTCAGATACCGTGAGGAAGGTACTATTTCATTACTATGAATGTAGAAATCATTACCACACCTCACTCTATACACTTAAATAAAATATGCAATGCAAATAACTGACATCCTGGACGTAGCAGGCAGGTGATTAAATAGCAGGTACTCAAGAATTATTGCCAACGGGGCCCAAAAGGCATTTTTATTTTCCTGCTGGCCAAGTTAATAAGTGGCCTGATGACCCCATCTCACAGCAATACACCGTTAAATTCCAATAGCAGTGATGACAAGCCTTCATAAATAAAAACATCCATTTGCAATAGCTTTCCACTAAAGAAAGAAGGGTTGAGTGAGGCACTTTGCTGGCGTGAGTACTTGCAGCTGAGGGCATTATCCTTGAACACTACTAGAGAGGTCCAACAGACTTGCACAGGCAGACACAGCCAGCACTGTCCAGGAGAAGTGGATGTTCTTAAAGCTCAGTGATCTCCTGAAGGCCATCACAGGAGATAGTAAAGTTAAAGCTGTCAAATTACATTAAATGTAACACCATTCCCTTTTGACTCTCTCAGCAGAAATAGCTGGAACAGCAGCACGGATGGGCTGGGCGTGGAAGGTGGGTAACCTGAGGAGCACGAGTGTGATGGGGAATGTAATGAGTAACTCCAAAAGTTATTGCCTCATTAACAATGCCCTACAGGAAAGAATTTTCTGTCTAATAATAGAAGGAGCACAAGCACAGATTCTCAGTATGATCTGAAGCCTGTTTAATTCAACTGCTTTGGGAGTAGGGCTCTTGATTTCTCCCTTTCTCTGTCACTTACATAATTTGGGCACTGAAGTGCTAACTCTATTATATGGTTCAACATGAAAATGGAGACTTTTTTCAAGCTTCATTAACATACTGTTGCAAAAATTGGCCTCAACTGAAGTTCAGTCATTTTCCAAGACTCACAATCTCTAGTACAATTTGCTGCTGAAAATAATAAGATGCATTTCTGAAAAGTGAAAACAAGAACACGAAATATTGTGCATGATTCAAAATGGAGAACTCAGCACAGACCACAGCTCTACAATATAATTAATCAGAACAGTACTCCTTTTGGGCACTGTGCTATATTTAACACTAGACATAGCACTGCAAATTCACTGCCATCGGTGCTTTGCCAAAAATGGGCTGAGAAAACAGTCCATACTTTGCCCAGTCAGGTCAGCAACACCTTCCAGAGATTCAAACTGTCTATCCCAAAATACTGACCTAAATTTAAAAGTCTAAGGTTACTATGAGAATAACATTTCTGCATCCTACAAAATTCTGATTTCATCTGTATTCATGGAGAACAAAGAAAACTACATTTTCTAAACCAAAGGTGATGCAAATCTCAATCTAATAAAAGAAAAACAACCAGGATTGCAAGTGATGTGCAATTTCAAACTCAGCGTCTTCTGATTACTGAACTCAAGCAAATGTTTCTGTCTTAACAAAAAAGTTTATACTTCCCTGAGCGTGCATGTCAAATGGTTTTATTTGGGTACATGTCCCATTTTTAATAAGAGAAGAAAAAGGAATCAAAAAGCAGTTTTTATTTTTCAGTGATTTTGGGTGATTGTGAGAAACCTAGAGAAGACTATAAAAATATAGAAAATATAGAAAAAATATATGCATCCTAAACAATTCAAGGCACATGTATTTATTATTCTTTTTATTCTGAAGGGGTTATTTCTGGTAACGTATCTTATTTTTCATAAATGTTTGCACTTTCCAGCAGTGAAACAATTGCACTGTCAACAGCAGAGATAAATCACTGAAAGACTGATGCTGTAACGGCCATCATGACATAATGTCTCGTATCTTAACTGATTATAATCAGCAAAACATTTATAACATCCTAGCAAAAAAGAGAATTGATAAATATAGCTGAAAGCCTTATTACCTGATGCAATGTACACCTTGAGAAGTGAATACAAATAGAGAATATTCTAATCACGGTGCAATTTACATTCTTCAATGCAAATAAGTTTTCCAGATACATTGGGACAACTAAACATCGTGCTTTAACCACGTATAATTTGGATTTAGAAAAAAATCAGACAAGAAGGTGTTACTTACTCAACAGAACTTTGCCTTATGTAAATGCACAGAGTGGCAGCTGATCAGTAACTCCTTAATTTTTACTCCTCTACAGCCTTTCATCCTTACTCCTTTCATCCTTACGGATCCTAAACAGCGGAGTCAGAGCGGGAGGGGTAGAAGTAACGAAGCCTGTACCTGGATATGCTGGTTATATTGGCACATTCCAGGCTCTTAACCCTTGGCAGCCCAACTGGGAGGTAAAATGCAGCGTTGGGAGTTTCAAAGAAAGCATTTGGAGTTAATTCACACTTGGATTAGGTAAAATGCAAACATTTTAGCTGCAAGACAGAGAGTTTAAGGCTCCATAGCTTTTGAGTGGAATAGATTTACCATGGCAATGACAGGGAACGGCTGGGCAGGAAGAGACATATCAGTGCCCACAGTGCCCAGAATGGCTCTGCATCTTGGTCTTTATCCAACACTCACAGGTTCCACAGAAGCCTCTTCTGCAAACAAGACGTACAAGCAGAGGTACCACCTCTGGGACCAGCAGAACGATCCTTTGTGCTTTAATAAGCATTGGAAAGACTTCATCTAGAGAACTGCCTCAGCCTTTGGACACCACTGACCCCAGACAGGAACTAAAAGGAGAGAGAATTGTTCAGGGAACAGCAGCAGTGACAAGAAAAAACGTGAAATAAAATGTTTAAGCAAGGAAGAGGACATAAAAGAGACCTGATAAGTAGATAACTCCTACATTTAATCCCTCCTTCACAGAAGGCAGTATCAGGAATAAGTGAAGTAAGAGGCTAATAAATAGGAAAAAATATCTAATGATAAGGATAGTTAAACACAGTCATCTCCTCTCTGGAAGTTTACAAAGATGGATGTCAACACCCACAGGGAGTGGCAGAAGTATGGTTGATCCTACTTGGCGCTGATGAACGAATCAGACAACCTCAGGGAGCCTGACTCTTGAGACTGTACTTGAAATACCTACAAACTGGGTGCCTTTGAATTAACATCCAGATGTATAAATGTCTCAATAGCACTGCAACAGACTTCAGGGATTTGATTTTGTAGTACAGTTAAGGAAGAAGGGCCATACCAAGATAGGGGTTTCTTCAGTTTTTGAGAGAAATACTTTGTGAATCTGGGTGCTGAAATTCTCGGTTGTAGACATATAAATGTATGATGGAACTTGGGACTAAGCACATATAAAAGCCTCCAAAACAAACAGGTTTGGATTACTAGGACTGTCTCAAGTTCACAGGATTCATAGGTATGTGTTAAGAGAAATCTTCAAGTTGGCATCAAAATAAAATTCTGTAATTTTTCATTATCACTTCCGCGGTAGTATTTTCTCTATTAAAATAACATCTGCTGATTAATTAAACACCTTAAAATAATCAATGTACAAAAGGATATGCTTCCAATATTGATTAAAGGTTTCTTTGAAAACCCCTCTGAGCTCTTTTATCACAGTTTGTAGAGATATGGTATTTTCTAGAACAAAACAGAGCTGCATAGAAAGTGTGAAAGTGTGACAGAAGAAAGGCACAAAATATGTAACTGTTTAGCTGGGGATGTTGAAACAAAGCATGTTCAGCAATGGAATAATGTGACAGGTAATTTACAGTGATCTGATGGAAGACGACTGGATGCCAAATAACCTGGTTTAGTCCCTTTTTTTTTTTCTTCCAGATACTTTGAGTATCTTTTTTCAAAGCTGGCTGTAATTGACACAGTAGATTAGTTACAAGATCACCTGCCAGGAATTCAAAGGGATCAATATTGATATTTAGGTTTTTAGGGCCATTCAGGAGTAACAGGCTTGATCCTCCCTCTACCATTCAAGTACAGAAAATTATGAGCCTCCATGTAGATGACAGTGAGGCTGGTAACACCTCACTTTTCCTCTTTTGGGAGAAAATTCCTTAAATAATATATATTAATTAATAAATCTCTGGGGGAAATGCAAAGACTTGAGAGGACAACATGGAAATGCTGTGGGGTCTGATCACTGAAAGCCATAGAAAGACTTTTGATGACTTCCATAAGCATTGGATTCTAATTAGAGGTATTTGTTTTTCAGTTCCCCCAACAGAATCTGTATATTTAAGTAATTGACAAAAAATGTCTTAGATCAGTCATGTCAGGTTGGTGCCTTTTCCATGTAAAGAAAACCACTTTCTAGGAAAGCAAGTCGTTAACATGATGAATGATTAAAATTTGTTACTTTTTCCATATGTATCAAAAAAGATCTAATTTTACAGAGTAATTGAGGAAAGTCCTGTATGCAATGCTACAAAAGTGTAACAAACCCACAGCCTTTCATACAACTTCTTGTCTATGAGCAGATTGTGACAAATTATGCCAGAACATAATTTAGAATATCCAGAGAACTGGAAAGTAAAATTGTTCCGTATATTTTTGTTACTCCCAGTTTTTGTAAGGGCATGGCAATTGCAGTTTAGATTTATTCTTCCATTTTATTTTATAATCTGCAATAGCTTAAATTAATTTCAAGTCAATTATAATGCAAGGAGGTTACACGGTCTGTTAAATGCTGCTCTGATAAACACCTCTACTTCTGCAATTACAGGGGCTGTTTTTCCAAGAAACACAGGGAAATGATGAAGTCTATGCGACTGAGGGATTTCTTCCCATGTAAATGTGATTCTGGAAGGTCACTACCCTGCTCCATGCTACCAACCATAAAGGCAGCTTTTATAGTTATTATCGCAGCATTCTCCATGTATCCAACACAACCTGCCAACCAAAACCTGCAAACCTACAATTATGTGGTGCAGCAACTCCAATTATTTACACAAAGATCTTCATTTGGTACAATCCTTCTCTTTCTGTCACCAATGCCCTGCTTTTACAGATGAGCCACATACAGTTCTGTTTATCTCCTGTCTTTTTACCTACAATGCATTAACTAGTTCCAGTGGCTTTGCTGAAAGCATAATGACTTTTCCTGTACTCTAGCAAAAATATATTCCCACAAATCAAGAAGAAGCAGGCTCAGACTAAGTGGTTGAGAAGATTTACATTCTATTGCTAACTCAGTTATTACTCTGCTGAAAACCCCATAGCATCAATATAATGAATCCCTCAACCTCTGCTGCTAGCACAATTTTTCTTCCCAACCTCATTGGCTCCCAACTTTCTGCTTGACCTTTTACAATCTGTGTGTGGCAGAGCTTCATTACAACCTTTTAATGATGCACAAATGGCACACAACACCAAGGTCACAGCACATCCCCAGTGAGAACTTCTCCAACACCTCCTGAACAGACAATGAGTTTTCATTTAAAGAGACAGTTCAGTGGGGAAACAAAACCTTACCATTTAGGACAAGTCTCAAAAGCTACTAGTATTAAAAAAAAAAAAAAAAAAAAGGTCATGTTGCAAAATGAGTAACTGCTCCCAAAAAAGGTTTGTTTTGTTTTGGTTTTTTTTTTAAATTGATGTCTCAAACCTTCAGTGGCTAAATGAATAAAGTGGTTTATTGAGAAAACTCAGAAAACTGTTTTTCTGTATAAAAAGATTATTCAAATCTTAAAAATATAAAAAATATACTAAGGTGTATATTTTATATTACATTTTATATTATAGCAACATGCATCCATCTAGAACACACCAGATATTTTTCTAATATCACAGCAGTCAAATGAATGTCAGATGATGGATTCTATTCCAAATAATCACCAACTTTTCCTTAACACAGTTCAATCTCTGTTCTGCAATTTTCCAAGTGGGACATAGAGATACCGATGGTTAAACCTGTTTTACAAGTATTTCAGGTTTTTGTATCGAGAGTACTATATAAATGCAAAACATCTTGCTATTCGAGCATGTGGGTTGTAAAGCACATTATATTCAGTACTGGTTAATGCTAAGTCACTGCATGCATGCATATATTGCACCACAGCTACTGGTGAAAACAGTACAAGGTTTCAAATGAATGTTCAATATTACTTTATATGCTCTTTGTATATGAAGTAATTAATGATCAAAACCATAGAATTAAATCTAAAGTTACCTACAAGGCAATGGTGACACCTTTTGACATTTTGATATTCAGTTTGTAATATCAGTTTATAATATTTCCGTTCACTGTGTGCAGGTACACGTACATGACCACTCAATGCACTTTACTTGCTCAATTCTTTTCTCTCTTACAATGGGAGAAATTAGGAATAACAAACCAGTCAGTGCAGCCAGACATACCCCTGTGCAGCTAATCTGTGAGGAGATTCAGGACCCAAACTAACCTGTATCTAACACAGTTGCAGTGTTCACAGAATCATAGAACACTTCCAGTTATGATGACCCACAACTTCTCTAGGCAACCTGTTCCACCACCATAATTATAAAAAATGTCTTTCTAATGCCCAACATAAATCTTACCTCTTTCAGTTTAAAACCATTGCGCCTTTGACTGTCAGTACTTGGCAAAAAGTCTCTGCCCATGATTCTTATAAGCTCCTTTTATATATAAAAAAGCCTCAGAAAGGTCTTCCTGGAGCCCTCTCTTCTCCAGGCAGAACAACCCAACTCTCTCAGCCTGTCTTCACAGCCCTCAGAGTTTTCCCAGTCTTCCTCTGGCCCTACTCTAACAAGTCCACATCTTTCTTGCATTGGGGGTCCCAGAACTGGATGCAGCACTCCAGGTAGAATCTCAGCAGAGCAGAGAAGAGGAGTAGAATCACCTCCTTCAACCTGTTGATTGATTAATTGAATTGATATAGATTGCATTCTACTCCCTGAATCATCACTGATACTTTCTACTCTTGGCCAAATCATTTCATCTCCTTGTACTACCATTCACTCATTTGTAAAAATTGCATAAAACTTGCTTCTCACCCATGGAAGAGTATAGTGATTGCTGTAGCCATGAAGATCTCTGCAATCCTTGGACACACAGTAATCTAAAATTGCAAAGCCATGTCTATGGTTTCAGGTATTTGACTATTATTGAAAAGGAGCCATCAGGAACCAAACACAGTCCTGATGCCAGTGCAGTTTTAGTGCTGGCATATTGCCTGGGATCTGAAACAGTGTGGAAAAAAACCCCAGGCAACAGAAACTATCCATCATGGACACTTGAACTCTGCTTCCTTTGGACAAAGACTGCCAGGGTCAAAATCTACTTCCATGACTTTCAGAGAAGTAACTAATAAATTGTTCTGGATTTACAGCAACACAAATAGCACAGCAACTGGCTGTGTTCCTTTAAACAGTTTGTACAAATACAAAGATTTGGAGATTTGGTGCGAGATTATAATGCAAGTTTTACTACCCGTGAAATAGTTTTGTAAAGCAACACATCTTAAATGCTCCCTCTTATGCACTTTAAAAAGAAAAACTGGAAAAAACCAGACAATCTCAGTGGATCAAACCAAAAATCCAAGTCAGAGCAGAGACAACCCCTCCAGAGCAGTACTTTACCCCACTGCCCCAAAATCCTCACCCAGCCTCCAGCAGTTCATAGCTCATCAACATCTTGGACTAGACTGGTGTATACAAGTCATTAATGGATTACTCTTCATTAGTTTTTCTTCTCATCTTGCTCTCTCATCCTATATTCCACAGATCTGGTTCATTTGTTCTTTACACCACAGAATTAAGTTGAAGTACTACAATTGGAATATGCATGTAAAATATATTATTTTAAAAAGAACTAAAGCTCAGTATGATGCCTGACATAGCCACTCATAAAAATTCAAGTTCAAGGCTTGATTCTGATCTTGCACTTCTATAATTGGAGTTACATCAGCACAAGATAGTCCACAATATGGAGGCAGCAGGACAACCAGTGGAGGATCTAATTTCTTCCAAAACCGGAAAAAAACACAAGCAACAAAAACCCCTCAAACAGACAAAAAAGTTCACTGTGAATTACCACTGCTTTGCAAAATGTTCTTTAAGTTCCTTGCTACAGGAACTTCCTGACTACTACAGCTATGGCTGCTAGGGAAGAAATCCAGGATTTTATTTTAGGGACTACAGCTAGACTTTCCATATGCCACTTAGACAGTAGGAGGTTCATACACACTGTACAAAGCAGTCATAGGCAGATGCCTCTATTCACTTTTTGAAACTTTTCATCTCCTTTCCCATAGTTAGAAAATTGCATTTCTCTTTCCTTATGTTTTTAAAATATACTTAGCAGCCCCCAGCTGTGCATCCCTACCCAAAACAGCAACTGGGCACACATTTTACAGGATACTGCCTGGTCTGCATATCTCAAAAACATCAAGTGAAAAACCAAGCTCAAAGCTTCTGAGCTTTGTTGTAATGCAAGTACCAGACTTATTTCTCTTTTAATTAATTAGATTCAAATTGGTCTTAAACTGTAAATTCTTCAAGGTTTTCTTTTCATTGTTAACAGGCCCTAAATTACAAAAAGATAAGACTCCATGGAAATCAATCCATAGTCCCAATACTTTCATTAGCGTGGTCATGAAATTATAGCAGAATAACAAAGTGACTGTATGTAATTAAGCAGGAGGAGAATAGAAACTACTCAAAGTGTCAATCAGCAAATAATGAAGCATAATGTGTGAAAACAGAAAACAGTTAATGCAGTTGTTATTAAAAAAAACTAACATCACCAAAACATTCCCTAAAGGACCTGATATTTTTGAAATATATTGGAAGCTCATTTCTTATTAATTTTATCAGATTCACATACAGCAGGACAATTAAAAAGATTCTGTAAATGAAGCTGAAACTTCCCTACGTCTACAGCAGATTCAACAAAGGTAAGATTTTAATACATTAACTTGCTGAGAGAGGCTTGTTCAAAAAAAAAATTATCTTTAAGTGATATATTTAATATATACACATGCAGAGAATGTAAGACCTCAGGTTCAGTTTGTAACTTGATTACAGAAAATTCAGGGCTAAATATTGTTATTTATTTTTAAGAGTGGAGGAGAGGAGGATGTGCAGCTCTGAGGGAATGGAGAGGTTGGAGGACAGGATTCTGGGCAGACTAGAGAATAGAGATTTACATGTTCAAGACCCAAACCTTCATGGAGGAGAAAGCAAATTTCAGCCTAAAGCACAAAGAACAAACTGGAAACCTGCATCTACTGCATATGATATCAAGCAGTGAAATTTATATTTTATTTTCTGTACATTAATTAGAAATTAAAATCATTACCATTAAAACCTACATAAATTTATATTATGGAAAGACACAGTTAACTGGCCTAATGGCCCAGTTTACTGAGAACTTTGTATGCATCTTGTAACATAACTTCTCTAAAGATTTGTGATGTTAAAGGCACCTCAAGGGACCTTGTAGAAACCCCATTCCTGGATGTTTTCACAAATGCCCAGATAAGAGCCTGAGTAGCCCCAAACTTTGATGGCAGCCCCACATTTTGGATTGACATTGGAAAAAGAGACCTGCAAAGTTCTCTTCTGTCCTAAATTATCCTATGATTCTGTGGCTCGTGGCTGACTCCTAGCAATGCTCTCACACCAAAGCAGTGATAATATTTTAGAATTATTTTTAACCAGAGTCTGACTTAATTACTGGGAAGTCACTGTTCAATGGTTTAAGGCAGTGGTTTGGGTTCTTTTTTATTTTAAATTCTTGGTTTTGGCTGATGGTTTTAGCCATGTCCTCTGGAGAAGTGAAAATAATATGCTTAAGTCTTCAGATATGGTTGGTATTGAATAGAGTTAACAAGTTGGAAGGTTCTTTCTTGCAAATTCACTATAGGATCTCACAGTAGCAGACCTTAACAAAAAAAATTAATTCAAAAGATCTTGACAAGCAGCAAATGTTTACTGGCATGACCATGTTCTCAAACCCAATGTCTTCTGTTCCTTTGCTCCCACCTAGACAGCAACTGAGTATCGTGAGGAAGCATCTGTATTCCTATACCTCTTGCACTAAAATTGCACTTCATTTGCTCAAGTGGCTTCTGCTAGATTAAAACCTTTCAAAAACATCAGCTAATATGCACATGGATGCAGCCAAACCAATTTAGTGAATTAGAAATTAGTTTAGTCTGAATTTCGCTATTAGTATATATAGAAATGGGGGGTGGGGAAAAAACCCCAACAAATAGTACATTGATTTTTACATTACCTTAATTACCAGGATGTGTGCTAATTGTTTTTCAGATACAGAAGTAGGAATTCCTTTCCTAACTGAAAGACAGATTTTTCCAGAGCAGGGAGTCACCCTCATGCAGGATGATGAACAATCTGTATCTGTGGTATTTTATTTAATTCTCTGCTAGTCCTCATGACAGTGAAAGAGACTTTTTTAACATGTATAATATACACTTAACTCCATATTTGCTACAGCAGTCAATTTAAGGTCATCAAGACTATGTACATATGCATGTATATATATAACTGATAAATTTTATAACTTTACATCCACACCATATCTGTAACACCATAATAAATCAGCACAGGTTTTTTTGATTTATACAAACCCTGCAGTAGTCACTCAGCCATACCTTGCATGAGGCAGTGCACCATGTTGAAATGCTATGCTGTCACATGGCTCTTCAATTTTTTGGTATTCAAGCTTATCCCTTATTTTTTCACATTAAAAAATTGGTAATGAGGCTCCCTTCTTGCTGGAGAACTGGCAGAAAGAATCCTGTTACTCCCCTAATGAAGTCCCCAGACAGAACTAACAATTTTCTAAAGAACAAAAGAAAAATGTTGCTCTAAGCTTCAGAACTGACCCTATTGACTGAAAGCTGTGTCTTACCTTGTTTCAAATTAATGCACGGAGCAAATTATCTCATGCCAAAGAGACAAGAGAAAAGGCTTAAATGGCACTCACACCTCACATTTCCCAGTTGGTATTGTCAGCAGTTGTTTTGTGGCAAAACCAAGTAACATCTTAATAAGAGCATGCAGCTGGAAATAAAGAGACAAAATTGCCTTCTCATGGCAGAGCTGCCTGGGATCATTTTAAAAAACTGTCTAGCACAGGTGGTGCTCTCCAAAGAGGGAAAGAAACCATTTTGCAGAGGTGGGGTAAAAAGAAAACTGTAAATAAGAGCTTAGTTTGAGCGTCTGTTCCTTTCATGTTGTCTTTGTTCCAGCCCTGCATTAACAGGGTTAAATTTTCTTACTCAACATACTGAAAACAATTTTCAATAATAGAAATTCCTCTCATGAATTCATGGTCAGATCTGTTTTCATATTTTATTCTTCTAGTTCACCTTTTCATTCTTCCTTTCCCTAGCATCAATAATAGCACAGTGCTCTCTCTGCTACCTTGCCTATCTATAGTACTGTTATTTCTTCTTTCTCTGAGGAATCCAATATAATCTGACCTCTCAGCTTTCAAATTTCAATCCTTCTACTCCATTTAATATCTTTATTTTTTCCATTGTTCTTGTTTCCACCCTTCCTTCTCACTAAAAGAATCCTCTAACATAATGTCTCAATGTTGTGCTCATCTGTTTTTATACTGCAATTTTAGCACACTGAATAGCTTAAAAACCAAAGCACAGAAAAAATGTTATGTCAGACAACAACAGCTCAAGAACATCGTGGGTTTTTTTTCAGTAAAACAGCCTGTCACACAGATGAGCTTGACAAACTTGGCTTTGAATGAGGGAGCCAAATGCCTGGGACATGGGTCACGACCTGAGCTCAGCATTGCTGCCTACCTGTGTCATGAAAACTACTCAGCATTTTTGTTGTATTTATTATTAGAAAGCTGGAAGTTTAATTATGGAATTCTTATTTTCAAGTGTCAAAACAGGCTTTCTGCTCATTTCATTCAGTAAAATCAATTTGAAATCAGCATTTTATATTGCAAGACCAAGCCACTCTCATAATATTGCCACAGTATAATAACAAACTGTTGAAAGTTTCTATTGCAATCCCTTCCTTGTAGTAATTAGTAACTAGTGTTTTGCATTATAGCATTATTTAAATTCAATTGCTTGACAGACTTGCTGCATTATTAAACTTTTTGCTCTTGGGGCTTCTATTTCAATTTCTGGTTGTGGTGGTAGAATGTCAAGTGGCAATTTTCTGAAGTTCATTCTTACTGGTTAAGGACCAGTACACCCTCACTGAGAGCAAGTTCATTTGCTTCCAGGAAAGAAGGAAATGATTAGGGTTAAATTCCCTCTGGCCTTCATTAGGGAACAGATAGGAGGTTTCAAGTTGGTAACTTTCACTGTTTAAACATATTTGACTTAAGCAATAGAAGGCAAACAACTTGAAAAGCATGATGATTATTTGTGTCCCTGTTGCATGTTGTCTAGAATTGGGCTTACAAAGGGGAGTGGAAGAGCACTTATCTCTAGTGAGGCAGTTGAAAATAAAAGACTGAGGCAATTGGTGGTGAGATCCCCAATGGGATGTAATAGAGAAGTTCCAGACCTACTGACAAGCAACAGGAGGCAAATCCAGCCTTCATACACAGAAAATCCAGTATCTACTGAACACAGCAGGATCATCAGGTTTCACCTTATTGCTGGCATTTATAATACCAAATATAAAATTTAAAATGTAATAGAAATATGTAATATAAAATTAATCATAATATATTATAAATTTACTCATACATTATGCTAATTTTATACAAAGCACTTATACTGCCAACCCTTTTCTAAAGGAAGCACTAATTACTCATGAGGATTAGTCACAGCAACTGCATGGCCCAAGATATGTCTGAGATGATGTGGTGGTTGGGATTGCCCATGGGCCCCTTGTTGTCATAATGATCCATCTTATCCTTTTAGGGATAGGAAGGACCAAAGCAAACATGTAGTTTCATTAAATACAGTAAATCATTTAAGGACAGTAAAATTTTTCATTCCAGAATGTTCTCCTTTAAAATATCTCTATGGATGTGAAGTAAACTGCAAATCCTACCTCATGTTATAAGATGGAAGCCAACAGAATAAAAACTAATTTTCAGAGGACATCATGCAATGATTCATTATTTTCTACTCCTTTCATCAGGGAAAAAAAAAAAAAAGAAAAAGCTCAAATTGTATGTAATCATCTTATCTCTGTTCCTAGAGTAATCCAGGTACAAGAAGAGATACTCCACCACAGAACCAGAGACAAATTCCTAAAAAATATGTATTTTAAGAGCATCCCTCCAGTTATGACTGTACATGGAGAGGTATACAGGAGAACAAAACCAGCAGATATCCTGGGCAAAAGAAAAGAGATTGCTTTGATCCTTCAATCATAAGCTTCTAGGATGAAGGTTTTTGTTAAAATGAGCAAGTAATTTTCAGCTTTTATGGTAAATATCTATGATCACCCTTGAGGTATCCCTAGGTATCTCCTCTCAACACCCCCCAGCTACTTGGTGCTGCAGAGGAGCTACATGGTGCTGCACATGCAGCTTTCCCCTGTTCAGTCCCTCCTGTTACTATTTAAAGATATTTCTCCTCTTCAGAAATTCAACTGCATTTTTTTCAAAATGCTTGCAGGTTCTGTTTGTTTGGTTTTTTGTTGTTGTTTTGTGTTTGTTCCCCCCGCCCCTCCAAAGATGATATATTACAGCTAATTTAAAATTAGTGTAAAACCTTCCTTTTGCTTATCCCTGACTACTCATGCTACTCCTCTCTTTTCCCCCTGGATATTTGAGACTTTATTACATCAGTAAACCAGGAACACTGAAAAACAGGAAAAAACATAGAGGTAATCCCTAACTCAGCCTCTTCAGAGGCTCGTTAGGAAATAAGCAGCAGCTCCAAAATAAAGAACTATATTGTTAGGCTATTATAGAGCAGAAGAGACATTTGGAGTTGTAGCACAAAATACCACTGGATTTTATGTTCAATGAAGAAGGATTTAGACAACTCCTGGGAAAACGAGACCTGATGTCCATTCAGGTGCAGCAGACAAACTGCATCACCAAACTTCCAAATGAAACTGATGCAGACACACACAGCCACTCACCATCAGGGACTGGTGCTTCTTGCAGCATCTGCCAGGATCGTGGGAATAGCACTGCTGCCTGTACTGGCCTTTCTTTACAACGTGGAAACTATTTCAGTGTCCAAATCTGTCAGTTTGGTATTTTCCTAGGTGGTAAATCAACTTTAAAAATGTGTAAATAAAGTCATAATAAATGGAGAACCACTAACATTAAGTAATGTTAAACCTGAACATAAGCCAATATGCAGAATACGCTTCTTATTAAAATTTTGGTTTTGAGGAACAAAATTTTTCTTGAATATGAGGGTGGTCAGATCTGAAATGCTAGGATTTTGCTCCTAACTGGATTTTTACCATGTGTGTTTTACTTTGAAAGAAATCCATGATGGTATTTCCAATCTCTCTCTTGTTCTTAAACTAATATCCTCCCATGTGCCATTTACAGGAGAATCAGTTTTAATTACACTTACTGGACATAGACAAGGCAAAAAAATACATAAAGCAAAAGGTAGATCAAGCAATTTTAGTAATTGGGCTGGGCAAAGGTATGTGACACTCATTCAGCACAGGAAGAGGAAGGGTTAAGAGGTGGGAAACACAGAAATTACCTAGAGAACTTCAGAGTTCACAGATACAAGACTGTTCTCTGTGGGTTATATCAGGGAAACTTGTTATTCAAAAGCCATAAAGGAAAATATTCCCTCATCTGAGACCTTCCACAGAATTTGAAAGAAAATTTGTTTTCTTGAACAAATCAAAGAAAATAATAAAAAAAAAAACAACAAGAAGCTTTTCTGCAAGAAAACAAAGAAACAAGGAAAAGGCTTCAGCATTGACACTGCTCCCTGTCAGGCTGCAGATCTGAAGCAGAAGGGTTTTTGCTGGGATATGTGCCACAGAGGAATTAGAGCATATCTAGACCTTGCAATGTGGTGCATCACTGTTTCCTGCGCAATGTCATGGTAAATTTGAAGTTAGGGGTTCCACTAAGATTTTATAATATTAATTGTGTTGCTGGTTCTGTCCTCCTGAGTGAAATAACCAAATGTTCAGTTACTGTAAGGGAGACTCTCTCTGTTTGAAGGTCCTGTGCTGCTACTGCAATTCACAGTTTATCAATCTGTTCCATAATCTATACAGGACATTTTCTTAAAAATTGCCAGTGACCTATTTTTTAAATATAACACACTGTGGGCTGAAGACAGGAAGAAAGGAATAAATACTAGCAGGGGGAAGTGAAAAATTAAAGCACAAGAATAAGTAGTCTTTAATAAACACCAGCTGGTAATGAAATCAGGGTTTGAATGAAGTTCTAAGGTAGCTTTTCTCTGAGTAATGGAGGTTAAGAAACATAAGAAGTTTCAAAATTTGGTTGGATGCACCACTGAAGATCATAAACTCCATGAGTCAGGGTGCCCCCTTCACTTCAGTGATTTGGCATTTATCCTAAATCAAGTATTTCACTGGAAAAAGAACCTTTACACTTTATGTAACAGGAGTCATGTTTCTTATTGGTTTGAGCATTGTTAGAAATGTATACACATGTTGTTACTTGCTAAACCACAGAATAATTTGTCCTAGGCTTCAGTTCTGAAAAAAAAAAAAAAAAAAAAAAAAAGGAAAAAAAAAAGGGGAAAAATAAAAGACTGAAGAAACTCAAACAAAAAAACCTCCTCCACTCTTGCAATGTTATCTTGCTGAAACCTTACAGCAAAATTTAAAAACACAGCAGCTGTCATTTACCAGATTCTCCAGTACTCTTCTAAAACCAGATAAGATGAATACCAAAATCTCTAAGGACAGTATATAAACTGCAGTATAAATGGGAAAATGTGAAACAGAATTCATTAAAATACATCAGTAGCTCTACTACCAGCTTAGAATGGATTGATTCAGGAGAAAATCCTGTGCAGAACTTACTGAACTGCTGCTGGCAGGCAGCTGAGGCTGAACATGTGCAGAAGTGATAACTGGGGAGACTGCAGAAGGCCTCGTGGCGATTTAAATGCATAGGCTGCAGACAATTCAGACTGATTCTCCACAACCATTTTTAGTGTTTTATTTCATTACTTTCTGCAGCAAATGGCTGGGAACAGAAGGGTAGCTGTGTTTTTTAAAAAGTATCAGTATCCTTGCTGCCTGCTCAAAAACTTGACTAAGTCAACTCATCACTTAAGTTGTGTCCTTGTAAGTAAGAAGAAAACTTGTGATCATGACGTGCTCTGCCAAGGTTGTTGGTGGTAAAAGAGATCCTCAAGTCAGGGACACACAAAGAAAGATGCTGAGGAACTATTTAGCTTTGCATACAATGAAACTTCCAGTCTTTAAATTCTCAGGTACGCTGAGGGGAAATTATGAGTTATTCAACCAAACACCATTCAATGAACCAATGGTAAAACCATATTTAATACCCTGAAACCCTGAATCATTATCCCACACCCTCAAAACCTGTGCCTTCACAACAATAATGGACTCTCATACTTTTCCTTGACATATAAATACCTACAAGAATCTGATTTTAGATATAGAGGTATTCACAAAACACCTTTGATATGCTGTTTTATCCCAGTCACCTAAACATGTTAAGATATCCTAGAAAATTTACTTAAGGGGGAATTCGCTCTGGGCTGTGTAAATTTTATCCATTCTATCTGGATTTGCTGATTTTAAAGTCTTGCCAATAAGCAAACAAATAAATTAATCATATCCAGAGTTGATCCAAATGGCCACATCATCAAAAGTCCTTAGGAAAGAGCAGAAGGACAGCAGATGTTTTGGAAACAAAACAAAAATGTTAGCATAGATGTATCAACAGAACCTTCAAGTGGAGACCATGAGCTTAAATTGCACACCACCCTACAAGAGATGCTCTTTGAATTAGGCAAAAATGGATTCAAATATCACCCAGCCTTATCCAAGGCACTTTGTCCAAGGTATCCACCAACTGAGTCCCAACACTGCTACCACAACTACTGTAGCAGGGGCAGACGTGCTGCTGCAGCCAGTTCAGTCAGTGCACAACAGCAAATCCTAACAATGCTCCCAAGATAAATTTCTCTAATCCCCAAACAGAATGGGCAAGCTTAGTGTTGGTTTCCAGGCTATAAGGCTGCTTTCAGCACTCGTAATGCGACTACACAGCCTCCAACAATGTTCTTCATTTCATGCAGCCCTTCCCCAGTGTTCCCCTCCCTGCACACAGCTCATTCTTCATCAGGCAAGAACAGACACTTCACATTTGCCAGTGGCAGCAGTGTTCCCCAAACTTTTTAACTGAAGAACATTAACGCTGACAAAATCCAGACCGTCTTCTGGATTTTCTTTTCCAACCAACTAAAAATTATACTATATTTTGAGCCATAATTCATTACTGTTGCTTCCCTTAGCCGTGCTTGTTTTGCTTGCCTGATCTCTTGCTATTTATTCTTTACATTTTTTATTTGCTTAGATTCTTCCACTAATTATCTTAAGATATTTTCATCCATCATGGACTCATTAGAGATGTGTCACAAGACCAGTCCTCCCATGTATGAGTAGGTATTTTTGTAAATTAGACACGCAAATGTACATGTCCTATTTAATAGTTCCTAATTCTGCATGCACAGAAGTAATGCATGCAGGCAGCCAACTAAAGCCATCAGGGTTCTGCTTCTTGGTGTTTTTTCCTGTAACAAAGGCACAAAATATGATAAAGGGCTGAAATAAAGGGAATAGAACCATGCTTTAGCTAATTATGGTCAGAAAACAATACAAATTCATGGCTGCCATTTGTCACAGGCTTAACTTTGAATTATGGGAGGGGTAGAAAAACACCAACATGATTTGGGCATATACCAACACACCATGTTGTCAGTGCCTTCTCGGAAATTCTTCTGGAGATAATACTTCTGGGAATTAAACTAATTAGTCACCAATCAACATTTACCATCTCCGTAACACTGTTCCCAGAAACAGAATCTTTCTGTAGTTGTACTTCCAGGAACAATACATGGTATGTTTATAGAGGCAGGCAAAAAAAGGCAATAGATACTTAAATATACATGAGGTCTACAAGAGCCTGGTTCTTAAGAGGTAGAGGCTTTCCTAAGGCCTGTTCTTTCAAAACAACACTTATGAGTGTGTTTTAGTCAGAGGAAACATTACTATTGATTAAACTGATACAATTTTTATCGAACTGGGCTCCTTTGCAGCATGAAGTGAACACCATTTTTTTGTTGTGCAGCATACAAAAATCAGGAAACTGTGACTGATGTGTTTGCTTTGGCGCAATGGAGCCTTTTGCAGCCAATCTGGAAGAACAATCCGCAGCGCGTCCCTTACCCACACGAACAAAAGACCATCCCTGGTTTCATGAACTGTGTTACAGGATTTGGACCCAAACAGCAGTTTCAAAGGTAAACAGGAAGGTATCAGGATACATAAAAAGCAGCTAAACAGGTTAGAAATGTTGATTTTGTAGGAAATGAGGTCCATAACTTGGTTAGGTGCCTTATGAAAATCCAACCTGCTGCACAGTTAGATGCTCAGGCAACAGCAAATCTGGCTCTTGATTTTCAATAATTAAAGCTACTGCTTAAATTCCCAAACATTTTATTATTTCACAGAATATGCTGAGTTGGAAGGGACCCACAAGGATCATCAAGTCCAACTCCTGTCCCTGCACAGGACCATCCCCAAGAGTCACACCACATGCCTGAGAGTGTCATCCAAACTCTCCTTGACCTCTGCCAAGCTTGGTGCTGTGACCACTGCCCTGGGGAGCCTGTTCAGTGCCCAACCACCCTCTGGGGGAAGAACCTTTTCCAATATCCAACCTAAACCTCCCCTGACAAAACTTCAGGCCATTCCCTCAAGCACTGTCACTGCTGACCACAAAGCAGAGATCAGTGCCTGCCCCTCCTCTTCCCCTCAGAAGGAAGTTGTAACTGCAATGAGGTCTACCCTCAGCCTCCTCTTTTCCCTGCACAAACTTAGATATTACTTCCAAGTCACCACATCTAAATGCATTTTCCTAACCAGATTTCTGCAGCTGTTCTTTTCTGCCCCATGTACTCAAGCAGTGATCTGATGGGGGAACAGTGATTAGACAGCAATGAATTTAATTCAACCACTAAAGATTAAGGTGAAAGTCACTGCACTGTAGCATATTCACGGTCACTTAAAATCAGCTGAAGCATTCCAATTAGCACTTATGTTAGAATATGGCATGGATGCTAATGTAAAATGAATCCTTTACAAGTTTAGATGGATTTCCTCAAATAGATACTGTCATAGATTTCCTTGTTAAAGCAAATCTAATTGCAACTTTGGGAAGAGGAATATACCATGAAATACATATCTACATTGAAAAAATTAAATGGATTACAGTATTAACTACCTCATCAGGCAGACTGGGGGGGAGGGGCTGTTTTTAAGCAGCTTGTAAAGGTAAAATGGAATTTATACAATTTACCATCCTTTAAAGGAGAAACAAAATCTATTTACTTTTTTTTTTTTTTTTTTTAGCAGATACTACTGCTGAACTACTTTCAACAAATTTGAACCAGTTTTGGTAAAAAACAAAAATATGTAAATTTTGCTTCAGTCAGTATTTTTACAGGAAGAATCAACAATAAGGACAATTTAGAACGATAAAATTACCAATTGACTCAGATTATGCACACTGGCTTTGTAATTTGGAGAAATGATCATTGAAAAAGGATACCTTAAAACCTTTACTTGATTCCAAGGGTAGGTTGTACCAGCGGTAACTTCAGAAACTCTGTGCCAGAAGAAATTGCTTGGAAGGAAACCTGCAGGATGCATGTGCTGATTTTCACGAGGGCAATGAGAATTTACTCATTTGAATCTTGGCTTTAGTTTAAGGCTTATTGGAAGATCAAAATATTTTGGGTAATGTGCCTGGCTGACGTTCAGAAGGCATCCTTTCCACATCATCGCTTCCCTTACTGACCACAATCCAATAACAACCGCAGCAACGACAAGGAAGTGAAAGCAACCAAAGCTATCAGTATTTTATTTCTTAGCCTAATTAAAGAATGTGGAGAATATCTGATTAACTTCTGCTGTTTTTATTAGCAGTGACTATGAAGAGGCCAAAATGTTTTGGCATTCATTAGACCATACAATGTTGCCAAAATATTGTATCTAGAAGACCTATCAAATGTTAGAATTAAAGGAGTTATGTTCAATGCTCTTTTTTTTTTTTCTCCCTTCGACTTAGAATTTCTGTTGTCTTTTCCCTTTGTGCTTGTTAGGGAAAAAGGAAGGACCAACATCTTTTAAAGATTACTGGCTCTGCAGCCTGTAAAAGAAGGTTTCTTTGCTACAGATAGACAGCAATGACAGCTCACTTTCCCAATTTTATTCCTGCCTGTTCATGGAGACCTCTAAAGAGGAAAACATACATATGCCATGTTCCTTTCCTAATTTGCTGTGGGCAAACTTTGACTGTACTTACTTAACAAAATAAGCCCATAAACAAAGGAAAAAAACCCCTGAACAGTAAATCTTTAGTCAAAGACATTACTGCCCTCATGCTTCAAGAAACCCCATAATATTTTCACCTTCACAAATCTTCTCAAGTGTCCTGCAATCAAATGAACATGAACCTGGTTTTAAGTCCACCTTCTGGCTATTTGGTGATAGAGAACATGAAATACTGAAAATGATAAACAGATTGAGGATTGTGAGTGTCTGTTCTTCTGGCTATTTTATTTTACTCTCTAGTCATGATCTTTGTTTCCCTAGTTCTATTCCTTCCATGATCTGCAAGAAAATACTGTGTGAGGAAAAGCATGTATGCCATTTTTCTGATCCTTTAAAAGGGCTTATTTATTGAGATTATTCTTTAAAAGGTAAAGTAATGTATGTATCAACTACTAATAAAATTTCATAGAATCAGCCAGGTTGGAAAAGACCTCTGAGATCATCAAGTCTAATATGACTGGAAATGTAAAAAGAAATGTATTCCTATCAAATTCTATTATCTATGCAAGATGGCTCAGGAGCATATATATTCAGATGTGGCATTTACAGCACCAAAAACCAGCAAATTACCAGATAATTACGAAGAAACAGCCTACAGATTTGATTATAGATATGAAGCCTCTTTCAAGACTTTTAAGCTTATTTTAAGCAATGTTGGATGATGTGTCTACACTGTTGTTTCCAGAGCTGAGGGAGAATGAGCACAGTAATTTTTTTAGTACTGCTCTCTGTGAGAATGCTGCTCCACCTTTCCAGCTCCACCAAAATGCTAATGACAAATTGTCGTTGGGTGACAAGGAAGGGGGTACATCTGTCAGGCAGAAGGATCATAACAAACTTCACATCTGCTGGATCTGAACCTGCATCAGGATCTGGTGCAAGGCCAGGAGTGGCAATTCAGCCAAGCCCAGAGGAGAGGTTTCTGCCTAAAACTTCTCAGCCTGAAATCAGCAAAACTGGAATGAGAAGTGTGAGCAGCAATGGGAGGATGGTTGGCCACGGCTTGAGCGAAGCTGGTGATGTTGTACCTGTTCCCTGTGCCTCCACTGGTGAGGGAAAACTCTTACATTTTGGGCACTTAGGGTCTGGAGAATACAGCATTACCCTAATTACTGGCTTCTAAAACTAATATTTGGTTTGACTGGGCTAGTCTGCTAGAAATCTGAGCATACTTTCATGGGGGCAAGGCCACTGAATTCATTGAAATATATTTCCTTGCTTTTCTTCAAGGCAATGAAAATACAGTAATTCATGTTAAGATCCTCAAATGACAACGACAAAAAGAACCCCATGATTAATAACTGCCACAAACAACTTGCCAAAGGAAGTCATTCAGCTAATGCTACAGAGAATGCTTCTGCCAACCCACTGAAGAAAGAAGCACAATTTGGAGATTGTTTCGTTTACTCAGTGTAAGTATATTTAGAAAAGGTCCTGAGCCAGAAACAGAGATGACAAATGGAGGCGTAAATTATAAACGAGTAAATGTGAAAAAGGTAAATTGTCATAAATTGAGGAAAAAAAAAGTAATTTAAATCCTTAACTTCTGAAAATGGTTATGACATGGAATGTGAGACCAGGGATGACCCTCTGGAATGGTGTTGAGAAAATTTTAAACTGGCACTACAATTCTTCCTCACGTATCTCTCTAGCTGGAAAATTACATATTTCCATGATTTCTAAGAGAACATTTAGAGATTTATGAAAGTACTTACCAAAGACTTGTATGCCTCAACAGCCCCACAATTTATTAGATCAAAATTGCAAACATGCAAACTGCTCAGCAGAATACAAATATACCGGGTATGTGCAAAAGGGAAAAAAAAAATTAAATGTCTAAAATTGAACTAACATCGTTATAAACTTTACAGCACAATTTTTTTTCAGTATAGACTCAGCTTTTAAGGAAATAGACATGTCACTTTGACAGTATAACTATATACATTTTAACCAAAGCTTAATAAAAAATAAAACACAATATATTCAGTGAATAATAATGGGGAAGTATTACATTTATTTAATCCCTCACACAATGGAGCCAACGTGCCTACCAATTGGGCTGTTCACACATAAACTGTGTTTGATGGCTTCCTGTTAATATGCTGTAGTTATATAATGAAAGCCCAGTAGTCTCTCAGCTCAAGAACCCACATTCCTCTACTGCCATCCAACTGAGCAGGAGTGGAGTCACTCACGAGAGCACATTTGACCTTGAGGGTTTCAATTTTGATTATCCCGCCACTTCTCAAAAGTAGATGTGAAGCCCTCTGTAATTTTCTTTTTCTTAAAAGGTGGGAGGCAGTAATAGATCTTGCATTTTAATGGTTTAGAAACGATACCATTCTCACAAGAATTTAGAAAATTGCGGTCCGGTTCAATAAAAACTGGATCCGGTGATTTTTGCAATGGTCTTTTGGCACAAAATTGATTTTCTGAACGCAAAAGACAATAAATCTTGAATAAATTCATAAATTTTCATTCAGAAAACTAGAAAAATTGATGAAGCAAAGCCTTAGCTCATACACATTCAATTTTTTAATTGTGTGTTTCACTAACCATAAGCCATTTAACTAATAAGCAATTCGGAAACCTGTCAGAGGAAAATTTGTAACTGTATTGTCTTACAGGAAAAATATCGGTTCAGAGGAGCATATACAGCATACAACAGACAGGTTTCCTGATACACACCTTATCCCTACAGCATTTCAAAAGAAAGCAAGTCCAGAGCACATGATACTTTCAGCAGTTTCAAATCTTTGTGCTTTACATTGACTACATGAAACACGCACCCTGTAGTCCAATGAATTCTTGGTTTGACTGTATCAGCTGGTATTTTAGATGTTACACAGAAACAATTATTCTTCTTGGACTAAAGGACTATCATGCAAATCTGTCTAACAAAAAAATTCCTCTGAGCCAAGACTATTACAAAAAAGAAAGCCCCCTGCCAAGGCATGTTCTATCTCCTGTCTCCCCCTCTGCAGAGAGAAAACGAATGCCCTCACATCCTCTAGAGGTCTCTACAGCCAAAACTGTCCTAGTGTCACATCACAGCCTGTGATAGCTCAAATAAAGTAAATTCCAATCCACTGAATACATCACACATCAAGCAGTACTGTTCTCCTCCACTCAAGGAGATGAAAAGCTCAGTGTAGACGTGGCTGATGGTGAACAAAGCTTTAATTAGCGAGGCAGAGACGCTGAACTTCAGGAGATTCTAAATGATGTGTTTGATTCTTAAATACCGATCTGACTTGCAAGTTCTTGAGTTCATGCTTGAGTACATCATAAGGGCCTTTTCATGTAATTTAAGATTCAGTCAAGCAGCAGCATCTCACTGCAGTGTTCTCCAACACAGAATCATAGAATGGCTTGGGTTGGGGTTAGCTAACACATTAACTAACTTTATTTTCTTCAAAGTCTTACTAGTGTATGTTACCAACAGTGCTGTGGATACAGAAGGAAATAAAATGAAGTGGTTTTGGTATAAGTCTTTGCAGAATTCGACCCAATTCATGGCAGTAACAATGGTTTCTAATCTGAGTTTCTTTTAGAAGAATGACTCTCTAGAAAAACTCAAACAAATCTGTTGTCTGTATTTTAGTAAAGTTATATCTCTCCACTTTAATCAATTAAACATTCTCATTCACTTTATCCAAGTTTGCCTAAGATACTCTGTGTTTGCTAATTTATGTCCAATGCCACTCTTATGCATGATTTATGAAATTTAAAAATAACTCATCATACTTGAAGCCTAATGGGTTTGATCTGAATTTACCAATATAAATTAAATGTGCCCTAGCAATAATTTTACATTATTAACTCAAGCACTGCTCGAAATTATGTCACATGGGAAAAACGACATGTTTGTAACCTGCTGCACCATCTACTGACCGAAAGATACTACAACAGACATCAGAAAAACACTACACAAGTTAAAGAACATACTAAAAAGAATAATAGGAGTATATGTGACAGGCTGGTTTCTCTAAGCTAATACTTTGGACCTTGTTGCAGTGATACTGTAGACAGCACATATATGTAGGGCATAATTGCTTGAAGTTCTATATGGCAATAAGTACGGTGGAGGTTTGAGGGGTTTTTGTTGTTTGAATATTTACTGACTAGCACAATGACTAACTGCCCATAAACCCTATTTTAGGAATTATTCATTGGATCTTTAAGGTACAGCTGTCATACAAGACAAGCTTTCCAGGCAGAATAGCTGAAATGTCACCTTTCCACTGTATGTAGGTCACACATCATAACAAAGTTGAGATTTCCTTGGTGACACCAAAAGCCATCAAAAATAGCTGCAGGATGTCTCCTACTTATTTACATATTTTAACAAAAAAAACAAGAAAAAAGAAAAGGACTCTTTATCCATTGGGCCTGGAGATCCTCCTGCTCTATTAAACTTTACAATTATTCATTGTAATTGCCTCAATTTTTTTAAACAAGTGTAGAAAAACAAGTCAAGACACTTTTCTCACTAGGAAGGAAGATAAATACTGCAAGCCCAAACTGTCTACAGTAATATGCTGTAACTACACATGAGTATTTTCCTTTTCCAAATGATTTCTGAAAAGATGCAGTAGCACATGACACACTAAAAAGATACTATTCCTTATTTATGGAACACCAACATAATGGCAACACAAAGAATGCACTTATTTCCAGCTATGTGTATACAAGGAAGATACTAGAAAACTGTCAGGGAAAAAGAGATCTGCAAAAGAAGTAACTATGAAAACAGAAAGAATAATTTATGAAATAAGAGTATAACAAATAATATGCACAGCTTGGCTATTCAATTACTACATGGACTCTTACTGCCTACAAGCTTTTCAAGGATGGAAACAGGAATAAATTGCAAGGGGACTTTGTTAGTATTAATGGCTTGAAGGAAAGAAGAAAAATGCCTAAGTGTAACACTTTGTATTTTTCATTTATAAGCAATCCTAGGTCCTTTAAATGTGTCTTGCTGGTGACTTTCCATAAGATTATCAAATGTCATAACTAGGCATGTTTTTCTCCTTTTAAAACACCACCTTGCCATACTTCAAGTGGAATGTAATGACTCTAAGTTTGTTATGCATTTCAGTTAAGACTCAGGGAAAAAAACCCCATGTAATTGTATTCAGTTTTCAATATTTTAAATAGGAAAATGAAGGTAAAAGAGGAGAGTAATGGTATAAATTATTGAAAAACTGTAGCATGAAGGATCTTGACTTGTAACTTCCTGATCCAATCCCAAATTCATAACACTTCTGTCAGTAAAGTGAAAAGGAAAAGCTTTTTAAGCACTTGACAAGGGCATCCACCCTTTCTGAGTTGATGGAAACCCGTGTGTAGGTGGCCACACACAGCACTTCAGTGATTAACAAGGCTCAGCTAAACAAATCCTGCATCAACAAAACCATCAGCTAGTGCTTAAATAGTTTGGTAAATAGTAAAGTGAGAACAATTCATTCATTCCATGGCACAGAGACACTACCAAGAACTGGACAGATATCACCAAATGCAATTTTTCCTCTCTCCATGGTCTGGATAAAATCCTGGTTTTTATAGCTGGAGTAAGAGACCTAAACTTGAGTCACACAACCCACAAACAAACAGGGGAACTCCCAGACAGGCCGCTCTGAATAGCAAAATTATTACATTTTAAAAAGTTATTAAAAATTTATATAAGAGTGCCATCAGGATCTGGTCTGTATCAACACAACACGCCCTGAAGTGCATCAGGAGCACAAAGTCATGATAGAACTTTCTTATTCAGATCTGAATTTGTGTCAGACTGCAAGACTAAATCGATAAATACCAGGAGCTGGGAGAAGGATTTGCCTTACACTGTTCAGAGGCACAGAGTGTACAATCTATATGGTGACCTAACTTGAAAGCTCGTGGTGCCCAAAATCTTCTGAAAAAGCCAGATGATGCTCCAGTTTATGCATACTACTCCTCTTTTCCCTTGCTCTCCTCCCATAAGGGCTTTCATGCAGCCTAACTATCCAAGCTGAAGTTTTTTTCTTCTATACCCATTGAAAATTTACAGGATTTTATGGACCTCAGTGAAGCCTGGTCTATTCCTCAGCATGAAATCTATAATTGTTCTATCAAATTACTGTGATAAAAAAAAATAAAATCTGATTTCTTACAGGGCGTCAGTCCATAGTTCGACTAGTTAAGTGAGCATTAAGCATAAACAGCTTAAGGAGCAGATTTCTTCCTTTTAAAGTTCATTGGAGTTGCTCTAAATGAAATTAGTACCAAAACTAGAATCAAAGAAACCCTCACTGATCTGCATAGCAGCTTCTGTTTATTGACCACCCCACAAACTCTAGTTATAACTAAATTAAATTCATTAGTGTAGTGGTCCTGTTCCCCTTCAAGGCTGATACAGGACTGAAATCTGAAAGGTGCTGGTGTTCACATCAAGCTCCCTTGGAAAAATAAAATCAAACCCATTGCCTCAGCTGTATAATTTTATGCCAGAACAATAATTCATTTAAGGAAAAGCTTCTAAACCTTTTTCAGCTGCCCCTTGTGAGAAAAGGCACTGTGAGAACTTCTTTGGACCCACATTCTCTGAGAACTTGTGGAACACAGGTAAAGTTATTAAACACTAAGTGTTCAGTAAACCTAAACTTTTTTCTTTTTCAAGAAAGGGGAGAACTGAAAAACCATCAACTTTAGACTGCTTCACTTTATTGATTTTCAAGTAATCAAAATTATAAAACTACCTATGAGCACCTGAAAGGTGACATGGAGCAACATTATTTCAACTCTTCAATCACATCTTGTTGGTGATAAGAAAAGTTGTAACTTCATATTCTGACTTCAAAAATTATATTCATTCAATCACACTTTATATTTTGAGAACAGAGACAAAGAAATACAGCCTCAAAGAAGGAAGCAACAGAACATAATCCTAGGACTAAATTTTTACATTTTCAGCAAAAATAACCATCTGCACGTATGCAAGATACCAAATGGTTGTTGTGCCTCCATTCTTTCAAAAGAATCCCCAAAACTCAGAACCACAATGAATCATAAGGTCACTATCCCTCAGCTGAATCAAAGACAGACATCACAGTGGGTTTTACTCCCAAGACTGTGTATGGAAAACAAGCTAAACTTCCCATCCTGTTCAATCTATTGCCTATGCAACCCTACTTGAGTAGTCTGTGGAAGATGTAATAGAACCAGAGGTCTGGCAAACATCACCTGAACAAACAAATTCCAAGAAGCTATTTATTATTAAAGTGGGGTTGGATTAAGAGGACCCAGAGCAGCAATATTTAAATATGCAAGAGGTGGTTGCCAAAGATGAAGGGAAAGAAATACTTCACATATCTTACATGTACACGAGGCAATTAACAGTGGGTTTAAATTGCAGAGATAGACATTTTGGTACAATAGAATGTTTCAGATTTGCATGATCTGGGAATCATCTGGTCCAACCTCCTCAAAAGAGGGCTGACCAAGTTATATCTTTAAATTTATAAATTAGGAACGAAAATCTGTTTCATGGTGTGGTTACATAAGAATAAACTGCTTCCAACTGTTGGTATTTCCTGTATTTGAAACCAAGAACAGCTTGCATGGGAAGAGTCTAGGAATTTTTCCTATGTTTGGGAAGAGAAATTAACTTCTTGAGGTCCTGTTCTACAGTTTGTGACCTTGGTTCTTTAGCCCCTTCATACTGAGAACACACATGAAATAACATTTGCCTTGATGACATCTAAAGTTTCTGCAAATCAGCTTTTTGTGATGTTTAGTGAGAAAGCACATGGAAGGAGATTCATACATCACTGATACCAGCCATGAAAAACAAACTGTATTATTTGCCAAACATCAAGTTAGAAAATATAATTTTGTTGTTTCTCTTCAAAATTCAGATTAATAAGTGTTATTGTATGAAATATTCATGAATATGAATTACTATACAAACATTTTGCACAACATCTGTGAGTTGTTTATTAATTCCTGGTTTAAATCATAATAACATTATTTTGAGGAGGTGAATATTGCTCTAACTATGATTATAAATGAAGATTAATCAAGTAGCCAATGGAGTAAACAATCACATTATCACCACCAGTATCACAGGATCTTGCAAGCCACAAAAGTTTTCATTAAAAGTAGAATTCAAATTTCTACAGAAGCAGAAATTTCTCTTTGGTTTTGTGGGAAACTACAACAGGCAGAAACAAAAAAAGGTTGTTGAATGTCTCAAAGAATACTTTTTTTTTCCAGACACATTTCAGTGCAGGCTCTGAGAACAGAGGACTGCAATTTACAGCAGGAAGGTATAATGGGAGCATGACAAATGAAGGAATTGTGGTTTTCACTTTACTGAGATCTTTCACTTAAAAATAAAAGAAACTATACTTCTAATGCAAGGCAATGGCCAGCTGTAAATTGCACAGTTGTCCAGTAAAATCTATTATTAATTTCACTTTGTTGATCTCTGTACTAAGGCTCTGCCAAATGAGGAGATCCACTACCAGAATTTGTGCACATCCTGACGTGAAAACAAGACTGTGCCTGTGACAAGTTACAAGAGCACGAGTTTCATGGGATTTTTAAATTCTAAGTTTCCTCTTCCATGTTTTTCCCTTGATTGCTCACTTGCACTTGAACATTACGGAGATTCTGTAAAGGAACTACAGATGTACCACTGATCCTCTTCGGGGATCCCTGATTTCTGCATCTTTCTATTTGATCACCACAGGACAAACAAAACCTCACTAACTGCTACAGGATAGTCCTGTGATGAGACAGTGACTACTACAGTGTCATGTCCAAGTAAATCCAAATCCTGGTGCAGGAAGATTTGAAGTTTTAGAACACGGTGCTGGTAAAGAATCTTAACACTCAAGAAGTTACAGCAACTGAGATGCAGCAAGGCTTGCTGAAGTGAGTGCTGGATCCTGTGTTCACAGAATTTTGCATGTAATTAATGGCTAAGTTGCATTTGGAAGTTAGAGAATCATATTCCTTAGGATTATGGGCATCTAAATGATGCGGAAGGTAGCTTAGGATCATTTGCATCTCTTTCTGAAAGCTGCAGGAGTCCAGTTGCATTACAGTAATGACACTAAAGCCTTTATTATTCACTTCAGTAAGAGATAATTTCTCAGGAGGTGGAGTTACATCATCTTGCTCAACATCTGAGTCTATATAAACGGTAAATTATTGGTAAACACAAACAAGGCCCCAGTCCCTCACTTTCTGATGGATAACCCTTGCACAAGCACACAACGCCGTGTATTTGCACAAGGATACCCAAAATAAGTTCTTTGCCTTTGTTTTACAGTCACAGAAACTTCAAAAGAAAATTGAAAAACTACCATTTTTCTAAATAAATATCCAATAATCCAATAAATATCCAATAACAATTTACCTGCTATTAAAATGGCAACTGTGTGGTCATTGTCATTTCTTCCCTCCTCCCTAGATTTTCTCTATCACCATCCCATGGCAAAGCACACACTTCTACTACATCTTCCATTATACTTCTGAATGGGTTGTGATTCTCTATTCTATGCTGGAGGAATGGGGATATTGGAGGGAAAAAGATATGCACTTCCCAAAACACTGGCTCTAAAGAACTATTTGCCCTCAGGAACTGCATTTTAAATTGTATGGTTTAAGTATTTCCTACTTCTATTTTGTCACATATGACTTTTTTTAATCTCTTGCAAAATGCAGAGATTTTCACATCCATAAAGTTAATTTTTTTTACTTCTATTATTAATATACCAGTCTTTTGCCAGCTGTTATAAGAATATTCATTAATAACACATATTAGGAAAACTGATCACTATAATGCAATAAAGGGCATGAAATTAATCTTTTATGGAATATTAATGACTAGCATACATAAACTTTGATCTTCTGCCATGAAGCATTCTGCAGGAATTGGTTTGATTTTATTTGTTATCACAAACAATGTGTTTACATGTCACGCATATTTTAGGCAGGAAACTTCCAATAAATCTTTCATTTAACACACATCTGTAACTATGCATGGTAATCCTATACATAGTAGATGATTTTTATCAACTCTAATTGTTCATTGATAACACATCTGATTATTTGCCCCAAGGTAACATTATAAATTCTAAGTTGTTTTTTCACAGTTGTAATTACCATATGTTCCCATTAATCTGATTCTATTAACTCAATCTTTGCTTAGTGATCTTAGTGTCAATCAATTATTCTTCCAGCTCATGCATCAAACCAATTAGAATGGATCTTGGAAACTGGAAATGTAATTTTTTGGTTCTGAGGAATTGTTCCAACACTCTGAGTCACAAAACCTGATTTTTAAACAGAAGTGACAACAGCACCCCTGTGTTTCCAAAGTGGCTGTAATTTATTAATCTGTACAGTATCCAGTATTTCTGTGTCCATTCCTTAAAAAAATTGTAAGCACACAGACACTTACTGGAAATATTGGTAAAAAGTGGAATCTTCTTTTACATTTTGAACATGTCAAAAAGGGTAAAGGAGAAACTGCTCTGGAGCAGCTGCACAATTCATGGTGTTCCTTAGCAACAACTTCTCAGGAGAAGTTTGTAAGGAGCTAGAAATAGGATTCAGGCAGTACTTTTTAGTTCAGTAACTCAGTTCCTTATTTCTAATTAAAATGACCCTCAATCTCCTCTGTTTATGAATAGTGTTTTTATATAGAGTCTAGGCACCAAAGATAATTTTACAGTTAATAAATACATGCTAAATTAATTCTATAACTTTGGTCATACAAGACAATCCCAGCAAAAAAGTTCTGCTCTTTGTATTTGAAGCCATTTTAAACAACAGTCTGTCCCTAAATAGTAATTTTTAACTTACTTTAAAGAATGCCTGTACACAATTTTTGCTGAAATATATTAAGAAAATAAATTTTATACAACCTTTGTTTACAGTAATTAGTTTTTTTTAAAAAGCGCCTTTTAACTTTTTGGGTTTTATTAAAATAACTTACCCAAAGTGCCAACTTTGGTACACAGAATCTAGAGTACCTCATCTGGTTATAAAATAGATTCTACAAGTAACTCACAAGCTATTTCATTGTGGTTCATCTACTGCATGAATATCTAAGAAACCAAAGCAGGTAGATTTTAAAAAGGAGCCTCCTAAATGCATCTACTGTGGCCACACATGACAAACTCATTATTTATATAATTTGTGTGATTTATATGATCACCAAATTATTAATAAAAGAGTAAATATTAGAAATTCATTCTCCTAATACTATTATTTAAGAAACAAAACGCTTTTCAAATGGTTTAAGATGTAATTTCTATGCTAAAAAAGAACACTTAGAACCATTATTTATATTTCTACATTAGCAAACACTTCTCTTCACATTCCTGACTTCAACACAGGCCATAAGTGCATTTATAATTACAGCTTCCATTCACGCAAATGACAGTTATGCCTCAGTATTTATCAGTGGAAACACTAAAGAATCCTAAGTGGAGCATGACACATCCAAGATCATTAAAAAAAACTATCAACAGTTGACATACCATAACACACTGAACAGAGTTAAATGTTTGTCTTTGGAGGTTTTGCCTTTAGCTTAAAAGGTGATTGATAATGCCAGAATTCACGGTGGATCTGTCTGTGGTTTGCTTTCACCTGTTTATCTCAGATGCATTACTGGAAACAATCTCCCAATTATAAAACCAAGTTCAATTAGAAATTCCATGCAAGCAAGCCTGTTAACAAATCAAAAATAAAAAGAGGATTTTTTTTTTTTTGACAAAACAACCCCAACCAGGTCACCTGTTAAGTAATAAACAATTTTTTTTCCCAACTACAGAGGCTACATCTATTCATCCTCACAAACGTTATCACAGAAAAGACATGTAGTCACTGCCCTTAAAACAATGGCTTAAGCCAGGGGCCAAACACATCAAAAACCTGACATAAAAAAATTAAATCCAAGTTCACACGGGGTTATCACTTTGGTTTAGATACTGAAGTCTTCTTGATTTGCATGCATGCATGCTTCTGAAAGGTTCAATCCAATAAATTCTTTAAACTATGCCTATAAAATAATTCATGCCAAGTGTTACAGGTTTAAAGCTCCAGTGCAGCCTGGGTGGGACAGTTTGTTGGAGGCTGAAATTCTCTCTAAGAGTTGCCTCTGTATGTCTTGATCTACATCACTTGTGTGAAAAGGGCTCGTGGCTCAAGCAGCAGCAAAGTGGCACAGACATCCCCAGAGGACACACAGATGTACCTGCCAACCCCCAGTCAGTAGTGCCAGGGCTTACATACGTGTTTTTACAGTAGCTGCTGCACTGATTAAACAGTGAACTTTAAAAAATATAGTAATGACTTCATAAAGTCCATTGCTTGTTTTAATCTGCTCTCCTCCTGCCAGGCTGATCCTCCTTCAGTGGCCTTTCGGAGGCTTCTCTTCCCAGCTCCTCGGGGTTGTCTCCTCATTCCTTTTTATCTTTGGATAATCTCATATACAAACGAAGTTTTGCCTGAACTAGATTTTAAATTCCACTCAAAAGCTGTCTCTTCTGTTAATCTATAAGGGCATGTGGGTTAAGTTGCACGTTTGAACCTTTAATAGAACTCTTTTAGTTGCCAATTCAGTGATGTTGAAGCACAAATTGGCCAAATAATTTATCTTAACTTTCACAATTTTTTTCCACAACCTTATATGAAACTTCAGTTGTTCCATCCTTACTCACAGATAATGCAGAGTTATGTCTAAATATGCTACAATCACATCTCCAATGATATTCAAATATATTCTGGCACACCTGCTATCTTAGACCTGAGATTCTTAATAACAGTGGGTTCTTGATGCATGCTTAGGTCTCTCACTGTTATGATGAGTGAAATCACAGGGCACAAAACAAAAAGAACTACAAATTTCAATTTAACCTAATTCACTTTTTTCCATTCCTACATTTAATTTTCTTTTAAGCACCATAACTCTTTACTTGAATTTCACAATCTGCAGATACTGTGCACCCTGTTTCAGTTTGGTTTCAGTATTTTAAGATACACATAAAAAGATAAATATTTTTCTTTCCTCAACAACATTTTTGGAAATTTCAGTGTTTAAGGGGCTTCCTAAGTGTGTGTGGGGGAAGGCTTATTTTTTTTTTTCCCTCCCAAATACTGTACAAGAGATGATTGGGGACTCTAACAAATATACATGAGTATAGCATCATACAAAAGGAATAATAGCTTCTCTGTGGAGCAAATGAAGTTAACCTGGGGCTTCCACATGACACTGCAGAGAAAGCAGAGTATATAAATATCTCAGAGGCAAAGATACCCATGGTTGTTTAATCATGCAGATAGAGACTAGCTCAACTAAGCAGATCACCTACACTGAAACAGAAAAAGAAAACTTGAAATAATTAATTGGGTCTGCATCTATCACTCTGAAAGACCTAATTTCAACACTAAAAAGACATAATTGTTTTCCTAAAAATCCTAAGTTCATAACATTCATATTCTTGTCCCATATCTATAAAATACTCTCATTTACTTGTACAGTAGTAGAGGAAATACACAGATTAAATCCACAAATGTATATATTGGACTTTGCATATATTTCAATAAAGAGGTATTTAGAATAACATGTCATACTCTGTTTATTAGCATCATCATCATATAGAGCCACATTTACAAGCTAGCAGTATCTTTTTACAATGCTCTGATTCTAGAGTTGCCTTCAATTGTTCCTCCCATTAAAATGAGAGTTAAAAATATTAATTTACGCAATCTGAGCCACGGAATGACTTCAACTAGACTAATTAGCATAACCTTCTCAGATGTCATCCATATTCATTTTTGCAGACTGGGGCAATGCTTAATGGCAGAACTAGGACTGATGAAGCCTTAAGCTGTTTTAGTGCTACACTTCACAAACCTGTGAATTCAGCAAATCCTACCGTTGCCACCTACAGCAAGCTCTGTGTATAATGTTAAGTAACTGCTGTAAACTCCATTAAAGCCAGCAAGGGATTTGTGCACTTAGTCATAGCAAAGAGCAGGAATAACTCCATGGGTGTCCAGGCAGCCCCTCTCCTCAGCTGATGCAAGTGGGGTAGTTCCATCCTGGAGGTGATGGACACAGGTTGGGTGAGCAGGACAGCACTCCCAGCCAGAGAGGACAGCACTGCTACAGGAATACCAAGAAGCAGATGAGTCAAAGTTCCAGACCCCCATGACCCTCATGTGACACCCCCTGAAGCTGCTTCCTGGGACTGACACTCCTTATGATGCGACTCAATGATCCCAAACCATGCTGGATATTGGGAGGTTAGGTACTTGCTGAAATAACGGAGTTATTTGGAAAATTAGTTTTATTGGCAACCTTATCCACTCTTGGGCCCAACAAATATGGGGCCATTCAAGACTACTACAGACCAGTAGGTGAAACAAATCATAGAATCATAGAAAGCTTGGGTTGGAAGGGGCCTTACAGATCATCTTGTCCCAACCCCTTGCCATGTGCAGGGACACCTTCCACTAGACCAGGTTGCTCCAAGCCTCATCCAACCTGGCCTCAAACACTTCCAGGGATGGGGCATCCACAGCTTCTCTGGGTCAGCTGTGACAGTGTCTTACTACTCTCACAGGGAAGAATTTTTTCCTAGTATCTGATTCTAAACCTGCTCTCTTTCACTTTGAAACCACTCCTGCTTGCCCTGTCACTACGCACTCTTGTAGAGGCCCCCCTGCAATGGGAAAGAAGCTGTTATATTCCCATCTTAAGCTAAGTGCATCTTCCTGAGCTGTGCTAGGGAACATGTTTCCATGTGAAATGTTTTACAGTCATTAAACATAAACCCTGAGTCACAAGTTTAATATCCTTACCATTAATATCATATAAACATTCTGATGAACAAATCTTTAAAGGCTGCAGTCCTATTCCTCATCCCTTTGGCTTTGAGGACACTGGGCTGGAAACAAGCACCTGATACTTAGGATCAGAGTTTTTCCCTCTGACTTGCCTCGTCCTGCACTTGTCTCCAGCCAGCCATGGACACACATTTGTTAGCAGGATCCGCTGGCTACAAACCTTATACAATATTTACACCTTCAAAAATTGCAGTCGCGTTGCTTCTCCACGGCAATACTTCACACACAACTTCTTCAAATATTAACTTTGCACGAGTCTCAAGAAAATACAGCCTGGCTTCATTAATGTTTATAGGGTCATTCAAAGAGCATATCCTTTACAAACTATTGAAATACACATAAGTGGTCATCAAGATATATGGTTTACTGGTTTTTTTAATCCTTTCACGTACTGAAGGACACAAATTCCTGTTAAATACATTAACCTGCTCTTGTATATACATAGTCCAAGCACCATTACAGAAGCCAATAATTTATCCAGGAGCCCTCAAGCCGTAATCCTGCTTTTATACCTTTCCACACATTAGTGCCACAAAATGTGAATACAATTAGGAAGCAAAAAAAAACCTTTCCACTGGACACAGATGCCTGTGGCTCCCAGGACAAGCAGCACAAACAGCAGCCTTCCTCTTGGTGAATTTTAATTGGAATTTTAATAAAGGCTTTACCACACTAGAGAGAACTGCCGTTAGCACAACTCTGACTCTTTTAATCAAATTCCTTGGTGATCGTTCTTGGGACTGACTGGAATTCAGAAAGTTATTTTAGCAATATTTATATTTTCTCTGATTTATAATTAAAGTTTTTACTCAAGTAAGAGGATAAAAAAATTGTAACATCCTTGTATATCTTATACTGGATGGCTCAGGCTATGGGGTCAGATCAGTTTTTTGTAATATTTCCATTCTAGCAGCAACCAGATACACAAATAACTGGATTTCCCAGGTAAGTGCCAAACAGGCTTACTGTGCACCATTTTTCAAGACACATTTGGCTCTTAACATGGAGCTACAAATCCCTACAGAACTTCAGTGCATCAATATCTCTCAGTAAAAATTTGTCCCTTATCTCACAAATGATTCTTTGATAACAACAGGTTACAATAAATTCAACTCTCCTTTGAAAGCCTCCTCCTCAGTTTACTAATTCCACTTCATTTTCAAAAAGACATGCAGCAGCCACCACATTAACATTTTAAAGTGAGCACTTTGTATTTCCTGTCTCAACCTGAATCCAAGAGGCAGAGAAAACCAAAGAAAATCTTAGTTGCTTAGTGATAGATTTTAGAATATGCATGTAGGTTTCTTACATCACGTGAATCAATCAAATTATTTAATTGAAGGTTTTTTTCTGAGAAGGTTCTTAAAAACTGCAGTTGATTATGCACATATATTTGTCATTCTTTTGTATTCAACAAACACTTGGGTCAAACACCATTTCCCATCTCTGCAAATTAAAACCTCTCAGCAAATGGATGGCTAATATGCTTCAACAGGAAGAGATGGAATTTATTAGATCCCTTTCTTCACTGGCACAGTGAATCAAGTAATTGATGCAGTAATGTAATGCAAAACATTATTAATGCCATTGCCTCTGCTATTTGGAAACCTCCTGTGCAGCCTTTTAAATCCACTGTGGCAATTTCTGTTACTTCCCCCCACTTTCGTTGCTCTGTTTCGTATTTCTGCATCAGAAGTTTCCTTACAAAATTTCCTGACACTGCTATGTTGATGAAGACAAATTTGTAAATTCTGAAATATGCCAGTCAAAGGTTTTCAAAACTAACAAAGAAACTATTTACTTAACTCGAAGTAATAAATCCATGGTCCACTAGTTACTTAAAATTATAACTTAGTGCAAGTTGTTATTTTTGCATCTAATATTTCTATAACATAACTAAGATACATAGCTAACAAGTCCTTTTGGAAGGACAGTTCCTCAAAACCATGTCTGTTTGTTTGTTTAAAGGTAAGCATTTTAAAGGCTTTGCATCAGGTAAATATCGCTTAACCAGCATCACTTCATTAGAAAAATATTTTGACCCTGATGTTTTTAAAAAGCAGAAAAAAAAAAAAAAGTTTAACATAATTTCTACTTCGTTTTCTGCTTCTGATTGTCTGAACCCAGCTTTTATGGATGCCATTAGACTGACAGAACTCAGTAGGGTGTGCTGTTTTGCAGCAGGAGGGTGGGACCCCAGCCAGCAGAGCCCCTTCTGCTGCAGCCACCGCTGGGCTCGCTCTGGTTCTGCAGAAATTTTCCATGAACCAGGAGGTGTGCTGTGCTACGGGGTTTAAATGAGGTGCTGAGCAACTCGTAGGAGGGGAAGCAAGTTCAGAAGAACATTGCCTGTTTGGTTTTCAGGAGGGTGATTTTAAAACTGGCCTCGGCAGTACTGAAGGGCTGAGGCGTGTAAGCCTTGCTTCCCACGGAGCCCTCAGACGTGTCCCAGCTTCATCACTTCGACATTATTGCAGCGAGGGAGGTTAAAAATAACACACCAAACCAAAATAACATTCACAGAAAAACTTGATTTATAAAAACTATGTTCAGAACTGATGAGAAAGAACTCCAGGACGTTGTGACTTGGGTACGTACTTGAACTGTCTCAAACTACAGAATAATAAGTTAATAAATAACTGCCTTCAGTTCCCCTCTATTTTCTCTCTGTGCAAGACAAATGGCCACTTAAACCAGCAACGTCTCGGGTAGATTGTGCTGACTTTGGGATCTCAAGTGCTACACTTTCAAGATTTAGCCAGTTTAGGTTTGACAATTTGAACATTTGCTGGTCTTATTCTTTTATCTGATTTCCAGTCCCCTCTCAGAGGCTCACATCTGTCCTCCCTGTGAAGTGGAAATATTACAAATAAGAAGATAGTGTGTGACTTGCCCAGCATTTATTTGGTAGATGCTCAACCAGAAGTGATTTAATTCTTCCCTACTACTCTGAAAATGAAATAATCTTCCCTAAGAACCAACTGGCACATTGAGAGCAATGTGAGAGTGAAGACCAGAAACAAAAAATGGCAGAACCAACATCTGATTAACTGCTTTAAATAATACTTTATTTGTGGTTTGAATCTTTGAATCCTTCTTGCCCTTAACAATTCACACAGTTGTCCTTCCAGTTTGAAAATCCATTATTTATGGATAAAAGGACAAGTTGGAATCACAGAATCACATTGCTTCAACTGAGCTTTGCTTTGGAGTAAATTCCCTTTTTTTTTTTTTAAAGAAAAAAAGTCTTTCTTAAGAAAAGACTGATTTTGCAATATTAATATTTTAACATCAGCTTCGTGCATCTGAGCAGTTATTGATTATCACATATATTCAGTTCTATACATAAAAATTCTGTGAGAACTGGTGTTCAAGATGAAGAACAAGCAAAGGAAACAGTTTTCACGGTCATTAAAGATGCATGCATTGTTATTATGGGAAACATTTTAATTAAATACTGTTAAACAACAGGATAATTTCCCTTCACTTTGCTACAGTGCATCACATCCCTCAGACCTTGTTTAACTGGGCCTAGTAGTAGTAGCAGGGAGTTTCTAAGGGCTTGCTGTAACATTAACTCTGTTGTTACCCTTCTCATCATCAACACTACAAGTTTTCGTGCTCTCCAACCTATCCCTGACATTCTCTTAATCACTCGGGTGGTGAAAAGTAACCATGAACTCAGAGAGGCTACAGGCTAAACCATGAGCATGTTTCACATCTCCATGACCTTTTCCAGTTTCCAGTTGTGTAAACAGAAGAGAAGAGTCATCCTGCAGTCACGAACAGATCCTGTAACACTGCCCCTGCAGCACAAGTAACTGGGGGTGTGCATTTCCATGTCCTTGTGACACACTTGCATGATACTATTAGAAAACAATAGCTACCATCTGCTAGTTATATGAAGAGCCCACTCAACCTAAGGGGTAGAAGGTAAAACTTTTATTATGTTCACAATGATACTTCAATAACAACTAGAAATTGTAATTTACTTTCATATCTTTAATTGTATTAAAAAAAAAAACCTTAATAAAACACCTACTACATGCAATAAGGAAGTGTCAAAACTAATGCTGCAGGACTAATGCCTCTAATCAACTCTTTGAGCTAAGAAACAAGGCATGCTTCTGATCACTGACAACAAAAGATAAGCAGACCCAAAGATGCTTTAATCGAGATCACTGATATGTGCGTTACACAGATTGATCAGGTCTCTGACACACGAGCAAGGATGGTTTCAAACAGAACCACAATTTCCACTGCAGAGAAATTCTGGCCAAAGGGTGAAGTGAAAACAAAACAAACCCCACGTTATTGTCCCCCTTTCTGTTTCAGCTGCATTCATGAAACTCTACCAAACCTCTTGGAAGCTGTTCGAATATGATTTGGAATAACAAAACGCACAGCTTAATTTCCAAGCCAATATCGACCATTATTTTCCACAGGTCAGCACATTCAACGCTCTCAAAGCTGGAAAAAAAGCCTGAGCAGAATGCAATTTCTTCTCATGGTTTTTTTTTTGGACAAAATCAAGAAATATCCATCCCACGATACTCCCACCTCCATTTACTTTCTCACGTGGGATTCTGGATCAGCTGTGAAGTTAGAAAGGAAGAAAATTCTCTTTGTGGAGAAGAGAACAGAAGGCAGGCAGGATGGGGACTGCAGAGCAAGTTCCTCTGCTGGCAAAAATGCTCTGTCTTCCAGATGGTGGGAGAAGGGAGCTGATTGCATTCCTGTGGGAAGAACTGCATAGCCAAATATTTGCCAGGTGCTTCAAGTCTCCTGCTCTGTACAATTGTCCTGCCCTCTACTACTCCCTGTTGTTTAGTACAGAAGCTCCACTTCCAGGACAAATCGACAATTTAGAGATTGGAAGAAAATGTTCCCATTGAGGCCAAAACTGGCAGACACTTCTAGGAGTATAACTTCAGCACACTTAGGTGTGTATGACTCAGAAATCCAAGCAAATAATCCGATTTCCAGCCATGAAAAATGGGGTCTTCAGTGCTACCTTGAGTTGTTCTCAAGTTGTCTGTTTTCCCTTAAAAGCTTGAACTGAATATAGCACTAGGTAGAGGGAAAAGGACTACTTATTAGAGGTTTGTTGTATTAGGGGCATAAAGAACCACTCCATGACTCCTGCACTAGTGCCACTTGAAAACTGCCAAGTACATTAACAGAGCTGCAGTGTGAAACTTCAAAATCATCCCTTTAATCACAGACCACTCAAGATCATATAAAAATCATAATAAATATCAGGCTGACCATTTGGAGTGCCCACCACAACCCTGAAGCATTTCATTTACGCTGCTGAGACAGAGCAAAAACAAACCACTTTTAACAGAGTATTTCCAGAGAATCAAGGAGAGTTACAAATACAGTCGATTCCAACCCTTTCCTGTCTGAAAAAGAACTACCCCTGTCGAGTTTGGACAGGGGAGCATGTGTAAACAGGAGTGAAGTTTCCATGATGCAGGAAATATTCCACAACAATACGTGTGAAAACTTCAACTTCTTTGTTCCATGTACCTGAGAGAAATAAAATGTTTGTGCCAACACGATACTAGAAGTTTTTCATGTATAAAGGTAAATAAAAGCACTACAAATTGCAGAGTAGCAAATTTTCAGATTCAGGTACAAGAACACATGGAGCACCCACCCCTGCACTGCTGCTGGAAATTGAAGGCAAAAGATGAGGCAGGAGAAACTCATTTTTTAAGACTGAACACATGGAATGAACTAGGACTTAATACTGATTTGCCAAGTTTTCCCTCATTAGCTGCATTTCTTGTTATTTCATTTTAAAAAATAAATAAATTTTAAAAAAAGGACAATGTTCATTACCAATGATATATATTTGAAAGGCTTTTTGTGCTGGTAGCTACATAATGAGTAAATACTTTTAGTAGCTATTAAATTTGAAAAGTAAGGTAAGTAAAAAGCTTTTTACTCCTGACAAACACATGCTTCTTAGACATACCAAGGCTCTCTAAGCTATATAATATAAAAAGAAAAAACTTTGTCTTAATCTGTAATGATATTTCAGAAATGACTTTTACACTACAATAATTCTGGAAATTATGAGAAATGAAGACTAGCAGTGACAACTGAGTTTAGAGCTAAGCCAAGGTTCCTCTGGGGAGAGCACAGCTACCATCACAAAAAAATATTCTTTTGCTGAAAGAATCTAGCTTTCTTGAAATGGGTTGTGCTCCTCTAGTTCACAATATTTTCACTTTGAGGATAAGAGGAAAACTAGATACAGCCCAGAATGGTCAAAACAGATATGAAGAGAAAGTTCCACCTGGAATGCAGTGAAGTTGCTTATCCCAGGTATGTTACTGCCCTGGCAAGAAGGTAAAGACCACAGTAGGAGCAACAGGAATATCCAAAGTTCACAAAAAAAGAAATGTATTATGAAAGTCACAGAAAGGTTTATGAAAAGATCAGGATAGTAGAACAACTTCTGAGATATCTCCTCAAGATAATCCTCAGCATGATCATTACTACAATACTGTCTGTTTAAAGTCCCAGCTCTCTTTGTAGGTGTATAAACTATTATGATTTATACCAGTGCCAGGTGAACTTAAGTTGATCTGAGAGACTCTGAAAGTCAGGAGACTCTTGGAAAAGAGAAATGAAAAGAAAAAAAAATGGTTTTGCAGAGCTGAGGAGAAAAAAAAGAATACCTTATTTGTCCTCTCAGATACTTGAGGGCAATTTCCCTCTTTCTCCCTTTCTTTGCATTTAAAAAAGAAATACATGAAAAAAGCCTAAATTTGTCCTCCTTCCTCAGCAAATTATCCCAGTAACTCCAGTGGGAGTTAAGTGCCAGTAGGAGAAAAGAACATGAGCATAGCTGAACCCTACCAAAAATCCAGAAAATATCAATAAAGAATTGAAATGTCTTTATGGAACAATTCAAAACATATCATCGACCAAAGGTTCAGCACCACTGTTATTATCTGATCAATATCCAAAAGTCAAGTGTAGTTTGATTGCCACATGGTTAGATTTAAGCTAAACTTGGATCCACAGAACATTTTACAGCTTATCTTTAACAGTTCTTCCATGAGCATAACTTTATGCAATATTTTCTGAATACCGAACTTTTTCTCTAGATGTTGCCAAAAATCAGCAGGGAAAAGACAAATTTAAAGATTTTAAACTTATTCTACAGTTCTATGGGTCAAGTCATGCTCCTGTTACATCACCACAGTTCAGGAACTACCTTGATGAAATTAATTACAAGGCTTCACTTCACTGAGAGAAAAGGAGAATGTATCTCTAATATCATTAAGTATTATTGTTCTACTTTTTCCTGCTCTTTCTCTATGAGACAGACAATATCTGTTAATGTCTTTTAACCAAAGATTTGAGACTCATATTCTCATTTTCACACCACTGACATCCTTTCCTCAGTATACTCCTGGAAGATAATTATTTGAAGAATAACTGTATAAGGCACTACTGATTTCAGATCCTACTGATACCAGGCACTCTTTGCATCCAGGCAGAATTTTTGAATAAAAGAAAACACTCTAAATTGTATGGCCCCCAAAGTGGTTACTGGAGGTGTAACCTCTTTGAAGCTCTTGACTTCTTGTGCCAGGTGGGTTAATTTTTCCAAGTGGTAAACAAAAACATTATGTTCACATTCAGATTGAAGTATTATTGCATAGCAGGACACTGTAATGTTGGATCTGAAGAGACTCCATAGGAGCAAATATGACTTTATTTTCTTTGATTTCACGGGTTGTGCCAGTCTTTAGGATTGCTGTTGTAGATGAAGCGTTGTGGTGTGTTTAATTTGATGTAAAGGTGTGCAAGTGATGTTAGCCAGCTCCCCTAATGAAAACTGTTCGATTTCAAACTGCAATTCACAGGGAGGTTGGGGGAGGACACCAAATGATCTACCCTGTCAGTCACAGACATTTTGAGATGCTTGATACTAATTAAGCATATCAGCTCTGATGCCAGACTTCTGTAAGACAAAGGGTTCCATCAAATTGGTAAGACTCCGCTAAGCAGGGTTTAAAATTAATTCATAATTTCTTTTATGTTTGTCATGTTTTGTGAAAATGAACTGCCATTCAATTTTTCATAAGCTCTGCACAAGCAGAAGCAGCTTAATTTCAGGCAGTGTGCTGACAGGCCTGGGTAGTTTTATGAACAAATTATGATTACACACAGTGATCAAGCTTCAGATAATTGAAGCAGCAAACCAAACTATCCAGCATGCGAATATTAATGGCTGTCCCCAAAGTCTCTTTGAATCCGCTTAGTATAAGAACTTTTATATTCTTGTTGCACTTGGAATATTTTCAGCATAAATAATTAAAAAGAATTAACTAAAGGATCTTCCAATGAAGATCATTCCATCTTAGATTTCCTACTGTTTGGAGATGGAACAGAGCGAGCCTATGGCTGCAGCCTGATGTTCAGAGCACATGCCTGGGAAGGGCTATTTCTGCAACCCATTTCTGATTACAAAAATGAACATGCTCTGAAGTAAAAACTTTACTCATCTATTTTTAGGGGTGCTGAATTCACTGTTCTCTAATAAATCAGCAGATCTTTGAGAACACAGCACCTCCAAAAATACCAGAGTGAGTGTATCTGAAGCTTTAGTGGCAGAACTACAGTAAGATAAACTAGAAAAAAAGCAGGCCGATGACATTAACCATGCCTAAATGCCAAATATCGGACATATGTTTATTTTAAGGAGCCTTGGAGCTCTAGCGTTAACAGATACTTTCTGGTCCAAAATATTGGTGTTATCACGAATAATCCAAAGGTTATCGTGAAGATTTAGTGAACATCTACATCTAGTCTGCTGGTGAATATCAAGCTTGTGAATTGAAAACCAGGAAGGAAACCTGTCTTTAATTTAAAACTCTGAAGCCACAATTTGTTTTAACCTGGCAAAGAAAATGGTGAGACACTTTTTGCTTTAGGCATTGGGGAAAAAAATAGCATTAATATTGTCAAGGCAACAATGGATATACTTTACTATTATTAGGTGGAAAATTGAAGGTGCAGAAATCCTTCACTTGCTTTGTAATAGCTTGTTTAATAAAGGGGGACCGGAATAATCGTTTTTCAACTTTAATATTATTGTAGAGAAAGAGAAAAATGGTGTCTGAGATCTAATGTTGAAAGCCAGTTTCCTGCTGGCTGCAAACAGCTCTGTCTGTTTTGATAAATCTATTGCTGCAGTAAACAAACAAACCCCTTTGACGATCACCTCATTAAGAGAGTCATGAGTGGTTTTCATTGATTAGCTCCTATTATAGCAATAATCCTCAATATGCTGTGTGCTCCATGCGAGCACTGTTTTGTGTAAACAACCACCAGTGATTAGTGATCAATGAATAATTTTAGCCAGAGAGATAAATGTAATTGGATGACAACACATTAAGAGCTACTTCATTTCGTTCTCCTGATGCTAAAAGGAAGAAAAGGGGCGTAGAGAGGTATCCCACCTTGCTAATTAGTATTTTCTTTTGAATGCAAACATTAGATTTATATTAGACGTTCCATCCGAGCCGTATCCCTGCAAATAAATTTTACATAGTCAAAACCAAGCCCTGCATTGCTGGGTTTTTGCCCAGATTTCTGAAAGACTTCTAGCTATTAGTGCTTTATATTCAGATGTGCTGAATGATTTTGCTGAGAATGGCTGCACGAGGTACACGGTCAACAGCTACAATAGGTCCAGGTTTTCACACTGAGGAATGGCAACATTAGAAATGAAAGAGGGCTGCAAATGCAGCATCTTTTGGCCAGGTTGTTCCTTCAGAGCCCCACAGCCCTCCTTGGCAGCATCAAACAGCCAGTCCTTCGTGTGGTAAGCATTATTTTTGATTCAGGGATTTGATACCTTTGGCAGGTGATTTCCTAAAAACACATAAAGTAACGTTTCTAAAATCAGTGGGAAGCACATGGCCTTTTTTTTCCCCCCTCACATCTGATTTCCACACAAAACACAAGTGGAGCAATACTAAGCAAAACAAAAATGTCTGGTATCTTTGTGAGAGGCCACAGAGCATTAAGTTCAGCCTTCTTTTAGCCAAAAGAGTTTCCAATCCCTTGTAACGGCTGGTCCAATTTTAGAATGGTGTTCCTATTCTCTTATGGAAACAAAAGCATAATATTACTGTCAGTGGCATACCCTCCCTGACTTCTGTCTATTGTTAGAGATACTTATCCACATTTTTTCACTGCCATTCTCCCCTGTTTTTAAGGTGAGTCACTTTTTCTTTATTCGTTTTTCCTTTTGCTTGAATGCAAATCAAGATGCTACCGATGCCCACACAGTCACACGCCGTGTGTTCTCAAACTAAGGATCATCTACATTTCAGATTCAAGTAAACATACCAGTAATGTCACCAGCAGTCTAAGTGTCCTCAAAATTAGCTTTAACTGTAAATAAGACTGTTCTTTGATGTTTCTGACTGCTTTTGACTGCTCAGTCTGTGTGATGAATCCATAGGTGTACTTTATTCTTAGTCCTTCTCTTCCTTCAGGCACAAATACGACATAAATTATTGAAAAAAAAAATTCACAGAGAAGTGAAATAAACTGACTTCCCTTTTAGAGAAGCAGGTCCTCAAATTGTATGATACACAAGTCTTGGGCCATGAAATTTGCTGTAAACTCTCTGAAACACCTCAAGTTCTGATTTGAGACTCCAGCAAGTCAGTTGTGGGGATGGGAACAGAAGTGACTAGTACAACAGGGACCTCTAAGAGGTAGTGAGTGAGTTTTAGAAACCTACTTAGCTTGGGCTATAACCCCTCCTACAGCACACCCAAGAGTGCAGAAGCACAGTTATTACAATAATAACACTTAACAATATGTATAAATTGGGCTGTGTAACACAAGGCCTATCCACATGTGGCTTTCACCCTGAAGACAATGAGATGGGCACCCTGCAAGTACTGGGAGAGCAACTCTCCTTATTTTCTGCTCTGCAGGTTGAGACATTTTTAACATGCCTCTTCACAAAGCCCAGCAAGTCTCTGTTCAAAAGTGTGATCTCACCCCTTTCGTGCTGTCTGTCCTCAGTGCACAGAGGATGTGCTGTCACGATCTGAACTTGCTGGAAGGGACTGGATCAGCACATCCAAATTTGTTTCAGTTGATCATTTATGACAAACACTGATGCAATGGCTTCTCTTCCCAGACCTTGCAGCATGCTATTACTTCTCTTCCCCACAAAATTGCTCCTGATTTTAGTGGTGGTTTCCCAGGTGAGGCATAAGTAACAACTTCTGGCAACATCCATTTCAGTATTCCTCGCCAGGATCACATCTCTATTAAGGAACAACTGACAATCAGAAGGCTTGCCAACACCATCCTGGGGTTGTGTACTTTAATTAACTTACAAGATCAGTCTACACAAACTAACATTTTCATTTTTGAACGTTAAATCCTCTTGACTTAAAACTTAGAAGCCTAAATCAGACACTTTGAAGTTCTCACTTTGAATCATTACTTTCTGTTAATGTATACATTGTAAATTGCTGCAGATAAAAGCCTTGTCTTTCGTTTACAAGTGCTTGGAAAAGTAAATTCCTTTTTATTAGCTAGAGCATGTAAAGTTTTGCAAGCACGTTATTAAAAGCACCTAATTGTTCTTTGAAGCAATAAGTACATATTTCTCTTTCCAATTGAGAGTTAAGTTTCTAGAGTACCAAAATATCCTACTGTGTACAGCAGTTTATATAAGGCTCTAATTATTTGTGCAAAGCCTCAGACTAAGTTCTCAAGCTTTTAACTATCTTATTTAATCTAAACAAAAGATTATTCACAGAGTATTAGCTAGGGTAAGTAAGAACTCTGGTGGAAAAAATCAGTAAAAATTAGATACACAGTAGTTCAAAAATACATTTTGCTATTCTATCACCTACATAAGGAATGTTGGTAATAATAATGCTGGAACAAGAGTACCTGTTTTAGTGATAGCTACACTGAAGAGAGAAGTGTCTCTCTCTAGGCTGTAATATCATTACAGGAATGGCACTACACAACTAAGCACACTTAAGGCCTGCAGGAATGATAGATGCAACACACTAATTCCTTATGGCTAAAGGATGCTATTACACTCTAAAGGTCATTGGCTCAATCTTGTGATACACCTTCAGCTGGGAACAGCAATTCAGACAGTTTAGTTAGGATGTTACAGTCAACAAATGCACTGCAAGGGCAGCTCTGCAGGTAAACAGGTCACTGACCGGAGGAAGACTTCAAAATTCAGTAATTCTCTCAAATGAAGACCTCAAAATTCAACAATACTCTCTTTCTAAGGGACAGGAAAAAGACGATGAATTAATTTATTCCCACAATTAGAACATCTGTGATTCTGTGTTGAAATAATAGTGTCAAACTTCCGAAGGGCAGTAGAAACTGTCTGACACAGCAGAGACTAATAATTAAGGACTCAAAATGCTGTATCTGTTATTCCTTGTGTCTCAAGTGTACATAGTCCTGACCCTCTTTGGTTTTTTTGAGGGAGACATACACATAGAGAAAGAAAGAGAATTTGGCATAGCCTAGGTAACACTGAAGGGCACAGAAGGTCATTTCGAAAAGGTTTGCAGGGTGACTTTCTAGCAATGTTAGGTTTCAGAGAATACTGTGAGAGACTGAGAAGAAAAAGCACAGAGAAAGTTTACAAAAATTAAAGTTCAGTTTTATGATGCTGTAGATACTGTTCTGGAAGAAGGGGGATAACACATCAAAGTCAAGCCTCAGGATCATTGTGATTGTATTTCCAGTACCAATACTGTGGTATTATCACTGGTATAACCAACATCAAGTTGTTTGAAGCTGGGGGTGTTTGGGGTTTTTGTTTGTTTGTTTTTAGTTTTTGCTTAGTTGGTTGTTGGGGTTTTTTTTTTAATTATTGTCTTCTCTGGCATTTATTTTTAAGATAACAGAGCAAATTCAGTAACAGAAGTTTTACTGAAATATAGTCCATAATGAATTATTTACTTAAGTCTTTTTTCTTTTTTTCCCTTTTAAACCAAGACTAAGAGTCACTTTGTCTTGCAACATTTACTTAGATTTACCAAAAGTTTTTAGCAAAGGCAGCATCTTAAATAATTAAAGAGTTACATGGTATGCAAATATGTGTTATTTACTTAGAGTTTGTGTCAAAACCAAGAAATAATCGTTTAATATACACTAAATCCTGTATGTTATTCACCATATGTAAGATGAGCATTTTCTTTGCTTTTTCCAGATAGCATAACACAATGTGTGCATCAGACTAAACAAGCCATGAAGACATGAGAAAAAATTTAATTGCAACACTACAGCAATGTCCAACTCTATGGGATGTTAGGGGAAACACTGACTCCACCTGCTCTTTCAACAGACAACTTGCCATTTGAGGCAAGCAGGGTAAAATACTTAGTCCAGCCATGGAGACACCACACATTTGTCCAAAAATACTTTTTTTTAAGATTCAGCTCCCTCACACTATCCTTTCAGAAGTGGCATGAGAGTATCCATAAGGTTGATTTGGCAGCAGATCCTCTCTATCCAAATCAGTCCTGGCTTTTCCAAGTGTCCGTGCCTTGGTTTACTTGAGGAGCTGCCCTGACACCTCTTCTGTCAGCTTCTCAAAGACACTGGCTGCAATTTAGGAGAGTCAGCTATGAAATAGTTCAATGTCACATTGTGTTAAAGAGACTGCCCTTTTTGTCTTCTTTCAGGTTACTGCACTCACAAAAACAAGGAGATTTCTTAGCTTGGAGACTTTTTGGAGCACAAAATGCAGCAGGAAAAGCACAGGAGGCACCAATAGCCTGAAGCACCAATAACCCAAGGCACTGGGATTAGCAAGCAGGGAGCAGAATTACTGTCAGCTCTTGGGGGACAAAGAGGAATATGTTCACCTGGGAACCCGAATTTTGCACAGGTTCTCCAACCCATGGAGCCACTGAAAGCTGCTGTGAGAATGAAAAAGTGGAGGGAAAGATTTCCTCATTCTAGAGCAGAGGGAAGAAATTGATTTTCTCATCTTTTATTTGAATCTGTCTCATCCTCCAGAGTTCTCCCTATTTCAAAAAGCTACTCCTTTCTAAGAAAACCTATCTCTTGAGGTTAGCAGCCCAGAAGTATCTGTCATCCTACTTATCTGGATACCTCAGTAAAGCACCTCAGTGCAGGTGGGATGAGCACAAACTGACACTGATTTTGGAGGAGCTGGGCAGGAGCAATTCAACTTGTATGAGCATTTCCCTCCCTCACTGCCTGCTGGCCAGTCAGAGGCTCACTTGCAGAATGAAGCATCCTCAGGATGCATCACCCCCGTGCTGCAGAGCAGTGGTGTGAGAAGACATAATTACTGTCATGAGAAGAACATCAGGAGTCACTTGCATTTGCAGTGGAGTCTGTTCTTCTTGAACCGCTATTTCTTGGGGTCTGAATAAAATAATAAGAAAATTCATTTTTTAATTTAAAGGAAATGCTGCTGCTTTATTTGTGTGCAGAAAACCCTGAGCACCTGACTGATGAGCATTGCAATAATTTGTATGCCTTGCATACTTGATGTGAAGAAGCAAAAATCCTGACATCATAATGTCATGGAAGGATGTAACTGAACACACATGTTCAGGGAGCCAGAGATTTGATTGTATTTCCATCAAAAGTTAGTGCAGCTTCATTAGCAGTAGGACAAGGCATTTCAGTGCCATTAACCCTATAGTGCTTTTATCCTATCTTTTAACACCAAAAAGCAAGTCATAAACTTCATGCTACTTACCCTATCTCTTTCCTATCCTGCTTTTGAACATGCCTAAAAGAGCTCCTCAACTACTTTTATTCCATTACCTTAAGTACTTAAATTTCATTTTCAGCAAGGCGCTGTTTAATGAATATTTATGAGCAGATCCCGCAGTGTTCACTGAAACTGTCGACTTCCCTTCACAGCAGGCTTCAGATTTACATTTTGGGGTTTATTACTAAAATGTTAGCCACACAAATTGATGTCACTTAGAAAATACGATGACAGTACTTCCTGCGACTCTTGCACCTTCATCCAAGTAACGTCATGTATCATATTGTTCTTTGCCTCTAGAAAAATACAATTTATATTCTTGATATGCAATATTTAATTAAAATTACATAATTATAAAACATCCAGCAGCCATAATTTACACATGGCAGCCTCAAGCCGGCAAATCACTGTGAGTAGTCTCCCTGAAGTCACCAAGTTTACTGGTGAATAATATTTACCCCCTTGCAGAAGCGATCACAAGGCAAGATCTTCATTACAACTGTACACAACCTGATAAACAGTGTTAGCTATGAGGTTTTTTTCTTCCGTAGGCACTGATTAGAGGCTGGGGATCCAAACAATGGATGCAGGGGAGTAGCACTGCAAGGCATCCTGTCAAGTTTTTGGCAGGTCCAGCAATGCCAAACCACTCTCCCAGGAGGCAATGATCACTTAAAGAAGTTACTCCATTGCAACTAACATTGACAACTAAAATTGCCCAAATTTTTCCCTTTATTAACTTCATCTTCACACTTGTAAAAGCAGGGTTAAGGCTATCTAGTTTTATTTAATGTGAAAACACAACTACACGTGTTCAGGGAACAGAGGTAATTTATTCTAAAATAGATAAATGACCCAAACATGTCACACACACACACACCTGTGTAACTAACCAGTGAATATGCAACAAGTTCTGCTCTATAATAAGCTGCAGCCCAAGATGAACTTAAACAAGATCAATTCGCAAGACCAAAGCAGACCAGGAAGTGGGGAGGAGAAAAAATAAACAATCATAAAACCAGATTCTATAGGGTTCCCCAGCTTTCTTAATTTTACTGTTGAGTTTCTTTTTCTTTATAGTAACGAAAGGTATGAATAACATATCGAAACTTCTGTGGTGTCAAATAGAGCTTCAAACATACATACTTTATTGTCTTTGTTTAGGAGTGTTTGTTTACTTTGACTAAAACCATCCCTATGGGCTATGAACAGGTTGCGGCTGCCTGTAGTACAGGATTTCTATGCAAGAAGTTTAAAAACATGCTTTTGTTTATCTGTTCAAACAAGCTTAGCTGTCTTAAGCCATATACATATATACAAACATCATTTCTGAAGGGCAAGATACACATTACTCTCGGGGTTTCAATAGGGAAGAGGCAGCATTTCCATTGTATAACTTGATGGGTAGAAAGTTCACAGAAATAAGAGTGAAGGATTTTCACATGAAATAAAAAACAACTGGGAATTGTCATTTGTCTGTTCTAGAAATATTACAGGTGCAAATGATACAATATAATCTGACTTTCAAATTGCAACCAATTTAATTTGTAAGCTCACACTTCAGAGTAGTTTAACTCTCGCTACTTCAGTATTTGCTGGCATATCAGGATGGTTTCTATTTTTTTAAAGCTGAAACTAAAGAGAAATCTGTTATTCAAGTTCAGCAGTTGGAGCCTGCAGACCACATAGTTCCCTTGATGGTGTGTGTCAAAACAGGGTTTCATAATACCTGTGCATTGCAATTATTTATGGAAGAATTATAAATGTTTACGATACAACTCTCACTGTAGAGTCAAAGAAGACTACCCCTAATTGTTCTTGGAATTTCTATTAAAATGCATTCTTCCTCCATAATGTAAGATAAACTTTTCTGTGCAGGAACGTGGATGGCAAACATCAAACACTCATAGAAGTGAGTTCCAGCATGCCACCTGAGCCAGGGAGCAAAAGGCTATGAGCCCATTCTTACCTATCACCAATCCCAAGTAAAATGAACACACAGGAGAATTAGGAGATGAAAGTCGTTGAAGTCGTTAAAACATCAGCCAACGTGAGGCCTCAGATAAGCTCAACACTCGTGTAAGGGACAAGGGAATTGCAGGTCACTGACAACGCTAAAACTTGGAGTACACTTTGACATTAAAATCTATGTTTAAAAACCCATAAAAAACCCCAAATACCTGCATTTCTCTTTAAACCAGCTTTATGGTTTCATGTGTTTCCCTTTCATCAGGTTCCCTCCACAAAAGTGGGTCTCAGTACTGCGAACAAAGCGTAGTGGGAATACCATTGCTACCAATCTAGTTGTCACAAAGACAAGTGTTGGTTCTCAAAGTACATGCTCTTTGAGAACATACAGTCTGGCTTCCAAGTAATCAAGGATGGATTTTCTCAAAAATAAAACATGCTTTCTATACATAACAATAATTTCTAAGCAGCCAATGTGCTTTCCTCATGTACACTCTGATTTATAAAGGAGTTAAGAGACATCTAGTTCCCAAACTCAGCAGTACTTCCCTAATACTTAACATCAGCCACAGGTATAATCTCACTGATGGAGATTATGTGGTACTGTAGGAAAAACCTGAAAGAATAAGACTGTAAAATCAGAGGTATAACTGGATCCTATAGCAGACTTCCATTAAATAATCAGAAAGATAGAAATAATGCAAATGCCAAACAAAGCTCACCAGAGGTTTATATTAACATGCAATTTTACAGCATTGATCTTCTGCCATCAACAGATGGAGAGATTAAACTGGTATTGTTACAGCTCAGGTTTGAAAGAAGCACAGTGTGAGATACTAAAGGGTTTTCCAGGGAACATTGTAACAAAAGAGTCTCAATGGGAATTCTGCAGATAAACACACAGGGAAAACCTGAACATAAAGCCCAGTACACGTAAGGTTTCTCCTTGTTGAAATTCAAACAGGCAAATTGCCTACATAGATTAAAACCAGATTTTCAAACAGAATCAGCCTCACCTGGAGATACACAGCTGTCACCCACACTTACATTTTAACAGCCTGCCTGGAAGAGCCTGGCAAAACGTTTGAACAATTACTACAGTCACATTTCACTTTGCCCTTCTGCCGAATTTGCACTTTTTTCATTTATGAGCCGTCTGCAAGAACAACTAATTTATTGCCAAATTGCTTACTTCCCTTCAAAGGTTGATAAAAATCAGGCTCCCTAACAAAAACTAAAAGCTCTCCAAAAAAATCCAGGTCACTTTTCTGCATCAAAAGAACAAACATTCCTGAGATTCTTGCTCTTTCTACCAAACCAATAAAACTTTAGTGGTGGCTCACTTTTTTTGCATTATATTAAAATTAGAATGGGATAGAAAGTCAATCAAAAATTCATCTAGCAATATTTTCTATATAAAGTATGTACCACCAGCATAAAAGTAATGTTTTGCTTGTTATGAAGTTTCACTTCACATCCAAACATATATTTTGAGGTAACTGAAATATAAATCAAACTTGCCTACAGAATGCAACAGTCTGCAAATTACCACAGTGTTGCACTCGCTAAGGAGCTGAAAATTCCAATAAATTGCTCCAGGTAAGCTTTTAGGGATCCTTCTATTATGAAAGTCAGTGTCACCTTCACTGGATTTGAATCTTTCATATAGAGAAGCAAAAACAGAGTTGATGGAAGAGTATGGTCAAATAAAACTCTCCTATAACACAAAACAAACAAAAATCAGGTCAGAGAACTTGCTGAAAACAAATAAAGATTTTGCATTTCTGTCCAAACAAGCACCTGTTGATTGCCATTACAATTGGTAAACATGGGGTTTGTTTATGGTACTGTGGGTATAGATGTCAAAACCCATGATGGACAGAGAACAAATAGTCTTAAAATTACCATGATATCCCCTAGGCTGTCAGGAATAACAATTACTTTTTTCCCCTTCCAAATCTATGATGTAAGAACCAGATTTAGCCTCCTTATTCACATTCAGCCATGTATTAACTCGGAGCAAATCTCACTGCAGTAAACAGATGCAAGCAATAAGGGTATCAGACTCCATCTGACAGAGATAAATTCAAGTTATTATGTTTGTTAACAGAATTGGTTTTGGTCCTATAAATAAATAATTTCCCGCAAATACAAAATATGAGGGCAAAAAGTAGTCAAAAATAATGATAATGTTCTCATTCCTTAATCTGGATCGCTTCAACACAGTAAAGATAAGCAGAGAGAGGGAGAAAAAGAGAGAAGCCAATCTTAAGCACTCACTGTCAGCATGCCTGTATTAAGCATCTTCTTGTGATAAGGGAAAAAAAAAAACACATCCTTTTTCAGAACACCACTCTCTAGACATTTGATTTAATGGATTACACTATTAGGTCCTGTTACTAAAGAGCTCCCTTCCAGCCCGCAGGCTCCCTCTCACACTGCAAACACACACTACGTGCGTTGCACAGAGGTGTGTTTCCTCTTGTGACAACTCCCCACAAAATATCTTGAAGTCCTCTTCTGCATTTCACTGTACCTTTTACACCAAAACACATCCGAAGAGCTTGGATGCAGCTCTAACAACTCTGCTGGGGTTCATGGTTCCTTGTTAAAACTGGAACAGAATCGTGTTTCTCCCTCAGGCACTGCCTTAAAAAAACTTCAGGCCATACGTTCTTGAATTATTTATCAGAAGTTATTATGCAAACAAGGATTAAATAATTCTCTTTGAGCTGCTGGTGGTAAGCACAGCAGCTAGAGGCATATTGCCTGTGTGATATCTACATTTTATCCAGCCTTCCTGGCAAACAAATCGCATTTTGCTACGTAGATGCAAGACCCGCTTTTCCTTTTTACTCACACTGGTATAAATGAGAGAACCTTCTCAGGATTTGATACAACTACATCAGCATAATACTGGGTAAGTGAATCAGGCTGCTATTTGTTTCCAAATGCATTTGATTAACGAGTAGGACAGAAATAGGACAGACTTAAAGTTTACTCTGCCCTCTTGCTCAGTTCATCTGGCCTTGCTTTAAAAAAAACCAGCTAATCTGTCAATGAATAAAGGAAACAATTACCACAAAGTAGTTTCAACTTCTACAAGCTAACTGTGACATCAACCATATGCAGTTCTTAGTGTTTTCCAAAATAGGCATCACTTTCTAAATATGCTTAAAAATATATTTGTAATCTATATACACTTAATCAACTGCTGTTGCTTTGTGTGATCTCAGTTCAAGAATGTTACCAGTCTGTTTAAAAATGTGGATTTGCATGGTTATGCAATAAAAGTAATTAAAACCTAATAGAAATTATGACCTTTATCTGACTGTGTTATGTGGCAAAAAAGAGCTGGACAAACAGATTAAACAATTGTTGCTGCTGCCTAGGATAAATACTACTTTATTTTTATAATTTTTTTGTTCTATAGGCAAAGTTAAGAGTATATCTGAAATGTCCATTCACTTTAGTAAGCTCCCTAAGAGGACAGATTGCTTCGTTCAATTCTCAGTATTGCTTTATTTACACATACACACCTTCATGTGCACACAAGATGTTTCCAGTTTCTTAGTATGGCAAGGCAAATACTCCATCTGTCACTATTAAAAGGGAGGGATACTCAAAAAGTAACCACAGACACACAAAAAAACCATGTGCCCATGCCAGTAGTCTTCCAAGGCTGTACCTTTCTAAATATTTAGTCAAGGAGCATCATCCAAGACACAATATACATGATTTAGAGTCAGATCTAAGAAAGACTGAGCTGAACTTTTACCACCTCCACAAAAAACAAACAAACAAACAACAATGAAATAAAACCATTGGCTATTTACTCTGGGGGCAGTAACTCTGGTTCTTCTGTGCCAAACTTTTCCACTTCAACAAGTAAGCCACAAGCTCTGCTCTCTGTCACCAGGATTACATTTTTATTTTGTCCAATGGCTTTTCAGCCCACAATAACAACAGTACGCTCAGACTGAAACTTAGTCTGATCTTTCTCAGACAAAGGCCTTGACCAGGCTCACCTTCCATACCCTCTGCCGGGCTCACATCAAGTATTTCCTACCTCTCCCACTCCAGCCACAAGAGCTCAGCAGACCTTGCTGACCACTACAACATCAGATGGTGACTGGGGGAAGGAGAGCATGTGGGATACAGTCAGCAAAGATTTATGGTGCATCCCTCAAACTGAACCACTCAAACTGGAAGGGCTGATGAGCCACAGCCCCGAGCACCCCAGGCAGGCTCTGAACACCTGAAAAGACTCCAGCCCCTGAAAAGAAGCCTCTCAGAAGATCAGGCTTCAGGTGCTGCACAGGGAGAGCCCTCCTGGCAGTCCTGAATCAAGCAACCATGCTTTTAAAGCAGGTAGAAGTTCAGACTCACCTTCTTGGCTTGAGATATTTCAGTGGCTAATTCTCTAACACTTCCCCTGGGTGAATCTAGCCCCAAGCAAATGCAGTGACTGATAGCTAAAGCCAATGGAACTTCTTAATTAATGTCAGTGGGTACAGAATGAAGTCCTTAAAGAAGTTAATTAAAATTGAGGGGTTTGGTGCAATGTTAAGATGAATAATGTGCTTCCTGTATTAATAGAGAATTAAAAAGAAACCCCAAAACTGTAGCTCAAACATTGTTCTGGAGTATTACAAAGCTCCAGAGGGAAGAGAAGGAAAATCTAACAGTCTTTACTGCACCTTAACCATAAATATTAAAAAGAAAATATCTCTTAAAAAGAAAGTCTTAGGCCTACAGATTTTCACTGCTTGGGTAGAATCAGGAGAAATAGTCAAAGAAATTTTACAGTTCTGGCCAAACAAAGCTGTGTGCTGATTCAGGTTTAACATCTGTCTATAGCAGCAAATCAAACCAAATTCAACTGAGACACACAAACCAGAGCAAGCAAATAGCTCCAATGTCAGGTCCCACATGGGCTGCCAGTACTTGCACCTCAGGCCACTGAACCTGTTTGTGGATGCCAATCTACCCCACTGCATCTGCTTTCTGCTGGAACTTTCAAAGAAACATTAGTAGCAACACTTCTTTTTAATTTTGTCCTTGAAAATTAATAGTCTGTGAGAGACTGTGACACACAGGCTGGTCTTGCCAGATATTAAGCGCTCTCTTTTTCTATGCAGTAAGTGCCTCTCAGAACCAAGATAGGAATCAAAATAAAACACACAATCAGATGCTATTCAAGTAGATTATTTTCTTTTCCCATATTTAAATTGTTGATAGACAGATGCAAAGGCTGCTTCTCTTCACACCTCATTAATTTTTATATTTGGCAGTTTAAATTTAAAAAGTCCCCAGAAGATTAACACTGTTGTTGCACTTTCTGTCTTAGAAGGGGGAAAAAGTGTCATGTGTTTTGAAGTTTTTCAGCTCAGGGATAAATAATGATTAAGAAGGAAAAAAAAAAAAAAAAAGGTGTGGTGTAAGTACCAAATGTACTGAATTTGTGAATAAGTGATCTCAGTGCTCTCTGGGCATTACTGCCCCTCCACACTCTGTTGTCACCAAAGCTCCGAGGGGAGATAAATGTTTCCAGCTCTGAATTAGAGGTAACCAAAGTATGGTAACCTTTTTGCCTTGAAAGCAGGTTTTCGTGTGGTCTGAGGAGCTGTGGGTCCTCCTTAGAGGACACATTACAGGAGAGGCTAATGGGGACTTGGTTGAGGTTTAGTCAATTCTGTGTTGGCTTATAATTAAGATAAACTGCTCTATTTAAAGCTGGGCAGGGGTGGGAGAGAGTACTGGTGGTTGTAATGGCCCAAACAATTATTTCTTGCAGACTAATGCCTTTCTGCTGTGTTATTTAAGATAACTTTCATACGAGTTACAGAATTTGAGCTTAATTGGGCTTGTTTTTGTAAGTGAAGCCTTTTTCCTATTTCTTTACATCTGAAGCATTTTTAGGTAAACACCTGCAGATTAAGCCAGAGATGGCATGAGATAACCTTGCTGTTGCAGTTGCAAGCTTCCCAGAAGATTACTGTTTCCAGTATAAAAGAAACTACCTAATTATTCCAGTCATACTGTTACTTGCATGTTAACTAATACTCGTTCCATTTGATCCTACAGGGTACCAGGTAATTTATACACCCACCACCTCATTAGACCTATAGAGAATTCTGTACAGCCTACCTTCAAGACCTGAAGTGCACCTGGGAATTATTACTGCTTTCATGCAAGCAGGGATAAAATTTGTCTGACCGGCTATCCTCTTGCAGACACAAAATTCTGTGATAAAAGCCAAGTTCTGCTTATCAGCCAAGTTATGCAAGCTCTGAGGAAGACAGCAGGTTCTCTGAACCCAGTGGTTTAATCTTCTCCAAAGTGAATGGTTCATCAGTTTTAAGCCTAAATCCAGCACATACTGATGGGAGCAATTTCCAAAGACAGGGAAGCCTCCCTGCATGCATGCTTTTCCCCTCATATACAAGCAGGTGTGTGGTCATTTGGACTGGTGAGCTGAATGCAAGCAAATGCAATATTAGTCATAAAAATCAAAAGAATTCTACTCTGAGTGAAAGGAATTAGTTTTTCCCTCATGTGGAGTTAAACTTGTCACTGCTGCTGTTGCATCCAGGAGAAAACACAGGTAGATGCAGTCTCACTTCACATCAGAACATTTTAAAAAGAGATGCTAATACTTACAAGATTTGTTTCAGAAACCTAAGGCTTGCAGTATTTCCTTATGTGAGTCTCAGAACACCTTTTAGATAAAAGTTTTTCTAGCAGGTAATATGGACACTATTTAATTTGTCAGTACCCACCATAAAATATCAAAGATGAAATACTAAAAGTTAGTTACTAAATAGATGTACAGCTTTTAGGACTCATGTTATGAATATGTACTGCATTTATCACAAATAGAAAAGGCAAAGAATTTTTGTAAAGTTAAGTTGAAACTTGTAATTCAAGGCTTGTTTCCTTCAATACACAGTATATGGCAAACAGAAGTAAGAAGTTCTGGCTTATATGAATCCACAGGGACTCGTGACTACTGTAGTCAGTCCATGTTTCTATTATGCAGTCATTTGCCAAATCTTACAAAATATTCAGATCTTGATTGGGTTTTGATAATGTGGAGTAATTTTACTTTTATTCAACTATTTTCTTTAAAATTACATTTATCTAAAATCCACGTTCATTTTTACCTAAATGAGGTGCAATACCACTTCAAATTATTTGCCAGACCAGTTGTGTTCACATCCTTTAGAAAACTTCATCTGATGTGGCAGCAGTTCTGACTCTCCAGTTAAGATTTAGGAATGCAAGTGATCATGACCATATCTGACCTGAGCCATTCCTCTTGATAGCTTTTTAACCTCATCTCCCCCCCACCCCCAGTGGATCCCATTCTCTTTCCTATCTCTTCCACATTCTCTCTCATTTCTTTTTGCTCTAACTTTATAGCAAAAAAAAAAGTATAAAACCCTATGACTTTGGAACAAATGTGATATTAAATCTTTTTCATCTTTCATGTTTTGTCTTTTAAAAACACAGCCTTTCTGACAAGAATCTCTTTAGTACTGTGTCCAAACAAAGGCTCCATGAGAGAATAAGCATATGAAATTTTTTTTAACAATTAAGATCTTCATTTACATTTGTCTGACTGTTCTGTAATAACTTGAAGTAACTAGAACTTTATGATAAAGGTGTCTGATACCACTTTGCTTTCATTTAATGGACTGGCGAATACATAACTTTTCAGAAAAGCAAACACAAACTATTATCCACATTATAATTGGCTGTGTCTGCCCTTGAAAAAGCACTACTGTTGAAGATTTAAAATGAAGTATAGTGGAGAAGAGTCATTTGCCTCAGAGCAGGTGTCATAAACACATCTCAGATAATGTGAGTGAAGCAGGATTGTCAGAGGGAAAATAAAGCTCAGACTGGAAAACACTGCAGAAATCTCCAGCACACTGGACATTGTAATGGGATAAAAGAGAGGTACATCCTCCTGAGCTATTGGAGAGGTATCCCCAGAGTCAACAGCTATGGGATGTACATCTGTACACTATTTGCAGGTTGCAAAGAAGCTGAGGGCTGGTCTCCTTCCGGCTGAGCTGCATCTGTCAAAGCTGGGTGACTCTTTTCAGAGGGGATCTCGCCTTCCAGAGCAGATGTGGAGCCTCTTTTTGGCTGTGAAGGCCAGCAACACGTAACAGAACTTGTGCAGACAACAGATGTAAAGACCATTTTGAATCCTGGGAGAACAAGGTTTTTTTCACACCATTTCCTTTTTGTGCCAGGAACTGTGTTGTGTTCAACTCAGCTCAGTGGGTTATGTTGTTTAAGTTCATATAATTGACAAGCTGTCCTACAAATCTTCTTGCCAACACCTTGGTGCTTTATAGGTCATCAATCTCACCCTCCTTGGATGTGCCAATTCCATAAATATAAGCCAGTACAATACAACATGAAAGGGGGAAGGGAGTGGAAAGACTAGTTTCATCCACTCCAAATTCTTTTTTTCTTTTCCAGGGCTGTTAACTACAAGATCTAGTTGCCCCAGAAAGAAACCCCACATCTCAGCATGACATGGTAATATAATTTGTGGTGAGACTGGTGTAGTTGTAGATAGCTGTGAAGCACTTCTGTCCGACATCATGATGTTCTCTAGGTAGAGCGGGAGCTTTCTAGCACAGATGAAAAATGAACAACAAAGCAATGTATAGCCCTGGAAAATCAACTCTGCTTGTGCCAAATGAGGGTTGGGGTGAACACGGCAAAGATTTCTGTGAGGCTACAGGAATCCCTTGGCAAAAGCTTCCTTCGACCCTCCACAGCACCAAGCTGAGTTCCCCAGCCTTTCTTATGAGAGAAGATGAGCATGTGGGGCTTCTCACCCTCAATCAGGCACAAATAGTTCCACCTGCTCTGCAGGAACAGTGAGTGAACTCACCTAGAGATTACAGATCAAATCTTTCTCTGCAAGTGTCTAAACCCCTTACCTAAACCCATTTCTGTTTGGAACAGAATATTCCAAGGAGCGAGACTACAGTTGTGGACTACTGTGGACTTTTAAAGGCATAATTGAGAATTATACGACCAGTTCCCAAAGATTACTTGCTCTTTGAGCAATCTATTTAGTGGGAATATGACTCACACCTTCCTCTGTCTGACAGATTCTAGCCCTTGGCTCCCTGGTAATGGAGATGGATATGCAAATCCACCAGTGGCTCTTGTACTGCTCAGTGCCTTGGGGCTCTCAAGTTTCCAATTCATATACTTGGAATAAGAGCTCTTGCTGAAAACATCATGTGTAGCTGGCTGAAACATGAGAGACCACTCCATTTCAGAGGACTGCAGTCCTCTGTATTTTACACTACCTTCAGACGTCATATCACAGAACAAGAACTTTTATGAACATAAATCTGATTGCCTGTAATGGCTCACTCCAATGCATGCAAGGTACCACACCACCCAGCTTATATTGATTATGAGTTCGAGTGGTACATACACCACAAAACAAATCTATTGCCACACTTGTAGAATGAAATCCCTGAAGCCTATACAGGTCAGTAAACACAACATCCCTGCTGTAAAATTTTTATTGCATATCCTGCCTGCTTCATCCATAATAGTGCTGAGATAGACCTTTTACATCTACTAGAGTATTACAGTGTGGTAACACATTTACTCTATTAAGCAGTGTTGTCTGATTCCTTTGCTCAGGAAAGGAAACAAATAATGTAAACACCAGAGAGAACAATAGAGAACGTGGATAAAATCATCAAGGCAACAAAGAAAAAAATTCTGGACAGCCCAGAGATATGTAGAATGATAGAATTATTTAGGATGCAAAAGATGAATAAATCACTGAGTCCCACCACTAAACCATGTCCCCAAGTGCCACATCTACACATCTTTTAAATATCTCCAGGGCTGGTGGCACTGTTCCAGTGCTAGATGACATTTTTGGTGAAGAAGTTTTTCTTAATATCCCATCTAAACCTCCCCTGGTGCAACAGGAGGGGATCTCCTGTTGTCCTGTCACTTGCTACTTAGGAGAAGGGACTGATCCTCATGTGGCTAGAACCTCCTTTCAGGTTCTAGCAGAGAGTGAGAAGGTCATCCCTGAACCTCCTTTTCTCCAGACTAAACGCCCCCAGCTCCCTCAGCTGCTCCTGATAACACTTGTGCTCCAGAGCCTTTGCAAGCTTCATGTAGAAGCTAGTAAATACAAGTAGGAAACAGGAGCTAAAGTTAAAAATATGCAGTAAAAACACACCATTAAAACAATTAGTCTAATTGACAGCTAGCATGATTGTCCTGGGAAAAGCCTTTCTATGTGTTATTTTCTCTTTTGCTATTTCTTACTCCAAACTTAGCATGAGGGTTTCATATCTACATGCTGCCATTGCAAACTCACAATTACAGTTTTTCCTGTGGAATATTTTCAATGATAAATACCATGTTGATAGGTATTTTCTCTCCCTCCCCAGATACCATAATAGAGGGGCACTGTTAGGGTAGAAAAAGGCACATCCACAGCTTGTTTAGTGGAAATCCTTTAGCTAGTGGTACCACCATAACACTTAGCAGGCACAGCTCTGTGCCAGGACCCTGGTATGCTGAAGAAGTTATTTTAATCAGTAAGGCACCAGATCAATTCTGCATGTCTGTCATTATTAGCATTTCGATGACATTTTTATTATCATTGTTATGTCAATATTCCCATTGTAACTCCGTCACACAAATGCCTTACAATTGAAAAGTCATTTTAAGAGTAGACATTCATGAAAGGTCAACCTTTGAATACTTTTTTGAAACACAGAAGTTCTTAAAAATCAACACTCACTTCAAGTCAAGGCAGCTAATTTCAGGATAGAAAAGGACAAAGCAATTTAACAGTGTTTGTTTCTCTCAAGCACCATAACAACCTGATTTTTTAACACTGCTGAAATACAGAAGCGAAAAACATTATCTAGTGCTCCAAAGCACATAAAGAACCCAAACAAAGAGATGAAATACTACAAAGTCTCTTTTAAATTTTTACATTTTATGTCAGGCACAACATGAAGCCTGCAATCCTCATGGCAGAAATTCAGAAGGTAGAAGACTAACCCTTCCCAGACCACAATCCAACATCAGAGCACCTGTAATTTAACTCATTAGGAATGGATACAATCAGGATTTCCCCTTGTGTTAATCACAGCGTCTTTAGCCCACTTCAGAACAGTTCTGACTTAGACATAAGCATTTGTATCAGCATTTCACATTGGTAAACTGGGTTGCCTGCATGCAGTTTGATGAAGGGTTTTTTTTTTTCCATTTTCAGAAGTTATAGTTATCCCATAAATAGTGCGACCTTCCCAAGTTTACCCACCAATTACTCCCTGTAAGACATTTTATTACAATCCAAACTATAAAACACTCAAGCAGAAACTATCTGCCATTCTATTTTGCAGCACAAGGGCAAGCAATGCTACTAATTTGCAGACAAAGACTAAACCACTACAGGCCCCAACAAAAGCTTAATTTTAAAAAGAAAAATATCCACAAGTCCTTTAACTCTTTAACACCACATAAACCAAGCTTACAAAGAAATAGCAAAGGAGCTGCATCTCACACAACACCCACACCAGAGTTACCTTTCTTAGGAGCTGCATCCAAGAGATAACATTCAGGTGGCTTCTAATCCCAGCAAGAGCCCTTGTAAGGACAGACAGAGGTGCTCTCCTTAACTGATCCCAGTCCTCCCCTTTTATCAGTGCCTCCTAACCTGCTACAGCTGCTGTCCCCAATCACCCCTTTTGGGTCTCTAACACTGCACTTCTACGACACAGAACTTTACAGGGTTCATTTAAATTTGATTTAAAGCTTTCTGGGATCCTCATAACTAAAATTTGTGCATGTGTATTTTTAATCATTTGACCCGTCATGCTTCACTGTAAGCATTTGCACATTATATCAATACCTTTCACAGGGATGTGATGGAGCTCAGTTAATATGGAATTCAGTTAAGTCTTTAGCTGTTTAGATTAACTGTGGTGGAAAAGCAAGTACCATTTTTCATGTCACCAAAACTGCGCTACTGAAATTAGCATTATATTGAAAAAAATAAAAATGCATTTTCCCACAAATTCTTTCGGTAATCACCATGCTGCTACTACAAATTTCTTTCTGCCTTTCCTGTTTGTGGTGCTGGTTTGCCCTGGAATTCCTCAGCTCTCCCTAATGAAGGAGAAAGCCAAAAAACCTCCCCCTAGATTGTCTGCTGAAGTGGAAATGTATGCTGTGGCATGCAATGTATGTACACAGTGTGAGGTCAGAAAGGAAAGATGGTTGGTGGGACCAGCTGACACATATTGCACTCAGCCACAGACCTACTCACTGGTTTACTGGCCTGTAAAATATGCACTCTTACTACTGCCATGTTCTATGATCCCTCCAGTACCACCCATTAGAAAGGAACTATTTTACAGAGAATATCTTTAATGCCTTTTCTTGATCTATTGTTGCTGTGCATCTGTTATTCAGCTGTATAAAGTAATTAATGTTTTCATAGAAAGAAGAGCAGAGCTATCTCTTGGGAACATGTGTGTGCACACAAAAAAATCACTACCAAAAAGTACTTTAATGAAAAAAAATTAGTCCTGCTACCACATTATGTCAATTCTGCAGTTAATTGCAAATACAGATTTTAAGAAGGGAACTACTGTGCACAGTAGATTTGTCTATACAAAAGAATAAGTAGGCCTTAGTTGTGAGATGATAGAAAGAATTTTAATTTCAGAATAAAATTGCGCTTAATTATTCACAGAAAGTTTTTACTTTGACAGCTTGTTTGCCGCTGCCTTCTGCCACGTAATAAAACCCCACCTCACCTGAAGAGTTCTGTGATGCAGTACAAGAAAATGAGCTATAAGCAAAAAACATTTTTTGTTATTGTTGTTGTTTCAAGTATGGTTTTTAAAAGCAAACAAGGCATGTACATTAGGCAAGCGTGCACACAACCGGTCCTGGTAGGTGTGTGTGACACCACGGGGGTCTCCCTGTAGAGACTCTCCAATTGCTTAAAGTTTCACTGTTAAACTACCAGTTCTCCACTGTAGCCATCTGTAACAACATAACTATACTTCTGTTTACCCTTTTTCCTCTTTTCAAGCTTTACTTCACATTTACCAAAAGACCCTTTGAAGCAGGGACTTGCTTCCGTGAAGCCTGTTATTAAACAAGCTAAAATTGCTGCTTTCATCGTGTCGCTTCATTGGGATGTTGTGCGTCAGGACCTGTCAGAGCTCTCCTGTGGCGAGGCTGGTGGTGCCACGTTGTGCCACATGGGAGGCTAAAGCTTGGAAGCAATTTTTGGGGTATTTTATCTTTGCATCAATGAAGGCTAAAACAGAAGTGAAGGTAAATCTGAGCTCCAGGGACTGAGGTTGAGAAATTCTTCGATGTCCCCTAGTGGCTGGCAATATCCATGGGGTTTAAAAGCGTCCCCTGTTAGTCACGGAAGTAATTGTGTAGTGGGCAGCTTCAACCACTTAATTAACATCACTTTTCCCCAGAGGATTAATTTAGATTATTGTATTTAGCCCAGAAACTTCCCTGTATCAGAAAGGGATAGGAGAACTGGAAGGGACCTGCTAAAGTTGGTGGAAAAGAAGATTTAAATCTAACACTTTCTAACTGTGTGATGCAACAATAACACAAGTAATTTCACAACTGCTGTAGATATTATGAGGATGTTAAAAAACTAGGGATATATGATTCATGTATGTTTTTATCATTAATGGTACTAAAAATACTCAGTATAGTCTTTTTAAAAAAGTAATGCAATCCTTATTTTCTGAATAAGGTACCAAATTTATGGGGAGATTGACACTGAAAGATTTTAAATACTTTTTACCACTAATTAAAATGAGTTCTGTTTCCAGACAACATACAGGGCTATAAGGATCATAGATTGGAAACTCATTTTCTCTTTCAAATTAAATTTCATTAATTGGAAATAAATAGAGTATTCAGAAATTGTTTATGTTGCTACTTTAATTTCCTGCAGAAAACATCTTCATTTTTCCCCCTGAGTTATTTCTGACTTAATTAATGCACTTCTTCAAAAATAAAGTAGTTTTGCTATGTTTAATAGTCTGGACATCAGGATTGGGTCCGCCTCTTTAAGAATAATAGCTGTAGGCTGGATTGCATTTTTAGTGCACCTCTTTGATGAAAATCTTCATCCAAGTCTCCAATTCCTGCAACAGATTTTTACAGCTGAAGCTCCATTACATTCATAAAGCATTGTCATGACCTTCTAGTTGATAGATTTTAGGCCAGAGCTTGCTAGAACTCACAGCAGAGCATTTAGTAATAATTTTACCTTTGACATTGTTGCTCTATTTGTAAATCCCCTTTTGCAGTGAGAAACAACAGTTACTGGAATGTTGACTATCTTTTCCTCTTTCTGCATGGAGATTTATCAATTCAAAAAAGTGATTGCTATGAAATAGCAAGCAGTAAGACTGCTCTTGCTGTACCTGGCATGTAACAAGGTGCAGAACCTTATTGCAAAATACACTGCCAGTATCAGTACAGAGGCCAGGGGCTCATGAAACATTCAGTTTAGGCTGCCTTTAGTGCTCTGCTGCATTGAATCAATACACCAAGTTGTGTTCAAAGTTAAAACCGGCTCCGATTTTTGCAGTAAAAAGGCTAGAAACAGCACCAAACGTAAATATTGCCTCTGCTCCAGGAAAAGTTTTGGGATTCAGTTCTGGTAAAAGCAATTCAAAGTATATTCATCGTGTCACAGCTGTATGGATTTGTAGGCACACGACAAGAAAGTACAGCAGAGTAGGTTTGCAAGAATGACAGTGCTGAGGCTTTTCAGAGACCCCAGCAGAGCATAAAGCCAAGCTGGAACTGGAACTTCAGGCTGGCAAGATTATCATGTCTATGATGTAAATGGCCATTTCATTCATAGCATGGTCAGTTTAGGATGACATACTGCAAGGTCAGAGTTTGCAGCAGAGAAAGCCCCAATAATTAATTATTTTTCTGCTTCACTTTTACGATGATGCTATTTTTTTTTGAAATTGAACTGTGAAATCAAATACTTTTGACTGAGGTTATTTTTGATCAGCAATTTTGTCAACCACCACACAGGAAAAAGCAGGCATCACTACAGAGACTCTGGAGCTTCTCAGCTACAATGGCAATGCACAAATCATTGAAAGCCCAACAGGAACAACAGAAGAAAAATGAGGCTGTAGGAGGTATTTAGAAAGTAAAAAACCTGAAAGCCTAAAGGTTGCCAAAGGCTTTAACCCTGACCACCAGTAAATACAAGGAACAGATGGCAGAAAAAAAATTACTTCTGCAAGATAGGTGCCTTTACTGGGGCATCTTGGAAAAACTAAAGACAAGGCTTTCCTCTGCTAGAAATTTACTCTAGGCTCCAGTCCACTACATGAGCCAAAGTACAGGAACAGCAAACAGAAAAGGCAGGTCTTCTTAACCAAAGCCATTTATTTGTCTGTTTGCTTATTTATTGGACATTCTTTTGAAGGAATTAAGGGCTTCTGCAATTCTCACGTTGCTTGGGGTAGGTACTAGAATTTTTCTGACACCATTTGCTGCTTCAGTCAGGGAAAGCAGAAACTATATTTTTGCAAATGAACTGTCAGCTTCCCAGGTGAAATCACTGGAGTGGGAGGAGGGGAAGCAACTCTTTCTTTTCTGAGAGAGCCATAAAGCTGCTGCCATTTCTTTTAATAGATTTGCCCTTTGAATCTTGTATTTGTAGCCAAGAGCTCAAAAAGCAGTGTATGAGGGGAGAGACAATGGAGAAAAAAGTATGGTTGACTAAATAATAGGAGGAAAGAATAAAAGTAAGAAGAAAAGGGAAAGAAAAAGTGGAATCTAGACAGCTAATAACATGAGCAGTTCCAGATATTCAGGCAATACAGAAGTCATAAGTAAAAAACAGATACTTTTAACAAGCTTAGGGATAAAATGGAGGTAAAAAGAAGAGATGTAAAGGGTGTTGCTTTCCTTCTCTAATTGTTAACAGATTGTTTGCTGGGTTTATATTTATATGTGTGTGTGCATATGTGTGTAAATAATTTAATAATAGTGGCTTCAGTCAATTGTAATTCAAACTTGAGTGTCTTCCTAAGGGAAGTGCATCCCTGCACAATCCCCAAGGAATGTATCGAACAGATCTTGCTTCACAAGGTAATCATTCAACACTTTCCTCTCTTTAACACTCTCAAAGCATTATCTTGTGTATTCATCATTAAATCTGTCTCTCCGTGCCTGCAGAATTGTTCCAGTATAATTTTTTTTTTTTTAAATTTAATCTTCCAAATGTACCTTCAAGAATCAATTCTGCAGAAGCGAGCTTAGTAATAGCCACTGTGTCCTCACACAACCACTCCCAGAATCATTTTCAAAGTTACATCTGTGCTGCTGAAGTTGGTGGAAACAGAAGTAGCCAAGTTTTCGGTAGTTTGCTCAAGCTTGGTAGTGGCACGCTGTAAAGTAAGTAAATAGTTTGGAAGACTTGTTTTGATTTTATTATCTCTATCGTTAAAAAAAAAAAAATCCCACAAGCTCTGGCACTGCAGGAATAAGAGTGGCAGGACAGCAACACACACAACTGTTATCGTCATCTGCTTCAGTGAAACCAATATCAATTAATTTAGTTAATTAGTTCTTAAAGGCCCTCCAAATTGAATTCTGTTGAAGAAAGTAACTTTCCTCTGTTTGACTCTATTCACATCAAATCACAAGTTTTCTAAAAGCTTGCTAAGCTATTAAGAATTTGGAATATTCGGCTTTCCACAGTGAACATCCTACTTAATTAAGCAATCAAGAAAAATAAATCCCTTTGCTTATGTGGGATTCGGAAAGTGAGAAGTGAAAGCAAACTGATTTTCAGCTGCTAAAACATTAAAGAACACACATGCAGAGAAGCAACACAAATCCTTGCCATGATCATACACCTGCATTTGGGATTTGAACAGAAGCTGCAATAAGAACCATTCCCTCTCAAAATGAACACACTGGAATATCTCTTGTATTGAGAGTGAAACACAAAGGCTTCAGCAGTTTCCCAAGTGTTCAAAAAGGGATTGTACAGGAGGCAATATAGAAAAGGAAAAAAAAAATTGAGAAACATTTTGAATAGCTCTCATAACCATAGATTATCCAGATCTATGTAGATATCTGTGCCCTCCTGCTACATGAGCAGTTGTTCTGGAATATGGAGGAGAAAATAAAAGTCACCATTCTGCTCTGAAATGTATGCATACAACTCTCAAAAAAAAAATGTAACAGACTGCAAATGAGCACAAATGAAAGCATGCTTAAAAGCATAGGATAAAGATATGTGCTTTTTGGATTCAGAAAATGAAGTCAGGCTCCTATTCATACATTTCTGGGGTAAGAAAATGTAGATTAGAAGCCTCTAAAAGCCTGTCATTGCATTATATGTATCTTCAGACATATACATACATAATAGACATCAGCTAAAAGTAGTGCCCTTGGGTCTGGGTTCATCACTTTGTATTTTATTCTGTACAATGTTATCTGGATGCTTTAGCTGGGGAAAAAAAATGTGGTTTCACCCGTGAATGGGTCACTGACCTTAGAATTGAAAGATTTATCAGAGTATGTTTGCATGACAAAATACAGCACTATACAGAAATATACTAGCTCTAAATGTGACATTTCCAAAATGGAAAAGGATTTAACTGAATTAGCACAGTCCTCTGATCAGCCTCCTCTGCCCTGCTGTTCAGTAAAGCTACTTAACCCAGACAGAGCTGTACTAACACAGTTATACTTGTCCTGGTTTCTCTGCCAGCCCAGCATGACTCTCACTGAATTTAACTCTAAAGGAATTTACATGATGCTTTCCAAAAAGGACCTCTTAAACCTCCCAAGTCTTCCTAATTTCAACTTAAATAAGACCCGTAGCAGCAAAATTGAAAAAAAACCCAGCAAAGTCAAAATACTATGGATCCTGACAAGGAGTTGGGGCCAATAAACCTTTCACCTCCTCACTATGGAAGAGATGGAAGTATGTAAAACACATGCAGGGTACCAGCACATCCTAAAAAAACATCTGGAGTCCCAGAGAGCAGCTACAGAGCAGTGGGACCTGCAAGGACAGGTAATCAGTGGAAAGCTAGGGGGGCTCACTGGAGCCAGAAGCTTCTCTGAAGACGTAACAAACGAGAAAATAAAAAAATAGTTCAAAAACCTATCAAAAGGAGCATTACTGAGCTCTTAAGAACAGAGTGTAGACAAGATATTGGAATGTGGAAAGCCAATCTCCCTGTGAGGTGCCTGAGAAATATAGAGGCACCATTGGAATTGCCTCTTCATGAACACAACTGTAACCTGGCTGACACCACTGAATATAATTGGAAAAGTGATGTTAAACGAAGTCCTTAGAGAGGGCTGTGGGACAACAGGGAGGGATAATAATATTCTGTGTCAAGTAATTCTGTGAGCATCATAACCAATGAAGCTTGGGCCCTTAGTGACCTTCCTGTGGATGACTGAAGTCATCTAGGACAACATCACCTATAGCTGAAAATTTTTTCACATCTCACCACTTGTAAAAGCTCCTTCATGACAATTTTTTGGCTTTCCATAAACTGGGCACTCCTTCTTATACCTGTTTTTCTAGCTGATATGAGACCAAGTTATAGAAAACCAATTTATTTTGAGGCTGCCACTTCTATGCCAAATCTATTTGGAAAGAGTGAAGAGAAGGAGATAGTCAGAAGCTAAAATAACACTGTGTGATCACCTTGTCTTTTTCCATGGGAGAACTGTTAAAAAGAAAAGGTTCTGTTTTACTAACAGACCCTAAAATATAGAAACAGAAGATCTGGAATGCTCATGGATACAAACTAGAGCTGAACAAAAGATAACGTCCCTGTTGTCATCTGCTACACAGCATCAAAACCCCCCGGGGCCGTGATAAAGGGATATGTCAACACCTGACCCTGTTGTGTACAGAAGCAATTGTATAATCATGGGAGAGTTAAATCTGAAAGGTCAAGTTCTGGAAATCCCCCTGGAAATAAAATGGAACTTTGGAAATTGTAGGAGAAGGTCTCCTACCTCAAAAACATGCCGTGGTCTGTGGTGGCAGGTTAGTGTTCTGAGGAGAGCTCATCTGATAGAAAAGGTTATCACCTCTTTCTTTCACTTTCTTTCTCTATCTCAACCTGAGCTACATTCAGAAGACCTTTCTGGAAAAGATTACTGCTGCTGAGCAAGGGCAATTCATCTGGCCTTTTTTGTTAAATTTCCTAATTCCATAAAGATGAAAATAATTATGAATCAAATCACTTGGGACTAAGAGCTAAGCTGGAGAAAAAAAAAAAAAAAGAGCATAGCTTAATAGATGCTCAATTCAAATGGAAAATCATGAATTATAATTGGGAACTGCTTAAGAGCATTTTTCTTGATGCTCAAAGCCAGACACCAATAATGGCAAAACTCACTTTTCTACAAACTGAGGACAAAAAGCCCTAATGTGTTTCAAAGCAAAACTGAATGCAGATATTTAGGCAATGGAAAAAGGTAACATTACAACAAATAGGGGAGAAGTTATAAATAGCAGTAAATATAAACCTATAGGTAGGGTCTCAAGGAAACTAGCAGTAGAAACTAAAGCATATGAAGTCAAGGGTTGGCAGATTTGATAAGATGGGAGAAAATTGTGAAGCATATAATGGAGGAATAGAAGCTTAAACTTGATCTAAAGATTTAGTACAGTTACCATAAAAATGCTGAAGATACAGAATAACCCAAGTATTTTGTTTCCATATTTTGAATCAATTAGGCATGGCCATACTGTTGTATGATGAAATAAAATAACCTTTGCAGCATAAACAAGGAAAAAGTCAGTGAGAAAGCTTCCCTACAGGAGGTCTAAAACCATTGCCTGTGAACCTCACTGAGCCATATATGTTAAATATATTATGAAAATACGTTATGCTGGGGAAATTCAAGACAACTAGGAAAAAGCTAAAATTGTCCTAATGTTAGTTTACAGAGTGATACAGAGAAGCATTTGTGTTTCATTTCTCCTGACGACTTTTAGACAAATTAAGTTTGGCTTCTCAAGTATTGACATATTATACAACCAGAGTACCACATGAGATTTTTATTAGTATAGTGGAATGCTTCAAAACTCAACATTAAATACATTAGTTGCAGGCTGGTTGCCTTCTTGAAACTGTAATTAAAAAAAGGAACCATCAAGCATCATTAACACTCCAATTGCACTCCATTATGAAATCCTTTGACATCAGGTATAAAAATGCTGACACACCAATAGCCAGGTTGAGCACCCAGCACTACCCACACTGTGACATTTGCATAGAGTCCTTAGTTGTGAAGTGGAATGTCTTAAAAGCCCAGTCAGGTTTGCTCTTGTTTTTTCCATTGAAAATATAATCTGCTGCCAGGAGAGTAGATAATTTTTCATGAAACTACTATGTATTTTATTATTAGTATGATTTCCTAAAAGCTCTTTTTTATATTTCAATTTAGTCAAGAAAGTACAAAGAAATCTCTGTCTAAAAGCAGGATGAACCTGCAACCAGAGACCAGAATTAACTTTAATGGTATGCTGTATAGTACCATAATGCAATAAAGGTTACAAAGGAAGCCCAGGTGTCATAAAGCAGTTCCAGTGACTTGGGCAGAATATTACACCTGCTGATTTTTCTATTTTCTCCATGCTTAGACCACATCTATATTTATGAGTGGGGAAAATGATGAAATATTTAAACAGTAAGCAGCTTGAAGACCTTCTATTTGTTTGCTAAAATTTAACACATGCTGCAGTAAAAGACTAAAGTCCTAGAAGGAAGCTGCAGGGCTTTCAGGGGGACAAGGAGCTGTCTGGGTACATGCCCTAGAGCCACAACAGCTCACCCTGAGCATTTGGGAGCACTGCACCAAGGGCCGCTGCCACCAAGCCTCAGGGATCTTAAGGGCTCTGGATACATTTCAGAGAAGGACAAAAATAGGATGTAATGTTCTTTTTTGTCTTTAGGAATGGATCAGATCTGGAATAAAGAAGGAAGTTATCAAAGCAACATTCCTGACTTGTTTTTAATGGGATGTAAAGATTAACAGTAGCATTTCCTTTCAGAAGACTGGTTCTCAACTTACCGTGAACAGGAATGGTTCGCGCTTTTCCTTTTGGACCTACAAGATGCATTTGCTTTAGATTTCATATCAACAATTGCCTTACATTTTTTAAGACCTATTTTAGGAGAAAAAACCCGAGAAGTCAGATCTTCTAGCTGAACTCTTGCTTCAGGAGAAATCACAGGAGAATATATTTGTGGCAAGAGCAAAGGATATAAAACTGAAATGGAGCATGTTGCTCCAATCTTCTGTGGCCTCAGTCACTGTCTAACTGTGGGTACATGGACCATATGAGTGAACCTGCCCTTCAAAATGTGAATGTCTCAGAGATCTGAAAACTTAAATACTCTTAACCCTTCAAAACTTGCTACTTGTTTCCCACCAAATCTCCCAGGCTGTAAACTGGGAGGAATAATCAGTTTCAAATATAACCAATCAATTAATCTGGACATGACATTAGTCAAAATTAAATTAATTAACTACAAGTTACCTGAGTGTTTCTAGGAGGGGAGATTGCGGGAAACTGCTCTCATTCAAAAGGAAAAGCACACAAAGCCTTCGAGGCTACATTCCCAAATTGCTCCTGTAATCCATCACTGCAAGAAATTTCTTTGACTGGGGAGATACTAATTTATACTGAAAGGTGCAAACATGCATATAAACACTGGAAACTTCAAGGAGTGATTTACAAAGTCAAGTAGAAATAAAAACTTCCATAAAAGAGATGATAAGACTGAATTTAAAAGCTTACTCTGGACCTCTGCCTATGAAGTGACCCCAAGAAGATATCTGGGCCTTCCTCTGCAAATAAATTTGGGCTTTATGTACTATTAATAAAGTCAGAAAGATCATGTTAGGATGTTGGCAAAGTGAGACAAATCTCTTAGTTTGAAGAAGGTGAACAAGGCAGACTTTATCCTTAGCCAGTGCTGTAAGATAAGGGTAGTTTCCTCACTAGTTTAATAAAAAGGTGAATTATTTGAAGGAAATAGCACATATCCAAGCAAAGGGAGACAAAATCCATCAGGAAGTATTAGAAGAATAAACCACCTAATAGAGAATATATAGAAAGAAAACCAAATCCAACAATTAATTTCTTTATTTATTCATTTTGGCTTTTCTACCTTGAATTTTCATTTATACTTTTAAAGACATACATACAGGGATAAGATAATGAATGGAAGAAGTAATTAGACTAAAATAGAACCCTGTGTTATGAATATGAATATTAATATCAAGAAATAGAGACATGACAGGTTAGAAGTGGAAAATTAAACCCAAAAAGACTAAGAAAAAACAAATTCTCAATCCTAATTAAAATGCATGTTTTAATTCAGAAAAGTGTGAAAAAAGCCCTTTTTTTTCATAAGGAAATCTGATAAAATATGAAGTACAACAAATTTTTGTACTCATAGATTGTTGGAAGAGGTGGAAACAACCACTTAGGACAGAATGGTGCAGGGATTTTTGCAAGAAGAGAGACCACTTTTTCTGTTTCAAATGGCCCCATGCTCAGGAGTTGCATTTGGGGACCCCATGGAGCCCTGGTGATTTTTAACTTCTTTGAAAGGCATGGTGCCAAACACCCAACAAGAATAACCACATCCAATTGTCAGGCACGTGAAGCCTTTCTCTAGGGAATGTTCTTTACCCTGACAATGTCATCTTGCTCAGGTCCCAGCCCACCTAAGTCCTGTGTTCAAACCTTGCTTGAGCACTCAGTGGCTTGGTGCAGGAACAAAGCTGAATGTTCCCGTGCACGCAGTGACAACACTAAGCAGAAGAGGGGGAGTAAAACAATTAAAACATTAACTAGATTGAAAATTAAATGCCACGGATCATTGGGTAGCTCTGTGCTGGCTTATTGGCTGCTGATAGGTTACTTCAATTATTTGCAGTCTCTCCTGCAGCAGCATTAAGGGCCCTGGTGTGCTCTGGATGGTGTGTACACACCTGCTCTTAATGACTCAGACTAAAAGGACAACACATGGGAAGTGACACAGAGCCATAGAGAGGTTAATGGACTTAACCAAGGTTACAAGACGAGATAATAGGAGGGATGAGAATAAAATAAAGCAAGCAAAGACTACAAGCCGTACCTCCTCTCCCGATGTCATGCTCAAAGTAACTCCTTCATTTAGATAAATGAGCCTCACAGCAGGGAGCTCTCCCAGCCTTAATACAGTGCGTCTCAAAGTCACCTGATGACTTTCTGGTGGTGTTAGCGAAAAGGTGTGTCTGCTGCAAAAGGTCATAAGATGCAACTTTGACTGCACCCTCTGCAAACTTTGGTGTAGTCAGGGACAAGGGGCATAAAGTTTTTGTGACATGACAGCCTGTCCTGCCTCTCAAAGTGCTTATGATGACACCTGTTAATGTGACAGCAACAAGGCTAAGGAAAAGTATTTAGACCCAAAGTGCTCTTTGTTTCTGGGAATTGTCTATGTAAAAGCAGATCTCAATCCCAGCTGACTGAAATTCAGAATTTAAACTGCTGTCCCCATTTTGGATTTTTCTGTTTCTTCCGTAATAACTCATTTCCAGCAACTGATTCTGTTACAGTGGTTACAGGCTTTGATAATGCTACCATAATTACATTAGACAAATTTATGAAAATATAATATTGCCTGTCCAAGTGAAGCTTTGGTTTGTTTACCTCTGCTGATGAAGAGCAGTTCATGTTCTGAGAAGAGGCCAATCCATTGATTACATCCCCTTCTTATTTTTCCCCCCTGGCTGTTGATAATCCCAGCTGGTATAGATTTTGAGAAACTGAATATACTATTACTTTAAAAAATAATTTTTAGAATAACCTTCAACTGATGCACCAATAAGTTGCATTAAATATTATATTGCTGAAATTGATCATTACATGTATTAAAGCTGAAAAGTCTACTGTTAATATATATGTGGGTGTGAAAAATGACATCAGAGCACAGACCAAATTGTGTCTTTTGTTTCTCAGCCCATAGTTACTAGAAAAGAATTCTCTGAGACAGCACATGTCCCCCTGTGAGAGACAAGGAGTAGCTTTTTTTTATTATTTTTGCCAAGGTATGCTTATGTATTTCCATACTTTTCACTTCTAGAAGGACTTTAGTGAGTTGTATAATGTTGAACTAGATATTATTTTGCCAAACCATTGGCAGGACTTTGTTTTTTAAAATGAGGCAAATACTTCATATCAAATAAAACCTTCCTGAGATGGTACTTTTACTAGCTGGTACTCAAAGATGGTTCACATAAAAGCAGGGAGAAATCAGGTCAGTGAAGGAAAATTTAAGAAAATCACTGCCCTTTTCAATAAGAAAATGTTTTCTTTTGCTTCCCATGACCTTTGGGGACAGCTCTGTTTCCCATTTCACATCGTAGAAAAAGTCTCTGGGAAGGAAACAGACAATTTGGCATTGTTTTTTCTTTTACATTGAAGCCATGGATGACATCTCTTCAAATTACTTTATCCTCCCTAATATACTGTTTTCAAAAAGCACATCCCTTGCAGCCTATGTAAGCTTGAGTCCAAGTCAAACACAAAGTGAAAATATTTTTTCCCATTTGTTTTGTAAGTGCTTTCTTTGTGAAGAAATTGAATATTTCTTTCTGTAGCTTAAAGCACCCTATAAATTGTTGGAAGGGAAATGGTTCATTCCATATTAAAGCACGTGATAGTCATCTGAGCTAAAGTGAGCACAAACTGACCACTCATCTTGTGAGAGCAAATAGTTTATGGTAAAACATTGCCATGAAATGAGTTTTGGTTACTTCCCAGTGGGCATCTGCTATTCCAGCAGGCACAGATAAGGTGTTTTACCTGTGTACCATGCTATGCATGCAAGCAGAAGATGCTGTGTGTCTTTCCACATAAACCACTTGCCTGCTGCTCTTACTGCTGTATTTCTAAGTGTTTGCACCTGTTTCTTAGATTTTTAGCTTTCAGCTGACAACTTTGCTTTCGATTTTTAACTTCTCTTACAGCAGCAAAGTTACCAGCCTGAAGAACCCACGTGTTTCTCGTGTTGTTAATCCTCCTTAGGTTTTTTTGGCTTTCTGTGGATACTTCACTCAGTCCTTGTTGAGGTTCTGCACTGGGCTTTCTAATTCCTTAACTGAGTTCTGATTCTTGCACAGAAAAGGAAAATAGAGAAATTAAGAGAGATTCATTGGACTGTACCAGATGAGTATTCATTAAATGTTACTGGACGTGGCTGCCTTGTACATTCAAGAACCCTGATTTCCTTCCACAACAAAACAAAGTTAACTGAGGTAACAAAAGTGAGATTTAGCACAGCTCAGCATTTCCTGCTCGTGTTCACTTCAGCTGAAATTATGGTAAGGTAACATCTCCAAAAATGTTCACTTGTTTTTTTTTCAAGCTGACCATCCCAAATCACTCTTGTGTGAATGTTGTAAACTTTTGGCTTGCCAGAATAATTTCCTGAAGCTTAGAAGAAAAAAGACACACTCTATTTCCCAGTAATATTATTCTGACCAGTAAAAGAAATAGTTTCCTGTGTTATATATCTACCTATCATGATAGCAGAGATCTGGGAAGTCAAAGTAATTACAGTCTATTTTGTATTTGGTGTAAAATGTGAGGAGTTAGAAAAGAGTAGTTCCCTAAGAATTACAATGAATAAAGAGAATTTTTAATGTTTCATGTTACAGTTGGGGTAAAATTATTTTATGATAATAAGGGATTACCCTTAAGGTAAGAAATTTGTCATCCATGATGAAAATAGATTAAAGACAATGGAAGACCACATTCTAATTCTAAAAAGTGATAGTAAATGATAATCCACCAAGCAAATTGCCATCTGTTTTCTGTCAGAGCAATGAACTGTAACAAATTTCATAGAATTATTAAGGTTGGAAAGGACCTCCAAGATCATCAAGTCCAAACACTGACCAAACATCACTATTTCAAAACTATACCACAGCACTGAGTACCACATCCAGCCATTAATTCGATAACTCTTACTTGTGTCTCATTTCCACAACTGAGAGGCAAAGGTGATTTTTTCCATGTACATTCACAAATAAAAGCAGGGGTATACTGGAATCCTTGACCAACACTCAAATGTTCTACGTCTGTTTAAAAATGAAATTCAGCAGTTTGTCTTCCTTCTGACAAAGAACATCAGAATGACCTATACCTTATGCTCTCATTCCTTTAGTTTTAAATAATATGTATCAGTAATTTAGTATAATTGTACTAAAGTATAATTGTGTTAAAGATGATACTCATTATTATGACACCCACCTTCTGTGATTTTCTCCATCTATTCTTCCTTTTGGCTCTGGTCCATTAGAGCTTTTCTTTTATTTAGGCTGAGAGATATGAAATCCACAGACAACAGCAGAACTGAGATGATTCGTTTGGAACACCACAACAGCCCCAGTTATTGCAGTTTCAAACACATAAAAATTCCAGAAGACAAAAGCCCCACAACTGAAAACAGCAACAGAATTTGTATTGGGGCAAGTTCTCCATAGTTGCCCTTCAGCAGCAGCTGCAACAGCCTCATGAGATAGAGCCAGGAAGAGCTCATTTTTTTTGGAAGACAGTTTAGTGGTTTAAATTAATAAAAAAGTAGTAAAACTACACAGCTAGATACTGTGCTTCTGGTAGCATCTTCTAAACTCTGATATGAAAAGTTCACAGTATCTTATTTCTAAATGCAACCAACTGGGGATTTATTTTCCTATTATGCACTTCTGGTATTGTATTGACAACAGGTCTCCAATGAAGGAAGAATAATTTGAGTTCACAGGGATAACTTGATTAAATTAAAATCTATACTAAACTCTGGAGAAAACACAGAAAAATCTTCAGAGGACACTGAGGAAACTTTTGTTTTCTCTAGAAAGGAAGCTTTAAACCCAATAAATATTCATGCAATATTTGTATTTTAGTAGATTCAAACTGTCCTAATTTTCAACAGTTTAATTATGGAACACTGATATTAATACTAATCTGAATAAAACCTGCCAAATCTCTTAATTATCCTGCCCAGATCCTGGGTAGATATGTGAATGCATGACCCACTGGAATTCACCTAGTTGAATAAACTGCTTTAGTTTTCTTTCCCATTTCCCACTGCCTAAGTTCCCATACAGCAAACACAGCAGCACAACAGGAACGGATGAAGAACAAACATTTGGCTGTTGATTTGGGGGGGGGGGTCATAATTACATTTTCCCTTTAAACACAGTCACTCAAAATCAGCTTACTTCCACAAGAGAAGGTTTTACTGGATTTAATGGAAGGTTTTACTGTGATTTCCTAATCAGGAACCAGTCTTAGAATAAATAACCATTCTCCAGGGTTAGTAACTCAAGATGATTCAGAAGTCACATATTCAAATTAAAAGATAAAGGCACAAAGTTAACATAATCTTTAACAATTAGTATCATAAAGAGCATGCTGGTCTGTTACCAAAAGGGTAGCCAAAGTTTTGTCAAAGCACCTTTCTTAATCTTACCTAAACCAATTCTAAATTTCTATCACAGTAGGAATCAAGCAAAATGGGAGAATTTTTGATTGTTGTAGAGAAATGTCCAGCATTACATAAATGACCCATTGTAGACAATTTGCTCCATATGATGGATAAAGAGCCCATATAAAATATTAATTTGGACTCAATACTTAAAGGTTTAAAATTGACATTCAAAAGGAAATGAAAACCAATAGTGTGTGGGTTGAGGATTACCATAGGACTGAGGAAGGAAAAGGCCCTTGGAAATTAAAGTTGCGTGTTTACAGTAGGATAACCCATGATAAAAAGTATGGCCTATTTTAAGAAACAGCAAGAAGGAAAAAGGAAAATGGAATACACTGAATACCTGTCTAAATGGCAGTATTTGAAAAAACAAATCTGTATAACAGAGGCTCAGTTCTTGTAACAGCTATAATGGTTAAATCTAAGAGTAATGTTAATTGGTGTAATAGAAATCCCAGAAGGAGAAATAAATGTTTTTTCACTGTTTTATGCAGCTTTTAAAATTCAAAAATGAAAACTGTTTTGTTTAAACGAAAAGAAAAATAGCATATATTTTTCCAATTCAGATAACAAAGGAAAATTTAAAAATAGTATTAATAATTATTAATATCTTTTTGTTGTTGTTAAGTGAGTGATAATTCACTTAGAGGATATAGCTCTCTGAGGATCTCAAACCACTTTATAAATATTAATGAATGGTGACAGCCTTATAAAAAATATTACAAGTAGCAATTTTCTATTCTACAGAAGAAGAAATTATGTCACAATCTTTTTTAAACAAGAAGCGGATAGGAAACCAAAAGAAACTCTTATTCCCTTCTCCTGCATTAAAAATAAAGTTCCTCCTTTCATGTTTAATACTGCGTGGTGTTTCAACCCCATATTAAGTATCTTGTGTCTGTATCATTCTTAAAAATTATTCTGAAGCAAGTGAAGAATTTCAGAGAGATACAATTTTTTTAAAAACTATATTGTATGTCTTGAAGAAAATTGTATTCAGGACTCTTTGCTGGAGATGTTGTTGCACTACATTTCATGGTCATTGCTTTAAGGAGGAGGAGATGGAGAAAATGGAAGGTGGCCTTGGCTACTCAAAGGTTCAGCAAACTTTAATATGTTCCTGTAACCCATATTTTATATTGAAGACATAGGCATAGAAAATAATGGAATCACCTTGTTTACGAGTCACCTTCATGCAAATTTATATTTCATTTTTACTGCATTCTCACATGGTAGTTACATCACACTTCTTTCAGAAGTTATGCCTCTCAGATGTAATTTTGGGGCAGTATATGCTTTTGACAAAGAAATGCAGCTTAGATTGGGCTATTCACAAACCATGATTGTCTGAGCATCTGGGGTTTTATTTTAGGAGTTTGGGAGGGAGTAGTACTAATCTATAGGGGAAAAAATAGGTATCCATGATCTTAATACGCTTTAAAGAAGTGAATAATACCTTTTTGATTTTTAGCACAATTTCTGTGATCTTCTCTAGCTAAATATATCTAACCATGAAAGTCCATTTTTCCTTTAAACCTTTCATAACACATGCAGTAATTTCAGACAGTAAGTGCACTAAAACTTTCTGATCAGAAAAAGGATGAAGAACTGTACAAAATCCTGAAAAAGCCCAGTCTGCTATGAGAAAATTTTTGTACTTCCTTAAGGTGAAGCAGAGATTGGTCTCTCAAAATAATGAAAATTGGAGGTAGGAACATGCATCAGGCCAGGAGATTGGTATGAATGTACATCAGAGGGTCTTATAGGTCAGGAAAGTGAGGCTTATGATCAGGTCACTTAGTCTGACAGGTCTGGATATGAAAGATCTGAATTTTTCGGAAGATGGGGAGAGAATGTTTAAGCAGTTGGAGTGTGAAGCATTTGTACCAGTTTACTCTTGGGATGTCAAAGTTCCAAGTCAGGTGCCTGCAACTACTTATCAATGCCCATCTTTTCAAGACCAGAAAGGACCATTAAAAAGTTCCTATTTCTCTTGGAAAACTTCAAACCAGAGAATTAAACACTGCTGTCATTATTACTGTGAATTTTAAAGAAAACAACAGTGGAATAAGGTAATAAAATTCCATTTAATTGCAACGGAAAACAGAAGCCAAATCCACTCACTCAGTAGTTATCTAAGGATTGCCTGGTCTCTATAAAAACCCAGAGAAATTCCACAAAGAAGCAGGCCAGGAAGCCACAATGAGTGGAGTGGGCTGGAGCGCCTCATGCACCCAGAGATGTTTTTCAGGTCTCCAGCAGATACCAACAAACACAAAGCAGGCTGTGAGGGAGCTGTAATGAGAGGGTTGCCATGGTTGCTGAGGATTCAGCCAGGGAGGAGCAGCAGTGTGGAGGGGTCTGAGGAAGAGCTGAGACGCTGCTGCAGGGAAGTGCTGGGCAGAGGAGCTGGGCTGGCACAGTTTCAGCCGCTCTGCCTCCGGGCAGTATCCTCTGGAATGAACTGTCCAGACAAGTGCATCCACATTTCCTCTCAGAAAAATGAATTTCCTCACTCAGAACGCAAGTCTGGGGGTAAAATCAAAGGCACATAAAGTAGGAGATATATTTCTTAAGAGTTTAGATGTGCACTAAGGCTACTGAACACAACAGCTTTCCCAAACCCAACACTCTTCTTTCTAGCTCAGTTTTTTCCTTGAGGAAAGACTCTGCTGTACGAAAAGGGGAATCCTTCTCAGCAAGGTCATGACTCAGACTTGCCTCTTTTTGAACTCTCAGTAACGCCAAGGAGTCCAAGTTCTGTCCTCACATAAGTTGCCAGACTTTTTCAGGTAACTCCAGTGACCAACACTCACAATATCATCACACAAATTGCCAGAAAACTTTGTTCTTGTCAGCTCAGCCATCAGCAGGTGGTAATTCACTGTCATGCACAATTAAAATTTCAGTGGTAATAACATTTCAGTCAAGGAATGCTTGAACCCCTTAAGAGTATGGCTCAAGAGAGGAGGTAAGTAGCAAAACAGAGTCAAAAACTCAGAAACAAGTTTGGAGTCTGATTAGGGCACGTGCAGAGTCCATATTTCCAACGATAATCAGTTGTCAGTACAACAGTAAATTGCCCAAGCTGTTATAAATGACATACATGAGGAAATAAATTCCTACTTTTTTCTTAATTTTAACCAAGGACTTATATTAAAATCCTTTCTATCATTCTTCATATGCTGTTCTTAAACAAATTGCTAGAAACTAACATCAAAGAGGAACAAATGAAAAAGGGAAGTGAAAAAAAATGAAGTGAATTCATCATTTTCCCTGAAGAAAAAATCCCCACAACCAACAACACCAACAACACAGAAAAACAAACAAAAAACCCCACCCCAAACAAACAAACAAACACAAAATAACAAACCCCAAGGAAAAAAGTTGCCATTTGGTATATTCTGTGCCATCATGAAAGCTAAGAAGAGCAATTTACTCAAGTATTCTTATGAGTCAGAAGAAAATTTATCCTTTTAGCCTGCATAGCTGAGCACTGTCATGGGACGTAAGAAAAGCCAGAGGCAAACCCAACACAAAATAAACACAAACTCAAAACCAACATTGCTCCCCCCCTAAAATCCTCACAGCCCGTAAAAACAACTCACAAACACAAATTATGGTTTTTTGCCTCACAATGAACAGGGTCAGCACAAAATATTTTGTGTAAAACCCGTCCCTAATAGAATTACTGATTTGTTTTTTCTTGCCTCAAAAACCTGAATAAAAATAATAGGAGAGGAAGTCAAAAAGTTATCTGTAAGAGTTTAGGGCCAAGGATAATGCATTAATATGGGCAGTTGTCTACCAGCTTTGCTTTCCTAATACGCCGTTTGACTCATAAAGTAGTACCACAAAGCAGAGAAAGAAAGAACAAAGGAAAAATGTTAATAAGTCTCTGAATTTTAACTTTCTTCCTCACAAGTTCACTAATTCTGGTGCTCCTTCCCATAAAATGTACTATTATATCTGCAGTGTTCCATTGCCTTTGTAATGGTCCCTTTGGTAACTTCAACAGCTCTCATTAGCAGTTATCCTTGATTTATCAAAATTTCCTAGTAGTTAATACACTTTAAAGACAGAAGAAACTACTATTAATATGTAGACAGAAAGGCAAAGAATACTGTCTGTGATGATCTCTGAAGAGAATAATGATTTATATTTACACAATTTACATGTGACTTAACAACAACAGGCAGAAAATAGAAAATAGATGAGCTGGATATTATCAACTTAAGAGTAATAGGCAAAAATCAAAAAACCCAGATTGTTGAGGCTTTTTTTCCCATTGGCACTTGTCCATTGGAAATGACATAAAAATAACTGATATTTCAGAGACTGGTCACCAGCTACTGTAGGATAAATGTATTTTTTTTTGCCTGAGTATAATTTCTGTACATTTCAAGTATTCATTTAAAGGCACAAAGCACAACTTGATTTCAGGTAGGAATCCACTTCATCCATTTTTACTAATCCCTAAAAAGCCTTTTCAATTTTATGCATTCCTGGTCCATGTACGCTTCAGAAATAGGACACTATTATAAGAAATCCTTTCCTGGTCAGAATCAGGAGCATGTGAAAAACTGCTCTGAAGCAGATGGTTATCTGTGAAGGGTAAAAAAAAAAAAAAAAGTCATACCAAATGTTTGGATCCTCTACATATAGATTATTTCACTTAAATTACCTTTATTTATAATATATATTAACCTATAATTCTTTTAAAAGTAATACATTTATAACTTAAATACAATTCTAAAAGACATTCTGCTCTGACTGACTGGAAGAGTAAAAATATTTTTCTTAAATAGTCCCCATTCCCTGAAAATGATGTTTTATCTTCTCATGGGCTGAGGGATTTGCAAAAGCAGCCTGTGAGATATGTGGACTCGTGGAATGCTGATCAGCCTGGCAGATGGCTCTTTTGGGCCAGTGTTTTTAGATGGTTTGATCATCAGCTGGGATTGACCCTTTGGAACAAGTCCAGAGGGGAGCCACTGAGCTGATCACAGGGCTGGAACACCCCACCTATGGAGACAGACTATGTTGGGGTTATTCAGCCTGGAGAGAAAAAGGCTCCAGGGAGACCTTAGAGACCCTTCCAGTGTGAAAAGGGGCTCCAAGAGAGCTGGAATGGACTTTTCACAAGGGCATGGAGTGACAGAAAAAAGGGGGAAAGGCCTTAAGCTGGAGAAGAGGAGGTTTAGTTTAGATATGGTGGAGAAATTCATTACTGTAAGGGTGGTGAGGCACTGGAAGAGGTTGCCCCAAGAAGCTGTGGCTGCCCCATCCCTGGAGTTGTTCAAGGCCAAGGCTGGATGGCGTTCTGAGTAACCTGGTCTAGTGGAAGGTGACCCCTTCCCATGGCTCAGAGGTTGGAACTAGATGATATTTAAGGTCCCTTCCAATCCAAAAGCATTCTGTGATTCTATGATTGCCATTTTTGCCTCTTAGGGACTCAGGCCTGCACATTTGGAAAGTCTCTTTTCTTGTATCTCACCTGGGATGGAAGTGTCTTAGAGGTTTTATGAGGAAATCATGAAGATTATGTGTGTTTCATAAAGTGATGCAACGCCTCAAGTATGTGCCAAGTGTTGCTGCATAATAGCTGTGACATATTATGTGTGTCTGAATGTATGGACATACAGTAACATATAAAGTCCTGTACACAAGCACAGACACATCAGACAGCACAGAGGAGTCACACAATCTTTCTTACGAGACTGTTTCTATGACTGATCTAATTAAGGATAACATTGCACGTACAGTCATTATTCTGCAGAAAGTAATTAGAGTATTTAGAGAACTTTCTGTCTTAGCACTTAGAAAAGTTTCTGATTTCTTTTACATACCACCTAAACACAACACCAAAAAAAAAAAAAAAAAAAAGATTATGAAATCAGCCCTAATTTTTCCCATTATAGAAACAATACAGACTGGCATTCCTTGAAGAAGTCTCCACCTACACAGGTTTCATGGAAGATGTTTTCCAAAACCAGTGCAGTCTGTTGCTATGCACAGTATTTAGCTGACTGTATTTAGCATCAGGCCCTGGTGACACTGCTGTTTAGAAGATTATGACATTTAGGCTCAATTTTCTTGATTAGTAAAGCCACTTTTTTTAATATTTCCTTATGTTTCCTTGCTGTTTGATAAATGTTGATACTCTCAGACTCTTGGGCCCTGATGTGGCAAACATAACCACACGACTGCAATTAACTGAGGTGAAACAAACTGGACCCCTTACTGAGAAAAATATTCATGTACTTACAAACTTGATGAGTACTTCAGCTAAAGAAAATTGCATCAATTTTAGGCAACAGCATTACTTCAGTAACATCTTTGATGCCCAAAATCTACTTGAGGACACACTTGGTAACACACCTCATGGTTTCCTACAGTTTCTCTGACTGTTTATCATAGGTCTGGAACCCGAGTGCTGCATTCTAGTTTCATAGTCTCGTACATAAATTATCATCCATAAATGAAAGTTACATAAAGCTGATCAGTTTGTGAATGGATATCAACAAGCATGTTTTTCTCTTTGGAAACATTATTTTCCCATGTGACCTGGCTTCTCTGAAAATATACCAACAAAAAAAGAAATAAGACAAAAAGAAAGATTAGATTAAAATGGAAACAAAATAAAGCTGAATTTTTATAGAGTTTTAAAAGATTATTTTATAAGAAAATAGTGCTATTGTTACTATCTCCTGCATAGAACATCAGCCAGTATCAAGGGGAATTATCAAGGGAACCATGATGATATCTATAAGAGTTTAATTTTCTAGGTAAATGCAGAAGGTCTGTTTCTGTGATGCATCACTAAAATCAAGCAAAAAAAAATTTTAAAAAAATTATAAAGTGTAAGAATATTCCCAGAGGCCTGAAATATGAGAATTGCAAAATCAACAAACTTTTGTGTAAGATAAATCAAGTAAATTAATGTGGGACATCTGTAGCTGCAAACACTATATTGGGAATGGCATGAAGCCTATCTGATTGCAGCTACTCTCAAGATCTGCTTGTGCTGTAGACAGAGAGTAAATCAGTAATATACTGCATCACATTTTAACTTAAATGCCCCAAATGTTCTCACACAATTCAGTTCCATCTTTAGCAGAAGCCAAATCAGTGTCCTGCCCTGTGGCCAGTGTTAGATTTGCATTGTGGTTTCGCCCTGATGAGAAGAACTTGCCCTTCAGGTTTGATTAGAAACTTGAATACCTGTTTTGTTTCAAAACCCTCTGCGAAATCTCACTTTATAATGAACATAATGTCAAAAAATGTCAACTGTAACTTGTCTCCCTCTATAAATGATTTTTTGGAACAAGCTGTGTTTGCACTGCAGTTCAGTAGTTCACAGTTATCTCCAGTAGCACTTTGTAACTCCGCTTTGAGGAGGCTGCAGTCCCACAGGGAACCATTCCTTTTTCCAGTATATTTGACATGTTCTGCTGTTAGTGCTCATTACGGTCATTATGAGTTATTACTGCTCATTATGCTGTTAGGCAGATGACACCTAGATTTACTGAACTAATGGTAGTGGGGGTGGAAGAACCTTTCTTAGATACATGAGTGATCAAAAAGGAGAGCTAAAGTATTTGAGATGAGAGGAAGAAAAAGAGGTATTGAGAGAAACACCACACTTTCCAACCCAAAACAGTGACATCAAACCACGTATACATGGCCCTGTTACATTCATCTCCCTCTGTTTGTCTCTCTACCAAGCTCTCATATATCTCAACTGCCAGAAACAAAAATGGATCTAAGCTAATTAGAAGAATAATTCCAATATTAGTGTTCTATTTCCTCTGTTTCATCCCTCATGCAAAGGCACATTTCACTTTGACTACTTACTTTACTGATACAATTTCAGATAGCCTTATGCATTACAATTTAATTATTCTCTAAACAAAAAATAGATAAATTGGCACAGGCCATTTCTGAAAATATTATCAAAACCTGTACAGCAACAGGACTCTCTGGAAAAAAACTATTCAATTGCATATTTGCTTTTTCCATTATCCATTCTACAAATTTAGAGTCTGAAAAGAAGGGGTAAACAAGGTTCATTCCATAAACACGTACAAAAAAGTGACCAATAGTTTAAACTGCTGAAATAAATTATCAACAGTCTTTTTTTTTTTTTTTTCCAACCATCATTATTTACTTTTTAAAGACTTTGATGAGTTATTCAGGGGAGGTGGGATAGCTGTGATATTTGATTTATTTTCCCTGGAAATCAGGCTTTATTTCTCTTGAAATTAGGCTTTTTTTCATATGAAGAACAAGAGATTAGCCTCCTGAAAAAAAAAAAAAAATGTATTGTAATGCCAAATTTTTGGCCTCTCTTCTATTACTGCTCCAAAATGCAAGCATAGAGCATACTCTGGCTTTCAGACCCACACAGGTCCTTTATTAACTTCCCTGTGTGTCACACAATTCAACACAGCACTCAAGCTCCTTGACAAGAAACCCTGGAACGGAGTCTCTGAGGGCGAACAGAGCTGCAATAGCTTTAAGTATTATGCACTCGCTGGAGTGAAGTGCCTTGTGTAAGCTGGAGGATCAAGGGAGAGGAAATGCCATCGCTACCTGCTATTTGGTGTAGGACAAGAGAGAGGCAAGTAATCATCACTCCCCTCCTGGGTTCCACTGAGCTGTGCACAGCCAGGCAGCCAGGCCAGCGTTCACTGGCTGAGAGACAAAACAAACGCCACCAAGATGAAAGTGCGGAATGAGAGATGTGTTATCTTAATCTCCCCGCTGCACCCCCCCAAACCCAAATATTTGGACTGTACACACAGCAACAGTATTGAAAGTCTCAGTCGTGAGCACCATCAGTGTCTCTGCGGATGAATCAAAGAGAAAGTCATTAACGAATTAGTCAAGTATAATTAACAAACAGACAAATAACATGTATTGTGTAATCCAGGGTAGATTTAACAATCTGTGTACTTCCAGTATTCTCCTCTGCTGAGACACAACTACAAAGGCACTAAAGATCTTTTTTTCAGATAAATCAAGCCATGAAGTCATACCACAACACTGTGATACAATGGGCCAGCTCGCACTTATGGCATGTCAGTTCTCTTCTGCTAGCCAAATTTTCAGTGGTGGAAATCTCAGGAGAGAGAAAAAAAAAAAAGATTATGGAATAAATAGGCATATCCTTCAACCTCTAACAGATTGAAATTGAGTTGTTCTGTCAGGAACAACAGTTTGTATCTACTTTAGGTTGATATCATTGTGACAGGAGCAATGTAACACTTAAATAAATATAAATAAATATATGTTCTGACTTTATTTCCTAATCACTGATGAAGGAATTCTCTGAATAGCTTTTTGTTCATGACTAACCACTGCCTGATGGCTAATCCTGCACCAATAAAGTGCTCTCCTTATGATCAAGTATTATATTGCCAGATGTCATTAATGCAGTGGACAATTACATCACATTATAAATACAGGGCTTGATCCAACATAATTAAAATTCATGAGTTTTTTATTGCCTGAGATTTGCTAGAATCAAGGACATAATTAAAAGATATGGTCACACTTTTAAGCACAATCTATGCATTTGTGAGATTCCTATTCATAATAGGTCATAATCTTGTGACTACCTTGTACATAAAAAGGTCATTATGGGTGTGCTTTTTGTTGAAATAAAAGTAGTTTTCAATGGCTGGATTTTGTTTGTTTAAAAACAGCCAATTTTGTATTGTGATCCAGTAAAATGATACAAAGGCTTTATTAAGATAATCAAGAAAAATGTGTATCTTTATAATTACTAATTTTTTTTTTTTACAATTGAAACGTAAAACAAATATGGTCAAGTGGAAATAACACTTTTTCCTGCACTGACATTCCAAGCGAAAAAAAATATTTATTTTTCCAGTTTTCCTAGGAGCAAACCTTCACAAATTTACTGTATTTTCCAAGATTCATATTCTATAAAAATCTATCATGTGTTAATTTTATGTGAGCAATCTAACTGCAATCAGTAGAACTACTTGTATTTATAGTCAATCAGGAACAACAGAAATCATAAAACCCCACAAACTACTTTAGCAACAAAGACCAGGCATGCCAAAAGAAAGGAAACATCAAACTCATCAGGTTTGTTTTTTTAAGTAAATGGATTTTCTACTATATTCTTTCTGCTCTCATGCTCCTGAGACAGCCTTCCTTCTCCCTCAAACTGTCCTCTTCTTCAGACTGATGTGAAACTATGGAGAAATGTGCAAATCACGGAATCATTGAGGTTGGAAAACACCTCCAAGATCATCAGGGTCCAACCATTCCCCCAGCACCGCCCTCTTCACCACTCAACCATATTCCCAAGTGAGAAATCTTAATGTCTTTTTGAACCCTTCCAGGGACAGTGGTGGTACAGCTCCAGACCTGAGAGCACAGTTAATTGATATTATGAGTGTTTTCAAGATCTCTGACATTGCTCAGTACCTGGTATAAATTCATTTCTATAGTGCTATTTGTTAAACATCATAGAACTTCAAAGAAGAACTTTAATTAAAATATGTTTAATGTTGCTTTAATTGCTAAAACACCTTCATTCTCCCTTTTCTTCCTTTAGTGCCACAGAATGTTTGCTGTCATGGCATAGAATAAGGAACTGTGAACTCCATAGTGCAGTGAACAAGTGATTGTTTGTCCCACCGAGTGTTAGTTCTGACCCAGGTAGCAGTGTTTTATAGTCTGAAGATCAAAGTGCAGCTTACCCATCAAAATCACATTCCAGCTTTGTTTATTACTCTCTTAACCTTTCATCTGTGCTTTGCACAGCACTGAAAAATACATATATAAAAAATGTTCAGAAAGCCCTGTTTTGGTGAGTCATCTTCACTTCTTGACTTACCATAGTATAACAAGCTCTCTGCTTTTCTTCAAAATGCTTCCATCATTAAAACTACTAGGATATTCTCTCTGAAAAATGAGTGCCCTAATATACAAAACACATTTTCAGATTTCAGAAAAAAAGTACTTCAACTTGTTTGGTTCACCTTAGAGATATTTATATTAAAGAGTTGGTAATACTGAAAACATTTAATAAAATAAGGTTTGTTACTAGCATTGGGTTATCATTTTTCGGCATGTTTTTAAAACTAACATTTTTTTTAGGAGGATTTTTTAAGGACATGCAGTAAGTATTATCAGATGTATATAAACACTCTCAAGGGAAAACAAAACAAACACATTTATCAGTTGTGTTCTCACAGAGAAATCCCCAAAGATGCCTTTAAAACAGACTTCTATATTCTGCAAGTTGTTAAGCACAGGACATTTAACCTGCTTTTTGCAACTGCTTCATTCCAAAACATTTCACTACTTGGATTTACTGAGAAGCTGCTTTTAAAAGTACTTTCAATCTGCTTTATTCACGTCAATTGCAGAGAGCTATTAGCTGTAATTGGCAATTTATTTTTTTTTCCTTTCTGCTGCTTTTAGTGTATGATCAGCTTCCAAAAAATTAGGTTTAAGAACTTCACTAATGTACCCTAAGTCATGTATTCACCTGTAGATTGGTCAGTTTTTAGTTAAGAAATTGGTCTTTATCAACATGTGATTTTTCAAACATGTATCAAAAGGTGTGAAAAAAAAAATGTGCTCAAGAATTGCCAAATTGTGGGGAAGAGGAACAGTGAGATGAGTGGCAGCACAGAGGAAATACCCTGGCATGACAAAAACAAAAGAAAGAAAAAAAGGAGGATGCCAGATAGCTCAGTGACTGGAGGCTGAACCTAAATGACTGGCACCAAACTAAAACTAGCCAACATTTCATGGGTTTAGACCCAGTTTACACTGGACCCTTTCCTAAGAGGAAAAACAGGCAAAGAAAGGAGAGAAAAGGTAGTTTTCTATTCCTTATAATTCACAGGCAATCTTTAGGACTCCTTAAAATCAGGAGCTCCTTTCCCGAAAACCCGAATTCCAGCTGAAAAAAACCACAGCATAAGCCTTCACTAGATGCAAACTGTGACCATGTGATTCTCACCAACCTCCACCCCCATTTAATTTCTGGCTAATAAGATGATAAGTGCAGGGTTTACCAAAAGACCTTGAAAGGCTTAGGTGTGAAAAAGGTTCTGCACCTCTGCTCTGGACATAAGCCACCGTTAAGTTTTCGGGAGACAGATCATCATCTCTCACTGCCAGACTGTCAAAACAGAGCTGGTTTACTCCACTGGGATGGTACCATAAGTAGTCCTCTCTGTGCCAGGGAGCCACAGTCTGAAACCACAGCACATGCAAGTAGATGATATATCTACTCATATATATATATATAAAAAAATAAAAAGGTAGCAGTGTGGTTATTGCTTTGCAGAAAAGCATATTTTTTGACTAAGACAACTATAATGGTCTAATTCACTTTCACGAGAGCCCAGACTATGCAGGCAGAGACAAGGTTTACAAACATAATCAGCAGTTAAAAGATCAGGTACATATCCAGAGAATAGTTTATCTGCCAAGTCATAGCACTCCCACTGCTCTAAGCTGACAGAATCACAACTTTGAGGCAGCAGGGACCTCTGGAAACTGTTTAGTTCACCACCTCCCCCGCTAAACCAGGGTCAACTACAACAGGTTACTCAGGTCTGTGTCCAGGCAGGGTTTGAATATCTCCAGGCACTGGAGACTCCCCAGCCTCTCTGGACAACCTGATCCAGCATCTGACCACCCTCAGAATAAACAAGATTTTTATTTCTGGAATTTCCTCTATTATTGGTGCCCATTGCCACTTGTCCTTTTGCCAGATGCTAATAAGAAGAGTCTGAGCTTGGTTTTTTAAATCTTCCTCATTCTGTATAAACTCAAATTGAAGAGATTGAAAGCCATCACCTTCATATGCTTGTTTTAGTCTCCTTTGACTTTTTGCATATTGCTGGCTTGGCAGGGAGAAGTTAAGAACCACATTCTGAATACGTTTCTGCTGGGTTCTGCAACTTCGCAGGATGGCTTTAACAACAAGTAACTATAAGCACACATTGATCGTCACAAGTAATTTTGTTTCTTTCGGTGAGATTGATTATCTTTACCTAAATCATGCAGATCTCCCTGGAGGAAACTACAGAGAACGTGATAGAAAAAGCTTTTAAAGGACTCAAAAGTTTCAGCAGAAAAAGACTGACTAAGCGCTTGTGGAAATGAAAAGCGCAGTCTCATGACAAAAGCTCTCATCTGTGCAGTCAGACAAAGGAACTTATCTATTTCCATCATCCCAATGCCAGCATTCAATCATTAATGGGAAATAAACCTACCTGGGCTCATTTTTCAAAATTATTTTGTTGGAGTGTTGTAAGGGAATCATACAAAAGCAGTGCAGGACCCTCATTCTATGAGTGCAATATCCAAAACTTGTCCAGAGTCATTCTGGAACACTGTGAAGACTTCAACCGTGGGGATCCACAGAGGTGCTTGCATGAATAGGAATAACAGAGAAAAATAAATACATAGACCCAGTTTTCTTTAGTGCTCTAGGCAGCAGAAACAGAACCTACACCTCTTTCAGAGACAATGATGCAAAACGTTGTTCCTGTTTCTTCGGCACAAAACACGGCATTTCCTATTTCTGGTTGGTCCTTGTAAAAACAGGTCAGGTTCTGGCAAAGTTGATTGGGTTCCCAGTGACAGCTGCCTGCAACCACCTTGCAAGAGGACCTGCTCTATGACAGCCTGGAACTCGACATGGTTGCAAGACAACGCTGTCTGTAAGAGGAGAGCTTTTTCTCATGTTTTTGAGATTACCCAGATTTCTTCTAACCCTCAGCTGCATCTTCAATGCACTGTAGCCAAGTAATGCTATTTTTTTCATATTCTATATGTCTCAAGAAAAAAAGAGGTTAACACTGAACATTTATTCCTCATAATACTTTTTTTTCAATATTATCAGTTCCACTACACCTACTGAACATGGCTCCTGTGTTGTAAATTTGTTTGTACGCAGTACTTTCAAAAGAAACTTTTCAACAAAAAACATCAGCTGCCAAGGCTGAATTTGAACCAGAGATCAAAACACTACCTATGAAATATTTATAAAAAGAAAACAGCCAAAAAACTATATAGAACTTTCAAAGGATGGAAAAGCAACATTATGTGCTCATGAAGGGGAAAGGAAAGGACATGTGTGCATATTTTTAAAGCCATTCAAGAACGGAACCTTAAATTTCAAATTGTGATCATCACTTCTATAACTTTTAGCTCAGAAACAACTGCAAAGATGAAATTCAGGCACTGCCACAGATACCAAATTTTGTGTTTGCTGGAAAACGCAGGTAATTTATCAATAACATTTTAAAAACACATGTTCAGTTAGAAGGAACACACATTAGAAAAGATTTCCATTAGCATTAACATTTCCATTTTAAGTTATTTTTAATATAAATTCAACAACCTAATGAGAATCAAGATCCAAACAGTGAGCATCCAAAGAGCTATCAATTACAATAGCAGGAGCAGCTCAACAGTGAAATGGTTTTTAAATTTGAACACACAGGATGTGCAAACCCATGAAGTGCTAGAAGAGAAAATTTTAAATAATAGAATCATAGAATGGTTTAGGTTGGAAGGGACCAGGATCACAGAATGTTTTAGGTGGAAAGGGACCTTAAAGATTATTTAGTTCCATCCCCCTGCCATGTGCAGGGACACCTTCCTCTACACCACGTTGCTTTAAGCCCTGTCTGACCCAACCTTGAACAATTCCAGGGATGGGGCATCCACAGCTTCTCTGGGCAACCTATGCTAGCAGCCTCACCAGTGTCAGAGTAAAGAATTTTTTCCTAATATCCAATCTAAAACTACCGCTTTTCAGTCTAAAGCCATTCTCCCTCGTTCTGTCACTCCTGGCTCTTGTAAAAAGTCCCTCTCCATAGTTCTTGTTGTCTCCCTGCAGGTACTGGAAGAACACAATCAGGTCATTCTGAAGCCTTGTCTTTTCCAAACTGGACAAAACCAATTCCATCACAGGTAAGTGATCAGAAAAAAATTGGTAAAAAGAAAGTTAATACTCCTTTTAACGTGAACATTTCTCTTGCAGCCCTTTAGCTTTCCTAGTTAAGGACTATATAAAAGCAAAAGGAAAATATTTAGAGATTTATTTTCTTTCAAGAGGCATGTAATAATAAAGTGAGTAATTATAACAGCATTAGGATGCTCCAGGGTGTATTTTACAGGGCCATTAATATGTTTTGTGTGGAGCTGAAGGCACATGGCCTTTGGCCTCACAGACACACGAGGTGTGTGTTATGGGCTCTGTAAAACACAACCTGTTGTGTCTCCCTGTTCCAGCAAAGCCTCACAGATGAAATGCAAACCCACCTCCAGTGGAGATGGGGTACCTACCTGGAGTTGAAAGGAAAATTTCATCATAGAAGCAAATCAACTAATGTGCAATATATTATACCAACAAGTAGAGATGGAAACCAAATTTTTTTTGGGAGAAATTAATTTATCCGTGTGTTTCCCATCGAAATCAGTGAGATGATACAAATAAGCACTTGCCAAACTCATGGGATATTAGAACCTAAGTAAGGAAAACAGCTTAGGGTTATGTTTGCCTTATCTTTTGAAAGTATTTGAAATTACATGGCGTTATGCTTCTTCTCTCTTTATATTTTGTACTTCTGTACTGAACACCTAATTCTCCAATATTAAAATAAAATCATAGATTTTTTTCAGCATACTCATAGCAATTTAAGATCCCTCAACCAAAACCCTGGTGAATGGTGTTGAGAAAATAAACAAATAATAATGAATATTGGAGATTTAATAAAAACAAACATTCAAGACCTGACTAAAAAAATACAGCAAAAATATTTTTTAAACCCAGTAGAACTCTTGAATGTGCAATGAGTCTCCCAGAGAAAGACTTCTCACCTCATTTTCATTCTAGTTCATTAGAATCTTGAAAAAAAATAGTGAAAAATTACTGCAGAATAATGAAAAACACCAGTAAGATTTATTTGTGTCTTGCTTCTCAAGCAATAAACCCCCTGAAACATGGAGGACATATTTCAGATACTTAATTAAGATACATAAGTGATCTTTCTTTCCTCAAAAATATTTTTAGCTTACAACAGATACAAGACAAGATATATTCAAAATAATTTTACAAATACATTGGTATCTATTATTTATATTTGCTTGAAGGCAATTTTCATACTTTGCTTAACAAGGGATGTTAACCAATATACATCATTTCCTCTGGCCTTTCATAGGCCTTCATGTAGCACTTTTTCATGTGATAATGTATTCAAATGCAGTTTTTGCCAAAACTATATTTATTTGCCAGTACATTGTGGGATGTAAGAAATCAGTATATCAAACAATGTGGTCTGTATATTCTCATTGGAAGGTAATGTAAATTGCTACATTTTTACTGTAGTATTTTCTATGTTGGCTAAGGCAGGCATTTACACATGGATCACACATTAAATAGAAAAAAAAAAATTTAGGACCCTCTCTTGCCAGTACTGCTGCCAAGAGAGTTTTGTTCCTCTAGATCTATTGTTCACATTACTCTTTTGAACCATTAAAAAGTGCTGTTGCAACCTTAAAATACAGATCTTGTTCAGCTGATTCAAAAATATCATGAGGTACTACATCAAGGAAGTATTGGAACAGTATTTGAGCTAGTACCTATAAATGTAAACTAATTTGCACACCAAAAAAACCATAAAACAAGCAATTTTATGCATTTGAAATGTGTGAAAAATGAGAGCAACATTTGCAATGGAAATCCCTGTCAAGTTACCTATTGCTTCCAAAGCCCCACAGTATACAGAAGTGCTTAATTTAAGCTTCAGAGAACTATTTTAATATACGTAATTAAATGCATTGAATTGGGAATTTAGAAGTATGCTATCCACTTGTCCTGCTACTTCTGTCATAAATGTTAAAAGGATCTTCTAAATGTTAAAAGAATCTTCATTCACCCCTTTTTTCTGGGCATGAATTACAGCAGCATAAAACTGAGGAGTGTGGAGTGCCCGACACACCCAGACAGGGCACAGACCTCAACAAGATGCTGAGCTGCAGAGTATTTCTTAATGTCTTCCTGCTTTGGTTGGAAAACACAATACTGGAAACTCAGAGGGTTATTTCTGTGTTGGAATGCTCTGCAGTGAGATACAGATTGCATAAAAATCCTAATTTATCCATCCCCACATCTTGCCTTATAGTCAGAAAGATCCTTTCCTGGGAAGTTCGGCTTTCTGGCAAAGGCAGAGGAGCCTAAATTCTGTTTGTTTTTAAGGATGGGGCCAAATCTGGCTTCCTGACAAATCTCCCATCATAAGACAGCCAAAGGCTTAGGACAGTGTACAGTGCAGAATACAGGTTATTATTGTATACCTGAAACATCAGTAACACTGCAGATTAAAGGTTTTGCATGGGGATCAGTGATATTATAAAAATAATTTGGTGAGATATCACTTAGAGGAAAGTGAAGGTTAGTTACACAGAGCTAGGTGATAAAAATTACAAATAACTTCATGTAGGATAATAGGGTCAAAGATTTTGATGATTTTTTTTTTTTTTTTTTTTTACTGAGGCAGTAAGGTATATATAACTTGTCTTCAGTGAATGCTTTTTCTTTCCTGTTTCACAAATATCATCATGCTGAAGTTTATTATGCTGTCAAAGATAAATCTGCTATTTGGAAAAACTGGAATACTTTTATTATATGATTAAACATTGATGAAGGAAATTTGTCTTTAAAAAAAGTAATTTTTCTTGGCAGAAAAGACACAAACTACTCTCATGCCAAAATTATTAGTTTTAAAGTTTGTTATTTGTTATTTTTCTGTTTACCAAAAAAGAAGTCTAGTGACAAATGTTAGAATCAACCTGTTATTTAAAATGTACCTGTACCAAGATAGAAAACTATTCAATGGCAAATAAAATGATGTCTTTGTGGCCTAAAAAACAGAGGAGATGGTGTGTGTATGCATCTATCCAAGCAGGTGGATAATGTCAATTTGCTGTGCTAGAAAAAGCTCAAATAGAAAAGAAGTGGTTCATTTTAAAAGTGCACTATATATTCAGGGTTCCCATTTCATAATATCTTGCCTGCTGTGCACTGCAGTTGACCCTTTAAACGTCTCCAGTCAATAACCTATTGTTTACCACAAGTCCATTTTGTCATTTTGATGGTACAGATTCAAGTGTGGCAATCTTCCTTTCTCTGCTTCACTGCATGCCCCACTCCCTTTGGCTGGTACAAGCTCACAAAAAAAAAAAAAAAAAAAGCAACCCACACTAAAATGTCATTAATTACAGCAGGTTTGAGATTTGAATGCTAATTCTATTAATGGACGTATGAAATTAGGACACTGCAAATCTAGACGAGCTGTGCTTGGGCCTCCTGCAAACTGGGCTGCCCTGAGGTTACCTGATATATTAAATAAGAATTGTCTAATACATTTTTAGAATTCTAAGTATGTGTAAATCAGACCTTGTGAAGTACAGCACCAGGGGGAATAGATAACTGCAGTACTCTATCTTAACTTCTTTCATTTATCTAGAATCAAATTCATTTGCAGGGTTTTATACCATGAAACACTGATGCCCAAGGCTGAGGTGGGATCAGATCAGGCCTTGTGGACACCTTCCCTACTGCGCAATCCCAAAATATTAAAGTTTCATTTATAAGCAACTTCATATTCATATATCTAAAGGAGAACTGTTATGAAGCTGCCAGGGGTCCCTAAAAGTATTTATAGATTAACATCCTCTGCATGTTCTTCCAATTCAGAGAACTTGAATGATTTTTGACTGCACATTTTGATGTGTTTTGCTATTAATTTCCCATCTTCACTTTCAATGTAATGTACTTTTAATTAGGCAATAATATATAATCTTCTGCTCATCTATCATTTTTACTCAAACATGTTAGGAAATGGATAATAGAAAAAAAGCTCATCAGAGACCCTTTGGAGGTGCAGCAAAGCTGGAATAAAATGCCATCTCCTGACAGTACCTTTAAGGTTTCATAAAAAGATAATGGATGTGCTTGTCACCAAAGCTAATGATCAAACATTTTCCCAGTTTTACTGGATATTAAATTTTGAACTATAAAAGAAAACCCCACAGTCTAGCCAACGTAGGAAAAAGAATCTTTGTACATTTTTTATCTCCTTTGATATCTAACTAACATAAACCTTCTTATTGCAGTGTTACTTTCACTGAATAGACACTATGCCATGAGTTGCTTACTTTTACTGAAGTGAAAAGGCTTATTTTCAGAAGGAAAGACAATCTCCAGGTTGCAGAATAAGAATATGACAGGTTATATATTCAAAAATACTTAAGTAATACGGGACACTAATTCATCACAGTATTTTTATGAAGTTGACCAAAGCTTTTAATCTGACATGAAGCAATTTTTGAAAAGGTTATATCTAAATTTTATATAATATTTTGGATCATATTTGAAAGATATCCTCTATTTAATGCTGTCAGTAGTACTACCATGCTGTTAAAATAAGGAGGAGAGTAAGCCAGAAAAAATCCCATCCAAACTATGTGATGGGAAAAATACAAACTAATTACCAAACCTAGGATCAATCAGTTTCATAAATTAGATGAACCATGAAACAAACTAATCTAATTTGAAAGCAACAGGAAAAATTATGGTATTTTATTCCATTTAAAAAGAGAAAAGTATCAAAACCAAGTAAGACAGTACCTTCCAGTCAATCCCAATAGAATTAGACTCCTGAAACAGGCAGGTACTTCCACGTTGTTCTGAAGTAGTTTTCATTAGAATATATTCTCATCTCTGTGACCTGCAAATGGTCAACTGATAATTCTTCATCCCATGAAAAGGTTCACCAGGCTACTTAATGGAATTACTATAGTAAGGGGAACAAACTCATGTGCATGGACTTACTCATAAAGAAAAGGTTGTGCTTTATTTTTTGTTTTGCCTGTTGGGAATGTGCAACGTCTTGCTGAGAGCAAGATGGATAATGGCAGAAATGCTGGGCTTGGCACAGACTGCCCAGCACTTGCTGCAGGGCTGCATCCTTACATTTCACATACCTCTTTAGCCTATAAGAAATTGCTGGTTGGCACGATCCTGCATAGCAGCAATGTGTACTTTCAAACCTAATGTATTTTCCTAATATCTTCAGACACACAGCAACAAAACATTTTAAGGCATAATAAGACTCGTCCTCTATCACTTTGTTATCCAGAAAGCTCCAGCAGTCACTAAGAAAAGTGAGAAAGGGCTTTTGTGAGAGTACTTTTGCTTTGTTCTGTTTTTTTCACTATTCTGTATTTTATTTGACATGAATGTTGCAGCCCAGCCCAGTCAAGTCACACACAACACACTACTGAAAAATTGAGTTTTGGGCTGTAAAACACAACATATTTCTTCTAAGAAGAGCTCTGTGCATGAGTGGCAAGTACCTTTCCAGTACCCTTGTTCCTCATTGCATCACTTGAAACTATGGCCAACTAGGCTCTGTCACAGGGGGATGAACTGTACTGAAGAGCCTCAGTGATTTCAGTGCAGTTTTGGGGGAAATAATGTCCTAAATAAGGACATCAGACCTCATAAATTAATAAAATGAAGAAACAAGTTCCCAGTTTGCATAAAACCAGTTCTCTCCTTTCTCTCCCCTCTTGAAACTAAAAGGGGTAGCAGCCAGTGATGACCCAAAGCATTCTCCTTGCCTAAATAAACCTTTCATAAGAAAAACCACAGAAAACAGCACTGGCAGTATTAAATGTGTCTATCATTATATTTACAATTTTAATGAAACTTAAATAAAATGTGCCTGCTTTTTACCAGATGGATATATATTGAGTAAACATTTGAAGTTTCAGGTGAGTTGAAAGTCCAAGCTTGATTTCATGTCTGCCCTTTCCTTAAAAGAAGCCATAAGAATATACCTGCACTTATTCCTATGCTGTCCTTCAAATCTGTTAGACTGCCTGTGCAGTATTCCTTGCTCGAGGAGATTGCTTGCACAGGACTTGCACTCAAAGAGAATCAAAAGAAGATATAAATAGTCTGTTTCCAATGGCTTCTTATTCAGTAGTCCCCAATTTTCCAGGACAAAGAGTTCTGGTTTCCATCATCTTTATTGAAGGACAGTTTCTAACAGACTTTCATTCTCAGACTTGTTTCAAAGGCAAAACTGGGCCAGGGAGCTCACGAGGGCTTTGTATGGTTTTTGGTTTTATTTTTAAAATGCACTTGCTCCATCTTTCTTTAATTTTTATTATTGTTTTCTCTTTACCAAACGGATTTCACTTTTAAACATTTTCTAAAATTTTATTTATAAGCAAATCTTGCACCTTCATAAAAACCAGCCCCATTGAGCAGACTAGTCCATAAGAAAAAAAAAAGGACCTTTCAACTCAGAATAAAGAGAAAAATAATCTGAGTTGCAGCAAAAGTCTGCTGAGGATTTAATAGCAGTACTGTGAGGAACCTCATATCACAGGACATCCTCACTCCCATCAGTATTGGTCTGGGAGAAAATGTTGCTATTGCAGCTCTAAACATTTATTGAATGATAATGGTTTATTATTTTATTTATTTAAGAAAAGTCACAGTGTGAATGTTGGTGAAACAATGGCAGAAGTCTGAGGACTCAGAGATTGCCTGTACAAAGACATATATCCACAAAGACTGATACAAGAAACACAAACCAATAAGGGTCACATGAAAGTGAGAAGACAGATGTTGATTTTCCCTACATCTTCTCATGCAAACAGTAATTCCTATATTTCTTCTGCCTGTACAACCACGCATTTTACGTGGGGGTGAAGTGAAATCTTAAGTAGCGCCACAGGCAATGGTCAGTGGAGCTGGACCTCTCACTTTGTGGGATATGATCAGATAAGGGAAGCTGAGAATTTGCCAGCTATGTTTTTGTAAAACCGTATCTTATTTAATGTGACTGCAAAGGGTAACATTCAGCTGTAACAGTGAGGAACAAGAGTTTCAAAACCTCACACGTTAGAGCTGATATCTACCGTGATTATGGAAAGCCCTACTCTGAGGCTCTCCATAGATGAGGAAATAAAGAGAGGCAGGAAAAATGTAAATTGCTCAAATTTTCTTTTTTTCATTGCTGCTCTGTTTCTACACTACCTATTTAATGATATGTCACAATTATTTATTTAATATGGGACAGATAGGCATTGTACCAACTACAATATATAAAATGACTTCTACATAGAGTTAACAGGTACATTTATTCTACTAAGAAACCCCTGCAAACCTGATACAGGGTTATTTCAGTTAGTTTGAAAGTAATTTCAAATATTCATACCAATCATTGGATTCTGCTGTGAATTTTAGAGGTTTTACTGTAATAGGTCCCACTTAAAATAAAATTAGCTCTCTGCCCCTTGAGGCTCAGTAAAGACCACAAAGTCCAAAGAATCACAAGAGCATGAACACAAATGAAATCCTCTTAAGCTCAGTGAGATGTTAGCCATGGGTTACCTCAGGGATCAGTTCTAATTTGCAAGTGGAAAAACCATTATCATCAGCAGAGGTGTATTAATTTTCGTCTTTCAAGCAACTAGCCCTCCTGAACACTTCAATTACTAATGACTTAGAAAAAAGACTAAATGATATACAAAAACAAACAGCGTTTTCTGATAATAGATATTTTCTTTTATGCTGGCATATATTATAGATAAATGTTGTTTGAGACATCAAAGACAAGCACTGGTGTCAAACTGTAATGTTGATTAGAGGCACAGATTACAAATTATTAACTGCTGCACTAATATGTGTGCAGAACTTAAAGTCACCATATAAATTGAAAAAAGAGAAGGAAGAAGAAAACCACACAAAATACCAGAATTTCCTTGCTCAAAGTAGGATATCACAAATGAAACCTTCAATACCAAGGAGATAAATCCAGCAAAAAATTGTTAAGACCTTTCAGGAAATTATTCAGTCCCTTGTATAACACAATAGTAGTAGACAGTTTCAAAATCTAAAGTCAAAATCCACTCCCTCCTCCTGAACTTAGGATGTCAAATTTTTAAGAAAAATGAAACTGTTGGAAGAAAATTACCCAGATGAGCAAACCAGATCCGATGCATTTGGGGACTGTGCTAATTGAATCCAAAACACCAAGAAACAGAGCAATCATGAACTGCAAGGACAAAAGGAAACCAGAATAGCAGACATTGCTAATGCCCACGATTTGAAAATAAATCTGACTGGTTTTCAGAACCAACTCTCCGCCTGTCACACCCTCTTCAGATGTTACAGGGAATACCTTCATGCCTATACAAGTATTCTGAAGGTACTGTGCTGATCTTCAGTGTATCCCAGAATCCAAGTCCTATTTAGGGAGTCCTAGCATACAACATTTTGGCAGAATACACAGAAGAAGAAAACCAACAATCATATTTTCTCAAGAGCTGGTGAATGTGACTACATTGAGCAAATGGAAAAGTAATTTTTTTTTTTTTCCAGAAATACAAACCAGAGGGATACCGCACACATTTACCAACAGCATGAGCATAGTCTACTGAATGTATTTGAAACAAGCAAAGGTAACTCTTTCATTCTCTAAATCATTCTCTAATTTTGTCAAGAAAAGAAATACTGGAGATATTTGAATGACACCCATAACACTTCTCAAAATCACAGTGAAGCTCAAAACAAACAGCTAAAAAGGTGTTTTCATAAAATCATTCACTTTTTTGAAGTCTCGAAACTTAGACTCTTTCATTCCAATAGAAAATCCTATTGTCTATGATTTAACAGTTGTGGTTTTTTTAAAATAATTTGTCTGTCTATGAAGGAAAGCATCACTTTTATTCATAATTTAAAAAAAACAAACAACAAAACAAAGAACTCAAAGAGCTCTTCTGTCTGGACAGTTCAGCAATGGGAATACCTGTTTGATACCACTGCAGGATAGCAGGTTCACTTGCAATATCTTCATGTCTCATCCCCAGAACACAAATCTTTTATATGACAAATAATATCTTAAAATACTTGTTGTTCTTTTGCTTTTTCTTTTTCCCCCAAATATGTTCTCATGTATAATATGAATTGCATTGCAGACAGCAGGGATTAATGGAAAGCTGAAAGCTTCTTACCAAGTACCCCAAGGCGATAGTTGACTGTGATGACTATCACATTCCCATAACTTGCTAGAACACTGCCATCATATAAATTTCCAGTGCCTTCCATGTAGGACCCTCCATGAATATACACCATCACAGGCTTAGGTCCCCCACTGTCCCGAATGTCTGGAAAAAATATTAAGACACATTTTATCTCAAGAAAGTACCAAAGAAGATACATGCAATATTTTAATTTTTTTTTTTTTTTTAGTGAGGTTATTTTTCTTGAAGTGTTTCTCAAGCAACGTCTTTCGCATAAGGAAGTGGCCAGGTGGGCATAAGTGTTTTCTTTGTGGCTTGCTCGGAACTAAAACTCCTATTTTGGAAACACTCTGGCTCAGCAAGGCAGAAAGGCATTGAAAATGGTAACACATTTACTCAAATGCAGTGGGACAATGATCTGAGTCTGTTGCTGCTGAACTGGATGCAAAATGTCTGCTAACACAAGTGTGAGCTCATTTCAGCTGAAAACTTCTGAAAGCTCAGTCCCTCTTTCTGTCCTCTTAGCTAAGGGAAATTCAACACATTAAAATAAACAAGATTTCTGCTCATACATAATTGTCGATTGCTTCTAGCCTGGTAAGATCAGTGATTTGTAAAAGAGGTGTATAAGTAGCTGTCTTTGGATGGGTCTGAAATCTGAGTTCTCAAAAAGTACTTTAAAGATGTTTAACACTCAGACTTTGAATGAATATTATTTGTAACAAGGGTAACCTGAAGGTTAAGGTTCATAGGTGCTTTTTAATTTCCCAAAGCACGAAAACTACTGTATATTTGAAAAAAAAAAATCTGCCTGGAACAGTGCTAATAAATCTGTGGTCAAAATAAGTGTAATGTTCTCAAAGGTGACATCAAATGCAGGGAATAATTTTAAATCTTAGAAGCTCTGCCATTCTCTCCAACAACAATATTAGATATTATCATACTGTTTTGAGTTTAGATTTAGGTATCCCTCCAGCCCCAAATAGTCCTATTTGCAAATTGATGCATCTACTCAGAATAAAATTTTGAATATATGAACACTACTGCTCTTCATGAGGAAAAGTTGTTCCTGAGTATCAATTCAAAACAGTTCGTATAGGCTGATACAGGGTTTTTAAAGTTGGGGTTTTTTTCTTCTGGACAGGAAATAAAACATCTAATGTGCAAATTTAAACTCTTACATCTGGATTAAGTTGCATCTTGATCTCATTTACTGGGTACCTGAGCCTTTTCCACCAAACAAATCATAATATGCTATACAGCCCCTCAAAATCAAGAAAGACAATAGCAAGAGAGCGTAGGAAAGTTTCCCAGTGAGGAGCTGTGCTGAATATTCTGATTGTCATTTTTTGCCTCATTATGACAGTATTCAAGTGACTTCCCTGATTGCTGCCTTCAGCGTTTGAAGAAACCTCAGATGTATTGTTTACCCCTTTGATTTGGAGAGATCTTAGTCAAGAAGCTTTTAAGTAAGCTCTCAGTAGAATTGTTTGAATTGTTTCTAAAGCACTGTAAAGAATAGGTGAGGGTAGCTACACTAAAAGCCCTGCTTTTTGAACTCACCGAAAAAGATCAGCGCAGACATCTCTGTTTATAAAAAGCCGACTGCTACTATTATGTTGATATTGATTTTAATTTGAAGAAAATGCCCAAACAGTCAAGATCAGAAATTGGATCTTCAATATTGGAAGTACTAGAACAATCATTTATTCAAGACCAAAAGGATGATGAAAGGCTGTGCATGAAATTGTTTGTATTGCTCTCCTCACCTGAGCATTTAGCAAGGGCTTTCCAATGTGCAATTTTCAGAGTGCAAAGCTATGGAGATTATTTATCTTTGTGGTCCGCAGGATGGAATTATGAACTTCTCAAATTTAAAATCTACACCAAGGAAAAAGTCTTTTCAAATTTATATACAGTTTTTAGTAGATGGTTTGTTCATAGTCTATGCTGTGCTTTTTTTTTTTTTTGATACAAATATGGAAGCAATAATAAATTATTAATCTGAAATCACTGTGTGACTGTTCCCAGAAGAAATTGTACACAGTTAATTGTATTCTTGATGGTAGCACAGGGGGAGACTGTCTCAGAATTCTTCTTTAATTAAAATGACATAGAATTACAGAGCACCAACTGTGCACAGCAATGAAATGTTGGTAGCACTGGCCTGTTTGTCTGGAAAATAATATTGGAATATTTAGAAAAGAATGGGCCTCCTTTATCTGAGAATGAAAGCTCACGTTCATGAATAAAATCTCGTATATATAAAGACGTGATTTCTGTCTATACCATATTTTTGTTACTTCCTACTAGTAATATTGCTGTAAAGATTACAGATAGATAAAAAAGGCTAATTTTCAGCTCTGCCTCTGTGCTGTGTCAGAGCAGATGACATGAGGAATGAGTTTTCCTCATGCTGCTTTGCCAAAGTCATCAGTCTTAAGAGGAATCCCTTCTAGAGCAGAAAAATGGTGCTTCTGTGTGTTCTGGGCAGTACTCTGGTACAGGAGACATCAGTGAGGTCGTGCAGCATTCAGCAGAGGCTGATGGGACTTTGGGCTATGATTTATACAAAATCTATGGAGCTCTTCATGGGAAGAAGAGACATCACTGCATTTTGGTTAGCAGTTTCATATCAATTGCAGCCAGGAATGTTTGAAAGGTACAAATATTCAGCTGGGAGAGTGTAGTTTAAGAACAGATGTTATGAACAGTGGATGTTATTAAATAATAAGATCAGAGGAAGAGAGCAAAAAAATCAGCCTTTAATTGAGAATTGATTGTATCTTAAAGAGAACAAATATTCCCCTATGAAAACTCCCATCCTTTCAAACTAAACTGGAGGAAGTGTTAACACTCTGTGAGAAGAAAAATCTGTACTGGTACAAAAGCTGCAGAAAGATGCACTTTTCAAAAGTGTTTATTGAAGTTCAGTGTCCAATTCAACAAAGAAAATAACTGATGTTTAGGCAGTCACACACTTTTCAAAACCTGACCCTGTGTGATTTGATGCAAATCCCATTTTTTCCTAGTGCCTTTCTGTGCATGTGCTGGAGTGAACTTAGGAAACTGTGGTTACCCTTTCTCATACAGATTAATAGCTTCCACAGATGCAGATTAATAGTGATTTGTGGATGCAGCTCATTCTGAGCCTGAAGAATTGGGGTGTAAATGTGGTGTTTCTGCCAAGAGTAGATTTATAGACTGATTTAATTTAGTTGCCTTCTGCACTTTTTTGTTGCTTTTTATTAAGTATTGCTTTAATTAAAAAGCAGATACATTCATATTTTAAAAGACATATGCCAGGATAGTGCTGTTCAAAATCCTTCTCAAATTCAACTCAGTTCTGTTTTTAGTCACACGGAAGATAAGTTTTGAGTGCTGTGATTTGTTTGGCTTTAAATTGCTAGTTCATAAAACATCTAAATAGGTCTTACTGTACAGCAGAGAATGATCTTATTGATACTGCATGTACTTTAACTTTCTTATAATTATTTCTATTATCTCCTCTCTTCTGTACCTTCTAATGTTTGTTGCATCTACTTTTCGTGTCTCATCTTAATTATGTTACAGACAATTTAGGAATAGGGCTCTCTTTTATTCTATGTTTGTTACATCACACAACAGGGAACCGGGTCTGACTGTGAATACCAATCACAATTGCCATCTATAACAAAACATAATTACAGCTTCAGTCATTCAAAGCTGATGTGAATTGGTCATGTGACTTAACAAGTATAATTGCAGGGAACAACCAAAATTGGAAAGGAAGAAAGCCTACCTGGAGACAACTTCATACACAAAAAATTAGTTTAGTGCTGATGTCACAAGCAGTGGGTTTCCAGATAATATAAAAAATTGTGACAGTTTGATGTAGAGTGCTAAGTAAATCTTGGGTTTTAAACATGAAACAGTGGAAAAATTTTAGATTGTTTGCTGCAAAACCTGTGTGTTCCCTCGATAGAATGTAATATGACATATGTGTAACTCTTCTATAAGCTTCTGCCAAAAATATTTGAGTAGAGCGTGGTACAAATCAGTGCTACTCTTAATCATTTTAAAGCCTCTTAATGGCATTTGACCTTTCAGCTCAAATCCATCAGATGACTTATAAATGCACTACCATTTTAATAAGCAAGTGCACTTAGTGCTAATATGTAAACATCCATTAATGCCATATTTTTAAAATGAGATATAAAACTAGATGTTCTGAGACCATTAAAGTAACTATCGAACTTCTGTTCAGAGTGACAGCAAAGTTCTAGATATGTTCTCTACTTTAAAATCCAGCCTGCACTCTACCAGGCTTCAGACAAATAGAATTATCTCTGTTTTCCTATCAGTCAAACCAGGAGATCATTTTTGCACTCTCAAATTCTTAACTACCTTTACCTGAAAATTATTTGAGATCCTGATGGAGGACTATATGAATGTATATATCCTAACATAAAAAAGTCCAGTGTTTTTACAGGTAAGCCTCTGGAGCAGATTCTTATTAGAGCAGGACTTCGATAGCCAGGTAGGTATTAATTTTAAATTATTAAAAGATAATGGTTAGAAATGCAAAAGTTGACAGACTCTTCACTGTACAAGCAACGCTTGGCAGTGCTACAAGTAGAATAGAGCCCTAAAGAGGTGCTTAAATTAAAGGTCTGTCAGAATTTTATGATGCATGTTTTCAAGTATAAATAACATCATCAAAAAAATTCAACACAATGTGAACCGAGTTTCCCAGTGTAAAGGGAAAATATGATCAGCAAAATTTAATGTGGAAGTGGTACTGGGAGCTGTACTTGGGAGGGGAAATCACAGAACTCACACGAATGGGTGGCAGCATGAACAGGAACCACAAGTGGGGCTACATGTATCAGTCAACAAGCTCACCCAAAGCAGTAAGATCTGTGCTACCCCAGCCTGGCTGGCACTCATTAGAGGCTCTAATTAAGGTTGGAGCATGTGGTTGCTTTACTGGGTAGACAAATGTGTTCTGCTGTTTACTGATCTCTGAAGTCCGAAAATGTGCAACTAGTGCCAGACGGAAAGATTGCCTCCCTCCCTGCTTCTTACCATGACAGCTGAAGGCAGATGAAATGCTAAACTTGGCAACCCAGTCTATTTTAATACTAATGGAGTGATAGGGGTTTTTGGAGATCCTCAATTCTGAAACATGCTCCTTTAAGCCAATGGCACTACAGTCTGTTGAGCATATGAAAAGACTGTCAGAGCATTCTGCATCAATTAGCAATTTAAAATTTGAGTGCATTTTTGTTTGTTTTGATTTAAAACATTCTCTGGTCCAAGAACTTCCTTTAGTCAATGAAGTCCAATAGCCCCTATAAGACAGAGCATCAGACTAAATTATTAGAATAATTACAGTTACAGCCTGTGAGCAAACAGCAACATCTGTTCCTAATCTGTCTCCTTTACCACAGGAGAAATCGAAACGGAGAAGGGAAGAGCAGAATCATCTAGAAATTACAAAATGCAGACCCCAGTGCTGAGGCATGTACTCTCAGCTCCCTGCTTTACTACAGACATGGTGTCTGCATTCCTCCAACTTAGCATCTGCACTCCTCATTCCCAAAAATGGAATAATAACATTCCTCTATTGCAGAGGGATGCTGTGAGGCTGAATACATTAAAAACTGAGAGATGCTCAAATAGCGTTGGGGATTAAATGAGGATCCAAGATTGACAGATGGATGTGCCAGGTAAGGTGTGTACGACTGAGTGGTGGATGGGAATTCATTTGTGAGCAATCCTCCATGGATATTTCATACACCTCTAACTACCTAGAAGTCCAATTCTGATCCCAGAGTACACTGCCTGATTAATGATTTGTGTTGCCGTATTTTATATCATGTTTAGGATTTTAGTGGATAGGAACTAAGGGTGCATAAGAGTCACTGGTTTTTTTTTTTTTTTCTATGGCCAAATTAAAGTGAAACTATTACCTTACCAAGATTCAGATATGACAAGAAGACTAAAATATTTTACTTTTTAAAACTAAACCTTGTTTCTAGACTGGGGAAGGTAAAGTTTATATAACTGAGCAACTTGAAGTTAAATCTTGCATATATACTAGATATTGCATACCTGTATGTCAGCAAATAGGCAAATGCACCATTGCCATTAAAAGGCAAGCCCCAGTTCTCACTGGTTGCAGGTGATACTCTTGTATTTGGTGCCTGCTCCAGTAGTTCAATGCTTATTGAAAAACAGGTAAGCAATTCAAGTGTAGACTTGAAAGGGTTAAACAGAAACAAGAATGCATCAGAGGGGGAAAAAAGGCATTTATGTTGTTTCTGACTTTTCACCCATTTCCCACTCATAGAATTTGAAAACACCTTCATTCTTTAAACAGCAAATTTGCAGATCATTAGCTGGTAATGTGCACTACTGCCTTTGGGTCTTTTGAAAACAAAAATGAAAAATTATCTAATTAAGCCTGGTCTACTGGTTGCAGCACATACCAGAGATCCAAGTTTGATTACTGATTCCAGTGCTTGTGCTGGCAAGGTTTTGACCACAATACTGTGGCAGTGACACGCAGCAGCTGATGGGAGTAGAATTATTGAACATTGTTTTAAAATGAAATCTTCTAATCAAACTCTAATGTTTGAGTGACACAACACAAAATGCTCTCCGGGCATTTGATCCAAGAAGCAACTATGGAAGATCTTTTTTTCAGAAAGGTATAATACATTAAACAGACATGAGATCTCTGGATTTCTTAATATAGGCACTTCAGAAATCATTGGATGTTGTTTATGTGCCATGGATTCTATGATTATGTGACACAGTTGTTGTGGACTGTGTATTGCCCAGTCTCTCTAATATTCCAACTTCATCATTAATTCAGTTTAGCATTTATTTTATTTTTCCACAGTTATTAATTTGTAGAATTTTACCCTGCCTAAAATCTGCAATATTTGCAATCTTGCCATCCTGCAAAAGGTGAAGGGTTTGAGAGACAGATTAGTAGAAAATTATACAGCTAAGGTGACCTTTTCCTTTGCCCCTCTCTTTCCTGCTACTCATACCCAAATACATATCACTAAGTTTTTGAACTCTTCAGTTCTACACGTGCAACAGGTGCTAGAGCTTCAATGCAGAAGAGCAGGTTCACAAAATGTGGGACATCTGATACTACTCCTCCTTTGGGAAATGCAGGGTCTCAGCAGACAGGTATTCTGCCAGCCTAGCAAACATCCCAGCAACCTTTAGTCTCTACTGGTCATAAAAATTCAAATTTGCCCTGTCTCTCTGTGCCTCTCAAAAGCAGTAAAAGTCTAATTACTGCCTGCATTCTTCTATTGGCATGGAAAGGAGAACAAAACTGTCACTTGTACACCAGAGAAAATTAATCCCAGTTCCATAAATTACAGAGATTTATTAGTGTTGTAAATGTGTTTCTTCCCTTGTAGTTTGACTGCTGTGTTCTTACAGCCCTTCTTCTCTCTCCTACAATTGTCAGTGTGGGAGACAGGTTTTCTCTGACATGGACACTTGTTCTCTGAAGACTGAGATCCCTACTCTCTGATCCTAAGTACTAAACCACTTTCTGACAGATACCACTCTCTGCTGAATTTCAGCAAACTGAGTAGTCTCTTTTAAGTGTTTCTAAGCAGAGAAGGACTCAACCAACATTAAGCCATTAGCATTTGTCTTGGCAATTATACAGCAATTTAGGAGAGCTATTAAGGCCCACTGGGTGAATAACCCAAGTTCCAAATGCTTTCTTAAAATATATTGTTAAAACAAGACAAAGTAACTTCTACAGTTTCTAATTCAATGTCACAGATCTTGGAGAATTCACAAGACTATCCCTTGCAATATTATGTCATGAACTAATGTAAAACTGTCTTGGCTTCATAAAGCTAAGAAGATCTGAATTAATTATCTCTGAACAATATGTGTCCTGATTTCAGATGGGATAGGGTTCATTTTCTTCCTAATACTGGTATGGTGCTGGGTTTTGCACTTGGGAGGAGAATAATGTTGCTAACACCCTAATGTTTTAGTTGTTGCTGAGCAGTGCTTACACTAAGTCAAGGACTTTTCAAGCTTCTCACCCCGCCAGCAAGCAGGCTGGGGGTGGAATAGGAAGTTAGGAGGGGACACAGCCAGGACAGCTCATTCAGACAGTCCAAAGGGATATTCCATACCCTATAGCATCATGCTCAGCATATAAACCAGGAGAAAGCTGTCCAGAAGGTGCTGTTTGGGAACTGCTGGGCATCAGTGAGTGTGCGGGAGCAATGACATTGTGCACCCCGTGTTTTGTATATTCTCATTCTTTTATCATTACTATTATTTTCATTTCATTTCTGTCCTATTAAACTGCCTTTATCTCAATCAATAATTTCACTTTTTCATTTCTTTCCCCAGTTCTCTCCCCCATCCAACTGGAGAGAAGAGAGTGAGTGGTTGGGTGCCTTCTGGGTTAAACCACCACACACAAGACCTTTCTAAGGAGATTTTCAACTATTAAAATAATCAAATCTTGCAAATCTTGGGCCAACTGGTGTGCTCTCATTCATATGCTTAACATGCACATTCAGCAGAGGATCATAAGTCAGACATTTATAAAACTGTGGGTTTATTTGTAAGTCTCTGTTCAGTTAGAGGGCAAGAAGTTAAATGCTTGTATCTGCCTTCCTTCACCTTTTGTGGTAGGACTACATGTTTCTGTTTAAGCTAAATGGTTAATGTTCCATGTCATGAAAAACTTCTTAATTAAAAGCCTTTCAGATTACAAGTTAAATTTCATTTTAGTATCTGGCCAATCTCCCCCACTCAGATTGTGAGAAGCATGCAGCAACTCTACCAGTCCTATATGGTAATTTGTTCTACTCATTGACCATAAAACATACAAAGTATGTGTTTAAGATTCAGAATTTTGAAGCACATCTACTTGAAGGGATGAGACTGTTCAGGAAAAGAGCCCCTTGTTACCATTTTCATAGCCCTGAAAAAATACCAAATCTGCATAGCTTTATGATTAACAGACATAATTTATGAACAGAATAATATGCTTGACATTTCAAAGTTTTGATTTTACTTGGTAATAGGGTTTTCCAAGGGTCAGCTTCAGCAGATAGGCATCTTTGTATGCTTGTAGAAAACAGAAGGGATTAGATTTTTTTTTTTAGTTTTAGTTTAGCTCCACAGAGCCTCACCAACAAGCCAATATTGCTTGCCTCTACAGCTACGTCCCTTCTGTAGGGAGGTAGGGTAGCCTTTCATTTATTTATATTTTTTCATGGCAGTTTAAATTCAAAAGGGTTTGCATTTGGGGAAATTCAGTTGCTTAAGAGACACTTTTTAAGAATTTGCTGTATTTTTGCTTTTATAAACACAATGTTGTATATGTTTATCAAACTGAGATCAGTCAGTGAAAAAAAAGAAACATCTTTGTACTCGGTGAAATACATAGGGTTAGAAAACATGCAAAAAGGTGTACAGAGAAACTTTAAAAGAGTGTTAGTTTAAATAGTATGGACAAAATTCAGTCAAAAGGTGGGATGCAACATATCAAAAGTCCATTTCAAGAAAACAAAAAACCCTCCTTTTTAAATATTGTTACTGTTTTGTATCAAAACGTAGAACTTAACAACATTCTTTCTTTTAAAAAATTAAAAATATATATGTATAACAACAAGCAAGAAGACAAAACACATCAAAAATGGGAATTAAAAAAAAAAAACTCTTCAAAAGAAGACAAGAAGTCAAAAAAAGAGGGGAGAAAAAAGATTTTCAGGGATCCTTGTCATGCAAATCAGTTTGGCGGCAAAAAATACCTTCATCTTCAGCACCGTCATTATCACCTAAATCATCTGTCTGTTTCTTTGTAAGGGGACCTAGGATTAAGAACGGAGAAAATGGAGGAAAAAAGACAATTCAAGAATATACAAGACTGAGGAAAAAAACAGTGAATATTAAATTCCCATGGACGTTTCAAGAAAAACATTTGCAGGGAGGGAAATCTTAGTTTATAACAACCAATTTTTCATTACGCTTTTCAAACATTACAGCAAAACCTTCCCAGGGGGTATGGCTATTAGAAACATCTAGCACAAGAATCCAAGAGTGCCCAGTGTTTTATTGTTTTTAAATGAAGAATCAAAGCTTGTTTGCTAAAAGCATACCCCGCCATAAACTATATTTATCCACTTCATTTAATTGTTTTTTTTCCTGTTGCTGTTATTAGGAATAGCGGAGACAAGAACTGCCAAATTACCTCTTGCATTTGATGCAATAAGGTGGTTAATAAATGTCTTGACAGTTAGTTAAAACAATATTTTCTGTGAAATGATAATTCACATTTTAAATTCAACCATTTAAGTTCATGCTTTATAAAGATAAGCACAGGTTTGACTTTGTTTTTTGACACTCTCATTATATTTTCTTTTAAATAGAACCATAGATACCCTTGAAACCTTTGACTACCTCCTGAGATATTTGTAAAGAAACATGAAAATCCACTTGTAAACCAGAAACGAGTGAAATCCCAGCCCAACTGAAGACAATGACTTTAGCCATTGAATTCAATGGGGCCAGGGTTTCATGCACAGTATAAAAAGTTGTATTGAATGTAGAATTGAAGTTTTAGTTTGGGCAAGACATAAAGTTTCACAGTTCCTTATCTCTACAAATAAGACAAAAAATCTTTTATGCCCAACACCTTCATTATTAACAAGTATTAATAAATTCATCATATTTTCCAGTGGGAAAAATTCCCACTCCTTTACTGAGTAACAAAAAATATGCATCAGAAGGAAAGTCAAAGGCCATTCTGAAAATATTTCCATGTCATATATTTTACACACTTACGCACAAACAAAAGACAGTTGAACTCAGCATTATCTTTCCTTTTTTTTTCAGAGCTCTCTCATTTCCATGACATTCTGCAATTTGCATGCGAGAAAGCAATCAGTACGAACACAGGGCTAAGTAACAACCAAAAAGAAAAAGCCAGCCAAGCACAGAGTAGAAAACAAGAACTTCCTCATGCATAAAATAGCAATAGACAAAAACAACAACAAAAAAGAGATGAACAGTATGTGTTGATATTTGCAGTAGATGTAGGCAAGAGACATGCATTAAATCTAAGCACTGTGGAGTATTAAAACATTTGTATTTAAAAAGCTCTCTCTGTCTCTGTTATTTTACAGGATATTAGTCATTCAGCATTAAACTCGTCATTTATAGGCAAAATACCATGTATTTGAGTGAAGCATTTTCAAAAAAAAAATCATAAAATGTTTTTACCAGGTGCATGGATTGGAGAAACAGAAAGAAACCCCATGAAGTACCATGGAACTTTAACTGTGAATGTAGGAGCTGGACCATATTACTGAATACCTTTATTGCTGCATCAGTCAGAAGTATAGTTTTAAACTCATTCTAAACACAGAACACTAGAATTATACATCATAAATTAAACACGAGCATTTTTACAGTCACGCCTGCAACAATCACTCTGTTTAATAGAAAACTCGGTAACACAACATTTTTTTCCTAATACAAACCCTAAATATAATATTTACAATAAATAGTATCTAGATAACATGACCCTGTCCAAACACACACATTCAAATGTCTCGCTGCCTCATTCTCATACCATAACAACGTTACTTCTAAAAGAATAAAATTAGAAAAATCAAAGATGTATGCAAAGAAGAACAATAATTTCATGGTGGGTTTTCAGCAGGGTGAACGAACTTAAGAACTGTAAGAGTTATGCACTTAAGAATGGAGAGCCAGACACAGGCAAGGAGATATACATATATATATATATATATACACACACACCCCATTTTTAATGGTTTCTTATCTTTTAAATTTTAAAGGTCACCAGAAAGGGCCTAAGTAACATCTGGAAAAGCAAACAGCACACATTTCTCCAAATAATTTGCACAGAGAGGGGAAATTTATTTTCTGGATGAAACTAAGACAATGAATGTTACATTTTTTTTTAGTAGCTGGCCTTTGTGAGGTATTTTGTGCAGGTCATGGTTCCAGATCTCAGCCGCAATTACACAGCGCATCAGCCATCCCAATGCAAATGTCCTGATCTCACACCATCCCTGATTTTACAATATGGGGAAGCATAATGGTCTAGCTTTAAAAATAACCTGGGTAATCTTCATATTTTTGCACTTCTGAGGTTCTATGAAAAATATTTTTTAAAAAATTAAACCATCTTTCCTACAATCATAGAACTGTTAAGGTTGGAAAAGACCTTTAAGATTGAGTACAACCAATAACCCAGCATTGCCAAGTCCACCACAAAACCACATCCCCAAGTGCCACATTTACACATCTTTTAAATACCTCCAGGGATGGTGACTCAACCACTTCCCTGGGCAGCCTGTTCCAGTGCTTGACAATTCCTTTTGCAAAGGGGTTGACCTATTTTTAAGTTTTCATAAATTAAACATGCTTTTTAATACAGTTCTAGATCTATTTCACAATACAAGGGCTCTGCTTGCCACATCCCACATCCCCTGAGCAGGAGGACTCATCCCTGGTGGAGACACGTGGCAGACCCACCAGACACCACTCACAGTATTGTGTTAAGAAAGAGATGAAAGATTATTTCTGCCACAGATTTGCTCCAGTCTGTAATATAATGGACCACATTCATTACATCTTCAGACAGGTTTGCTGTTTCTTGGAGTTATAATGCTGTTTGAGTCTAAAAAGCCAAAACAGAGTTTGGTCCTCCTGCACCAGACATGAAACTCCTTACCTATCACCTATACTTTATCTATACACACAGGGATGCTATGAAACTTAATTTACATTTTTAACATTGCTGGGCAATCCCTAAAAGAAACATCAGCTCGAGACCCTCTGTGCACAGGGCTGCCTAAAATGGAATATGGAAACAGCAAGTGGTTCAGCCTGGAGCACTCAAAGAGGAGGCAGAGCTCTAGTCTGTGTTGCCTGTTTCATGTGCAGATGCTGAAGACACTTCCTGAGATCGTGGAAGTAGTATTAAGAGAAGCTCTGGATTAGAATTCCACCCATTTCAGCAATAACTCTCATTTCAAAATCAGTAAGAAATGGCTTTTGCTTCTGATTCTCCAGATAAATGATTACACTGACTAACAGCATCGCTGTGTCTGTATGATCATAAAGAAAGATTGATGTTTTGAGTCCTCACACAGGAAAACACGCTGAAATCACTAGCAGATAAACAAAATAAAATCTTATGGCAAGATCCTACAAAATGTAGCAGCAATAGCCTTTTTAAGTAAAAATAAATCAGAACTGAAATTGCCTAGTTGGTGTATAATTTTCAGATATTTTCTGCAGCTTTCAATTAATATTCCACAGATAGTTTATGATTTTGTAAATTAAATGTATCCCTCAACTAGATTTATTTCTTTAGCACTGTTTATTTGATATATGATTCTTTAGGGTTCTTCCATCATTTTAATATTCTTTTCAGGTAACATAAACTAATTTTAAGAATACTGATACTAAGACATGATGGACCAGGCGCCAACGGAACAAAAAAGAATATACAATTTTCAGAGTTATTATTGCCAAAAGTCTTTTGTCCACAGTTACTGTTCACTGTTGTTCTACTGTAGTTTCTCTTCACTTTTGTGAAGGCTGGATTAATCCTCCTCTTTGAGCATTTCACTTGCAAAAATGGGGATCTGTTACAAAAAGACCATTTTACTATGTCTAAGACACAAACCTTCAAATAGATACACTGCTTTACTGTGCTGGCTGAAATTTTAGCTAAAGTTTATGTAATAAATATTAAATGCCAACAAAGTAATCAGGTACCATAACTAATGGGGGAAAAAGAGGATACTAAAGCCTCTAAAATGCTGATGCAAAGATGATTTACTTATCAAAAGGCTCTCTAAGGTTTAGTCTTACTTAGTCTCATGTTGGTGCACACCCGTAACTCTCATTAATGCTAATGGGAAAGTAGACCCCTAAGTCACTTTAAAAAGGGGAAAAGTGATTACTGCATTTTATGTTTCCTAAAGGCAAGGAATAGTCTTGCTATGAAAACTAAAAGAACGCTACGTGCAGGAGGAACTCCTAACGAAGTCTATGCTCATTTAACTTGAAAATAGTTCTTACATTATTTAAATTATTATTCAAATATTTATTCTATTTGTATTGCAATCAATGTTAAGGAGCTAACATGATGCATTTTTAAATCTCTATAGTGACTACTGTATGCTTGCAAATGCCTTTCCTTTGCTCAAAATAAGAGAAATAACATACCTTCTGTCAGGTTAGCTAAAGAGTAATTATGCACTCAGAAATAATTAAATCCAGCCATATTAATTCTGGTTTTTATCATTCCCTTTGATGAAGGACTGAGGTACTTTAGCTCCCAAACACATTAAAGCTGATTATAAATTCTCTCTTTATGGGTTTGATTCGGCAGAAATTATCTGTGGCCTTTTGGACCGCAGGAGTGTGGGAGGCATGGAAGCTCTGGATGTCATTAGCTTTTTGGCCTGGGAAAGCTATTCATCATAAAATAAAGTCATGCTGCAAGTTGGCACCATTTTGTAAAACAACAGTACAAATCCTCTAAACTTAATAAATCTGTGCTCATGTATACAGCCATTGTTCAGGCCAGAATGTTCTCCTTCAGTAATGAGAAAAGTGGGAGAGGAAAAAAAAGGACCTTTTCCATTAGGTTAAGTAGACTCCATGGATCTAGTAATTTAGAAATCACCATAGTAATAATTACTCTTTGAGGAAAGGTGTCTGCTCAATGAAAAGGGAGAGAGATGAGACTAGGGCTGACTGCTGAAATACTACATGTAGAAAAATTCACTGAGCAGGTTGCAACAGCATTGAATCTGGTAGCCCACAAGTTAAACAAAATCATATATTTACCCTTAAACTTAGACAAGTGCCTCCATTCAGCTATTGCTATTTCTTCTTCATTAGTCCATTTCTTAACTGAACATTGAAAATCTACAAAGAGAAATCACTCCACCTTTTTAGGCCCTACCCTCAGTTGCAAATACAAAACAACCCATTCTTTGCTATTTCTACCATCATTTTTATGCAACATATTCTCCAGCTATAAATGGCGAATTATCACTGTCTAGCAGATGTTAGTTGAGACACAATAACACATTGTACCTATCTCCTGGTTTTAATAGAAGAAATTAATGAAGAGTTATAATTAACAATCTTCACACCTCAACATTTTCAGTGAAGAAAAATCAAATTCTTTTATGATGACATTAAAACATAGCTATATAATAATTTTTCTTACAAATGTAACGACAATCTGTAAAGTTACAGCGTAATAGTTAGCTGATGAATAATTTTCTAAGATCATCTTGTTTCATTTGAAAATTACAAAGCTCTCAGTAAAAACAAAAGAACCAGGATTCCTCACAGTAGAGAAATTTGGAAGGTACTAATGGCAGCTGAGTCTTAAGAAACTATTAACAGGAAAAAAAATCTCTATTATCATACTTTGTTGCATCAGACCAAACAATCTACTTTTTATTTCCCTTATTACTGTCTGGCTTTCACCACTTGCTCACTCCTTTCCTTGTTATTCTTCCCCCTTCCCCCTCCCAAATTCCTTTTATTTCCATATTGCACTTATTTGTAATATTTCTACTTATCAGCAAGGCAAAGCCCTGCTCGACTTTGCTTTTTGATGGTAACATTTGCACTCATGTTATAACAACAAATGATGGCACAAACCTCAGTCGTTTCACATCTCACTACCTGATTTGTGATGACAATCAAGCCCTGTAATTAGAGCTGCAAGTAACTCAAATTTGCATCTTCAAGTGAGTGACAGGTACAAATTGAACCCACAAAAGGGTTGCCAAGTTTCTTTGAAAATTTACATGTATAAATGCTTTGTCACTAAAGAAGCTATTCTGACACTTCAAGACTAACTCCTGCTGTGCCTTTTATTACAGCATATTGCTGAAGTGTCACACAGAAAGAATGTCTAATCCCAAACCTTTTTATTCACAAGATTAATCACACTGACTGGATCTTGATTTCCCTTAAATCTGAAGGAGTTTCATTACTGCATGCTAGATATGTGTGAATCTAAATGAGATTAGAATCTGGGAATGTAGGGAGAGTTTTACTCCTCTGCTTCCCATTTTAGATGCAGCCTGAAATTCTATGTATTCTTAGAGGTGAAAGCACTTTATGCTCATGTGTCCTGTGGAGAGCAGCCCAAATGAAGCTTCATTTCAGGCCCTCATTAAATCACATTCCTGTTGAAATAGGTCACTCTAAAAATCCAACTGCATTTCTAGAGGCTTTAGGTCACACAATGTGCCTTACATGGAGTCATGCAGCATTACTAGAAAGGTGCAGATTCCTGGGTGAGCTGGGGCCCATCCACGTAACAAAGTTCAGCCCTGGGGATGCCGGCTCAATATCCCAGGTGAGCTGCCTGCAAACCCTGACAGGGTTGGAATGGACACACGGCTCAGGCATAGAGTATATGTAGGACAAGGAAGTTATTCAGTGGAAGAAAAGCCAAAAACATGATCATTACACTCTACACATTGTAGCTCCTGAGCCACTCCAACTTCTGTTCTAGCCAGTGGGAAAAAAAATCCATTAGAAAGGGCAAAAAGAAGAGTGAAATTCATTCACTTATTTTCTTTCTGGTAAAAGTGAGGAACGGATAAAGGAGGGGTTGTCCACCCATCAGAACTATGCATGAGAAAAAGGATGCTCCAAACGGACTGAGGCCCTGGTGGCCAAGGTTGGCACAGAGAAACAAAGCTCATGCCTTTAGCCAGGAACACAACAGCTGGAGTGCTCCAGAGGCCAGGGATGGGCAGGTAGTAGACACGGAAAATGAAAGTTGTAGGCTGCTATATTGACATTAACATCAGCATTTACGAATCCGGTACCACCTCACGTGCTTATATCACTGGTTCACGCAGCTTTTAACATTTTATTTGCATTAATAATTCATGCTGGTTTACAGATACTCATATTCCAGGGTGACACACTGCTGTAATGAATTGAATGCAACATTACACAGCTGTGCCACCACCTGAGCATTGAGATCATGAATCAATTCATTCTCTCTACAGGTAATGACTACAATCTAGATCCTAATGAAGACTTATGAACACGCTTAACTTTTAAGCCTCTGAGTAAGTTCTCTGAAGTCAACAGGCTAAATCCAAAAATATTAAGATAGATCCACTACCATTAACAGAACTGCTCCTATTTGCATCTGGGCCAGGAGGTCAACTCACGAGTAAAAGATAAACAGGAATGAGCATCCCAAATTTTGAAGTTCCCTCAGTTATTCTGCAGATAAATCTAATCAACAAATAGAATTTCAATCTCTTGAACATACTACCGAAGCTCTGAGATGAAATTAAATTCTTTTTTTATAAATGCATTACTTCTTAGTCTGTGTACATAGAAATAAAATGCTACCTTCGTTTTCTATAGCTCTCAACATTCATTTTCTATAGCTCTCATGATCAAATTTCTGCCTAATTTTAAGAAGATATGAACTTGTTTCAGACCACAAACTTATAAAGATTGATCAAATTTTGCTCATGCAATAGAACTAAAGATTTGTAAATTTAAGATCCAAATTTTCAGTTCCAAATTGAAGATCTGCAATTGCCATTAACATATGAACATTAATCTTCACTTTCCCTTGAAGATCTCTCTGGTGTTGCTCTAATCACAGTGCAAGTCAGGATGCAGTAAGTGCATCCTTCTTATAAGGGCATACAGAAACACAGTTGAAGAAATCAACATCAGTTTAGAAGGGCTAGTAAGGTTTGTTCTGTTTTTTTTCCTGCTTTTGTTAGGGTTCTATGTTATTTTGATTCAGACAGGTAGGGTGGGTCATCTATAGCAATAAGTTATCAGAAAGCATTCTCTGCTACGTTACCTTATAGACAAAAATAAAATTACAACCATCTTATTTAACTTTTTATTTCCTTGTCCTCTTCTGTTCTCAGCCCAAAGCAATGACTGGACAAACAACCTTTTTAATCTCGCCCCTAAATATCTCCCTCTGGATCCCAGAACAGCAGTCTAGGCAGGTGACATCGCTTTGGGATTCCTGCACAGGTAATTACCTTTGCTAGGGACAGGCACTGTCACTGTGCCTGCTGCTGGAAAAACCTTCTTCCTGACTAATTGTGCTAACTGCAGGGGCTGGTGTTACAGCAGCTATATGGTTTTGTTTATGGCACAGCTGAGCATACAGTCCAGCTCTCTCGAGGCCCGGTTTCATAACCCAAATAGCAGAGCAAAACGGTCTTCATGTAACCATGTAATTGAACATTACAGAGAAAATGAAGTTAATTGTGCATAATATTTTCATATAGAGTTTGGAATGAAATAAGTTTTCCCACCCCTCTTCCCAATGTACTTCATGTTATGTGGTTTTAAGCAACATGCTTTGAGCTCTGTGTAATTCACTGCAACTTGTGCCGTATTTTACCACCTAGAAATCCACACTCCTGGATACCCCAGAGATCATAAATAATATGCAAGTCTTATTTTCTCCATTTTCTGAATGACCCATCATCAGTTGAACTTAACTCCAGCTGTCTCACAGAGCTGAATTTCTTCAGGAAAGTGAAAAAGGGGAGAACGTTTTGTGTTGTACAGCTGACTGCAATCCAGCCCTCTCCTCATAAACACTCAGCAGAGGGGCAGGGAGTTTAGAGGCAAAGCACCTTGTTGATCATTTTTTCAATTCCCTCCTATTAACTCTGAATCACTCCATTTCTTGACGCATTTTAGTATAGAAAATCTGATTCTATGGCGAGAAACTGAGGTGGATGTTGAGTATTCTGAGTCATTCGAGTCATTCACAGCAGGTTAAATTAGGCAGAACTGCACCCTCTGTCAGTAAATGTAAAGGCTTGCCTTCAGCTTTGTCCAGAACTTCCCAATCTAATGCTGATGCTGGTACTTAAGTTGTTCCTGGTTGGTTTCTTGCAGTCCCAAGGGCAGAAATAGTACTTGTGATACTTTGCATCTACCTGCATGTACAGTCATCTTTAAGTTTTCTGAAAATCATTCACACAACAGTTTATTCCTGAAAGGTGAAGGTGGGTGATTTTCTTTCAGTGGTTATATAAATAAATATGTATAAACACATATAGACAAGCGAGCTTTCCTATATTCCTTTTCAACACAGAGATTTCCTCCTACAGTTTTGAGGCTCTGAGAATTACTGAAATAGGAACACATTAAAGAAATGAATACTGATACTAATAACCTAGTGCTCAGAACTACAGTCTTTCCATTAACTTGGATCTTAAAAAGAATAAAGATAGATCAAGTCAAATGTTTCTCCACTATTCAAAGCTTTCAAAGCATCCTTTAAAGACCATTTAATTGGGACTGTGGTCACCAGCTTTTAGAAACGTAATTACATCTGCTCTCATTACCACACCTTTTGACAGAATCCAAACGCATAGCTCTGAGAAATGGTGATGGGAGGGCTGAGGGGACATCATTTATGTAAAAACCTGTCAGAAGAAAAGTGCCTGGCCTCACTTATTTTCCATATTTACATACTGTATTTTTAGAAGAGCATAATTTTAGGCAGGAAAGCTCAAAACATCCCAGCAATGGAGCAATCACAAAACAAGAACAGCACAGCCAGCACTTGAAGATTAGTGGGATCAAATACTTGTCATAAGAAAAATCATTTTAATTTTGACATGTTTTCAGTGTTAGCATGGTACTTGTTTTGAAACTACATTTGACTTGCTCTGCAAGTTATATTAAGGATTCCCAAATGAATAGATAAAATCTTTATACTGAGTGGAGCATGAAAGGAAATCAGCACATCATTTCTAATCTACCAGAGCTCACAGACAGGCAGTGATACTTGAGACCACATATTTACACAGTTACTGTCAACTTCTATATGGACAGAAGGCTCGAAACCCTTCTAGGCTCGAAACTTTGCCTTCATGCTTACTGTTTAATAATTGAATACCTTAACACAGAAGCTGGTGAATAGAAAATGATCATCAAAATAAAACAGATCTAAAAAATGTCAAGTGTAGAACTACAATATATTATTTACAAAAAGCATAGCAAATTTAAGAGCAAAATGTCAGAGTAGCCCTTGCTTCCATTTTCATAACAGCCACTTAGGTGAGAGTTGACAGGTTTGGGACAATATGACATTTCTAATTCTTTGTCTGCTGGCAATAACCCCACTCTCTGGAGGAAAGCAACAAAATGCAGAGTAGATAAAAGCATAGCATTTCTCAGCATTGGACAAAAGGTGCTCTTCTATTTTTATTTATTTTCCTCCTCAGAAATCAGCTTGCTTAGGATCACAGTATGGGCACAGTTACCAGGGGTTTTATAGTGAGCTATGCTTCCCTTTAATAAAAATCCAAGCCTAGTGGGCTAAAATATACTTTCTTTTCCCCAACAAATATAGATAATTAAAATAAACAGCACACACTACCAAATTATAACAATGGTCCAAGATTTCATCCATGGGTCCTCTAGGTAACAAAATCGCTCACTAAATTAAATGTGTCATTCTGCAACAACTACACATACAGCAGTTACTTTATAACCACTTTAACTCTTTGGTCATAATTGTTAAGGTTGGTTTGTTTAAGAGTAGGTCCTGGTACATTCTGTTCAGAAAGTCAAAAAAAAAAAATCCATGAGGAATATTTCTGAGACTCTTTGACCAAACAGTCCTTTCCCAAGTCAACCAAAGTTAGTGAATAAAATATCGCAGTAATCCGAGCTCCATCCTGCTGAGCAGAATGAATGCCTACAGCAAGTACAGCAAAGTGCTGGCACCAGGACTATACTTTAGACTATCAAACTACCAAAACAACTGAGGACAGTGAAAATTACTCCTGTAGCAGACAGTGAGTGGCCTGTTCCTATGGGGCAGCAAAGATTGTTTGTACTGTTTGGTCCACAACCAAAAGTAATCTCAGTCCCTGTTTTCACTTCAGCAGCCAATAATGAATAGTTTCCGTAGTGGGAGGTAAAAGTTTTAATTCACAATTTTCCTGTTAGCTGTTAGTTTGTTAGCATTTTGGATTCAGTAAATTTTGGTAATGTTAGACAGATTCATTCCAGCTCTTTAGCTAAGGGATTATTAACTGAACTGTAAATGCAGAGTATTTAATGTAGACAAATGGGAACAATCCAATTAACTTCAATTGTTTCTGAGAGCTTTTAACTCATGCCTTCAGATAAATACATGTGCTAAGTGTATATTAACTTTGTGATTTAGATGTAGGAGAAAGTTTCAGAAATGCATGTGGGCACGGATGACTTCTACATTTTTTGCCAATGTGAGACTTAAAAATAATTGTCTTACTCTTGGGATTTTCTGTGTGCAATTTGGGTATATCTCATGGAGAAACTCTAGATGCAGACATAATAGTTTGACAGCAAAAGAAAAGGAACCTATTACTGACATCAGCTCCCCAAAAATAAATAATAAACTATGTTTACTTGCCTTTTATTGGTGAAATCTGGTTTCTTGGAAACCATACCAGTCAGTATTACAGATCAGTGATATTCAGTACGTGTTTTTGTGTAAAAAGGTTTGTAGAGTAGACAAACAGACAAAATAGACAGTTCTGTCTATTTCTAAGTGCCTTTCACCGGAACCCCTGATGAACAATGTCATTTATGCCACAATGTCAGCACGTCAGAATGCACTGGCATTTCATTAGTTCCACTGGGAGATATCCAAACCAAACTATAAAGACTAAATGCAGCTCCTTACATAAGCTAATTAAGGAACATGTTGATAGCAGACTTTTCAATAAAGATGGACCATGTAGACAATACAGCCCACAGGGACAACAGATGAATATCATACCCTGTGTAGAGCCCTACACCCATTGGTTCCATGAACACTGGTGCACACCTACACCATCTCTCCTCAACTTCTGTGTGGGGTTAGATAGTTATCTCACAGGCAGCTGCATGAGCTGAATGCCACTACCGGTTTCCAGAAATGAGAATTAGACAGCCACGGGTGTTGAAGAGTAAACATCCCTCACGTGAAACACAGTGTTTTATTTTATTTAATTTCTTAACACAATCAATTTTATATATTTATAAAATTTGTTAGGTCATTGTTAATTTTTCTGTGGAGCTCATACTCATACAATGAACTAACAAAATTTCACGCAGGCAGGTAGAACTGAATTTATAAACTTTCATTAAACTGAACACTCTGTGTAGCATTACACCTATATAATAGCCTGATACTCTATTGTCTTGAACAATTAGTGCACATCATTGAGAGCACAGATGGGTGACTCAAATAAGTATGTGTCATATGTAAAATCTGCAGAACCTTTAGAGTCTTCTAACTACTTGTATTTGTCTTATCTATTACGTCAAATATTAAATTGCAGAGCCTATTGTGGGTTTCAAGCTTGAAATAAAGATCCTCCCCTCCCATCATCCTTCAAAGCAAAAATTATACTACTGGAACCTATGAAAAGAGAACAAAATATCTAGAAACCTGTACCATTTTGGTAGTAAGAGGTTACATTTATGTGTCATGTTACACCCACTTGCTCATGTCAAAACAACCTGTCACTTTATATCCCCCTAATAAAGTTTCTCACTTAAAAAGTGTTTCAATTTCCTTTTGCTAAAAATTTTGCCCAAAGTTTCATTTCAACTTTGAATTTTAATTTTCTTAAGAAGAAAATGATATATTTAATGGACCACAGCTGCCTGGAAAGTACATATTTGTTAGGCATACAGTTCTAATTTGGAAAATGAGTATGATTTACTTGATGAGTCACAATGAATGTCTGTAAATATATATCCAAGTTCTTTACTAGACTAGTCTTGCAATCTGTATGACATAGAAATCATTCTTTAACACATGAATATCTTTGAAACAGAATAGAGGCCAGCCCTGACAGCTCCATCTTCCCTACTGCTTTCATGATTTTGGTGGATGAAGCACAGAAATACAATATTGTCAAAGAGGGCAAGTATTGAATGCAACAGATTTTCCCACTTGAAACTATTTTGTAGAATAGAAATCCCACATCATGTCAACAGCCAGCTGATGCAGATGAAATAGCAGCTCCATAAAGGCCAGGCACCTCAGGCACTTGCCTGGCTGTGAAGGGTGGGAATGGCTCTGGTATCCTGCAGCACATGCCCGGCTGCTCCCCCTCCTTTAGGGTCTATAAACGTGTGTTAACCTAATTATATGTCAGGAGAAAACATGGATATTGAGTCTTGGGGAGGAGGCAGGGTGGGCAGAATGAGGAGGAAAAAAAGTGGACATGGACACAACTGCATCTGAACAGAGAATCACAGAATCAGGCAGGTTGGAAAAGACCTCTGAGATCACTGAGTCCAACCCGTGACCCAACATCACCACGTCAACCAGACCACAGCACCAAGTGCCACATCCAGTCTTTCCTTAACACCTGCAGGGACAGTGACTCTGCCACCACACCCTGGGCAGTTCACTCCAATGTTTAATTACCCTTTCTGTGAAGAAATTCCTCCTCATGTCCACCCTGATTAGACAGTGAACAACCTAAATCACAACTTGGTAGGACAATCCTGCTTATCAGGTTTCCCTCTGAACTTTATTTTGAGGAAAATGGTGCAGAAAACAATCTGGCAGTACCAAGAACCCTTGAATTTCCTAGATTTCAATATGTGGAAGGAAAAGGAAGGCGTTTTGCATCAAGTCATCCTCCATCTAACAAAGGCATTTGAATAATTAGTATAGCACATTGCCAGAAACACAACATTTCAAACTCAAATCTGAAAACATATCTATTGATAGTATTAATTTAAGATAATCAGGTGACTAATTGGGTGGATAATAGCGTTAATGAATAGAAAAAGAAGTTGAGATTGTAATCAGAGGCAAATCTCAGCTCCTAAAAATGCACTAGGCAGAACAGTGAACACTAAGCCATAATGATCACATACTTGCTTCTTATTTGCTAATATAAAAGGCTAAAGTGTTGAAAATTAAGAGAAAGTATGTTTTATTACCATCATAAGCCATCAAGCTGTTTTAAAGCTGTTGATTTTTTTTGTGTGTGTTTCTTCAATTTATACAGAAAACAAAAACTTTTCAAAACAGTACAGCTCAGGCTCAAAGGAGGCATTTCTTTGAGCAGTTTCTCATCAAAAGTAGAATAATGAAATGAAAATCACCTCCTGTACCTAAGGCAGGTACATGTTGTACAGATGGGAAATCAAGGCTCTGGTAATAGTGTGGCAAAACATTTAAAGCATAAGCATTCGAGCAACTTTAAATACATGAGTAACTCCTGTGAGTGTCATTGGATTCATCCTGTTTACAGGAACAGGATTTTCTGAAGTCAATTCATAGAAGACAATTCAGAGAAGTCTCAGAATGTACTTTCAGAAAGAGGATAGAAGAGAAAGGAGATTTTCTGCAGATAGTTGCCAGCTGATTATTTTTGATTATATCACCAATGCTGGTGCTTTTCAGTTAGGTTAATAATTATACATAATGATGCCTAGTGCTCTGTGTAGAGCTCTCTAAAAAAATAAATTAAAAGTTGTAAAATTATACCTTAACCTTTTTTTTTTTTCTTAAATACTCTTCAGGAGCAGACATTAAGCCACTGCATAGTAGCAGAATGCTAGGCACCCAAGAAAACAATCCTAAACAGTTAATTTAACTTCAGGACGTACTATCAAATGCAAATTAATATTTTAAATTATATTAAATAATTTCTCCTTTTTTTTCTCTAGTAAGCTCTTTCAGCATACAAACTCATGAGAATAAAATCATCATCACCTTCAACATATCAAAAATTCCTACACCTCCTAATACTTAAGTTAGTCAAAGGTTAATTAGCATCTGTGAAACTACAGTTACTCCAGCAACTTCTGTAATCTGTTCTTTTTTTTTTTAAAAAAAAAAGGGCATTAACCTCACATTTAGATGATTATTAGAAATGTACTACAAAACTGATTAATTACTTGTTACCAACAATGTCTGATAGTCAAGAAGAATCACAGGAATTTTGTGTCTTGTGTTAAATCTGACAATCAGCCCTTGTATAAAAACCCTGGAGTTGTATTTGCAACTCTAGATCCATTTTAGTAAACCATGACTCCCTGATTATGTGAAACGCCCCCAAACAAATATAAATACAGTCTTTTCTAAGAATGAAAGAGCCAGAAAGCCACATGACAAGGCCATATTACAAAAGCAAGTTGCTGTTATGCCCTACTTTACAAGGCTAAGTGCAAATCACGTGGCTCATAAGCCTTTGGTAGCCTTTTGTAAAAGGATGAATTTCTGTTTTGCTGCTTTCTGAACCACACCCCGATCCCAGGTCAATATTTTGTTATTAAAAATATGTAGTTCACACAGCACTCCTATGTCTGAAACCATTTTAGATATATCACAGGCTCTTAAACATGTATTAAAGGTATTTTTTTCAGAAGCAACTGCAGCATTTTATTTTTGGAAGAGTGAAAGGATAAGAGCAACTTTAGATGTAGGTTTCCTTTGGCTTTGGAGGATGAAAGGGATTAAGGGAGGTCACAAGACGAGGATGGAAGAAGAAATGGAAATAAGAGTACTACTGGATGCAGCTTATCCCTTCCCTAGGCAGTGGTTAGAGGTATCTATGAGAGGAAAAGGGATTGACTACTTGCTGCATGTTCCCAAGTCATTCCAACAGGAGGATGAGTACGGTCAAAATGGGATTTTCCTATTCTCTTTGTTAAGAGTAAGTCTAAGGCTGGGTGTCCTTTACACAGAATTTGGTTTAGTGTAAAACTCTTTCCTCCTTCAGGGATAAGAGTTACTGGAATGGTTGGGTAGGACTCTACATGCTCCTTGTTTTATTAAAGGATTTGCAATAAAGCTGAGAAATGTATATCAAGCAGTTATGTGGGGCTTCTTTGGGGAGAAAATATATTAAAAAGAAGATTGGATACGCCTGGAGATTCATGCACTGAAACACTGAACTGGATTTACAACAATTCTAATTATTATAGACAAAGTTAACTGCCTACCAGGTACTTTATGTGGTGTTGTGGCTTAACCCCAACCAGCAACTCAGCTCCCACCCAGTTGCTCCATCACTTCCCTTGGTGGGATGGGGGAGAGAAATGGAACAGTAAAAGTGAGAAAACTCGTGAGTTGAGATAAACAGTTTGACCAGCAGGCCAAGGGCAGCAATTCTCCCTCTCTACCAGAGAAGTTGTGGATGCCCCATCCCTGAAAGTGTTCAAGGCCAGCTTGGATGGGACTTGAAGCAACCTGGTCTAGTGGAAAGTGTCCCTGCCCTTGGCAGGGGGGTGGGAATGGGATCATCTTCAAGGTCCCTTTGAACACAAACCATTGTAAGATTCTATGATAAGTAAAGCAAAAGCTGGGTAAGTGAGCAAAGCAAAACAAGGAATTCATTCCCCACTTCCCATGGGAAGGCAGGTGTGCAGCCATCCCCAGAAGAGCTGGGCTCCATCACACCTAATGGTAACTTGGGAAGACAAACACCACCATTCCAAGCATTCTTTCCCACTTCCTTCTTCTCCCTCAGCTTTACATGCTGAACAAGATGACAAATGGTCTGGAATATCCCTTGGGTCAGCTGGGATCAGCTGTCCCACCTGTGTTCCTTCCCAACTCCCTGTACACCCCACTCCTGGCTGGTGGAGTGGGGCGAGTGTGGGCAGACAGAGAAAAAAATTCCACATTTGCAAGAGCATAACCCATTATCCTATGACAATTTGATAGACTTTGTAAACGCAGTATTGCAATAAACAAGTTTTTAAAAGACTCTGCATTTAACTCCATTTGTAATTGAAAGCCTTTTCCTAAAAATATGAAGCCATGCACTTCGCAAGTCATCATTCCAAATTTTGAAATACAAATTCCTTGAAAACAATGCTGTTATCAACGCCTCATTCTTAGGTCTACGCATTATGTCAAAGTTAGAGAAAAAAGCTCTGTGTGAATTTCAAAGAACAGTAGAGTATCATGCATTTTGTAGGAGGGTAGGAAATTTAACATTACCTGGTTGGCCTCTGGGCCTGATAAGTATACTACGAAGTAGTACCAGGAGTGATGTGGCTGTTTCTATCAGATTATAGGTAGCACAATGCAAAGATTCCAAGTATGTAACAGATGGCACCAGAAATGAGTCAGGCTCCCTGAATGTAAGACATGATACAACTATGCTAAAATTAATTTCTAGAGTTCAGAAAACAGGAAACTGAACAGATATGTAACAGAAATGAGAAAATAAACACGTATGCCAGTGAGCTGCATACACCCAACATAAAGGCACCCCATGATGTCAGTGGAGTAACAGCAGGGCAATATATCTAAAGACTGAACCTAGGCTTAACACAAGGTGACTTAAGCATAATTCTCTCCCTGCATGGTCAGAAGCAGAGGCTTTGCACAGCATTTAAAGGCTGAGTAGAGGGAAAGAAAGTCAAAGGTTCAACTGCTGTGCAAATTTAACACTAATTGCAATTTATAGGCATATATAGACTCAGGGTCTTCTGAGATCTATGCTAGAACAATTGGAGAAATTTTCAGAGGCACGGAAGTGAATTGAGCACTCTTGTTTTCTCTGCCTTTTGACCCTCAGTTCTTTCTGCCATCAACATTTCTTGTGTTTATTACTGTTCTTACAACACTGATGTGTATGTGTGTATATCTTATAAATAAATGAATTTACAGCACAACTCACCTGTGAAGTACAAATGTTTTTGCATTTCCATCTGGGAGAATGGAAAACAGGTGAGTGATGAAATGGTTTGCTTGAGGCTACATACAGAGTGTGGCAGAAGTGGTTTAAAAATTTCTCATGTCACTGTGCATTCCTCTTCACAAGGCCTGTACACACTCTGAGCACTGAATATCCACCATCTGTGTGATTTGTAAAAAAACCCCGAAACACTAAAAAGGTTAAGGATATTCTGCTTATTTCTATGTTATTTTGAAGAAAAAAAAAGCTCTAGTCATCAGTGATCAGGTTTTAATTATTTGTTTCTAGAAAAGGTGTTCAACATCCTTTTCTCTACCTTCCTGCATCCAAATCTTAAGGAAACTGTTATTACGCCATATATTTTTCTCATTCCTGTTTTTACTAAGCCCTTTCTTCCAAGAAACACCAAGAAATACTTTTTTTTTTTCCTTTTCATTTACACTGAGCTTTGACATTTTCTGCATTTTTTGTGACCTTGGGAAAAGTAACTTCATGATTAAGCAAGAAATACAAGACAGACCTCAGGAAGAAATGATAGTCTAAATATTTTCTTACAAAGGCTCATAATTTAAACTCTCTATTATAAAAATTCTCAGAGTAAAATAAGGGTTTTTTACATCCATTGGAAGTGGATGCCCTTAATCTTTTTTTTTTCCTGCTGTTAATTGCTTTCTTCATCTGTGTGGCTTAAATTCTATGATTCTTTTAACAATAGAAACGCTCTAAGTGTCTTTGTCTACTTCCCAAATGGGAAGTTTTTAACCACATTGCAAAGGTAAACAACCAAAAGCTACTTACACTGCTTCATCTCCCTTCAGACACCATAAAAATGCTTTCCCACTTGGTATTAGCCACAACTACTCAGCACAGAGTAATCTTACTCTGCATTAATAAACCCAGTTATTGCACAGCACTCCACAGACAGCATCTGCTGCTGTGCCTTGGGCGAGTGCCAGAGCACTGCACTTCTTGAGCAACCTGGTCTGGTGGAAGGTGTCCCTGCTCATTGCAGGAGTTTGGACCAGGTGATCTCAAAGGTCCCTTCCAACCAAAGCATTTTATGATTTTATGGCATAGCACAGCGATATCCTGCTCAGAGCTGCAGACTCTGGCTAAGAGACAGCACAGAGTGACTTTGCCATCTGATGTGCCTCCCCCTGGGGATGGTATCACACCTGTGTGTTGCTCTTGTACACGTGGTCTCACAGGTCAGTTCTATAATTTCATTTTGGGGAACCTTGGAGGATCTGTTCTGCTATAAAAACCATAACTTAAGCTCAACATATCAGCTGTATGTGGTGCAGATGATACTGTAAACAGGACACTTCTTTCTCATTCAGACTTGCCCTCAGTCTCCCATACTTTGGTCCTGGAAGGCTCTCTCTGTTGCTACTTACATTCTTTTAGTAAGCCCTGAAATAAGAGAAATTTTGGGGTTATTTTCCCTGCTAACTGGCTGAAATGTATTTTACGAGGCTTGCTGAGAAAAAGCTACTCTGATGTTTTTGATTATCTACAGGCTTCCACGATGGGGGGAAAAAAAAAGAAAGCAAAACCTCTGGATTTTCTGAGAACTATGTGCTAAAAGGGATGCATCCAAAAATCAATGAATACATCTCCTTTATTTCCCATATCCTGTAAAGACAAGGCAGATCTCTGCTACAGGGTCTAGTAATGGACTGAGATAGTCATTTCACATACTACATTCATCCTAGTCCTCCTTCCTTTCTTTCCACTTTAACCCTTCCAAATTTCTGCTGGTGTCTTTTAACACATTTTTAATTTGTTTTGTTTTTTTTGTTTTTTTTTAATGTTTCATGTAAAAATATCTTCACTGTATGGAAAATTTTATTAAAACTGGGGTTTCCTGCAGCTGCCTACCTGTCCCTCTTGCTGTGGTTCTTCTTGGTTTTTTTTAAACCTGAATATTGCCCTGGCAGCAAACAGAATGCTTTTCTGTTTGTTATAAATTACACTTTGCTACATCTATATTGTGTTCCTTTACTTCTACTCTGATGTCTTTGTCCCACATCAAACCAAACCTCACCAAACTAAGGATTCTGGTTTTGTATTTTGTTATTTCTTGATCCCATTGGGAAATTGTGGTTAACTTTTGTGTGTTGTGCTCTCTTTTGAAGTCCCATCCTAAGCAGTGTTACTCTACCACTGCAAGAGTCCATGTGGGAATTGTTTGCACAGTTCCCTGAAAGGGTAAGCACAGACAGATAAGAAAAGGAATCAAGATATTGGGAATTAAATCCAGGTCTTTATTATCGTAGTTCAGAACACTTTATCCTGGCAATTGATGATTAACTTTCAATTCATCATTAGAGTTGGTAAATCATCTTCAAACAAAAGTTCCCTGTGGGGATCCCAGTGTTGTATGGTCATTTCCTTTTCTTTTTTTTTTCTTAATCTTATCCTTTAAGCTCATTTTGAAAGTCCTTTCCAAGGTTTTTGGAAAGTTATATCTATGTTTTGCATCTTTTGAGTGCTTTTATGTATCATTGAAAACTATACCTATTTTAAGGAATAAATGTTTGTTCTTCTAACTCCATCAAATCTGCTTCTGTTTTTCCTGTAACTTCTGTTGATTTCATAGTATGGTTAGAATGGATTTGTATATCTTTGTCAGAAAAGGGAATGCTGAAGCCTTCACAGAGTCCAAAATGTTGATGGCTCACTAGTACTGATCTCCCAAAAAAAACCCAAAAGACAAAAACACACCCAGTGTAACTGTAAATTCCTACTCTTCTCATTTGTTCCCCAGTCACTCTATTGAGTTTATAAAAGTCAATTATAATGAAGCTGTTGCTAAACCAGTAAAAATCACATCTGTCTCTATACTTATCCAGTCCATCATGATTGAGGGATTTTTCTTCACTGATGCATTAAGGAGGATCTTGCCTGGATGTTCCCTGTAACCAATTTCCCATCCCCACAGCCAAACTCTTCACTGAGGTGTGGGGTATTGACAGCACTCCTGTTGATCCTTTTAGGTGCAGTCTAACACTACAGTGCTGCTTACTGTAAAACAGTAATCCATATGATTTGCACTGAGACATGCTAAACCTCTCAGGTAAAAAATAATCCTCTCACAGCTATTCAACATTCCTCCACGGTCGCCAAAAGACAAATTTTCTGTGCTTCTCTGATAGAGAGTAGATCATTGCAGCTTAGTGGGTCGTTATGGGCTGTGAAGGTGACATTTGACATCCCATGGACTCAAACAAGTGCTGGCAGCACCAGCACCGAGACAGAAAAGCAGATCATGGTCAAGGGTGGCTTCTCAATGGAGCTGCCAAAGCAGGAATTCATTTAAAGGTCAATCACCAAAACGATCTCCTGTTCAAAAGACTCTTCATCCAAAGCAGAACAGACTTCCAGGGGAAACAAATGGATGCTGCCTCCCTGCTGAAACAGAGTTTCTCAAGGCCAGCTGGCTTGTGAGATTAGAGACCCCATAAGCTTCCTTTTCAATCACTAAAATCATTACTAACTATTAGCAATGGGATGCCATACAGCACTTTGCGAGTGCACAGAGATGTTTCCAAGGCAGATGTTTGAGAGTATGAGAGAAGCAATGCCACTTTTGTACCTATTCCCTGAACTGGTTGTCCAGACTAAAAATATTTCATTTGTAATTACTGTGGCTGGAGATTCAGGTTGATGACTAATTTCACTTTGGTCTTTCCTGCAAGTATTAAATTACCTGTCACACTCATTTTCATCCAATAGGTTGTTTATCAAATATGTAAGAAATATATAATTATCTACAAAGTCATATCTCCCTCTAGCATACTTCTCACATGAAGACCAGAACCCCTGAATATTAACCTCACAATATATTAACTAGAAATCATAATTAACTAATAGCACCAAAAATACAAACAACTGTTCAGAAGACCAGAAGCAACAAACCCAAAACCTTACACACCAAAAGGCTCCCATACCATAGGGCTCCCTCAGGCCATGGGCACCACCAATCAAAGCTCATGGGAAGTTCCATTCCAAAATCATTACCTTTGAAGGGAAAGCAAATATACAAGGGGTGGGTTAAAAAAATCAGCAGTACCTTAAGGGCTGTGATCCCTTGGTTAAGCCATGACATATATATATATATATGTGAACAAAAAGCTTCAATGAATTTAAAATGCAGCCATTTAATTCCTTAGCCATATCAACAGCTAACAATGTACCATCCCTCTTTCTGTCTCTCCACTGATTCCCCACTGAATATCTGGTCAAATTCAAGGTCTTGCTGTTACACTTGAAAACTCTCTAAGGAGCTGATTTAAAATACCTGTGGGAGCTCCCCCTCTTCACAACACGAGCATCTCACGAGGACAGTGTTCCCCAGAAACTCTACAGCTGTCATCCTCAAAGATGACACTTATTATTATAGGAGACAGGACTATTTCCACAGAGGACTTCAGCTTGGGTTCACACCAGAGGTTTACAGTGTTAATAAAGATAGCAATAAAGCAAAATTCACTTTTGTGGCTTCGTGTTCTTAAAGGTGGAAGAGAAGAAGTAAAGATAAAGGAGGAACATTACTGGAAGACAGATGAACATTATTAGCAGAAGGAAAGCACAGAAAAATGAAATTAAAAAGCTATATAATCCCAAATATTATGTGGGATGCAACACAGATCAGTACTGTAGTTTATGTTATTGCTTGGAAAACGGTTTCTGCAGTGAAGATACATGAAAAGCCACAAATACTGATAGCAACACTCTAAAAATTACAAGTGTTTTTATAAGTGAAATTTATGCCTCTGTTAAACAGAAATATTCAGAAAACACTTGCTGATTTTTTTAAGCATAATCACTGAGAAAGATACATCCCATTTACACACTATGGGTCAGTTTGGCCCCTATATTCCCCCCGGTACTGGGACCAGTATGGATCTAAAGCTGCTTGTCAGCTTAAAGGTTGCCTTCTGCACAAACTACATGGCCACATAGGTAAAGGTTTATATAGCAGTGATATATCACACAGAGGAACTACACAGAGTGAGGGGTTTGAAATAAAGCCATGAAACCAGGCCATTTCAGAGTTAAGCCTATCAGTCTATCTTTACCTTATCTCCCTGTGTCTGGCTATTGCAGTAATCTTGTACAAAATCATTCAAGGGTATTTTGTCCCATGTGTGCTGTAAGACTGACCTGGAGAAGTCATAGTGTTGAATTAATAGATAAGCAAGAGCTTTAGCTTCCATTTTCATTGATTTTATGGGCTTAAGTTAAAACCATTTAGTTATTTGAAGGTTTCTTTCTTCTTAAGGTTATTTATTTAAATATGTCTCAAGGATACAACCTTCTACACGATACAGGAAAATGGATCATTAATATGCAACATTACATTAAAGAGTAGCATTGATTCTTGTTGCTTGTTATAATGATAATGTGCACTAAGACTTTTACAATGGATGTTATAGTAAAGAGGGACAAGCACCTCCCTCCTTGCTGAAGCAGAACTCAACATGAGAATTTTATTCAAAGAGAGTGCCAAAGGCTTTTCTTGTATCTATTATATTCATATGAACAGCACTAGTAAAACTCACAAGAGGAGCAGATACACAACTGAGATATTAACAGGATACAGGATTGTACCCAGATTTGTTTACAGTGAGTGAAAAATCATCTTCACTTTTTCACATCGAAAACACAAAAAGATACAGATAAGTTTGGGAGTTTTTTCCCAAAATTTGTTACCTGTTTCAAATTAATACACACCAGAATGCTTTCTGACAAAACCACACAAAACCACGCTCCAGGCAAACCCACAAAGTCAAGGATTCCAGGTGTTAGAACTGCAACACGTAATACAAATTTTATATTATATTGGGAGTGTTGCTGGTGGAAACTTGACAAAGGTGAAATTATATCTGTTTACTTTCTTCCACTTTCTCCCAACAGTACCACTGTAATGCTGCACGTTCGATTCACCAGAGTAAGGCAAAACCTTTCCAGCCTCCCCACCACCCCTGTTTGATGGGATACACTATATTATGTGACATGGCCACAGCTGTGTAGTAGCCCTCCTGGAAAAGTACCCACCAGGATATTTCACATCCTAGATCATAAGTACAGCCAGAATAGAGGTACCTGATGGAACAAGCTCCTTCACTCAAAACAGGCAAAATGACAAATCAGTTGTAACACTCATCCTTTTATTCATATAGGATAAATATATAAACTCATTACTGCCTTTGCTCACTATTCTATCCAATTTCTATAAAACCATGTGGAAATGTTTAATGTCATGAACATACTCAGATTACTTTCAGCTGTCTTATTTGTAAGAGGAATGAGCCAAACTCGTTAAGAAGCAACACTGTATGTGTACATGTGAGCCTGTATGTGTCATACATATATGCACAAGCCACTTCTTCACCATGTCTGTGGCTCTCTGTGCCAGCCACTTGTTTTACCTCTGCCACCTGACTCACAGAACATCTAACCCGAGGCTGTGCCTCAGCCAAAGTCTGCACAGTGACATGTGTGATGTGTTCCTGCCAGAAATTCATCTCTTCCTATAAAATGATCAGGTAATGTGATCATGACATACCATCTGGATTCACCAGGCTATTTTGTCTTTTTTTTTTTTTTTTTTTAAGAGGTGTTCATTCAGCTTCTAAAAGGTCAGATTTGAGCCATCTGTGATGTAACTGATTGGAGTGTTTGTGATAAAAAGACAAAACTTCAGCTCAGACAGCTTAAGACCTGAAAATAACTAGGAAAGGAAATAAATGGTACTAAATAAACTCTTTTTTTTTTAATGTGAAATACCTGACATGAATTTATTTAATAATAAATTTTGAGCTAAAGTATTCTTATTTTCCATTAAAATATTGTGATTCTTCTTTTAAGTTTCCCCTCCAACTTTGCTTAAGGATGAATAATTTCACATTACATTTGAGTGCACTTTGGAGCTCTTTTTATCCCAGAGTGTGCAATGCAGCATTAGAACCAGAACAGAGATGAGTGAGGATCCAAAAAACTGTTGGAACTGTTAGTCACTATCACTGAGGTCGATGTGAGCTGTTACTTGATCTCTGGAACCACAGATGACATCTACACATGAGAGAATTGGAATTTCATCAATCTTTCAGATAGATATCTACATTTTTGGATATTACCTAAAACAAACTTACCACTGTAACAATGAGATATTAGAAAAGCAAGGTTTATAAACAGAGGAGTATCTTTGAATAGGCCTGCCAGGCTCATTGGAAACAGAAAACAGGTACTAAATGTAAAAAATTTTATTTGGTACAACTGATTAATATCACAAAATTAAACCACCAGTTGTTCTTTCCAGCTTCAACTTAGCATGGAGTAAGACTGTTTGTTACATGTTACTTTGGCTTGAGGAAAGGACACCTGCATAAAACCCTACCCTCTATTCCCTACTACATGAACAGCAGAAAGAAATCGTGAAGGATCATTGCCAAAGTAACCTGGTATTTTAGTAATTATATATCACTTCAAGAACTTAAAAGCAAAAGAAGGAAAGAGTAAAGAAATAAAGCAGTTAACTAAAACTAGATGCTTTATTTCCTAAAATAGTCAGTCAGTCATGCATTTCTTCTTTTTTTTTTTTTTCCTTAAGACTGTAGCGGCACAAGTTATGGTAAATTGATAGCAGTCACAAATCCTAAATACAGAGTCAAGCTTTGAAAAGCTATGCAGAAGTAAATGAGCCCTCATTTCATTTTACCACATCACTACAATTTCTCAATGGCCTTTTCCCTGCATATTTTATATGCTCTCTGCTTCCTCCCTTTTCTTCTTCTTAAATAAGGCAATGCTTTCACTGCCTAGTAAAAAAATAAACAAACCTTGAATGCTATTTATGAACTTCAGCGAGCAAAAAGCCAATTCCATGGGATAAGGTTATAGTTGTAATAATTGAATGCTAGTGAAGCAATTGTCTTACATATTGCGTTTGTGCTGACAGGAGTTCAATGAACTAAAGTGCTGTATATACATAGTCTAAAGCCATTTGAAAATAATCAGTAAGTAAACTGATGCTTCCAGTATTTTCCATATAAATCTAACCCATACTGCAAATGAACTCGGTGCCAAGTTGTTTTTGAATCCAAGGCAGTATGTACCCCATAGCATTTGAATTAATATGAGAACAAAATATCATTTTGATCATAAATAGCTCATGCCACAGAGTCCGCTCCTGCTTTTAACACTTCTGTGTTTTTATCTTTTAACTCAACTCATTTGGTATTTTCCCTTAAATCTTTTTTTTTTTTTTTTTAAATCCACCAAAGAATGACAGAAATAGCCAGACTGGATTGCTTTGATATTCCATAAATATATACACAGTTCTGTTCCATAGGCACCACATTATGAAAAGCAGCTAATATGGTAGGAAATAATTCAGTATTCTCCAAGTGAATTCTGAGTAGCACTTAGCACATTCTAATTAATGATGATTATTATTATTATGGCTTTTGCACCATCAGTGTTAAGTTTATCCACATTACTTATCAATCGCCTTAACAACATCCTAGATTCTAAAAACCAAAACAGCAGGAAAATATGCTGGATTTACTAATTTACATATTCTTACATTTATCTTATACAAAAGTTTGCTTTAGAACCTGTCATAGAATACAGTGACTTGATGGGGTTTCTTTTCCCTCTCCATACACTATAAATGCCTTTTTTTTCCCCTCAAAAGGTCAGATTTTTCAGTAGTTAATTGGAACTGGTGAAACAAGTGCTTTTCAAACCATTATTTGAAAAGCTTTTTCCACTGCTGCATACTCATCTCCGGTTGCGGCAGCAACTGTAATTCCAACCTTTCAGACCTCATAAAAACACAATGCATAAGAATCACAAAATATATAGAAACATGGTACTCTGTTGTTACCTATACTTGCATACATGTCAGCTCCATACATCACTCTAAATGTCATTCTTTTTTCGGGGGAAATAAAATTCAAAATTCTGGTGTTTTTTGCATTATACCTTAGTAATGCTAATCTATCTCCCTGAGCACCAACCAACGTTCCCAACACCCACCTCTTCCACTGCACAGCAGCTGGAGTCCACTGCTAGGTTTTGCTACTAAGGTACAAAAATAAATGGCATTTATGTCTAATTTCATTAGCCACACACAAATGTCAAATTTAGAAGATGTCCCCAATGAAAAGCATCTGTGTTATTTAGAGTATCTTTGCACTGTATAGACTATAAAGCAAAATTTAAGTATCTAATGAAATACGCTACTTACACTACATTTCATTTGTGACAGCAGTGACAAACTAAGAAGATTGCAAATGACCTGATCACTGTCACAGGATTCAAAAACCATCAACCCCTAAACCATTAGGCCTTTTTAAATACACAGAAGGTCAAAAGTAGGTATTAGAAAGAAAATAAACAGCCCCTCTAAAAGCAAAGTCAAATTCTGCTTTGTCAGATAAGCAACGGGAGAATACCAGAAGGATGTGAGGGACATTAGTCATATTCCTTAAATGCTCTTTTATAAGGAAATATTTTTAGGAAGAGGATGGTAAAGTAATCCCTATATAACAACATAGCACGGAACACTTAAAATAATGGCTTTCAATAAGTGTTTGGTGGATGCAAGTGAGAAGTGATGCAAAAACTGTATCATTTTTCACCATTATTATTACTGAGGCTACAGCAAAGCTCATGACTTCAAATTGGCCAAGCCCAGCAACCTCAGGGAGTGCCTGAATCACACAACTATATTATACAAAATCTCCTGAACAGCCTGGATCACCATAGAGGGAATTTCTAAACACATGGTTGGGTATTCTTGGACAGAGACAACTCACTTAAAGTTGATGGGTCCTCAAGATAACGGCAAATGGGAACAAATTCATCCATTACACAGTGGTGAGGATCTGATGTTTGGGGAGGTCATTAAAGTGCCAGATGAAGCTGTGATGTCCTTCCAACCCTCCCAAGAACTCTGACCTGTCAGTGGTTTCATAACTAGACAAGAAAAGTAGGATTCAGAATTGAGCTTTGTCTCTCCAGCCTTTGCTCAGGGAATTATCTAAACATTACAACATATCTCCAAACATGAAGTTTCCTTGGACATCACAAATGCTGCAATAGCAACCCAACAGCCTGAAATCACCTTGTTGCAGGCTTATTTTAACAAGTCTCTCAACCTACCAAGCAATTAGATGTAAAAGGAATTAGTAAAGTCTCTGAAATATCTCATAAATATTTACACAAACTTAATTTGCTTTAGAGGAAGCATCATCTAATTAACCCTGAGAGCTCTGAAAAACACAGCATTAGAAAAAATTTCTTCACCAAAAGGGTTGTCAAACAGTGTTAACAAGCTGACCAGGGAAGCTGGTGGAGCCACCATCCCTGCAGGTATTTAGTTGTAGATGTGGCACTTTGGGACATGGTTTAGTGGTGGCCTTGGCAGTGCTGGGTTAATGGTTGGACTTAAAGGGCTTTTCCAACCTAAATGAATCTGTGACTCTATGACTGTTTTGTGTTGGGGTGAATACTTATTCTCTGAGAAAGCAATAGTGGAGGAAATTTTCCCCAGCAGTTCAGTACTCACAGAAAGTACCTTGGAAGCTTCCCTTGAATGGAAAAATTTGAAGACTGTGAGAGGCTTTTAAGAAGATAGTAAAAGCACCTAAAATGGGAAAGGTACTTGGAGATCTACTGGTAACCTCCACTTTTCGTAAGCTGTATACAATCTAGAGTCTTGCAAATGCAAGGGTTAGTTCTCTCCAAAAAAACAAAAACAAACAAACAAACAAAACAAAAAAAGGAAATATCAAGATTAAGGGAAAATTCCACAGCTGTCTCCTTCCATTGGAACTCTGGCTCGTGACTGTTAGCTGGGGGTTTACGTTACAGTATGCAATAATTGAAGGTCATGAGTGTAAATCCCCTATTGCTTTTAGTTCACAGCTAAACCAAAATGAAGGTAGGTGACAAACACTTCTTGATTGTTTCTGTCAATCATTTTTCCAGCTGAAATGAGAAAAACTACACAGGGTTAACTGAGAAAGCAGAGTTGGAACTCCTCTGATAAAAGGGGAATTGAACTCATGGGACTGTGCTGCTGAGAAAGATTTTGTAATGTATTTTCATCTTTCCCAGGAATTTTTTTAAATTCTCTGGGCATCTTGCAAAGCCCACATTTATTCACTGGCGTTTAGGGAGTGAACCAAACCCACTGAAGTCAATAGGAGTCTTTTCATTGACTTCAGTGACCTTTAGATCAGGTTTTTAGAAAGACTGACAGAACAGAGATGGAAGGAAGATCTGATAAAACTTCCCAATTTGGTGCAAGTTGAAGCCATTTCATTTTTACTTATGAAAGGATCTGTAACATGAACTTTTTGTTCAGCTAGATGTGGAAAAAAAAATTGTCTGACTTCTTTTACTCTGGTGGATGTTATGGTCATGCACTGGATAGTTATCTGATGAAATAAAATACAATAATCTTAGACAATTCATAGAAGAAGGAAAAATACGACCCCACATACTACTGAACCCTTCTTCCTATTCTTGAACATACATTGAATTAGCTATTGAAGAAAGTGAATACAGTGAAATGTTCAATAAACTTGATTTCAACTGAAGTTCACATACCAAAACCTATACTCAATTTGACATTAAAATTATTAACTATGACAGTATGACAAAATATATGGTTTATCAGAAAAGGCTTAAAAAGAGAAAAATCAAAGCATTTGTCTTCAAGTGTTAGATGAGACTTTCTATTCTGTTCATTCAAACTACTCTTGATGGCTGATATGGTTTAAATATTAATATCACCATAAAACTTAAATGAGAAAAATAAATTTTAGACCCCCAAAAGCAATTGTTAACATTCTAGTACTAAAGTAGAGCTTATTACTTGCTAATATTTCCCTTCCCAAAGCTGCATAAGATATGCACTCAGAAAGTGCACCACAACTAGAATTATGACATCCAGCCTTGCCAATTAACGTGGGACACCCATTGTGCCAAAGGGTACAGCCCAGGTTCTCAGTTCTGCCATCAGCTCTGCACCGTGCCCAGGCACAGCTTCATGACCAGAACAAATGTGCAGGTTGGTAAGGACTTCTGAAATTCTGGCCCAACTATTTTAACATCCCTCACATCCCAAATACTTTTCTTGCATTTTAAGGAAAGGATGGTTTACAGTCCTTGCACCCCCCATCATAACCAGGCAAGCTTTCCCAAGCTAAATATTCTATATCACAGAACATTTACCCTACACAGGTTTTATTACATATTTTAAAGGAATTGCAAGTCTCAGGCCACTCAGCTGGTCTCAGCAGCAGAAGCTGAAATGCTAAATCCAAACAGAAAAAGCAGCTATTTACTTTCCACTGAGTAAAAAGCTACCCAGAGCCCACTGTAGTGGTTTTACTTTTCAAATTACCGAAGGATATATGGCTAAATTAATATTTCATGATATTTTCTAACAAGATTTGTTGTAGGAAGCTACCCTGTACTGGCACAGAAATACATGATCTGTAATGTCATAGACTTTCAATGTCTATGTTCTTATATCTTATACGTTACATGTATCTTGAAAATCCTCAGGGACTGACACAGGGCCCTACAATGACTGTCACAAACCCAAGTCACACAGGTACTCTGATGATACAAGTCCTCCACACAGGCTAAGGCAAAACACATCTCCTTCAACAAGAAATGGTGACCACAGAATTCATCAGCTTTTACAAAGACATGTTAACTCTTAAAGACAATTATAAGCAGATGCAATTAAAAGCTTTTCCAATAGCATGAAGGACTCCTGATGGATTTTATACATGAGCTCTTCCTCATTACTCAATATTTCTTATTTTTTTTAGCTTGCTTTTTCAAGATTAAATTCCTTATGTGTTATAGACTTCCTTTTCACTTGCACTTACTCCTCCTACTGTCACCTCTGTATCTTTCTGCACCCTCTCATGTTTTCTTTCCCCTTTCTGATCTTCCTTTCCCATCCTGTTTTATTCCTTTACCCTTACCTTTCTTGCAGTTGTCACTTTCCCTATATGCCTTCTCATTTGCTTCATCCTTTAGCTCCTTTCTTTTCTCCTTCAGCCTTGCCATTTTCCAGAATAATTGATTTCCTCCACCCTTTCCCTCTAATCATTTTATTTGGTAATTTTTAAGGTGACACAGTGCTACACTGTAAAGGCAACAAACACCAGGTTTGCTCAACATCTGCAGTCAGCAACAAGGACTGGTATTACAAGTCTGACTGCACAAGACTTCAGACTTGTTTGTACTACCTGAAGGTTTTGACATGTTCTTTGCTTTTGGTTTTAGTTTTGTAGTTTTTTTTCCAATAGTAGAGACACATGGTTTACCAACCACTGCTTTTGTTCAAGCACAGCCTGAAAGAAAATAGAGATAACCCCCAGTCTCCTGTACCACATTATTTTCTTCACCCAGTACCCGAGAGCATAAAATCCAATCAATCTCATTCTGAATTACACAAAGCTCTTCCTAGCTCCTTAAAGAACAAGCATGTCTATGATTTATCTTATTTGGCCCCACACTTCCACTAGGTATTTAGGAGAAAACAACTTTATTCTGTAATAACAACGTGGCTCGGTACAGCAGAACAGAACGCCTCATGGCACACCTCTGAGCAGGTTTCAAAGGCTGCAATATTGGAATGGGAGAAGCCAAGTAATTCTCACTGCTCGTCACTTCACCATGATGGTGAATGATTTTTAGCACCTTAGGTCTTGAGGAGGAGCAAGCAAAAAATACATCTCTACGTATGAGAAATCTGAATTAATTAAAAAAGGAATCACGACTGAGATTGCTGTTTACAAAGCATTACAACATCATTTAATAGCGCGACTGAATATTTGCAAAACGACAAGGTCATGCACATATCTTGTCAATAATAAGTGGCTGCTTCGGTGATCTATAAAAATCCTTTCTTAGTTCCTTTTGCACAATGACTTTTCAGTTTTATTTTGTAAAGCTCTGCCCACTCCACAGTCTGACATTTAATTACGAATTCTCAAGAAACCTCTCCTTCCGTGTAAAAAGTCCCTTTTGTACAAGGGCTTTGACAAAAGGACAGAAGGTCCCCGTGATTCTGCCTGTCTTTTATTAAATCATGAGCTAATATAAGCAAACCTCGTCATCTGTCAGGATAAACTGCTCTATTACAGTGCCACTGCCGGAAACCTGGCCATCCAGGCAGCACAGGGGCCTCTCCAGCCTCCTGACAGAATATTGCCATTGACCTGGACAGACAGGTCAATGGAATCCTTTGGAATCCTCAAAAGTAATCTTGCTACTGATGTTCCCATTTGTAGATATTTTTAAATCTTAAAAGTGAGATAAAGGGGCTTATATTACAAAGATTACTGAGAGTCTCTAATCATGGTGAGAATCTCACACTTATACCTGCTCATCATTCATAAAAGAAATGGCATGCTAATGAGGGAAAATGAAATTGAAAGAGTTAATTTTTCAAGTTTAGATTCATAATTTTCTTCAATGCCAACGTTTGTGATCTAGAAGCCTCATAAAAACACAAAGACTTCTGTCTCAACAAAGTGCACAATGACTTGAAAGATGCTGCTTGAATGATCCAAGAAGTGTTCTCATCCTCGATCCCCCCTTTTGTGTTATTTTTGCTTTTTGTTTGCTGAATCCTCACAGTGAATATGTCACCTCAATTTCTGCCTGTGCACGTGGGAGAATGCTAGGAACCAAGAGGTAGCATTATAACATTGCATCTATAAAGCTCAGTTCTGAAAAATTTAAAGCCCATCGAAAGACTGCAAAGTCCTATTTGGTGATGTAACAAAACACCTGAATCAGCTGCATTTGCATTTCTCAGTTCAGTGCAGGTCAAACCCTGTAAAGTTTGAGGATCTATTTATATGAACTACAATTTGGCTAGTTGAGAAGTTTATAGTAAAACTGATCTGTTTCCATATGTGATTATTCGCTTCTCTTTACTATCTTTAGTGACTAATAAATGAAAGTTGACTATGTCAGAAATCTTTAGTGTTACCTTGTAACTATCTTGCTAGTTTTCTTAGATATTCCATCTTCTCTGCAAGGCCAGAGACTATAACAAAACAAGTTAAATGAAAGAATTTCATAATCCTAATTATCTCCCAAATTTAGAATATCTTGCACATAGAGTTGTCTTGTTTATATGTACCTGTAAGTGTGAATTTTGGAAGAGTAGTGGCTTCCTTATGGAAATTCTCCTATAAGCAAACTGCAGGAAGCATATGTAAATAGTGTGGCAAATTAAATGCAGATTACTTTAAAAATGATCAATAAAGCAGGCTGTGGCACTTCACAGTTTCATGTGCTCAGATTTTATTGAGCACTCCAATTTACGTGTTGTCATCATTAGAGTTAATATTTACATGCTCCAATCACACTAAACGAGCAGGTCCTTAATTTCAGTGATTTTTCAGCAGTTACTCTAATTTCTGCCTCTTCACTTGTAGCTGGCAGTTTTCTCTTTTTGCTGCTGAGATACCATCACCCAGCTGGGGAGGTGCATGTACACTCTTTCCATATCACTGATAGGCATTAAATGTTCTTCCTTGCCTAAACTTTCTCACTTCACTTTACTCGAAGTAAAAATACAAGGAATTAATAATATGAGCATGCTTATAATTGCTATCCAAACTACACAGCCTGAGACGTATGAAAGCAATACATGAAAGTGGATATTTCATAAAAAAAGAGATTGAGATTGCTAGCTATTGAGATCACTATCATATAAAAGACACAGACAACATGATGTTAATATCTACAGATATTAAATGCCTATCTATTTCCATTTGTGCCTTCTCTACACTAAACCCTCCAGCTATTGAAGATAGCATACTTGTAGCTGAGCAACATCATAGATGACAACAACAGTAACAGCATTACTGTGTTACATACTTTTCTACACACAATCCACACCTTAAATTTGTGCACTTTATCCTCATTAAGAAAGTTTGTTGCATCCCCTTTCTGTGACTGGATTCACAAGGGCAAACCCTTGCACACACTACAAACTCCCCTCAGAAATGCTCAGTGTTAAAAAAGGTCTAACATTTCATGTTATACAGCACATTCCAAAAGTAATAAGAACAATTGATGGTGATTACAGCAAATTCTGTAAGACGGTAAAACAGACAACCAGAAAATGTAAAGGTAGCAATTTATGGGGCAGACGGGAGTGCAAAGCTCTCATTCTGCCACCGCGTCCATAATGCAATTGATCTCCAGGACAGAAACTCTGGTGTCAACCAGCTTATCTCAGCATTTTGTTGACAGCCAGCCCATGAACAAAAGCTTTGGTGCCTGCTTTAGGACAAATCCATCCAGTCATTCTCCCAGCATGGGAGCTGGGCTTTTTGACAGGCAACGCTGAAGCAGGAATAGAGAAAACAGAACATAAATGCAATTGTGCAATACCAGCTTCTGATTGCTGGAAGTCACCAGCACAACCTATGGTTGAAAGGTCCTGGATAATATTCCAAGAGAGGAGATGTGTTTCAAAGGCTCGTGTACCAGCTCAGTTCTGCTTCCAGAGCCTGCCTGCACCTTCCATAATCATACTTTCATAGAGTGTGTAGGTTGAAGGAGTCAGAATCTGTTTTTACACAAGCAGGAAACTACAAAATTCTTTGAAGCCAGTTCTTCAACTTACTGTACAGTAAATCTGCTTCAGAACTCACCGAGGATATTGCTATCAGAAAAGGGATGTATCTTTACTCACATTCACAGAAATAAGTCGTGGCATGCCTTTTTTACATAAAATAATCATTACATTAACTCCATATTTTTATAGTATAGATAGATACAACAGTTTTGGCACTCAAAGACAGCTGACAAAGGCCAAGTGCAACAATGGGTTTTGACTCAACAGTATTTTACATTACTGTAAGGCAGCACTGCCAGCACTGTGCATTATATTCAGGCTGACCCTCTGCACAGAGAAGATGCCGATCCAGCACCACGGGGGTGCTGCTGGGGCAGAAACAACAGAAATCGTCTCCAACAAAGCTGTCAAGCAGGCACAAGGAACTTGTTCACAGCGAAACCCTCAATCGGTGGGAGGTGAGACAAGGAGGGGGTCACACAAAGCCAAGGGCCTGTTGGGAGCTCAGCACGTCTCTGTAGCCCTAATGCTCAGGTAAAATGTTTCCTTCCAAGGGCTCCCAGGCGCACAGGTGGGTTGAGTTCAGGTAAAACTAGCAAGAATTTAACATTCAGCATTTAAAAATCTTTACCGTTGCCAGAGGTAAAAAGATCCTCCTTGCCACCAGATAGCTTGCAATTTAGTAACTGAAGGGAAAACACATTTGTTTGAACAGGTAATTTGTTCTCCTGGGGGCTGAAAGCCATCTCAGAAGTAGCTCTTTGTTTGGAAACAAAACCACAGCCATTGGTGGAGGGTAAAGAGTGCCCACAGGATCTGCTGATCCCAGAATGGCATTGACCTGGATACTTTGCCAATACATGCTAAACTTCAGTAAAATAATGGAGACACATCTCTCCATTTATAATTACCTCCAAACAAAGTCTCAGGTGTTATCCCAGAGTTCAGAGGTTCGCTGAAGGAGAAACAGACCAATGCACTGGCATAACACACCCAACTCAAATAGACTGTTTATTTCCATTTTACAGAAGGAAAGACATAACTAGAGAAAGGGGTAAAGTCACACAGAGCATCTTATTCCCTCAGCTCAGACCCTTCTGCACAACAGTGACTGGTACACCTGGGGTAGCACTCCCAGCAGGGCATTACAGCACCACAGTCAACATGGGTTTTTTTACACAGGTGCCTCATTTAGTACTAAAACCCACTCTGAGGCACTTTGCACAGCCTCCAAGTACAACTGTGCCTGAATATGAGGTGGGCAGTGATGAGGGTCTGTCTCGAGCTCCATCACCAGGGCAGCTCCCAGACCCCTCTAGTACCGATCTCTGTTTCCAGAGGTTTGCAATCTGGCTGGAAAAACTCACCCCTGTCAAAAGCACAGCATAAAGGCCAGGCTTTGTTAGTTTTTCCCTCCCTCACTCTTGTTTACAAGCCAGAATTAGACTTCTACTCTGCTTTTCACATTCCCTAGGAAGAAGTCAGCTTGCCCTGAAAATTATTAGCTCATGAAAACTTAAATTTGACAAACTGCTAATTCACGCTATTTAACTGCTCTTTGTAATACAAGTAGCCAAGTAAATAAAGATAATAAAATCAGATGAGGGATTCATGTCTGACTAAAGCAGTAATTCCTTTCTGAAGAAATATAATCAACAGATTTATGACACTGAGTGGAGGAGCCATCAGGTTATGGATCTTGGGCCAAATCCCTTGCCCAGCTGGACTAAACACATTTTTGTTCTAGATAAAGAGTACAAGTTTTACATAGCTTTAACATATTCATTTTCCCAGTGGTATTCCTCGGCCTGCAGAAGAGACACAGAGCTCTGTGGTTACAAAAGCACTTCACTGAAATAAGCTCCATCAGGGTCATCAATTTAAGTAGGAAAAAAACTGGAATAGGTATTTGCTTCACTTAACTGTAGTCATCCATAAAGTAATCAAAAAATGCTGTGGAAACAAGTGCAGGAGTGCTGCCATGAGGAGAGAGAGGGACTGAGGCAGCTGAGCATCCTCTGCAGTCCCTCATGCTCCACAAGCGAGATCTGTCAGCTCTATTTTGGGTCCTGTTGAGGGAGAAGGGCTTTGACCACTGAAGGTCCCGTGCGAGGGGTCGCTTCAGGTTTAGGGACATTTCACATCAGCTTGGAGCAATTGGAAACGCTTTATCTGCTGCTAATCCACCTCCCAGCAGGAAGACACTAATCTCCCAGATGACTAACTAGTTGCACGAATGGGGTGAGAGAATTAGTCTTTCCCTAAAATGCAAGGACCTTGAGAGGTTAAATGAAGTGCTGATAGTGAGAGCTGTCACTGCACAATGTGTCAAATTAATCAAGGAATTTAAAAAGCAGTCATCAGTTGTCTTTAGCCTTATGCCAGAAGTCCATGCAAAAATAAGAGAAACAATTAAAAACTTCCATTTGAGGAGAAGTTAGACAAAAAACAGAATTATCAAAATCTGGTGGGAAGATTCATGACTACAGTGTTTAAAGTCTCTAAATACACCCAGTCAGGGAGAACAGCATGCCCAGCCAGGGTTGGGCAGAGAAAGCATCACTGCTCCAAATTATTCACACATCAGACATCCTGGAATGGATTAAAGTCCTATCTGACAGCAGCAATCATTAATGTGTGTTACAGAGTACGTTAGATCAAAGAGCAGGATTTAACATATATGATAAAGAGAAGGAAAAATGCATTATCCAAGGTAACATCAGTCTGGAGGACATATGCTAGTTATCATACGCTGCCATTACTCAAATATCTCTAAAGAAGGTATAAATGATCACAACCTGGTTACATTTGCCATGTGCAAACACAGCTCATGTCCAACAAGGCATATCATAAACATAAATGATAACTGGACTTCTTAATTCTTACAGGGGAAAAAAAAACCAACAAACTACAATTACGTTACTGCAGAAGATTGTTTTCCTTAAAAACTCATCCTGAATAAAAGGAAATAGGAAACCTGCCTCTAAAAGTGTAAGAAAAAAAAACCCTGATTGCATTGCATAAAAACTTAAATTTATAAGCCCTAATAAAAAAAACTGTGGCAAATAATGAAGTAGAATAAGGAAGTGAAGCATACATCCATTACTATATTAGGATTTTTAAAAATATCAATAAATATGCATAAAAATGATTATTCACTAAGCTCTCATGTTCATATCTGGAAAAAGAGAAGATATATGGATATGCTACACAGTTAACTTAGAGGGGGTTTTATCCCTGCAGTAATTAAAGAAACACCATTATCTAATAACAGTAGATTTTCAAAATTAGCAAAGCCTTTCATCCAGTTCTTCTGCATGAACTATCTGCTTTCTAATACGTCTTAGTATGCTGCAAAAATTCCAGAGGACTAAGAAATGAAACTCCTTGGGCAAAAATTGTGAAGTGCAAACCAAATGAATTCTGTACCTGCAACTCATCAGGTTGATTTTGATCATGAGCAAAACAGCAAGCAGCTGCCGAGTGAGCAAAGAAATTGGAAGGAAAAAAAATCATGCCATTCACCTTGGGTTTATAAACATGTTTTTAAGTCTTCTCCAAAAAAAAAAAAAAAAAAATTGCTTTCAGCTTTAGTTGACAACAAAAATCTCTCTGTGAGACATTTAACGTTGAAGAACACAATGTTCTAATAAAAAAAATAGCATTACACAGAATTAAAGTGGCACATTTAAATGTGCTAAATGTGCACATTACGATGCTAGGCTGACAACTCTGAAAGTTATTGTTAGATATTCATTGCTCACTAGAGGTGCTGCTGCTAGGGGTCTTTGAGCATCTGTTCTTGGCCCTATAGAGCTTCGTAGAACTTTTAGCAGTAATTCAGGAAAAACATACGGTCATATGGCTTAATATACAATGTTTTGTAGAGCTGTGAATACAAAAAGCCTTTACACAGGGGAATCCTGATTGGAGTCTTCTGTGCTGGAAAGCTTTGAAAAGGCCATATAAAGGGATAATCAATTCAACATTTTCTATGAGAGCTAGCATAGATCCTGGCTGTATAAACAAATATCAAGAAGGCGTAGCTAAATGGTATTATGTTTGTATGAAATTTTAATGATCCTATTCTTCAAGTACTCTCCAGTTGTTGAATAGGTACTTTAAAAGAGTCTTTAAAAAATATGGAGAGGGTTCAGAAAATGAACTATAAAACAGCCATATCCGGGTTAGGTTCCTTCCCCAAATAAAGAATTTCTTTCTAGAAACTGCCAAACCATCTTTTCCAAAGGAAAAAAAAAATATTCTTAACTCTGAGACACTTCCAAAGAGCAAATATTTTGCCTTTGAAATACACCTCATTGCACCAGATGGTGTGTATATATGTATTTTTAAATGTTCCTGTGGATGAATACTCCCACATATTCCTTACAATAGCACCTTCATCACTGTGCAAATCATCGAGACACTCTCAAAGGCACACAATTGCAAACTGAGTCATGCAAAAGAGTAGCAAAGTGGAGTAATCAGGAACAAACAATGCCATTCAGCTGCTCAAAACTCCTTTGCCTGCTAAGTATTAAATAGAATTGCTACTAGGAATGTTAACGCTTTTACCAAGATCTAGAAATCATGCAAAAATCTAGCACACCAAATGTAGGGAAGTTTTAAACTTGCACATATTTATACAACAGACTGGAAAGACTCCTTCTAGTTAGTTGGCATTTTATTAATACATGTAAAGCACCCAGCTCTTTAAGGCAGAAAACACGAGTTTCTCTCTGCTGCGCTCTGGGCCACCCACAGCTTTCCTTCAGCTTTGGTCTCTATTGTAGATGGTGGCTTAGTTATCACTTTGTGCAGGTGTAACATCAATGACATTAGTGCCTACTTTACAACACAGAGTAGAAAACAAGCCTTATGGCTGGATTTTCAGCTGATCTCAGTGAAGCTCAATTATTCTGCACAGAGCTATATTGATTTCTCAGCAGAGAAACCTTGACCCATCTCCTTCATTCAGCAACAATACCGTGTTTAATCTTGTTCTTCTACTCTGCCTCTGCATTTCCCCATGAAGTTTCTACAAATAGAATATTTTGCTGGTACAGTAACTTCTCCATCATGTCAACACTACCTTAATTTTTTCTTTCCCATTTGTAAGCCCTAGTGTAAAAGCTGTCTTAGAATGAACATGTCCGTGCTGTAAATTAAACTTCAAAATTAAAACTTGGACAGCAGCTCCCATAGCAGCTCCCAACCTAAACCACTGACCTACACTAGAGTCAATACCATCTTCTTTCATAGCCAGCCAAACTGTCAGCACGAAATAATCATTCAGTTGCCTACAAAAGTGTTGTCACATCATACCTGACAAACTCGCCCTACAAAACCACAAGAAATTTCCTCTGAGCCTGAAATGCCAGGCTGCCAGTTCTTAGCAATATTGTTCAGGCCACAGAGGAAATGGCCATCAAAGAAACACATTCATTGCTTTCAATGCCGCTTACCGGTGCTTTAATATTTAAGCAGATTATTCATCTCACAGCATAATACCTCCAGCCTCTGTCTCTCAAATACAGATAAATGCATCAAATCCACACAGAGCACTGAGCACATAAGCTCGAGCACACACAACTCCATACACTACTGCCATGCCCAGTAGAAGTGGATCAAAAAATGACAGCAACAAAGGAAAGTCCAGTATTTTTTGTTCCCTGAACACTCTGTTGCACAGACGAGAAAAGATATTCAGGTTACTGGTTACAGCTCTTCATATTCTCAGGAAGGATTTCTAGTGCCTTGAGTGCTGCCATGAGGTTAATTTGCTAAGGATCAACTGAAAAAATAGGAATGATTAACAGAAAGCCGCCATGGTTAAGTTCTCATCTACCATATTTCATTTATAGAAATGCATTCCCACAAACCTGCACTGAATAATAGAGGAAAGTTACGAGGGAAAAAAATAATTTCTGACATCATTACTCATTTTTCTTTTCAGTAACTTCTTGAACTGAAGGCCCGAATATAACTCTTGCTTTCATCTCTCCTTGTCTCATTTGTGCTTTAACAGCAGTGCTGGTTCAGGACTCTTAAGGTTTTTTATTTAAGTAGCGAAGGATGTATTAAAGCACCACATCACAGAACGCAAAACAAGCAAAAGAGCTTTGAAACTGTTATTCCTTTAAGGCAGCTGCTGAGTAATAATGTTGGTTAAATTATGCAAGGGACACTGCATTCTCCCACAGACACATTTAATATCTCCTGAGGTTTCCTGTATTACATAGTCGAATGAAAAATGTGAAGATTCTCTTATAAGATTTCTTTGTAAAAGTGCTCCTAGAGATCATAACAGTTCCACAGAGAAGGATTTAGTGACAGATAGTTTTTTCATATCTATAGCATCAGTATTAAAATGGAAATTAAGTTCATAAAAGTTTTTTAAAGAAGATCACAAAACAACGTCTTGGAATGTACAGTTCCTTTCGAAGTCCCAGCTCTCGGCCCCAAAAGGATCTGTCCTTATTTTTGCAGCACTTTCCATACAAGGTGCTGAATGTCTTCATTCTGCACTGATGCAATGTTTTGCTTCTTCATCCATGGCACTTCTACCATGATGTGAAGCATTTTTGCTGAAGTCTTTCAAAGAGATGTTCAGAATACAAAACTCCCTCTCTCATCCAAACAGAAATGCTGAGCTACAGTGGCAGCTTGGAGAAGAACTTTTATTTAGTTGTTTATTTTTCCCCACTGACAGAATATATTTTGGTTTGGTGTGTTCTTCTTCAGTCTCCCCAATCCAAACAACACATCTTGATCTTGATAGAAGAATATTCACTGAGCAGTGATGCAGACATGAATCTAAAGGAGAAAACTGTGTAAATCTGAACTGCAAGACTACAAAGTTTTACTGAAAGTGTAGGTAAGTACCTTATTTCTGCATGTGAGTTGTGCCCTTTTTCTCTTCAGAGGACCCTGTGTAAGCTCAAGCAATATTCCACAGAGATCCAAGTGACTTTCAAAGATACACAGTTGTAGGTGCTCTTGTCTTTAAGAGAAGCATTTCTTAAACACCCTGCTCATTCCAGAGATATACAACCTAAGGCACTACACTGATCTAAGAACACTCTAGTCTTGCAAAATTTAATGACAAGATAGAGGAAAGCCATGGGTATTCTGATATGAACAGCAACACATCAGGAAAGCTCACAACAGCTTTTGGAGTAGCAGAGAACAACAAAGTGTAAGGAAGAAGAAGGAGGTAGCAAGGGTTTCCAGGGACCACGCTGGGGTGAATCACACTGATAATTTATTTGAAAAGCAAGGGGTGGGGAGGGGAAGAGCAAAGGACATCACAGTTCTGCAGAAGAAAATGGTAAACATCCACTGAGTTTAACAGGAGAGCATTCAGCCTAAGCAAGCTGAACAAACCCTTTAAACTGAATTTACCTCCCTGTCGCAGCAGTTGCTCAAAACAAAAAAAAAACAAAACCAAAAAAGACCTTGTATAATTCTATTTTGCTAGTATTTATTGAACACTAACAGCACAATTCATGGCATAGATGAAAAGTCAGTAATAAGAGCTGGAAAGCTCTCACACAGACCAGGACCCACATAATCATCATTAGCAGTAAATACTGAGAGAAAAAATATGAAGTAGAATGTTATTATTAGAGTAGGACTGATGCAAGCTGTGAAGTGTTAGTTGTGTGATATTGATACAAGTATAGACACTGTACAAGTGGAAAAGATGGGCAGGAAGAGTGACTTTGTAAGAAAAAAAGAGGCCAGCACACATAAGTGACTGATCCAGTATTCCTTGAAATCAATAGATGGTTGAGTATGCTATTAATTCACTACTAGATATTCAGAGCAGCAAGACAAACAATTAAATAAAAAAAAAAGCGATATTAAGGAGTGAATCTGTTTTCATTTAAAATGCAACTAGAAAAGGTGAAGTATGAACTTTCCAAGACAACGCCTAGATCCTAAGGAAGAACATAAAATAAGCCAAGCATCTCCAATGTGCTTAAAAATCTGAAATGTATTGACAAGCAATTGTTCCTTATTAAAACCAAATTATTCATTACTAAACACTACAAATTAAACCACTGAATATGCCAAGACTATCTTTATCCTGAAATTATGCCCACATGTGTGCATTAAAGACTGAAGTTGCATGTAGAAAGAGATGTGGAGAAAAAAGTGTTGGAGCTTCACCTCAAGATGCATATTCTTGGTGGAGAAAAACCTCTGAAGAAAAAGAGAACTGAAGAGAAGACAGCTTTGGAATGCAGCTAAACTACTGGACAACAGCTAACTTCCTACCTCAGAGACTGCTTTTCATGTTATAAAAGTGTTATGTTTATTCAATTTAGTAACAATGTTGTTAGAAAAAACCCCACCTCGTATGTAACCTGCAGCTTCAATTACTGTTAACCCTGTCCCTATTTGCTGATTGTAACCCCTATGCTCGTTGGCCCTGTTAGTTAAAATTTATAGCTTTTCCCTGTCTTTCTCACCCATATTAGGATGTGTTTAGCTTAATTTCTCCATTTATAGACATCCCCTTGCATGAAACTCCCGAAAATCCTCCCAAATTCCACACATTCCATGCTCTACCACATATAAACTAGCTGACCCCCTGAAATAAACTCGCTCTCTCTCTTGTCCATTCTGTCTCACTACGTGTGATTTCTAGCAGAACGGACCACAGTCTTAATATTTTCGGAGGTTTAACAGTTCTTGCCTCCGACAGAAAAGGGTAGGACAAGACAATTTTAATTGAACCGGACATTTTAACATAAAAAAAATTTACTAAAGGGCTGGGAGAATTTTAGCTCCTTTCATGGTGTGTTGCCATCCCTTCTACTTTCTTTCCAATATCTCAAAATGAGTAAGGTATACAGCTGATACAGGTACAAAACATGTTGTTGTATTTAAAGGAAATTAAAACATTAATTCAATTTTAATTAGCCTAATTATTTCTGTACAAAATCTGGCTCATTCTTCATGTGTGCATGAAGAAAATGGTTTTATATTAATGTACATCTGCCAGGAACAGTTCAATTCTAAATTGTAGAATATATTTGCATCTTTTTCAGGACTGCTGTAAAAGAGAAGAAAAAGGGAATTATCGATGCATTCAAACAGTGTGTATCTTGCTTTGTAATGTAATCTGTTTTTCTTTTCCTTAACACCTACACAGCTTCTGTTGTTAGTTAGTGCAGTTTAAAGAATAAATACGGACCCAGGGTATCAACTTCCAAAGAAAAACTTGTGAGAAGCTGTTTGCAGATTTGCATTTTTGTATTTCAGAACATGACAGTCAAGTTCAAGTCTTTGCTTCTCGAGACACTTAAACCAACTGAAAACATTTTTGTTGTTCTTTCTGGAGTTCACATCTAAAGGTCCAATAGAGTTACTGCATCTGTTAATGCAAAACCTTTCCCTGCAGACTTTCATAAAGGACTCAGGAGCTGTTAAAACACATGCAGAATAGAAAACATTTTCTTCTGGAAATGAAAATGCCTGTTGCACTGACTATATTCATGATGATCCTACAAATATGCAAACTGAGAAGAATCAGTGAGAGTGGTGGCATGCGAGCTGATGAACAATTCCTGGGAATTGTTGTGTGGGAATATGTTTAAATTGGAAAGAACAGTGAGTTTTTCAACCCATTCTTGAGTTGTCTCTTCAAACTGCATGTAACCAGAAGATGCTTCTGAGCTGGCAAAGGGAGACCACAGGCAGCAAAGACAAGGAACCACATCTGTGATTTCACATTCCAAATAGCACCACACGGCTGAGCAGGTGCACTGTGACCAAATCATTGCCTCTGTATCAGCCAGAAAAAATTGTTAAGCCACACCTTGAATGTTTTTGAGCAGAACTGACCCTTGGGGGACACAAGTCGGGGGAGGGCTGGGCTGGGAAGGAGGACAAAATTTCACAGATGGAAAGAAAGAGGTAAGAAATGGCCAGGTGGTCAACTTTAGTCCAGTGTTTGCTAAATAAAGAGCTCTGCCTGCTGTGCTGTTCCAGGAGAACTGGAAGGTGAATTGCCCAAATTAAGCTCCTGCAACTATGGGCTCTCTTATAAGATGCATTTCTGCCAAGTAAATGGAGCATAGTGAGTACTTATGGTCCTCTTCATTTAACTTTGTTTTGCAACAACTTTGAGCACTGTGCTTATGAATTAGGCACCACTCCCTCCCCAAGCGGGAAAAGTGATTTTTAAATGAAGTGACTTGTTAGAGGTGGCTCCTACAGACAAGTCACACAGTGAGATAACAACACAGCCAGAGAATGAATTATATGGGCCTTCTGGGACCAGGCTGGTAGGGATGAGTTTGTGCAGGAACAGCAGCTGACTAAAACTGATCCCAAGGGTGACAGACACCATCCTGACTACTGAAACACTAGCCTGCAGTCATCATTACCTGTTAAAGTATGAACCTGAAAGACACTTCAAGTGCTTCAGGATTCCTCCCTGGTGCTCTGTTTGGCATAGTTTCTCAGTTTACAGGAACACTTTCTACCATCTCCAGTTGAGAACAGTCCTACTCATTCTGAAGGGCAATAACCTGCTCATAGCTCCGTGTGCTTTTGTCACCTCCCAGTCATTGAACAGCCCAGAGTATCTAAAGCATCACTGATAAGCTCATTCCAGAACACAGCTGTACAGGGTATGGACTATTCCTCGTGGCTGGCATGAATATTTACACTACCCAGGTCAGACTTCAGATCTCACCACTGGATTTCCTGTATAATCTTGAACCACACTAGTTTTCCCTTCTCCCATTCAGAACTCACATTATGCCTTCTAACTCTGCACAGTCGTTCTTTGCAAGTGTATATTCCCAATAATTACATATAAAATATATATTTTTTAATGCCCATATTTTTCAGATGGAACATATATCACTATTTGTATTCTAAAAAATAAAATATAGAGGTGGAAAAAGAGTGGGGGTTTTATTGTTATTATTATTAAAAACCTTTCAAGCTTCTCTTGCCCACTTTAAAAATTTCAGTTTTCTTCTGGAAAAAAAACCAAAGTGGAGGAAGTCTGCAATCAATTTTATTTCCTGTCTTGTGCTACTGTACATTAGATGCTATTCCTTTAAGCCTTCCCTGCATCTTTATTCCTCTAAACCTTCCTGGTAGACAACACAAGGCAAATAAAACTGCTTTTATGCAATATGTGTAGTTCTAAAATTGTTCCCCTCATCAATTAAGAAAAGTATTCTTTCTGCAAGCTCCCTCTTAATTTTTCAGTAAATACAAGTTACACACATTTTTAGAATGATGGAAGTGCTTTGGCTGTAGTAGGTTTCTTTTTCTAAATTGGTTAGAAAGCAAGAAGTGTAATAAGGATGGGAAAAAATCCATGAAAACTCTAAAATTATGCTTTAGAGAGATTTATGTAAATGGTACTTGAATTTAAAAAATTGATGAAGTTATAAATTTATGTACCAACATATTATTACTAATACGTGAATTTTACTAAAGTCAAGTTTTAAAATGTATAAACTATTAGAAAGATTGCTTTTGGATTTGCTTGCAAAGCCAGTGTGTTAAGTTATTCAGGTTCACTTCTTTTCTTTTTTGGGGCTTGAACTGCCCTACAGATTAGAAGGGGTGTTCAGAAAGAACATTTCTTTCAGGTAGAATTAGACTGTATACTCAAGAAAGTAAAAATGAAGGAGCAAGATGTGTTATAATTAGTCTAAAAATTTATACAACCTAAGTAGAGCTGTACAACAGGGCACCTGTCCTATCTGTGGGAGCATACAGAGCTTAAAGAACACTCTCATAGTTCAATACTTTTATCTCTTCCTCACCATTTGATGCTTCTTGGCAACTCCACAGTTCAGTGCATTTCACACGCTGCAGAACATGCGAATGGAGAAAAAAGATACATCATAAAAAAAAAAAAGTCAGGTGGCAGCTGTGCCAACTTAGGGCAAGAAAAGGAAACATAAAAATTTGAGGCAGGTAAATTCACAGGTAAGGAAGAAACATGGGGAATAAGAGCAGAATATGAACTAAATGCCAAGAGGCAGTGGAAGTAATAAATGCATCTCTGTTGATGGGTGCAAGAAACAAAGAATTTATGACCAGAGAGCAAAAGGTGGAAGATGACAAACTGCAGCTATAGGAATAAAGGAGCAGGTAGGAATGGTTAGGAGCAAAAATGCAACACAGGAGGATTTCTTTGCCAGCAGTTCATCACAATCCAAAGCAGGAAATGAAACAACACTTCTGTTCTCACATCAGCCACAGCAGAAACCTCTACATTTCTCTAGCCCAGTGCTGCTTTCCTTGTGGACACCACTGCAAAGGACAGAGAGCTTTCCTGGTATTGCAAAGCTTAGTAACAGGGAACCACAAGTGGCCTTCCACTGGTGGAGCACGACAGCATTTGTGGAGGACAACCCGTCACAGCTGAGCTCTAACTGGTTGCTCCATCAAACTTGCTACTACTCGTATTCCTTGGCCTGAACACCCTACTACGTCACTGCCCAGGTGCATTTCTGCATCCCAACCACTACCTACTGCTGGACCACAGATCTGTGTTTTTCAGTCAGTCATGTGCTACAGTCATTACTGCTTAGCAGGAGCGATAATCCTGTCTCTTGGAAAGACCGTATTTCATTTGTGAGATTATTCATTTCTTATCAGTTCCACGAAGAGAATGCTGTTATCCTCACCTCTTACTGAGATAAAAAATATCTTATTAACAGCTGATCTAGTGAAAGAATAAGAAGAACCACCTTAAAGGGGCAGGTTACTCTGAAGATGGATCAGTGAACACAAACAACACAAAGCCAGTTGACTATTTATGCAAGCTTGCAGCTCCATGCAACATATGAGGCAAAAAGATGCAATTCCTTTGAGAAGGAAAGCAGAGAAGAGAGTATTGGATATTATAAAATTGTGTGCCTCAGTCCTGGAAAAGACTTTCATTACTTTATTTGTGCTAGTGATATTTTCTGCTTTTCTAGAAACCTTTTATAGGTTCATACAAGGATAAAGTAAACACTTCAGAGTAGATTACATCAAGTTCAGCTAATGAAGAAAGGTACTTGGCAACTAAGAGTTACCCTGGCATTACAAAATGAAACTACATTGTTTAAATTTACTTCTGTCAGGGTAGGTTTTGTTTAATCTACAGTCTACAACAATGCAGTGAATGGACGGGACTGAGAAGAGGTTAAAGTCATCTTCTCATCAGAAGTCATTTAATATAAGGTAAATTGTAATGGTAGCTGGAGGGAAAATCAAATACAAGAAATGAATTCAGGCTCTGCAGTTGAAGCTGCAGCTCCATTGATTAATGTCTGCTAAAGCAAACTGCTGGACTGTAGACTTTCTCATTTATTGTCTTCCCCATGTTTTGGTTGCTATGACATCCTTCTAAAGATACATGGCAATTACTCATCTGAGAGTTACAGGCAGGAAAAGGACAGAATAATCAAAGAAATTCTAATTAAAGAGGATGATTAACAAGTAACCCAAACTGAATTATTCTTGTGCATTTACTAAAAAGTTCTCAGGAAACCTCTACAGCTATTGACAGTAAAATTCTTATTCTGCCCCATGAGCATACACCAAGTTCCCTGTCCCTTGATTAGACAGGGCTGAGTATTTTCAGCAAATACAGTGTCTGGAAAGGATTAAACCGTGGAGGTGGAGTCCCAGTTTGCCCAGATGGGCTCAGAAGTGATGAAGAGTTCAGAGCTGTTTCTTTAGAGTACTAGAGCACAAACATCCCCACAAACTTATGAAAACAAGCATAAATTCCCCCTTCTCCTGCATTCCCTTCAGTACTATCCTTACATTCAATAAACCAGCTCTAACCAGTACTCACCAAACCCAAGAAGCTGTCCTGAAGCAGCATCTCCTCACCCACCCTGCAAACAGGCTGTGGACCAGCCAGCTCTGGGAGAGCCGGGCTGGGCGACACAGGGTTCACAGCTCCCCTAAGGACTGGGAACAAGGCAGAGGCAAACCAGGCTCTCCTCCTCAAATCAAGGTATTTGTGCTCTATCCCCTAGTCAGACACACCTGCATTAGTGGAACCAGCTGGGCTCAATGGGTGCCAGCTGAATCACAGGATCATGGAATCACTAAGGTTGGAAAAGGCTTTTAAGATCATCAAGTCCAACTATCAATCCAGCATCGCCACCATGTTCACCACTAAACTGTGTCATCAAGTTTTTTGAACACTTCCAGGGATGGTGACTCTACCACTTCCCTGGGCAGTCTGTTCCAATGCTTTACAACCCTTTCCATGAAGAATTTTTTCCTAATATCTAATCAAAACCTTCCCTAGAACAACTTGAGGCCAGGACTGAGGATGACAGTGATGCTCAGGTGGAAGTCATGGCATCATTCAGGCTCTAGGGCGTTTATTTCCACTGATGAAGTGAGAGGAGACTTTGCTTCAAATTCTGTGTTAGCTTTACAGTGTGTTTAGATAGGGGGAAAAAAAGTCATTTTTACTTGTAAACAGAGCACTGGAAATCACTGGAAAATGAAACCTTACGGAGCTATTATTGCAGCAACAATTCTGCAATAAAACACTTTTTTAAACTAAAGCCAGGGAATGACTTTAGAGAGCTCCTTCAGTAATTTAGGAAGCTTTCTACCCATGTGCACCATGTTCCCCCAAACGATCCTAAGAAGTTTTAAGGAAAAAAAATGGACTGTTTTGGAGGCTAAATTTTAGCTCAGATTTGATATATACCTAATTTTCCAAAAGTAATATTTTCTTCCTTGGGTTCAAAGAAAGTCCTGTAATCTCCAGTGAGCCATATTGCCATTGTCTTTTGTACAACTGTACTAGGCTTTGCTCTTAAGAAACAGCAAGTACTTATGGTTTTTAATAAATGTCTATAAAGATATTTATTATTGATGTGTTCAGACCTCTTAATATACCAAGGGGATTTTTATCCTATTACATCTAAAAATTTCCAGGAAAAATTTCCTGTGAAAGCTCATTATTTAACACTATAAATTATTGAAAAATATTTCCCTTAGAGTTTTACAGTTTGCATTTAGCTGTTGTCTTGGAAAAGTCACCAGATTGTTGAGGAACCAACCCTTATTTAAAAGAGTTACAATTCTGGAAATTAAACCCCCTAAAATACAGATGCTGAGTCACAGCACAGATGCCCCAAGGTTTTCAGTGAGCAGCTGCAGCATTTGGAGGAGAACAATGCCTTCACTACCCAAACCCCCACAGCATCAGCCATTTCTGGGCACTCTTTTCCCATATTTTAACAACAAAGGGTTTTCACTAATGCAGCTGAAAATCACTAATATTTGACCACACACCATACCAATGCACTTATGAAAGCAAAACTAGAGATTTTCAGATGCAAGTTCCATTTGGCCATGGAACATGTGGATACAAATGTGCATTCATATATGTATATATATGTGTGTTTGCACAGACCGGTGCTGTGAGAATTGAAAAAGGTTCACTGCTCTCTGCCCCAGGATGCAATATTATTGTTGCTTTATTCAAGACCATATAAGGGTAGAAGTGAAATAAGGTCTGCAAGGAAAGTTTTATTAGAGCAGGTAATGTGGTTGTGAGAAAAAAAAAAAAAAAAGAGAGACTCGGCTTTGGTACGGGAGCAGTAACCTTCCAGCAAAACATGCTTAAGACAAATTGTTCACAGTCACCTAAGTTGTTTAAAGAATTCAGAAAAAAAGAGATGTTCAGTATTCACAGAAGGGCCTAAAACAAGATGATCAGGAATTAAGTCCAACACAACAGGGGAAAGAGACATGGAATTGTTGCCTCTGGAATACAAGAACCTAATGGCAATCAAAATTATAATGTGCAATAAAACCTCACTTGAGTCTCTGGTTTTAGTGTCCAATAGATGTGAATTATTCTCCTAATACAGCCTCTTGAAGGTATTTTGTAGACATTCCCTAAGGATTTGTAAGAGAGGCTGGAAATGGAGTCATCCTGGGGAAAATGTGATTTTCGTATTTTTTCACCAATTGTCTGTGTGAATTCATCTTAATGCACAGGGATTCTTTTCACCCACGGTTTCCCTGGGGACATTTGGTGCACTGGATGAAATATATTGCAGTCTGAGATAGATGGAGAGAGAGTGAGAGGGAATCCATGAATTGTGATAGTTGCGTTGTGAGAATTATTTATTACAGGCATGGTGGAAACGTGTTTGCAAATGTTATGCTTGTTGCTCCACATGGGCCAGTTTCCTCTGGAATGTGGTGATCCTCAGCAAGTGTGCTCCTAATGATGAGTTTAGCAAGTCTATAATGCATTTGAAAGCTACAAAACAAAATTTGGAGAAAATATCATTCAATGCATCGTGAGTCTTGCATAGGCTGTTTTGGAAGAGTTTTCTCAGGTAAATACCCCTTTTTTTTTTGTGAAGATGATGACATGAATTTCCTCACAGTAAATGGGGTGGTGTCCAGCAGCGAGGCTACACATCATTGCACCAACATCCTCAAAACACCAACCACCCCCTCACCACAGCAGGAGGCCACACATTTGGCTCAATGGCACATTGTCATTTTCTCTCCAGCTGCTCCATATTCATTTTTCCACAGGCAACGTGAATTTTGCATCCCATTTTTTGTTGTCCTGATCACCTTGTTTCAGTCCCTCCCGTAAATATTGACCATCTGTTTGCCTGAATTCCCTGTATGTGTATGTCAGTAACCTGTGGGACCCTTGAAAAGTTCAAATACATTAATCTATGGACTTTGTACAACTATATGAACCGCAACATTTTCATGTTCTCTGAGTCATAGGTTAATTCAGTACCCTTGACAACCGAAGATTTACGTGAAAATAATCCAAAATAGCACTGACTGCTGGATTCTATACTCAGTGCGCTCAGACAGATTTTAACCATTGTAATGATACTTTTCAAACCAAGACCTCAGTCCTGCTGTCATCCATGGGTCACAGGGATGTGAATATTTTCTCAGTGGGAGACAGCAGAAGACAGTCCAGTGCACATATCTGCGGGATTAGACCCCCTTGTGAGAGAACAACAATGAGCAAGTGTGAGACAAAGGACGGAGACTGAAAATAGCAGAAAATATCGTCCCACCCCACCCCCCCCACTGATGGAGGAACAATAAGAGAGAGAGCTCAAAGAACTGTAGGGACTTCAGAGATTCACAAAGGATGCTTCTTCACAGGAAATTGCTGCAGAGGCAGGAGGGCTTGAATGAGCACAACCAAGACTTGAACTTCCACTGAAAACTTAAACAAGTAAGTTCTTCCTTTGTGAGAGTGGCTGGGGAGGAGTAATGAAGAGGTAACTTAAATATACATTAAACCACAATATTATTGTTCTATCTATAAACCTTTTTTTACAGTGAGATCAAGACACACATATCAATTTACAACATGGAAATTTGGATTGTGCTTCTGAAGGTAGAGGTGGAAATTTCACCACTGATTTTAATGGAGTTGGCATTTCACAAATAGGATACGGTTTTATTCCTCATACTATTCATTAGGAGAAAACCTACTTTATTCAGTGTCACACATTTGTGAGAAATTATATAAGAAAACAGTGACACTGAATTACAGTGAAATGATATATATTGCTTCAGTTATATCTACAGATTATAATGTGTTCTATAACAATTTGTTAGAGCAGCATCTGTTATGAATTTACTAAAACAATTTGAATATATTTTTCAATGAGTTGAAGAACCGAGCTCCACCTATTAATCATGGAATAGATATCAATGAATAATTTATAAATGGTACCTTTATTCAAAGTGCTGACAATTAACTCAACAGTCCCTGCATTCATAATTGTATCAGTCACCTCTAAACTTTCAACCTTTACCAAGATTTCAAACACAGAGGCAGAGAAATTGAATGAGAAGTAAATTCTTAGCATAACAGCTTCACACTGACTTTGATATTCTCTGGCATCACTGATGGTTTCCTCAGGAAAAGCAATTCTGAACCCTTAAATGTAAAAATACATATATTCCTATTTCACACCCCACAGCTTTTAAAGACAATCATAAGTGCACACTGTAAATACAGTTTTAAAAAAAAAAAAGGTACTGTGTATAACTACAAAAGAAGTAAAGCAAGGCTAACTAAATAATTCTCCTCCAAAAAAAAGACTATATCCTGTAGTTTGGTATGTCTACAGATTATTTCTTCACCTGCAACAGAGGTAGAAGGCTGTGATTTTTCCAGTGCTGTGCCCTTGCCTAGACTTCCAACTGCATAACAAAGTATGCAGTTACATGTTCTGTCTTCCAATCCCACTCACCACAGCAAGATGTTTACTTCAAAACCAGTGCAAAAACATTTCTACAAGTAACAAATTCAGGAAACCTCTCTTTCCTACTTTATTTAAATTAAAAAGACAAATAATTACAATCAGCCACATTAATGCAAGATTAAAACTGCAATGGTAAATCACAGAGAGTCACATTTAATGGTGACATAAACAGAAGTAAAAATTATCTGCATACATTTTTAATGTAAATTGGTGTTATTTGCATGCCCAGAAAGATGGAGGAATGGCAGCAAACAAAAAAAAAAAAAGGCAATCAACTGTCTTGCCTTAAAGCTTCACATTGGTTTCCTTTCCCTTCTGCAGCAAAGCCCTCTGGCCTCTCAGCATGGAGGCAGAGCTAACACTGACTTCCTGAGGTGCAAGATGCAGCTGTGATATTTAGCTAATTGAAAAACATGCTTGAAAGTGCATTAGTAAATTTTGAAAAGATTGGACTATAACAAGGTGGTTTCACACAATCCCTGAATTCAGCCCCCGACATTTTCAGCTTTTTTATCGGCAACATCACTTTGTCAACACTGCAAATTTAACATTTATTTTATCCTCCAATTTTCATAATCAGTTCATTTGGCTTAATGTGGAACTCTTGTTATTACAAAATATTCACCAAATACATGCAGCTCGATAATATTAATTTTGAAAGTGTATCTGCTGCAATTGCTTCAGCTTCTTCAGCTTACATTAACCTGCTGTGGAGGGGTTATTGTGTGTTTCTCCTCCTGTAAAATGTGCAAGGCTACAGTTTTGTGTAGACATGAAACCACAATGTGTATATATAATTCACAGTATGTTTATGAATACATACACAAACAAAAATACATATCCATATCCAAAATGAAAAAAAAACACATCTGCATCATATACATGGTGAAAGACGGTGGTTAAGGCTGGGATAAGGAGAATACAATCATGGTATGTTTGTTCTCACAGTATGGAATAATTTAACAAAGAAAAAAAAGCAAAGAGCCAACAGAAAAGCACCCAAAGGAAAAACAAATTCTTGAGAGCATGAAAAGAAGCCAAAACAGAAGATGCATCTACTTCATCTTGTAATACAACTTCATTTTAAGAGAAAGATATAAATGAGAAGTCAGTGAACATGCAGTTTGGTAATTGAAAATCTCTGTAATTACCCTAGTTACCAAGGGAATTTTCATCTATTTGTACTCAAAGACGTTGTTTTTTAAAACCAAGGCAAAATTATAAGAAACTATTAGGGAGCACTCTAAGATAATATTTTTAAGTATGTAATAAGAGTAAGGAACATCTCTGATTTTATGTCCTATAACACCACCCAAACTGCTTCAATTAAATTTCCTGTAGTGCCTACAAACTCCAGAAGTAGTGCATTTTCAGGGAGACTTCAACTGCCTGTGTAGCATCCATGACATACAACAATTCTAAGCAGCCATTGGGGTTTTTGTCTAAGAGGAAGAATGATACCTTACAGGCATTTCCAGGCACACCACTGAACGTTCCCACCAGTAGAGCACATTGCTGCATTATAGGAGATATGAGAATTGTTGACTCAAAATAATGTTCTAATGGCTGCTTTGTAACTTGGAATTTTAAAATAATTTCAGTAATTTTCAGCATAGACACAGGCAGTGAGTGAAGCAAACCCTCTAAGAAACTGGTTTAGAAATCTTTCCTCTGATTCATTTGTACTTTAAATAGTTTAGATTAACAGATGCTGGGACTCTAAGCATTTTTCCCTTAGATTTTTAGTCATGCAACAGAGGCAAGCTAAGTAAGTGAACTAGATTGAACCTCTACCAAACTAAAGTTAGTAACAGGCTGGAGGCTAAAATCATGTTCACTGTCCCTATCAGCACACATCTGATGTATGTGCTAAACTGATGGCATATGAAAACAAAAAACAAAACAAAACAAAAATCTCATTTTCATTCTTAAAATCCATTTACCAAACAAACTAGGTGTTCAGTTCCCATCAGTAAAATCCTCACTAGCAGCAGCAGAGCTACATGGAGCTCACCCAGAAGAAGGCAGGAGATCTTGGTGGAGAGATCCCCTTAGGTAATGGGTTGAGCTTTCAGTGTTGATGCAGGATGCACTGGGCAAATAACAGCATTATTTTAAAGAAAAACCTGATTCATAGCACCAGAAAACACAATAAGAAATAGCTTTGATGGAAGGAATATGCAACGACACAAAATGCAATGGAAATTCAAGCTGACTTTTCTAACTCATAAGTCTGAGTATGTTACCCAGGGGTTAAGTACCTGCTAACACTTCTGCTAAGGCTAAGCACTAATACCACCAGGACTACTGTCCTTTTTGCATGTGCCATCCTCCTTATCTCGTCCATTCCTCTCTCTGTCCTTTTATACTCTCCAATTTCTTCATCTATTCATTTTAATTCCTCTATTTTTCTCCCTACCTTGTCCATTCAGCTCTACAACATGAAAAGCTGGAAGCCGCTCCCTTTGAGCAATTTCCTTCCTCTCAACCCGTTTGTATTCCTTTGGACATCTTTACAACCTTGAATTGCAGAAATGGATAAAGTTAATCAAAAGCAGGGAATTAACAAAAGAGAAATACCAATACTTTTTATTCATTAAAATACTTCAGTGACTATTTTCCCTGGCAGCCATCAAGTGCCTCTGTGCAAACTCCTGCCATTGAAGGATTAAGACACTGTGATCCAGATGATGCCGAATATGATGCTGAAAACAAAATGTGCAGAGTAAAACAACATTTCTAGTTCTGACAGATGGCATTTTTTTTTCCTTTTGAGGATTATTTTTTCTAAAAATACGTGGGTTTAGACTTCTGAAAACTAATAAACTAAAGAAGATATTTTTAAAGTTATGCTTTTCTGTAAAGGAAAAAACTGGAAAGCAATTAGCTTTCGCTCTTGATATATTTTGTACAGCTACCCAGACCTTTCCTGCTCTGCCTGTTTGTTTTTAGTCTGTAAGGACAATGACATCTTGAAGTTACCATTTCTCATTCATTTCACTAAATGTCACTCCTAGGTAGACGGGGAATTAAGTGATTAACCAGGAAGAAGACTGAGCTGTCACTGGGAAATTAATATTTTCAAATTAACTTTAGACAAAGGATGCATAAAATCTAAGTTATGTTGATGAAAACATGCAGTTTCTCCATAATAAATATGCAAATCAAGCCATTGATCTATCAGTTATTGTGACAGTCTGATGTCTCAGAAAAACTTGCTGTGATTCCGAGCAACATCCATGCAATGATGAATACATATGGTAGCAGATCAAGATAATATTGCATAACCAAGTACTTAGAATGCTTTAAAAACCCTTTTTATCAGGTAATTTCTAATATAAACAGCTTCTAAATGCAAGAACTTTATCTGTCACTGTTAATTAAACCTGTACTTTGTCAACATACAATAATCCATTTATTATAGTAAAAGCTACTACATTTCAAACCACTCACAAATTGCAAACTATAATTGCTAGGATTATTTTATTTCCAAGTGCAGGCAGCAAAGCCACCTTAAGATTCAACAATGGGGAGATAATTTTTGGAGTGTAACCATAGTTCTATCTCACAGTCCATTTGCTTTAGTATTGGCAGCAGACAAGCTGTAATTTTTCACTTCCTAATTAGATTTAGCCATTAATTTAACTGTTCTATCATATTGGTGAGATAGAACCACCTTATTTGTTTGTTCTTTTCTTTTTCTCTTTTTTTTTTTTTAACTAAATAATGTATGGTAATTGTAGTAAATGAGGGGAAAACCACAAGGATCTGAATTTACAAAAATATCTGGGCCTTTCCACACTGGTCATGTAACAACCTAAATTTTAAGCACCTGACTTCCAAACTACAACTCGTGACATTTTAAGAGGCATTTTCTGGTAGCCCATATAGGAAAATTAGGCACTCTGGGAGGGATTCACAGGATCTAACACACTCAAGTAGGTAGCAGGGAATGTTGCAGCAATGAGAGCGTCACAAATCCAACCTCCCCATAGGCTCAGGTGCCTCGCTCTGGGCTGCAGGGGTCAGATGGGAATTCAGGGCACCAACAGCCTCTGTGATTTAGGGAACCAGCAGACAGGCTGTGGGTACCCAGCTGAAACCCTGCAAGACCTTCCTGCTCCACGCTGTCTCTTCTTCTCTGTCAGGCACTGCCTTTCACAAAGCAGAGCCCCCTTGTCAGGCTGGGTGAATGTTACAAGACCAGTTCAATAACAAGTCAAACAGATTAGTTTAAATCACTTTTAATGCTGGTTCAGGCTAACCTGGCTGACTCTGGATCGACAGGGAGTAGGGATGTCTGCTTTGGAAGCAGTAACCACTTACAGAGAAAAGGTAACAACACAGAAATGCAGTGTAGTGGTTACTCATCTTGCTACAGCCAGTCCCAAAATAATCCTCTGCTACTACATCTATACAGCAAAACCACTCTTTAAAAAAAAAGCAAGCGAGGGTCATCCCTATAACAAAACCCCAGCATAATGGAAGGAGACAACCTGAGTCACTTCTCTTTGATACACTGTTGAGAAAAAGAGGTGAATCTTCCACAGTGTTCTCAGCATGAAAGGGTTCAAACTTGCATTTTTTTCCCCATTTCTGTAACGCTCCAACCTCCTGCCCTCGGCCAGAAGCACTGCCTGCTCTCCACAGCTGTGTGGAAAACATCTCTATGTTAAAGCTAACTGGAACCAAAGAAGGGCAGCACAATCTGCAGTGTGGGGGGTTAGAACACCTATTTAGGACAAGCAAGAAGAGGAGGTTGGGGGCTAATCCTTCTTCTGGCGACTGCTCATAATTTTTACACGGAGTATTTTGCCCAAAGGCAGCTTAAACCATACTTGGATTAGTAACTGGGCCGAGATCTCTGCTGACCCAGGCGACTGCCTCGGTGACTGAACTACAGACATACTGTGTCTGTTCAGCCCAAGGACCCGGAGGGTTTTTTAGCAGAATGACAGAGATGTAACCAGAGTGGACAATGCCCTCTGTGCTGCATACCTAGGGCTCTTTAATGAGAAATGAAAGGTATGAATTTGATCTCCCTGAGGCTACAAAGAGCCCCAGAGTTCCAGGCTTGCAAGCCTGGATGAGTGCTCTATCTACTGAAATATTGTATAAATTTCAGAAGTCCCGATTTGGCCACTATATACCGTGCAGGCGTCACATCAACCAGCCTTTAGCTGAATAGAGCTGCTAAGGAGATGCAGACAAAACATCACTTTTCTTTTGGAGCCCAGAGAGCCTTGGGTTTGAGATGGATCTGTGTCATGGAGAAAGCAGCACTTCAGGAACACAGGGACTATACTGCAAAAATAATTGTGTCTGTTCGTGCTGGGCAAGAGAGTCCTGCATTTTCTGAGTCTCCACTTCAGATGATTGAACCCAATATTTTCCAACAAACAGCTCTAGTTGTGGTGTTTTAATGTTCCCCATCTTCCCAGGGAAGCTGTAACTTAATGGAAGTATTTGTAAATAGATATCAGTGTCTCTTACAGCACAGGCGTTGAAATAGGGAAAGTCTTCCCACAAGTCTACAGACTGAACAACCCCCTTTGGAGTTGTTTCTTAAATAACTCCCACAAGTATTTGTAGTGTTCTTGCCTTAGAATGAAAATACATCTAAATTAAAATTTAGTCAAGAATCGGTAAAAAAAATTTAAAGCATGGTTAGACCAGTGCCAGGATCTACTAATAGAGGGTGAACAATTAAAAATTCTCAAAGAATTTGCCTTGTACAAGGAAGGAAAAAAATATTAAATATTTTCACAGGAGGTTAGACCTTTCATAGGAAGAGGGCACTGACAGTGGAGAGTGCAAACACTGCAGCAACAACAGACACTTTTGGAAATCTGAGGGAATGTTTTTGGGAATGTGAAATGCAGACATGAACAAAAGATATATAATCTTCCACCCTGTAGACAGAGACATGCATCTCATAGTAACTTCTCAGTCAGATTGTTATTTTTCCCTACTGCGTATTTGGGACAAGAATCTCATTCTAAAATCATTCTGAAACGTATTAGTCAACACGAGACTTGGTACTTATGCCAAAAGAGCCAAGATCCCACCTCTGGAGCTACAAGCAACAGATCTGTTAAAGTCCCTGACACAAAGTCCCTTGGTTTTGTATAAAAACTCAGCTTATATTAATTCTGTGACTTCCTGAATCTGAAAAACAGGAGAGGGGTTTCTCCAGAGACTTCGAGACCCAGCAAACAACCCTTGTTAGAGATAAGCAATCCTTTCTTCTACGTGAACAAGTACCAGAAGGCTAATTAATCCTTAAGCATAATTATAACTCACCCAACCAAAAAAGCAAGGTCAAACAATGAGTTTGTAAATCACCAAAAATTGTAGATGATTATGTAATAGGCTGTCACTGCCTTGAGGCTTTACATTCTCTGACTGCAGAGGCATAGGTGAGGTGTCCTACAAAACACTAAAGCATGTGCCAACCAAAGGAATTATTATATTCTCAAATCTGCATACTGCAAACCCAAATGGTTTTCATTTGTTGATTATTGGCATCCTCCCATTGAAAGTTAGTGATATTACACGTATTAGTGTCACAAGAAAGGAAAAGAGAGTATAAAGGAAAAAGGAGGGAAAATAACACTACTTTGGGATTTAGAATGAAACATAATCACTACCACTGCTCTCTGAATCTGAATTGGTAAAACCATAAGATTATCAACAGGACTTGATACAGGTATAACAATGAAACCTAATTATTTCTCCCAAAGCAGGCCATTCCATTTCAAACAGAGCTAGGAGCAATAAAGCCTATGCCATTAACAATTAGTCTTCTGCACACATGATTAGACTCACAGAGATAAAGAAGCTTCTGAATTTAATGATGAATCCCATATTTCTGGCTGGGCTCAATATTCTCTACTAATTACAGTGAAAGACCTTTGTGGTAGTTAAAAGTATTTAGATTACAAAATATGGCACTGTCTCCATAGATTGACTATTAACACTTCACATTTAATATTGGGTGTTAAACTACACTGTGAATTAATATCGGCATTTGGGATTATTTCCTTTGTTTAAGTTAAAAAAAAGTAATTCTGAGGAGCTAAAGGACAGTGCTTTATGGCTGTTTGCCATCTAGTAACCTTTAAGTATGTGCTGCACACATATGCTACCCTAAATTAAAATTCAGCAGAATGTGTTACCAAATGAACTTCAGGCAAGAGAATCGAGTACTGCAGGAGGATGAACTGAGTACCTGACATGGGCTGGCTCTTCACAATACCAGGAACAACTACAATTATACTTGGTACACAAGAGGTAAAAAGCTCATTATATATTTCAATAAATAACATTCTAATGCCAACAAAAATGTTAAATATTTCCTTTATACAGAGAGCTTGGAATTGGCCATAGAAACATCATTTACTGAACCTGCTGTGGATAAATATCTTCCATTCTATCATTTGGCTTGCAATAGATATTTCTTCATTTTAGACTTGGAAAGAGGCAAAACAAGTTCTTTCTCTTAAAACAAAACATAAAAACTCCATAATTGAATTACAAAGCTAATGAGAACTACAGGAGAGAGAAAAAAAGTTTTAGTCTGTGACAAAAAATATTTTAAATATGTAATTTACAATAATGAAAATGCTTCTCAGCTTCAGTGTGCCTTAAGACTTTTCTATCAAATCAGTCATATATATTCTACCGACTTTTATGCAGTTGCTAATATAGATTTGTTTCCTGGCATGAAAAGTATATCCCTGTACAGTGCTCTGTGTCTGGTATTTTTAAATCTCTTGAGAAGTGCAAACACCCACTGGGAACAATGTTCTCAGCTCGGTGTGTGCATATACTGCACACACATATACGCCCATGTATACACAGCCCCCCAAAAAAACTTTCTCCTTGTGTCTTCCCTGTTAGGGATGTTCAGAAATCTCTCTGTCATTTGTGGATGGCTGGAGCGGGTTCCTAATTTGCCAAAGCTGACAATTTTGCTCACAACTAACAGATCGTTTCGCAGGATGTCGCGTGGGAGGGAAAACATGCCCAGCGCTGTTAAAACGGCACATACAGGGGCAGAAGTATTTTTACCAACTTCACAAAATTTGACAGTCTCCAACTGCAAGTAAAACCAAAAACATGAACAATTTAACCCAAATGAATCACTGTGTTTTGGGAATAGATGCATCTCTGTACTCCCTGTACAAAACGGTTGCGGAGACAAAAGAAACAGATTTTGATAATTCTGATTAGAAAAAAAACCACAACTGTTTTCAATGGCTGGAAAGATTACAGCAGCTCCTTCTTATCACAGATTAAGGCATAAAGTTATACATGAGGGAACAGTGAATTTTGTAGAGCATCACTGATAGTACAGTCCCACTACAAAAAGCTGTGCTGTTCCATGAAGAATCTGGTACTGACCATAGCAAGAGGCAGTAGGGTCTCCTCTGTAAGTCTTTTGGGCTCACTCCTTAAGCTACATGGATGCACCTTGAAAATTATAAATATAATAATTGGGGCTACTATGCTCTACCAGCATAATTTGCATATGTTGATATGTCCATATGCATAAACAATAGTATCTCTGTGTTTTCCAAGAACACCTTCTATTCAGCTGCTCTGGAGTTCATTCAAGGTTGCAATCTACTTCATATTTCCACTGAGACAAGTTTGTACTTTTTCTCAGAAATGCAATTAAAACCTAAATATTACAGCACCATATGCAGTCAATAGTGTATTTCAGTCTGTTGGTTTTACCGAACTTCACATGAGAGAAACAGTCTAAGAAATACTGTAATCAATATCAAACCACTGAATTAATGGATAATAGTGGCCTGAATTGATGCTGACAGAGCCTCCAAAACAGGATTCCTGTCATCAAACCCAACGGTCCCACTAAGATTGGCAGGTCAAATCCCACTGTAAACCCAGTCTTACTAGAGATTGTTTCCTGCCAATATGCACAGGCAAATCAAGGCAGGAATAACTGCAATATTTCAATGTGACTTTCAAGGGAGGAATTCTACAGGTTGACTAACGGTCATTGCTGACTTTTACCAATGCAAGGCAGAAATCTCAAGCACACTAATTAAATTTGGCTTCCAAACCACGAAGCTAAAACTGCTGTTGCCTAAATGGTTTCCTGACATTTCCTTCTGAGCAGGTGTCAGCACAAAGCCCAGATGACATTCCCTGGGCGTCACGTGAAAAAAAAAAAAAAAGAAAAAAAAAGATATTATTCTAGGGATTAATTTCAGCGTACTATAGGAAAATGCCTCAAACAAAGTGTAAAATATCTTCATCCCCCACTTTCCACTGCCTTTCCCAATGGTACTGACTGATTGCCGGTGGGTGTAAGATCTCCTGGCTTCACAAAGGCAGCGCCACTTCCACGTCTGTCATCCAAAGGCTATCAGGGAAAGCACACTCTCCACGTGAACGCCCTCCTCTGATGCAGAACCCTTTGACTCGCAGACCTCGGTGCAGACTGCTGCCAGATTGCTGTATTAGCTGCTCCCTGCTTTTTCAAACATTTACATGACAAGATGAGACAGACAAACGGATCCCCGTTCGGATGCTATGAATCATTACTCACTGCCAGCAGCGCATCCACTCAGCTCACACTCTTAAAGGCACATTAAGCAAAATTTATGTTTGGTTACCGTACAGCCCAAATGGCAACCCTGGTTTATTGGCAATAACTCATCACCTGTGTCTCACTTACAAAGTACCTCACAAAGGAAGCTGGCACAAATGATTAAAAATTGACAGAAGCAAAAGGAGAATCAAGTCAATTTTCTTCGTTGTCGAAGTTGGAAGACATGAATGACAAACAATCCTAATTGACTTACTAGATTTCTTCCTCCTTCCTGTGTGTTTATTTAAATGCTTTTCCATATCAACTATATCTTTTATTGTTGCATTTCATATACAGGAAATTCTTTGTCACTACTTAAAGAAAAATCACTTTTAACAAAACACTTCCATTGATCATCTCACATGTGTTGGATAATTTGCTTTGCAGCCCAAGTATCTGATTGCTTGATTACACTGTGAATTGAAACCTGGGCACACACATCACCCATTTCTCTTCTGCATAAACGTTATTCAGTAGAGCACAAATTGAGGACATGAATACATAAATTTTCCAGTATGAGTCAAAATCATAGTGAGTCGTTATCAGCTACAAGAAACTCACTACCTCAGCTCACTCACATACATGTGTGCATCCTCTGGAGCAAGGAATCTGAAGGGGCACAACCCAAACCCAGAGAACTCACAATCACTGATTTAAGCCAAGTTCTGCAACAAAATACTCAAAACAAAATCCAAAAGAAAATGCCATTACTCTCAGCCTTCTCAGCACCTTCCATAGCCCCTGGTGTCCAAATTGTTTTCAGTCAGTTCAGCACATCTCTAGTGTATAATTTGTTTTATTCAGTGGAATTTCCTGTCATGTCTTGTCACATCAGTCCCAGAATGGCTCACTGCCTTTAAGAGATACAGAACAGTCTACAGTAAGGGGAAAATGTCAGAGAACACCACAGTCAGAGCTCACTCAATGCAAAGGGAAACATTCATATGGAAAAACTATCTCTGAACTCCACAAAAATGCGAACTTCAAGTGATGGAAGGATTATTTCATATTCCAAAGAAAAATGGAATGTATAGCAAGAGTTCTTTACATCAAAATGGAAACCCAAAAGCATTTTATGTATATCCCATTTGGGAAAAATGGAGAAACATACAGTGAAACCTTCTCAAGACTCATATTTAATGCAGAAATCAAAGTGCATGCAGAGGGTTTAGCTTGCTTTCAGCTCAGCATGAGTGAAAAAGGTAAATTCCTGGTCAGATTGTACTACCTGCATTCCACCTTCTCCACTGCATTCCACCTTCTCCACTTCTTCTAGGCTATCTCACATTTCAAGCTCATAGCATGTTCAATTTGTTGAACAATTTAACAATCAACTAGTGAAATATTTTCAATTTCCTCAAAATTATAGAATCATTTCCTAGGATAGAAAAAAAAAATCAGCCCTTAGCCTGCAACAGCAACACAGCCTAATAACTTGAGTTTATCTAGGTTAGAAACAGCAGCTTTATACCACAGGATTGATTGGGTGAAGGTCTGTGGACAGAAAATCAAATTGGATTACGATGTTTCCTTCTGATCTTTTACGGTATGAATTTGTGATTCAATCCTCAGCTTTGGTTCACACACGATGTTAGGCTGAAAACCATTTATATTTTTATTAACACCACTGGTCTGTGTCTTCCCTTCCTGATGGTAAAGTTCCTTTAGCAGCACTGGAATTTCACCAAGGAGACATGATGCAGTTTTTCAGGAGTTACCTTGACACTGAAGAAATACTTTGGAAGAGCCTTTGCAATGCTGAGTTAAATACACCTGCCCTGCTAATTCATGCTCAGCTCAGTAAGAGAGCATTCAGTCAATAATGGAGGGATACAAAACCTTGATGAAAACCTGACTTCCGACACTGGCAGCCAGTTTGTGATAAACCTTACAAGAAACTCCAGCTACTATTTAAGGGACAGAAAATGGCATTAGCCCTGTGATACTCTGCATTCATGCAGCATGGAGGAATAGGATACAGTACTAAAAAAATTACAAGCTTGCAAGTTTACACAGCAAACAGAAAGAAACCAAACATTTGGATAAGGAAAGAGGTGTGCTTTGGGGTCTCCTCTTTTCTGGGGAGACCTGGGTGCAGTGGAACAGGAGGAATGAGAAACAAGCTTAGAGTAGACAAGGTGAGGCTGAGGTCAAGTTAATGAATAAACAGGGGGTTATGTCACTGTGAGACACATTAAGTGCCCAGAAGAGGAAAGTGAGGCCCGATCAGATTCCAGAGAAGTTGTGAAGGAAAAAACAGATTTGATTTGGCGAGTCTGACCAGGGGAAAGAAGAGAAAGATTTGAGTACTACCCAAGGTTGAAAACAACATGATAAACATGTTAGAAAGTGCTGACCTCAGTGCTCTGTCAGGTTCTTCCATTAACTGAAATACAGCCCTGGCACTAAAGAAGTCCCAATTTTCCCAATTAGGAGTCCAAGGCTGTAAAAAATGCTTGCTAAGAAAACGCAGGAAAATTTCATGATGTGGTAAAGGATAACAAGTTCGGTATAATAAAATTTAAGAGTTATTTTTAAAAATGTTCACATTTTAAAAAATGTTCTGGCAAAGCAGGAGAAGCGACACCCTGGGATTCTCATACAGAATTCAGTTTCCAAACAGTGGCACAGCTGGGTTATGATTTTATCAGGATCCATCTTACAAGGCACCAGTTAACCTCCTGTGGGCATACACAGTTCCAAATGAAACACACACCGAATCACCCAGAACATGACAAGATCTCTTGGCACTTTTCATAAGAGATCAAAAGAGAAGGGAAAAAAAAAAACCCACAACAAAATAAAGCTCTCTGCCTCCACCCCAGGCATCTGAGCACGGCTGTTCTTGGACACTGTCCCAAAGAAGGGCATATGCCGAGGGAGCTCAGAGCTCTGTGAGTGAGATTCATCAGGGCAGAATTATCCCAGATTTACATTTCTTTAATTCCTGCTCTAAAGCAAGGTGATGTAGAAATCCCACTGGGCACCACAAGGAGCAAGGGAGTGGGACAGAAGTCAGGATCCATTTGCTTTAAAGAACAGGCACATTTTCTTGGTGGCATCCCCAGGTTAAAAAGCATCTTGTTAAAGGTTCCTTTTGAACTCAGGCAACACCACTGACAAGTGCAAGCTTCCCCTGCTGGGACAGCTTGCTCATTCCATTTTGCTGGGATAATTAGTTTTGAGCTACTATAATTGTAAAAAAAAAAAAAAAAAAAAATCATATTCTTTGCTTCATTTTCATAAAGTGTCAGTAACTCATTGCCTGTCAAGTTCCCTAGACCTGGGAATATGCTCTGCTTGCATATCAAAAAATATTGAGCGAGTGTGTCAACACAGTTTACTAATTCAGCCATTTCTGTCCTCATATCTCTACAGAGCTCTTTTGGCTGTCTGCTGTAATTTGTGACTGTCAAGTGTGCCTCATTTTGTCTATATCTGGTGTCACATTAACAGCAACTTATTTTAATTGATCCTTGATGAAAAAGATCACCAGAGATCCCACACATCATCGTTTGCTATGTGCATACTGTAAGCTATTGGACAACCCTGCTGGGATAGAAAGATGACCTTCTGGATGCTCTAATAATGATGGCTGACACGTTTCTTAAATCTACTGGCACTGAACTGCACGATATACCATTCAAATGGCAACACGATTTGTTATGTGACATTAATTCTCCATCATTGTGCATCATTCTATAGATTCTTGGCATTTCATCCCAAATTTACCTTCAGAACATTAAAAAAAAATCTGTCTATAAAAGAGTAGGGTGTTCAACCTAATGAGAAAATGCTGTCTTCATAAAATTGTTTATATATTGCTTCATTATTCATTTTTTATAGGTACCTTATTAAAATTGGAAAACAGAGTCAGAAAGACTATAAAAAAAAGCTTCGTAACGAGAGTTCGCACTTCATTTTTCTGTGCCAATTCCTTTAAAACACTGAAACACTAGAGAATACTGTTTGTCAAAACTGACTACAACAAATCATCTTTATATTTAAAATTTCATCTCCCCTCTTCGCTTAAGGAATGAAACACTCAAAATATTTAGTGCAAAATAAGAAGACCTATTACCCAGAGTTATGACTTTCCCGAGGTCTACTCTTCATCACACCTCACACGACCAACAGGACAGCTGCAGGAAATTGCCTTAAGAAAATGAAGGATTGTGGTATAATATGGGCATCTGAAGAGCATGTTCCTTGCACATAGGTCTTTAGAGTCTTGCATCCACAGAGAGCTAATGGTCTGTGAGGAAATTAGTGCCATGAACATCTTTTACATCATATTACCCCAGGGAGACCTTAGACCTACTGACTTCAGCACATGAAAGATGTATTAAATGTGTTCTGACCATTGACTGTCAGGTTTATACTCATCAAAACTGCCTTAGACACCGAGAAATTATAGATGATGTTTTGATCCTCATGATGCTCAAGCAGAAATTGCCTTTCCTTAATCTTCTTCTCTTTGAGACATACAGCTCATAGCAAGAGCATGCACTGTCATCACTGAGAGAAGAAAAAGTATTTTTTGTATTTTATGTGTTACTAATTATACAACAATTTTTTCCCATGGGGTAAAACCCCTTTTCTATCAGTGTATTGACTACAACATGCTGAATACTTTATCACATTTATTTCTTTTTGTGTACTGTGCACTATTTTTCCATGTGTTGTAACTTGTGAAGAATTAGTGAGATTTTCCTTTAAGTTTTCTGACAAAAAAAACCCCTTCATAGTGTATGTATTCTATTTGCTGTTTCTGAACCATCCACTTCTCAGACAGTGTGAAAGTAAATGGCAGTGCATGACTGGGAGAACAAAATAAGAAGAAGCTACAAGGAGTGAAGAAAGTGAGAGGAACAGGTAGTGCATTGTCAGGAGAGAAAGAACCATGTCACATTTATTTTGAGGAAGCAATGGGAAGCAATGCACATGCATGCAGTGGAAAAGCTAAACACATTTAAAGGCAATTTTATAAGCTTGAGCACCAAACCGCTGCTGAAAGTGAAGTATTCTGAAATGAAATGTGTGCCTTCAGCTCCTTTTCATCACGTTGAGAAAACATGAGAAACAAACAGAACCTCCATCTACAGTGGTACAAATAGTACTAAATGCCCTGTGGAGATTGTAGCCCCAGGTTTCAGTCAGACCCTGCAGGTCACAGCCAGGAGGGTCCCAGTGGTGGTGCTGGTGGGTGATGGCAGATACTGTGCAGAACGGGTGGGATGGGTTAAACCACACCTGAAAACCCCCTCGCAGAAAGGCACCTGCTTCCTCTGGGTGAAGACAGCACAATGTGCCCCATAAAAATATCTGGTTGCTGCTTTGGGTTAACAGAGATTTTGCCTTACTGCATAAACTCAGAAAGAAACACTGCTGCCTGGATGTGTCCCAGCTTAACACTGATATTCAGGGACTCTGTCCTGGGATTGTTCATTGTCTCTTCACTGCAGCTGCTAATGAAGTCATTAACAACAATTTCAGCTGCTGAGGTCCATACATGTAGAGCATAAACTAATGAACTCAGGACAAAGATGACCTTCCACTTATTTCACAGGCCATCAGAAACTCCTAGATTAGTAAATCAGAGCGAATTTAACTTGAGAACAGATGCCAAATCTGTAGCTTGCTCCCTATCCCAAGAGTAATTTTTTTTTCAAAAATACTGATGAAAGATTGGGAATCAAAAGTTCTTTACAATGGCAACAAGATAACAGCCCTGAAGTTCATTACTGGTTTCAGGAAATAGCTTGTTTTACAGGAAAATTGTGGAAAGGTGTCAATTAATATTCATCAAGACATCAGTCTTTCTCCATTCTCTTTTTAAAGCTGAAACACCAACCACAAAGTCTCAGTGTTACCTTGCCAAAAGCAAAAAATCTTGTCTCTTCTTCTATTTCCTCGCATATAAAATGCTACTCAGTATACAAAACAAATTCTCTGAACTCTGTCAACTGTTAAAAATGAAAAATGTATGTGACTTTGTGCAACTTTATCTGGTGACACCTCGGTTCATACCATTGATCAAATTTGGTAGGAGAAAAGCACAGCCCTAACTAAAATAGTTAAAGCAACATAACAGCTATGTTTAGTCAAAATGCCCCAAAATTTCCTGAATGGGATATTACAGTTTGTTATTCAATAGTTATGGATCACTTTGCATCAATGATGTGTTTAACAAATACCGTCCTTCAGCTGTCCCAGTGCAGAGGGTTGTCCAAGTGAAGATTGAAGGAGAGAAATTCACATGTGACTTGCTTAATTTTACCAAGATGAGCAGAATTAACCAGGCAGAGAGAAAACTATGTGCTTAGATTCAAATAATGTAAAGCTTCAGCTACCTGGGCACATTTTGCAGCCTTTTATTAAAAGTAGATAAGAAAAAACAACCCAAAAACATAGTCATAGATGAGTTTTCTTCTCTCTCCTTTTATAGACTCCTTCAGCCACTAAGACCACTCTCACTAAGCAGTTTAAAAGCAGCAGCTCTGGGAATAAAGCAATTCTGTAGCTTTGCTTACTTAGTATTCTCTTAGAAAGCATTAAGGAGTTGAAATCCTCACCAGGACACATGCTGTGAAAGAAAATTTTCCTTATTTTTTTCAGGGCCTCATCCAAAGCCAAAGAAACTGAAGGCAGGAGAGGATGCAAGTGATAAATTCAGGTTCCCTTATCCCAGCCACGCTTCCCTGCCAATGCCATCGGGTGCAGTGGTCCCAGGACTGCTAAGACAAGAGTCCAGGAGCTACAGTAGGAATACAAGAGAAGGGAACAGCACCAAAAACCAAGAAGCAATCAATTTTTCCACCACAGAGCTCCACACGGCAAGTTCATGTGCTTTTGGAATGCTGCCTCAGCTATTACAGTGCCACTGAATTTAAATGAAAAATATGAGAGAAAGAAAAAAGGAGCAGGTGCTGAACTTCCTTCTCTGTGAGGAAACATGACACAGCAGAGTCTCATATTAAATCCTCTATCTTCATGCTAAGGTCTTCTGACATTTTAAATATCAGCCATAATGATTAACATCTCTCCTTAAAGCCAGAAGCTAAAATCCGCCAGCCTGCCACACACAGTGACACCTTTAAACACTCACACACTTCAGCAGTTACTAATTTTCCAATCCAGTACCTGGATATGACATTTTGACAAGTTTGCAAAGGATTTGCTAAACTACTTATTACTTCAATGTATAAAAAGAATGCTTTTTTGCAATACCTTTCAAAAATAACTTCTGAACACATTTTATATGTGATTTTCTAAAGTAGCTTTCCCATTGCTCTACTTTCATGTGCCAAAGGAGCCTAATGGCACTCGCAGCATCCAGGTAACTTACAACATCTAATTATTTCAGCATTATTTTTAGAGAAAGCAAACAATTTTCCATCCAAGTTCTCTCAAGCAATACAGTCATTAGGCAAATGGATCAGGAATTTGCAATGGCATTTCTGGTGATTTAAAGTAGATGCCACTGGAGCTACCCAAAGCTTTGTGCAAAACAGGAGTACAGCCTGGAGCTGCTTTGTATTTGATAGATGTCTCCATCACAAACACCACCATAAAAAAAAAAATAATACAAAAGCAATGCTGGAGGTGTTTTAACGAAAAGGTAAAGACATGACGATGGAAAAAGTCCTTGGAGGTGAATGCAATTATGGGTAGAGAGGAGGCTACGTGAGGGAGCTGTCAGACCTCAGCCCTTTTTTCTGCACGGGTTCATAGGGGAGAGTAAGAAGCTCAGTCCAGTACTATTGGCAACTACTAAATTAGTTATAGAAAACAGGTTGTAATCTGATTGACTCAGAGCTCCTATAGAGTGCCTATATTATTCTTTCTCCCTGAAGTTCTCCTGGGTCAAGTGATTGCTTTCCCATTATCAGAATAATGACAGGCTATTCTATGGATCTGATACGAATCTAAGAAGAATCTAAGAAGCTCTTTATTATCTTGAAGGTAAACTGGGTCATGTGTTAGCCTGGTACAAACCACAGGCTGATTTAATAAGACAACAGTGAAAACTAGAATCACTCACAGTGGGGCAGCATTTAGCACACAGAGTTAGCTAAAATGCTGGCAGTATAATTATTATGCCATGCTAAGACAGACTCAACACTGCACAAACATCACATTTCCCCAGCAGATTTTACAAAGTATTTGAACTTGCGAAGAGGTAGGAGAGATGGAGATCAAAAATGACCTTCAAAAAGTCATGAAGTGGATCAAAAGCCCTGGGAAACAGGGATGGCACACGTTTAAGCTCTGCTCAGAAGGCCACTTATTGACTGGGTATCCTTATTTGAGCCACAGATCTGGTCCATGTGTATGCAGTGCTCAACAACACAATAGGCAAAGTGTTATCTCAGTGTATTCAAATGCACTCCAAAGTGATCCCAGAAGAATCAAGCCCTTAAAACTTTTAGGAAGGGAGCACCATTCTAGTCCAGCCTCACGTGGCTCTCCCCTTCCCCTGGGAGTAATAGGTAACCCTTTTTTGGAATGCAGCAAAACTCCTCACGAACTGCCAGAAACCAAAGACACGTATTATTAGCTTCTTCTCCAGGAAAAACAGTCCTCATACCATGGAACTTACAGCATATAGGTCTTGGAATACTGATTGGAATGAAAACATGCAGGCCACAGAGGACCTTTTTAGCTGATACATGGCCTATTGTTTTGAACTTTGTCAAAAGATGTTCACACATACCAATATGTGACTTACACATATTATCTCTTAATCCGTGATGTCTTTTCAATTACAGGCATTTTTTAGGTTGAGAAATGGATCAAGCTGGGCTGGGAGGGTAGGATTTTGGAGCTAGATCCCATTTTCTGTCAACACTCAGAATCTGGGCAAGAACAAAGCCTGAACTGGCACTGGATGTACTATTGTGGGTTTGATTTCCTCTCAAATGTGTACCAAAACACCTTCAGCTTTTATAGTTTTTATCTGTAATTCAAGACACTAAATTCATGTAAAAGTTTCCTCCTCTCTCTTCCTGTCTGTCAAAGAAATGAGTTTGGTTATTGCAGCAAAATCTACCAATATGTTGAAGAGGATAAATATTTATAAATTATATATTGACAACTCTGTTTTATAGTTTACTTTTTACATGGGATTTTAAGTAAAAATCAATTTTATAAACAGTATACCATGTTTTTTAAACTGCTTTTTTTAAACTGCTTTTTTTCCTTGTTTCACTGCACTGCAGAAGGATGGCAGGCTTAGCCCATATAGTGGCTATGAAACAATTACACAAGCAAGAGGGAGAGATATTAGAAAAATAAAAATACAACGATATCATTATAGAATTATGTTTCTGACATGACTGATGTATTAATCTGATGTAATTAAATGCCTACAGCTGGACAGGTAATTCCTAATAGATAAAGACGATCCAAGTGTCATGGAATGAAAGTGTCCCAGCCCAATCCTGACACAAGCTGTTTCCAAAAGACCTAATCCACAGAGTGCCAGGCAAGTTACTGGGTCTGTGCCCACGCACTTTCACTTTGTACCTTGGCATTTTTAATAGAAATGTATTGATTTTTATATAGTTATGAGATCAGACATACATAGGCTTTTTATAACACTGAGTACAATTCTCTTGAAAAGTATACAAGACTCTTCCAAAAGTCTTCAAGAATCGTAAAAAAAAAACAAATTAGAGATAGTTTGTGTCTAAACATGCTTGCCATTAGCAAGAAGAGGATATTGTTGTTTCATTTGTTTTAACCCAGTTCCAACCCTGTTTCCACCACAGGCTCAGGCTGTCACTCCCAGGAATGCTCCCGGCTGCCATCTCGTGTCTTGTTTCTACACTGCAGTCCTTGTCAGGGGAACATTCTCTGCAGATCAAATTTATGCTTGTATTCAGATAAATGCAGGGAAAAATTCAGAGGACAACAGTGGCAAACTGTTGCTTTAGTCTCGGCAAAATGAAACTTGGGAGTTTTTCCAGCACCGATTCTTGGACATCGCCAATACGTCGCCCTACCTTCTGTAACATCGAAAAATTACAGATGACCTTACTCATTTTGGGCCAAGATTTAACTCTGTCCTGTCTGAATCTTTTTTAGTAAGACTTCAAAAGCAAATAAAGAGTCTGATACCCTTAAATGTAATTCCAGTCCCCTTCATTCTCCTGCTACACTTCAAACAAGGCTTTTGTTGTGTCTTTTGTTCGTTTAAAGGCTTTGCTGTCTGGCTTGAAGGCCAAGCTACACATAGAGTTTGGCAGGCATATTGTCATGCTCCAGCACCCAGACAGGAGAAGTGATTTTACTTTTCCCCTATATAAATAGATAAATGCTCCGATATTTCTGCACTTTCCTTTAAAAGTGAAATTATTCTAAAAATAAAGGTCAGACGTGTCAGGTAGAATTACACTTAGACAGACAGCATTAGGCCTGATATCCCTGTTTCCTTTTACTCTGGAGTCAATGGAAATTTTGTGCATTTAAAGAAGACAAAATTGGGCCTTTTATTATGGCCACATTATGAGCTTCTTTCTCACCTCACTGAATAAGCTACTCAATGGAATAGTTCCATTGACTGTAATGAAGCTATTCCAATACAGTGCTAAAAGAGCAGCTGAGTCAACCTGAAATGCCTCCAAAGGCTCCTGATTGCTGCACCAGAGGGGACCGAGATACAGAAGAGAAAATCCTCCCAGTTTCACAGCACTGCTTACTCTGTGTCACTGCTTTGAGAGCAGAGCAATTGAAAGGTTCAGTGCCAGGTCCCAGAGCTCAAGAAACAGGGATCCTGTGATGGATCAGGGGCTGAAATAGGAACATCTTACACCTTGTTAGACACGGCAGGATATCCAGGACATCTGTGTCAGACTGGCAGAGCTCACAGGACCTGGGGGAGATCTGTGTCCCTCTGGAGAGCATCGGGGGGGAGACAGCACAGCCTGAATCTCCAGGGCGTGACAACAGGTATCTCGAGCATCCCTATGGTTTCCTTAATGAACACCCACATTCAACTTCATATTGAGCAGCTCACAAAGTAACAGGCCAGTAAATGGCACAGATTTACACACCAGAGTAAGGAACACACAGCAGTTTGTGTATGCAGGTAGATTTTTCACAGATAATACCATCCTGATCTTTGTTTTGTTTGTGAATGCATGTGTGATTCATCACAATCTGGACCCAAGACTGCAGAAAATTTGTATCTCAAGTAAAATGAATAAAAGGGAAATGAAACTGCTCTCTGACAGATGACAACCAAAGCATGGGCAAAGGAAATGATTGCTGGGTGCACTGTGTTTAAATCCTGAGGGCAGAAAGAAAGTGCAAGACCTCACTCAGCTAATGACACACACAATAATTTCTAATTATCAGAAACTGCTCATATGTGATTAGCACAGACCTAACAAATGACCGTATACTTATACCATTAATTTTGGGTTTTTATCTCCCAAAGTGTCTGCATAGAAATTATATATTCTCATTGCTTCACAGGTAAACATTTCTTCATGAAAAAGGCTGTGGACAAGCATAAGTCCCTTGCTACTACAGTCTCCTCTTTTCTGACTTCTACAGGTAAATATTGTGAATCACTGGGACATAATCTCTCTTAATAGAAATTCATTAGCATGAAAGTGAAGTTTAATAATGTGGATTATCAACACTAAGAAACTGATTTTTCATGAACTAAAGAAGTGGATGCAGCAGTGGGTAATAAGCCCAATTAAACCTTTTTTTCCTAAATATAGCTGTAACATAGTCTTACCTATGCCTGCACCTGCATTTGAAACACATGAAATTTTCAAGGGAAAAAAATGGATGGAAATTTAAGGCAAGCAAAACCTGTAAATAATATATTCCCATTGCTCTAATGTGTAAGAGTGACTTCGCTGCTCACAGACCATTCCATGAGTTATACAGGGCAATATAAAATACAGCTTAAGTGACTGGCCACAGGAGCAGGGAAAGCAGGGATAATATCTGCATTACAGTATTTCACCATACTACAGCAGTCACAACAACAACAACACCTAGAGCCCTTCCACATTGTAAACCCAGCCAGGAGATTATTTTTAGGTCTGGACCATTTAAACTTTCTGTTTTGCTTTCCAAAATGTCCCAAATTCCCAATTCCATACCTAAATCCTGACACAGCTCCCTCTGTGGCAGAAACCGAACTTGCAAGGAAAATTCCGTTTCACCAAGAGTGTTATGACTGGGGAGAGACAAATCTCCCCTTTCCTGGCACACCTTTCATTGGTATTGCCAAGTTTCTGAATTAAATACCCCTCTCTCTCCTGAAGCTTGTGCAGCCTATGCAGTTGACCCCAATGGCTACCACACACTGCTTTCAGAGCACATCCTGCCAGGTCAGTCCCAACATATTATCTGTCTAACACTCCAGTAATTCCATTTGCGGAGCTTTATGGGTTTAAAAAAGCAACTCTACTCCTGCAGAGAGTTAGCCCAACTATTTTGTACAGCACAGGAACTGTAAGGTCACGGAGTGACTGAGCCTACCCTTGTTTCATAAGCAGCTTCCTTCAACAGCTGTAATATCTGGGACGAGTGTTCGGAGAGTGTCATTTGGCCTCACTGAGTGATTCATTGTATACTGGAAAACTGCTCTGCATTCTTCTGGATGCCTTTGCTGCGTAGCCAGGACAAAGCCCCATTTATCTGGAAGCCCAGCATAGTGGCTCATTATTCACCTGCCATGGCAGTCACAATATTGTGACGGCTCCCAAACAATGGTGAAAATTCCTACCTAATTTTTACAGGAACACACTTCATTTTCTGCCTTTGTATCCTGAGAAACAGAAACTGCATATGGACAGAGTGTAGGGAAATGAGAGCCCTAATCTTTATGTAATAAAAGAAAAATAAATTGCCATAGTGCTCTATGAACTGCCACAAGATGCTCAAGGCTCTGTGATCCTGCCTTGGCACCAATAGGAGATGCTTCAGAGAGAGAGGGAATGGGGAGGGAGGGAGAGGAGGAGGGACGGAAGAGATGTAAACAAGCTACTCAGCCATCTCTAACCTGTAATTTAGCCTGAGCCCAGTGCTCACATGATGCTCTGCCAGCCCTGGAGAGCTCAGCATCCTCCCTGAAACCTGCTGCAGCCACACAGGGTGGGAACCACTGCAGAGCCCCCCCGCCACCCCCATCACTCCAACCGCTTGCGGGGTCAGCCACAGCTGCTCTCTCCACACTGAAGAAAGTGCCCTCAAAGCCAGCTCATGCAATAGAACTAACCCAGATCTATAAATCTGTTTCTTGCATCCAGTGCTGTAGTTTTGCTGTTTGGTTTTGGGATAAATAGAGTTTAAATGCCACAGTGAAGTAAACACATTCACTCCAAAAGCACTGAGTTTAACAGCTGGGCTTTTCTTAAAGTGTGTTTTTTCTCAGGGCAGTAATAATTCAATAAAACTAAGAGGTGGCTTTAACAGTTTTCCTCTTAGATGTGTGTCCTGCTGCACAGGCATATCCTCAGTGCTCTTATGAAGGCTTTTAGTGGAGAAAGATTTCTACCTCAGCAGGGAGGTAAACAGTATCAGTAGGCTCTACAGCAGTACCCTAAATGGCACCTCCATTTAATTTCTACATAGTCCTTACAGCACTTTTTGTCTCTGTTTTGGTTGCCACCTCCTCTTTCGTCAAACTCATCACTGTCACATTTGCAGAAGGCGCCTATTACACCGCAGCCTATATTCTAGTTACACTCACTTACTGCCTGTCTGTGCTGGAAAAATCATAAAAAAGTATTTGGGAAACAAATGCTTCAAAAACCCATGCTGCATCCCTGTGGAGATTGCCACCTACTTCCTATTAAAACCAGGCATGCCATATGTTTTAAGGGCTTTTAACCTCCTTTCTCTCTTGTACAGTTCTGTACTTGAAATCGCGCTGCTGGTTCTGCTGCCGTGGGATGTGCTTCTTGCTGAGAGGAAGGGAAGAAAGGGAGTGAAAGGAGGAAGGGATGGAGATTTTACAGCCAAAGGGGAATGCCTGTCTAATAGAACCTGCAATATGAGCAACTGTTTCTCTGGCTAAGTTGAGAGAGAAGTATTCACTGCCATAAACCTGTCCACACAGGGACTCACACAGTCACACCTCCCTTTAACAGGGGGATCCCTGCTCCAGGCCAGAGACTCCTGAAAATGTAATGATCCATTTAAAAATCCCCAGGAGAAAAGGGTATGCCCCTCCCCTTCTGTGCCATCCCAAAAAGCTGGAAGAAACCCAAGGGCCATCACAGGTCCAGGAGAAGTGCAGACTGTACCCTTGCAGTGACAGATTATCACTGTCACACTAATGCTCACACGTATTTGCTTGTAAATCACAGCCCTCACTTATATTTCATGTCATTCTTCAAGCCTCCTGAAGCCAAAGCTACATGAAAATTTCAACACATATATTTCTAAGCTTTGCAATTGCTGAAAATGCCTTGAAAAGGTAAAGCCAAAAATTTGGGAAAGAGAAGGCAAATTAAAGGAGCTCAAGGTAATTTTTTGACTAATCTCAAATATGGGGCGAGATGAGAACAGAAAGTAATTTTCAAGTTTCTATTCTCATAATGGAGGAAAAATTCAATTTATTAATATATTTTGCTTCAATATGAATAACACCTACATAACTCTTGTCATCCTGCTTTATAATTCATATCACAATAAAACCCCACAAGCATTACAATAATGCAGGTATTATGCCCTCTGGCACGTTTGTTTCATGTGACCACCAATATATGCATTAACTACGGTGCTAATTAGAACTTGCACTGCTGTAATGTCTGATACTCTAAAGCTTTAAACCAGGCTAATGCTTAATTGTGGAAGATCAAGTAGATAATTCTTATTGTGGCTGTCTTAATCCAATGTTAATATAATCTGTAAGGAAATGTAACTACCTCTCCCCCAGTACACAACCCAGAAATTAAGTGAATGCTCAGAACCATTCAGGCAACAGCTAACACAAGAAAATGGTGGAGTTTTTTGGAAGAAACAGTGTAAGTTTTATATTTGGAGTATAAATAATGCAAGTAAGCACACTCAAAAACTGAATTTTCTGCTGTGAGAGACATGATGGGATCCTACTACAAATCTTACTACAGATATCTACAGAATTTAATAGTTTACTACATCACTTTAAAGGCTTCTTGAAAAAATCTTTCTGCCTCTACTGCAGCAGATTTCTTCTCTGTGTTAATCACATAAACTCTCAAGTAAATCCCATTGATTTCAAAGGGATGAAGATTTCACTCTCTTTTTGCAGTAGTTTACAGGAGTTTTTCTGAAAGCCACCATTTCCATGTGAACAAGCATTTTCCTGTTCTTGCTCAGAAATATCTCCTGTTAGATTTTTCCGTGTGGTTATCAGATTTATTGGACCTACGGGGACTCTTTGTCTGCATTAATCTCAAGAAACTACATTAAAATAACATTAGGGTTGCTGACTCAAAGACCGGGAGGTTAGGAAACACCAGAATTAAGTTAAAACTAATCTAATTTGGCTCCTTATGCAAATGCCTTATGAAACAGTCTGCAGTCGTATAATTACATGCTCCCATCTACCCCATGCCTGCTTCGGAGCAAGGGGGAACCTGGGTCCTCCAGCAAACAGCTGCCACAACTTTCTTTGCAAGACAAAATAGTGCAGTTCTACCTTCTCTTGGCAAACATCTCCGAGGTCATCACTGAGCTGAGCCCACAAAATTCAGCCTGAAGCTGATACCACCTCAGATGATTTTATACACTCGAACTGGAATTAGGAAGAAGTAAGAAAAACAAGCAAATGGGTAAATCAAGGTTATCTGTAGGAATCCCTACGGTTCAGTATCTGTAATAAATCTGGGGAGAAGCTGTGTGCTATGACAGGAAGGAGGACAGGAGCCATGGACACCACATAGTCCCAACTGGTTCCCACGGGGCCCAGCTGCAGTGGGATGTGATGTGCCTGAATCTGTCATGACTGAAAACTACCACACAAAGCACCCTGGCATTACAGTTCTTGGTTGTTTTTTGTTGGTTTGTTTTCTTTGTGTTTTGTTTTTTTTGTGTTTTGTTTTGTTTTGTTTTGTAAGGTGTTTTATTTAGCTGGACACCTATAATTAAATAAAAATACAGCTCTACAGCACTGACATAGTATGTTCCATGTTCCATGGCTGCTGTGTATCACAAATTTTCAATTGCTTTGGAAGCACAAATATTTATGGTTCTTGTTCACAGAAGGAAGCTCCTTCCCACTTCAGTCTTCAAAACTTTACATGATATTTTGGTGCTCCCCACACTGAAGGTTCTGTTGGATTTTCCACTTTAAATGACAACTTTTTTCTTTTTGCACTGTTTCTGCCATACCATTCATTCTGATTTATGACCGAAATTTTCAGTCTAGAAAGAGGGGCAGAGTCATCTCAAATATGATCTGCAGAGGGGAAGAAAAGAAACAAACAGGTTGTGCCATTTTCCTTGCTGTTATATATGAAAAAAGTTTACTTTTGTTTTCAAAACACTTTCAAAGTACACAAGTTACTCTTGTTGGTTTTCACATTAGAAATGTGGCCTATAGCAGTCAGGAGAATGAGAAATTTTATCAACTCAGAGGCAGAGAGTCAAACTTAATTTCTGAAAAGGAGAATACTAAGAAAAAAATATTTTAGACAGCTGAACCCCTATTCTCTTACCTAAAGGTAGAACCACTGTGTAGATAAGGGAGACATGTTTTCCTGACCACTAAATTCTAGGATTAGCTAAATCAATTATTCCCCTCTGCTCAAGATAAGCAAAAATAAACGTAAGATTAAATTTCCAAATCTTTCAACAGTTTTACACACATGAAGAAAATCCATTGTCCTTTTTTAATCTTTTTTTCAAATCATATGTATAATTACTTGTTAATATTTATGTTAGGCACTTCAGCCAATATACCTCAAATTAACATAATAAACCCACTAAAAGATACAGGCATACTAATCTATGAATCTAAGTCAATACAGAATGCATTTGTGCTGATATAAAATACCTGCTTGCCCCACTGCTGGTAAAACACCACAAATTCTGCCCTCCCCTTCCCTGCAATTGCTGTGCAGAGGTGAGAATTTTTTCATTCTCCCTTAAAAATCTAGGTTTCCATAAAATACAGTCCAGAACAATACAGAGGGTGTGGACAAGAAGACAGACACAACATGGCAGAAGCACTTCAGAAGGCTGGATTGTAATCCTCCAAGTTGCATTGCTATTAAATTTTTATAGTAATACAAGATTAAATAGAGCTTTTCCTCTTTCTTATTTTTTCTCAAGAACTTTGCACATCTTTATTCCCAAAACTATCCATGATGTATAAAGTAGCAAGGACTTTTCAAATCTAATTATTATGTTTTTCTGACTTTTCCACTTTATGCTGTTCTGTCACTCTGAGGAATGAAAATGAAGAAATCGGTTCACTTTGATTTCAGTTGGGTCCAAGTTAATTTTCGTCTCAGACAACCCTGTGTTATTGCATGACAGAGTATCTGACACACAGAAACCCAAAGAATTGGAGCTTAATAAATATTAATAGGATTGAAAATCCATAAAAATGTACTCTTAGCTTTTATTTTTATATTGCTTTGATTTACAAAACCTAAAAATTCATCTTCATTTCATCTAGTTGTGTTTCTTTAAAAAACAACATGTATTTTTTGTATCACCATTTTGCCAATGATTTCAGCTACTACAAGGGCAACTCTCAAGCACAAAGTAATCAGGAGGTTACTACAAGGCTGTCTTATAATTATTTAATCTGAATACCATTTCGTTAAAAATATATAACACAATTTCTTTCTCCCCACTTAGGGGAAAAAAAAAAGGGAGAGAAAGAAAATCCACATCTGCCTCCTGAACTGGTACTGAAGTTTTTAGCTACACTGTACTTGGAGCAGAATTTTCCCACTAATACAGATGTATCCAAAAAGGTATCCAAGAGTCATATCAGCAACATTCAATTTAAAAATTTCAAGCAATTTTTTTTGTGGAAAGCGATAGAACACATTCCCAATGCAGAAAATGCCTGGCAGATTTTTTTTTTTTTAAGAAAATTCCGTTTTTCAGTCAATGAGAGCGAGTATTCTTTCACTATTCATAAGAATGGAGGCTGAAATCACATCCAAAACTGGATTACGTCAGACTGGTAGCAAGATAAGGTCACTTAGGGATCAGATTTTTGCTAATTCAGTTCTCTGTTTTATTACTGTGAGGAATTACTCTGATTCACTGAAAGAGAGCAAAACAATAAAGCAGTTCAACCCTGCCTACCACAGATCATAAAACGAGTACGGATATTGCAAAGCCATGCTGCTGGAAACAGGGGCATTAGTGCAGTTGTCACTGTGTGCCACACAATCTCAACCTCCTGTAAAAAAATTTCTGGGCCATTAAGATAACACAGAAAACTTAAAGTAAGTGAAATAATTTTGTCGCATCCGCTGCCAGAACAAACAATGTGATGACTCCAAGAAAGACATAAAAGCCAGTTTAATTATCTCTTCTTTGAAGGAGGCATTGGCTCAGGCCAGACAGTCTCGATCCAGATGTGAACTGTTGCAAAGATCAAGGTGAAAAGGGAAAATTTAGGCTAAATATAAGGAAGACATTTTTTCCAACGAGGGTGGTGAGGAACTGGTTATCCAGAGAAGCTCTGGCTGCCCTATCCCTAGAAACATTCAAGGCCCAGATTGGACAGGGCTCTGAGCTACCTGGTCTAGTGGAAGGTGACCCTGCCCATCTTAAAGCTCTTTTGAGCCCAAACCATCCTATGATTCTGTGATCCCCAGATGTGTTGTTAAGACCCTCTCTACTTTCAGTAGTCAGTTATCAGGGACATCAGCTCTTCCTGCAAAACTGCTTTGCACTTCCCATCTGCTGGAAAAGTCAGTCAGCATTCCGGGAGCGCTGCTGGATCTGTGAAGTCTCGCACCAAGAGCTGCTCACAAATAATCAGCACTTGCTCTGTAGAGCAGCATTTCAGCGGAGCCAGGTGCAAACCCAGATCAAAAAGGAGGTGTGGGCAGTGTTCACAGTTAGCAAAACACTGCATTTTTCCCACTTTTCCGAACGGAAAGAGTGATAGGTACAATACAGTTTGTTCTGTCGCCTCTGGCGCATTTAACGCTACAATTCAAATGCGAACCTCAGTTTTGTAGGATTGCTTCCTGATTTTTTCAGCGTCGCATGAATGCCTTTCTAAATAGATGCAAATATAAAGCTGTACAGGTGACACACTAAAAATATAATTGAAGCTGGTGCTTTCATAAAAGTAATTAGCAATCGCTCAAGTTGCAATGGATGACAGCCTCAAGAGGATTGCTGCCCTGGCAGGGAAGTAAATGCAACTTACATTACAGTCACTGTTCTGTTCTTTAATGCTATTTTGTTATAACAGGCAAGTACAAGCTGCTGATTATGTATTCATTGCCATGTAGAGCTTTTGGCTGATCTTTTTGTCCATAGGCTTAGATGTGTATGTCTCACTCCTGTAGCTTAAAGTATTCCCTCTTAGAGAAAAAAAGTTGCAGTAAATGAGCAAATAAATGCAACTACAAGAAGAGAAGGCCAACAGAAAAATCTTTTTAGCTCAGGGTGAAAGTCCATGACCATACATGTGTTTGTCTTGCTCAGAATTCATGCAGTGACTACAATATGCCTGTTTTATAGTAACATTATAACTAGACTTACAGACATTTTACAAACACTTTAAACGGCCTAGGTTTATACTCTAGTTTAAACTCCTGGTTCCTAGGAGTCATCCTCCTTCCAGTTTCAGCAAACTATAGGACAAATCCTGCTCCTATAACAGTGAATGGCAATGTTCCCACCAGACAAGTCTTTAAATCAACACCTGCCTTCAGCTATCCCTGGATAAGCCCCAGGTTCCACACCTGCTCTCCTTAGGAACATGCTTAAGTGAGGGCCTTAAACACGCATGGATTGAGTCTCTGAATATGCTTTGCAGCTCTTCAGTGCAATGAACAGCACTTAATCATAAAAGGAGCAATGCCTGACTACATGGTCAGCCCTTTGCACTGAGTAAAACAAGGTGTAACTCTATGGCACCCAGCACATTGTTTTTCCTAGGCCAAAATTTATATTTTAACACACTTATTTTTATGCGATGGCTGATCATTCCATCGTATTAAGCTACTTAATATCCTATTATTTCAAGGGATCTCCATAGCAGCACTTGTATCACGTGCAGCAATGGCACACTACCACACAGTTTGTAAGACCATAACACAGTCCACTGGGAAGTGACATCAGCATCTGTGGGTTTCTGTGAGCTAAGTCTTGCCTATTCACCTCCAGTTACCCTGTGTTGTTCAGATGCACTTGTACTCTTTGTGCTCATCCTTTCATGCATCTAAAAATAAAACTGTATTAGAAAAACAAGGAGAAAATTGTACTGGTTCTACAAGAGGTTGGGGACTGAGTTTGAAAAACAGCTTCAGTGGGCAGCTGATGCAGCTCTTTGCCTCCGGGAGGGTCATAAATGCAGTGGCCCGAAGACAGCCCTGTGCTAGGGGCTGATTGTGTCACTAATCCCTCTGAAGGGGCCATTTCCCATTGTTCCTATGACTTCTGGAGAGAGTCCCTAACTGGCTCACACATGAACCAGCTGTGGTGGAGAGAGAGATCTGTTCGACCACAGTCGGTCTCAACATGTTCTCGCCTCTGCCTCCCTTTGAGTCCCAATGATTATATTCAGGAGCTGAAAGAGCACCACTAAGACGCTGAGTGGTAAACACACAAATCAGGTCAATCCTTTTGCTTTCCTTGTAATCCCTGTGCATTATTTGTTACTGGCTTTTACTGCTGCCTCTTTCTCCTCTTCGGGCACTCTGTGCACGCATCCAGGCCCTCTTGCTCTCCTTCTCCCTCACACCATGTATTGTGGCAATCCCTTCTTATCAAAACTCCCATGTTCTGCACTACTTTACTACATCCACTGGCTTTATATCTTCACCTCTCTTGTCTTTTCCTCACTGTAAATTCTCTAGAGCGGGGAACTTGCTTTCTCCAAGTTTGTACTAAAGCCTGCAAATTTACGGCACTCTAGGAATGTTTGATAACAGCACCTAAATAATTAATGAAAGCTGCAGCAACCCTTTCTTTTTCCCTATTTGGAGGCTGTAAGGCAGCAAGACAAGTGGGAGGCAGCAAATATTTCATGGGCTAAGATTAGACGTGATTCGCACCCCTATGGGGGGTAACTGACTGACAAACACTTGCACTTAGGAAAGACTGGAATTAAGTTGAGCAGGAATTAAAGAAAAGAAGCATTGCTTCAGCTACATGAACCATAAAAGCAGCACAGGAGCATCATAAACAGCCCAGTCCCCAAAAAATAAACTGCAATAAAAAGAACGGGATGTTTTAATTTCAGCTCCGCAATGATATTCTATCTCTTTCCCTCTGGACTTAAGCAGAAGTCCACTATTTTGTCCAAAGTTTTCCATCTTCATTGGAAAGGAAAAAATAAAGGATATAATGGCAAATAATAGCTCATGATTTTGCAGCCTGAAGGAGGTAGTAAACATTTCTAAAATTTAAAAAAAAAAAAAAAGTAGGCACAAACATGAAATAAACCAAACACAGTAAGACTATGAGAGCAGCAAACAGAAAAAATTATTTCGAAAAAAGATAAAAGAGATTTGTTATTATAGGAGAGGCTATGATAAAAGACAGATGTGAAATTATTTCAAGAAATAAGAAGGGAGAAAAAGGGAACAAAGAAAAGGAAAAGATTTTATCTCAGGAAAAAATTTTCAAAATCTACCAAATATTCAAATTCCCTGCATCTGTGTCTGAGCTGATGTCTGTTCATCTTTTAGAGATGAGAATTTGGTCCTGGTCTTGTAAAACTTGATTTGAATTTCACGGTTGACTTTTCTGTGGACACGAATTTACCCTCTGAGTGCTCATAGGTCCAGATGCTTTCCACTGGAGCACAATGCAAAGGACTGTATGGAATTTTGTGCCCTCAAAATAATCAATAATGTAATCCTGATGATTATGTCAGTTTTGCTGCTAAATCTCCTGGTTTATGAAGGCAATCAAGTACTTTGGCACCAAAGAATAGTAACTGCATTTAAAGAAATTTGAACCTGAAAAGTGCAGGGCAAAAATCAGAAGCCACTATGTCTGGGACTGAATGTTTATCAGGGAAAACATCATGAAAAAAATAGTATAAAAAGGGCAGTAAATTGCTTGATTTTAGTGCAGTGAAGACTTCAAAATTAGTTCTCTTTTAGAACAGAGACATAATGACCAGCTTCTGAATAGATATTGGCACAGCAGGCCACACAAAAGCCATGATTAGCTGCTGTCTGAGGGAATATTCAGTTAATATTTGTTCTATTTCGATGTTGATTTCTGACCTTTCCTCTTTGACTTTAATTGGTCAAAATCCAAAGCTTTTTTTGGATTTATTTAACACCAGACAACTGTTTCTGAATTGCCAAATTCCCAGTAAAGATGGGAGAAAAGGCACTTCACAGTTTTTTCTGATACTTTTTCAACTTCAGCTAATTCTGGAGTAGTAAACAACATTCATAACAGCTGCGACATCACTTGCAATGCAACAGTTCTTGAACTAGTTACAGGGAAGGAAAAAAACCAAATTATGACCTATGTCATGTCAAATCTGATTCAGATGTCCTTCACCTTCACTGAGAAAAGAGCAGGTATTCTGCAATTGCAAGCCTGTACTTCAATGCCAGTATTCAGCAAGAAAAGGATGTGATACAACCTCACTCCAGATTTTAATATTAGACAGAACCATCAGAAGCTTCTTTGTTAACTCCTAAGACAGTGATAATCCTGCAGTTTTTTCATCTCTTTACATTTACAGTTAATAATATGGGAAAATATTTCATGATATTTCAGAGCTGTAGCTGCTGTTTTATGAAAGCCTCCTCACCGATTGATTTACATCCACAACTCCCCTTCCAACAGCTTCCTTCCCAAATTAAACATGCTAATGATTTTCTATGCAAAATTTAACAACCTAATAGGCTGAACAAGTCAAATGAAAATACACTAATTGTTGCCTTTGATGTATACTATTCTGCCAATTCTCTCATGAAAGCAGTATATTAGCATTAGCTGGAGTACTTACTAAAATATAGATTAATAAAAGAAAGCTTACATACATATACATGTTAAGAAAATGACACTGCAGACTGCAGAAAACACAACTTCAAGGCTCAGGAGTGACACAAATGGTTATTATACCCCAGAAAACCGTTTTCACAGGAGTCCTGAAAACAGGCTAATAAAGAATGAACCACAAACCTTTATCTGAATTAGCCGGCATGGGTTCATAACACTGGGTTTATGCAAAAAAGAAGGCAAAACCAAGATTACATAGTCAAAATAATAAACCCAGAATGAGAGAGATAATAAAAGGCTAGCAAGAGAGCAGAAGGCTTCCTGGCTTCCTGCCTTCCCCCAGAGATCTGAAATGAGCTCCCTCAAGACACTGCCCAGTTGCCTTATAAAGTAAGACTTCCACGTGTGTATTTTTTCACCTAGAGTTCAGGCAATAGTGTGTTTTAGCCAGAGAACAGCATTACAGAGAGAGCTTTACTGTAGAACTGGTTCATTCTGGCCTCCAGCCCAGTTCTGAGTGTGAGGTTTGGTGCCACCATGATCCTAATGCACTTAAAGGAAACAGAGGCAAACAAACAAGAAGGGAATATAAATATTGTCGAAAGAAATAGTGACACAAAATTACTTTCTATTGCTTTGTCTTTAAGAGTTTGGTTATAATGATTTGATAATCTAATCTAATTGATCTCTCCAAGTACTTCTATGGCTCTAATCACTGTAGTATCTGATTAGTGGAACAGATCCATACTTTATCTCCAGATTTAATAACTAAATCTATACTTGAAACAGAGTGACACGAATTCAGCAGAGGGAGAGGGCCAGATGCTGCTTAGTCAGGGGAGGAGGGAGGGAAAGGGAAAGGTTAGTGAGGTCCAGAATCACTGGAAAGATGTTTGGCTTTGTGTCAAATCATCCTGCTGCAACCATTTAAACAGCCCTTTTCTGGGATTAGAGAAGTAAAGCAGGAATTTGACATAACTAATGGGGGCAGAACCAAAAATGAGCTACTGTTTGTGGCCCACTCTCCTTCAAACTGTCTTCATCGCAAGCATAAAGTAAATGCAATTACTATTATCATCAGTTCTTTGTTCTCATCCAGGCTAGCACTTCATCAGCCTGGAAATAATGACATTTCCTGAATGCATTTCAACGGCTTCTTAACCTTTCTTGTTCCTGATAACCAGGACAATGTCATGTTGCACTCAGAGATTTTAGCAGTGAAAAGGTTAACACCAAAAATCGCTAATGATAACAACAGTACTCACTGAGCCAGATAATCACTCACAAAGAATTTCAATCCAAAGTCACTTAAAATTCAAGGAAATCTCTGTATTTCTTTAAGGAAGTGACAGCAGTTAGAAGAATATTCATAATTCAAACAACAGGCCCAAATCTGACTTACTGCTTAGTTTATCTACTTTTAATCAAGGAATATTAAGGGCTAGCTTTTGGTTTACCTTAAGTTAAACCTATTTTGCGACATGTCCTCTAACACAGGTGCTGGGCAGAGAGGGGTGACAGCCAGGCCACTTGAACAGTGCTAATGTCAAGCACGGAAGGGATATGGAGCATTTCTGAAAAGTTATTTGTTTCTTCCACTCTCATTTGACTGCTGCTTGTTTGTTGTGGTGATGCGAACCCAAACAAGCTTGTAGTTGAAGATGTCAAAGCTCTGGGCAGAAAAACAGCAACTAATATACGTTAGCAAACTCTGGAGAGAAAAATAGTTTCTGCCACTGAAAACTGCAGGGTGGAATTGTGTGCTGCCTTCTTCTTCGCCTTATTTTGCCTAAAGGGAAAGAGCCTTTTAATCCTATTTCTATGCTTGGTTTGCACAGCGCCTGGCAGTGTACACCTGCTCCAACGTGTGTGTCAGGAGCCTTCTCTGCTGTCAGATCCCTTTCCTTGCTCCTCTCAGCTCATCATCTGTCTCCCAGCTCACCTCTGCAAGCGAACGTCCCTCTCATGCCTCACCACATTCCGGCAGCCATCTCTCAGAGATGTCAGGGAGGGAAACAAAATCAGCCTGTCAAAAACACGACTGTCTCACAGGGCAAGGAGCGATGCTCCCTTTCACACGTGAACAACACTGAATATGATGCACACAGAAGAGGGTGGGAGGGATTTCTGCTAACAGACCCAAATTCAGGATGGGGGGGGGAGGCTTTTAACCTGACCTCTTCAGCAATCATCCATGTCTCTGTAAAACTCGAGCACCCATTTCCCATGACTCCCTCTCATAACGTGCTTCTGGCCAGGCAATACCTTCAATATTTGAACTGCAAATGCAGCACTTAAAGAATTGCAGTTAATCAAAGGTTTCATGGCACTTTAAAGAAAAGACAATCGATGCATCTTTTCTTTCTTTATGTGAGACCTCATCTACAGACTTCATATAAAAGAGACCACAGGTGCTTCAGCTCTTAAGTAGAGCAATTATATGTTGTTTCAAAAGTTATTTTTTCGAGCAAAAGTAATCCATTTGTCATTAACCAACGGCTCAGTTAATGACTGAAAAGTGTAGAAAACCAACTTAATTCTCTCTCCTGTTCCACACAGGTCTTAATGGATTCGTATGGAGAGCTACTTCAACTGCGTTTCACATCACAGAGAACAGGGAAAGGACTAAGATTTTAAAAGCGAGGTTTACAGGCTGATGATTTCTTGTGAAATTTAATGAAATAAATCTGCCTCTCCAACAGCCATATACAGAAATATTTCACGGATCTGAAGTACTAGATAGACCACAGAGCACTTTCAGTAATGAAAGCAGTCTTGTGGTAGGTAAACACGCAAAATTTTCTGTTTTGTCTCACATAAGTATTTTAGATCTGACCTACAGCAACTAAGTTCAGACTTAAGTAAAAAACATCCAAGGGTTTTCGTGGCACTTTAAAATAGATATGAAAACATGTGAGTCAATATCCATTTTTCAATTAAGTAAGACAAATTGTACTAGCTTTCATTTGAGCTTTCAAATCTGACTGTATTCATATACACATCTATGTAGATAAATGTATGTTTCATATTCTCTTACCACTGGGTCCATCTTGTTAAGACTATTGCTTTGGGAATGAGGATTCTCAGAGTCTGAGTTCTCATTGGGTCAGCTGAATGAAGCTGGTGGATGGCATATTCTGTTTGCTTGTTCACTACATTAAGAATAATATATTAAAGAAAATTAAATTAAAGGCAAAGAGTAATGTTGGCAGAAACTAAAAAAATCCCTGCAAGGCCACTGGAGGGAGGTTGAAAACAACAGTGGTGCACAACTTCTGGTTAAAGGGCAGCAAGTCCTCAGGAAAGCACCACGACTGTCTGAGCAAATTGCATCTTGGGCTGGCTGCCTTAGCATGGAACACTGACACAGGATGGTATAAACAGGGAGCTCTTCTCCAGGCCATGGGTGGATAGCCTTTATTTTATTTGGAGCATGGTATGGCGTTGTTGCTATCTCCAGAATCCCCTGTTTCTTGGAGCTTTCGCTTCTTTTTGTGGGACATTAAAATTCTGCATTAGAGCAGACCCTGCAAACCCTCCTTAATCAGGCATGAGCAAGAAAACCAGGTGAGGCGAATTAAGTGAATTAAACAGAAGGTTTGTCTAACCTGCCTGATCGCATCTGAAGTAACCGGGAAGAATGTGCATGTGTCATTCCCATAAAAAAACTGGGAGCCAGGACTGGAAGAGGAGCCCCAGCTGGTAGGTGGGAGGTGAGCAGCCGGGTGGAATGGGAATGGGAGCCCTCCCAGCTGGTGTGTGCACAGCTCCAGCCTGCCCAGAGCCTGGGCTCAGCAGCGGGGTGCTGTCCTCAGCGGCAGAGCTGAGGTGGGTGTCATGGGTAAGGGTGGCTGCACTGTCCCCAGCCATGGCACAGGTACACTGCTGTGCCCTCACCAGTTAAGAACACACTGTTATTAGATGTGAAAACACAGAATGATAATATAAGCCTAAAAATTATATACGCCTTACTGCCATTTTCAGTGACTTTTAAAATTAACTGAAGGAAGAGAAGAAGAGATCATGTGTACGCTACAGAAGGTTGACATGGAAGAGGGTGAGAAATCTGTGATCCTGAGGTTTTGGTAGATTCTGGCATATGCTATGTTATCCTTGCCAGTTATTCCCCACCCACTCTGGAGGAGAGAAAGGGAAATGCTCCATAGGGTTCCTCTGTATCCACACTGCTTAGTTCTTCTCCTAGGCCTGGAGCATCACACAGATCTGTGCTACAAAAGGAATTATTTTTCCTCTTTCCCCAACACCTGGAGTTGCACAACTGAGACACTCCAATGCGTAAGCAGATCATCGAAACTAACCACGGAATGAAAACCTCCTTATATGTAGTGGAGCGTTTTCATCATCTTCAATCAATTGTTGGACAGGTTTTTCCCTCTGTATAGAAAAAGGAGGTCTAAGTACAGGCTGTGCTTGCCTATGGATCCTATTTGCCCTATCCTCTGGGCTGAGCCTTCTAGAAAGATTCAGCTATCCATGCAATCTTCTTCCTACACAATGCAGCTTTCCATTAAAAATCTGCAGACAGCTTTTAGGTGTAAGAATATTGAGAACAGAAAGTAAAGACAGAAAGGCAATAGAGACAAATCCTTTTCCATGAGCTCTGTGAAATCTTTCCTTAAAATAACTTTGGAGGGGTTTTACTGCCAGTTCATAATGTGGATGAATCACTTCTGATATTTCTGATAAAACAATATTCAAAACTTCAAAATCACTTCCAATTCATTTATGCTACCATTTAATTAGTGCTTCTGCAACATGTTACAAGGACGTCATTATCCCCTATAATTGTATAATAATTACAATTTTTAATGAAATAATTGCAAGTACACTAGATGTGTAGATATAATTATGGTAATTACATAAATACCTGATTTTCAGCTAATAATTAAAGAAGGCCTTTACATAAAGGGTAAAATTTAACAAATGGAAGTTTTCCAGAAAACAAATACAAATAATAAGTGGCTCTCCTGTAGTTTCTGTCTTCCTAGAGTCTCACTCTCTATATACTAAATATTTAATTTTCATCATATTATAAAAGAATATAAGGATTAAAAAATTACTTAAAAAAAATATTAGTTCATATCGAGAGACCTCAATACTTTGCCTTTGCAGAGTCTGATCCCAAATCACTGACATTAATGTAGCCCAAATCTAATAATGCTATGAAAGCTCAGCATCTCACAAGACACTGAATTGTAAACAACCACTGAAAGCAGGAAATTGTGAATAACACCCATGACAACATATAAACTGTATTCTCATTCTCTGTAACATAAAGGGACAGATCCAGGAGTGCCATAAAATACTCAGGAAAAGGCCCATGCGTGGAAGAGTGAGCCTTCCTTCTGGGCACAGCACCCCAGCACTGCTGCTGCTAAACCTCACCAGTCCTGCTGGCTCTGGTTCCCTCCCAAAATGTGTCTTTTTGGTCAAACCTACTGGCTGTATCTCTGGTAACACAGAAATCCTGCAGAAGATGTTTTCTCCCTCTGTCCCCCTTGGTGGATGGATCTCCAAGGCAATGATATCTCAAAAAAGGAACTTTCAGAGCCTCATCAGCTGAAAAACCAGAAGAACTTCAGCAAGATAATTTTCCTTCTCTTCAAACACATTCCTGCAACTAAAATTACTGTGTGTTTACTGTACTATCAGTATGAACAGGAAAGTCAAAAGGCACCCTCAATAGAAAGCACATGGAAAACTCTGCCAGGGCAGATTGATTCCTGCTCTGATAGCACTGAGGGATATTAAAAGAATTCCCACAGCAGAGGAATTAGCAACATGATTCAGTGCTGCTGTTGAAATGTTTCAAAACATTTTGGCAAAACTCTGGAAGGGGAAGTCAGCTGCAGCACCTGGAATATGCCATTTCCATGTGTCTTGCAATTTCTGCAAGAGTAGCCCTGAGGTAGCTCAAATTCTGGCCAGAGACCACTCTGGTTCCTGCAATGTGTTAGAACATAGGTGCAAACATGGTTGAAAGTCAGCTTTGTCCCAGTTCCCTTAGCTTGTATTGTTCAGTGCTGCTTTTTTTTTTAGGATAAATCTCATTATTACAAGCATGAGAAAGTAAAATAAGAGATATGGATATTGAAACAGAAGGAAATGGTTTGATATCCCAAAAACAAATCTCATTTATGGTAAGCTCATTAAAGTAGTTGGTTCTGTATGCAGAGTCTAATTAATAATACTATACATATCAAAGTGGAGAAGACATGTAAATTTGACATCATAAAGTAAGTAAAAATGAAGAGGGCTAAAGAATTATAAGTGAAAGGAATTTGGGGAAAAAAAAAGAAATTATAGTGGAGCAATATTCAAGCCATAAGGAGATTATTAACATTGTAAGTGAGATGATCCTTAAGAATGGTTTGACACATGTAAGCATCATGTTTCAGACTTCAAAAAATATGCAAAGAACACTAAAAATGTTTGTATCCATGAGTATTATAAGGAAACAAAGAGATGAAGAGCATTAACACAGAGGCGAGCAAAGGCATAATACTACAATCCGGGGGAGGTGGGCGGGGGGGAAGGGGAGAAAATAATAGTTATCCAAAAGTCATATTAATTACTCAAATTAATTCAGTGCCTCCTGAAAATGTACAAATATACTTAGGTTGTTATTTTTTATAAGATTTGTCCATTCTGGCTTTCAGTGATAAATTAGAAACTAACAGATTGAAAGGAAAACCATCTCACAGATGTTTACTGAGTAAAACTGGTCCAAGCCGAGAAAGGCCAGGGGAAGAAGCACAAACCAGTTTTATCCGACTTAGCATTATCAGGGTAGCAGCACTATTTTAGAGCCTGTGTGGGGGAGGACGTAGAAAATGAAAAGCAAGCAGTAAAATAATGGACAAGGAATGGAATTAGATCAGAATTTAAGACCTGTTAGAGCTATAAGCACTGTCAAGGTACATGAACAAAGCAATGACAGCACAACAACCGTGTGGTCAGCAAGAGCCCAGAGCCCGAACAAGCAGACATTTACAGAGGGCTGTGACCAGTGCTGATGGCATTTAAGATGACTGGAGCCTTAAAATGCAGTCTGCAAAGTCTTCTATTGTCAGGCACTGGCTCACCCAGAAAGAGGGCTGGAGAAAGTACATCGGAGTTTAAGCATTTTATTTCAAATATGACATAAACCTACTGCACATCTTTGAAAAACTCTGCTAACTGACACTAACAGCTTTAGATTGTGAAAGGATGAAAAGGTCTGTACAAGACAATGTTTGCTTCATTATCTTCTTCCATGTATTACCAGTATAATAGGAAATGCTGCAGTAGTATCTGAGGAATGAAAAAACAGGAATATGGGGCTTCAAAAAGGAACAGAAAAATAGACCAATCTTGCTGTCTTGGGATGTAGCAGTGGAGTTCAGGATTATGGGCTACACTTGTGCCTGCTGATACCACAGGGAATGAGGATAAGAGCTCTCCAGCCAGGAGCCAGCAAGGGTGGATGGGGGTGAGACTTCAGATGTGTGCAGTCAACCACTGACACAAATAAACTACGGGGAAATAATTCATTATGAATTTTCAAAGCAGTCTAATGAAGATATACATCCTTTCTAAGGGTTGATATACACCAAATTATGCACAAAGGTAGCTCTGTGGGTTTGGTCCTCACTCTCAAGTGACCCTGAGCCCCAGTAATGGTCTGCAAATGCATGTCCTTAGCCTGCTGGCAGTGTAACATACTTTGACACAGCTCAGTGATGAAGGCTTATACCCAAGATTTCATTTCTTTCATTTATATGGTCACGGAGGAAAAAATATTTCAATCATTTTTGACAATCAATTTACCATCTACATGTCCATTACTTTGATATTATTTTCTAAATTACATACTTAGAAAAGAAGAAATTGGATAATTGATTGACAACTTTTGCCAGTGGAAATGCAGATGTTAACAGGTCTCAGCTTGCCCTTTTCTGGTTGCTTTCAGAGCTGAAATTTAAGGAAGTCTAATGGAACTGCACATGTTTCATTAATTCTTCTTTTCCAAGATTTAATGACAAGTAAACAGTTCTAGGGTAGTTAAAAGGAGTATTGGAACAAACAATCACCAGAGACACAGAAGAACAGGTGAAATTTCTGCTTAGATCTGTAAGGAATATTTCACATTGCTAAGCTCAAGGCCTTAAGGTTATCAGAGCCATTTACAAAACACAACTGATGTAACATATTTTCTATTGAAAACCCAGGAAGATCAAAGGAGGATGAGATTACAGAAATGTGATTTGTGTTTCAGTTCCATGAATATATTTGTATGTATGTATATACGTTCCTGTGCGTCCATAGTAACCGCAGCCATAACCCAGGAAGGATGGTGTTGGGAGCTTTGCTCTGAAAATCAAGTAGCCCATTAGGAGGCATAAATATTAATAGAGCTGTCTAATCCTACACTCTCAAATGAGGTAGTTCAGATCATGAGTCTTCGCATTTAAAATTTATTCAGTGCACTGACTAGAATAAGAAACAGAATCCACATGTGGAGAAGTCACTGATGTTGGGCGGTCTCTGAGCCACTGGTAATTCCTAAACATAAAAGTAAGGCTCAAGTGATTTCTTTCCTTATTCTACTCCTAATTCCCCTACAAATACTAATATATCCAAAACTGCACGGGCCTGGCTCCATGACATCAAGTATATACCATCTACACCTCCACATTTTCACATTCTTCCACATCTTCAGGCAATGTTAAGGTTTTAGTACAGGTTCTTAAGAAAGAATACACTGTCATCCCAAGTGCAGAGCACACCAGAAACCTGTGGTTTCTTTTAATGGTCGTATTAGTGATCCTTTTCAAATTTTCTTTATGTAGTTGTCGTCAAATTAGGAAATCCATGGTGCAAACTGTTGCAATGCCAAGAAATTAATATAGAGTACATTAAAACTCCACATGTACTGTCCTCCTAGAGATAGGAAGTTACCCTGTCATTCTGGATCATAAGTAAAATATTTGTGTTTTGACCATAAAGAAAATTAGAAATCTTAAATGCCAAACAGCAGAAAACTATTTAGGTAATCCCTAGAAATGATGAAGAAGTTTGTTAGGACATTCAGGAAATGCCACATAATCAAAAACATAATTAATATCAGTCACTAAAATGGTGTTGCCTACAGTATAACCTAGGGTCTATTAGAATTTAGAGTTATGGAGTCTAGACTCAAGAAAAGCAACACAAAATTAATCAGATGTCTTTGCAATGATTTTCCAAAACCAGCTCTAGCAAATGCAGATTTCTGCATAATCAAAATGGAATTAACAACCTCTGACCTTCATGTACCTGAAGGGAAAGACATAAAACCAGATGCTCTTTCTTTATCTATTAAATCAATAAATTGAAGATTAAGTAACTGAAATACAGGCCTCTATGTTTAGCAAAAATGATTCATGGATAGAATTCCTTTCAGGTAACTTCATGTATCTACATGTATCTTCATCAGATTGCTTCCTGTACTTCAAAATTTTGAATTTTCTCATGTCCCTTAGATGATAATTAAGTATAAATACTAATTTATTTATCTAATTTTATCTATTTCATGTAATAAGAATCAAACCCTATATAATGACAACATATGGCAGTTGGTTCAGTCACTTTGATCTTACATATCCTTTATGAACTAAGAAGATAGTGTAAATGTCTGCCTCTGATATTTGGATTTTCTATTTCCAGTAATTTTCATCTCTAAATGTAATGAAATTACTGCATCCTAAAAATCCAGCAAAAGAGAGAATATTGGGCCTTTCTTCTTCTCATACAAAACCAATGCCATCTCCAAGCTGCAGTTGCTGCTCAAATGCTGTCACTCTACTGCAACTTTGTTCTGCTACATGACTCCTTTTACCACCAGGTGTGGGGACAATCCAAGCCAAGGATGATCCCAGCTTCCATACGGACGAGTAGAGTGTGAGTTGCTACATGTATGCATCATATATTGCATACAATATAGGATTATTACAGATATCTCAGCTGTCCAGGCTGAAGGTATTCAGGACTTTCGCTTGCCAACAGCAAAAGGCAGGCTTCTGCTGTCTTTATTGTGCTGTGTGTGCAATGAATTTAACTGGAAAGGTACCCACTGAATTTCAAATAACTCTCTCCTTATTCCCCCTCCTTCAGGCTCACAGGACAATAAACATGACTTTCTCAGCTACTGGGCTCTCCCTCCCTTTATTTTTGCTATTTTTCTGATTTTTTTTTTTTTTATTTTTTTAATACCCTCTCATACGAAAGATGCTTTCCGAGAACAATGATGGGGATCTGCATCTTTATTTATGACTTTGTGAATCAGCGTCTGGGTGATAGGAAGTGAAAGTTGCTCAGCTAATTACACACGCTTGATGAACTGCGTAATAACTGCTGCAGCACTGCACATTAATTGAATGCATATAAATGACAGCAGTTATTCCAACTTGAATGATGTGTGAAGAAGTGACGTTGCTCACAGTACACTGATTATCTTTATTTCCAGCTTTGGGAATCCAGCTTAAACAACTGTACTTTCAAAGCACTGAGCAAAAATTCCCCAACAGGAGATGCCTCAAAGCCTGACACTTTAGACACAAAATTGCTTTAAGTCTCTGAAAGTGACTTAGACCATCTAAAAAAGCATACATCGAGCTACTACAATTAATAGTTAATAATTAACAACCAGCTGCAACCAACAGTCAGTAGGAGCTGTAAGAGCAAAAGCCTTGGAAACAAGGCCACCTTCATTTAGAGGCCTAGATATCGCCTTAAAAAGCTAATACAGGGTTTACAGAATCGAATTTTGCCCAACTCTAAACATTCTTGCTATGACACTTTCCTAAAATGTATTTGTTTTGGAATGACAGGGACATATAACAAATGATATAAATAATACAGATTACAGGTAATAGGCAACTATGTATGCCCACAGTACCCTTTGTTTTCCCTCAAAAGCATTCTAATTCAAGTGTAGTCCACCTCTAACATAACACATTATTTTAAAAAAACCAATAAAAATAATTTGATGCAAAAAAAAAAAGTGTGAAGTAGTACAAAATTAGCACTTTAAACTAGTACCAAATGCCTACTTCATATCAGCACCAAAATATACCTTCTCTACCGCATGTCAACTGCCCCAGGAATTTGCAAATATTCACAAAGAAATCTGCAAATTCTTCCATACTCTTTAACACGAAAAGGGTAGAAGCCAAGTTTCCAAAGCTTCTAAAAGCAGCCTAGTTTCCAAAGTACCATGTCACAATATTTTAGCAGTTCACCACACTCCTATTAAGAGTTTTTGGGCTTGACAAAGAGAGCTGTAATCACAGAATAAAGGGAATCAACACTCACTTTCAGGAGCGCGTAAACGAAAGAAAGTGTTTCGCATCTACGTTTCAGGAAAGTTAACACTGCTCCAAGAAAACAGGGCGTATCCTGTGGAAAGTCAATGCAGATTTTCAGCCCTGCATTGCTACATTTCATAGCCTTTATGCCATACTACTGGAAGAGAGAACTGTGGAGCTGTGCCAGCACCTCCAGTGGCAGCAGTACCCATCCCCAGGCACAGAGATACCTCCTGTGCCTGCACATACAACATTCTGTGTCCTCACACCAGGCACAGACACTCCTCAGAACCACGAGGCCAAGAGAGAAGCTGCCAATAAGATCAGCGTGAGAGAGAGATGATCAGGTGCAACTGGCTTTACAAACGTTATCTTCCCATCTGCTGTACTTGGTCCTCTCTTTAAACACCTTTCTGGCTCCATTACGGCAAGACAGCCCCTAACAGTCCACAGCACCAGCAATCAGCCTCTTTCAGCTGTATTATTCGTTCTTCCTTTGCAAGGTTTCGATCTCTCCCCCATATTTTTTTTTTTTGTGTCCACTTTATACATACCTCCTTTTCTACATATTTTCTTGCCGGGTTTTCTGGCACATTCCTTGGATATTCTTTTGACTGAAAAATGAATAGAAGACTAGAAAATAACATGGAGCTCCATCACAGACAGTAGGAGCATGCAACACCACTATCTAACTTAAATATGACCTGCTTTATTAGGTGCGGAAGATTCTCAACTTGTTGTGCCTGCACATGCAATGGAAAAGATGTTGATGCATCTTCCCAGAAGTCAGTGGGTGGCAATGAGAATTAGGTACCAACTTTTTGACCTAAAAATACACGTGCTGTGGGAGAAAAAAAAATGAGCGTAGACAGAAAGAAAAAAAAAATAAAAATTAAAAAAAATAAAAAAACAAGGACAAATGCACACAGAGAAAAGCAGCATGCATACATGTAATAAGCTGGCATGCAAACAGAGAAAGCCATGCATGCTACCAGTACACGTGAATTAATATTGTTAGAACGTAGAACAGGAAAATAAAAAGATCTCCCTGTTTCGCCTGCTATTAACTCACCATCCTCGGTCGGGACATAGATATTTAAATAGAGGCAGTCTTCGTTCTGATCTTGTACGTAGGTGGAAACTACATCCAAGTTATTAGTAAACCACACGGGAAGCATGACTTCAGGCAACCTGCCTTCTATAATGTTCTGGGGACACACTGGAGCAAACTGGGTGGTATTTTTGATATCTGCCCAGGGGGACGGAGGCTCAGGAGGCTGAAAGCGGCGCTCCCCGGTCGGAGGGGCAGCATACGGAACCCCGAGAAACTGAATAACGGGCCCCAGAATTTCATTATTAAGTTCCTTCTTAATCCCTCTTATCTTGCCAAAGTTGGTGGTCACCACCGGGTTGGTATCATCCAATTTTTGGGAGGACACAGCTGCAGCGTGGAGCAAAAATCCCAGCGTACAAACAGCAAAAGTGGCATTCAATCCCATGTGTAGCAGGCGGACCACCGTCGCTCTCCATACACAGTTCAGCCACACGGATCTTGGAAAGGCCATGGTCCCACATTAGTTGTGTGACTACAACGAAGCAATCTGATTTGTATCCACTGGTGTAAAAACAGGGCGACCGAAGGAAACAGACTGAGTTTCCTAAATAGGTGCCTGTCAGAAAAATCTCAAAAGGCTTTTCATGCGGTAAGTATCTTCCATTGATTTCACACTTATTGAAGCTGCATCTTCACTCAGCACTATTTATCAGACTACATCCTATTGACAATTCTGTTTTCCATAGCAGCAATATGAAGAGAGCAGCCATTTACTGCAGAATCCCCTCTTATAAATCAAATCCAGTTAGCCGCAGGTCTATATCCTGGAGAAAATGAAAATAAATCATTAGTATGAAAGAGCTAATATGAGCAGAGTGATAACTAGATGTTTCACACGTTATTTACATACATTAATAGTTGCTAGAGTCATGTCAGTAAAACTGCAGTAGTTTATGGGTCCATGAAATGGTGGGTGAAACGCTGATTACTGGATTATCTATAATGTCACCTGTTGAATTTACAGAGACTTTTCAGAAGAAACAGGACTCATAGAAAACACATTTTTAAAATTCACCTTTTCAAGAATAAGCAATTTGCTGCCAGGCTACATTACTTAAGTGCTTATGTTATTATTTTATTTAACTTAATCAGTTCATAATCAATTTGCACCTTGTTTTCACAAGTAGATTTTTTAAAATGAAAGCAATTATTTCTTAAAGCAGAATGTGGGGAAATTAAGATAGACAGGCATACTGAAGACTCAAATGTACTTTATTTCATTAAAAACAGTTTATAATACATACAATTTTTTTTTTCATTTCAAAATACAGTGTCTGATTGAAACATTGAGTCAACTGGAATATATCTGTAAGGATAACATGAATTACTGTGTTTATTCATAATAACCTGAATTATCATACTTTATACGGTTTTCTTATTCCACAAGTTTCTGATAGCTGATGAAAAACACTTACAGACTGAAATGTTCGTATCAATGAAGAATCAAAACCTGTTCCCACTGAAGTCAACAGCAAATTCTGAATTTGCACAGAAGTATAACTGGACCTCTGTGGGTTGGTTTGTTGTTGGCTTTCTTTTTCAGAACTGATTTGGAAAAGGATGTGAACAGGCAGTTTAGGGATGGAGCTGTATATCACAACTTTTACATCAGATCAATCCTTCGTTCCTTATAAAAGACTGACTTCAGTGAAAAATGAAAATGCATGTTGAAAGCACTCAATTCCTACCACCCTTGATTTATAACATAAACAATAAACATTCCCATAAGACAGTAGAAATCTTATCTTTCATATATCCACATGCTGACTGAACAATACCCTAGAAAAATAATCAGTTAGGATCAGAGACTGCATAATCTGAAATTCCAGATGCTATTTTCAACTACTTTAGCTCAGAGGTTGTCACACAAGGCTGTGTTCCAGCACTTCTGAAAATTGCTCAGTACGTATCATTATGTCTTCCATATTCATGTGAAACATATTTCCAACACGACTTACAATATCCTATTATTTAAAATGCAGCGTTATACACAACATAGCAGTGTAATCTTACACTCCCTATTAAGCAGTGTGTAATGCACGAGAAATGTGTTTTGCTTTGTATAGGAAACATTTTAAACCACCTGCTTTTGAAACAGCATTGGCAGCTTTAATGAGAATTGTTTTTTTTTATCATGTCTATACACATTGTAGAGAGAATTCAAAAGAACGGCTTGTCTAATAGTCAGACTACCCTGCAGTTTGGGTTATTAAAAAGGAGATTGTAAAAGCTATATAGGACAGCAGGAGATTTGGTTCATGTCTAGTGTTCCTTTAGCTCTGAACAATCTATCTCAGGAGGCAATAAGGAGATAGATGAAGCTTTTCCACAATTTTCTCTCTCCCTTTCTTTCTCTGCTAATTCTAACACCTTCAGTGTGAAACTGCATTAACAAACAGGCTTATATCCTTCATTCTCCAGCTGCAAATTCTTGGCATTTTCTGGAAACACACCAATTTAGCTGCAGAAAATAATTCCCTAAACTTGATGTATGTGTTTGCATTTAGTTTAAAACACTTACACGGAATGGCAGACGTTCGCCTCGTGGAGGATTGTTGCATTTCAGATTTTGGAAGTAGTAGGATGTTACTGGATCAATAGTAAAGGTAGAGTATGCAGACAGGTGTCAGAGCAGAAGGCACCAAGTATAACTTTTCTGAGTTGATGTACAAAGAAAGATGGAAGCTTATTCATTAGTGGTATTCAAAAACCTCCAGAGATTTAAACCTGGGTCTTGCCATCACTAGGGGGTTGTTTTCCTGTCAAAAATGGGAAAATGCACTCTCTCTTCTTTCTCAAACTCAAACTTTTAAATAGCAGGAGATTAATCTCAGTAGCCCTCCTGCTACATGGTCTGGGAAAGGTCTGAGGACAACAAATCCAACATAAGTGCACCAAGGAAAAACATCCTCCTTCATTTCAAGCTGCTGAGTTGGTTCAATGTTGAAAATTACCAAGATGCTACTAATAATTCACCTAGCATCTGTTTTCAGATCTAAGACAACTTTTTAATGCACTTTTGATACCTAAAATGGTAAATTCAATGTAAATTCAAAGCAAATCCTAGAGCTGGACTACAGTTCTAAGTTTGTCCATCTGCTGGTTTGCCATTGTAGCTGAACAGCTCAGCTGTGATCTACAGTTCTGGTTTGCCTCCCATGGACAAGGCTTTAACCTAAGTCAGAGACAGGGTGTTAAAAGGTAAGAATATAACTCAATGCTGTGTTTGGCTATTCCTAATTAATTAACTACTGGGTAGTAGTTAGCCTCAGTAAATAGATGGATAGGCTATACAGGGCAGTAAATTGTAAAGCACCTTCTGAATTTGAATCAAAAGATTTTCATTGTATTTGCAACTTGACTTTTGGATTTGCTCTTTTAAGCCTTTCTTTTTAAATGGCTAAGTAACAGTTTATTTTTGAGACTGAGAGGTCAGATATTCAAGCCTGTCACTGCCTGCCCTGAAGCCATCACATTAAAAACACAAACTCAACGCAAATAAAAAGACTGAGATTAATCAAATCTTTTGAGACTTCCATGCCAAAATTTCATTGCGAGCACCAAGTGCAAGGGTAAACAGGGAAGCTGGCCAGGAGCAGGTCTTACTCATTGAGAATCAGTGCTGGACAAAATTCTCCTCAGTCCTTCCAGGTGAGCTATATAAGATTTTCCCTTGCTATCTGGACTTGGCTGAACTCAAATCAGTGGGAAAAAGGAGAAGCAATAAACAGCAGCAGGAATGCTCAGTGAGACAGGCAGGAGAATAAACTAAAGAGTAACGATGATCAGTGTGGGACAAGACTGAGCATCAAAATACTGTGGATCTGAGGAGGAGGAGAAACATTTTCAGATTTTACTGCTGTCTAGATTGGAGGATCACAATTGCTCCCTCTGGTAACACAAATGAATTCTACTGTAAAAGGTATTTGATAAAGTCTTTCATGGTCTTTCGAACAGTCTATACTGTATAGAGGGTTTTTTCTATCATCTATTATTTTATTATCTCCTTTTCTGAATTCAAATTACTTTATAGCTCAGATTCTGAAATACTTTGGAGAGGCATTTAGTATGCTGAGGAGTGAACAATCCAAGATAGCTTCAGTGCATCTTTGCATTTCCAATGACACAGGGCATCCCACAACAGGTCATATCTGCTGCAAACTGCAGCAGCTAAATTCCTCATTGTTGCTCATGCAGAGACCTTCAGATCTCAAGGGATGGTTTGATCTGTACCACCTCTCAATAGCTCCAATGGATTAATAAAACCTTTGGTGGCACCCAAGGCTTCTGGCCATATGCCAGCCTCAGCACATGTAAAGGCTATCATTGTTATGATTAAAAAAAACCCCACAAAACAAACAAAGAAACAAAAACCAAGAAAGGGCTATTTTCTTTTTAGCTGAAGATGTACTCTGTGATTTGATATTCATGCCTAAAAATACCTTTCCACCTCAATTTTGCCAGCAAATCCCAATTGCACAAACGTTCATACAAAGTGATTGTAAGAGTTTGGAACACTACACAGTGCTGCTTCCTTTCAAAAAACACAAGTGGTATTTTGCAGAATGAGCTCTATTTGCATCCATTTTTACTTACAACAGTCTCTACTTAAAACTAGGAGCCCTGAGATGTTTCACGTCTCTAAGAAGAAATCCATGTTCTAAAATACACTACGGTGCCAAACAGGAGCATGACCAGGGGAACAGAAGCCATTAGAGGGAAGGCTCTGACCCAGGGTGAACACTACATCAGTGTGACACACCAGTTGTAAACATGATCAGACAAATCCTCCAGAGATGAATCACAGAATTTCCCATCTCTTCTTCAGTGTTTCAGGTTAGCAAAGGGAAGTTCTGTGCCAAATGCAGAGTATTTTCTCTTAATGGAGCAGTAAAAAGGACCAGGTTGGATGGGGCTTGGAGCAACCTGGGCAAGGGGAAGGTGTCCCTAGCCATGGCAGGGGGTCAAAACTAGATGATGTTTAGAGGTGCTTTCCAACCCAAACCATTCTGTAAAAGATTTTAAAACGGACGCTGCTCTTGGCTATTTCCATAAATACTTGGTGAAGGGACGGGATTTGCATGTTTTTAGTCCAAGAAATTAACTACGTGCATTTAAAAACACAGGTGTATGAAATGATAACAGAGGAGACTGCAATCCTGAATATGTAGCACACGTAAGAAGGGTACAGCTCTGGTGGGATTTGGTTAACTCCCACATGCCACCACTCCTTCCACCTCAGAGCAGCTACAGGTCCGGAAGCTCCAGAAAGTTGTTACAAATCCAGCCCTGCTGAGAGGCAGAACCTTTGTCAAGATCACCAACAAAGGTACGAATGAGATACCATCCTGTTGGGCCCGCAGTCCCACCCCACATTAGTTTGAGATTACAAGTGTTATGTTACAAGGTCGGCAAACAGCCCACTGGTAAGGATTTCTGGATGCTACGAGCTGTGTAAATATATCACTCCCAGATCAGAGAAAATGATTCCTCGCTGCCATTCTCACATTCACCTCTATTTAATATGTTTTGTAGACAAAACCCCATATCCAATTAGTGAAAAATACAGTACTTAAATACACTATTCAATGCAGTGTAGCAAAATCAGTGAAAAGTTGAATTAAACTGAGTAGATGTCATTAGGCTCCTTTAAATTGTGATGCATTTTTCAGCTGCACTGTATTTTTGTTCTTTCCCATTAATGGGAATATTCACTAACTCAAACTCCTTATTAACTAGTATTTCCATGATCAAAAGATCCCTTTAAATAATTTCTGTAACTTAGTTTGCCAAAGTAGAAAAAGTTCTGATCATAATCCTCTATTAAACTGTTTTTGAATTAGACAAATTAAGCCTGTGAGAAGAAGAGGGTTACTTGAGTCTTATTATCTTCCATTTACTCACGTCAATAAATCATTTTCTTAAAGCAGTTCTACTTCTTAGCTGAAGTAATTGTTTATTTTACCAGAAGTTGACTAGAATCTTTTAATGTGGACCATAGCTGCCTGACATTTTGCACAGTAAGTAGATAACGAAATGGTGATTTTACCCATAACAGAAAGAATGGGTAACTCTGTCACTTATGTGTAAAGTTTTAGACAGCTAAGTAATACAGATTTAAATTAAAAATGACAGATGCACTGGCTTGGAATATAATGGGCACTGAAGTGAACCTTTATTCCTTTTAGCAGCTTACAGTTAACTCTTAAATGGACCACATATTATACTCACTTTTGAGTACTGTAACCGTTCAGCTAAATGATCAAATGGCTATTCTGTTGATGGCAGCACTGTGCTTCAGGACAGAGAGATATTGTGACCTACTGTAGAAATTCAACTGAACTGATGTTAATCAGAGGTCATTCTGCAGGAAAAAAAATAACCCAGATACTCCTTATTTGAGAACTTCAGTGTTGAAATCTATATATTGTATATCTTTAAGTCAACTGGATTTCATTTGCTTTGATTAATACTTCATACAGTAAGCACATGCTTCCCATCTGATCACTCTAACAGAGTGTCTAGAACCCTCACAGAGGCTCTGAAAACCAACTGTTCTTTTGTTGTCTCTTGCAGGTGAAAAACTAATGTTATAGAATTGCTGACAAAGTTCTTCACCTGATATATAATTGCAGCTAACCCTTGGTTCACTGGGGTTAATCATGTGAGAAAAGTAAATTGGATTTTCTTCATCACCTTTAATGCAATTGTAATACCAACAATATTACCTTTAATGCTAGTTTATCACCTAAGACAAGCTTTCATACCAGATTCATAAGAAAGATATCATTTTTGTATTTTCCTATTTGAGGGGTGCTAGGAATTCAAAATAAAACAAGACAGAATACAGTTATTACCACTTCTTGACAGACAGCTCTGCAAACCAAGATGCTTGAATGAACTCAGATTTGTCCATGAACTGTTTGTCTATCTGGATACAATACAATAACAGTTCCAAGAACACAAAACCCTTGTTGTAGAATTAGATCAATAACTGGTTCTTCAATAAGATGATTTTTTTTTTTTTTTAAGACAAACACCAAAAAATTTTCTTGTGGCAGAAAAATATGCTTTTTGTTCTTGATCAGATGGTCAAGATGGTCTCAATTTCATCAGGGTAACTGAGATCAAATTCCAACTCATCATAAAATTCACAGAGGTGTAAATATAATTTATTAATCACAAACCAAACATCTCTAACTCAACTCTGAAAGTGCTCTTGAATGGTATTACCACGCTTTCCAAAACTGCAGAGTGCACACTACAGTTTGAGAGCAATATTGGCATTATAGGGATCTATCAACTTGAAGAGGCTGTTTCCTGTGATCTAGCATTCTGTACATCTGTGACTTTACTTGCATTTGTTCCAAAATGAATTTCATGCTTAACTTGTTTTTCTTAATTAAACTTCCTTTAGCAGTTTCTAATATGTGCATTATTAAAACTCATTAGTCCCATTCATGCCTGCCTGTCATTTTTGGCTTCATATTCATGTACCAAAGAGCTCTGCTGCTTTATATAGGAAGCAAATTAAATAATAAATATGAGAACTTGAACGTTTTATGAGTGTCAGTATGAGAAAGTGGCTGTAAGGCCCATAAGGTTTCACACAAAAAAAGCATTACAGCTAAAGCTAACATGCTGACACATCTTTGATCTATAAAGTCTGCAGTAATGGTAGCAGTAAAGTGTTGTGCCATAGATGGGGAATTTTTCTCTCACATGAAATAGAAATAGGATATAGCACAGACTATATTTACTGTTGTAAAAAAATTTCAAATAAAATTTCCCAAAAGCTTAGAATATAACACCATTAAATGTCTACAAAGATTTACTCTTTCCATCTGACTTCATGTGTAGCTCCTATTATTCAGCTCCTTGTCCTCTTTTCATTTTCTACCACTATCTGTGAGAAAGAGACTTATTTGTTATAGCAACCACTCTCGGGTCTCCCTGTGGTCATGTCCTGGTCATGCTGATCACAATTCCAGTGACCAGAGGGTTTCCTAACCCAGCAATGGGGTCTCATGGTGGCTATATCAGGCCCCCAATTCTCCACAAAAACCCCATCACTGGGAAACCAGTTGAAGAAACAAAAGCTCCATCCCACAATGCCTATTTTACACAGGTTTGAGGATGTCAAAATATTCAGTCTATCTGTAAGGCTTCTCCTAACTAAATTGTCATTTTCTCCTCATGAATATTTCTAACACTATGTGCCTACACAACACTTTGCTGCTTTCAAGTACTTTTTTGGAAACTGGGGGACGGGGTTGGGAAGGCTCAAGTTAAAGAATGATTTTAAGTTCAAATGTTGAACTTAAAAGCTTCCGACAAGATGGAATTAAATAAAGTTATAAAATACAACAGAAATGTATTCCCCTCATTAAATTCCCAGAACCAGTTCAACAAGTGGGCTAATGGCATCTCTAGGCAGGATGTGATTAAGGAGATTTAGAAAACAAAATTTTAAATTGTCATTTAAGTTCTTTGCTTGGTTAAAGGAATATGAGTCACTTGAAGTACAATATTTGTAAAGTGTCCTTGACTGTTTTTATGATTTCACAGTCACATGTTGCTAATTTCCAAACATTACATTCTCCCTTGATATGGTGCAAAAGACCTAACCAAGCATCATCAGAAGGTAAGAGGCTACCCAAAGGCAGCACTAAAACTGATTGTGCAGAAAATATTATGAGAACAAAACAGAATAATTCAACAAATGGGGTAAAGAGAACTTCAACTGCTTTTCTTTTAATGGTCTCATCTTTTATTTGCAGCCTGGACCTTTACATCGCCTGATAACCGGGAGGACATTTACAGTAGAGACATTGTGCCCCATGGTTTCACATCGCTGGTGGTCCTTCACACCACCTTTAGTTTTCTAGAGAAAAGTGGCATGATAGAGTGGGTGCACAGGCAAATTTGAACATGGTACTAAATAGCCAACTAGCCACAGTTATGAAAACAGCCTGTTGGAAAACATGTAGGCTCTTCAGAGGCAGATGGAAACCTGGAGCTGAGTCACCAAGAAGCCAACAAGATTTCCCCTTGTAACTGTGATAATTCAATAGTCATTCAGGGGAATGTAAGGTCATCATTCCCATTTAAAACTACAGGATGTGCCCTCGATATGAAACACATGATGAAGTTTTCCCATCAGTTTCTTTTTTTTTTGCATCCCCCAATTCCCTCCCTCCTTCTGTTCCTCCCTCCCGTACAAACTCTTGTGCAACAACTGGGCAGCAGGGCAGGCATCCCCCTCTGAGTGCTTACATGCCTTCCTAATGCAGAGCTCAGAATCAGGGCTATAGTAATGAAAATATGTTTATAGAACAGCCTTTATTCATCAGTCTGGATCTACTTTTTACCATTACCTTTTTATACTTACCATGATGGATGTCTGAGACTAATCAGAAATTATATTATTTACTGGATCAGATTGATAACTGCCCGTCCCTTATTAAAAGAAATCCACAAAGGTTTCTACTGAGTCTCTGGCAAAATGCTGTCTTTTCATTATTTGCTTTCAAAGAACGTCTGTCTCTTTTTGCCCTTCTTTTTTTCCCTATTTAATTTTTAAATAGTTTCTTTTCATATGATTAAAAAACCATAATAAATATGACATCAAACAAATAATTCAGAGCTAGCCAAGGATCTGTAATACAGCTCTACATCTCTATTAGAAAGGAATGTATATTTGCTTTTAATAAAGAAAGGCAAGCCAATCCATTACGAACAGAGACCACATCTAAGCCTCTGCTTTCTTCTCTTTTCCCCAGACTCCATTTGAACAATTAGAGTGGTTTACGCTTGTGTGAATGCCAGTGGATATTAAAAATGCAAACTGATAAAAAATAAAACCACCACCATTACCATGTTCAAATCCTCCATTCACTTGCAAATCAATTTATCTGCCTACAGCCCTGTCCCAGTCTTTAAATAACCCTCCTCAGCAGACTGCTCCACCTCCAGACAAATAATCCAGAGCAAACCCACTTTGTTAAGGATGTTTAAGTATCAACAGCTAGGATATTATCTCCTTACCCTACTGTAGGAGAAGGGGTAAGATAACCAAAGCACTGTCAGGACAACAGCTCTCCTCGCATCTACACAACTTACTGCCTTAAACAGCCTTGAACACTCATGGCTTTCGTTGCTACTTCACTTAATCACAAAACAGAGGTGTTCAGCCAAGTCCTGCTTCCCAGCACACTTAGTATGATTATCCTCAGCCTCATTTTTCTTCCCACAGCCTGCATATGATTCACATGAAACGTACAAAATAAATGGGGTCTCTTCGTATGTATCTAAGGATCTCCTAATCATTTACTGCAAAACTGCTTTTGCAACATCACTGCAATCTGTAGCTGTAGCCTAAGAAAAACGGTGTCATTTATCAAAAGTAACTAAGAAACAGTCTTCTTTAACCCTGCATCCTGCACCAGAAATACGGGGGGGGGGGGGGCGCAGAAAAAAGAAATAAACCCACCCAACCAGTATTTCCAAACATGGCTACTTAGCTTTTGGCTCCCAGTCTGCAAATCTCATTTCAAAGATGCAAAAGTGGGCTGTGTGTTACAGCTGTTGAGCCCACACAAGTCTCAGTGCAGTCAATGGGAATCAGTATCTTTGAAAATCAGGGCCCTGAATAATGGGCTCTATTTTTAAATGCTCATTTATACCATACATGGGTCTTTCACTTGTGAGGTGCTTGTAATAAAGTACGTGCAATTTCATAAGTATCCTTTGCTTCAACCAAGCCAGCACAGAAAAAAAAGTAGGAGAAAATGTCCCAAAGCTCACAGTGTTGCTCTTTCACCAATAACAATAGTCTGTAGATGCACCAAAAATGCTGCTACTGTAAAAAACAAGCAAAAAAACCCAACCTTGGTCTTAAGGGAGCATGAAAAGGTTATTGTGAGTGTTGCCACGAATACATGGTTTCAGATGTGAGTTATCTCTGTGAATTTACCAGTATGGTCTGGTCCCACTAAGGTACTGGATAAATGCAAATATTACTACAGTGGATGGCAATGCTGAAAAAAAAAAATATTTCCTAAGACAATTTCTTACACTTATGCTGGGGGGAAAAAAAAAATCTGCTTCATTTCAAATTCACAGAACATCTAAAGGTGCTAAAAACATTCACTTTGATATTTATAGCTTCTATAAGACATATTTCCATTTTATACTAGTGGATTTTTTATGCCATAGTTGTTAGAGCTAAAACAAACTGGCCTTCCAGAAAGCAAACCCAGTGTCAAACTAAAATGATATTCCTTCAAAAGGTCAGCAAATTTACAAAAGGAAATAGCCACTCCAGATTTTGTCACCTGCAGCAGCAAGAACACAACACTTTAATCAAGCTCTGGTTTGTTTTATTTAAACAATTATTTGAATGTAATTGCTCTGAAACCATATGCATCCTTAAAATGATTCCAGATAACATCCTTTCCCCCGATTCCAAGGTAACTTTCTGGCTTTAATTATAAGTCAATTAATATTAAGTAATTTGACTGATTAATTTTAATTAAACCTGTTGAAAATTGATTTTCCTTTAGCAAGTAAAGACGATGCTCTAGTGCGATCGTCAGGAAGGGAGGATGAAGGGGGGCGTGCAGGGAAGGAGCGGGGCGGGGGAGCAGAAGAACCAGCCCTCAGCACCCAAGCCGAGAAAGATGATGTCTGGAGAAATAAAATAATAATAATAATAATTTAAAAAAATTCTCGCCAGGCCCGGCAGCTGCGGGAGGCACCGGGGGCTGCGGGGCGTCCGCGGAGCTCCGCGCCCGGCCCGCGGCGGGCGGCGGCCCCGGGCGGCGGGGAGGAAAAGTTCGCTGGGGCGGCGGCGGCGGGAGCGGGTGTGTGTGTGTGTGTGTATGTGCGTGTGTGTGTGCGCGAATCTCCCCGCAAACACCCCCCGCACTCCCTCCCCCGCAGCGGTTCCTGCCGCCGCGCATCCCCCCGCGGAGGCACCGCTCGGGGATCGCCGCAGCCGCGCAGCCCCCGCGCAGCCCCGCACCCGCATCGCCCTGCCCGCGGACACGCACGGCTCGGAAAGCCGGCCCTGCAAAGCGCCCCCCGGGCTCAGCCCCGCAGCCGCCCTGCCCTGCCCGGGGCCCCCGAGCCCGGCCCGGCCGCCCCCCTCCATCCCGGCCGCCCCTCCTCTCCTCTCCGCTCCATCCCGGCCGCCCTTCTGCATCCCGGCCCGGCCGCCCCCCTCCCTCCTCTCCATCCCGGCGCGGGCTCGCCCCGCACGCCGGGAGCATCAAAGTATTTACCAGTTCACGGCCGCTTTCCCGCAATCGCAGCTGAAGCTGTAATCCGCTGGATTCGCCTCCTTCGGCTCTGCCAGCCGCTGGGAGCGGGAGGGCTCCCGATAGTGCCCCGGACACTTCCCAATTATACCGATTTTTATATATTTTTCTCCCCTTTCCCGGGATCGGGGCGCGGGGAGGGGGGGCTGGAAATCCCCATCCGGAATCCAGCCTCATCCGTGCCGAGCCACCTCCATGTAAATCCGACCATCAGGCAGGCAATGGAAATGATCAAACGCTACTTCTCTCCGTCTGCAGGCAGATAATCCCACTAATCCAATAGATCTCCCCCGATCCGAAATTGCCCTCCAGACGAATCCCTTTTCGCTCGGTGTCCGGCGGGTGATCGCGGAGCCGCGACGGAGCCCCGAGGGGCGCGGGGAGGTGCGGAGGGGGCTTGCGCGGGGGGGAAAGGGGTGGGGGGGTGGTGGTGTTAATCTTTTTTGGCTCCTGGATGCACGGCTCGCTCGAACCGCCGAGATCCCTTGCTTTTTCCCCCTATTACACGTTTCCACTCCAAATTGCTGCTGGATGAAAAATGGTACAAAGATACCCCCAGCGGCGGCGCGGCGAACAGCGCGGGCAGCCCCCGGCCCCGCACCGCCCCGCACCCGGCCCCGCACCGCCCCGGGCGGACCTGCCTCCGGGGGGGACCCTCCCGCAGCGGCTCGGCCCGACAGCGGGGCGGGGGAGCCCCTCCGGTGGCTGCCGGAAGCACGAAGAACACGCACCCCCCTGCACACAGGGATACACCGCGATGCCAACTGCGGGATGGAGACGCTGCTCGCACCTGCCTGCGGGTGGGCCGCTGCCTCCTGCTAAATTATACCTGAATTATATAACTTTTGTGTACGTAGTTAACGTAGATAGATGGAAATTATACTCCAGTGTGTCACACGAGTATAATTTAGTAAGAAACCGTGATGTTGCTTAGAGCGTCACTGTCTGCACATAGGATATAAGGGAATCTTTTTGTTTCCCCTTGTTGCTTCTCGGAATATTTTACTTATTTTTCACTGCTTACTTTCTATTTTTAACTGAGGAAAAAAGTATTCCCTGACCCCAGCCTTCATGCTTTCTAGGATCACAGTAGAGAATGAAAGTTCTCTAAACTAAGGGAGTGTGGGGAGAAAGGAAGGCCAGATCAGAAGGGAAAGGAGAATAGTCCTTTGAATGATGAAAGGTCTATTCATTTTTAAGAACAGCCACAATCACACACTAAAACATCCTGAGTTAAAGCCTCTTGTAGAGAGCTCATTAACATCTCCTGTTATTTTAAGAGAGACTTCCCTTCACATTGTGTTTAAAATCTGTATTTTGCTCTGTTAACATCCACCTTGGCTTAAAATACTGACACTAAGCAAGCACAGCACACCCACTCATGTTTCCAAGCATACAGCCCCAGGCAGGGTCTGCAGGTGCCCGATAATTTGATAAGCTTTTACACCCTCACCTGAGAGCACATCCCAGCAGAGCTAAGGTCAGTCCCAGCCACACTGGGCTGTTTATGCCTCTGTGTCCCACTGAGGATCTACATCTAAATGTCCATGGCAGGAGTGACAGGACACAGCACAGTTTATCCTGTGGCATTCCCATCTACTGGAATAATCATGTTCTGGGCACATTCTTCTCCTGGTAGGTATCAATAATTATTACAGTCCATGATCAATTATCACAGTCCAGCATCCTTCAGTGCTCTGAAATTTAACTCTTTCATGGCCACCAAAAGTGTACAGCTCTCAGATATGGGAGGGAAAGGCAGAACTCACTCTGCTGACAAAGCAGTCCTATGCATGTTATGTTAGACTCAAGGGAACATTATCTAAAATAAAAAAAAAAAAAAAGGTTTCAAAACTAGAAAGAAAATGTGCATATGAATATCAATCAGTTGCCACCAGCCACAGATCAACCAACAGTCTAAAAACTATCACCAAAGAGGCAATACCAAGTGAGATATTCTACCATTCTTCATCTGCACAAAACCCATGAGTAGCTTTGCCTCTGGGTCGGTTTTTGCACTGAAAAGTAAGAAATAATGGTGATATAAAATAACTGCACCCTCATTGTCACTTGCTGAGACATTGGAATCCAGACATGTAAAGTTTTCCTTTCGCTCCGTGAAGGAGGATGTATCTACCTTCCCCAGGTTCCCCAAGCCATCATGTGAACATCTCATTGGAGTGCTCTGAGTATCATTTAAGCATATTGTTCCCAACTAATTATGGGAAAAAAATCTACCCATTTATCCCTTTGCCATATGTTTTGTGGGTGGCGGGAGCTGATAATTTCCACCCACTTTGCTACAATCCCACCTTTGACTATTAATCCTCCACGTGGTCCTAACCCATCTTCACTTGTGCAGAAACAGCACAAAGTTGTTGTTTGAGCACATTAAGTCTTTAACTCCCTCTCACAGCAGTGATGTGTGACATCGATTAATTCATAGCATCACTTTTGCTCTGGTCTGTCCCCAAGGTTGGGGTCCCTTTCCAGAACTTTTCTGCTGTTTTTCCCTCTGCTTCCCTCCTCCATGGTTCAAACATTTCTCCTTGCTTCTTCCCTCCAGGGACTTCGATATCACAATAGCCCTCCTCTCATCCAAAATATTGCTGGAGGAAGGGAATACCAGCTTGTGGAGGGCAACAAGATTTGCCCTGATTTCTTCTGCTCAGGAAAGTTATGCAGGTCTAGGAAGGGATATAAGGTTGGGAAAATGAAGTACAGGACTAATCTCTCTATCCTGATGTGATAGTAATAGCTGAGCCTGAACATAAATGTGGTAATAACGCTGCCTAAAGCCTGACACTACTGTATTAGCAGTGCAGTTTGACACTGATTCAGTCTACATCCAGTATGTCCTTGCTTTGAAGACCTAAGTGGCCTATACACACATTTATTTATACAGAGATACATATATATATATGTACATATGGTATTGGAACTAGATGACTTTAGGGTCCCTTCCAACCCAAACCATTCTTCCTTCTACAATATATGCCTATATACATATCTGTAAGGAGTGTTTGGACTCATTTGAAGGAAGGGGAGAAGGGCCCATAATAGATTAGAGTTTTGCTAAGTATGTTTTAACATGCTGCATGTCAAGAGATTACACTTTCATTATAATCTAAGGAACGTGAAACTGCTTTAAAGGATGGCATTATTTAATATTTAGTTTGGCTGATCTTGGTAGGGTTGTGTTTTCTGCATTTACTAACACAGTGAAAAGAGAGATACATTTCCAAGTACTGAAAATCCATGAAAATTTCAAAGGCCAGCATTCTGCAATATTCTAAAATTCAACGCTGCTTCATTTTCCCTGTTTTAAGAACAGGAAGCCCTTCATACAGCCCTCATGTAAGCACCTAACTTCTAAAAAGAGCAAAACAAACAATCAAAAGCTAAAAATAACAAAGAAACTCCCAACTAGTAATCCAAGCTAAAATGCGTATTGAGGCAAATAAAGAATGCACCTGAAACATTCATGGTAGGAAAGGTTTGGATGTTACAAAAGTTTCATGAGCTATTGCAATATGTAACTTAAGACAGTCGTGTTTTTCTTTCAAGTATAAATTTTTTCAGGCTGTGTTTCTCAAGAAAAAAAGATTAACCTTTCTAATAGGTAGAAAAGGTGGATCTGTTTACATATACAATGTTCTAAATATTCATTAATTTGTTTGTCTCAAGACAGCTCATTAAATTGTTTCTTGCAATAACTTTGTTAAATATTTTCTTTGATTTCATGGAACTTAAGATTGCTCATCTCAGTGCATTTATACTCTTTAGATTGCCCCTGATTGCCAGAACTTTAATGAAATTATAATGCCTGTCTATGAGCTGCTGTAGTTAGCTGTAACTGCTGAGTTATTGCCATTCATTTGGTTTAACCTTGCCAAGAAGAGCCACTTAAAGAGGTCGTCCCTCGACACAGCGTGGCCATGAAACCTCTTCACAAAGCTACAGGGCTGACAGTCTCTCAGTCACTTCAAACACGGCTATTGTTTGCTTTCTTTAGTATTGTTCTTTTATACTTAAACAACCACATTTTAAAAAATATGCTTATATGGCAAAGAACTCAGAAACGGTCAGACTTTCACATGTCAAGAGTCAAGAAAATAAGGAGCATGTAGTCTTAGGGTTCCAACTTTAACTTGCCTTCACTCTCTGCCACAGAAGTTCCCAAGCCTGTACTCATAATCCCAAATGGCCTCACCACCATCTCTGCTGCATTTCAGTGGTCAGGGTCACTGGGTTTCTTCCTCCCAACCTGTGATTGGAGTCATACATTTTGTCATCTGGTAGGATTTGTATTCTGACATCACACAGGTTGTCCTCGGTGACATTTGCTTTTTATCGTTAGCACCTTGTACTGGAATATTTAATTGGCTGTGTTGTATCTCTGCACTGTAGATTTATTTTGCATTTTCATTTAATTAACAGCCGTGACCAATGGCCTGATGGATGGCAAAGCATTCTGTGAAGTAGAATCCTAGTGGACTAAAAGCTTTGCTGGAAGGTTTCAAATACCCGTTCAGCCTGAACTTCTCGAAGGCAATTTTCTATAAAGTACCATGTTTCCAAAACAGAATGCTCGAGGACACAGGAAGCAGAAACAAACAGGACCCAAGGATAACACAAACCCTGTTCCTACAAACTCACCCAAGAGTTGCTCAGATGAGCACAGTCTGCCCATGGTTATTCTGAGATTCAGGTTCTTTTGGGTGCCGTTAAAAGACTGATATTGATAAAAAAAAGCCATTGCCAGTGTTCTTACTGGAACTTAATCAGTAGATTACAACACATTACAACACTGTGCTTGCCAGGGAACTCTGAATTAATTATAAAATCCATTTCCTTGTTTATGTGGCTGGGAATACATTTAGTCCAGAAGAGTTTTATGACTTTGTTCCTTCCCAAAATTTCAGTTATTATTTGGAGTCATAATCCAGCAGTACCTTGGTTTGCAGTGACCCAATACGGGACACTATGGGGCCGGGGTTTGGTTTTTAAATTACAAAAAGCATTTACACTAAGGGTATTCAGTTCACACTGTGTAAGAGCCAACCTATTTCTAGGGTTTTTTAATTAAATTAGTTTAAACGTAGAGTTGAGAGGAGTACATACTGTATACTACTTCTGACGTACTGAATTTGAAATCACACAGGGACATTCCCTGCGGGAGCTGGTGCTCTGAGTCACTATTACATGCAGATTATATTCTTTTAGATCCAGTAAGCAAATGACAGAGAGCTATGGGCCAACTTCATCTCTGATGTGATGAAATGGAAGTTAGAGGAACCTCATCAGAGTTTTGTTTCCTAATACCTAACCTCAGCAGAAAAATGAACATGTAGCCTGGATTGTTAGCATTTGCAAGTGAAAACAGTAAATTGTTTTCCACATGCTTTTACTGAAGAATACCATTTCCTTTTTCACCAGTCAGTTTCCATAAGCAAGGAGAGCTTGAACTTCTGTGAATTAAGACTTGCTGGAACCTTGACACACTCTCAGTACTGACAGAACATTTTAAGTCCTTATTTAAATCAGTCAGTAATAAGACGATTGTGAAATACATCATGATTTTACTACCAGCTTCTCTTGGCATCTGTTTCCCTCCAGTTACGATTGCTCTGATAACTTGGTGACCGATATAATTAAGCTGGCTGTCATTATGGCTACTGGCCAAAAGAGCCAAAAATGTTTCTTGAATTTTCTTTTCAGATGCACCAAATAACACGATCCATTAATTAAAACTCAGACAGTCCCAGTTAATTCCTGACAACTGAAAGAGATGCAATTTGAAAACACTCTTAAAAAGCAGTAAATCACTTCCAACCTGGTTTATGTGAGCTGCATTTGAAAGAGGCTGGAGTGAGCTGGGGATTGGGTACCGGGCTGGGGTCAGGACAGAGCCTTGGTCTGGCTTTGCCAGGGACCGCGTGCAGACCTTGAGCAAACTGTTTTATCTTTCTGATCTTTAACTCTATCTAATCCATTTTGATTTTTTCTGCCACCAAGGCAAAGACAACCTTCTCCTACCAAGGAGAAGGAGGAAGGCATCTAGGGATTCCCAGGCTGGGGAGGAGAGGGAGGTCAAGAGGCAGAGCTGAGGCAGCTCAGCATTGCTGCCTCTGCCAGCCCCAGCTGTTTGGCACCGACCCCTGCAGTCACTTGCAGGTGCAGCAGTGGGTCTGTGTTGCTACAGGGCATTGATAGACCTCTGAAAGAGGCCAGGCACCCGAGAGAGTTGTGTGGGACAAACTGGTTCTGTGGAGCGGTTGTTGTAATGTGTTTATGAAATTCCGCCATAATAAGCAATAGGAAATAATAAACCAACAGAAAAACTCTTTATAAAAGACACGCTCCTGTGTTTTGCAGGCATTAATCAGCCTCAATAGTGATGGGAAATCCAGGAGATAGTATCAATATGAAAATGCCATTGTACAAACAGCAACACGTTCGCTTGCTTATCTTAGCAAGTCTTAAAGCTTGTCATGTCTGGAAATCTGATTCACTGCACAATGACAAACGACACAAAATTGACATGTACAGGCAAGAACATACAGGCAAAGCAGAGAGTACAGAAATTGCCAAGAATTTCTAAAGCAGAGACACCTGAAGAGCTCCTTAACGGAGGGACCCAGAGAAACATCTTTTTTAACAAGCAATGAGAGGGACATTATTCCTTCTGAAAATACAATTACTTTTAAGAGAGAAAACCGAAGGCAAAGCAAATAACTTGTGATTTCTGAAAATCTCACTGTAGTATAACCAAGCTGTTACTTCTAGCCCCAAAATATTATTCCTGTAAAACTTTGTTGTTCTAATGATTTAATACCAGAGCAGCAACAATAAAATTCTTTGTTCCAGCTTTGTAATGGATGCATGTTAGGTTATGTTTCTTTGTGTCTCTGGCTGCACATAGACACATGATAGTACCAGATCTACAGTAGCTGCATGGCAAGGCATCCTGGAAAACTGGAGACACAAACAGCTCCTCTGTTCTAAGCAAAATATCTGCAGATACCTCTCTCTGCTCCAACAGTAACAACCTCAGGAAGCCTTAGCTGGCATCTCTGTTGGCAGATAAGGAGAAAAAGTAAAACAAGAGAAAAAAATGGCAATAGAGAAACTGCAGCATTCTAGAAGTCTATTATTTAATTGATGTCATGACCCAGGAGAATATATGATCCTCTGTACACTATGGTCATATCACAGTGCAGTCTACATGGACTTTGAAATTGCAGTTGTTTTTTATACTAGATCAGCTAGAACCATCTGAAAAGTTAAATCTATACAAATACTTTCTAAAACCTATCTGTGAATCCCACACCCAGAAAGACATGACTTTGAATTTTAATTTTCAAACTTCTAGAAGGTCTTGGTTGCAGAACACTACTTTTTTTTTTTTTTTTTCCGCCACATCTGGCATTTGCAGAACTTAATGAACGACGACTCTGGCATTCACAATAACCACAATACAGCTTAATCTCCTTCTGTGTGGCAAATTTTGGCATTTCCTTGCCATAGAAACTGAGCACAGTGGTTCTCAACAAATAGTTTCTTAGGCAAGATGAAAGAATTCATTAGTTTTCTATTTCTCAGACCTTTCCCTTTCTTTTCTAGTCCAGACAAATAGGACACCCAAATTTCCTATTTCTTTTAATAATGATGCTATAAAATTTTTGCTGGCAAATGTTATTATTGCAGGCTGACAAATTTATTCCTATAGCTGAGGAAAAAAAAAAAAAACATCATCCATCCCCCTCCGAGGTCTGTGGATCAGCCAGTAGAGGGTGCCGGCAGTGTGGCTGCAATCCCCACAAGCCTGAGCTGGCCACTGCTGCTGCTTCAGCTTCTTTCTAAGGTGGGCGAACATAATAAAGCAGCCAATGTTATGTTAGGCATCGGTTCAATACTAAATAACGTGTACAAATTGCAAGGCATCTTATTTTCTCAGCTTCCCATCTTCTTTGTTCACAATTGTTCTCGGTGTTTACAGTGATGCTGGGCTTGTGTTGCACATGTGAAATTCAGAGACAGCAAAAAAGGCTTGAAAGCTCACACTGCAAACCTGAGAGACACGTCTGTATGATATTTTCATAATCACAGGATTAAAAAAGGTTCCTTTCCTAACAACAGAAAAGTTTATTTCTATTTATATCTTCAGGCCTTTATATGAGCTTCAATCAAACAAAGTTGCACTGAAATAAACTGAAAGTATTTCCCTGACACTGGGAATATTACCTTTGAGAGGTGATGTCAATTAGAGAGGGGCTAAGAGGAATTTGTTTGCAAAAGGGAATGTTGCAGCAGCCCTTGTTAAAGGGGGAATTATCTCCAGGCAGTATTTGCCTCCTCCCACAGTCACCTGTGGGTTACATGTGTGATGGGCAGCTCCTGCTGAGCAGTCACAGCTCCACAGCACTTCACAGCCTGTTCTGTACATATTTTGCAGTGAGTCTGGCACAGATGTGAATCAGGCAGTATCTGTAGGAGCACACAAATACACCTGCTACAGTCCAGTGTTTCACATCTGCAATTCTACTTGTAGTGCCTGGTCTACCCAACTGTCTTGGAGTCTGGTAAGGCCAAAATAAAGCACTGGGACTTAGGGAGGATTTAGGCTGTGGGAAAATAAGCCCAGTGTTTCAAACTCTGCCAGAGTCAGTTCAGAACCAACAGAATAAATGAAAACACAAAGTTGAGCTTGGCAACACTGGATCTCAGAGGTGAGCAACTATCGAAGGAGTGATCATAGTGTAATAATCACAAGATACTGAGCATGAAAGGGTTTGTGACAGGTGAAAATGAACACATTTACACCAAGATGGAGCTACAATTTGAGTCTAAAATGAAGGATATACTTTTTTTTTTTTTTTGAAGCAAATATTTGTTGATCTAAAGACCAAAACAATAGTTCTTGCTTCTTTAGCATGTGCTAAATAACTGACAACCTCTTTCAGCATTGCCTTGGGCTTACTTGTAGGTTTCATTTCAAAGATTAGACAAGATAAAGCACCTTGCATTAGCACACCTATCTGACAAGATGACATCTCACAGTGGTTTGATAAAAAATGATGGTAAATTTTACAGGTCAATAATCTCTGCCTAGTATGAGTAAAATCAGTGTTGTCCACTCCTTTTCTACAGAGCTATCTGCAGTGGAAACAACTAGCAACATCTCAAATGAAATGTCTCGAATCTCAGCACAGTCCCTGCAGCCATCTAGTTCATCAAAGCAAGAAACAAGCTGAGGAGAGCTCATGTTCAATGATGCTCTGAGGGAAAATGACTGTCTGGCATCAGCACTGGAAGTAGGATGTGGCTGACTGATGACTTCAGATTGGTTTTTCTGAAAATACTGGGTAAATTGAGTAATTTGAACCAATCATGGAATATATCGTGCAACACAACACTCTTCTACCCTGCAGTCTCCCTTTTGGGAAATCTGGAGTGGTGGGGAGTACATTTATCAAGAAAATAATGACCCCAAACAGACTCCTTGAAGCCTAAGGTGTTTTTTTTATAAGAGGACGCTTGGGAACTAATTAGGAGAAAATAGCTCCTCAATGTCCTGAGTGAACTCCCACTGAGAAAATAAACAATTTACTGATTCACAGTAACTCCAGACATCCAAAGATAGTCATCTTTATGACATTTTTGCAAATATGGAACATAGAATGGCATGCAGAGGCAGTGTTTGATCATGAAAAAGGTACATATTCAAGGATACACACATCGTTACTGAAATTTTTATCTTTTAATTTGGAAATAGGATATACTTAAGAGGTAAGTAGTACTGTATATTATTCAAAAATTAGGTTTAAAAGGTGAGGTTACTTTCTACCTACTTTTATAGGCTTTAACCAATTTTCTTGCTCTTTTATGTTTCATATATTCTTTGTGAAAAAGGAGGCACAGGGATTTTGGATGTGGACATTTACTGGCAACAAATGTTTTAGAATTAGCTTTCACAACACTCAGTTTTACAAATATTGAATCGTTTGGACCTTCTCCCCAGATCAGAAGGCCAAGTATTTTGATCAAGAAAGGAATAAAGTCCTAAGAATGGAAAACAACAACAGTGCATGTATTCAAAAGGTACAGACACCCAGAAGAAACTTAAGAGTATCAGAGGGAGGTCTGACAAGAACTAAGGGCAGCACATTAATATTTAGACTGAGCATCAGCAGAAATGTCCTGTCAGTGTGATGTGTGGAATTATCCTAAGGGAAGTAACTAAAGCTTGTTGCTGACAACCACCTCTTTTCAACAGTTCAAGTTGGCAGCTCTGTTTCTATACCAACCCTTCACATCAGCCCTTTCATTTTATGATAAACAAAAGAAAAATGTATATAATTGATATAATCAGCAATGGACCTACATGAGAGAGCTTTGTGTTTCGAGAAGCTGAAATGGAAAGCTTGATCTGGATGGAAGAAGTGAGCATGGACCTGTTGGAGTAAGTCCAGAGGAAGACACAAAGGTGATCCAAGGGCTGGAACACCTCTGCCATGAAGACAGGCTGGGAGAGCTGGGGTTGTTCAGCCTGGAGAAGAGAATGCTCCAGGGAGACCGTCAAAGCCCCATCCAGTAGGTAAAGGAATGACAAGAGAGCAGGAGAGGGACTTTGGACAAGGGCACAGAGTGATAGGACAAGAGGGAATGGCCTTTAACTGACAGAGGGAAGGTTTAGATTGGATATGAGGAAGAAATTCTTTACCAAGAGGGTGGTGAGGCACTGGCACAGGTTACACAAAGAAGGCCAAGGCCAGGTTGGACAGGGGTTTGAGCAACCTGGCCTAGTGGAAGGTTTCCCTGCCCATGACAAGGGTGGAACGAGATGATCTGTAAGGTCCCTCCCAACTCAAACCATTCTATGACTCTATGACTCAATGACTCATTTTGATTTTATTAAAATCACAGCACCTTGGAAACATCCTGATTATGGTTCTGTGGCTTATCTTAGGGTCTTATACGAACAGCTCAGAAACACCCTGAATATCTGGAAGGAGCCGTAAGAAAGTACTGTGGAAGAAAACTCTAATAAATGTGGCAGGGTGCAAAGCGAAATCACTTGCTGTTTTCATTGCTGGATACCTACTGCTAGAGTCCTGTTCTTTTAGGATTCTGAGGATATTTCTCACAGCCAATGGAGAGAGAAGAAAGGGGTTTTGAGACAGTGATAAAGACTGAACACACTGGTGCCATACTAAGCGACCCACACATTCAGTCCCATGCAGCATCCTCTCTTCGTGGTTCAGTTCCCTCATGCTCTCCACATGCTCTCTTTAAAAGGGCTGGTCAACACAAATTGTCTTTCAAGTAGAAGAAGCAATTGTTCAATATAATTTGATACTCAGCATTTGCTAGAGAAATGTGTTAAATTCCAGATGCTCAATGCCATTCCATTCTGTGCTCATGGTTTTCCTTTCTTTTTCTCCTGCCCATTTCCCAGCACACCCTCTCTGCTCATGTCCATCCTGGTTATGCTGCCAGAAGTTGTGGGCAGGACCTGTTCTACAATTTGCACTTTACTTTTTCTGGGATTTGTGAAAGATGCATCCAAAGAGTTTCATACTGGGCATCTCTATCCCTGAAACTTTTCAAATGCTCTTTTCACTTTTATGTAACTGTGGTTAAAATCTGACATGAACAACTTCTTCATCTCTCCTCACATCTCTTCATCTCCTTAGATCCCTGTGGTCTGCACAGTTATGGCTCACAACCTAAAGCCCACAGTACTACTTTCCCATCTGGTACTTGAGGCATTAGTTTTAAAAAATACAGTGTCACTCAAATGCACATAAATATGGATTTGCTCATTAGCAATGTTCCTGCTGTAACTACATCTAGAGCACCTGAGGGAATAAAACGCTTCACTCTAAGCATTTGGGAGGGACAGATTCACAGTTTTGTTGCCTGAACTTTCTGAAAACAAAACAGTCATTTGGTAGGTAGTGGTCAAGCCACAAAATAAATACTTTGAATACAAGAAGAAAATCTGATGCTCAGAAAGTTTATGAAGTGCCAGTGGACTAAAGAGCTAGGTTTTATCCTCCCTTTTTTCTTTACAGTTTACCCTAAAGCTGCAACTATTACATGCAAAGCAAGAAGTGGTGGTTACCTCTACCTTACTTGGTGTTTGACTGTGCTTCCATAAGTTGGAAGAGAACTTTATGATCATTATTAAACATGATTTTGGCTAAAAGTTCTCACAATTGTTTGAACAGTATTGATAAATTTTAAGAAAAAAAAAAGTATCCTGTAAATTTTTAATGCATTAAAACAACAAAATTATTAAGTAGAACACTAGAGACAGAAAAAGAAAAAAAAACCTTATCCACATATTCTAGGTTATACTACATGCCAGCATGATATCATGATCTAGAAAGGATTATCTCTGGTACAAATCAGCACAAGTTACTGTTGCATTCAAAAAAACTTGGGCATAACGTTGACCTCACAATGCCTTGGTATATTAAGAGAACAATGTGAAATGAGGCAAGCAAGTATTTGTCTCATGCCCTCTTTGTGCCTGGGGGCCCTGAATATTTGTGGGTGACAAATATTTGAGATCTATAAAATGTTGTTCATCGTATCAATGTTAGCATAAATTGCGGCTGATTTAGAAAAGAATTTTGTTAGAAGGAATATTTAGAGAGTTCATTCTGACTAGATGTCACCCAAAAGGTGATTTATATATTATGAGGTTTATGCCATTGTGTATTGGTGAAACACGCTTGCATACAACTTCTGATTTCGTCCTCTTTTTTGGGTAGTTCTCAGAAAAAGGCATCCAAACCAGCAGTCATCTATGTTTGATTTAAGCACAATTTGATGCCTACTTAATACACACACAAGTAATAATTCAAGACTGCACAAAATGTGCGTTTGACAGGCTTCCAGAAGACACCAATGCATATTAACAGTTTTGTATTTACAGGCATAAATTCACGGGTGACTCTCACACTAGATGACTTGAAAAATTCTTTGCACTAATATCTTCCATACAGAGTATTCATCTGCTCAGCATTTTAGTTGCATGTTCTTCATGCATTAGTTCCTGCAATGCTTATAGGATTGTGTTATTCAGAGACCCTGTTACTATTTTCCCATACAACACCGTTACCACTTGGTACACCAAGAAAATGGTGATTTGCAGGAGTCTTCCACTGAACAGATTTTAATGATTATAACAGTCTACAGAAACTCTCTATAAAATATGACTGACATAACTATGCCCTAGAGAGCAATGGTTAAATAATAACATACATACATAATGTCATTGTTATATTGATTTACACAGATGTGATATCACCTACACTTTATGTCAAGGAAAAAAGACAGCTGTTAATAAAAGGAAAAATTAGTCACATAACTTATGCAATCAAGAAAAAAAACTTAAACAAATGTTAAACAACATGTATACACTATTCTCCATCTCACACCTGCATTCTGAAACACTCTCAAAGCAAGCATTTTATAAATAAAAGAGCAAACCAGCTCCCAGATCAAACTTCTTGCTATTCACAGCAGGTTTGATTTGACTTGGCCAGAAAAAAAGATTTCTCTAAACAAATCCCTCTAAATAAAACATCTTTCCCCTCAAGCCCATCAGCTCATCATTAGTGCTTAAGGAAGCTGTGCACCATTAGCAGTGAAGGGTAGATTCAAGGTATGCATGAAGGAGGATTCAAACTTAGCCTACACTGGAAACTTTTGAAGGTACATAGCTTCACCAGCTGCAAATAAAAAAGGCTGCAAAACACTCCTATACTATGAGCTGCCATACACAGACCTTGCTATATCTGTAATAAAAGTCTTGAGTGCAAAAAAAGCCACACAAAAATCAGGTTAAAGGCACTCTGACCAGTCATTATTGAAATCAACATATGTTTCTCAAACTGTTTTTGACTTAAATAAAATTGAGGCCAGAGGACAGCTGGAGGCCTAATGAAAGAAACACATCTACAGAGACAAGATCAGATATGGGGTTTTTTTCCTGTTAAAAATACAGATCGTGTTTCCAATGATTCATAGCCCAACCTTCTCTCTTTCAGCTCTATAGTGATGAAACGACCAGATAGAAAATAGACTCTCGCCCAGATTAAACCCCAGTGTCTTTACTGATTCCTTGCCCATCTACAACACAGCTCTTTAAATAAGATACTTGGTTCAAAGGATAGAAAATGAAAATATTAAAGGAAATATTATGGAAGATATTAAAACCCTATCCTCATCTAGATTTAATACTTTGTTTTTCCAATGATACAATTGTACAAGGCAAGCAAAATGGGATGAAGACAGAAGAATGGTAAACTCAGAGGAAGAACTTACAAACAGGATTGTTCTGCACTCCTTTTTTATGGAAGATGTAAATAATTTAGAACTTGTGTACCAAACTTACACCTCATTTTCTACTGTAAGTTATTATGTTCACAAGATAGATTTATATGCTGTATCAATTTTTAAATAGACTAAGTTCCTCAGATTATGCAACATACCAAAAATAAGACACCAGCTTCATGAAAGCAAGTGGCCTTAATGCAGTAAAATTTAATATAGGTTGAAACACACAGATAAAATTAAACTTACCAGTCAAATAATGCATTTAGTTCAAATGTACCAAAAGAAGCAAAGTATTTACAAGTTTTGGATGCTACATCTTAAAACATAAGCATTCAGTATATCCAAAATATTGAATAAATATGGTAGCCCACAAGAAAATAGATAAGTCAAAGTCAGTGAGGAGAGGCAACAAATGCCTGTTCCTGGCAATGTGATGATTGGAGTGATCTCAGCTAACTGCTACAAACACACAGTGAATCAGAAAGTGGAGAACTTCACAGGTGAACAGGAAGACAGACACAAAATTACTATTAGGCAATATAACAGAAATCTGGAAAATATTTCACACTATCTGAATTCCAGAGTGTCTTTACAGGTCAGGCACAGTTACCCTTCTCCAACATTTCCCAAGGATGGGGATCAAGTGCATCTGGGAAGTGAAGATCCACCACTGACTGCATCAAGTGGGTTGGATGGGCAGAGCCCTCCTGTCCCTGACAAAACAGACATTCAGGCCAAGATAGGATAAATATTCCCTTCCTAGGTAGTTTTAAATCTACCTAGAAAGGCAGTATGGATGGTGATATAGCCATGAAAGGGCATAAAACACTTCAGGACAGAACACTCAGAACCCTCAGGACTTTATTTTAATAGTTAAACAAGTACAAAAATCAGCTGATATTCTCCTTTGAAAGCTGCTGTGTGCCATTGACAGCTGAGGTGATTTACAGGAGCAACCAGAAACTTCAGCCTGTTCTTCTCAACAGTTCATTTTTATTCAAGAAAGCAAAGTAAAATGGGTTGCACATTAGGCTCTCCTGCTGTCTTAAATCATGAAATAATCGTGTTGAAATTCATCACGACCTTGTGTTGTGCTTCTCTAAATATCTCAGAATTATTCTTCTAAAGTAAACCAAATCAAAACAACCTATGCTCCCAAATAAAAAGCTCCTAATATTGATAACAAGCTTTCCTTTCCATTAACAGCCAGGACATTACCCCTCCCAGTCTGGTAATGCCTGCAAATTAAAACATCCAGCAACACTGAAGCAAGCGGAGACTTGACAGAAACTCCCATCAAGCCCTCCTTGCTAGGTAAAGAGAAGACCTTCAAAAGAAATTTGATTGGTGATACATTTCACAGGTCGAGAGGGGCTTCATATTGTGCCCTAATGTATTACTTCAGTACATCATTTATATGCTTCTCCTCTAGCATCAGTCACCACTAATGACCTGGGCCTTTCTCATCTTTCACACAGCACTCATCAGAACTGGCTCCTCTCAACATTTTTTTCTCTTTTTGACCAAGGTACCGATTGCCATCTGAAGTCATTATCATCAAAACATGACAGCTACAGAGTTAGCTGTAGAAAAGCAAGATTAGATTCCCAAAAGCAGAATTTTTGTCCTCATCTTTGGTTTCAGCGGGGAGCTGAGCGATGCTGCTTCCAGATTGCAGAGGTCCTCACCTCTCAGGCTGTGCTTCTGGTGTAGTAAGCAGCTGCTGCTCTGAAGCTCCACCAGTATAATTGGCTTGCAGCTATCTTTCCCTTTCAATCCAAAATGCAAGAAAACTTCTTTTTAACCATACTCCATGTGCAAACCCATCAGTGCTTTACTCCAGAGAAGTATAAATGGCTTGTGCTCCTACTAACACAGGTCCTTGCAGAAGAGGAATAGAGGGGCTTAGATAGGTCTCTGTTTCTTTCTTCCAGGGCAGGAAGACCAGCAGACTTTGCCTTCCCAGGAGTGCTTTCTCATCTTCCATGGGATGTCTCCCTAAAAGGGAAACATCTCCCTAAACCCTCTTCTGTTCCTTCCAAGCCTTTCCCTGGTACAGGCTACAGTTTTACCATGAAAAGTCTACTGGAGTTGTACAAAACTGAGAGGAGAGCTTCTTAAGTTCTCACTCCAGTCTTGCTGATCCTTCCCAAAGGAGGACACAGCTATTCTTCAGCAATATTTGCCAAGCAAAATGTACTTTGTATTGCCAGTATCTGTCCTATGCTTCAATCCAAAGAGTAATGCCACCATTCTGGTACAACTGACATAATACAGAATAGCTGGTCGTTATAAATCACAGTGTCCTAATGAAGGATAAAAAGAAAAGGAACATTTATGAGGCACACATATTTCACAGCACATTTACACTGGCATTTTTCAAGAGCTGAAAAGGTATATGGATGGAGGGTGAGAAAGGAGAAGTGAAATAAAGAACTGTGTGATATACTCGCTGTATGTCTGTTCTGAGCACAGACAAATTTCTGGAAACTTTTTAAAGGTCATGGTTACTCAAATTTACACTAAAAACTTTGAGGTTTTTCCCTTTGCCTTGTTGATCTTAATGTGTCTTTCTCCTTTGTGATTTCATGCCATGCCAAAGGTAGTTACTAACTTTCTTAGCCTTGTTACTATTCAGGAAGCTTTATATTTATGATGCACTATATTACTGTAATAATTAATAACAATTTACTTCAGATTTTCAATTAGTGTGATTGCTCACAGGAAATAAAGTGCAGAACACAACAAAATAATAATATTAATAATAGAAATATCAGCAAGAGATGTGACTGTCTGTGTACAGTACAAGGCAGTGGCACATATTTTAGGAGAACTTCCTGGGTTTTAGTGGTATTTAATCAGCATGATAGGAAACCTCCTATGAGCATGTGAACTTTGATGTCTGAAGAACCTTTATTGCCATGTAATTGTTTTATTTCATTTTTCCTGTGCCATTCTGAAGGCTTCATTTTCACAACTACTCCACATAAAAATTCAGTAATCAAGATCCTTAATTTTACCAGCCCCTGAAAGGCCATTTAAACCATCAATCTCACCACGACTTTCCTGGGAGTCCCATGGAAGGGAGCTTTGGCAACTGACAATCTGGGGGTGTGCACTAAATAATGCAGGAAAATAAATACAGTGTTTCCCAGAAAAGGCACAGGATCGCTGGGCACTCGCAAGGCAAGTTGTGCTCCTCCAGAGCTGCACTGCAGCTGTAGCATCTCTCTTTCATAAGGAAATGCAGCAGCAGGCATCCTGACCCTGCTGTTAAACCACCCCTGGCAGCCTCAGACAGCTTTTCCTTTCCCTGGGAAAGGCAAAAACAACAGGCACATCCCCACAAACCCCCACGTGGAATAAATCTGCCTGCTTGACCTCCATACCTTTAACAGACAGGGAACCTCCACATCGGTCATCGCAACCACAGAAAAATGCCATGCAGCCCTTAATGCTCTTTTCTAAGCTTCAAACATCTTACTTCTCTTTTCTCCCCCCACCCCTTGGCGCTTTTTTTTTTTTTTGCTTTTTTTGTTCTGTGCTAGGGATGGCTCACACTTACTGCTGGTGAAAGATGAGCAGATTAATGACAGCACCATAAAATAAAAGTCCACTTAAAGTCAGAGTAACTGTAGCAGCAAGTACCAGGATCTTCAGGAAACTTAAATGAGTCTGCCAAAATGGTTACATATGTAGCAGGACCTGAATGTAAATCCAAGTCTATGGTCCTAAAGAGTAAGCGTAATCACTATTTTATCTCCATTTAAGTGATGCATTAGGACAGAAGGAACACCACTGTGTTCCTTGCTGCACAAACAGATATTTAACAGTGGTAGCATTTTATGCAAACGACCTATTAAGCTACGAAGAAAGCACAAAAAAACCGTAGCAAAGTAATTAAATAATGGACAAGGCCTGGATTTTATTAAAAGCTTTCCAAACCATAAAAACAATGCCAAATGATAGTATAAATTCAGTATTGTTTGAATGGACTCTTGAAGTCCTGTACTCTAATCTACTCTTTATTACTCATCCACAAAACATCTAGCAATTTTTATTACAAGTCCCATCCATTACAGTATTAAACTTAAATTCAATATACACTGCAAGGTCGTGATCCCGCTGGTGATGAAAAGCTGTGTCTAGTACAGCCTGCTTCATTTAAAGCTTAGATCTCTTGACCTACTAAAAAAATCAGCCTCACAAAAGGCGCACTTGGATGTCAGAAGGAGTAGACTCGGCATCCAAGTGGAAAGTTTACTTAGTATCTCCAAATGCTTTAATTGCACGCCAGACCCAATTTCTGAAGCCCTTCTGATGTCAGTGTTCTGGAAGAAAACCCCTCTGGTTATCTATGTCAAAGCTGAAATTAGTCCTTTGGATCAAATAACAACAACAAATAACTATTTAAGCCAAGCTCCATGTGCATCATACCTGCCGCTGGCTACAGCAAGTCCGTAATCTTTGGAATCACTTCAATTTTACTCAGTATTTGCTAAATTAAGTTGTACTTTAGACTCTGTAGTGCTGCACTGGCAAACGTAATAACATGAATAATGCTATTTTGCAATAGGTAAATAGCATGTTCTGGGCTGAATATATAGTAAGAATGAGGTCAGAGTGACGCAGTCCAGCATGTGCCATTATTAAATTATAGAGGATCTTATATTATTAGCATTTGGAAACAAGTAGGTGCTTACACAGAAAAAACCCACATGATTCTTTAAACATTTTCATATCTTTATCTCACTACTCCTTGCTTTGTTATTTTCTTTCCTCCCATCTTATTACTTTTTGAGCATCTGAATTTGAGTGGTTGCTTCATCTCAGAAGCAGTGTGGTACCTTAAATTGTTTACATTTTGATTCTGGAGCAAGCAGCCAGGATTTGTCAAACCAGCAACATAAGGCATGTGTTCCTGATGTATTAGGTCAATTAATACTAATTGTACCACTCCTGTTATCTCACTGGCCTTGTCTTTTTCCACATACTGTCCAGATAAGGACTTGTGTGAGATAGCAAATCAAGACCAGTTGCATCACCCACCTTAAGGTAGAAAATTGCACAAAACCTGTCCACTTATTGCTTAGCAACAGCATAGTATTGCTTTAGTATTCTGATTTGCCAAGGCAGTTCTCCTTCATGGAATCATAGAACCATTCAGGTTGGAAAGGACCTCCCAGATTATCGAGTCCAATGTTCCCCCAGCACTAAGCCACATCCCCAAGTGTCACATCTACATGGCTTTTAAATACCTCCAGAGATGGGGACTCCATCACTCCAGCAGCCTGTTACAGTGCTTGCAAACCCATTCAATGAAGTTTTCCCTCACATCCCATCTAAACACACACCCACACACCCACATAGCAAATTGAGGCCATTTCCTCTCACTCTGTCCCTTGTTACCTGGGAGAAGGCACCGACTGCAACCTCCTTTCAGGTAGTTATAGAGGCAATAAATAACAAAATAATAACAAATAAATAACAAAACTCTCTAAGATATTTTCTTTTCCTGTCTTCACAGGAAAGATGACCTTTTTTTCCTTTTTCCACCCACAACTCTCCTCATGGAGGTATTGGATTGGGCTAATAAAAATCCTTCTACCATCTCCAAAACTCATGAGATGGAACTTGTTCTAACTTCATATTTAGGGACGCATTTAATGTTAGCTACACAATTTTTCCCTCCCTTGGTATGAAGAATTACTTTCAAGTCAGTGTCCTGCAGCAAAGTACCTGCTTGTAAACATTCATCAGGAGTAAGGGCTCCTAATCTGGCCTAATGAACTAATCTAGACTAGACAAAAAGAAGAATTAGGCTTCAAGCAAGGACACTGGGATTTGTAAACCACGCTGGGAATGCAAAGACAGACCACAGCCACTGCTGGCTACATTGTTCTCACAACGAAAACAATTGTACAGGCCATTCCAGACATTAAAACAGCAAGTGCATGATAAAGAGTGGAAGACAGGGTTTATAAATGAAGACTAAAGAAAAGCATTTTCAAACACTTAGGGACCACACGTGACACTCCCATTGTTAGGGATGGGAGCTGAGCCAAAGTGGTTATACTTAAAGGGAAAAGACAGTTTGGAACTGTTAAATGGAAATATTTTGTACAAAACGTGTAATTAAATCGTGGAACACTCTTTCACTGTAAAACACTTTGCCTAATAGCTTAGGAGGATGTAAAAAATAGTTAGATATTGTAGACATAAGGACACATGCAATATATCATATCCAATTACTCTAAAATAGTGTATTAGTCTCTACTTGTAGCATGGAAAAATACATCTTCCTGTTCAAGATACAGTGTTATCAACCACTGGGGTAAATATTAAAACTGCTCCTCAGAAGGACATGTCTAAAACTGGGAAAAAAAAAAGAAAACCTATTTTTTGACGCTTAAAGGAATGGTGTAACACTAATCTTGATGTGCAAAGCTGAGCTTTACTTTCCCACTGAAAAAGATGTGTTTTCCAAAGATGGACAAGGAAATTGAGTAAAGCACATACGAGTTAATTCAGAGTTCATTGATGGCATTCTTGATGTACTGAGGGAAAAGCGATTAAACCACTGACCATCAAAGCCACTAATGAGCAAGACCATGTGACTTGCAGATGGTTTAAAGCTGAGGTGGCATTGCAGGAAGGAATGGGTAGACTGTTGATGAGCACTGAATTTGCTTTCTAGTCCACAGAAAGAGGTGAGTGGGATAAAAATAACAAAAATCCCCAGGCAATAACTTACAACAATTATTTGGCAGCAATGGAATGTTTTGAAGAGAGCAGAAAAATACAAAGTATAGGAAGGTGGAAGAAGGTTGATTCCTCTTTACAGAAAGAAGGCAAAGCTTGCCCTTCTCTCATACCAACAGTAGCTTAGTGACACCTCATTATTTTGGAAGTTGCTACTACAAACAGCTCTACAAAACTGAGTGACTGAAGTACTTGCTTCCCTTTTGCCTTTGTCTGCAAAAAACATTGAGCTTAGTACATTCTCTTTAGAGTTAGGTTGGATTTTTTTGTTTTGTCTTATAGCAAAATAATCATTTTCACAGAGAAAAAACGACTCAAAATAGCATATCTGAAAAAATACTAGCCCTAGAAACTATAAGTTGCAGTAACACAAACTTTCACTGGGCAAAACAGTAGGACTGTCTCAGGATTTAGAGCTGTTAACACTGCTCTGCACAGACATTAAAGCTGTTAATTTAACTGTAACTTCAAGTTCTGAGAAGTTTTGTTTTCAAATGCTCATTATATTTCACAAAGCAGGTTAAAATTACTCTTCCTTACACATTGCAGATGATACTTTACAAGAGTAAACAGTAAAATTAAAGTAATCTCTGAAGAATTTTCAGGTACAAATCTCTGAACACGCTCAATGACCTGTTGTGAAAGTGCAGCAGACCATAGAGAAGCCCAGATCATTGGTGACAGCAGTGTAAATTATCTCTCTCTCTGCTGAAAGACGTAACAGTGGCTGTAAAAGTGAATCATTAAGACTCCCCAGAACCTGAACAGCAAAAAGGAGATTTGAAGTGTGTGAAAGAAATGTCAGTGTTTCACAACTCGTAGTTCTTACTTGCTAGAATTTAGATTATCTACTTTACAACTAAACCTGATATGATTGAGAGTTAGGAGCAAACTCAGCACTGTTCTGTATTTTGCATGGCCAACAACTGTGGCAAAGTATTCCTAAATGAGAGCAGGCTGCTTGCACATCAGGTTGTGAATAATCCATACTCACTTTACACTAACAAAAGAGGCCTAAATTAGGTGAAAGACAGTGACTAATCTGATCCCAACAGATGTACGAAAATTGTCCTACTATGAGTGAACTCTGATTTCAACAGAAAATAAATCTACTTGCTGTACACTATGCCTTTTATTTATAGTTATCAGGATTTAAAATCACTGCAGAATTACCTCAGGTGACTATGGCAATTTTAGCTGTGGTTCATATGCAACAAATATTATTTCATGATTTAAGGCAGCAGGAGAGCCTAATCTGCAACCCACTTTACTTTGGTTCCTTGAATAAAAATTGAGAAGAGATAGCATTTCCATAAAGGCTCTTGGGGATTTAGAAAGCAAGCCATGTCAGCATACCCAAAATATTCATTAGATTGTGTTAAGAAAAAAAGTGGGAAAATAATGGGCTTTACAAAGGGTAGATTTTGGAGAAGTGAGTTTAATAAAATTGATGTGAATTAAATAGAGTCCAGAAAATCAAGTGTAGTAAAGGAAGGATATTACTGGCTATGCTTGTTCCAATAAAACATCTACAGGATGTGTCACAAAGGAGAACTGAAGCTGCTGTGCAGAAGCAAAGGATGAGGAAAACAGCATCAAGGATAAAATGACAGCATTAAAAGGTAGAAAGCATCTAGAATACAGGAGGATTATGTAAATTATAACAAGAGCCTGAGGCAATCAAATATACTTGAGAAAGCCAAATTGAAAAATGAGCATCAAATAGTACAAAGCATCTCAACTAATACCAAAAGATATTTTAAGCATAATTATACACCCAGCAACTGACAGGCAAGAAAGGTGATGGAGTGTAAAGGAGCAGGAATGCTATACAGCAATTATTCCTGCACCTATCTCTAAAACTGAAGAGGGCAGACAGTTGCCTAAGACTCAACACACAGAAATGATGGCAAGGAATTAAAACAAAAGGTGATGATACCCAAACTGTCAATTAACTGAATTGTTGTTCTTAAAACCGATAAGAGACCGGAGCTGAACAATGCTCATCTAAAAGTACTACATGAAGTAAGCACAGAAATTGAAGAAGGTGTAATGAAAATTTATATTTAGTACCATCATTCCAAGAGGCTGGCATGGGGCCAAGCAGACACACAGCAAGAAATTACCAGTCAGTTCATTTCCCATTAGTTGTCGAGCAAGTCTTAGACAACCATTAAAAGGATCACACTGGGGCTGGGGAGGAGGTGAACATGAAAATTCAGAGCATAATCAAGGACAGCTAATATTGTTTCAGGTCATGCCTCAGTAACTCAGATTTCATTGAGCCTGTTATTGCCTAGCCTGGCAAAGGGGTGCAGTAAATGTCAAAGATGTTACTTATTTAGATTGTCAGAAAACAATTGACAAAGCTGCACATCGAGGAGGAACTTACCAGTGTTATAAACCAACAAACAATAAGCTCTATTGTGTCAGCAAGTTCTAAAATTTTGTTATTAAACACGCAATGCCACTGCAGATTTTAAGGTATTAGAAACCACTGTAAGATCAGGCAAAGAAAAATCAGCACTAGACCAGGTGTGACTAAAGGAAAGGTTATGGATCGGATATACTTCACAGAGGTGAAGAGCTCTTCTGAAGTCACCCTCCAGGGCAATTTAGATCCAGGATAATTAGAGCTGCCTCATCTTGAAAAGTGGATCCAATTAGGTACAACAAGGATGCAGAGGTGAGAAGAGGACACTGGGGATCACAGTGGTCCTAGAGGGAAGGAATTTGGACTGAGTTTTCCACTGGTGCTGCATTACCTGCAAGAATCCAGACCTGCCTTTTTGACCTGGATAGACTCATATCTGGACACCCCCCCCAGCACCGACCTCCTGCCCTGTAGGAAGGTGGGGACACGACACCCTTTTTGATGATAGGATAATGGATTTTGCCTGTTCTGAAGGACAAACCATTTTTAGGCCGTATTAAATGAGGACTGTTTGCATCTTTGAGTGCTGCTGACACCTGTTGGTTCCCTCCTTCGTGCTGTATTGTTGCAGTCATCCAGAAGAGGACTTCATTCAGTTACCTAGCAGAAAACCTATTTTCCTCTTCACAAAAGGCTTTTATGCAAGGCTATCTGCACGATCACAATGATTAAATAAATTTAAATCCCTTTCCCGAGTTTATCAAAGCCCCAAGAAGGCAAATCTTGCAGGGGGACTCCGAGGTGCCTCCTGCCTTGCGCAGAAGCCGCTCCTGGGGCTGTGTGTGGAGCCTTTTAGCTGTGCTCTTGCTTGCCTCACCAGAGGCAGCTCAAAAGGCAGCATGTTTTATTCCTTATTCCCACACACAGTCTCTATGGCTGCAATTGTGAAGCTGTGGGGTGAGGGACCACGAGCGCCAGCACGTGAGTCACGCTGCTCTGCAGAAAGGGATGTCAACAGAACAGCAAAACAAACAAAACAAACCACAAAAAAAAAAAAAAAAGAGAGGAATTAATAAAATCACATCCTCCCTCCCTGAGCTCCCCACGCAGCGAGAGGCTGGCTGTGTGTGACAGACCTCTGAGCACTCCTGTCCTCCCTTCCCTCTTGCTCAAACCCTGCACAAGGCAATTCCTCCCAGCTGAGCTGCCTGACGTTCTACAGGGAGCTGGTGGAACAGGGCTACGGGGAGAAGAGGGAGGGAGGGAGCTGCAGTGTGTGTGAGCCAGCCGGTGGGAAGAAGAGGGGAAGGAGGGAGACACGCTGTGTTGGAGGCAGCTGGGAGATCCCGTGCCTTCAGGGAACCGGGATCAAAGAAGAAGGGGGCTGAGCAAGGGAGCTGGCAAAGAGAACTCCCTCCAGAAAACATTGACAGAGAATAAGAGAGGGGAGAAAGAAAAAAAAAAAAGAGCCTTGGCCTCAACATCACTATGCATTTACTTAAAACTTGTGTTGGATCCTCAATTCATGCCAGAGAAATTGCAGCATTCCTTTTTCATCATGCAGGAAGGCGAGAGATTATTTCAGGTAATTCTTTGCTCTGTGGTCTCCTCCACCCAGCAATTTCTGACACACTTGGGGCAAGGACTCTACTGCTGAGTAAAACAGCACAGGTCTTCCACAGGTATAGATTATAACTGGTGTTTAGGAGTTAATATTTCTACATAACAGCATTGTAGATGCGTCGTAAGTGTTCCTGCTTTTGGATACTGACCAGATGTGATCACCAGTCAGTCACACTGGGAATATTCGGAAAATTGCTCTTTTTGGAAGGACAGAATTGAGGATAACAGACAGCTATCCCTGAAGCAGTCCCTAGGATTTTTGTATTATTATTATTATTGAGACACTGTTCTTGCAGAAAAATTTGCAAATATCACCAAAAAAACTGAGGAAGAAGAAGTTAACTTTGAAGAAAATTTTAAATATTTCCTTGTTGACAAAGGTGGGAGATGAAAGTAAAACACAACAATGTTTAATCCCATTAAAGATGGGATTAAGATGGGCAGATCTTCAGCTGGGCTCAGTTTATGTAATTCCTTTTTTTTTCTCAATAAGTAAAGCCGTTTACAGAAGCCAAGCCCCTTGCTTCATACCTTGAAGCTATAACCTGATTTGATGAGAGGCTTTCCTAAACTTGGCTCAACTGCTAAGAAACGGGGATGTATAATTTTTAATGAATCAGGTCTGCATTCTCTGTTAAGGTCTTCTGATTTTTTTTTATTATTATTTTATTTTTCCTGAAAGGGCAAGTGAATAACTCAAATCCCATGACAGGTTTATTGCAGAAAGAAATGGTGGTATTTGCATCATAATTTTTTTTTTCTTGGAATCCGGTGAAGTACTATAGCAGAGTATTTAAGCCATTTCTTTGGCTGAATTAAGTAGAGGAAAAGAACATGTTGATTTATACATGGGCAGTTTTTTTCCACTTCATTTTATTTAGACTAAAGCCAAGTGAAAAAAGGAAGTTAATAAAACAGTGTCATAACAAAACAACCCCCTCCCACAACAAATTCCACGATTTGCTTTTCCAAGATATACTCTTTTGTCACCAAAGTGCTGTGTAATGGATTGCAGTAATAAAATTATTTCAGTGGAATGATCTGGTTTACATAAGAATTTTTAAGCTTTTCTTTGCCTTTTCAAAGAATATATGAAAGCAAATTAGGAATTAGCTGCTAGGTTTAAAATAGTTGAGTGTGTTGGGAAAAATGCAGATGTGTAATCCCGCAAATGTATGATAATTTAACATAAATAATTCTTGAATTAATTAAAGGATTTACAGGTTTGTCTTATGTTCTTTCTGCTGGCTTTTCTTTTTGAAAGCATGACTCAGAATGATCATCCTACACATCCTGGCACATGGAGCCACAGGGGTGGGTTTAGAGCACACAGCTATTTATAGGCAAAAATTCATATGTTTTGGACCTCCTCAAGTCCCAAAATCTAACACATTTTTTCCTCAGTAGCCCTCGTGGCTCTACAGTCTGGTTACCATCCTGAGAGCCAAGTGTTGGATAACCAGAAAAATCTATTAATTTGCACAGGTCTGTAATTGGCCTTAGATGATCTTAAGAAATGAGGGGCATGTCTCTGCTCACTTTGAGCAGAATGTATGGATTCTGAAGTACTGTTAGTCCTTGCCAAATTGTGTGTGCGTGTCAGAGGGGGAGGCAGAAGAGAAGATGGATGTTTTTCAGTGTTCATAAGATCTGGATGTAATTTTTGACTGCAGAACAAAAGCAGTGCCTCATTCAGCAAGATGACAAAAGGTTATTTGGCACCTGGCATAAAATACACTTCTTGCAAGAACCTGGCATGAACACCAAAGTGATAATGAGTAAAATGTCAACGTCTGTGCAATAAAATCATTGATGCTGAATGTTAAACAATCATAAACAGAATACTAAACCTTCTAAGAACATTATTCCTCTTTCGTGAACAGCCAAAAATTAGTCAAACCTAATCTGACGTCTTCTGTCTTATTAAGAAAATAAACAAACCTAATGTCCCAAGACCTTTACCATTACCTTTAATGTCCTAGGACATCAGGTAAAGTGTAGGAAACATATACTGCCACTTGTTAATGAATCACATGAGATAAAATTACATCAGTCCAGTTAATGGATACTGTTCCTTGCCAAATCTATGGCTTTAAATTTAATTATAGTTGAGCTTCATCAATCATACAGCAAAAGAACATGGTGATGAAGACCTGAACTCCAAGATCAGTCCTTAATCAACAGGCACTTGCCTCATACTCATCTAATACACTTGCCTGTAGAAACCATTTGGTGGAGAAAAGGGAACTGTGGTCTGCAGCTTTATGATTAATAGCTGCATTAGAAGAATTCAGTCCTTGCCCTATATCTATAGCACCTCACCAGAACTACAGATATAAAACACAATGTTTAGGCTCAAAACCAAGAGTTCTCTGATCTTACAATTGCTTTACTCTACTGCTACTAAACCACACCTCTGTGGGATAGTCACTTTTGCCTGTGTGGCCCCATCTGTAGAAAAAGTGACTGGTATGGTTCAAGATCGTTCATGGGATTACAACAATTAACCTTTACAACATGTTTGGTAGATTAAGACCTCCTCAGATTAATGGAAAAATTTCCATTCCCATCACCAGTCTGGATTAGAACTTCCTAAAGAAAAGCTCCTAATTCTGAAACATTTCTGAGTAAAATTCACTGGTAGAAAAATTGGGGGGTTTGCCCTCCCTTCCTTTATACACCTTGCATGACAAGAAAGGAAATAGATTTCTGAAAATAAGCTTCAATGATTGCTGCATGTTATAACCTAAACACACAAAATACTTCCCAGCAATTTACTGAGCCCAATATCGCATCATGAGGGGACAGGTTACCCTTAAAAAAGACTGAGAAATTAAAGATTACCCCCCTTTCATAGAAATATCATCTGTTTCAGAAGTGGTCAGAACATCCATGACCCTCAAACCTCTCTGAGCAGGCAAATTCTCGAGATGGAAATGTTCAAGATGTATGTTCTTCATACAACCCCTTGTCTCCCTCCTCCCCGTTCAACACTCACTGAGGTTCCTGTTCCTGCTTCTATCCCCAGCTGCATAGACAGGAGAGAAACAATACACAAGTTTTCTTCAATAACCATGTGTCTCCACAGAAATCTACCTACTGCCTACATGCAGGCAAAGCAAAAGCACAGTCCTGTTAAATACTCAGCCAGCATCTTTACTGACCACAGGTACTTGCTCAAGCGAGCATGGGATTCACTGCAGGAATACCCCAACGTGCAGCCACTTTCAGAAAAATGTTTATCTTGTTAGCACTAGGTCTTTTGCTATTACCCCTCTTCTTGTGTTTAATTAAAAGCACATTGTCTTGATTTTTAATAATTACATGCTAAACTGAGAAGTGTCCACTTTCCCACACTTAAACTGTCAGGAAAAAATTAGTGAGAAGAGTGCTTTTGTTTTCAAAAGATATTTGTATTAAACCAGCATGTAACAACAACAAAAATGTGCTCTTTCATAAAGGCAATTGCTAGGTCATTATGCATTTCTGAAGAAACAGCCATCAACTGGGAACTAAAAAAGTTTAAACAAGCAGCACTTGTGGATGTCACTTCTGCAAAACTTCATACCAAAGCAACTGTATTGTATCTACAACACTAATTAGTACCTAACATGAATACCATGAATTCAAAAGCGTTAATTAATCCTCACTATTTTTCCTAAAAAAATAAGGGCTAGGAGTTCCTTTGCAATAAGAAAAACTAAGACTTAAAAGCTCTGCTGAGACTGCCTGATGACAGACAGGGACGAGAAGGTCAAAGCACACTGTATTCTCAGTCCATCTCTTCTAAAACCCAACCTGCTGGCAAATGGACAACCACGGATAAGCTGTCTCCAAATCCTACACTGTAAAACACAGGAGATCAACACTGGTCATCTGGGGCTTTGCTGCCTGACCCCATTTTGCAGGAATATTACCAAAATCTCCATCCTTCCCATCTGCCAAGCCACAGGGGTCGCCCAGAGCCCAACCCTCCCCATGTGCTTGTGTCCAAACAATTTGAATGAAAGGCAAATTTGGGTTGAGTACAGACATAGTCAGGGATAAATAACCAGGTAACCAAAATCACAGGTTCAAAAAAAAAAAAATAAAAGGCAGTATCACAGTTAGAAATTACACTTTTAGGATTCAGAGTGACCACACTGCATAATATTGTGCTGATGATGGTTATTGAGCAAGGATTGACGAAACCTCAGATAACTTCCTTTCATGCAGCCTTATTACGTTTAAAGCAGACAGGGCACACTGAAATTTATTCCAAAAAATATTGTTTTAATCACTAAACCATATCTGTCTCTGGAATACCAACACATTCAAGAGAGGGGGGAAGAAAACCAACAAGCATAATGTAAGCTGCACAAGATCAAAAGAAAGCAAGAGTGCAATTAATTTCATCCATTTTTAGAAGTAATTGTCTTTGCACCTTATCCAAAATTTAATGAGCATTACTTCTCTAGCATGGAAAAAAGCTTTGTTCTTTTGACTTAATTGATTTGTAAACTCAGTAGGAGAAGTGTATCTGAAGTTCAGTAACCTTGATAGTTGAAAGAAATGGAGCATTCAATGGGTGTAATGCACAAAACTGCTGCAAACCCTGGAAATGTAACTATGAAATTAATTTCCTCTTCACTGAAACTCATAGGCAGTATATGTGAGTTTCACAATTTCAGTTATGTTCCGTAAATAATCTCTTTTTACGATTATTATTTAAAATTATTTCTTCCCTCCTTTTGACAGAGGTCTTTATTTTTCAGGATTTTGTAGCATAGTGGTTTCCAGTGAGAGAAAAGCAGTGAGGAATGAATGACTGACCAAAAAAAAAAAAAATTCCCACAGAAGGAGAGAACAGTATCTTTTGGATGACAGAAAATCAAGACGAGCCAGAACTGTATATATTGCATCAAAGAAGACTATTTTGAATGTGGTCAAAGGATTGTGGGTTCACTGTACCAGAAATACAGAACCAAGGCAGCGGAGGAAAGAAAGGAAAAGCTTTGGCTGCTGTATAAGATTAAGAAGAAAATTATTTTCAGTTAATATCCTAAGCCTGGAAGAAGCCAGGTTTACATTTCATTTTTGCCCCTTAAGGAAAGATTTAGCTTGGTATTGTTCAGAATGTAAATTCTAGTTACAGTCTAATGAGATTCCTACAAAATATTCTATTAACGCTAAAGGCTCTGTTCAAAGATTGTACTTACATATGTTGCTTATCTTTTTCTCATCAGGGCTCTTTTATGCTCCTGGATGAGTTTCTCAGCTGGATCATTATAAAGTACACAAATTATGGGATTGCATACCTGTACTTCTAGGAGATTAACTCACACATTCTACCACCACCCACCTGGACTCCGTGGCCATATGGAAAAACCTTTGTAAGACAACATACAAATCCACTTAAGATAAATCAGTGACCCAAATATAAAATGCAGACATGGTTTCACGTATAATGTTGGTATAAACATCACCTCCTTGCCTCTCCACTAAATTCTGCAACATCAAAGACAGCTGATCTCTTGCAATAGTTTACAGGGAGGCCAGGGAATAGCATAACCATCTCAGCTTTGCAGAGCTTTCAACCAGGAGAGGTGGTGTGATAGGAGACTTCAAAATGAGCCTCCTGTCCCCGGAGAGAAGTTACCATTACAGCATGCAATGCTTCATTACCACGTGTATCACTGTGATGAGAAGGTACTTACATTACTGAACTTGCACTACACAGAATTATACGTGCACTGTGTAGATGTGGATTGGAGGATTACACAGGACCCAGGCAGAGTTTAGGTATCTATTTCCTTTCCCTTTTCACTTTTACCAGTATTTGTACCTCAAGCAGAAGTAAAAATCAATTTTGAATCACGGCTACTTAATTTAGACTACAAGCAGTCCTCTTTTAAAAATTATCACATTTAAAATTCTACGTGATACTGTGATTAGCATTGCTAAAATATAATGCTAAAATATAAATGTCTGATAACCTATTAAAATCCTTTAAATGTTCATTTAAAACTATACTGAACCAGTAGTGCCTCACAAATCTTAATGAGCTGAAGAATATCTTCTCATTCAGATTAATTCCTGGAATGTTGGAGAAATGGCTGTGAGCTGAAAAGCCAGCAGGCTTCCTCTTTCTTGTCTATGACAAGAAACTAGGAGGAAAAATATGCCATCTATTAATTCAAAACTTCGCAAGAAGCGGTTCAGGAATATCAAGCAGTCAGGGAGAGTTCCTGCTGTACTCCTTAGGTGTTCAACCTTTGCAGAATTCATTTCCTACCCATTTAGTCTAATTTGGCTCTTCTGACAACTGTGCTATGCATGCATGGCCATTTTTAAATATCAAAATATCACTGAAATTCTGTCAAATCACCACCAAAAAACCCTAATTACAATCAAAACTAATTGAAATTTCATTTTGTACTAATAGGTTTTTAATCCAAACTAAATTTTGGAAAATTTTACATCAATATATTCTTAATACATCTCAGCAGACTTAGGATAGTTCTACGCAAGTAATTAGAATTTTGTCTTATATGTTATCATCAAAACTAAATTTCTATTCACACATGGTATGACGCAACTAAAGTAAGAAGTTAATCTATTGAGTTAAGTTACATCATTTTTAGCACCTTAAAATTAAAATAATAAAAATTGTGTTAAGACTGTAAAATTAATATTCTGAGTAATTGTATTTTAAGTTACATACAGACAGAAGAGTATGAATACATGGTATGTATTTCTGCTTAAGCAAAACTCAGTTCCTTATGGAATAAAAGATGTTTTGAAAATCACTTTTTTTGTTGCTCTAATTATTGGCAAGCCATTCTGTAAAGAAAGAACTAAATGTTACAACTGAATATTTTTTTACCTATTATTTTCAACTTAAACCCAGGGGTTTAAATCACTTTCATTTAAACAGGTCTTATCCATTTGTCAACCTGTGGAAAATCTACTTATAGTTTCATTGCTGGGATATTGCACAGACCATAATCTTCTGTCAGGACGGTAAATCTGAAAGTGCCTTTTAGAAAATGGGTAGTTGGAATATGACTAAAGTACATGAAATACCGGACAGCCCTGTCGTTTTCACAAGATATACTTCTTGTTCCCAAAAGAGGTGTTTCCTGGCATTTTCCACGTTGTGTGACCTGTGACAGAACGACCACAAGGTCTGCCAGTTCATTACGGGATTCACGGTGGGGGTGTGGCGTGGGATCTCATCCCGCTGCTCCTAAACTGGGATGTCTTTTGGACCTCTCTTCTTCCTGAGCCGTTGGCCAAACTGACTCCTTCGACATCGCTCCCTTCCAAAATGCAAACAGCACAACAAATCTGCCCAGGAAGATCGTGCCAAGCCTTTGGAGCCCTGACTAAGGCTGGGGGTGAGGCCACCCCTGTGCCATCCTAAAGCAGCTCATGTTTGGATCTGTACAGGGGAAGAATCCTGCAGGTCTGGAAGGGGAAAGCATCAGCCACACGCTTGTACTTGGAAGGGGAAAAAACATCTCTATCACCAAGCCATATAAATACTTTATGTAATCACTTCATCTGTGCATCTGCAAACTCGTCTTGCAGCCAGTGTGTTTAATCAACAGATTTTTGTTCTGTCCTCTTCATTCATCAGAGGAGAATTGAGTATTGGCATGTTGGGTTAGCACATATACATCCTGGCTGGTTAAAGAAAAGCGGCTCTGGCATGCTAGCCCAAAACACATAGCATTTTTACTGCCCCAGTGATGCTCTGTACACATAGATATGAGGGTAAAATCAGTTCAAAATTATTAAATTACCAAACTTTCCAAATTAAGTTGGCCCTTAGGTTTCCTAACACAGTACAGGAGACAAACTGGCAAGAGAAATGGGTAGAAGATACAGAAGTTCTAGAACTCAACAATTTCCCCAACTACTTAGGACTCATTTACCCTAAAATCAAAGCTAATTAATATACTCTCTCTAAATATTCTCTAAATATATTTCTTTTCCAATTTTGTTTGATTTTTTGGTAGAATTTTGTGCCTCAATACAACTTTTACTGTGTTTCATGTGCTCAAAAATAGATTATGCTGCCTTCTGTATTTTAAAGATATAAGAAAACTGTACATCAGGAAAAAAAAAATCCACCTAACAGTGAAGTCTAATATGCTGGGAAACAATCTTCCAAGGAAGTGGCAGACTTAAAATGAAACTGGGAAAAGCAGAGGGATGGATCTGAAAGAGATATACAAGATGAATTAGGTCATCTTTTTTATCTCTATATTCAAGTAAAATATCAGTGAGAATATAAAATCCAATAATTCTGCACACAAATGTCATGTCATATGCAATATAATGCCTTAATCCTATTATGTCAAAAATTTAATTGCGGTTTTTCAGGGAAATTGAGGGAGGGAGAGCCCTCGGTGTACATACAGATTAGATCCAGTCTCCACTCAAACAAAGCAGCAAATAAATAGGCCATTCAGGTCTCAGTTTAACAACCCACATTAAAAGATAGGCATGTTTTCACTTGGAAACTCCAAAGAGTGTTTCTGGCTTTTTAAATGCAAAAAAGATGTCCCTGGTTATCACTACAGATGAAATAAAATAACAGATGAAATTAATACTTGGGAAATAGTAGGTTTTATTTCTGTTTCTCTGCAAGGCAATTTTCATTTCATACATATCCAATTAATATGCTCCATTTCCAATATGTGGATAAGTTGTACTACTGTAGCTGAAATTTTCTTTCAGCTGTACTTTTACTACAGAAAAGAAACTTCCAGTAAATATGTGGGCACACTGGCACCGACAAAAATTGCCATCATTTCATTCACATCATTGCAGTAATAACAGAATAGAGCAGCTGAGGATAAGCCCCATAAACTCGTGTTCAAAACTCAGCAGAAGGAAAAGGAGCAGTCCCCACATTTGGCTGCTTTATCTGCATTAATGGGAAACTTCAGCTCAGGAACTGTCGGCTGCTTTGAGTTCACAATGTTTCCAGTCTGAGGGATCTCAGCTGATTTCGAAGCACTACTGCAATAAGCAAGACATACAGTAAAACTGGCAAATTTTGCTTTTTCATGCTGGTGATTTTGCTTCTTTTTTTTTTTTCTCTGTGGAGGAAGGTAGCAGGAGGCTACACAGCACCAGCATAAGCTGGAGTACCCACGCACAGATATCTATATACATCTCAGGGCCCTGACAGTGTGAAGTATCCTTACTTCAGAAACTTAAAATATTTCCATATGAAATCTTTGCCTATTTGGGCACCCCAGAAAGACAGGAGGATGTAAGGAAGCCAGTTCTCGAGTGCTGCAAGGCAACTCGACTTTTCTATTAAGATTTTTGTGACATGCATGGCTCATCGACATAACAAATGCTAAGGCAACATATAGACACATCTGGCCTTACAAGGAATAAAAAGCAGACAAGTTGCATATCAACTTTCTATTCAGTGACCTCTTTCAGTTTTGCTGTTTCTTGTGTTCCTCTGAGACTAATCCATCTACCTTCTTGGCAAGCTGTGTCAATTTTTAAATGGTTTTCTTTACTTTTCCACCCCCACAGTCTGCCCATCTACAGAAAAAGAGACATTTTCCCCACAGTACATCAGACTCCAAGGATATAAATGCTCAAAATATAATGATATAATTATATGAATAGCAAATCTTACTTTTACCCTCTCTTTCTCATTACCTTCCTACAGACAGATAATAGATTTATGCCATGGAACACGCAACATAGATCTCTGAAGTTTAAAAATAACTTCAGTTAACATTTAATAAGAATAATTTGGTAGAAGAACAGCCTAATAAATGCTCCCTCTAAAAAATGTATTGTGCAAGCATTGCTATGGGATATTGTTTTTTTTTTAAAGAGAATGCCAATCTCCTTTGCTGCAGATGATAACAGATTATAAGAGTGGAGCTGGAATCAGGTGGTCATCTGAACACTTCCAGAAAAAGGTCTCTGACCAAAACCTACACCGAGCTGGTTATTTTGGCCAGGAAACAGCACTTGTCAAAAATCTTATAGCAGAGTCATTCAAATATGACAGCACTGCATTTCAAGAAGATTGCAACAGGTCAAAACGTTATCTATTGGACTTTTGAAGGCTATTTATTTAACACAAATACTATAGAAATAGCCTTCTGAAGGACCAACAGGATTGTAAAAATCATGTCAAATCAACTAAAATACATCAAATGTACAAACTGAGAAATCACAAGTTAAGAGAGCTGGTTATTCAAATAAGACATGTATGGCTAAGGCCATTTCTTAACAATTACAATTACTTAATACTTCTGTTTAAAGAAAGAAACCAAGAAGTGTTGATGCTCCCTTTTGAAAGGGAACAACAATTTGAAATTCAATTTGAAACTCAGTTGAGAGCAGACCTGGAATGTGTATCTTTATTTAGAAGTAGTATGGCACAGAGAATCCAGTGCATGCTGAAGTTAAATCATTTGTTTCAAGCTTCACTTTAGTTTTTATTTAAAACACAGAAAAGCTGGAATAATCTGTAGGTGTAGCAGAAAACTATTTGCAACCTATCAGCAAGGTAGAGTCCTTGTTTAAAACGAATTAAAAGCTGCCCCTTGATAACTGAGTTCCACAAAACATAATTTTCATGGTGTGCACATGCATTAGATTGCTCCAATTAAGCTTGTAAAAAAAAAAAAAAGAAGCTGTTTAAAAAACTGTTTCAGGTATTTGAGCTATTATTCATGAAAATGCAGTGCTTCCCAGCATTGTGGCTTATCAAGTATAAACTAGAATCCTACATTTTAAATGAAATGATCTGTAAAAGTTGCTATCTTTGTGAACATGAGATATTAAACAATTTCAGAGAGGAATGTGTGAATCAATTAGATTCAGCAAAATAGGTTCTCGGTATCTGAATATTGCGGATGCTCTGAGACACCGTGTCAGAGAACAGTGCTGACTCCAACATTTTTCTAAACAAAGCACTCAACAGATACCATCCCTGCTATGAGATATACAACTTCATTTATACATAAATGCCACAAACCCAAGGATATTTAGATTAATTAGCTATGCTCTCTACAAACATACCTCTTAAGAAGAAATTGTTTGTTCAAAAACGTATTTTTGTAAGTAAGTTTAAGATAAAATTGTTTCTTACGTGTTTTCCCCAAAGGAAAGCTTAGCTACCATAAATTATTATATTGTTAAAAAGGTCTCAAATAAACTAAATTATAATATCTCATGCTGTTCATGCTTTGGCTTCTATCCCAGTACAGGGTCATGGCTCTGTACTGAAAACACAGTGGGATAATAAAACTGCTTGGAGATACTAAAATGCTTATTGTACAGCAAGAAACTATGTAGGACTTCTCTTTAAAAAAAAAAAAATAATAAAATCACTTGAATTTACTGATGGAAGATTCCAGGGATGAAGTCCTCATCTACAATGAACAGCACAAAGCTGTCAAAGGCAACAGTGTCAACACAGTTCATACTAAGTGATCTGGTTATAATTATAAAGCTGCTCTATGTCTGGGAGGAAAAACACCTCAGAGTCATGTCATGGCTGTGTGTAAGTCATATACATATATGTTTGGATTAAAAAAAAAAAAAGGCACGGTAACTAATAGTTTTAATTGAGTATATGAGATAGACTTACACGTGAAGAAGTTTTGGGAGCTGCACCCAGGTGTTTATAATTTTTATACTACTTTAATACACCTCATAGGATGCTCATGTGTATTAGATATTGGAACACTATATTTAGCAGACAATAAAAATATTCAAATACAGAGCAGAGACAGTGTGGTGCAGCACTGTTGATAAAGTGGTATTATGAGTTGTTAAAAATTGATGTATTCTACCCCACCATCAAAAGAATAGGCCACAAGAAGCAGGGTCATCGCCTCTGCTCCGCTGCCTGTACAGAGCTGTAAAGTGTGGAGAAATGGCCTCCCACTGCCAGCAAACTGCATCAACCCTTCTTGTGGCTTTCAAGGCTGTTGGGCCACTGACATTGCAATGGTACTTGATGGAAACCTCTGCTGACATGGCCTGGCCAGTAGCTCAGAGGGTCAGGACCTCAGTGTGATGTGCAGATATAAACACGGTTCACGAAGAGAACCAAAGGGCTGCTCTGTGCTCCGTAATCAGGGCAACCACCCTAGTACTCACTGCTTGTTCTCCCAGCTTGAGGGTATTATCCTTCTCCAAATGAGATCCATGCTCTGTTGAGCACTTGTAAATGAAGGAGATATATACATGTATTATCTGTGTTGACACAAATCAATTATGAATAAGTATAAGGTGCATTCACTCATAATATGTTCATGGTGTTAGGGAGAAGAAATGGCGTAGAAGCAGCAGCTCACCCTTCCTTAGGGAAATCTCCTAGACTAATAAAACTATAATAATAAAACTACTAATAATATTTTTTTAATTTGGTGGGGCTTTTTGAGCAGATATGTAACCTTAAGTCCTGCTTGTGTTGAAGTTTCACTGACACAGTAATGACATGATGTTGGTAAGCAGCACAGTCAAATGCTCTAAAAGCAATTAACTTTAGTGCACTGTGGTATCACGCTGTTAGACAGACACAAAATCAGCCTTCCCAAGACTTTTATTTCACAGTCCATGGTGAAAAAGCAAACAGCACCACGGCTGCTAAAATCCATCCACCTGATTTTCTTCCATCTGCCCTTGAGCTACCTGAGCTCTGTCCACGTGCCCCTGTCTGTGCATCACCTGAGGGGCCCACCACAAGGACTGTGATGGCTCCCCCACCTCTTAAGACTGGAAACATAGTTGTTCTCACATCATCCACACCACTTTCACTGTGTCAATGCCCCTTAGCTAATAATATACCTCAACAGAAACTGTTCAGTTCCAGCACATCCAATCCTGCCAGTAGCAGAGACTGTACCAGAAGAGGTAAACTGGGCCAACAGGGAGAGGGGGAGAAAAAGAGGAACAGAAACAAGGCTTGCACAGATTCAGGACAAAGAAAGGAAGATCTCTCCCCACTTTTGCATGGGAGAGGGAGCTGCACTCCCTTCTACACTCCCTTTAATTAAACCATGAAACACAATCATTATATCAAGCACATACTCTCAAAAGTAATCAGCTGTATATACAAGTCATCCTACTGCCATTGACACCCTTCAGACTGGGACACTGGGCTAGATTTGATTTGGAAAAATTTATAGGGGAGGCAAAGAATTCAAACCCTTTTAACTGCCTGATGTAATCTGCAAGATGAATTTTCAGATAGTATATATGAATACACAGAGAAGAGGGTTTGCATGCAAAAAGCACTTGCTTCATATGGCGTTTTAGGGGTCTGTTACCTTCTGACATTTAACATTTGCTTCTTAATGGCTGCTGTTATAATCAAACAAAACTGACAGGTCAAGTAACTTGTCCAAATAATACCAGGGCAGATTCTCTGCTTTCTATATTCATAAGAGCAGCTCTGCTGGAGGCAATCATTTGTCATGATGGAAAGAATCAGTTAACTGTGACCAATTAACACTTCATCATTAAATTTATGCAAAAACAATATCAAAATAACAGATTATCTGATGATCCTGAACGCTACAGTTCCAAACTCAAGGAAAAGGGTAGTCCCTCTGATTGGCAAGGGACATTCTCAGTCCCTGAGGGAATTCAGTGGGGGTTAGTGGATATAATGCTGACAAGTTAGAAAGACAGTGTAGTAAGAGATGAAACCTTGCATTTTATCAAGTGATGCCCATGACCAAAAATCATCCCATGACCTCACTATAGCCACTTCAGAGAAGTTGGAAAAACCCTGCTGTCATAATGTATCAAATTTTAGCTGTACAGACAATGTTTTTTGTAGCTTCAAAACACTTTAAAGTCCTTAATTAAGGCTCACCAGGAAATATTAGATGGATGAGAAGGCATCTATTAAAAAAAAATATATATTGTCTTTTGCTGCTGAAGGACCACAGATGAGAACATTGTTATGTAGCCATGGAGAAGTCAGGAACAATGAGAACGAACATAGAACTAAATGAGGTTTCTACATTGCTACAACACAAGTGGAATGGCATCCCAAAATATCTGAACAAGGACACTGCTTGTCCTGTATTTTGGTACAGAATTCCCAAAAAGCATGGCCATGTATTTGGTAGTGACCCAAAATAAGAAAATGTCAGGCACTGCTATTGAACACCGTTTTCATTTCTTTGTGTTATTTCACACAGGTATTGACTTGTCTCATTCTGTTTGTAAGGTAGAAAAAAAAGAAGAATGAATGAGCTTAAATTGTTGGAGACCAAGAATATGCCAAGTTTTTAAAACATACTAATTCAAGGTTACCACTGGAAAGTTATTTCTTTTTTCAAATTAAATAATAATACGGGCATGTTCTTTTAGTAATTTATCACAACTGTTTAATAAATGAAGAAAAAATAGACTCTGTAATAAAATATAAACTGAAGAATGAAAAGGAAATCCATTATTTACTCATTTCTGTTACCATCCTCTCTGTTTAGTAGAGCTTCTGTTGCCAGCCAATTTAAGGTAAGCTGAGCTATTTCATCCCTCGTATAAATAATAAATGATAATGATGGCTACATGACAGTAAAGACAAATTATAGGGTTTTTTACATTGGCAAACTGAGTGATTCTTTTTTTAATTTATTAGCAGTTTTTAAATGAATGGGAGGAAAAACTAGGAGTGAACAATTGTCTTGAGTTATCTTGTTAAAATTGCACATCAAAAAGGACAAATGTTTGACTTCTATAAAGCGTAAGGTCACAAGTTACTGTGACCGAGAAATACCATACGTTTGTTTTTTCAAAGGCTGTTTTAACCAGTTAATTTAGTGTCACGCTCACGTCCAGCTACAATTTTGAATTTGATCATGTTTATGTCATCTTTAATACTTCAACATGCATGCGACACTGTAAGCGTGCACAAGTCGCTGTGTAGCTACAAGTGCTTTACGCTTTATCAGCTGCATTTATCTTATGGAAATTCTGCTCCATTGGCCAATAATGTGTGGAGCTCCATCTGGCATGGATGTGCCACTCAAGCTACCCGGGTCCTATTCATTAGTATATTGTGCCCCATTTCCAACTATGCACACATAAAAATTTCAGAAGCACCCCCAATGGGTCTATGTGCTCTGGCTTTACAATACCCAAAAGGCTTTTTGATTTGCTTTGCTTTGCAAAAGATAACTCACTTTTTAACTGGAGGGCAGGTAATCCAAGTAAGAAGGGACGTTTCCACCTAAAGTGTGGCTACATCTAATTTCAAAAGAATTTAAAGCTTATTAAAAGCAAATTTCATTCAGCTGAACGTACTCATGCCTCTGGCACACCTTCTTGCCAAAGAAGACTCTCATAACAAGATAATCAAATATTTAATATATATTATATCCAGTGACACTGTATTTCCTCTACAGTTACTGTATCAACATGTGCTACTTTTGCTTAAACCAAGGGTGACAAGACAGCTGCTTGCTGGACTCTGATATTTCTGCTACTCTGGCGGTAAAGGCACATGTTCAAAAGCCTGAACACAGAAACTCACCCAAATTTGTTAAGAGTTCTGATTTATAGTGCAATTCCTATTAATTAGGGAAGACATCTTTATTTTTTTCCCTTACAGTACACATCTTTATGCCTTTAAAAAAGTTGAGGATGAATATCAATGCCCATCAAGCCACCAAACTGATAATTTTGGCAAGAGTCTGGTATCGTAAGCCAACAGCTGCCTACGTTTGCAGCCAAAAACGGTCTATCCAGTGGAACTGCACTGAAGAGCTGAATGGCATTACAGAGATAAAAAGAAAGATAATTTGATACTGTTTTGGGAGATGATTTTTCAGGCTTCTTGTTATTCCATGTCCTGATTAGATGAAGTCCTGTACTGGGTGCTCCCTTTCAAGTCAGGCCTGCATTTAGAAAGAGTTGTAAACTGGTTTTTTTCTGTAGTAAAGATAGAAGGAAAATCTCACCTTCTATTTTAATAATCTAATTATAATTATATATATATATAATTACATACATAACAGGCTTTCTTTCTCCCTAATTTCATTTCCTCCTTCCCACCCAAAAAACAAACAAACAAACAAACAAACAAAAAATCCCAAAACTAAGCAGCAGAAATACAGGGGTGAATTTTTCCTAGAATTAAACAGCAGTAACACAACAGCCTGGACAGGGCCTGTGTAGATGAAGACTAAAGATACCTTTTTTAAAAATGTTATAATACAGTAAGCTCCTTTTATCTTTACTGCTTCACATCTTCCCAGTAACGCCTGAGTCCCAGGGGACTGGATTCTCTCACCCTTCACCATACAGCAACTGCTTTGCATCAAACCACAGATACTTACAGAACATTATTCATCCACGTGGGAACAACCCCTCAATGGTGACAGGATCAAGATCAAAGTAAAACTGCTCACTAAACCAGTAAGCACTTCTAGTAAATAACAACTTGTCGATACCTGAGAATATATATCCAAGTAACAGCTGTGCAGAATACATCTCAACCAAGTGCAAGACCATCATGATCACCCTTAGAGCTTCATTCACACACACACACCCCCACACACACACACACCAGCCTTAAATGCAAAGTAAGGAAGAGCCTTATCCACGATTTAGAAGAGTGAGCTGGAATGTGTTTTCAGCTTTGAAATACTAGAAAAGGTATTAAAGATCATCCACAATGGTGTGCATCACACCACCAAGGAGTGCAGAAGTCGGCTACAGGGGTGGCAAGGTGTGAGTATCAAACACACATTACAAAATAATGTCATCTTATGTGCTTCAGGATGGATTAGTTGCAATGCCTTTGTTTCACCTGTTTTGCGCACTACTCTCTGTCTCAAAGGTTGAATTTCCCTGACCTAACATTGTCCCCCCTCCTTTGCCACAAGGCAGCCAAAGACTTATAAGACTTTTGGGATGAAATAGGGAACACCAACTCTGAGAGTAATAATAGTCCTAGAGACAGAAACACGTCTCTCTGCACTAAATTGTGGATCAATCAGGCAAAAGGATTGTGAAAAGAACCAAAACTCTACAGACAACCATCTCTGACAATGAGAGACCTGAAACTCTAACTCTTCTGAGGAGCTACTACTTGGAGTGTGTTGACGTCATCAGTCCCAACTGTGACATGATGCAAAGACCCCATAGACTGGCCATGTGCTCTCCCTCCCCCAAATTTCTACAAAGATATAGCTCCCTAAGGAGTGCTGTTCTTGGACCACAAGATCATATTTCTTCAGCCTAAATTTACGGTGTATTGTCTTATTTTCACAGTGCCACACGGCATAACTTATGAGTTGCAGTTTTGGGTAAGAAAGAGGAGCCTTTATTTAAGAAAAAGGAAATTATGTGAAAATATCAGCTGATATATAACGGGTGTTTAGTCATTGTGTGAGGATTAAGTGTGTGCATCTCTGTGTGTGCCTGCTATAAAAATGCTTTCAGATTTTTAAATGCCGTAATTTTTATGCTATGAGAGCTAATCATCTTTTAATATGGAAAACTGGAATGATTAATAAAGTTTAACACATTACATGGGATCTTGTTTTTGCAAGAAAGCTTGCTTTCTGTTTATTCTCATCTAGATGTTTAATGAAGTGACTGCCATATCACACAAGGAGATGGGTTAAATGAATCAAACACATTTTCCCTAATGAGAAGAATTTACATAAAACTTATGTAAAAGCTTAATTTTTTTTTTTTAACACAAAGCTGTAACAGCAAGAATTCACAAAGGTCTGTGTTCCTGAGAAAGCCAGAAACCCTTGTGAAAATATAACAATCAAAAGTGCCACACAGAAGAACTCTCGGTGATTATCAAAAACTTCAATATTGTCTGTAAGCTGTTTCACTGAAAAGCCTAAAACCTGCACCTTTTTATTTTCTCACTTCTCCAAACACGTACAACTAAAGACTGAAACCGCTGCCAGGATTTTTTAAAGTGATGTGCTGAAATTATTCACATGAAAGCAGTTGAGCTTTTTCAATTTGCCAATATGGGGCGCTTAAGATTTTCTTGGTCTCACTTCAGCCTCAGCGTGATCATCAGTGTGATTCCCTTAATGACATTATTGCTATCACATAAATGCCAGTGTTACCACCCTGTGGGGTTCAGGGGACACTGGGACCTCAAGTACTTTCCCATGGGATCTGGTCACAGCGAGCCCCAACCTCAGACATCTAGCTGGGATCTTTGCAGGATGCAAGAGAAAACAGCTGCTGTTGCATTAAATAAAGCCTGCTACATTCTTAGAAAAGCAAACAAACAGATCCATGAGCAACTGGGGCCATCAGCAACTCAGTAAGTTTTGTTGTTGGGTTTTCTGAGGACCAGGAAGGAGGAAGGGAGAAAGCCCTTCCTTAAGGGTGAGGAAATTCAGTCATGTCTCCACACTCTAAGGCTAAATTGAAACAAGTTTTAACTGATTCAGGCTTTTGCCAAGAAAGAAACTTAATTATACAGCTTGGTAATACTCAAACTCAATTAATTACCTTCGGTAAAAGAGCGTTTTAAAAGATTCATTGAGAAGTCTGATGCTTGTGCACAGAAACAGGACTGATCCCATAACATGCTCCCTCCAGCCTGAAATCTGACATGTTCCCTGAGCTTTGCCTCTCCTCCAAGAACCGCTGTGATCTCCTCTCCCGTCGGGAGGGCAGCAGTTTCCATTTCCTCACAGGAGCAAAGCCGGCAGCTGCTCCAGCTGCGGTGGGTGCAGGTGCCCCTGCAGCACACACCAGCACCTCATCAGCTACAAATCCTTGTCCAAGGTGGTTTGGGGATTCCAGCCCTACGGCAGTGTTTCTCAAAAAATTCTTCCAGAAGTTTGCAAAGCAGATAGAAGGTGCTGACAGGATTTTATGTGGCTGTCACACCTCCATTAGCAAGAAACCCTTTTAACCTTCTCAGTTCATCAGCTGATACACACAATCTCTGTAAGGCTACTTAGCAAGCAGAGAGCAGGAGAAGGACTGGAAAAGCCACTTTCCTCTTTTAAATAGAAACATTTTCATCTGCCTATAACTTTTCACAGAAGCCACATTATATCATAAAGAAAATATAACATTAATTATAATCTCAACAAAGGCACAATCAGCTCAGCACAATGCTGAGCATTGGGTAAGTACACATTGTAAACAGTGACAGACTAGAGCAACCAGCCGAGTGGAAGTGATTGCCTGTAATTGTGGGTTGACACCAAAATTACTGGCTTCAAGATTGAATTTGGTGATAATGTAAATCACTCCCTGTTATTCTTTTCTTAGCAGCTTGTCTTGTGAACTGCCTGAAAGAAGATCACTAAATTCTTCTCTAAAGAAGTAAATTCAAAGTATTTTCCAATTCCATTACGATTTCTATTGTTATCCTGTTAAGGAGATGCAGAGTTGGGAGCTTGGTTTTCAACATTCCTTTTACAATCTCAGTTGTTAATATTAATCATAGAAAAGTTTAGGTTGGAAAAGACTTTTAAGATCAACAAGTCCAAATGTTAACCCAGCACTGCCAAGCCCATCACTAAACCATGTCCCCAGGTGCCACGTCCACACACCTTTTAAATCCCTCCAGGGATGGTGACTCCATCACTTCCCTGTGCAGCCTCTTCCAGTTCTCAACAACCCTTTCAGTGAAGAAATTTTCCCTAACATCCCATCTAAACCTCCCCAGCACAACTTGAGGCCATTTCCTCTTGTCCTGCTGCTTGTTTCCTGGGAGGAAACACCAAACCTCAACTTGCCAACATCTCCATTCAGGTAGTTGTGAAGATCAGTAAATTCTCCCCCGAGCCTCCTCTTCTCCAGATTAAACTCTCCAGTTCCCTCAGCTGCTCTTCTTAAAACTGATGCTCCAGACCCTTCACCATCTCTGTTGCCCTTCTCTGGACACTCAATCTGTCTCCATGGTAGCTGCAGGCACAGTGACTCCACTAAAGGCATACCCTGGTCACCTTTCCAGTAGTCTCCACTGATAACTTGCTATTAATGCTGCTTCTTCTTTGCAGGAAAAGTTTGTGAGTACAGTTACCCTCCTGCAATGTATTGTGACTGAGGACTGGGTGTAATTAAAAGGGCTTTTTCTTCCAGCTCTTTCACAGCAGGCAGAAGAACAGCAAACAGGCTGGAAGATAAGATATAAAACTCCCTCAGAGCTACTCCTGTCATGGGAGCTTCTCCTAACTAACCAACAAACAAACCACAGTTACCACGCTTGTGATCACAAAGCCACCTCCCCGTAAGATCTGTCTTTCCTATGAGCAACACAAAGAGAGAGGGAAGAAAAGACAGCAGAGATACAGATACAAAAGCTGGTTTTATATTCACATTTGGGCCCAGAGCAGCAGAGCAATTTTGAAGCAAATCCCCTGATCTTCCCCCCTTACTTCAGGCTGGTGTGGTTTGCAGAGCTTGATTTGGTGAGAGCGAATTCGGCTCTGTGCAGAGGAAACCCAGTTGCTGTTCTGCAGGTGCAGAGTTAAGTGCTCTCCACCCCTAATGAGCGCTTGGCCATTTCGATGGCCTCTAACGACATGCCTGGGGAGGATGTTTGGCCTGGGGCACCAAACTAAATATTTTAAACAGAATTATGCCATATTCAGAATAAGAAAAAGCAAAATCATTCTCTAGATCTGCAGAGCACTTTCATATGCACGGTTCAGCATTGCTGCCAATCCCTACAACCTGGGTCCTGTGGACCAAGGAATTTATTTGTTACTGCTCTCCAGTAATTAGTTACAACACACCTCAACACAACTGAGTGCCAGAATACAGCATCTTTGTAATGGAGGGTACTGCAGAGGCAAAGAACCTTTGGAGGTTGCCCAAAATAGTAATTACTTAATACCCAATTGATCAGAACATGAATGAAATAAACAGCATGGTTTCTGGCAGCATGATAGGCATTATGAAAAGCACCTTAGTTATTAAACAATCAAGTAACACTTAGCTAAGGAGCTCACAGAACCAGATAAGAGACTGAATAACTAAAGAGGAAAAGGCACAGGATGCAGGCAAAAGCTATTATCTTGTCAGATCTCTATGAGATTTTCTGGAGATAAGGTAGAAAATGTTCTGTATTACCCTGTCAAAAAAGTAAATATTCTGGCTGTACACTGTGCTATGTGACTGCACATCAGGAAACAAAACCAGTCAGGAAATGCACACATGATGGAAAGTTGCTTTAATCATAAATCAGACAGTGCCACAACACATAAATATAATACTATAACTTATAAATACACTACTGTTTACAAATAGAAAATAAAACATGATTACCAGCCTCCTTATTTCTTAAACTTAACTTAAAATTAGCACTTAAATAATTTAATATCAAGAAAAATTTGAAACAGAATTACAAAAATTCAGCTCAGACTGAAGATATTGTATGTGACTGGTAATCATATTTCTACTTGATTTTTATTCTTGGAAGGCTGCATTCAGAAGTAACTGGATCTGTGTTTCAACCAATTCAAGGTAAACCAATGAAAAGTTGAGGCTATAAAAAGGCAGTTGGCTGAATATATCTGGTCAAAGTTGTTTCAAAGCTATGATCTTGGCAAGGCTAAGCACCTCATAAACGGCTGATGTCCCCAGCTTTTGTAGAATTCAAGACCCTATATAAGAATTTTTTGAGATCAAACTTGTTGTAGGGCTGCACTTCTCACAGCTTAACATGATGAACTAAATTTTGTAGTCGTTCACCCTGACAGAGTTGGCCTGGTTCTTCTATCAAAGGTAGCACCAAAAAAACACAAAACCAAACCAAACCAACCAACCAACCAACCAACAAAACCCCTAACAAACAAACAAACAAACACACCACCCCACAAAAAAAAAAAAAAAAAACAAACCACACACACACACAAAAATAAAAAATACAACTACTGAGTGACAATGAGGCTGGACAATCCAAGGACTTAACCACCATTATTATCTCTTTATCTCTGACTTTGGGGCACAACCATAGAAGGTAACAAAAAGCTACTAATATGATGTCCCATCAGAAAAGCTGGTGGGAATACACACAATAAATAGACAAAGGATTAGTCATTAAAAAAGGCTTGAAAGCTTTCCTTGACGTCATCTATAATGAAAAAAGTACAAAGAAATGTACAGAAATATGATAACGTCCATTTAACTGCAACACACTTATTAGCTGAACAGTTATCCACCATGAGAAAAAGTATTATAACATCATTAAACAAAAAAGATGCAGACAAAGCACCTCTAAAATCAATATCAAAGACACGCTTAACAGCAAAAGCACGGAAATGCTCTGAAGAAGCTCGCTCATGTAGAGCTACAACCTCACAAGTAAACCAAAATCAACTGGCATAATATCATTTGCTTGTGTCATCTATACAACTGTGATTATTTTCACACCTCCCTGTCCCAAACACTCATCAGCTTCGCTGTGCCTTGTACTGTTCTATGTCAGATACACACCATCTGAACAACTCAAGTATCAACCGACTTAAAAAACACATTTGCAATTTCAGCACAAGTCAACACATGCCAAACTGAAATCAATCCCAAAGACTTTTGAAATATCATTTCTTCAGCTCTGCGTGATTCTTAAAAATCGTGTATATAAGTTTATATATTCACATGGTGTTTTACCAATATGGAATAATACAACCTGCTGACACAAAGTGCCTGAACGCAGAAGGAGACAAGAAGAATCAACATGGGAGAAAACACAGAACGACAGTCAGAACATGTTGAATGAGGAGTGATTACTGGCACACTCAGCCAAGAAGGAAAGATTTCTGGCATGACTACATCTTGAGAGAAAACATGAAAATGGTAGGAGAGAGATGAACACAGAACTGTATAGAACAAGCAGAGCACAGAAATTACAAGAGCCACGCACCTTTGAACCAGAGAAAAATAACAGTAAGGGGAGATACCTGGAAAGGTTTGCTCCATAGGGATGAAGCTTAGGACAAGCCTTTGAGCAATGAAATATACATTTGAAAACTGTTTCTTATCAGCAAAAAGTAGGGTAGGTAAGCAGGAGAACACAGTGTAGTTGACATAGCTGAACTGTAAATACAAAGCTAGTGCAAACACAATCCAAGTTAAGATGAAAATAAAAACAGAGGAATTATTATTACAGTGAGAATTTCATCTTCATATTGAATTAATCCAAAACTGCCATTTTAAGTGTAACTGAAATTTTCACAAAATTTCCCATCTGCCTCACAGGAGGGCTGCAAACTCTAGACTTCCTGCATCAATGTAGAATAACTTCGCTGTGAGAAGCATGGGTTTTTTCTAGACCATAAGGTAATTGGTAGAACAAGAGAGAGAGGAATCATTTGAGATTATTCAAGTGCATCAGCTGGGACCTTGAGTGATTTTGGGGTTGAGTAGGAGAGACTCTTGTAGCAGTGCTTTGGAGACTAAAAGGAGGGAATACACATGGTAGAGGGACAGAAAGGAAAAATTACACTGGATAAGCCAACACATAACCAATATAGCCAAAAGGGTCTGTGGTAAATATATTTTCAATTCCTGGCAGAGATTTAAATGCCTATTCTTTGTTAAATACATTCTGAATTATTAGTATCAGATTGAAGAATGAAAACATTCAGAATGATATATTCGATGTGTTTCCCATCCATTTTACACTAATGGCACAATTGATATAAGTCAATATGAAAATCAATGCTGAGTATTTGGCACAGTACAGAGCTACATGGCAGAATCCACTGAGAGCTATTGCATTCAAAAAATTAAGAACCTGAAAGGAATAAATACAAATTATATGTAAGTAAATTACATAAGGGCTTATGATTTCAATGATGAAAAACGGTGCCATCTGTTAAAATTAAAGCAGCCCTTAACAGGACAGGAAATTGCTTTGAAGTTAAACCTTATCAGTGGAGAAAACTGTAAATGCACATTTTTAATCTCAAAGTAATTTCCTAGTGTCCTCAGAAATAGTCTCACGTCCTTAAAGCATGTTCTCAACTTGGAGTTCTTTGAACAGCCAGGGAAAAAAAGGAGGTGTAAGCATGGCAGGAGGAAGGAAAAGAAAAACATGCAAGAAAAAAGATACATACAATTATTGAACAGGAAGTTTCTCTCCTCTCTGTTAGTACTTAGGTAGGTAAGGATATTTCAGAAAGAAACTGGTTGCAGAAGAATTACTGTCTTTATTGTGCTGAGCTGGTCTACGCATGGACCAAAGAGAACCTGGTTTATAGATGAACAAAGAGGACTTCAAGGACAAGGACCAAAAGAAATTTGTGTTAAAATGCAATTATATGATGAAAAATGAGCCTATAAGTGGTGTCAGTGAGTTCAATGTTCATTGTTGTGAGTACTGATGAGATTTACTTGGCTTACAAGGTTTTCTCATTTCTACCAATAAAATTCTGCCTGAGATCTGAACATCAAGTTGAGCTGTTTATGGTCCATGCGTCATCATCCATAATAAAGAGCCTACATTTGGGACTTAATTAATACAGCCAGGTCAGAAATCAGCCCATTCCTTCCCAGAGATGTGTTTGCTCTGCAATGATAACTGGTGTAAAGAATAGCACATACTTTTTTTTCCACAAGAGTCAGCAGAAAGACTGAAAAAAACACAAATGGCATAGATCTACCGTAATTTCTTGCAGTCACTTTTCTGACCACAGGCATTTTTTTAAAATACTAAGTTTGGGTTTTTTCTCTCGCCACAGCATTTGCAGTCCTTACTCAAGGGGTGTTTTGTCAGAGAGAGCACTCCAGTTCCATGTAAAATTATTGACACAGTTACGCTGCATTTTGCAGATTCCTGCTTTTTCTGGCTCTTGTTAGTCCAGAAGTGCAAGTAATTCTTCTAAGTAAAGGTTGATTTCATTTTTCACATTCATAAGTTGATCTCTTTCATTTTGCTTACACAATAAAATGTATATATTAATCAAACATCTACAAGCTGCGGTGGGGAGGTGATTAACATTTTATTTCTTGTCTAGTCCTTCCCATTCCTGTCTGCCAGTTGTGTGATATTGAGTAGAACTACTTATGGGAAGGCCTTTCTCACCTCTATAGGTAGACTGCCGATTAGGGGATGAGCTGGAGATATATTACATACAGAACTTCGATCTGGACTTATGGATAATAACCACACTTTGTTCTCAGTGCTACTGGAAGAGAGTGATATGAGCAGAGCTACCTCACGCCAAATTGCTGCAGACTGACATTCTTAATTTTCAGAGGTAGGAAAACTGCCACCTCATTAAGAAGAACACTGCGTTATTAGTTTATTGGCATGGCACCAGCACTGGAAAATGCAGCATGCATGTCCTTGTGACTAAAGGCAAAAACCTAGAGAAGCTTATAGAAAATTACTTCTTTGGACAGGAAAAGTAGAATAGTGGCATTCAAGAGACTTGAAACGGCAGCTAAAGGTAAAGAACTTTCTACTTGTGAATATATCCTCCAATTCCATAGTATCATTCTAATCGGTGTATTTTCATTCACTTTAATTATTTCAAAGACCTGTGAATCTGAGACAGCTGATTGATGTTCCAGCATGAAAAACTTCACAGTCCAGCAAAGGAGACGATATCACAAGGAGGTCAAAGTGCACTCCTATCATAATGCAGATTCCTCCCCGATTTCCCCACCTTCTACATTCTAGTGACACATGGGAATAAGATTAATAGAAAGGAAAAGCAGCTTTCATTCTGAACAGCCTTTCTGGAAATCAGCATTTCCAGCATTTCAGTACTTATTTGCCACAGCAGGGAGCTAATCCTTCAAAAAACCCCAACCCAATCAGCCAATCCGCCAACTGAACTGAAAGAATAATGACTTCTTTGAAGTTTTCTTTCATTGCACTGGGAAAGTTCAGATGCTCTTGCTGGGACAGTTCAGATGTCCCAGCCCACGCTAATTACAAGACAAGTCCTTCCCACTCATTTTCATTATGAAATGCCAGAATCCAAGGAAGGTAGGTTCGTAATGAGGCCACTGTTGATTTTTGCACAGGTATTAGTCTCTAGCCAAGAGCTAATTCTTCATCTGAAAAACTTTGTTTTCAGGCTTCTGAAACTGCTCTTTCATTCCTAACGTGGTTTAATTGACATGTAAACTATCATACATCTTGTTTTCCTTTCACATGAAAGATTACTTGCAAATGGAATGTATCTAAAATGAATGGCTCTGCTCCATCATTGTGCACTGCCCTTTGCAGGAGAAACAACTAATGGGAGAGATGCATTGTTCCAGTTGGGATTTACAGCATCGTCTGGTCTAATTATTCTTGCTGTGTTATCCATCATACCTCAAACCTCTACACAGGACTAGTGAAAAACATTTGTTCAGTTAAGGAAAATTGCTAAAACAGAGCTATCAAAAGTACATGTCACCCAAAACACTTTATTAATTTCTTGTAAGTTAACTAACCTGCTGAAATTAACTTTTATTTCTTTAGGGTTTTTTGGAGGGGGCAGTGGAAATTCTCTAAATGAATATTATCAGGTAATGAGGTGAATTAAGTGTTGACTGAAATGGTAAAATTTATCTAATATTCATACTAAGAAATTATTTTAATACCTTTCAGTTTGAAAAATCCTGCTTTAATCTGCTTTAATTGGCCATTAACAATTATAACGCATTTGTAGAATTATGCTCTTAAAGAGTAAAAAATATTACCTAAATATTATAAATTTAAGTAGATTCAGAAATACCAGCTGGGATTAGATGGGTAAAAACTACTTCCTGATTATAGAGCACTTTACCACTAGGTCAGAGATTAGATACAGAAAAGGTAAATAATGAATGATAGTGTTAACATTAATAAGTGCTTGGGGATACGACTAAATGATCTGATTTATGCCTGACCATTTTCCACTATAGTGATAGCCATGTTTCAACCACAACTTGTAAGTGGATGGCTTCTCTGTTTGCAGCCTTGATATTGTAGAGACATTGTTTTTTGGTGACCTGATATTAAATTCCACCGCCTCGCTGTTGGTTGTATACAGCAACAGGATGAAATCTGCGCTGTATCTGCTCAAGAGACATAACCCTCACAACAGCTCCTAGCACCAGTGCAAATAATCTCTACAAAATTATTTTGTGAAATAGAAATTGCGAAGATATTTTCCCCCTTTTTGTGGTTACAGCTGCCTGTAATGGTTTGTGGTATAGATTAGAGTTCTTGCCTGGCAATAGCAGTGGGAACAGAAGAGGACTGTATAGTCCAGGCAGAGGTGTGTAGTGCCAGCCCAGCCAGCCCTCAGCTCCCACTCCAGAGGTGGGTGGTCCTCCATAGACTCTTCATCACTCCTACCAGCATGATGAGAATGTCTTGGACACCCTGGGGCACCTCAAGTGATCCTGGATATCACTGTGTGGGCAACAGCATCACGTCCTCATCATTAGTTTTTCTCTTTCTCCTCTGATGAATCCATGACTAAAGGAACTAGGTTTCTAAGGGGAGGGGGTTCAATTCCTGTATGGCAAAGATATTAAAATCAAAATGCTCCTCTGGACCAAAACCTTCCAGTGAAGAATACAGTAGATATACTGATCTTGATTTATCTTCCTGTGGTGGACCAAGGCAGTAAGTCTCCAACAAAAACTGCACCAGATGCTTTGCACAGTTCTTACTGGGTGGGTAAGGAAGAGAAATATTGCAGTGCCAGAAAATACACATGCTGTCCATACAGCCAGCCCTGACTGCAAATGTGACTCCAAGTCCCACCTGAAATATTAAGCACTTACACCACCCAGACTTAGAGGTATAAACTCTGTAACTACAAATTTCTTCTGTTTATATGGATAAGTTTGAAAAACATAGCAACGAGACATTCATTGGGAAGTTTAGTTTACCAAGCCAATTAAACTGGATGTTTGGGTTTTTTTCAACCAGCTTGTAAAACTAATACTTTTTAAACTGAATCAAAATTTACATCCCTGTTTAACACTATTGATTGGGCAGAGTACAAAGTGATTAGACCAGGGCCCACAGCAGATCTTTCAGCAATTTCCATTTGATGAAAAGAATCATCTCCACTCATTTCCTTGCTTTTCATTTCTGCACTTGAGATTATGATATGCAACATATTTCCATATGTGTTGCGACAGTATGAGACCACACGCACAAAAATAATCGAAAAGAGCAGAAATATCACCACTTCAACCTTCCTTTAATCTGTTTGCTAAAATCTGTCATGTTCTGCCCAAGGTACTGTCATTTTTTCACAGAGCATGCTGTGTTAAAGCTTCAATCACACAATCCAAATATGATAAGTCTGGAAGCAGCCATAATGTAACTGATGTCAGACAACCACAGCTCACACAAGTTTCCAGGAACTTGACATCTTCAAACACAAAGGACAGCTCTTTACGGCAGTTTTGGGAGCATGTCCATGTTTTAGACTGAAAACTGAACATATATCAGTATCTGGGGTGATTTATTTTTCTCTGTAGCATTTGCAAAATACAAGAAAACACCACCCACTGTGCAGTTTATTTGCCATCTCAGAGAGTTCTGAGCCAGTCCACTGAAATTCTGTAGTTTGCCTCACTTACTTGGGATCCTAAGCATGAAGAAAGAAGCACTATCAATAACCTACTGCACAAAGGCTGGCTACAAATATCTTCTCAATGACACATTAAAATCACATCTCTGTTGGGACAAACTCCATATCTTTAGGGGTTACTAGCACAAATTTTATCAGTCTAGAAATTCACTTTGAAGCAGAGGATAGTTGGTGGCTCAGCTGAGTTGGCTCATAGAATCACTCCAAGAGGGAGAGCTTCATGTGAGGGGATAGACAGATTTGTGTGTTTTTCTCCTTGGAAAAGTGTTTCTTAGGCCCAACAACACTTTTAATAGCTATTACCACTTATCTAGGATGAGAGATTCCAATGCAACCAGCACTCAAGTTAATGGGCTGTTTTGAGAAGCACAGTACACTGAATAAACCTCTGACATGTTAATTCCATAGTGGAGTGTGAAAAGAGGCCTAGTTCCCTTCAGAAATCAACAAAGAATGTATGTAGTGTTGTATGTGGGATGCAAAGCTTGTGCATTTATATATCACTATTTTTATTCCAATTTATAGTTGTTTTTTAGAGTTCATTAGCAACACATACATACAAATACAACAACAGATTCTCTGCAGTTTCTGTAATGAAGCCAGTCAGAAATAATGGAGGAGCTGGATATCTCCAGTGCAAGCCTGCTTGAAGTGTAAAATGTTTCTGTGCTTAAAAATAAATGTGAGGTCAAATAAAAAGGGTAGATTAAAACTCGTTTCAGATCCCAACTCCTACTTACACTTTCTGATTGTAATCAAAAGCTTTGATTCTGCATACATGCATACATTTAACTTTGAGCCAGGGAGAGGGAAATTTCTTGTAAAAATTAAATTATACATGTGCACTTGGAGAATCAGATTCTCATATACTCTGTTTACTCAAAAGAATAAAAGAGCCAGAAAAACATGCAAGACCAGAGAGAAACAAAGAACAGATTCCTCCTGGAAGAACTTCAGCAGCTGCTTACATTGGAATCAGATTGGCTTTGTCTGTTCAATACTTAGACTCTTCTGTACCACTTCTCTAATCTGGACTACAACTTAACTAATTATGTGCCAAAAGCTTTGTGCTTTCATTGAATCACGTGCTTATGATGTAACAGTACTTAAATATTTATAAGCAATGAATCCTATATACATCAGAAATAGTTTCTTACAAAACTAAACAGAGCCTTCCATAAAACAGTAAAAATACCTTTCTTTACTGAAAATACGAGGACTAGAGATATTTAGTGGCTCGCAGAATCATGCCCTATTGATATTTCATTGGAAGACTTAAAACCTTTTTCGTAGCTGATTAAAAAAAAAGCTTTATTCCATATTTGATCAATGGAAGGTTTTTAATAAATGTTTGAGATTCTTAAATCATTAGTAATATGGTTATAGAAACCTTACACAAATCATAATCTCTTGGGAGAACCCTAAAGAAAAAAAAATTCAAGGAGGAAAGAATATTTATATTCCTTTTTCGAGCAAATTTCTGCTGCTCATACTTTATGGAGGAACTCTGTGCGAATGCAAGGCTTTCCTGCCAAAGTCAAAACCTTAAATGTGTATTTTTCCCAACTTCACTTTTAATTTATTGAAAAGGCACAGTTTGGACTGAAGCTGACTTGAACTGAGTGTGGGTTGAGGAGTTAATGCCATATTTAAGGCATCCCTGTATGTTCTTTGGGACACTAGATAACACCCTCTCTGGGACTTGCAGCAGTTTCTCTGTCTCCCTGCAACTTAGTTTTCACACCTAAAAAATGTGAATGTAAGAACATCTGTGCTCTGCTGTGGAGCTCTGTCAGGTGTTAAGGGTGAAAGGGGGATGTTAATGTGAGCTTCAATCCTCAAATCACAACAATAAAGATACACAATCACGTCTGGTAATCCGAAAAAGCACCAGAGTACTGCCACAATAAGTGTGATAACCATGTGGCTTTTATGTGCATTTGTGCAGTGCCATTAGAGTCAGTGAAGCTGCACAGATAGAGAATGTAGCACGGTTTTATTCACAAATTACAGGGGTGGGTTTTTTTTTTTCTTAAAAGCAGTTCTAGTGGAAACAAACAAAATTAAGAAAAATGACAAATTATTTCCATCATTGTGGCAGTAGCATATATAAATTATGTCTTTATTCTTGGGGTATTTCTATGGCTGCATGAACTACGAAAAATTTATATCCAAGGTAACAAAATACAGAAAAGTACAAAATAATTTCTACCACCCAATCAAAGCAAATATAACTGGGGGTGGTAGGGGCGGGGGGAATCTGTAGGCCACAAATCTCCATCAATTCACCTTTGGATCAGAGTAAGTACTTAATTTCTTAATTTCTCCAAAGTGTACAATTCTCCATTTATCTACAATGTAGCCTGTCAAAATCATCCTGGCAAACCTTCAGGAGCTGGAGCCATTTGTGGTGGGACATGAGTGGTTTTTTACGGACTGAGGCAGAATCCCTGGGCAGTTCTTTGGGTTTATTTCACGTACACAATATACAAGAGTATCTCTAAGGCAACAGAGAGCTCTTGAGCAGAGACCAAAAGGCTTTATAAAAAGATATTCTGAGAACAGCCAGCTCAAGAAAACATTTTATTCTGAGGCTTACAGGAAAGAAACTACCGTTACCATCATTAACATCCTGCTGCAGGCTCAAGTGAAAGCTTATTTTTATAATTTAGATTTACTTTTAAAGTATTTCACTTCTGAGAATGTACACAATGAATTCATTTCAACACAAGACAGGATCCAGGGTACAACTGAATGTATTGGTGGTGACCAGAGGGAATCGTGTTTATCACTTCCACACATTTCAGATGCCTGCTTTTGTGACTGCTGCACCTCGAGAGGGTACAAACCAAGCCTCAGTTTTGAAACTAAAGGCCCTGTTGAAAGGGCTGGTTGACTGAATAAAGACAAAATTTGGATAAGAACCAGTGCAAGCACGCCTACAGATAAACACATTCCTGTGCTGGGTCGGTTTCCCTTTCAAGAGTTATTTGTGCGTAATCTGCTAACAACTTCTCCTACTGAAATGCTGAGCAAAAATCTTGCCTGTGCAGCTGGGTCTGGCTCTGCAAGGCCGATTATTTTATCCAGTGCTTTTCTCTCTGTAATCCCATAGGCCAATACTGTGCTACTACGGTGGTGGGCTAATTGTAAAATCTTAATTATGGACTGATAACTTTGAAACCCCTAAATTCTATTCTAAAAGAAACATATAAATCACCAGGAAATGAAATAACTCTTTCCAGATCAAAATACTAAACCTAAAAATGTCTATTAACAGCCATAGTAGACTCTGCCAGTGTACTTTGAAGTGGAAATTCAGAGAATTTTAAGAAATTCTGCAAATGTTGAGTTACACTTGGAATGCATTTCCACTGGGTTATCAGAACTGAGCAGCCACTCCATGAACAGTAATAGGTACAGATAAAGAAAAGCAATAAAATGATTACCACTGTGCGGAAATTATGAAAATGTTTTATTAAAAGTGTTCATCTGGAAAAAAAAAAACCCTTCTGCATATATTTCATCAGTGTTAGAGGTTTTCCTGCAGGCCTGCATCCAAGGACTTCACATGGATCATGAACTTGCTTGTGTTTTTGTTGCTGTTTTCTTAATAAGTGATATTTTCTTTCTTATTCCTGTATCAGACAGCATCCTGACTTGTATGCAAAAGGGAGAAAACCTGCAACAGAAGTTTTAACCTTGGTTCCGTGATTGTTTGAGCTCACGTGCATTGCCAGTGACAGGCATTGATTTACTGCAGGTTCAGCTGAGGCACTAAGGAGGCTCCAGATCTACCACTAGCTCCAGAACATGTTGAGTGACACATTATGGTGTGGGACTGCCTGAGGCTTTCAAGGAAACTGCCTTGCATCAGGCTTTCACAGGAGGCTCAGAACTCCTGTATCACCTGTTTCCTCTCTCCTGATCTTTAGGATAAACTACATGAATACATCAAATTTTACTCACATACTCTTAATCCTGAAAGCCAGGAGAAAACTGCAGCCTCAAGATTTTTAGTTGAAACTCATTTCTATTGGTAAAAACATGGTTGGTGCTCATAGCAAATTCCTGGAAGAGAAAGTCCAGCTAAAGTGTAGTAATTGCAGCAGCTAAAGCTGCCGCCTATCAAAGTGTTAGAGCATAAACCAACCTAGTTTGTCATCCAATGTACTGGTGGAGCTGCAGGGCAAACTGCCTTCAAAGAAGACATTGCATTGTCTGGGAAACCCCAAATCTAATTTAACAATAAAAAGCAAATAGAGTTCAACAGAAATTACTCTAAAATCAATGGAATTGAATCTTACCAGTTAAGGGTTTTTTGAGCATCCCAGAGAACTCTGGTTAGGGTATCTCATTGCCTGTTGCTTTATATCTGATTTTGCTGAAGGGCATGGGACTCTACTTTACTTTACTCTTTAACAAGACAGTAGTCTTAACTTTGTTCACTAGAGAGCACAGGCTGCAGACATGGTCAGCTTCCACAGAAAGGATGGCAAGGGAAAAATGTTTACGCTCTCCTGCTCCATACCCACATGCCAGAATCCACGACAAACTGGGCTAAGGAAACAAAACACATTCACTAACATCAGCAGAGATTCAATTACAGAATTAATCCTCTCGAGCAGGTGGTTTCTGGTGAATCCACTGCCAGAAACAGGCCCATATCAGGTAAATCCAACTTCCACTGCCAAGGAGTTAATCAAATAGCTATTATAACTTATTACTTGTCTAATTTGGGGCCTGCAAAGCATTGTAAACATTTCCGAGTTATTCATAAGTAGCACACCAATTATCTATGTCCAGATACCAGGGCAGATAGATAAATTGATTACTTTGTAATTTAACACATGAATTAATATGTGTATGTCTGTGTCTGCACACACTATTCAGCAATTTATCACCAAGTCTGTTTCTTACATCCTTTGGCATCTTTTCCACCAGTAAAAAAAATCAAGGAACCCTTAAATGCATACATAGTCTCTGTGACATAAAGTGCAGCAACTCATACTGACAGCTTTAAATCAGGAAATCAAAAAATGAGGTTCTAACATTAATGTTCACTGGCCCTAGTTACACATCATTGTATGGACAAAAGGGCTGTCAAAGGGGATCAGGAAACTCTGGCCTTTTAAATGCTTTCACTGAGGGTGGCTAAGTTTCAGAGAAAGTGAACCTCCCTTCCTAGTACAATGCACTAAACCAATTATGCCAAACCCAGCAGGTGATTAGCTTATGCCCTGAAGCATGAGATTTGATTATTCTTATCTTGGTTTGCATACTGGAGCTACAAATATTATTAAATGGTCATAAAATCATCCAGCCTTAAAAAAAAAAAAAAAAAAAGGAAGAAAGAAAATCTAGCCCGAAATTTTGATTTGATGACCCCTCTGTGTGTGTGGCAAATTCCAGATATTTCTTTTGTTTAATCTAAATGCTTCAGCTATCACGTGGTCCCTTGTATTCATTCATATCTCAGGACAAAGCCTGTCCACTTTGCCCTTTGACAAGAGTTTGTGCGAGCTTTGCAACTGTGTTGGTGATCAGAAGGTTCCTTCCAGATCTAGATAAATAACAGAGCATAAAATTTTCCCTGATATCTTTTTAAAGGGAAGCAATGAACAAGTTTCTTCACAGAAACACCACAGACAAAGATGCAGAGTTTTTCATCACTGGGTCATTATTTAATGGAAATGTAGCACCACCAAAGACCACTGACATCAATGGGAAATTTTCCACGGATTTCAGTGGACTTCGGGCTAAGCCTCAGTTAAGCTTAATCACTCTGCCTTGTTTTGGCTGCAGCTATAACAAATGATTCCCAGTCCTCTTTAAATTAGGGTGAACCACCAAGGAACAAGTCATAACCTCTTTAGAGATCTTCCCCCAGACAACCCACAAACCAGACTCTGTTAAGTGTCGAGCATTTCCACCAAGGTGTGTCAATTTACGATTACACAGATTGGATTTCAAGTACCATTCTGCTGCCCAGTTACTCCACCCTCATTTTTTCAAAATCCTCCAGATTTTAATATATCACCCTGTGCAGGGAAGTGTGCTAGTGCAGAGTCATTTTGTCTTAGTAATAAATAATTTCCTCTGAGACACAAACAACAGCTACTGCTTTCTGAATGCTTGGCTGAGAGAAGGTTCTTGGATAAATAACCTCACTTAGAAAACATATTTGCAAAAGCCTTTGAGAAAGTGCAATGTGTATGACAGTTTCAAATGGTGCTTTAAGAACACTGTACTTGACCTGACACAAAACTGGAGACTTCTTACTGGAATTTCCAATCCACATGTCCTTCAGGCAACCAGCTAAATCATAACGAATTGTTTATTTGTGTTTGGTCTTTGAAACAAAAAGAAAGTAAAGACCGAATCAAAGACCAAAAACATGAAATCAGTCACATTAAAAACACACTAAGGAGCGTCTTTTAATTGTTTTGGGTTGCTTGGTCCATTTCTGACAACCTTTTAGGATCTGAACTTGCAAACAGAGTGAAACAGTATGTTTGAAAGACCTGAGTACTAAGTAAGGGAACATTTGCAGCTTTCATGTTATGATTTCTTTTTTTTTCAAGATTGTCAAAGACTACATCTTTTTTTTGCTTCAAAGTGGGAAAATTTTAGCTCTTGAAATTCAGTAAGATTGAAAGGGTAATGAAATCTGTAGTTCCTCCATCACTGATCATAAGGCTGATACGTTATCCAGGATCAAGGCAAGTTGTACTGACACATTACTATAAGACTATTATGCTGCCCTATTCCTCATTTGCAAGTCAAACTAACTCAATTATCAGTTACACATATTTTCTAATGACTTAAAATAGGGAAGAAATTTCAGGATGTAAAAAAAAAAAGGGGGAAATGCATTGCTGAAAAAAACTTTTGTTCTATATCTTCTCAAAGAAGGAACTTGAAAACTAACCTAGTTTGCAATTTATATCTGGCAGTATAACTTCTAAAATATTGAACTGTAGAAGAATTTTATTAGTAGATTTAGTCCAAATGTGAAATTGGGAAGCATGTCTGTTCGCTCAGGCCCTAGCAGCAAATAAATTGGGCTTTTCTTGTTTCTCTTACCAAGTAAAAGTCAGACTACTCCATAAATACTGAAATTTCTCAGCTGCTTCAATTCCAACAAAGTCTCAGCTAATCACAATCCCTAATTTTGATTTTGAAATAACTATTTGCAAATACATGTTTATATAAACATTCTAAAAATGCATGTGTGTATGTGCAGACATACATACTCTGCAAGTAGATACCTGCCTTGGAAATCTCTTAAGCAGGCAGATTGAATACACTTAAATTGCCACAGCTTAATAACTTTGAACCTCCACATGAATTGATTTTAGCACTATTATACTGCCTTATCAGCAAATCCCCTGTCAAAGGAAAGGATTTATGTGTGTATGTGTCTGTGTGTGCATGCCTGTAAATAAGAATTTTACTACAGTGGTAGTAGAACTCACAAATCTAGCTTTAAAAGTATTATCTTCACTATACAGAGGTCACATTTTATTGTGGTAAGGATAAGAAAAGGAACGCCTTATGAACAAGGTGATGGAAAAGGACTTCAGATGCTCAGGTTCAATTTCTCACTCTGCCAGAGGCTGCTTCCATGACCCCAGATAACTTACAGTTAAGCAAATGCTTAAGTCATCTTTTGTTTGAAGGGCAATATTTCCTTTCTCTCCTCCTTTGTACTAGCGCAGAGATTAACAACACTTTGAAGCAGCTTCTGGGAGGTGGTTTGGAAGGGAGAGGGTTTTCTCTGAGGTTTTTTAGTATGGCTAAATACAGCATTTTGCACAGCTCAGCCCTGAACTTTGCCACCTATGAACTTCAGCGTCATGCAAATACTTAAATAATTATACTTCACAAATGAAGTCCAGAATCATTGTACTGCACACATTTCAGTTCTCAGTATTCTAAGAGAATACACATTAATGCCATACAAAGTAGGGGATTATTAAGAGAAAAGAAAAGGGGGATGTTAGTCGAGCAAAGATAATTAGCATGATCTGTATTCCTACCAGGTATCAACACTACACCAACTAAGAATACAAATGTAAGGGTCACATATGCAAATATTGTATTTATATAAATAGAGATCCAAAGTTACAGTTGTCATTGAAAATCGTAATTTATTTTTATGACGCCTTGTTCATAAGCCACAGACAACAACTAGGAAAAAAAAAGGCTAGATTAGAATGTGAATGTAATAAATTCAGGGCATTCAATGCAAGAAAAATTACAGATTTGGCAAAAAAGATCCATGAAACAAACATAGCTTAGACTTTCAAATACTATTTTTCATGCATGGACAGTGTTTATCAGGTTATCTTTTTCCTTTGCCATTTTGTCTTTTTTTGCTGGTTCTTTCCTTCCCTTGAGCTGTGACATGGCCAAGAGCTGGGCAAGCGGCTCCCTCTGGTGCTGACACCAACAAGGCTCTCCAGTTTTTATAGGCCTTTCTCTCTGTATTTCATTTTAGGATCTGATTATTGAAACTCAACATTATGCAAGACTGGCTTTGACAGTCTGTGAAATTGTTTATTTTCATAACTAGGTTTAGTTAAGCAGTGAAATTATCTTCAGAGAGACAGCTCTGAAAGCACCACACTACTCACTGTGGTATCATCACATGATATCTTTACAATCAAAGATAAGACAGGACTTGTTGGTAGCATTTACGCATAACCCACTGCTTCAGCTAAGAACCAGTTTGAACTTTTGAAACAAAAAATATTTTCTGAATTAAAGTAAGACTGCAGCTCAAGTACATTATCAGCCAAATGTCAAGTAACTTGCTGCACTAACACCAAGCTCAACTTTTTGTGCTTAGAATTACATCTCCTGGCATTTACATATTTTTTGAGGTCTAATAGAATTTTCACTCTCTGTGAAATTAAGTCACTGTAGTACTGCAGAACTTCTCTTGAATTTCTGACAGGTTACCTGACCCTATATAAAATATGGGGAAGAGGTGTTGCCAAGAATAGCTGGCATCATGGATGTTTTCATCACAGCTCTATGACAGTGAAAGGTGTGTCACAATTTCCTTTACATATTCCTAGTTATTCAAAGCTATTTTTAAAGTGTGCAAAAACAAGGTCATATCATTTTCTATCTAGGAAGTTGTAATTCTCAGAGAAATATGTTTATTTCCAAGGAGAAAATTAAATTTTAAATACTTTAAATACTAGAAATCTAACTGGATTCTAAGTCCTCATTACAAATGTTGATTTCTGTCACAATTATGTTTATAATACATGTTTATAATAAGCATTTTACTTTTCCTAAAAAAAACCCAATTGTTTTATGAATGGCCAGACCCATATACATAGGGATACTATGTTATGCTTTGTTATTTTGGAAGAAACATTCTTGAAAAGAATTAAACATTGCTGTTTCACAAAAGCTGAACAACATCCACCAGGGTCCAAAAAGATTTCCCCATGTCAAACACTCCTCACTTTCAAAGGGCATTACAAAGGGGAAGGCTCATGAGAAGAGGATTGTTCATTGCACTGCTGGTCACTGAACCAAGAATAGATGTCAGATGAAGAAAGACCTATTGATCCCCCATTAATAGGAAGTTTAATATTTTCTTGCTTCATCTGCCAGAGCCTTTATACAAATTCTCCTAACTTTTGAACTATGCAGGGTTATACATAATGATTTGAAGAGGCAGCACTGTATTTTTTTCATCTGCAGTGAGCTGTCCAAGCATTCATTAATCCTCACAGCATCTCAGGGTAGTAGTTCAATTTATGGATGGGAAAACAAAATAGACTGAGTACCAGAATACATTTTAATGTGAGTGCCAAGCAAAGGAATGAGACTGAAAGTGCTCCCACTGTTTCTTTCTTATGGACAAGCAGCAGCAAAGGCCTTAAGATTTTGGGAATGCAGCAAAAATCTGGCACAGCCTAATTGCTGCATCAGAGCTCCAGCAACTGGGTGAGGAGTGAGGATGGGAAACCAAAATCAAAACTACCATATTGGCTCTCCTCCCTCATTGTATCCTAGCTAGTGGCAGTGACTCTCTGTGCCCTTCCCATGAACTAGATAAGGTAAAGGAGAAAAAAACCACAAAAAATAGGAGGAAAAAAAAAGTACAAAGAAAAATTGGGGACAAGAATGAAGGCAATGGAAAATGACACTAAACAGTCAGAAAGGAAAGCTGTGGCCACCCTTTCCATGCCTTCTCCATCACCAAGGTTCCATATGCTACAAGATTTATGTTTGGGTTGTGATCTTGCTCCTAATTACTCCAACAAACTTACTCAAACAGAAAAAGTTAGGAGTCAGCTTTGACCTCAGCAACAATCTGCAAAAACATCAAGACTTGCAAGAGTAAAAAATGATGGATGTGAACAAAGAACAATGAAATCAGTCGGGTTTGCATTTAATAAAATGTTCTTAGATGTTAGTTCTGTTCTTAAACGTTAGTTGCAGCACAAGTTCCAAAACACAGAAAATCTTTTTCTTTAATGTAGTTTTAATGTTCTTTAAAGCAACATTTATAGTTCAATTTTGTTCAATCTGTGCTTAGACCTTCACTTGCCAAATAGTACATGTCTCTACATAGGCTAAAATGTGCCAAAGAGGCTAAAAGTCAATATACATTTTTATATTTGGAATTTTTTGAGAAAAAGCAAATGAAATAGCAGGGAAAAGTAGTGTTAACTATGCACCTCTTGTTAATTCATTAAAGACACAAAACTTGAGTCGCTCTGTGATTAAATGAAATGCTATCTCTTCATACATACTAGCAGCGTGTACTTCTGTTGTACATATGAACTCCAATAACATTGCTGCAATATTTATGTATTTACACTGAATTTTGAACCAGACCACCACACCATTTCTGTTGTGTATTTGCACCACCATAAAGAGCAGTGCATGTGAATATATCTATATATACATGTATATGCATTAACTGAGCCAACCAAAGATGAGAAAAGTTCTGAAATGTTTGATGATCTTCTATTTAGAAGTGCCTCCAAATGTTTATTTCCCTAGGCACACTGAACTTGTCTTTCTGACCACTCTACTTTCACTCAGTATTCCAGTTCTTCCACAATTTACAGTGCTTTCACATGTTGTGAACACCCAAAATCAGTGCAACTGTGGTAAATCATAAAATAAGAACTCAGAGTGAAGCCTAAATTCCTTGTAACATAACAAGGAATAAGACAATTCTGAATAATTGTTGAGCTAAAGAAAAGGCATGAGTCAAAAATAAATATCTGTAAGTATATCCCTACTTCCTTAAAATAAACTTCCACCATACTAAGTGCTGACAAATAACTGTATAAACATTAACACATTTTCTACTCCAAATTTCTTTTTCAAAGTTCAGAAACCCCCAGTGCTGTTTTCTGGAAACTGGGATAGAAAGTCTCCCATCCACTTCAGAATAATAACACACTCCCACTTTTTTCCTTCCTCTGAATAATAAAGTTCCTCTTGGTAGGAAATGGATCAAATCCTAAATAAATAAATAAGCCCATCTGGTATTTATTTATCCCAGTCCTTGGAAATTTTATGCTAATTACAGTTCTGTTACTAAGGCTCTGGAAAACATCTTATAGTTGGGTTTATATTATTTTACTGGAATTCACAAGTAGAAGTGTTTTCTCTCCCAGCATTTCTCCCCTCTATACAGGATCTGAAGGTAGTCTACTCTCACAGTATATGAAGTTAGTAAGTTGATTAACGATATAGCTGCAATTTATCATCACAAAAATCAATACATCATCTTTTCTGATACGTGTCTTCTTTCTAGCTTCATTCTCCCTACTTTCAGTCCCCTCATCTTTCCCATCATTCTCTTCCTACTGTGCAGATGACTTGTCCAACCTCTTCCTCCACAGCAAAAAGGTATCTGCAGACTTTCCCCAAAACATAGTTCCCCTCCTTAAGCACAATGCTTTTCTCTCTGCTGGTGAAAAAGAAAAAAAAAATAAAAGGCATGGTGGGATTTGTCTTCACATTGAAAAAACGACAAAATTTCATTTTGGAAGTAAACCTTGAGACAGATGCATACTTAAAAACCTAAAAAGGCTTCAGATAATTTCTTTTTCCCTGACTTTGCAAGAAAGTTCTGCAGCCCACAAGACTCATGCACAAGTATTGCTGTTTCCTAGAAAGTTGCAGAAATCAGCCTCACATCTGGTATCACAACAATCTGGTTGCTTCCATAACTAAAATTGGTCTCTTGCGGAACCTTAATCCTATTTATGCAAAACCATTGTCTTAACTGTTTGGAGACACAGCAGATTTCTGGCAATTACTCCTCTCCTCCACATGGACTTCCACACACAGATGTTCCAACTTAAAGCTTGGACCACCAATACATGCAGCCAAGGAGAAATCTCCCTTAGCTCTTACCCTGTGCACTGAGAAGCTGATTCAGTCCAAACTATCTGAGGAAGATGCAAATTTGCTGAAAGTAAGTGACAGAGCAGGTATGAGGAGCTCTGCAAGACTCTGAATGCTTCAGTCAACCTCCCGATGAGATAAAAAAAAAATAAGAAAAACTGCAACACATTACTGGGCATGAGAAAGAGAGAAAACGCTCTCAACCAGTGTTTCAGCTGGGAAAGAGTTTCAATCTACTGGACATAAATCTTTGGGAAAGCAGGTCCCATTAATTCTAGCGTTTCTAAATGAACACAAATACCATATGATATGGTCACACCTTCAAGATACTTTACAGAGCTCATCCTGCTGACTGTGATGGGATTGTAAGAGCATGCAAGTAACACAGTCTGGCCACATACCACACTTGGGTGCTCTGCACCTCCTGCTCTTTCAGATGGAGTTGCACCTCACAGTGAGGATCACACAGCCAGCAAGACACAGGGCTTGAAGGGGTCTGACAGTGGGCAGATCCCTGAGAGTGTCCCACTGCTCCATATAGTGGGGAGGTCATCACCTAGGATTCTTTGCTGAGGTCAAACTGATGTCCCAGCATCACCATAGTCATTAAATGAGCATTATAACATTCATGGAACTTGTAAAAACCACTATCAAAAGAAGGTAAATGTTGTTATCCATACTTCTGTTTCTTTCAGTGAAGCATATATCAATATCAAATACCAACATCAAATGTTTTGTCTCTTTAAGCATTCATTTTTTTTTCCTCAGAAACATTTGCAACTTTTGCAGAAGTTTCATACCCATCTAGTGGCTACAGCCTGGAACTGAGCAACAAAGGCCGTGCATCCCCTACATTGACTAGCGAACCACTTGCACAATCTCAGGTTAGTCACCTACTTCATTCAGGTGTTTTCCACCAGAAATAATTGGGATTTTGGTAGCTGCTCACTACTGAAAAGCAGTATGAGATTTCAAGCAAATCTGGAGCGTGATCAAACAATACTATTAGTAACTGCATGAACACAAATGGAAAACTCTATCTCTGGTTTTCCATTGCAAAATTACAGACTCCCATCCTGTGGATTAAGGTACAGAGTCTTGCATTACTGTTTGCCATCTGAAAAAAACCTCTCCCCTAGCTAATTTAACAGCAAGATCTACATAGGAAGTGCACTGTACCTGTACCAGAAATTATGGTAGGAGATTTAATTTGCCATTCACCTTGATCAGCAACAGGCTCCACCCAGTCACAAACCACTATGTGGACCTATGAACTTGAGCATTTGCTTACAACTCACTGTTGCTTAAGGAATTATCATTATTACAGTGTGTGGGGACAAGTACATTCAAATAGAAAAACAAGCAAGAAAATAAACAAAGAATTTATTCAAGCAATGACCTGTCCATTCCAGAACTAAGATTATGCTCAAATGCACGGATGATATAAACGATAATGAACAGTAACAAGGGATACAGACAACCCTTCTAGTGAGTCACCAGTTCAGTTCTCTAAATGTTCCTGATGCTCAGAGGAAAGACATTTTAAAAGCTCAAATGCAAGTCTGTTCTCATTGAGTAGCTGTTCCTTGGCAAAGAGGGAATGACAAGGGCTGTACTGATGACACAACAGGAAACACTCTTTGACCCTTTCCAGCTTATGGACATAAACAGTAAACGTTCTAACACTCACAAATTAACCTTAAATGAGGAATATTGGCATCAGGGTTACCATCTAAATTGCCTGATTGCACAGTCAGAAATTCTTATTGAATACATCTTTACGTAAAGATTCATGAAGTCTATGGAAATTTGTGCTTGAATAAGTAGAGTGGGATTGAACTCAGCATCTCTGAAATACTTCATGCTAATAAAACACTCCATTCAGAGGAGCTCAGAGAAAGCACTAAAATCTACATACATTTCATGAAATAACTTCTCAGATTTGGTTCTATTAACTTTGCTCAAATGCCTACTCAGCAGCCACCAGCATTTCAACCTTACCAGACTAAAAAAAAAAAAAAAAAAGAAAAAAGCCATGGTAACAATTTCTGAGAGACTCAGCATATCTATATAAGGGTATAATGTTCAGCAACTGTTGACCCCATCGTATGGTGAACTGAACCTGCACCTGTTCAAGCTCTGATTGATGTTTTTTCACAGTGAATGATTTATGGGCAGCACTAACCAGGGCTCTAACTGAACACATAGGGAGCCACGCAGATGATATACACATGTATATATGTGTGTTACATCACCAGGAGACTGCTAAAGGTAGTGTAAAGCAAATTAAATGTAAGCCCTGTGGCTTAACAATTCTGTTAGAACAGCCAAACTTGAGTCCTTTCCTCATAGCACGTTTCCCTCCATAAGGAGAACAGCATTACTTTATTCCAGCCTTTTCAGTACATCTTGACTGTAAATAACAAATGAAAAAAAAATGTGATCATGAAAGCAGAAGGTGGAAATAAAGCAACAGAAAAGGATAACATGAAAGAGAGCACTGCAGGAACACTGCTATATTCTGCTGAAGGATTGAACTCCCCAGCTCCTGCTTATTTCTTAGAGGATTTAAAAAGCTGATGATAGAATCATCAAGATTTAAAAAAAAAAAAAAAAAAAATTGAAAAAGGAACCAACCTCATTTGCTTGTCTTTTAATCAAAACATGTAATCAGAAGGCCTAAGTGATGATTACCTCCTGCTTTCAACATAAGTGACTGAAGCAGCCTGTTAAATGGGTTTTTCCTCTTTCCAGTGCTGGGAATGTGTCACTTCACCACACAGGTATGTTCGTGCACTACACTCAGTTCCCAATCACCTGATCTGTTCCTGTATTTCCAGAGGAGAGGACAGCAGTTGTCTATGGCTAAGGCACTCTGTAGGAGTTCAGTAAACACGGGACCCATATCAAGAAAGACACTTTTTAGTAATGGCACCTTTATTAGCACAAACATGCTCACAACTGTTAGTGCAATTAATTATCAGGACGAGGAGATACCCAGCAAAAGGCTAAAAATTGCCTTTGCTGGAACACAATTCATTTAGATGATTTATGGAGTTCTTTATTGTTAGCGTCACAAGAGCTTTTTCAAAACAAGAGAAATCATTAAATCCCATAAAACACGGGCTATCGCCGCCGTTAGCTGGTAATTGATATCCCTGCTCGTGCCATTTATATCCCTAAACGGAGCTGATAAAACAAAAATTAGTAAAGCGTGCTGACGGAGAGCAGCCTGCAGCATCCCAGAAGGAAGGAGGGAATCCTTCCCTCCCTTCCAAGTCACCCAGTAGGAATCACTCCCCCCTTGCACCCCATGAGCCAGAAATCAGGCTCAGCCCCGGGGAACTGCTGGTGAGGGGGAGGGAAGAGGGAGGGGAGTTAATTCGCTTTCAGAGGAAGAACCTGACTATTACATCCCCCCACCTCCCCTCTCGGTTTTCCCTGGAGGAATTTTAACTACTTCTCTCTCCTTTTTAAAGGCAAATTAAAAAAAAAAAAAAATCTTTTGTGTTGCAGTTTTCTATGGTTTCGGTGGTTTGTTGTTTTTTGTTCTTTTTTTTCAGGAATCTTGCTGGGTGGTGAAAGTGGAAGATAAGAAATAATTTTAAACAGAGGACTGGTGGTTTTAAGCAGTTACCAAATAACAGCCAAAACATGTGCACAGTCAAGAAACTCCTAAATCCAGAGCAGGCAGGGAGAAGCAATGTGTGTTGTAGTGATGGAAAGCAATCAAGCATATTAGAAAAGACTCGGAAGAACAGGAGAACAGCACCACAAATGCAAATACATCAGCTCAGATTCTATGGAGGGGAAAAAAAAAAAAAAAGAAGCTGCTGCTGATAACCCTGAGCAAACGCTGCTGCCTCAAAGACAGAAATAGCTCCCTTACCTTATTCCTAATCCTTGCTTGCACCTGCTCTGCAATCATAAATACTTCGAGGTGCTTAACATGGAGCTAAATTGATGGCTGAATTTAAGAATTTCTTCGTACACCTCATTTACGGATTCGAAAGGAGATTTTTAGGATCGTCCTCCTCAGTATCCATTAGCTTCCCAAAGAATCCCAATTTTCTTGGGGAAAAAAAAAAAAAAAAAAAGGCAAAAAACCACAGTATGTCTATATACAACCGGGCACTGTAATAGATCCAAAAAAACCGGGAGCGGGGGAATCTGAGAGGTGTCACTACAAACTTGGCAAGCAGAACGTATCCTCAGCAGGAAGGAGAGAGAGAGCAGGAGGAAAAAAAAAAAAAAAAAAAAAAGAAACCCTGCAAAATACAAAATTCCCAGGGAGATTTTTGAAGGAAAGGAGGAAGGAAAAAAAAAAAAAAAAAAGGCAGGGATGCAAAGACGCGTGAGGAGAGCACAAATGGGATGGCGGGATGTCTTCCATCCATCCATCCGTCAGCCAAGTGAGCAGCCGCCCCCCGCGCTGCGGCCCCGCTCCGCTCCCGCTCCGCTCCCCGCGCCCCCTGCGCGCTCACACCGCGCCGGGCGCGCCCCCGCGGGCTCGGCGCGCTCCCCGCAGGGTCCCCGCCGGGAGCGGGGGAAGGATGCGCGCCCGCCCCGTTCGTCACAGGTGATGCTCAGCACAGCCGGCGGTGCTGGAGCAGCCGCGCGAAGTTTGCCCCGGTCTCCCCTCCTTTAGGTTTGTGGGGGGGTTTTCCCCTCTGCTCTTCCCCCTCCGCGCTGCACAAGCCGGAGCTGGATGCACTCTGTTCCCCCTCGCCGGGGGTGTGGGCTCCGCTTCTGCCTCCCACCTCTCCCTCCCCTCGCATCTCCTTCCCTTCCAAGCCCCCTGCATTTCCCAAGGCAGCCCAGTCACAAGCAGGCTGGGTTAGGAAAGGTCAGAGGCTGCTGTCTCAACGCTGAAAGCCCTGGCTACAAACACTCCCCAGGCATCTCTTCCTAGCAGGGATGACAGCCCTGGCTCCCTGGATGCACTTCCCATGCCCACACCCACCAGCCCAACCTGCCAGGTCAGCCAACAGGCCATAGGTGCAGGTACATCACCTCCCATCTCTCATTTCCCCTCTCTCTTTTTCCCCCTGACCTGGTACAGATTTCATCTGAGACTTTCCAAGACCTTTAATTATTCTATTAATGTACAGCCATAAATCTTCCAGAGCAGCATTTCATTAGGCAAACATCAATATACGGTCCAGAGATGTAAACAGAGGCACCAAGGGCTAGAGAGGGAGCAAATTACACACTGAAGGCACAGCAAAAGCTAAACCAGAATTGTTCAGTCTTGGTTTTCAGGGCTTTTCTAGGGAAGTTATTCCATGATTTATTTTTTTTAATTAAAAAAAAAAAAAAAAGTTCCATGGGAAACACTCATGTCAGTAGATCACCAGGTTAGTGGAGCAAGCCCCAGTTTACACCACTGTAACAAGTCTCTCCTGTGAGCCCTTACCAGCTTGCAGCTACATTAGTGAGGAAAACAATAAATAAAGTTCACAAGCATCTTAACTACTAGTGGTTTACAGTCATCTCATTTACATATTTAAACAAATGAAAAGCAGGTGTTTGGGTTTTTCTCCTTGACAAACTGGGAATCACAAAATGGCACCCTGAGTGGAGGACACAAAACATGGATCCATCCAACCTAGGGCAGAAAAAGACCAAGGAAAACAGACCTCCTGGCTCACAGTTGTACTGTATAGGCAGTGGGATTTATCCCTTGTTTTATCCCTCACAAGGTGCATGGAAGAGGGTATCAGGCAAGCAGATGGATGTGAAAGAACTTTAAGGGAAGTAGGAAATTCAAAGCAGGTCTTAAATATGGGTGCAGAGGAAGCAGAGACAAGGAGAGGGGGAGGCAAAAGATGTAGTGAGGTCCTCCTAGGCAAGGAGGAAGGACGGGAAAAGAGAGGTGAGGAGTAAACTCTTTAGGGCTTCCTCAACTGGAAAATGTGTCCTTGTGAAGGACTATTTCGCACACCATTTTCTGGTGAGGAAATCGAAATCACATCCCAGCAATTGTGTTGAATCTTCTGGGTGAATTTTGAGGGCTGAAGGTGAAGGGCGTTAAAATCTCTTAACGCCTTTATTTCTGACAAAAGAAGAAAAAAAAAATCCCTAAAAATAAAGGATTAGTTTAAAGCTGAGTCCAGGAAAGATTCTTCACAATTCTTCTTTTACACAGTAAGAGCCAAATACCACTCCTGAGAAACTGGTACAAGTGGAAGGACAGTTTTATTCCATAATGCCAGTGTTGGATGCAGAGCCATCTGGAAATCCTATAGAGATTCCAAAGACAGCACCTGTCTGTGGAACACGATGTAGTTTTGAAGTCCTCAAGTCAGTGTGACTAACAGGGTTCCAACCCAGGATACTTCTCCCAAAGTTCAGTGCACGAAAATATTTGCTTTGTTTCTGCTTTCAAATCAAACAAGACCTTGATTTATCCTCTAGAGCAGCGTATGTGACTTTGGAATATGCAATCTCATCTTTAGCCACCGTTCCAGTGGCTACGGCAGCAAGGGCAGATGCTCCCATCTGCTGTGTGGCACTGGGTGGAGCAGAACAAGCCAGCGCCCCAAAAAAACGGATTGGCAGATGCAGAACCTCTCCTACAGCTCTGAGGGTCTCTGGGGAAGGCAGCCCCTTCCCCACACGTGCACCTCACATACCACTGTACCCAACCAAAATACTTCTACGCGAGCGGCAATGGCCATTTTGAGGAGAGAGGACCTGCGGAGAGAGCTGGGAGCAGCTGTTCTGTACAGCATGGTGCCTGCTGCAGTATGTGATTTTCAGCTGGAAATCTGTACGGTTCTTTTAGCTCAGGAAAATGGGAGATCAGCCCTTCACCTTCCAGTCCACCAGGAGAAATCACTCCTGGTGGCAAGGGAAGCTCTGCCCTGGAGCAGAAGGGAATGGGAAGGCAGATGGAAAGGAGAGCTCTGAGTATCTGAAAGGTAAGTCAGAGACATCTTTGAAGTGATTATTAATTTGGTATTCCCATCCTGAGAAGCAGATTTAACCTTCTGGCCAGTAAATTATCTACATAATCCTCACCACTGTGATACCTGAATACCTTAAGAGCTTTAAACTGGGCATCCAGATGATCAAGTTCCCAAAGTCTACATGTAAGGCTGGCGGCTTCACAGTCACTCAGGTTCTCCTACTTGGGTGGAAACTCAAATGTAACACGGTCTCACATATCAGTTCTACCTTTCAGAATGAGGGTGATTTGTCAGGATTAGCCTCAGGGGTATTTCTAATACCTTCCCTTTACTTGCAGTTATTAAACAGGATTGGAAACATCTTCCAGACCCTTCTAACTCCTACATCTTTTCCTGGGGATTTGTATGGAAGGAGAGATGCTGTAATGCAGCAAGTAGCTAATATATCTCACAAGGACAACATAAAGTCATTTTATTAATGCAAGTTTAGCCTTCCCAAGCTTGTAGTAGTAGCTCTCTGTTACCATGTGGGTCTTGCTACATTAACGCTCAACCAGAACCACCCCACCAAAATTTATGAAGAATAATGGAAAATAATTCTATGGTTTACTGACCAAAAGTAAAGAGAGAAGAATTCCACACTTAATGTAATCATCTCTGCCTCCGTGAAACAGAGGAAATGAAGGTGCCCTAAACATGACAAACAGAAAATGATACAAAAATAGGGGAAGAGAACTGTATAATAAAGCCATCTTTTGTGACTGTCCAAGGGAGACTGAAAAGGATGAAAATGAATTGCAGCAAGGATGACTTTGAAGAGAAATTGTCAGCTTGCTTAGCTCCCAAATTCACATCTTCATCCACAATCTTTAAACAAAAAGCAAAATGCAAATGCCCAGGAATTCTGAGGCAAAGACCTTTATGCTTTCTTGCTGGGTTTGTTACTTATTCACTATATGAGTGTGGCTTAAAGTTTCATTACAGGAGGAGATACATTCATAAGAATATATAAATATGCATATGAAATATCAATAAGTTATTGGCAAATATATTAAAGGACATGCAACCTCTGACCTTGAACTCTATAGAAATGGTTTGATTTTCAAAGGTGATGGGCAGCTAAAGATCTCCTGACAGTAAAACATGGAAGAGTGAAAGAAAACTTATCTCAGAAAAAATGCCCAACAGTTTCTTGAAGTGCTCATACTTAAACTTTACTTTCCTTTTTCCTTTTCTTTCTTTTGATTATAAACTTTTATGTCACCTTCCATGAATAGTCCATATTAATCTCCAAGATGAATCTTATAAAGACTCTGGTAGAAGCAGGTGTGATTCCAAAGCAAGTGTGTATTCTGTGGTTTTTTCCTTGAACAGAATCTAAGATCCATCTGGAGTAATAGAACGATTGAAATATTGAGGTGTTAGGATGTCAAGGAAATTTATGTTCCTAGTGTGAATTATTTTAATCGATTCTGAGATCATTGTTAATATCAAAGCAGTTGTTACCAAGAGTTAAATTAACATCTTGAGCAAGCTTACAGGGAACCTCAAATAGTCATTGAAATATTGTTCTACAAATATAATGGAATACTTAGGACACGCTACAAGAAAATATTCCTGCATTTAGTAGCCACTGTTTTAACAGCATGAGGACATTTTATTCCTTCTTTAGGTGTCAAGGGGCCCTTACTGAATACCAGGAAAAGAATAAATGAAAACATTAAAATAAAGAAAATGCAAGTATTCTAGAGCTGGGATCCCGGGGTACCCCAAGGTAATTTGTCTTTTTCACCATACTTCAGTGATTTAGCTACTGCTCTTATTTCCTATGTAAGTATTAGGGTTCAAAGACACATGATATATATGCCTCCTTTAGACTCATGCAACCCCTTATAATACTAAACAACAGTGTTGTCTTTAGGTCATCTCTGTCACAAAGCTGAATTTCTTTATGAAGTATACATATAGTCAGGAAAAAAAAAAAAAGAAGAAGAAAAAGATTTCTTGTGGGCTTGATTTGCCTCCTATGCAATCAGAACTCTGAAGTGTCCCATTACAGGTTTCAGGCATTGAAAGCAGATATCCAGAAACAAACCTCACAGAATTTTTCAAAGCTTCTCTCTTTGACCGTTTCCATCACGGTCACCAGCAGCACCTCTTGCACCAGACACTGCTTTGTGAGTAGACCCAATCAGCACTAATCACTAACAATCAAAACACCAAAATAAGTCCCTACATTTTCAGTATTATATTTCAATACATTTAGATTTAGAGAAACAGTAAGACATGTTCTCATCTGACAAATCTCTGCAAGCACAGATTGGCATCAGGATTGTTCAAGCACAGGACATGACCCTGTGAGGTGCTGGTGATTTCCCTACCTGGTTCCCACAAAGAACTCAGTTTATTAACACACAAATCAAAGTCAAATTCGATCTCTCTCAAAACAAATCTTCTTTTGCGTCCTGATTTTAAATCCCATATCTTAAATTTCAAAGTGTAGCTAAACTTTTTCCCCTTCTTAATTAACGATGAACAAGTTCAGCTTCTCATCAGTGAATATTACATGGAATTCCAAAACTGTACAAGAACTCATGAACAGAAAACTTTATTTTCTGTCTGCACCTCTTGTCACACAGCCAAATCTAGTATTAAGCACATAGTTAAATCATGCAGATGCAAGTAAATCTCAGTGTTACTTCCTTGAATATGAATTTGACATAACTTCTAGGGGGATAGTTTGAGGACTCTGAGTTACATTCTTTTGTGATACTCTCCTGGAATAAAGTAATGCTAATACTTAAAAAAAAAAAAAAAAAAAAAAAAAAGTGTCTCTAAAAATTCAGTTACCATGATAGGAAAGGGAGCAAGCCACAGTGACTATGAAATGACTTTTAAAGACCACCAGCGTGGCATATGTATAGCAGAAAACAGAGCACTCAAAACCAAAGCATGAAATAGCTACCCAGGTTTAAAATATTACACAACAGTCTTTGGTCTTTTCCCACTTTCTCAAACATTTTTGGTTGTCAAAAGTCTTATTTCCATATCTGAGACTACTAGGGTCTACTGGATGTAAAGGAGTCATGATTATCCTTAAAGTGTATCTGACATCGCTATTAATGCTTTAAACTTGCTACCAGTGCATTTCTGCAGCTTCATCCTTTTAGCAGAACTGACACATATAAAAGCTTTGAAAACTCAAAGTATTAATCTCTAAAAGCATATTTGTAGTGATTACTTAACCAATAGGATGTTTTTCCAGTTCCTCTACAAGTTGGCTCAGCAACAGTACAATATTAATAATACTTGAGCTTATACTTTTACAACCTGTTCTCCATTTCTCCCATCTGTCGATAGACTAAAATTATGTTTACAGAATCACTCATTTTCTAACCTTTTTTATAATTCACCCAAGCCAACTCATAACCAATTTTTTTCCCCTAAAGTGACTACAAAACCCCAAAACTTGAGGCTCAGCTCAGTTTTAAGAGCTGTTGATATAATTGTGAAGTAGCTCCTCAATTTGAAAAGGGTTATTTGGGTTTTATCCTGTAATGAATGAGAAAAATATTTTCCTCTCATTATTATTCCAATTAAAAACATACCTTTAGTTTAGTTCCCTATTTTTCTTGCCAAACTACAACTTGAGGCAATCCTAGGGTCTGGTACAACATTTGTAGATTTATGTGCATAGAAAATTGGAAATGTTCAAAGGGGAAGAACACAGCCAGCTGTGATCTGCCTTGTGAACCTGAACCTCCTGGGATGCCCAAATGGAAGAGCAAGAAGGAAATAATTAAGTGCTGGGTGCTACCCATTAATATTTGGATAATCTACAAGCTACAGTGCCATATTAGCCTCCGAAACACTGAGTGTCCAAGGTCCCAGACACATGGCTCTGTATAAAAATCACTGTAATGGTACTATTTTACACATTAATTTTTTTGTGTAGTCAGAATCAGGGAAGTGGAGAAGTCCATCCACTTCAAGACCCTGAACCCTGCATGTAGCAGGGGGACATTTTCATGTAAAAATTAAATCTTCACAAATAGCTCTCAGAGCTACAACTTAGGCCACTGTTTTCACTCCCATTTAACAGACTTGCCAGAGTAAACAGTGGTTTAAAAATTGTTCAAGGACCTCAAGATTTGGCCCCAAATCAATGTGTATACACATGGCTTCATTTACAACTATGTTTTTATGCCAGATTTAATGTCAACAGCCTAACGGTGCGTTGGATTTCATTTATAGGATTTATTAATTTTTATCTAATGAACAATTTCACAAGGCAATTTAGATGATTACGACTGTGAAATGTTTGCAATGAGGACCAGATCTTGCCAGCCTTGCTTGCCTGTAGTGCCACTTACATCAAAAGTAATTGAAAACAATTGTACAGTAAAAGCACCAAAACAAACAAGTTCAAAAATGCTCAGTTTAAAAGAGAAAAGGAAGCAGAGTAGGCATTTCTGAGCCATGTGTTGTCTCCATGCAGATCTTTGCAGATGAACTAAACTACAGTAAACTGGAGTAAACACTTACAGGAAGAAACACAACACGCAGATGTGGGGCCTTTTGGGTAAGAGCTGTCAACGTGTTGACATGGTTACAACAGATTGTCCCTGTGACAAAACACCCTTTGGTTACAGAAGGAATGAGGCCAAAGTTAAACATCCTAAGTATCTCACCTTCTCCCTTCCAAGAATTTGAAAATTAAAGGCAGGGGACATCTCCTCAGTTATGCACCATAATGAACCAAACAGTGGCTTATTTACCAAAAAGATCATCTCCTGAATAATGTTTGTTTTTTTATTTTTGGTAAAAGGACATTGCTTTCTCCTTCTGATCTTGGAATTGCACTACAAAGCTTCCCATTTATAATTAATTACATTTTTGAGATATTTTTTGCTTAGGTGGCAAGAATCTTCCCAGCACTGGTGCCCAAAAACAATTACCAGCATCCTGTTCGGTTTGCTTCCAACTTCCCTTCACCCTCCACCCAGCAATAATTGTGCTTCTTTTCCATGTTTCAGAAAATAGAGATTGTTTGCTATAAAATTAGCTTGACGTGATTCAAAAGGAAATGCAAAGCATTTTATAAGGAGTCAGAGAGAGAGAGTCTGCATTTGTGAGCAGAGGATGGGGAAGACTTGTGCTTTCAGCCAGGGGAAGCTTCATCACAAATTAAGTTTTGTTTTCTTTACTTGCTGCAGCACAGTGACAGCTTTGACAGACATATGGGTTGTTTAGAATCGTAAAGGCTTTTTTAATTTAAAGTGCTTCAGGAATATATCTAGCTGCAGTATATGACGTAGGCACTTTTTATTTAGCTGTATTCTGCTAAATGTAGTTTGTAATTGGAACACCTTTCAGTCCAGGCATAGGAAAATCTATTTCAGTCTCTTCCTACAGTGCTGAGCTGCTCTTGCAGCAGGTCCTACCAAGGCCATGCATGTTATACTGCACATTAACATGCATTTCAACACCGTGCGTATTATTCTCGTTTATTTCTATGGGAACTGGAAGACACTTAAGGCTGTCCCATCTCTCAGCAGACAACCAAAACCTCGAGGTCTTTGTGTCGTTTAAGCCTTCCAAAAAGAAAGAATGGATAAGGTCACTCCAAGCTCTTGTTTTTTCAGGTTTTGTCTTTTGCCAGGGTTGTGTTTTCAGGTCTGTTACGATGCCGTAAGGTTTTGCTTTAAAATGTCACACTCTGTCATGGTGGGCCCAGTGTGCACTGTAGTTGCTACCCATGTCACGTCTTTTGCTTAATTTAAAAACATGTTGGTTTGAGTCTTGGGGGTTTTTGATGTCAGATCTGTAGTATTTGGGGCAGATCCTGATTTCAGTTACATGGTATAATACCCAGAGTGAAGCCATTTGTTTGAGTGGAATTCTAGTAGATGACACAAGCATGACTGAGACGAGACTGTGGCTGATTGTAGGATCTTCAAACCAAATGGTGCTCTTTCTGGCTCCTGTATTAGTCACTGCCAATAAAGATGTTGCAGCTCTAAACTCTATTAGTTCAGAATGCAGAAACAACCTCATGCTGCAGATAAGAGATGGAAAAACACTAGGTTTGTAAACAGCTAAGTACTGTTAACTAAACCAGAACAGAGCTTGGGTTCTCTTTGCCCAAGTGTTACTGGTTCTACCAGCAGGATATAAAACACATACAAAAATGAAATGATGACCAAAGACAACCAAATGTCCAGAGAAAATCTGCAGGAAGAAAGGAGGTCATGTTTTCCACAGACTTGGACAGTGGTTCCTCCTGTTCTGAGACGTACAAACTTACAGAGTAAGAATAAAGCCTTTCCTTCAGCAGAGGAGGGAACAGCACTGCTCTCACCTTATGTCAATCCTTCATATCCCCCTCCTATCACCTACCTTGTGACTGCACCCTTGCAGACACAGTTTATTTACAGCTTTAACAACATGTGGCCCTATAGTAGTCACCCATCCTAATTAACAATTCCATATTACTGTGTTGAGTGGAGGGCCTTGTAAGACATCCTGGTACTTCTAGTGCTTAGAGGGTTTTTGCATCTTCACCCTTAATAGCTTTGATTTAAGAACCCACACAGTACATCATTTAAAGGGTCGACTAGAAGTTTCTCCTGTGGTGCTTCAGGCACTTTTTCTTTGGAAAAATCCCTTTGAGAGCTGGTGCTACCTGGTATAGGGTAAAGGAACAGCTACCTTATGTAGATCTCGGCATCACAGACTGCTGCTTGATTGTCAGTGAATTAACACTACATTAGAAAGGAGGAAAATAAAAGAAAAAAAAAAGAAAGAAAGGGCTCATCTATAAGAACATTGGACCCAGTAGAGACAGGACAGACTAAAAAAGAACTGTGAGAATGAAACAAAAGTTACACTCTGACTTTTCTTTGAAAATTTAAAAATATCTTCTGCATGAACACGAGTCTCCTGGGTGCCAGCTTCAGAAGTACCTTAAAGAAATTCTCATGTCATTTGCAGTTGATGTAATGTAAGAATCCTTTCTTACAGTCTCTCAGTGAGATACAGGGTAGAAAACTGGACTCCCACTCACAGGCTGATTTTTTTTTTTCCCTTTGCACACTTGTCAAAGAATATGTCTTTTCCTTTTCAAAGAAAGAGAGCCTATTCACAGAAATTCTGTGAGCAGAGCCTCCATTTCTCCATCAGTGAGACAAGGGCAATGTCAGGAGTGTTTCAAAAGACTTATTCAGTAAGTAGTTATAAACACTAAGTTTAGATAAACATAGCCAAATACTGATTATTAATTCTGTAAGAATTATGTGGGGTCACACATCACTATGTATTTTCCTCAGCAGGTGATTATTCCCCCGCCCCTTACAAAACTACATAGGTTGGCCTTGTAATTCTGAGTTTGTAATCAAGTCTGCATTCGAAGGCAAAAGGCCAGATAATCCTGGCAAGCTTCTGCAGTGCCTCTGAACTCATTTGTTGCCAGGATTGCGCTGCAGATTTTTTTAAAATTTTATTTTATTTTAAAACAATTTATAATAAAATAGCCGACAAGTACTTTTGCCAGGGCATGGTTCACATTTTTCTCCTTAAGAAGCCCTTATATACTTCTGGGCTCTGCTAACTGAGAAAGATAGCCTGCTGTTTTTACTCAGCCAAAAATTGCCGAGCGTCAGAGATACAGCAGGAAGAACATTTTGCTGCTTCTGTCACTCCCAACAAAATCTCTAACATTTTGTTTTATTTAATGGCTTCACTTTTCATAAGATGATTCAAACCCCTATAGGGGACCTACATTAGTCTGCTGACATTTTTCTGCTGGTGTAATTATTATGTCCTTCTACAGTCTGCTTTTCATCTGCGCAGAATTTCTCCCTGGCACAGAAGAGTTCAGTTAAAGACCTCAAGGTAGAGAACTGGAAAAGCCAGAATAGCTCTTCAGCATAAGGTAAGGTGGAGGGCACCTTATTTGGTATAACTGGGCACGTGCTGGGATGCCTGGCAGCAAATAGCAGATGGACACAATGCAAGTGAGAAGAAAAACCCTTCCTACAGTAAAAAAAATTATTGGGGGTGAGGATAGGCATGTTTACCTTTCCTTTACACTCCACTAGGCAAAATATGTTGCACGTTTCAGCCACTTAAATTATAGCAGGAATGGGTATTTCTGACACAGTATATACCTGTACATCACCCTGTTAATCATAAACCATAACAATTTGATTACTCCATGCAAAGGCCAACCCTACTGCTTTGTATTCAAAACCAAAGGTTTTTAAAGAAAGAAATAGACCCTATTTGCAGTCTAATGTCATTATAATATATAGGGGTAAGTGCTAAATGCTTAGAGGTTGAGCTTTGGTGTTTTTAAGGACAATCACACGTAGACTCATCTGTACTTTTAAGCCAAGGTTACAGCTAGCCCCTCAAACACATGTCTTGTTGCTAAGCAGGTGCAGATCTGAAATCAGAATAAGAGCACTAGGGATATAAAGAAAGCAAATCCACCTACTCAGATTTAAAGACAATATTGCCTTGGTAACAGGTAACACATGTGAAGTACGTGGTTAATTACGGCTTCCAGTTATAACAGCGACAAAACAGAAATGAAAATGAGAAGCACTGTAGCAAAATATAGACAGCCCTATAATAATCAGGTAGCTTAAAACACACTAGTATACCCCATTAAGCAATTGAAGAGGCAACCATGTGGGTCAGATGGAGACAATGAACAGAAGTCTGGAAAACTTAGTTGACAAGAGTGCTCTCAACAGCATAGGAAATGATTCCGAGAGCTCATGCCCTGCTCACTGGTGAGTGAGAGGAGGAGTAAGGGGATGAAGAGATGAAGTTCTCTGAAGCTATTTAAAAGGAAGGATGCAACTGCATCCACAGTTTTTAAATTCTCCACTGCCATTATGTATGAGGCTTTTACAAAGCTGAAGTGGACACAGATACCGGTGCTGAACACCTTTCGTTCTTCCTTCCTCACCAAGTGACTGACCTCGCCTGCCCCTCTTGGAAAAAGCATGAGATGTGAACACAAGGCTAAGCATTATGGAGCTGGAAAAAAGTGGAAGAGGGTCCCTTTAGCACAATAAGCAACCACTTCAACAGCAAGAAATGGAATATGAAAACAATCACATAAATAACAGTAGATGAAACAGACCCAGTTTACAGAGTGGAGCACACAGGTCACTAAAATTAAAGGTTGAAGAAGAGGCCAGTGAGTTTTCCATAACTGTTAAAGTCTGAACAATACTGCAATAAGAGCAGACTTAGATTTGAAAATCTAAAAGCATATATAACCTTAAAGAAAGGAGCAATGTCTCTCCCTACTTGTTGTATTGCTGCATATTAGATTCCCATTATATTCATACCAGACAGATCTCTGACTCATATTTAACTAACAAATAAGTAACTTTTTTAAGCTCTATCTGATTAAACAGGAAGCTCTGAAATAGAAAATATGTCCATTAATGAAACATATCTACCCCAACCTAGATGAGGTGGATTGATTTTTTTCAAAAATTTTTCTTTACAGAAAATGATGCACTTCCAGTCCCTATTTAGGGACATTTGTGTTCAGATATTGCATTGACACTTGTGACCTATGCCATGCACCCATGGACTGAAAGGATTTGCTTGTATTAAAAGGAAATACAGCACCATGAGCAGCACATACTTAAAACATACCCACAACTAAGTGTTTTAACCTGGTTTGGGGGAAGACTACGAAAAAGTCAAAGCAAAGCAGGCTCATGGTATCTAAGGTCAAGCTGCTTGCGCGCTGAGATGTTGAATCAGGTGTCTCATTCCTTGCACATTTTGACTCAGTGCTTTGTTACTCTCTAAAAGGGATGATAATAAATACTTGCCAGAATCACAGAAATCTGACTAGGATTGATAGGTCTTTGCAGAGGTCTCTGATAGCATGTGGTAGAAGGCATGACCCATAATTCTGGGGTTAAGCTAAAGTTGACCCAGTAGCCTGCAGTTGAAAGAGAGGATCAATCTATCCAGTCACAAATCTTTTAAGACAGCCAACTGGTTTAGGATGTTTCCAGAGCCACAGTGATAAAATATCAGCCATATTCTCTTACTCTGAACTATTTTTATAACTCTACAGCAGAGCTTTTCAGTAGATGCAGAAATCTAGTTATTGATCACTTGTAATGCTTAATTCAATTCTGAGAGGAAATGGCCTACATTTCATGGATACATTTCATTAAAAGACTGTTTAGTCATTTTGCATTTTGTAAATGTGTTAGCAGAGAGATATCAATGCCAGCTCGCAGGCTAGTATGATAAATTGGAAGATTTGTTACTGGTCTCCAACCAAATGTGAGCAAAATGAGTTGGTACACTGTGATCTCTTAACATAATTAATAGAATCACAGGAGAATAGGGAAAGAATGGACCCAGGCAGGTCATTATGTGTATCTCCTTTGCCTTAGGGGAGGCTCAAAAAAACTTACATTGCACCTGACAAAAAGTTCATCTAATTCAATAGTTAAAGATCTCTAATGACACTTTACAGTCACTTCAGAAAAATCTGCGTCCTTAGAAAGTTTGGAGTAAATTTCTTTTATGTTCTAGTCTGAAACTTTTTTTGCTGCAGTTCGTGCTCATTGCAATCTGCCCCATCACCTGGAATACAGAAAAGAGCTGGGACCCTTCTTTCCTAAAAGATCCTTAAAGTTTTCAGAAACTATGTATTCCTTTATCAGTTTTCACTTCCTCCATCCTCTAAGTTACTTCTGGTTTGTGTCATTCAGTCAGTCATTATATACCTGGTTCACGAGACTCTGTGACAGTTCCTGCTGCTGGTCTGCATCCCACTTTAGGTGCAGCACCCAAAACTAAAAAATACATATTAACCCAAGTACTTTTATCAGTGTAAGAGTTACTTAGACTTGTAAGAGCTAACTATAAGATTTGCCCATCAAAGCCTTGACTTGCTCACTTTGGCTTATGACACAAAGTAATTCCTACCTCTGCCTTTGAAGACAAAGTTGTTCCCCATTTTGAAGTGAACTATTGGTAAGATCTCTGAGTGCATGAGTACAGCTGATGTTGCACCCCAGCAGCCACAGCTCCAGCATTTCCCTGCCTGGCTTGTGAGAATGCCATGAAAACAGGCTGGCCTCAGCAAAGCCCTGGCAGTTGCTAACACCTGCCTGCTTTTCACCTGTCCACAAAACAAGCTGCTCTGTTGTAAAAGGAAATTAGACTCGTTTGATGTGATGTGCTCTCAGTAAACCCACAACAGCAGTTATGTCTTTCCTTGCAATGTTAAGAGTTGCTGCAGAGTATTTTAATTATTTCCCTATTTTATTTTTTTGATGGCTGAGGTTGAGCTGCATCATTTCTGAAGACAGGCACTGCATTTGTTTTTTCTCTGATTTCCGGTGCCTCATCCACCTTCTGCCAGCTTGTTAGACTTGATGACTAACGGCTCAAACATCTCTACAGACCATTTGTTTGCTGTCCTTGATAGAAGTTCAGCAGCCCTATCTGATCCAAGAAGTTCTAATCTCTTTAATCTATTAAATTCTTTTTGCCTGTCCCCTTCCTTCCTTTTCCAAAGATTGCATCTGCCAAATGAGGGAGTTCAAAGTAACACTCTATTATTTTTTTTTTTTTTACCTGACCTTCCTCAATAAGATTCATCTCTTTTCTATCAATATTCAAGCATGTCCCATCAAGGATCTACTACAGTAAGTCAAATACTTGGTATGTATTAAAAATTCTGCAGATAGATATTGGGCAGGCATCTAAATCAGATATTCAGGCACTAAAGCAGGATGTGCTAGAGCAGATGTGGACTGGAAAGGGAGAAGGTGAGAGGAGAAGGTTTGGAAATTGTGGAGTTTTTACTAAGTACTGTGAAGAGGAACCAAATATCTCATAAATGCAGAATATTGGAATGACACAAGCCATGTTTCCCAGCATTGGCCAGGCAAGATTATCACCCAGTATGTGGATGGACAATGCTTGTTGCATGGAGTGCCTGGAACTGCTTGCAGGACTCTGTGAAAATTTTCCAGCATAAAAATTCATCTCTAACTACAGCCAAGAAGAAAACCTGTACAAAGTTACAGACACAACTGGGCACAGCAGAACTGGAGCCTCCATGGATGCACTGCAACATACAGTTAAGGCCACACAGTTTTTAAAAGTTTTGTTTTGCTTCAGATTTCTGGGTTTGCCCTCCTTCAAACTCTGCATTGGAGGTTTTTGAAATAATTTATGAATCACTGTCTATTTAATAGTTCTAGTACGGAGAGATCATTAATGATTAATAAATTTGCTTTAAAGTTCTCGCCCACATTCACAAAAGAAACAATAAGTATTTTATGCATACACCTATGTTTATAAGCTTAGCCAGAAGATATTAATGAACAAGACTCTGACCTACACTTCACTTTTCCCACACACGCCCCTTCTGTATTTTATGGCTTTTCCTATTTTAATAGCGTGGCTGTATAAAGTGCCTTGGGACTTAATAGAGAAACACTATCAACATTTGTGCTATTAAAAGCATTATGGGTTACTGTAAAATTTATTTACGCTGCTATTATCTCTCTTTAAAAGTTTAAACAAATCACATTTCCAAGTTCAGAGTGACCAGGGCATCAAATCTAGTAAGTCGTGGTAGATCAAGCGGTGGCAGCCGCTGGTGAGAAATTCATAAACTCATAGAACAGTGGGAGTTGGAAGGGATGTCCAACCCCTCTGCAATGAGCAAGGACATCTTAAACGAGACCAGGTTGCTCCAAGCTCCATCCAACCTGGCCTTGAACATTTTCAGGGATGGGGCAGCCACAGCTTCTCTGGAAAATGTGTTCCAGTGTTTCACCACCCTAATTGTAAAAGACTTCTTCCTTTTATCTAATCTGAAACAACGCTCCATTAGTTTAAAACCATTATCCTTTTCCTATAGCAACACTGTGTCTTTCCCCACCACCCCTTTTTTCCTTAAAGTGAGAGAATAACAAGTGGCAGCCTCCACATTTGAAGAGTTCATGGATCTATGCAGGGACACACTCATTACATTTGTCCCTTGTGTAACCTGTATTTCCAAAATATTATGGCATGTAAAGTCTCGTAGCAATCTACTACCATGGACATATTCAGGTTTTTTCTGCAATTGGGCTTCTGGAAAAAAAATCAAGGGATTTTATGCTGAATATATTACTGTCATCAAGCTGGTTTATAAGGGAAAACATCCCCATTCACAAAAGTCACCAGCACAACAGGAACCAGCATTAAGCTTCACCAGCAAATGATTCTACACATTACAAAGAAGTCAAAAAAATCTTTGCTTTGTTCTCCCTGGAATTACAGAGAGGGAAATCTAGATGAAAACTTTTTCAGACTTTATATGGGTGGTGTCATTGCAGCTATAATGATGGAAGATTTTGTGAAGGAAATAAACTTGCAAGATTGGAGGTCATCTCCTGACAAATGTGTTGGGAGGCAAACTGCCTCCCAGTTCATGATACACCAGCACACGTATATCAAACAGGAAGTTAATTCCATAAATACATTCTAAAGTCACTACATCTGAACACAATTTACTTCTATGCTCAGCCACAATTCATTTATAGTCCTTATAAATATGAGCCATTGGGGAAAGCAGGTCATCATAAATTATTCAATCTATAACCACATCAAAAAGTAGATGAACATAGATTCTTAGCTTTACATGCTTTTTACATTAGTTTTTCTCAGCAACTTGATGACCATGTATTTGTGGGCTATCAACTGTTTTCTCCAAACTTTTGGTTTTTAAAAACAAAGTGGTAATTGACAGGAGCTTAACAGAAGAAAGTGTCTCTTTCATAATTGAAGTACAAGCAAGGCGGACGGAGTCGTTAAAGTCAGCTTCAATTTGTTTGATATCTGGAATCAAAGAAATAAAACATAGCCAACAATCCATGGTTGTTCCTCTTACAGTAGGATAGCTGTACTTTTCCATTTGGAAGGTAATTGTGATGTGGTCCCTTGCAAGATTTAAGGTCTATTCCCTGTCAAAAGTCCCAATGTTCCATCCACTGAAGTCAAAGGCAAAACTAAAAAAATCTGTTATTATTTCTATACAGTCTCTTTATCTATGGCACCAAAGATGAAAGAAATAGGAAGAAAAAACACCTTCCTTCCAATATTTGGAACTATTATTTGATTTAAACCACTAAACATTATCCAAAAAGTTTCAGTTGCTGCATTTCTAAGGTTCAGTCTCTATTCTGTACATGAAATACTCTCACCTTAAAGCCTGCATCAGAAGCAACCTCTACTGACACACTGCATCCAAGAACTTTTGTTCCAGAGGGAATGCATATGTCACTAAACCACTAATCCAAACAAATTTATATATAGTCTCCCCTAATCTGAGCATTCAACTATTGTTACACGTTTCAAAGCAAAAGATGAAGCTGAAGCCATGCTAGGAAGACTGTTTTCATCATGCTAACTCTTGCAGTAACATGTTTTTCTGGTCAGTAGAAGCCAAGGGAGATAACCTGGGGTGGGGGGATACCAGAGGAGTGTATGGAATTAACTCTGCATTAATCAAGCCTTGTCTTGGCATCTGTCTTGACAATTTGCTTGCCTCTTTAATAATCTGCAATTGGATATCAAGGTCGAAAAATTTCAATGTTCTACGTCCATTTCTCTGCAGCATATTCAGTTCATAATTGTGCAAGAGGTTTCATATGCCGAAAATCCTGTCTGCTGTTTTTCAACCATTTCATTTAGGCTAATATAAGTTTTTATTTCTTCCTACAAACCTTGCCTGGAAAGAAATCTTGGAAGATGAGAGTCAGAACTTTGACTTGCCATCCTTCCTTCAGCAGATGATTTATATTCAGGGAGTTCATGCATATTTAATAATATAGTTCAAATGTTAGTCTGAAAGCAGAATAGGATTTTCCCTTTCTCTTGAGTTTTTTCCCTTGTGTATTTTGTCTAGTTTTCAGAAGACAGGATTTTGTACAGAAATTTGAAGTCTCCTCACATTGACTTCTCTGTGAAGAAATCATTCCCAGAGTCCATTCCACAAACCTCTTAAACCCAGGATCTTTCACAAGTTGAGAAAGATGAAGCTTGTTTTTATACAAATGAATTGCTAATCCTCAAAGAAGGAAGATATGGTCTGGATGGTTTTCCTGAAGTCATGAATTATATTTCAGCAGCTTGATATGAAAATTCCAGATATCTCTCCAAGCACTAGTTTTCTTGAGGGGATACAGACTAGAAAGTCCCACTGAAACAAAACTTCTTTGACCTTCTGTTCTTGGTTTTAAATTTCTGTATGCAAAAAGTATAACATATGAAAAAGGGCACTGTGAGCTTCTCATAAGGGCATGGACAATGAGGAAAAAACCTTGTTCTGAAGCAGAAATCCAGTCTCTATAGCCACTGCAATGTTCAGTGGGATTATGCAGTTCTTGAGAAAGCCATTTCATGAGGAACTGTGACATGTTCTATTAGATACAAAAATATATCATACTACTTATCCATCTTTTGCTGCTGCCGGAAGGGCCCTTCCACTTCCCCCGTGTCAAAAGATTATTTCACAACTAATTTCCATTTTTTCCTCCTTTTGTAGCCAGTAAAGCCCTACTAGCATATTTTCAAAGTCTGCTTTGAGAATAAGTGTTCCTTACTGGCCAGACTTTTTGAACAAGGAGGAAGATGGCAGAGAAAAGCAGGACTGCTTAAAGCATGGAAAGCTACAGAAAGAAAAGATGCACAGAACCCTTCCTCAGCCAGCAGAGAAGCAGCATTCCTTTTATTACTAAAATATTCCTGCACAAAATTCATTATCTCTGTTAAATGGGGCATCCATCTAAAAACTCAAAATAGTCTCTCTTTACCTGAAAGAGAACTGGTATCTCAACAAATATTTTTGAGTGACAATGTGCCCACTAATTCTATTCTGCTTGACTTCTGGCCAACTGTTCCATTCTGTCTTTCCTGCTGGCACATCCACAGTTAAGAGTGAATGTCTCCACACCAAAGCTCACATGAGATTTTTCAACTTCTGGAGAGCCTTTCATGAGGATTCCTCAGGATAATGGAATCCATTTTCAGAATAGATTTTGAACAAGCACTTAGAACCCTTTTTGGTGCTTGATCTCATCTATATCCATGATTGAAATACTCCACCATCAATTACAAACCCAACACTTCAATAAGAAGTTAAGCACACTTTACCATTCATTAATTACTGAGATATAAATACTATCCTTTCAGCACTGGAGAGAGAATACAAGTACAGAACCTGCCATAAAGATAAATCACACAGCTGACTCTGTAACTCAGGTAAAAATACAGAGGATATTCGTGTTCACTTGATAAACTCCCTGAAATGAACTTTTTAGGTGTTTAAGCTTATGAAACTTATGACATCAAAGGCAAAATATAACAACTCCAAGGAAAGTAAATAGGAAGAAATAACAAAGCTTTTCTACAATTCATATTAATTCTAGAAAGAACAAAACCAGATTCATTACAGAACCTCATGGAACAAACAGATATAGAAGGCTGTATGAAGGAATCTTTCCCAGTAAATTTCCTAATCAGACGGGTCACTGAATAAAAATACAAAGCAAGAGGCCTGATACATATTCTGTATTCCATTACATCCGACTGAAATCCATTATAGTTGCATATATATTTCAGTGACAGAGGAAAAAAAAAGAAGGAAAGCACAAACCTAACAAGTCATGTCAGGTATTACTGAATTAACCTGAGAATTCAGAAGGGGGAAAAAATGGGTAAAAAAAACACCTCTTGTTTTGTTCCCTCAGTATCACCACAGCTCATAAGGGACAACAAACAGGTCAACAGACATTCCATTTTTATTTTAGACTCTAACACACTAGGTACTAGTGTTTTCCATCAGCAAATTGAAGATATGAATTTACAAATCTAATCCTTTTTCCTTCATCAGGTATGTACTCATATGAAATTCTTCTGTCCAAACTCAAGTCACAGACAAATTAAAGGGATCATATGTCTCTTCTTTAGGGGAGAAAAATAAAAATTACAGCAACAAAAACCCCATAGCCCTCTGCAAAAATAAAAATAGAACAAAGCCAAACAGATCCAGTCCAAATTATTGGACTCCAGATTTATTCAGGCAAAGCTTCTGCTGATTCCAGTGTGACATGTGTGTCTTCTGCAGGTATGTGCAGTGCTGGGCTGCAGCAGCCTGATCTCTTTATGGCTCAGTTGCAACTCCATATACCAGCCCTGAAAAGGGAGGATGGCCTGTTTCACCAGCAGGAACAGTCCCAAGGAACACAGTACAGTCACAATCCCGAGAAACACTGCTCTTCAGAGACTCACTTTTCCCTTCACTTCTACCTCCTGTGATTGGGAACCAAAATCTGTTCTTGTCTTGCATTAGAAGAATTTATTTCCTCCTTAGCACAGAATCAGTTATTCTGTCCAAAAGGAGGGGAGACAGAGCTAAGATTCCTCCCATGCCCTTTACCAAGAGTACAGCCACCAGCTCACTCTGCATCTGGACCAAAGGAATTCAGAGGGAGCACAAACACAAATTCAAAGGAACCTGCAAGGGCATTTCCTTTTCTTTTTTTTACCCCCTTGTTGTCTACATTCCAATCAAGGCCTTCAAAATTGAGAAAAGAAAGGTAGAAATGAGATCTGATACCAGTCCATCTGCAACATACACCGTGACTACCACCTCATTTTACAGATGAGCATGAAGGGAAGGGAAAGGAATGCAACATTCATACTTTAAATGCAGTACCTTTGAACTTTTGGTGAGAATTCCTAATCCTTGAAATTAATCATATATATATATATATATCCTAATAGCAAATGAGAGTCATGACTTAGCAGTGTCTATTCTTCATGTCAGAAATAATGGATAAATGCACAACTTAATGCACAGCTTAAATTCCAGCTACTTTCTATCCTTACTGAGTCCCCACAACAGCATTCAGCCAGACAACAGGAAATACTAGATTAAGGGTCCAACATTTAAATAAATTTTCATATTTTCTTATTGAATTTGATTCAATTCCAAAATGGTTCTGTTAACGGTTCAGAAAACAATTAGCAGCCTCAGAATAAAACAATACTGTGTTTTACCATATAAGTTATGTACTCTTGGTCATAAAAAGACAAATCTATGAATTTTGCTTGTGACAAAGCTGTTTGGACCATTTGTTGATTCAATATCCTGGTGAGAGCAAGAAATTATATGGGTATGCTAGAGCCCCTCATCCTCAGTCAGATCTCTCCTTCCTCCTAGTTTTTTTTTGGTTTCTGCAGCACAGCTCCACTGATGCTGGTCCTCGATACCTGTGTGTGTGCATCTATCTCTAGAAACATAAGAGAAAAAAAAGATGAGATGTTGGGTTTGTAAGAGATAAGGCTATGATTTCAGACTTGCTTTCAATTTTAGTAGGGATTTCATCCCACTCTATGTGTTTTAAGCACGAAGAACTGTGTCATCCTGTTAACATGCACAACAGCTTTTAATGAACACGTAATGGCCAATATGGTGCCCAGTTACAAGGATTCTTAGTATTGTATTGCATACATGACTGTTCATTGCTAATGCAATCCATCTGGGTTCTGGGAGACAAATGTGACTGAAAACAACTGTCTACTACTTTTATTTGAACTCATTTCAAATGAATTTGTGCATGTGAAAATGGCCAGTCACGTCAAAAGGTACTTTGACAGAGTAATAAATACTGCACCTATAAACAGCCTTTGATCCGTGGCAGAGAAAAAGTCTCCGACAATTTCTTAGTGCAGTGACAGTGAAATAATGAGAATGAAATCCAGATTGAGCATCATTCAGTATGTTGTTTAACTCCAAGTACTTAAACAGTTGCTTGTGAACCAATTTATTCATTATCTATTATGGATAGAGTTGGAAGCAGCAAGATAGGTCTGTAAATAATAAGCTGAGTGGGCTTGCTTTCTCTCTCTCTTATAGAGCAGGATAACATTTGCTTTCTACTACTCTGATGGAGAAGTTCCAAGACTCAGTGATAAATTGAGCATATAGGTGATAGGGCCCTGGTATTACATGAGCAGCCAGTTTAAAAATTTTTGGAGATACACCAACAACACATCCCATCAGAACCTGCTGCTGCCATTTCTACATTTGCATAAGCCAGGCTGTCTCACAAACTGCTGCTCCTGTTCCTACAGCTTTCCCAAGCCAAACTCCTTCAATCTGTTGCAGTTTTGAAGGCCAAACCCCTTCAATCTGTTGGTGCCATTTCCAAGTGTGGCTGATGCTCCAGCAGTTGCCCAAGCCAAGCTCTGGAGTAGTCTTTTGATGATTATTCTTAGCTTGCTCAGCTCTGATGCTGGCTGGCTTTAGGCACCTAACAAGAACCCTAAATCATGAGCCCGCTCACCTCACACCCCTCTCTATTCAAACAGGAAGGAAGAGCCAATCCTAAAGGTTTATTCAAATCCCATTTAAGATGAACCAGTGAGGATGAATCAGATCCCAAGCTCTCCACGAGGCTCCGCAATTGTCTCTTTTCTATTCAATCACATAATCCAAATGGAGATAAAATTCTAATACAATGCACTTACAATAATTTATTTACATAATACTCGACTACTAACTCCACTTTTATTATTATTATTATTCCGTTTGCATCTCTACTGCAGGAGGATGAGACCTCCACGGCCCGGTGTGTCATGCAATCCCTACTGCATCCCATGGGCCAGGTAGGGGTGCCATACATCCCTCGTGCACTCCACAACCACATCCATGCCCTACCAATGTTTTTAAAAGTTTCATTAAGTTCATCCACTGTTTTTATTTCCTTCTTGACTTGCCCCTACAGAAACAGCAAGCAAAGGCTGTGCTCTAAAGGAAGAATCCAGCAGCCTTTTTTCCTTCATAGTCAAGCAAGCCGGATAAAAAAGGGAAGTGTGTACAGTGACTACTCTGTTTCCCTTGCCAGTTCTAGATTTAAACCTTCTACAGGCTTGGTGCCTGTGACAACGATCCTTCCTGCTTTGAACTACTGTAGGCTGGGTCTGCCCTTTCGTAAGTTTATATCTGTTAACATAAGCCATGCTAGAAAGAGGCAGTGTCCCTCAGCCAGAAATATATTTTACAATTCCTGAAGTGTCATTTGAACAAGCCACAGTGGTTAAATTGACTGCACCCGTCCTTTTCTGCTGCACCTCAGCATCTGTGGGACAGGGGCACATAGGTCAGCCAGGTGGACAGAGGGCAACTGCCTCAAAAGATGAGAATATTTTTCACATGTATCTTTACTTGCTGGGTTCTATGTGCAAAATTATTTCATTCTGTAGCTCGATAAGCACATGTCACATTCAAACCAAGAGTTATAGCGGGTCATATATTCCCCACCAGCACGTTCCCATTTCTGCCTGCAAAGTGTGTTTATTAGAGCTGGCTGCTTGGCACCCTCAGAGATGAGTGTTAGTGTTGCTGCTTATTTCAGAAGGCTAACACAATCAATGTAAACACTTTGAAACTTAAAAAGAGGTTGTAATTAAAAAGGAATATGTCGATTCACGATGATCTACTGAAATATTGGCTACACAGCTTGAAAATAATACAAGAAAATTGGCTATAGAAACAAACTAAAAATATTCCATCTGAAGTACCATTGAGGCTAACAGCAGGTATAGCTTTAATGGAGAGTAGGTCTCTGTGCTTGTCTTGAAATACATCCTTTATTGCCATGCTCTGTTTCAAGTGTCAAAAACACATGTAGGAAATTTGCAAAGAGAGGTCTGGACCTTGGACTATTTTTTTTTCTTTTTTTCCCCCCCCCCCCCCAAAACACAATGCAGTTATAAATACTGCTACAGATGTGAGAAAACAATAGCTGTTTTTTGTTGTAAATGTTTATGGCTTGTTTTTCGTTTGGGTTTTGTTTTTTTTTTTAATCAAACCACCAGACCTAGCATTTTTCATCTTCACAAAGCTTTAGAGACAATACTCAGTAACAATCAATTGTTATTGTACAGCCCATGAATACTAAAAATATCAAATAGCTTTTACTTTGCTTTCATGTTCGTTTTTTTTTTTTCCTAAAAAGTTGTCCTTATCAATCATCTAGCAGGCTGTAATAATTGCCTGGTTCTGTATATTTATCTGTCACACAATCCAAGGTACATTTAGGAACCAAGTGTGCAACTTTTTGTCTTCTAAATCTTTCACCTGTTGAGAAGGATGACTACTTAGATTTCTCTTACTAAGGTTTATTCAATTGTACCCATTCTCAAAGTGCACACCCAAGTCTTAAAACAATAAGTAACTATATAAGCACACAAACTTTCTACTGGAATAAAAGGCTTCCCTGAGTTTTCTTCAGATTTCCATACACCATTCAAATAATATATTGCATTTTCTGTATGAATAAGTATATCCTGACACAATATTTAATAAATGTTCATTTTCACATGGTTCATGAAGAACATTTTTAATCCCCTGAAGACTAAATACACCGTGTAAGAGAGAAACTCAAGCTGATCTTAAGGCATATAGCACACTAACCTGTACCCACATTCTGGACAGTTAATACTCAAAAAAGCAGCTCCTGAAGCCTGCAAGTACTTTGATGCACATGCAAAATTTATATGTAAAAACACTGCTAGTATAACTACAAATTAACTTATGTTGAGAAGATCAGAATGCTAAACACCTTTATTAGAGACAAATGATGTTTTTTCTGTTCTCTGAGTGTATTATATGTCTCTTGTCAAGTTGTTGCTGAGATACCATGTTATCCAAACACTTATATTGTGATTTATAAAAGAAAAGGAAGACTTTTGCACATATTTTCATGGGTTGTCCACCCACTCCTTTGTTACTTGCACTTATTGTTTACCAGCACAAGCAGGTATTGGATGCTGCCAACATTTCAGGGTTTGTATTACTAACTCCTGGAGTTAATAACTCAAATAATAACAGTCACTTGGTTTAATGCTGCATAAGAGTTGAGTATCATGCAGTTTTACTTATTCAAATAATAGGCTTTTTTAAAAGAAAAACCCAAATGACATCCCTGCAAAAAACTCAAAACACTTGGAAAGTTAATTAGTACAACAACACTAGAGTAAGGATCACCCAGTTTCCTTAAAAGAAAATACTTTGATAAAAAAACTCCACAAGCCAAGAGTGAGGTTAAAGTAGAAAACTGTCAGCCAAGATATCAAAATCATAACAAAGAAAACTAACCAACCAAAAAAAAAGACAGAAAAACACTACCCAAAACCCTATATTTTACCTCCTAAAACCAACTAATATATGATACATTTTGCATCAGTCTCAGAAGATGCAGTCACAGCACTTTAGGAGGCTTGAGGGGAAATTTTCCCTATTTAACACATAGATTATATCCACTATGTTTCCTATAAATTGAGTAGTAAAGCATGTAAAATTTAACTTACGCAGATAATGAACATTAAATATAACTAAAAAAAAAAAAAAGGACAAAGACATTTCCTCACAAGTATCAGTAACACATTTGCACACAATCATTGGCTAAAAATTAAAAAAAAGGCAGTTCATAATTTTGAGGAAAAAAAAAACCCTTTAAAAAATGGCAAAGTACCTGAGCAATATAATCTGCTAACAAGTGATCTTACTGCCTTAGGTGGTTTTGAACAACAGGAGCTGAACTGCTGACTAACCACGATCAATAATACATCAACAAAGACGTGGTAGATCTTTAAAATCCATACTGCTTATTTGAATGGGGTTTTGGGGTCATGAAAAGCAACATGACCCAAATTGTATTTACTTCTCTCTGAATTAATCTGAAAATGACTTCAATACATACTGACTTCATTTTTATTGTTTTGGGCCATTAAATGGAATATTACAAGAATCAAGTTCGATAATTGTATTTCTTGTTCCTATTATACACATCCTATGTTCTTACAGTTCTCTGTAAGCATTCATCTTTTACTACTGGAGAATCACAGAATGTTTTGGGTTGGAAGGGATCTTTAAAGGTCATCTAGTCCAGTGTCCTGCAGGAGAACAGACACGTTCCGCTTGGCCAGGTTGCTCAGAGCCCCATCCAACCTCGTCTTGAATGTTTCCAGGCATGGGGCATTGACCACCCCTCTGGACAGCCCATGCAAGTGCCTCACCACCCTCATTCTAAAGAATTTCCTTATGTTTAGTCTGAATCAAACCTCTTTTAGTTTAAAACCGTTACCCCTCATCCTATTGCTACAGGCCCTACTCAAAACCCTGTTCCTGTCTTTCTTATAAGCGCCATTTAAGCACTGAAAGGCCACAATAAGGTCTTCCTGGAGCCTTCTCTTCTCCAGGCTGAACAACCCCAGCTCTCTCAGACCCTCTCCATAGCAGAGGTGCTCCAGCCTTCTGATAATTTTCTGTGGCCCTTCATGGCCTTCCTGTGCTGAGAGTTCCAGAGCTGGATGAGGAACTCCAGGTGGGATCTCACAAGAGCAGAGTAGACTGCTGGGGGTGCAGCCTAGAATGCAGTTGCCTTTCTGAGCTGAAAGGGTACACTGACAGAGCACCTCCAGCTTTCACCCAGCAGCACCCACAGGTCCTTCTCCGTAGGGCTTCTCTCAATCCCTTTGTCCCCCAGTTTGTACTGATACCAGGGATTGTCCCAACCCAGGGGCAGCACTTTGCATTTTGCCTTGTTAAACTGCATGAAGCACACACTGACCTACTCCTTGGGCTTGTCCAGGTCCCTCTGGATGGTATCCTGTCCCTCAGGTGTGTCACCAGCACTACTCAGCTAGGGGTCATCTGCAAACTTGCTGAGAGTGCACTCGATGCCACAGTCTGTGTCACTGGTGAGGATATTAAACAGTGTTGGTCCCAGTATGGACCCCTGAGGGACACCACACATCACTGATCTCCATCCAGACATAAGCCATTGAATCCTCTGGATTTGAGTATCCAATCATTCCACCCATCAAATTCCTCTGTCCAATTCAGAAAGAAGGATGTTGTGGGGACCGTGTCAAAAAGGCCTTACTGAAGTCCAGGCAGGTGGCACTAATAGCTCTTCCTTTGTCTATTTATTTAGTTACTCCATCACAGAAATCCCTTAGAGCAGTTAGGAAAGACTTGCCCTTGGTGAAGCTGTGCTGGCTGCCCCTAATCCTGTTCCCTGTTCCTCCGTGTGCCTTAGCATAGCTTCTGGGAATATATCCATCAAAAATCATGCAGTTCTGCTGAGACTTTTTGTCACCCTAAAATGACATGACTTGAATGTTTTCAAACTCATATCACTAAAATAAGGATTGTCATGTGAATCTAAAGGCCTGGTAGCAGCTCTTGCTCATCCCCTTGCTCAAGGGCTATTACACTGTAGTCCTTCAAAGAGACAGCAAAGGAGAAGTCTAAAATTACTATGTCTAAATAAAAGAGGAGTTTTGACAGAGTTAAACTCCTCTTAATACACCTGTAAGTCATGCATCTCTCAAGTCCTAAGTATTCTCTGCGATCATTCACTCCAACAGGAGGCATTAGAACTTAGCAGGATCCAGCTTATGGTTCTAACAGCAAGTGGCATATCAAGAGCATATCACTCTCCATCACCAGGATTTTGAAATGCTGAGCATTTTTTAATACAGCACCCCAGGTGTTTGCTGCTTAAAACATACTCTACATGAGCATCTGCAGATGGCATGTCAACAGGGAGCCATCTAGATTCAAATGCACTAGCATTCACTTTGGGACCCCATACTGGGACCCTAAACAAAAAAAAACACCCACCACAACAAACACAACAACAGGGGGGAGTAGGGGGGTGGAAATATCAAACAAACAAACAAAAAAAAGAAAAATCCCAGTATGAAGAGTTCTCATGTCCAGCAAATACAGGAACCAATCCTGCAGTCTTTATTCAACTAAATCACCCCAATGAAAATAAACAAGAGAGGCAATTCAGGCAGTCTGTTACAAAGGTAATATTCTCCCTGGGTAACTCAACCATGAATAATTCAGTATAAGTTAAGCTCAAGTAAGACCATTACTAACTGTTTTCATGTATGGAGGATTGATTTTCCTTCACTATGAAAGGAGGCTCAGGTTGCAGTGCTTTTAAAATGAAGATGTAGCACACACTGGTGATTTGATTGAGGGATGCTGCAGATGATGTACCTGTGTTTTGCCTCATACCACATGTGAGGGTGGGGATGTGAATCTTCTCCATTGCAGTTTTGCACAGTTATGTATTACATAACAAAAATTAGCTAAACACGGCCTAAGGAGGAACATAAGCGGCAAGGAAAAACTATACAGGTATTTCTGCTCTTCTAAGTTGTTACATTTAGAGGTGGTAATTCAATACAGAGATTGCCCAGCCTACAAACAACACTAATATGACCAAAAGTCTCAAATAGTCAATAATTGTGAGTAATTTATACACAGGTTGCACAGCCAGGAGGCACATGATGAATAAATCACACATAAATCAAGATCTACGTGTGAGCAGAACAAGAACTGTATTTGACAGACATATGTAAAGCACTGCCTTCAGAAAGGTTTCTATTCAGAGTTTTACAAGAACAAATACAAAACTACAGTGTATAGATTGTGTTGTCCTTCTGAGATAAAGAAATGCAAATACTTTACAGAAAAGGAAGGCTGTTTTTTGTCAGCTATAGATAGGGGTCTTCTCTGTGAAGTTCACATCAACAACAGAATTTGATTCTCATTTGTCACCTAAAAACACTTAGAAGAAAAACAGCTCAAAGAACATGAAAGATTAAAATAAATTAGGTGCTCATTTTCCATGATAACATAACACAGCCATTTAATAGGATGAAAACATTTCACATCTAGGACTATTACACTCTACTGTGACACTCTAGACAGTAAAAGACATCCTACCCACAGTAATCATCATTTAATTTAAAAACAATCTAAAATTAAGAGAAATTGACTCTCTAAATACTTGAAGATTATTAGAATGAAGCATGATGGAAGAAATCACTTGCTTGAAAGCTGTTTTAAAATTATTTGCATTTTTACAGTTCACTTTCAAGAGCTGCTTCATGAAAGATTACCCAGATAGCACAAGCATGAAGTAGTTTTTTGTATCTGCAGCTGTCCTGTGGTCATGTATTCCTTTAAAAAAAAATAATGAAGGCAAGCCATAAGTATTGCTTGCCCCTGCTCATAAGATTTGGAATGATTCTTGCATGTTAAAATGCGTAACATTTAAAAATGGATCAAGATGAACCTGAAATAATTTTTCAGTGAACAACAATAGTCATTAATTAAATTTACTATATCCTTTAGCCAACTGCTTTATACAGAATAGTCTCTACCATAGAGACCCACCAGATAATGAGAACTGTCTTGCCTAATTTCATCATTATCACTGAGCTGTACCATAAAGACCAGCCTTGGTTTATCCTTACATGGAAACACCTAGTTGCATGAGAAGTCCTCTAAAGCAAATATTCAGGTTTTTAAGAGGAAAAGCTGTACTGTCTCACCAGTTGGTTTCTCACCTTGGTAATGCTACTGAAAATCCAACTGGCTAAGCATGAAGAAACCAAGTTTGATTCTGTCCTAATAACAGAGAACAGACAGAAGTAAAGAAACCAGCAGAAAGATTTCTGTAAGCTTCAACAAGCTTTGGATCAACCACACAGCAATTCTGCTTTGCTTTCCTAATTAAATTTCATTATACCAGCCCTCCTACACTGAGCGAAACTCTTGGTATGTAGATATGACCTACAGTGTTATTTAACCTACTGAGATGGTGTTATTTCACGATTTAAAATTGCACAGTTTGGTTAAGACTGAGGTGGACTCTCTACCTGAGTGCACATCAAAAAGTAAATTTTTGTTGCATATCATTTGAGCTAAATATGCATAGAAACATTTCAGTCAACTTTAAGAGTTCAAATTCTTCTTAATAGTTTTAAAGAAAAAAGAGTGGGTAACATGCCATTTCTCAGTCTCCTTTTCTTGTTTCTCTGCTATTTCATTTTGGGAAAGAAACAAGTAAGAAGTCATAGCCAGAAAAAATAAACTTTTAACATTTCTTTTTATATCTTACACATAGTTGCAGCTTTGTTTAGTGTTGATTGTGTTGTTTGTTTTTTAATTAATGGAAATATATTTAATATAAAGTACTGGGAAATTTACATTTCATTTTTATTCTATTACAGGCATAACTGTGACAGTGTGAAACAGGCATAAATTAGGCAACACATACTAGGCAATGCACCAAGATACTTTTAATAACAATCAGTTGGTACCTCTCTTCTCTTTCACTGCTGAAAATAACCAGATGTTCTGTCCTGTCTGGGCAAGAATTCTACATAAAAAGCTCCTTAATAAAATTAAATATTATGACTTCACTTATTTGATGTGACTACAGTATGTATATTTACACATTAATTCAGTGAGAAGTTTCTTGTCTCTGAACTGAGTAGGACCTAAGGGTAGGTTTCTATGTACTTACTGTAGTATTTCTTTAAGTCTATGTAAACCACTTCTTGATATAAAAATTAAAGATCAGAATTTTATTGTTCTCCTTTAGGTATTTCCTACGTTATATGTCTCCAGTTTCAAGAGTGTAATTCATGAATGTATACAAAGACATGAAAATTAGCATGAGGACCCTCAATCTAATAAAAAGTGCATTTGGAAAATAGAAACAAATAAAATACAACTTTGGTTTGGACAATACCATCTGCACAGTCATTGGTTAAATACATCCTGAACATGATCACAGCAGCCCTGCCAGGTAAAAAAGCACATTTATCTGTGTTAGGTGAGCCAGACTGGCTGAGACAAGATAAAGAGCACTCTGCTTCTCTGCTGCTAAAGGGACAGGTCCTGTTCCCCACCCTAACTCCAGGTTCAGCCTGCTCATCCCACACCTTGTCCAGCACTGGCACCATTTGGGATTCTCAATTCCACTCACAAACCCAGTAGCAGAAAATTATCCATCTTTTTATAAGGTTTCGAGTTGGGTTTTTTGGCCTAGTAAGCTGAACTGACTCAAGGATAGGCAGAGACAAAAGCTACAGCTGACAACAGAGAGCTGACATCAGCTCTCTGTGCTGATAAGCCCAGAGAGCAAGGGTGGAAGAGTGAAGACAAAGGAGAAAATGGAATCTTCCCTTAGCTGCAAAGAGATCAGTTCGAGTTCATGCAACAACTTTGAAATGTCACCGATGGAAAACCAAGATAAAGAGCACTAAGAAAAGTTCCAGCTCAAACCACGCTAAGAGCCAAAGTCAAACACAGTGAGCTTGGAGAAACCTTCCTCTCCTGGATCTTCTGAGGGTGAAAAGTGTGTCAGCCAACCACATTCACCTACAGGGAAAGGCACAGGCAGCCACCGAGGGAAGGGCTGAGCTGTGTTTACTGCCACTAAATTGCTGCAGAAATGGCAGCAGCTACAGGCAAGTGACGTATTTAGGGTGGGCAGGAGAGTTTTGAAACGTCATTTCGAATTGTGAAATTGCATCCAACTGCATTCCATGCTCATGATTAGTTTTTTTAATTTTAAACCTTAGATGCATTTTAAAGTTTGCCAAACAATACTGTGAACAAATATTTTCAGAACACATACTGTCTTTTGCTTTGAAAACAAGCTACAGTGGATGATGGAAAACGCTAAAACACTTTTTCAATAAGGTGTCTCAAGAAAATAGATATTTGTAAGCAACAGGAGAGCTTCTAAATGATGAATTCAAGTGCATTTGCAAATCCTTCCCTGGAGGACTGAATGGTTTAAAGAAATACCTTAAATTTTATTTTTCCTTCAATTTAGTAGTTCAGCTCAAGCCTAAGCTGGGAGTAGAGGCAAATAGCTATTACTATCTGCTGGCTGCTGGGCAGCCTGTGCAAAATTAACCATTAGTTTTAGACCTGTTCCCATTAGATAAATTCTCCCTTTGTAAAATCACCTCTGTAACCAAACACATTTGTCAGCAATTGCAGTGTCTTTGGCATATGGAAAAAGAGAAACACAAAAAGTTATTACTGATAAATTAGCTAGTTCTTTCCCGTTAGAGTAGGAATCAGGTTGCTGCTGCTGAACTATATTGCAGTTATGCATAACCTATTCCTAAAGTACTGGTGTTTTGTCTAGGGGCTTCCACTGCCAAGAAACAGTCTTTTCCATTATTTCCCAGGGGGCCCAGATCTAAGTGTAGTAGAGGATTTCACAATTAGTCTATTTTCTCATGAGATGCAGCCTAAATTTTTCTTCCTCTCAATCACATTTTTGCAACTTAAAATCTCTTCTGCTCTACATAATTCTTGCCGCTTCTGTTGCCTGAGTTGTAGTAGTTACATCTGTAACACCATATTCTCCCCCTCTACACCACAAACCAAAATGCTTTTGGAGTTTTCCTCCAGGATTTTGTTTGTTTGTTTGGAGGTTCTTTTTAATGAGGTAGCTTCTTTTAGGGTGGGGGGTAGTTTTGTCAACTTATCCCAACTTTCCATCTCTGTGGTAGCTTTGTGATTCATTTCCTACTTACATTTCTTATGTCCCCAAACTCCATCAGATCACAGGGCAGACTGACTCAATATAGTTGCTGGGCTTGGGAAACAGGGTCCCCCCAGAATCCATAACCCCCACTGCAGGATGAATTATGGCTTCCAAAGGATACCAAACACCAAGGACAGAGCCAAGGCAAACTCCGAGACTTGCCCAAAGAGCCAACATATGAGACAGGTGCAACACCAGGAGAAGGAAGGAAGGGAAGAAACAAATTTTTCCATCGCTGCAGCCATGAAACTAGACAAGCACACTGAGTTTTCCTAGCTTGAGAGGAAAATTAAGTCCATGGCATGGTCCATTTTTCCTTCTTTTTCTTACAAAATTTTTCATTACAACTGTGTTTTAACAGTGTCTGAATTTGCTGCATAAGTAGAGCTGCACTTTCCACCACTTTCTGTGCTGTGCACCATCTTCGAGCACTCACCAGGAACTGAGGAGGCCCCCTGAAACCTCCAGGACCATTTCAGACCCCTTCCCCACCCTTCCCCCTCAGGCACAACACAAAAGAAATAGCTCCGACCCTGATCTTAGAGGTGATCTGCAAAGGTTTTGCTGAAAATTAAGAGCTTGTTTGAGATCCCTTAGGAAGATAAAAGTACACAGCTTGGCTAAAATGGAATTACTGCAGTATTAAAATGAGATGTGAGGGACAGACTGCCAATTACTTTCCCCTTCATTTGGGGCACGGAGTTGTGCTGTGTGTCCAAGCAAGGGGTGACTCAGGGACCCCTCAGCTCCCTTCATTTCAGGGGCAACCTGGAACCTGCTCACTCTTCACATAACTCATGCCAGGGGTGCTGGCTCAAACCCTATTGATATAGGGTGTAAAGAAGAGTCATTCCTGCCCTATCAGCCACAGCCCTAAAAAGCCAGCATAGTCTGCAGGGCCTGACAGCAACTTCCCTTCCCTCCACATCTTCCTGCTTTTCTGTTTCAGAGTCTGGGAACAAGCCAGCATCCACACATCACATCAGCACCGTGCAGGTGTGAAGGAGACTTGGTGGGATCAGCCTCCAGCTTCCCCCAACAGAGGGATCTCATGGGCAGGAGGTGCCTCCAAAACTGTCCCTAATTCATCCCCTCTGGAGCTCACAAAAAACACTGCCTGAAGACTTGACTTTTCCCTCCTTGCCTCGAAGAAACTTTGGAGCACAGTCAGATCCCATCCAACCCACATCTGGAGCCTCTTCCCTCATTTCCCTCAGTTTTGCTTTTTTCCTCCCTTTTCACTTTTTAAATTTAACCTGACTCGACAATTTACAACATTCTTCACAGCTTTGCACCTTGTGGAGCCCCATCTGTGCCTGCAAAATGCTTCCAAATCCAAATGTTAGTGCTCTGGATTGCGGTTTAACTGCTGGAGTTTGAGGATTTGTGTTTCGGGGGAAAGGGAAGGGTGCTCTGCCTCCCACAGCGGGGAAAACAAACCTTCACGGTGCATTCTGATCTCTTGTTCTTAACTATGAGATCTGATGGAAGGAAGGACATCTGTAAAAGGGTAATATAGACAGTGCAGTGATAAAGAAATGGGGAAATACTGCTGAAGAAGGAACTAGAACAGCAGCACACGAGTTCAGCTGTTCGCCGCCATTAACACAGCACGGGGCCTGAAAAAGAACAATTCAGACCCAGTTCTCTGCACTTCTGGTAACAAATGAGAATCCAACAGCCTTGTTACCACAGGCTGCCACGGCCACACATCTCAGCATCTGTGGGTTGAGCCCTGTGCCATCCATCCTCCACCTGAACCCAAGTGCCCCTGTGTGAGGCACTACCTATCACGGGCCACTCGTGGATGTGGCAGCAGTGTGATATCTGCTTTATGGTGTCTTTGCAAATGCAAAATCAGCTGTACCTGTGACAGTCACCTTGTACCACAAAGTCCTCCATCTTTGGTTTTTCCACCTGCAAAATAGTTCTAATTGAAAGGGAAATTAAATTCCCATTTGACTTAAAGAAAACATATATATTTCCAAGTAAGGGGCCGAAATGTGAGAAATGTAGAAAATTCAAGCCAATACCATTCAGAAATGTTGATGTAGGTTGGAAGCTCATTCCTTCTTTGTGGTTCAATGAGATTACAACAGCCTTAGTTTGAAGATGTCCTTCAGCTACCAGTGCTGTGAAAGAACCATCCTGAGCAAATCCCAGTGCTCTGTTTCCTACATTCTCAGCTTCCAGTACTGCTGCTCCAAGAGGTGAGCACCAAACACTCCCTCAGGCTTGCAGGCTCATGCCCTGGGAGACTAAATGGCTTTTAAAGTGCTGTGCACCCCTTCAGCACAGCCTGAAGTGCTACACACACAGGGCAGAAACCATTGTACCCCAAATAATATATTGGAGAAGGGAATTAAGGGAGACAGTTAAACTGTCAGCTTTTTTTTTTTTCCTCTGGTTTAGGATGAAAGAATGAAAATCTGGATTAGTTGCATCGATCAGCTGTTGGCTTTTCTTTAAAAAAAAAAATCCCTACAAACTACGTGGAAGGAAGCCAGCCACAGGCTTCAGCAATTCAAATTTGATACATTTAGAGGAACTGTACGTGCTTGTCCTAATGAATATTTCCCCTGAGTCAGGGGAGCATAAGGAAATCTGAGAATCACAGAGAATGAGGGAAAATAGATTTACAGAGTAAGCTGTAATAGTTTCAGGCTTCATATGCAAGAGAAAATAAAGGGGTTTATGCCACTGTTTCCCTTACAAACATAAAGATTCTTTACTTAAGGCCACTGGAAAGTTTGAAAGTGAACTCTACCTGAACCGCAGTAATTGTTTGCATGATGGTTCAAATGATGCAGTGTGACATATTCCGAAATGTGCGTGTAATTTAGATTAATTGCACAGCACGCCGACCTTTTACAGCCTGCAGTGAGACTGTGGCTCTGTGGCAACACAGTGCAGTGAGGAAGGAGAACCAAGCTCAGGGTTCACTTAACAGTGACTGGCGTTTTGCTGCTCGCGACAACAAATCATCTCGGTCCTCCCCGATCAGCTGCAAGCTCTGTCACTGCTCATCACTCTCCTGAGTGAGTCACTTCAGCAGAAGGCTCTGACAGGAGCCGTTTGGTCCATTCACACTGAGGGAACGGTAATAATTAGTCATATTGAACGGGAATAAAAATGAAAATAAGTGACACAAAATGGGTTCTGCGGAATTCGCTTCCAAACCCAGTGGGGCTGAACCCTCATATTGTGTAAACAGGTTCCACTGAATCAATAAACTCACTGATTTATATCAGCTGACAACTGCCCCATTGAATTTAATGGGAAATTATCTCTTTTCTATAGATTTTCTCTACTGCTTATAATTACAGTGAGCTTGAATTTCACGGGATCATTCAGTGATCAACCTTCATTGTCAGGCCTTTAAGAAATGATCTCAATTTTGAAAAGAAAGTACATGGGAGAGATTCAGAGCAGCTTTCAGATTAATAACAAACCTAAAGTTACTATTTATTCCTATGCAGTGCCATGTCAGGAGCACACATCTCCACACACCCTACATGGTCCCTGACAGCCTCCAGCCTTTTCCACCCTTATTCCCCCATGTGAACTCAAAGAGAATGGCACTGGCTCTCAGAGAGAACCACATGAAGGTGGGAGTCTCCTTGTGAACCACAGATCATCCTCTTTGAGCCATGCACTTACGCCTTTCCAACACCAAACAAGTTTGTATAGTATCACAGAGTGGTTTGGGTTGGAAGGGACCTTAAAGATAACCCAGTTCCAACCCCCACCATGGGCAGGGACACCCTTCCACCAAGTTGCTCAAAACCCCATTCAAACTGGCCTTGAACACGTTTATGTATTTAAAAGTTAGAAGAAATATATCAGAAACCTTCAGCTGTCCAAACACATTCAGAACTGAATAATAGTTCAGAGTTTTGCTGCCCATACTGTTTTAACTGGGGCAGAAAATCTTTTTCCCGTTTGCTTCTACAGGAAAAGTAATTTCTTCACAGAGAAAAATTATCTTTAGGACAGAACCTTAGGTTATATCAGCTGAATTACACTGATCTGCTGATTGAAGATAAGACTTCATTAACTTAAAACAAAATAAGAGAAGTAATTTTTAAATGATAATGCAAAACCTACACAGCAAGTAGACCCTCCAGTATGGTGAGAAGTAAAAACTGTCTCTTCCAGTGAAGTTGCAGATTCATTTTTCATAAATTTGAGATACTCCTCAAGCTAGTGGGAGTTGCTTTGCAAAGAACTTCAGTGCATTTAAAACACTGTTGAAGGCATTAACCTCCCACATTTTATGTTACAGTGTTCCCTAGGTAACCTAGGGGCAGAAACACCTCACTCCATGGTGCACATTCCCCCAAGAGGCTGTCAGAAAGATAATCACCCCAAGACAGCAATAGCATTCAGACATCTTCCCTTTGCTTTACACCCTCATAACACCAGGAATATTAATACACCTTTCTTCAAAGTAAATCAGAATCCTTCTGTTACAAGTAGATAGACACATATGCAGACACACACACACAAAAAAACAACCAGCAAAACACCAAACAAAAAACCCACCAACACTTAAAAGAGCAAATATAACTCATATAACTTAAAAAATAAACAAATCCTTCAGCAAGCTAAGGATAATTGTGTAGGCAGATGAAGATCGATGGTAAATCCCAGGGTACTGAAGTAGTAATTAAAAATAAACAAACAGGAGATAAAAATAGAAGTTAAGCAAAATATTTTCCCATAAGGGTTATACAGTAGTCAAGGACCCCATCGAAAACAGCAGGAGAAGAAAAAATTTCTTTCTATTTTGAGTAAAATGAGATTCACTTTCCTGTAGAAAACAGGCTGCAACCTCCAATTAAGTCAATTATCAAAGCCAGACTAAATTCCAATTTTTTGAGATTGGTAAATACTCATCACTATTGAAAAATCCAGAGACAGTCTGCCCTGCTTACACAGAACTTGTGATTGATTTCTGCAACGCACATCAGTCACACCCTCCTCAGCCACACAAAAGATCATGAGGAACATGGTGCTGAATGCCTTGGCCCAGCTCCCGGGCCTGAGTTATTAACACAAAATCAGAACATAAGTTCATGTTTCTACTTATATGCCACTCCCTTGAAAATGAGAAAGGGTATATTGTAGCATCTCTGAAAAAACCAACCAATCAACCAAACAAAACACAAACAAACAAACTAAAAAAAAAAAAATAAAAAAGCTAGAAATCTTGCTTTAGTTTTTTCTGTACTTTGAGAAATGTGATGATCATGAAAAGTGATACAAGAACTCAGTGTAAAATACAGACCCACAAAAGGACACACCAGCACAGTTCATTAATGATCCTTGTGCATACAATCTTTGTATTTTGCCTTTTGGGAGCAGACTCAATTTAATTTCAAGTGCAAAATTCAGAAGTTAAAAGAAAGGGATTAAAAAAAAGGAACATTAGCTTGCAGTTCCTTTTACTTTTATTTATAATTTCTGATACTTCATTATAGATACAATGCTCTGTGCAGTTTCACTTAAAGAGCTTTCATTAGCAGTGCACAGAGTAATTTAGAGTCTTAGAAGATGCTAAGTTGTAGTTAAGTTTACAAAAGCAGGGTATTTTCTTACTTCACTTGAGAAACTGCATCACGTCCAAAAATCCCACAAATACGGAAGGGGACAAATGATTCCAGCATCTGTTGTAGCCACCATTACACTGCTTTGAACTATCTACATTTATACTAATATTTTTCCTGTTAAGCTAAAGTTCCTTCTGTTCATACAGGTTCCATATAGTAGGGGTAAATCGTGCTCCTCAAGAAATATCCACATTCAAGAGCTGTGCTAAATCACTGCATCCCAGTCACTGTAGATACACTGTAATTTAATTTTGCATATCAATGGCATCTTTTCTTCCTAGACACTCTCCACATTATATGTAAAATCCATTATAGAATAGAGGTGAAAGGCAACACAGGGCTCTGGACAACAATAAAGGAGAAAAAAAGAAAAACAACATTGAAGACAGCAGCAACAGAGCCAAGTGTAATTCACAATTGAGCACCTTAATATCCAGAGTTTTCACACTCTGGTTTGAAAAATCTGCTCAATATATACAGTTTCTCTTTAATAAGATCATGGCTCTGAAATGAACCAAACTTACCTACTGCTTAGCTGGCACTGAATTTTCTAACATATTTTTTAGGCTAATACCTGCTAGCCGAGTCTTGAAAAGCTATACTGAGGTCAAAATCTTATTCCTTATTCCCTTAGGAAATCTTATTCCCTAGTTCCACAGAGTATAGAGTTTTCTTGCATCCAATCAGTCCTTTCTGTATCAACAACATGAGCAGCTCTTGGACAGAACTTTAATGACAAAGTTTGTGCATTTTTTTTCATCAGTATTTAAAACTAAGGCACTCAAGTTCCTCTAAAATCACTTTGACCAAAAATGGATTTGTGATTGCAAAGTGGGGGCAAAGAGAACTGTCTTATTTTAAATATGAAAAATTACCAGTGATCAAGTGCAAATTGTTTCACAATTGATGGAGGTTGGCTTAGCATAAATAGTGCTGAGAAGCTCAATCACCCTCATTACAAAGAGCCAGCTGGAGCTCAGGGGTGGGATTTCTCAGGAGGGCTCAGTGTTCTGCTGCAGCTCAGCAGTCCTGTCCTTGCTGAAGCTCTTGGAACTCAGCTGTGGCCTTGGACCATGAGGCTAAAAACTCACAGAGAGGTAAAAAGGTATTTGAAATCAGAGACATTCAGGTCAGGAGGAATTGATTTAATTTAGAATCATAGAATCATTTAGGTTGGAAAAGACTTCCAAGACCATCAAATCCAACCTTTGACTGATCACCATCTTATCAACTAAACCTTGGCATTAAGTGCCACATCCAGTTGTTTCTTAAGCATCTCCAGGAATGGAGACTCCCTCGACAATGCATTCCAATCCTTGCCAACCCTTTCCATTAGGAAATTCTTCCTGATGCCCAACCTAAACCTCTCCTGGCACAGCCTGAGGCTATATCCTCTTGTCCTGTCACTAGATTTAGCTTATTTTTAGTCCTCAGAAACTACATGATATCCTGTCCCCAGCCTCCAACAATTGCCTTTGAGAACCTAGGGAAGAGCAGTGATGTGCCAGAGGAAAGGAATGTAGCAATAGAAATAACTCACAGTTAGAGGGTAGACTGGAATACTGAATGTTTTATTAAAAACAAGCACCAAGTTTTAACTGTTGCAAATTTTTAGTGTTAATATATAATAATTCTGTTATAAGATATCTGGAGTTAATAGAAATACTCAAACATGTCCTGGAAGCAAAGGTACAAGTCATCTCAGGCTTCAAAAGTTAAAAGACAGTTATGAAAGCAGGAGAAACTACTGCTAGTTACATGGCAGCTTACTGCAGGACTTGTTCTGTCTCCTTACAGAGTATATTGGCTTCTACAAAAGCCAAGACTCTGCCAGTGTGATCAAATATAGCCATTTCAGTGTCCTGTCACTGATAATGGTCCACAGAAACACTCCAGCAACCCAGTAAGTTATAGGTTAATTCACTGGAATACATGAATTGAGTTGTCTAGACTGGGAAGGCCTGGGAAAAAAAAATCAGTAAGTGGGATATACTTGTGTTTCTTATCATGCAATTCCGTCATTCGACCCTTGGTTATTTAAGTTCCTTAGGAAATTCAAAACAAGTGTGGAAAAAAATACTGCACCGATCCACATTGTGCAGCTGTTAGTGTCAGATACCTTGTCTAAATTAACATTCTCTAGCCCAAAAGCGCCACTTAAACCTCACTGTAATATTTTCTGAAATCTTTATGCCACGCTTGTATCCTTGTAGCACATAGCCATGTATGAACTCAGCAACATAAAAGACTGGAGTAATGTAGGACTATATTAAATTATGCATAATAGAAGAGCAAATGGCAGAGGGTATTGCAGAGTATGCTGAGATACTGGTATTTGTACAATAAGCATTAAAATAAATGTGTCCAGATAAACGAGGTTATTTGCAGGTATCACCCACCTAACACTAAAATAAGTGGGTTTTTTTCAAGTTGCATGCCTCATGCACAGGTTATTTTAGACAGATTTGCATCTGTCAGATTGTGGGATTGATGTGATGCAAAAATGCAGACAGTAGTAAAGGAAGCTCACAGTTGCATGTATTGGAGAGAGACAAGTCTAAGGAGACAAAGGCTTCATAAAACAACAGCATGGAAAAAAAAAAACAAAACAAACCAACATCGGCATCAGGGAACACAGGAGGGACAAAGGGAGGTGGCAAAATGCTTCAAAACGCTTGAAAAATGAGATCAGGAAGTTAAAAGGGACATGTCTTGGAAAAAAAAAATTACTTCAAGATATAACAGCAGCAGCCATAGCAGCTGCTATGGAATGTGACAGCCACCCAGGAGAGAGGGAAAAACCTGAGGCTCACGTTTCCCTCCTGCCCTTTGCTCTGTTCTTACTATTGACCACCACAAAGTAACAGCAAGACTGAAAGACAGGAAATGCTGTAACAAATCAGGCCAGTGTCCATCTCCCCAGCACTCTTCAAGTCCTCCCTATTGGGCTTGCACTAATACTGGTACTGAAGTGGGCAGTCGAGGTGTGGGTTCCTTCCACTGCTTTAATGAAAAGGATGTATTAAAAAAATCCACTGCAAATAGTAGATATGGCATTCCCTAAACTACCCTGGCAATGCTCCCCTGCGTATGTCAACAGGGTTTTGACCTTAAAATCTGTTGCCCTAAATAGATGCCCGTGTTCCTCTGATTGCAAAAGGAGGTAAAGATGGACTCACAAAAAAACTCCCATATTTTCTTGACAAGCAGCAGAACTGTAGGAGGAGACAGGTCACATTATATTCTGCCAGGTTTTGCTTGGAAAGAAATTCAAATAACCACGTGGGAACAAAAGTAAGAGTTTGAGTGACAGGTGGTGTAAACTTGGTGGGAATAACAGTGAGATTTTGGTCATAAGGAATATTAATGATGGAGGAAGAATGCAAATAGCCCAGCTTCTGAATGGAGTGTTCCCTCTGTAGTGCTCCAGACACATTAACAACCCTGCATGTTTGAACAGTTGTCCAGCCTTTCATCACTTTGTGATAATGTCATTGCTTAGTTTACCAGGCATGTAGCTCAGACCTTTTGGGTACTAAGGGAGGTGAAGTGTCTGTACACAAATCGAGTGTGGGTTTTTTTCCTTTAAAAACCACCAGAAATAAAACGAATTTAAAGTCTCGTTCCACTGGTGCATTTAGAAGCTCCTCAAATAGTCTATTCCAATTCCACAGCAATTCTATAAAACAAAATGAATAGCACAAATCCAGCAAATATATCTCCTGCCAAGATGAGCTCTCCTGTTTTAAAATCTTTTATAGCATCTAATGTATTTATTTGCATCAAGAGGGCATTATGCCAGTTAACATCTGTGTTCTCTAGAGTTGGTAATTCTGCCTCCCATAACTAGTCATCAATTCTGCATGAAAATACACAACTGTCTTTCCACTATAGATTGTATCTGCTGTTCAGATTTTCCATGCACATTTAGAGAAATGTTTAGTGAAATACTTCTGCATAAAGAGACATAGACAGGAAAGGATGATTCAAATGTCTTTGGATGCCCCACCCCTACCTGGGGATGGCATTTATGAACCTTTGGATTCTCATCTGATGTTTCATTATGAAAGAAATTAAATACCAGATCTTCTGCTAATATAAATTGACATGGCTTCTTTGAAAGATTCAGAAAATTTCCCAGATGTCTGTCAGCTAAATAATAATAAATAAATTCAGTCCTAAAACCCCAGGGCAGTTCACAGCATGCAAAATAAGTAAATGCACATATATTTTAATGTGGTTTAAATGACCTCAGCTAACCATTAAAAAAAAAAAAAATCAAAGCAGGTGTGTCTCCATTTGAAAGGCAGACATAAAAAATTTTTACCAAAAGTAAGGAAATTTTCCCAGTTTATAATAGAAAAACTAGGTGCCAGAATTGTAAACATAATCTCTCTTCATGTTTAGGTGCTTGGATACCTTTCCATATCTAGCATTAAATGAGCAGGAAAGAAACCCATCCTTTGCCAGTGAGAAACTATAAAGGAGAATCAAAGTCATAGGAGACAAAGAAAGGAATTGAGATTTGGCCAAGATCATGAGCAACTGGGTGGATCCAAGGTAAGCCATGTGCCAAGCAAAATTATGTAATTCATTATAATGCGATGAAAGAAACAGTTTTGTTTCCAACATCACAACGAACTTTTCTTCCCCAGCCTGACCAACCCCAGGGTGCCACTGCACAACACGGCCAACTGGCAACATCCTTAAAGTCCACAAGATAAAACTCTGCCTTAGAGCACCTAAATCTCCAACTCTCAGCCCTAAAATTTAGATATTGGGATGACTGGCTTGTCAATGTCTAAGTCCTCTGTACTAGGCTTTATGAGAAAAGCTTGTAGTACTATAACTTCTATAAGGAATTACCTTACAATTAAAAACCCAAGAACTCTTAATTTCTTTGCATGCAACCATTCATGGAAATTGCTACTCCAGCAGCCTGGTCTGGTGACTGTCCTACTAATCAGTGAACAAACCATAGCCTAAATGACAGGTGGTTCATAAAGGCCTGGGGATTATCAGCAGAAGGACAGTAGAGGACTTTTCACTGCCACACAATATTTGCAGTGCACATTTTATTGCCTGAATGTTTCCCCGAGACCCTTTATGACTTCATGCTTGGGGTCTGTGCTTTGCTTTCTGCATAGCTTCAATTGTACAAGAAAATAGCTCTGCAACACTTCAGCAATCAGAACAAGGGATTTCAGATGAAGTGCCATGTGCTCTGAATATCCACAGGAGGAGAAACATCTTAGAATGATGAGGTCAACAGCATGCCCAGCTTCTCATTGAGAAAACACATACCAGTTTTTACTATTTCTTGAGAGGTTTGTGAGCCAAATTATAGTTCCTCTATTTTTGTCACACATAGTACTCAGGTTCCCAGTTTATTAGCTAGAGACAGGCATTTTATTTATCTGTTTCAGTTACCGGGTGGGTTTTTTTTTCCTTCAGGTTTCTCTTCAACTCAGTGTTTTCTCTTGAAATTGCCCATATTTTGAACAAGAAAATAGATTTATTTTCTGTGATATACTTTCAATTGGTGATGTCAGAAAACAAGTAGGAGAATGTGATATGGTTTTAGGTTACATGTAGGAGCCAATTTTCTGGGATTAATGGCTCAATTAAATACAAGTATAACTTCAATATTCTTTTTTTAAAATGTGCATCAAACCCCACTGTCTTTCTCATTCCTGGAAAATGTTTTAGTTATTTTACAGAGCAGTGAATTTCTGAAAGTAAGGTATTTTTTTGTCTCAATCACAACAGACTGGACTTAATTTTCAAGTTTGTGTACATACAGATTTCTTGCAGGACAATTTATAGCAGTCCAGCATCAGTCAATACCTTAGTTAAAGAAACAACAGGGCTTTCACACCAGCTATGACTGCAAATTACTCTTGACCTCACTGTTCAGATTATTAACTCCATTCATTCTTTTGTCCAGAAATCACCACCTTATCTAGTCTTTATAGATAGTTCACCAACACAGAAGGTTAAAGTGGAACCATTCAGCCAAGACACCTTTTGCCTTCTTAATCTTAAAATACGTACTGAAAATAGTTCCAATTTGGCTTCATGTACTTAAAACAGGAAATAGTGTACTTCTACATTTGCTAAAAAATGGCTTATGTTGAGCTTTTTTGGATTCTTACCGCACAATGCAAGAATCAAAGGCTAATGAGCAAACTCTGAGTAGGTGAGAAATCCTTTGGATTTTTTTCCCCTCACTCTTTTCTAAGACTGAACTATGCCAGTCAGACTTTTTTTACTGAAAATCATTATAGTGTTGCTGTGTATTCCAGCACAAAGATAGCACTAGCCAGAATGCAGGAACCATACACTAATCTTACGTGATTCTACAAAATTCTCCCACACACCTGAGTCATGGTCAAGCTGTTTAGCCTACATGTATTGTGATTAATGTAAGTAGCAAGGAAAATTGTTCTTCTATGACAGGATATTTTGACTACACCTTTATTTTTTTTTTTACTTAGCCCAGACCTGAAATGCAATGAGAAATGGTCTAGTCAGAATCACCTGAACAGTTCTGATACTTCTGTATTAAAAAGTGCCCTAATATTATTTGGCAGGGACTGGTGCCTCCAAATCATCAGAATCAGTTTTTCACAACACAGACAGCAACAATAGGCACTGTCATTTCCCCTAGAATTAAAGCACAAAAGCCCTCAATATGTTTGATTTTTCTGCCTTAGAACTCTAGATTTTCCAGGTTGTCCCTAAACGCAAAATAACACAAAAGTTCTATTGTTCATTTTATAATGAAACATTTCAGCACTGCAGCTTATTGTTTGAATGGCAATTAAGTATTTTCGATCTTCTTTGGAACGCTACTTTTTATTTAAACACTTTTTATTGTTGAGAAAACTGAGGTGTATTCCTTCCTGCCACAGTACAAACAATTCAATCTGGCAGATGCTGCACCTGTCACTGTTTCATGTGTCTCCACATAAGAACAGAGAATTGAATGGGTGCAAATGTCCCTGTTGATCTGCTTCTATCATCAATGCCTGCTTTGCAGTTTGTGTTGGCATCCATCAATTCTCACAGAAACACCACACATTCCAAATTCTGGCCACAGCCTCAGTAATACAAGCTTAAACCATTTATTTCTCAAACTTCACACTCCAACATCTGGGAAAAAAAATAGCAACTACGACACAAGTTCTTGAATTATATTATTCTACTAGAAAATCAAGGACTTTTTTGTGCATCTGTATGCATGAAGATCACACATTCTACCGAAAGCAACAGAGCATGATAGAAGTTCATTGTGCTTTAGTGAAAAGGTCATTAGACATTTGAAATAGTAATTACCTGTATCTATTCACTATCCCCTATGACATCCATAATAAGAGTTCTCTTTTATCATGCCTCTTAGACAGTACCTTTCACAGACATTGTAACAAGGAGTGCAGGAATCTTTTTTATTATTATTACTTTTATATTTATATTATTACATGATACTCTCAGAGGGTCATCTTTCTTTTATGAACTTTGAATGAGAAAGTGCAAAGCCTACTAGCAAAACTATTGACAAATATTGTTAGACTTCTCTAAAAAGAGCTATTAATTAAACCACAGCACTGCAGTGAGTTAAGATAGCTATTGTTAAATTCTATATTTTGGAGATAGGAGGAGGCAGCAAGAGGCCAACAGAGTTACCCAAGGCAGAGATATTGCATGATGCTCAGGCCATGATCAGTTGTTTCATAAAAACAAGATCAGACTATGACCAGCAGCAGCTCCTGCCTTGCTGCACTTATGGGTATTTTTGTTGTTGTTGTTTTTCCTGAGAAGACGCTTAATCATCCAAGACTGTCAGACCCAGGGCTCCCTTATAAAAGGTCCCCTCACTGAAGGGTTAAGGATTATTTTTTAAAATTAAAGTCTTTGTACTTCACATTTCAAAAAGCTTTCTGCTTTTTCTCCTTTTTTTGTACCTTTAATATAAGCTAAAAATATTTTAATAGTGATTGCCATGGCAATAAGTAACCTAAGCTCTCAATATTTGAACTTCCAACTAATGCTTGACTCTTCAGTGTCATGCATTGACTCCAATTTATTTATTCACATCCAGCTTAACAGAACAAACTCCAGACAACAGTGAGGTTCATCACGGCCCCACACAGGGCAGCACAGTAAGGAATTTGGATCCAGCTGGGAAAGAAACAAGGACCCACGAGGTGCAAGTAATTTCTTGAAAGCAGGAGTGGTATACTTTAATATATGGGAATGCAACCACAACCTCCTGCTTTTAGCCAGGGGACTGAGGACTGGATATGGAGGAGTTGTTCCGTATTCCTTCCCTGGGCACCTCTAACCCAATCCTCCTGTTTTGCCTTTTTTTTCTCCTGCATAAAGCCTGTTGCACCTGCATTTTTGCAGAGGCAATAAATCCAGTCCTAAGTGAAGAGGTCTTTGGAAATAAACTTGGAAGTACTGAAAGTGCCTCCATTTCTTTGGTGAAATATCAAGAAAATGAACTTCCATTGATATCAAAAGAAAACTGTTATTGATAAGGCATTAGGAGCAATTTTATAATTCTGCTTTGTTTTTAGTAAAGAAATATGGTATTTCTCTTCAAATCACTCTGAAATTCAGCATGTGCTTGATTACAGGGGACATAAAAATGGGTGATCAAGAAAACTTCCAGCAGTTGTTCCTGCTTGACTGGCAATATAAAGGGGGCAAGGAGCCTGATTTTATAGACCCTAAAATATAAAAAGGACTCAAAATCCAATACACGGCCTTTTGTTGTTGTTTGCTTCAATAAATCTACATTTTATCTTCTCTGCAGGGCACAAGTTTATCTTCCAAACACCGTCCATTTTGAAGATGCACTCATCAGCGCTGCAGTATAATTTTTTTGAGAAGTGCTGCAGGATTTCTGACTCCTATAGAGTAGGAGTAACAGAATAATGTAAAGACTAGAGCCTAAAACATAAGTAGGGGAGAGTATATGGCCCCCTTGCCTTCTGTAAAAGGCAGTGCTTTGGTATACAGATGCACTGTTAGAAAATGCACAGCCTTACTCACATCTGTAAGAAAAGCATCAATATCATGCAGGAGCATATTCATAAGGCATTCCAGGAGCAGGCAGATATGCCTGATTCTGAAACCACATGTAGCCAGTCACCTGTAATTTATGATTTTTCACTGAGTCATAGTTTTGCATCTCTGTATAACTTTCCTCAAATCAAAACCCTAGTTCATCATACTGCACATTACCACTAGGACCCATTACCACAGCTTGAGCCTTTATTAAGGTATCAATATTCTTCCCAGCACTCTTTGCTCCAGAATCCCCAATTAAATTACTGCTTTAATTGTCTGCTGTCACTGACAGATAGGTAAGTGTGTGTGCCTAGTGCACAGCAGCAACTGAAGGTACTTGCCTAAGTGCAGAATTACAGAACAGATTTAAATGTTCTCTCTTTATGCATAAGAAATGGTCATAAATCATTGCTTCAACACAGTCTGCTCCAAAAGCTGGGTTTGGGGATTTTTCCCCCTTTTTAAAGCTGTGATTCATGCTTGCACTTGTCACTGGCCTGATTTAAGATGTTATGGTCCTTTCTGCTTTCCAATCCCTTCCAATATTCTGAGAGTGCTAATACTCACAATCAGTATTTCTCTTTAAATTGAGGGACTTCTAAAGTAGTTGTCCATATTTTGTGTGCCTGGGAATCCTTTTTATATTTTAATGAACGTTCACAAATGACGAAAGGGATTGGCATTGCCACATTGTATTTAAGTTAGAAAGCCAAATTCTCTAAGTTTTCTAGTAACTAACACCATTTTTGCCTGGGCTAAGCCTCACTGTATTGCTCTCAGAGCAAGACCAACCCAAAATGATTTGGAGTAATGACATCCACCTGCACATGGTTAAAAGTGGCAATGCCTCCAGCCACACAATATCCCTCTTATTCTGTTTTGATTGTTTTATACCAGATCAGAGATTTCAACTGTGCTGAAGTGGTTTATAGTTCTAGCTAAGTTAAGAACTGACATTTTAATGGCACATTTGAGGAATTTATATAGACAAGCCATGTGACCCTAATGTGATATCTTCAGTGTAGCCCGGAGTAATTCAGCCCAGACCCCAAGGGGTCAGACAAAATCGTAACTCTCTTTAGTCTTTGAGCCATTAAAATTCAGCTAGACTGCGAAGTTGACAGCTGTTTACTGTAAGGTTACCTCCTGCCTGCCAAATAATAGGGCTGCTCTTGGCACCTTTCCACCCTCTTAGTTGAGAAAAGGCTTCCTTATAGTCAGAATGGGGCTGAAACGTTGAGTTCCTCAAGCTGGGAAGGTGTGGATCTTTAAACAGGCTTAAGCAAGATTGAGCTGGTTCATTACCTTACCTCAGCTCTTTTCAAAGTAAACATTAGCACAACATTTGAGGGGAAATATAAACTCCAAACTGGAATTCTGCCTAGTAGTGCTACCAGACCCACAGAAAGATTAAGAGTAATGGCACACGCTCTTCCAGAGCCTCCCAGCTCACGTCTTTCTCAGGATACCCACGTTGCTGTGGGAGAGAAGACCAGGCTTCCTGCCTTGCTCCCTTAGCTATAAATGAAAAGAAATACTTTCTCCTTTACTACATTTAAAAAAAAAAAAAAAAAAAAGCCATAATTTCATACCATCAGCTGCCAAGAAGATGTATATTAATTACTAAAAAAAAATAAAGACAAATATTATGTTGAGGTCAAGAAACAGTACAGAAAAGTCAGCAAAACCCTCTCATTAGAGCCCCAATCCCCATTCCTCATAATTTTGTAATTCTGTGTTTTACTGTTCCTAAAACCACTCTCAAGACTGTAGAAAACATTTCGCATTATAACAGCATTAGCTAAAAATAGGGTAGGGAATACAACAACTCCTCGTCCTTTTTAGCTTCCTAACTCTCCTGTGTGCTCTCTCCGCAAGCCCATGAGTTTTCACTCCCTGCCACAAAGCTTGTGCATCTCACCAAAGAGGACAGACCCTCCTCATTTTCCTTTGTAGCCAAAATCACATGGTCAAAGGTACAATTTAGAACCACTCAGAACACGTGCAAGGAAAAGAAATCGTCCATTTTTCAGCCATTCTACCTCTAGAAGGTTACATAAAAGGGGATAAACAGACACGCTCTTCCTCTCATTCTATTTTAAACGAAAATAAAGAGATAACTATGAATTTCTCTCAAAAATGTCGTGTAGCTACCTACCTGCATCAGCAGGGTTGGGCTTCGAATCCTCACGAGAGCTGACAGTCCACCACCCCAGCTGCCTCAGGTGCCCAGCCTTGAGGGAAAGGTGGGGCCCCCTAAGCACCTCTCCCTTTAACCACTTCTGTTAATCAGCTCTAAATAGCTTTTCATGCACCTGCCTTGCTTGGGTCTTAGGCTCTGTGTAAGCGACCCCAAGTCCCAAACTCAGTGTGGGAGTTGGCTGTGGTGAGCAGCAACTGCTGTGTGGGTGTTTCAGGAGCTGGCTGGGAGGCAGCTTACTGATACTTGTAGTTTTTAAGTCATTTGATACTTCTGAAAATCTTATCTAAGTGCTTTGAACACCGCGAAATGTCAGCAAAACCAGAATGCAACGAAGATACTCCCTGTGAACACAAAAAGCCCTTTTCGGAGTGGGTCGCTGGGGAAGTGTTTCCACCCTGAAATGAGCTGCAGAGCAGACATTTGTACAGTCATATGGAGGCACCAAGCCCAGACTTAGAGCAGGTCTAACACCCCAGGCTGCACAGGAGCTGGCTGAAGGCAGTAGCCCTAAGTTGCCATCACATCCCTCTCCATCCCATCCAGTGAATTTTGCTAGTCTGGGCTGGTACCCTCATTCTCTTCAGCATCCATCAAGGGTTGGCCGTTGTGTTCCCCAAAAAAGCAATCTGCACCTTTCACAGGCATTAGGATCAACTGTAACTCCCATTTATTTTCCTTGTCTCATTATTATTTACCATGCTTTCTTTGGCTTTTGTGTTGTTAGTTCCTCTGTTTTCCACGACTAAGATGGATGTTGAATTCTTAGCAAACGGGACTGTTCAACAGATGGCTGTTCAGTTCATGCTCTATTGGATTGATTATTTGGTCTTTTTATAATTGGATTTTTTTTTTTTCTGGTGCTTTGTATTATTTTAATGAATCTTTATTTATGGATGAGGCTAAACAAAAAAGGCTTTCCTCAAGTGTAACAACTTTAAACAGTTTAGAGCAGGACTTCTTATATAATAGCAGTTAAAGCCATTTTGGTCTGAAAAACCATCTTCAGACTCTACTTGTGCATGTGAAGGAAATTGTTTTTAATGCCATTATTTTTAAACACTTGATTAATTTTCTTCAAACTAAGATTATTTTCTTCCTCTAATGAGTATTATAAAACCTGTCAGGTCTGAGGCTTCTATCTTTAGTCATTTGTTGGAATTATGCAAGTCCAGAATTTAAAATAGAACATATGGAGCCTCCTGACTCGGTTCAAAAATGGCAGAACTAATTCCATAGAAAGATTTCTCAGAAAAAGCTGACTTTGAAGCCAAGTGGATCATGGAAAATTTTAGCAAAAAGTGTATTTTGAGAAGGTATGGGTTGCTTAAAATGCTGTGTTGCATCTTAATCTTAACTTTAGCATTTGCTATCAGGAATGCTATAATAACATTATAATTATCTATAATATCAGAGAATTTTCTGTTCATCCTACTTAAAGGTAATACAGCGTGAGTCACTGAAAATTATGAAACTGAATTGCCATTTTAATTTCAGGATATCATTGCCTCAGCTTGCACAACCCAGATACACCTAGCTAGGAAGCAAGTTTTCTTACATATAAATTAATATACATGTTTGGTTTTGTGTGTGTGTGTGTGTTTTGTTTTTGTTTGTTTGTTTGTTTTGGGGTTTGGTTTGGTTTGGTTTGGGTTTGGTTTGGTTTTTGTGGGGTTTTTTTTTGGAAAAAGAGACTCGATAAAAATTTGACAGACCAGATCCTTTGGGCTCTGTGCTGCTGGACACTGAGGCAAAGTTACTCCGTGATGCTTTTCCTCCCATCTGTTATTTCTCTCTCTGCTTCTTGGCAATTTTTCCGGCTGACAACTCGGCGGTGAAGGTCTGAATCCAGCGATCTGAGTGGGTGATATCTATCAATCTTGTGCCACACGTATGCAACATTGCTAGGCAACAGGTAGCAGCATGACACCCACATTCTGCAATTTCCTTTTGGTGACTGAGACTTTTACTATATTAATTATCCTGAACTTTATTTCGTGTATTTCAGGCATTAACTTCTATGGAAAATATTTTTAAAAACTCTTTGAGCTAAGATTACTTTCTGTTGCGTATTGAATGAACAAATATTGGCAGCTGATAAAAATCATCATTCTAACAATTGCTAGATATGAATGTGGTGCATGAAAGCTCCTAAAATTGCAGATAAGTGGGATATCAGATTATTTTTTGTTGAAGATAACTCTGCTACAAGGAAAAATTTTTGCAAGGCCTTCAAAACATAAAAGACATAAAAAGTGAGAGGATAACTAGGGAGGAAGTTCCTTTATTCTCTACTTGCTTTCTCTACTCTATTTTTTTTTTTTTTTTACTGGCTCCTCTTTTTCAGTGGTTAGGATGCTACAGAGGGACTAAGCTTCAAATTTACTTTCATGCCCCATCACAGACTTTGTGTGTGACCATGGGCAGATGAGGCTCTGTTATTTTACAGAGAGAAGGCAAGTGAGCTGCACTCACTGTACTCCTCTTGAATTAGCCAAGCTTAGGAAAAATAGCCAGACCTTCAGCATTATTGCACCCTTGCAGGTAATGTATTTTTCTATGGATCTGGGATTTCTCAAAGATGTGTTCCACAGTTATTTAAGCTGCAATAAACTGGGTCATTCTACACATTTAATTTTGAAATAATTTGCCTGTCCTTTCTGAATACACAAAGGAAATCCATGAAATGTACTCAAACGGAGCTGGGCTATTTGTTGTAAAGTGCTTGTGTTAGCCACTGATGAGTAATAGTAAGTTCAGCTTTAGTTCACACCCTCTGAGAAACCAGGCAAGTCAAATTAATGGTAGCAGCATAATCGTACTCAAAGTTTTGCCAGCAGACAAAACATTGTTCAGGGCAACCCTTGAATTACAACCCAAGCTACATTTGCAGCAAGACAAGGCTCTTTGAAGGTGTGTTCGAATGATCATGAGTGATCCTGAGCAGTCAAATTACCATTCATGCAGAACTACCACTGGTTTCTGTGTCTTGGCTAAACATGAGTGTGCCAATATCATTTATAAGAACTTGAACATAACCTTAATCAACTTGGGCTTTGGGTTCTCACCTGTACCACTTGGCTTCCCACAGTGTTTGTGAGTTGCTCATAACCTGTCTGTGCAGGAACTTGTGGTTCCTTGACACACGCAAAGACCGTATCGAGGAAGGTAATTCCTTAGCAGCAGCTTAGCTTTTGCTATACTAAAATAAATGGAAAGACGGAAGGATTCTCTAGGTGCTTTTTGTCAACAAGTACATTTGTATGCTGTATTTTGTAAATTTTTATAAATGACACCTTTCTAAAGTATGTCCATGCACTCTGAGTCAGCACAGTTTATGGTACAGACGTGGCCCACAGCTGCAGGTCTGTCTGAGAAGTATTGTGATTACCCACCAGGCTTTATACTCAGGTTATATCTACGACTGGAAAGCACTTCCTCTTCAGAAATTTTATCTGTGTACAAAGGGAATAACTTCAAGGATTTGAAATGAATAAAGACTTTCTCCTTTTGTCCTGCAGCTGGTCCTCTCCTGACACTGGCTCAACATTGCAAAGTGAAGCAAATTCCAAAGCTGAAACACAGACCTAAAGATAGGAAAACTGTTGTACTTAGCTGTGAGGTATCCCAAGAGGGAAAGATGAGAACAGTTGCTTCAGAAGATGTTTTCCCTCTCCATTTAAACTTAAAAAAAATCAATGCTGGGATAGTACCAGATGGATAGCTTTGTTTGAAGCCATTAAGTTTTCCAAGATGATGGGTGGATTCCAGAAGGAAAGTCCCAGTGCTCAGAGCAGCAGGTCAGGGGATAGTCTGTATCTCCTTTGCTGGATGAGGTGTAGTGTGAGATAACACCCAGCCGTGATTAATGAGGCTGGAGAACAAGCTCTTCAGTTACCAAACACAGCTTCTTGAGTCCCACTGGCCTTGAGGGGAGAAATGTAGGCTGACAAACACACATAAAAATCTGGATGGGTTTTTGATTAGATTGTTCCCTGTTGCTGCACAGCTTTGTGCCAGACATGAGCCCAGTGAGAGCAGAAAACTCTGCCATGTTTGCAAATACTTGATAGTCAAATAAGAGCATTGACTTGGAGATACAGAATTTATCACTTAAAAATACTGTTGTTTAACCAACAGGGTGGTTTCAGTTGCCTTGTTAGTATTTGGATTTCTGTAATTTCTGCTAAGAATTTAGCAAGAAACATCAAAAGCTTTAGCTTTGGGAATTCCTAAGCAGTGATATGTTTAATACAATTACAGACTTATTTGTAGAAGATGCAGAACTTGCTGTAGGAACTGATAATTTAATTAGATTCTCTTTTTTGTGATTTATATGCCTTATATTCTGAGTACTGTATTAAAAAATAAATACAAGTTAATTTTTCATAGGACGTCACTTTGTTCTGCTATACAAGCAAAGAGTTGATTACATGGAAGCCACAGCTTTGATTGGCTGTAAAAATTAGGACCTCATTGTACTGTGAAACAGCTTTCAAATACAGCTAAAGAAAACAGGCTGCATATACATAAATACATAAGATCCCCAGGGAAATATTAACGCCATATTTGGGAATTTTATGTTGAATCTCACAAATCATATGAAATCTTGAATAGCAGCAGCCTAAACAGAAAGAAAAAAAAAATGTTCTTCATAAACTATTTATAATACACATTTCTTAAAATGTTAACTTTCACTTTTGCACCAAGATTTAATGCAGCTGGCATGAGAGTTTTAAGTAGAGTCTCCCTCCTGTCTCTAGGCTACATACTGTGATCAGCAGAAGTGCTGGCTTTATCATTTTCATAGACATGATGCAGCAGTAGTTCTGTGGCAGTCAGGGAAATTACACCAGTGAAAGTAAGAGGATCAGGCCCACATTTATTAAGTAGAAAAGAAATATTTCTTTACAGGCTCAAGAGATGTTTAATACATGTCTGGATGTATCTAATATTCAGGGAAAACAAGTTTTCTCCAGGATTGACTGTATAATTTAAAATTAATATGCCCTGGGTATCTCCAAAACCTAATGTAAAGCAAGTTCACTGTATTTGTGGATACCATGAAGGTCAAGGGGGTTTTATAGACTTTGTTTCCTTATTTAAGCAGTGCTACAGTGATCAGATTCTACTCATTGTTGAAACCCTCTACCTACCTGCAACTAGGCAAAACCCTTATAATTTGCAATAAATACAGAGACAGTGTGTCATAAATCTGGGTATACAGAAATTTAAGACCTGAAGATCTAAGGGGGGGAAAAAAAATTCTTTGGCAGAGAAGACAATATCTGTATAGATTTTCTATACAAATCAAAATCACTCCCCCTCCAATTGCCTCTAGAAAGCACAAAGGATGTTACACGTCCCACCTATTGCAAACAGGCAGTAATATTTGTTATTGTCTCGTGGAACCATTTCCATCCAAATTGGCGCCTCTGCAGAACCCCAGCTGCTGTTTTTTGTGCCAGGGAAGAAAGAGACAAGTAGCAGGTGAGCTGTAAAACCACACGTGGTGAAACAATTCAGCACTGACTTGTTCAGCAGAGCACTGGGAGGAAACCATCACGAGGAGGCCACAACTGGGCCCCTCCTGCCAGGGAATAACTTCACTGAGTTGTAAACCTGCCGTGCCTGGGGAAGCAGAGAGACCAGAGCTATGTCCATTTCACAGAAATCTTCCTTTGTGAAGTGCCTGTCAGTGCTGCAGCTGGAACCCGCCCAAGCCAGGATGGTTTCATGCTTCGGGAGAAGTGGACACAAAGGTGCAGTTTCACAAGAAAAGAGCAGTGTGATGAAGCTGCTCCTTACTGTCTGAGAGGTTGTATCAACTGGAAATATTTCTTCCAGCAAGCATCAGGATTTTTTGTTTTATTAGAAAGTTCAGTGGGACTTAGTAGGTTTATATGCATGATTAACTTGTCTTCGTTTTCAATTTTCAGATCATCTCAGAACTATATGTTTATAAAATGTCAAACACCAGAAGTACCTCGTCACTCAGAAGACATCAACATCTAAAGCAGCTTGGCTTTTGTTTGCCCTGAATCTTTTCTCAGTCTTTGCTCCTCATCAGGGTGGACAGAGAACACCTCCAGATTGCAGAGGTGACATTTTGCTAATGCACAAAGCAGCTGACAATAAAAGAGGGAATATAGGTATGTATCAGGCATAGGGGATTTTTTCCCAGTGCTGTTTGGCTGGTTCAGCTTCACAGAGTGATGATTTTCTATCAGCTTTTAAAAAGCTAGAATTATCTTGAAGCTATTTAGCCATTGCATTTCCTCAGTACATGTATGCATACACAGATAATGTAACAAGAAGACAATGAAAAGAATAACACAGCTTGATTTCTTATTTCTTTTGTTGGATTGTTTCAAGTTCTCTTCGTGGGGGAAGCTGTGTTCTAATAGTTTCAGTTGGAATATACAAAGCTAATGATGTACAATGCTAATGTACAAAACAGATTTCCTATTACAAGGAGCCTCAGACAATAAACATATAATGAGTCCGCGAGTAATTTCTCACTGAAAGTTAATGGTTCCAGAAACCTTGACCTCAGTGTGGGATTTGCTTTATCAAGATGGCCAAAGCCATCACAAGTACATAAATTGGAAAAGGGCAAAATTACTGTATTAGTAAGTTCAGAAAACTATTTAGACAAGTGAATGCAATCTACAGTGAGATCAGCCAAGGTTAGCACCAGATGTTTCTTGTCCCACATGCCACAGCTTGATTGTATTGTAATTAATTCAGCTGAGAAGTCTCTGCAAGAACTGAGTTTTCAGCACAATTTCAAGCTTGGTTTCAAATACCAGAAATCATTTCTGATTTCTTAAAACATCCTGGAAAAATGTGAAACTCTGCAGTTAGAGCGTGCCAAAAAGTACTTATAAAAATTGCATTTAAAGAGCATTAAAGGAATATTCTCAAAGTAGTTGTGATTACCACTAGACCTCTGGGGCTCAGAGCCTTAGGCGTGTATTGCACAAAGGCTTAGGCCCTTATTCAGGAAACTATTTGCCCCAGACCATAGTGCAAGTTCAGAGGTAAAACAGAATTTTGAACTTGGTTTTCTGCACCAAACCGTAGTAGTCTTTATCCAGTTCACCACTCATAACATGAGCAAACAAAAAAATCAATATTTTCCAAAGTATTTTAGAGCTCATCCTCTATCCTTTTATGGAATATCAAACCAAAGACCTACTATATTCTTGCTGGAAAAAAAGATGCCTGTAGTTATTTAAAGTTTGAGGTCCATTTAAAAATGAATTTCATTAAAGTCAGATACTCACAGGCATGAAGTTAAGACATAAACAAAACAGAACATACTATATCATAATATACCAATTTATTTCGCTGCAATATTTGCAGAAAGAACACATTGAAATGCATTTCCAAACTACTTTAAACCTAATTCTCAAATACAAGGCTGAGACAAAATGACAAAATGTTAGAAATTATGGTTTTGGTTTTCAGAGGTATTGACCACTTCAAGCCTATATTTAACTTCAGGTAGAATTGTGTTCAGCATGTCTGAAAATTGGGCTCTAAATTAAAGATAAGTGTTTTTACCTGGGTAACATCCCTGTAAGTACCACCCACAAATTATATAGTGATAGTTCTTCCCCAGGAAAATTGTCTTTTGGATTATTTTAAGATAAAAACACAGACCAGTGTTAGCCCTCTTACAAGCTGAGTACTAATGCAGGGAGTGGAAGGAAGGATTTATTTGCAATCTTCTAATTGACCTCAGTGGAGTTGGGCCTGGACCAATTAAAACATTCATGAAAAGCAGTTATGGAGCATGAAGAGTACCCAGTCTAAAACATTAATGTCTAGGTGATACTAAAAGTAATTTGTTTAAAAATTGCAGGGAGGGGAGGAGCAAGAGCCTGGATAAATTGAGGACTAAATTCCTTCAACTTTCTGTTGTTCTTTTGTTATTATTATTTTTTAACAGTTGCAGAGACAGAAGTTGATGTTTTTCCTTGGGCTTCTCCTTCCTCAGCATTGACCAAAGTGTTAGTGATACTCCTTGCTTTCACCTCAGTCCTGCATTATCCTGGTTTTTAGACTAATGTGCCAACATATCACGGTTTCATCCTTTCTCAGGAATGACATAGGCAGTTAAAGGTATTAAAACAAATAGGCCTCCAAAATCAATGTGTTTTGCAGGAAGTAAGAGTGGGGGTATCCAAAGCCAGAGGGTGTGTTCAGAACAGGGGAATTCAATTCCAGGGTGCCACAAAGTGTACTCCATCACCACAGCATGGCAGAAACCTGTTCTTAATGCTATGATAGATGCTCTAAATATGCCACTTACTCAGAGTTATTGGATATGGGAACATGCAAATCTACCAATAGTGCAAGAGCTTTTGCTTTATGAAGGGCACAGCTACCAGAGGTAACTGCCTCCCCAAGGGTCTAACAGGAGCTTTTCAGATAGTTCCCAGCCCAAACATAAGCTGCTGTTGCTGTATGATCTGCAGCTAACAAGTGCCCGCACGGAATTCACCTGGCAAAAGTGGAGCCAGTTAGGAATGGGAAATTTGAGTTGCAAAAGCGAAGCAAACAAACAGGTTGGTAGGAAACATCTGTGACCTTCCCTGTCCAGTACATCTTTTCTCCAGTTCCCAAATCAAAAATCCTGTGGTCCTTTATGATTTCTTTCCAGAACCTCCCAAAATGAACAGTGGCCATGTGTACACTGGCCTTTGAACACATGGATGTTGTGCTGCACTTCCAAGGGAGGGGGGAAGAGCTGTGTAGTCATCCTACAGCTATAAAAGGCATACATTCAACAACTAATGTAGCAGCCCAGCTTTTGCCCAGAAAAGATCTACATGAGCCTGTGATGCCAACGTTTATTTTCTCTCAGAGGGATGTAGCAGCCACGTGACAGAGTCACCTCACCAAGGGCAATGACTGCTCCCACCCAAACTGGAAGTCACTGCCTCACTGTTTGTCCCAGCCTCTCTCCAAAGCCCTCTCCTGCCTACCTTTGGCTACCTGCAATTTTATTATGGAAGTACTCAAGACAAATAATTTTGGAGATGAAAAGCAAAAAAAAAAAATTTTGAACTGAGGATTTTGTTTCAATGTCTGGAGAGGTGTGGTCTCAACACCTTGCGTCCTTGTACTTAATTTGTGCTTCCTGCTTGGTCTGAGTCTTACAGACACAACTGCAGCCTGCTGCTCAGACAAATCGAATTTTAATCAAACACAAGTAGTTTCTTTTCTTGTTTATTTTTCTTAAAAAAGAAAAAAAAAAAAAAGGAAAATTCTTGCAGGGGTACATATTTTTAGAGAAGAAGCAAAGTCTCCACTAAAAAATACCTGACGAATATTTTTCAAGTAGGCCTATTTTTTAAGGTCTGTTCCTAGTGAGGTATCTTTGATGTAGTCAGCAAGACTCTTCTTCTGCCTAGAAAACCTATTGATATATAGCCAAATAGAGAGCAGGGAAAAAAATCCACTCTTGTACATCACCACATTCTTAATCTATTTTATGAGCCTTAAAGACTACAACTCTTTACACTGTAGAAATTTCAGAAGATCCAGAAACTCCATTTTTTCTCCTTCTGTGGCTTTTCTAAACCTGAAGTTTTACTTTTCATGAGTATTTTTAACCAGCACAAACCTTTTTAGGCTATTTCTTACATCTATGCTTTGTCAAGGAAGAAAGAAGAAATCCTGTGAATCAGATCCCATGTGCACAATCACACAACTCTACGAACTAAGCGCATCCATAAAAAGCATTCAGCTCTAACATTGCTGTATAGGGAATGCTTAGCCTTAAAAATTATGCTGTTTGGACTAGCAACTTTGAATACATGTTATGAGCAATCCATCTGTACTCGTACATTTCCTTTTTTTAGCATAAATCAGGGGACATGAGAAACGTGACAGTGTCTATAATAAACCTGCTGATTACTTCACCTTTTGTAGCTTTTGCTTCTCTTTTTGTTTCACATTTCCCTCGTACTAAGATACAGAAAGTTAAAATTTTTAAAAAAATTGATCAGATCTCAAGGGCCAGCCAGGAAGTTTACAGTAGTAACCTCAACCACATTTACAATGAGCTTCATATTTGTTACCCTTTATAGAACCCAGCAAGGTCTTCTGGCCATGCCAGAGGAAACCTACGCCTCCTCCTTGTTGTCATCACACTTGAGATAGTGGGGACTGCTGAGGGAGCAGCTTCTCGTTTGCTTCACCTCCCCCAATTTACAGTCCAGCCTCAGCATTTTCCAGAGATGACAACGGGTTTCTTCCAATAACCTCTCTCCCACCTGCCCAAAATCCCTTGTTTCTTTCCATCAGCTAAAAGCAATTTCTTTACATCTCAGCCATCCCACTTAGGGGCCTTGTCCAGCAATAGGGGTCAGTTTTAGACCTTTGTCTCAACCACTCTCCATTCTCTCCATCCTGAGGCTTTTTTCCTCTCCTGTTAGTCATTTAAGTTTAAATAAAAAAACAGCTTTCAAGATTTAGGGGGAGAAGGGCCTTCTCCTTTTTTATTCCAATTTTGTTTCTATTTTACATCTTCCTTCCAGTCCCATTCCATTGTGACTGCAGCTTTTTTTTTTTTCTTTCTTTCTTCTTTTTTGAGGAAAAAGCCTTAATTACTGTTTATCTGCATCTCCCTGGATCCTATCTCCGACTTACTGCACCATCAACAACCACACTAGGAAATCACACAAGGGAGAGACACTGGGAATACTCCAGCTGGAAGGAAAGGTTCAGTCAGAGCTCTCATGCTATTAGGCACCAGCGAGCCCAGCTACACAGGCTCAGGAAGCTCACTTTCATTAGCTCTACTCACCATCCAACCACACATTTCACATTCCTATCATCTTCCCTTCTTTCTCTCTTCCCTCCTCAGATCTCCAATGCTTCTGCCCTCTTACTGAACCCCGGGGCACTTCCATTAAGCTTCTTTCCCCCTTTTGTTGTTTTAGCCCTGCTGTGCTTTTCCCCACAGTGTTTTGCTCTGCCTTTGGAGCAGGCAGATCAGCAAGCATGGAGAGGATGCAGTGATTCATCCCTCCAGCTTTCACCTCAAATGTACAGCTACAGCAGGGAAATGTAGATGTCATATCTAAGTTGCACCTGGGGAAGTAAATTTGCAGATGAAGCAATAGGGCTGAAGCTACTTGGGGGAAAAAGCCTGTCTTGAAAGTAAATTTATTCATTATCTGCAAAGCAGCATTTTTTAACAATATGGCACATTTGTTCTGTTTTGAGATTTTGCATCTTAGTTACTTCATTAATTGTGCTGATTTCACTTTGTGTTTCTTATTAATTTGTTTCCTTCTAGTTGTGGGATTCTTTAGTCCTCAGTGCCTAGGAGGAGTGCTTGGCACTGGGATGGGACTGCTGTCTGGGTTGTTTATGCCATTTTCTACTCTATTCTGGATTGCTTGTTGAACCCTTGCAGTGTTCCAGGTTGTGAACATAACTCCAGTGTGTTTTCCTCCATCAGCTCTGTTTTGTGGCCTGAAGTTACCAGGTTTACTTGTCTGAGTTAGAGGCAGAAGAGACTTCATATTTTACTGCATTTTTTAAATGCATTTACAGAATTTCTGTAGAAAGTAAGGTTACCAAGTTGTTCTGATTCGAGTGTGTTCAGGAGTTTAGTCTCTTGACAAATGAATAAGGACCTTAAAACTCTTTTCTAAACCTATTTTAGAATTATTTTTCCTTTTAGTCATATACATTAGCAGAGCTCAAGTCCTGATGAACATGAATATACTTTCTTCATTGATCCAGGAAGAAACCTCTGCTTACACTCTCTGGTTTGAAATGTAAGTGGCACCAGAAGGGTTGTGGGGATATAGATATTCCCTTCTGGTTTTATATACAAATAAGGTATCTTCCAGCAGGTTCATTTTTTACTATTTTCCAAATATTGAGCTGGAAGTATTCCCAAGGTGCGAGAGCTGAGCTGGAATTACTGAGCTGGGGCAGCCTGGAAAGTATTTAGGACCAACTGCCTCAGGGACAGACATGCAATCCAAGTGTGCTCTTTCTCCTGTTCTTCCAGGAAGCTCAAGGGCTTGGACTGAGCCAGTAGTTCACTTCCCAAATGTTTCCCCAGTGGAGACATCCCCTGAGACCCCCTGAGGTGAGTACAGCTGTGCTGAGCTGGCTCAGGACCATTTTTAAACGGGACTCAGGGAAGGGAACTGCAGGAACCCTGGAAGGGAGAAGCTGCTCTGGTGTGGGTCTCCTGTCTGTCCCTGAAGAGGGTTCATTCCCCTGTGTCTCATTTCCATATCCCCATTTTACCTCAGAGGAGACTTCTTTCCTCTGCTTGGTCTACTTAAAAACATCTGCTACGATGAATATGTAGCACTATAATAGGAACTTGATCTCAGATGGCACTATTTAGTTTTATTGTGATAGTAGTAATCAGTGTATTAAGCACAAGCAATGTGCTCCATGAGGAAATAGATTTAATACATTTAACTGGATTCTCCCTGAATGGACACCCATTCTTGTTCAGATCACAAGAGGCATCTCAGATAGTACTCTGAGAGATGATAGAATACCTGTCATCCTTATACCAGAATAAAGTAGAGAAGGAACATTAGATTTCCACTCAAGGCCTGTGAAAAGATTTTTTTTTTTTCAGATACTTGGATTTTATTTCATTATGTTTCCTTTTCTTCATTTAATTTAATAATATGTTTCAAATCTATTTATCCAAATGCATCTGTTTTATACTTGGGGAAATACAATCTGAAAAGAAAATGTAACTTTTTTCCAGTAAAGTTAAAAGAATGAAAGGCAAATAATTTTAACATATTGCCACTTAATGTCATCTTGTTTGCTGATAAAATACATGGTAAAGCGTTTCCAGAAATCAATTCTTGAAACAAAACAGAGCTTTCCTGGCTAATGAATGGAGATACATTTATTTATTTATAGGGCGTTCATCATTCTAAATCTTTCGTGTTTCACAAACATTAGTAACTTGATACACCCAGCACTGAAAAAAAGTGAAGTCTTATTACCTCCATGAGGCACAGAAATCACATGATCTGCCCACACTCACCAGAAAGATGCATGAGAAGTATAATTAGAATGAAAAAAAAAAAAAAAAAAAAAAAGATGCTCTTAATACACTTCTTAACCAGTAAAAACCTCCCTCTGTCATCCAATACTGCTAACCTGAAACATTAAACACCCTCGGGCAGGCAACCAGGACTATCTAACTAGATTAAAAGAGTATTTCTTTTTCAAAAATACATCCTTTGACTTCTTTCCTTTTATTTTCTGAGCCTCTACACGATACCTGAGTTATATTTCCAAGCTTTTTCCTGAAGACAGGAGGACTAGAGAAATTATTTTAAAATATCATTGAGATCGCCATCTAATTGCATGCCTTCTAGAAACTGAGTTGTAAGCAGCCTGCTAAATGAGAGGAGACCTTTTGTACTTCAGCGTGGCCATACCACCCATTTGGTGCTTGCATTGTTTTCAGGAATCATAAAATTGTTTCACATTACATTACAATCAATAATTTGAGTATTCGATTAAATATGTTCCCTTTATGATGCCTAGTCCTTAAAAGGTCATTAGTTTTATCCGTGCAAAGTGGTAGTATTGCCAGGATATCCATACTCAAGCTTGCAAAATTATTTAGGAAACAGAGAAATGTTGTGGTAATAGTGTTCAAATGTGACCACTGACAAACTTTTATGGGCAATCTCTAGACACGTGTAAAGATTAGTCTTTTAAAGTGTTTTGCATCTTTGCTCTAACAAAGTCATTAGGGCTTTTACCAACCAATTGAAGTGTTAAGTGAGGCCAACAATGAGGAAATTCTGCTTATCGTTGCTGTTTTGAAAGAAGACGCGGAAAATTCAGTGTAAAATGTTTTGCTGAATTCCATATTTCTTCCTTGCAAATGCAAGCCCTCACTCTGTGACTCCTTGTTTGCATGTTTAATGTTATGCAGCTCTGTGAGACTCCTCATTCCCATGGAATTCAGATGCTGCACATGTGCGTTTGCAGGGCCCTGACCGCGAGCAACACTTGCTCAATGCAATAACTACCAGTTGAAAAACAAAACAAAAATCAGCTCTAATTGTGCCCATTTAAATTCGAACATTGAAAAATGGCTTAAATATGGTATTTCTGAATGTAAATTTTGTACAAAGTCTGAAGATTTTAGGATTCTGTTAGCTCTTTATTCCTTCTGTAACAAGGCTGTTACATGGCATGGCTCAGATTGATGTTGAAAATAATGCAGCTGCTCCTGCAGCTGCAGCAAGAATTCACAGAAGCCAGGATGCAAAGCAAGCCTTGCTCAAAGTCCTTGCCTTTGGCTTTCTGTTGTGGGTTTGCCTTTTCTCTTATTTATTTGCTTAATTCCAGCATCCTCTAAAATGATACCTTGCTGGGAATAACTGAGGATTAAAACTTTAATAGCTTTACTTTGCCTCACAAATGAAAAACCTGGAATTTACTGTCTTCTGCAAACCAGAGTCACTCTAGACAGCAGCAAACTGTGGTTCATTTTGGCTTCTTTTTCAACATGAACAGTTCAGGGCTGGTCACTAAGACAGTAACAGTCAAGAAGAAAACACAGCACTGAAAAGGAGGGGAGATACTTCATGGTGAGGTGTGCAGGTGTACAGGAGCATCTTTGCGTTTCTGGTATTTAAAAAGACATTTATTCCTTTGGGCGCTCACCTCAAAACCCTAGGCCCTGGGTAAACCTAGATTTTGGTGATCCCAAAGGTGTTTGACACCATCCTCACCCCATTTCCTAACCTTCATGTCTGGGGAGGACAGTTGACACCTTGCTGGTTCTTTCCTGGACAGGCTGATATTAGATTAAAAAAAAATTAAATAATTTTGAGACTAAGCCTTACACAGAACTTATACCCAACAGGAATAAATCACATCACTCAGTCTTTCATAGTCACCTTGTAAGGCCTTCAGAAAAATAGTTCCCATGGAGATTTACAACAACAGGTGATCCAAAGAAGCAAAGCACCATCATTCATCTCCCAAATCTGAATGTCCTAATACCTGTTAATTTGGTATATTCAATTACTGGCCAAAAGTGACCTGTACTCAGCACACTAAAGCAACTGTGAACCCCTGCTCCTCTTTAATTTTAAATTTCAGAGCTAAGAGAACACCTTGGAAGACTTCTGCTCATGGCAAAGTTCATAGCTCTTCACAGTGCTTGCATTCCATGTGTAGCCACACCAAACCCTTCAAGCTTCTCCTGGCAAAATCAGCTGGATAAAAGGTACTGACATAGTTCTCTTTCAACAGATATGAGATGTTTGGTCACCTTAGTACAAGTTAGTATTCAGGTTGGAGTATCTTGCATCCACTGGAGCTTTGCAGAATTTTCTCAGGAAGGTCATAAAATGAAACATTAGAGTAGTGCAACTTAAAGGTTACGAAAGCATGGGCTACAGAATCAGCATCAGTCTGTGACAGCACTGGTTTCAGTCCCAGGGTGGTTTATAGGAAATAAAGGCAGGAACCAAGCACACATTTAATAAAATGAACAAAAACATGTTAGAATCAATGGCTGGACCCGAGTTTTGGGTGGGGATTTTTGTCAGTGGCTCACAAGCACCACGGGATTTCCCTTGGCTGTCCCTGCCCTTACAGATTTGTGTCATTGCATACAGCAATGGTGGAGACCACGGTTTGATCACAAATCCCAAATGAGAAATTTGTACCTATAGAACTTGTGCCATGTACATTTCTGCTCATCAAGGGAAGAAAAATTTCCCTGCTGTTCTTGTAGCACTTCAAGGTTAAATTTCATATTGACAAAAATAACGCAGCAGAGGTAATAAACATTCTTAGGGATTAAAATAATTGCACAAAAGACAATTTCTGCACTGGAAAATGAAGACAGCAAGCTAAAAGAAGAAATTAAAAGCAGAAGCCATACTAAGAAACTAAAAGCTGTCAAAGGACTGCCTTGAATGTTAATCTGAGCTATTTTAGCCAGTCCTTTCTCAGAACCTTTTCTTTCCTGCTAACTTTTATGTTACAGCTCTATTGCCTGTACAGAGTTGCTGAAATGAAGCTCTGCCTGTCAGGAGCTCTTTTCTGTGTGTGCTTTAGCTCCCAGTTGTTAGTGGATTTGCTTTAGCTGCCATATTAAACCTGTGCACGTCAAATTACAAAGCAATTAGGGTGAAATGCATAGGTTAAAAAAACCTCTAGAAACCCTAACTCTAAATTTTCTGGGTTTGTAATGATGACTTAGGAAAGTATTAAAATATCTCTTTAATTAGTATAATCCCTAAATTACTGACATGTGCTTCACCTGGTGTCAAACAAGTATTTTATCTTTCCACCTTTCTCTTTTTCCTTCCTCACAGTTTTTTTTTTTGCCTAAGAATGTTTAAAGCTCATTATTTCACACTGTGAGAAATGGAATAAGCATAACTTGAGTATCTACTGAAGCAGCTAGTGAAATAAAGAGGTGGACAGGTAAACTGTCCAAATGCATTATCCTATATTCTGACCCCTACATTTTACTTCATTCTGTCTAACATGACTGCACAAAGACTTCCTCTAAGCCCAAAGCCCTGAGAGCTGTGCCATAAACAGAAGGCTGATGTGTTGGTATGAAGAGGGAGCCTAGAGGATGGGGCAGCAATAGCTGCCACCACCGTGCTCTTAATCAGGAGCCAAAGAGGGACAGATGCACAGCTATGGCTAACTCGTTTAATATCTCTGCTTACCATCCCTGCATCCCAGGGGGACTCATCAGATTTAATTACATATCTAATGTGAAATTCAGCCTCACCCTGTGAGTTATTGCACTTCCTCAATTCCTCTTACATTGTAGAACCACAGCACTTCACAGGACTGGTCCTGCCATGAAAATTAATTAGTTTATGCCTGAACAGGGCTTTCAACATACAGATCATTCTGTATGACAAAGTAGTATTAGATAACAAACCAAGTTATTCAATTGAATTACGGAGCCATAAGAAAATTATTGTCTCTCATTTTTAATCAAGAAGGCTCCAAGCCAGATTAGTCCCTGATGATGATGCTTTGGCTATTTCAACAGGTTTTATTGCCACCAGAAAAGTTTCTCCCTCCTTTTGCTCCTGTGCACCCTGCAGTTTTCACTGCTGTATGTTTAATACACTCAATAAAGCCAGCTCCAGGTTTCAGGTGAGCCCTTACCTTTGGTGAGCATTAATTGTTAAGACAGCTTGTTGAAGGTAACTAAAAAGCCTTGTTGGTTTGGAAACAAGCATCTCCACCTTGTTTCATTTTAAGTTTTGTGTAACCACCCTGTTTAACCATCGCTCGCTGCAGAGATAACCTCAGTTTAGAAACAGCTCTGAAAGTTCAGGAGAATTAAGCACCACTAGTTCTGCATTTCTTTCCATGGCATCTGAGAATTCTCAGGCTATAGATGTGCAGAGGATTTCATATGCATGAATGCTTCAGTGCCCTCCCACCAGTTATCAGACTCTTTATTAGCCTCCATAACCCAAGCAGAAGAATTTCACTACTGCTTTTAAGGGTCACTTGAGTAGAAGCTTCAAGACAAATTGTGCTGCAGAGGTCATAGAAATCAGTAGTTAACTTGGCAAAAGAGAACTTAGTTTTGTTTGCTGAGGGATAGAGGGTGCATATTGTTTGCATGGTCCTCTTTGGAAAGATGAATTTCTGATCATAGGGACTCTTCTGCAGACAAAAGGTTCATCATCTTCCATTTTTCCAAACTCGCTAAAGTCTTTGGGACAAATCAGTGTTAATTTATACCACTGGAAGACCTGGACTAACTCTATAACATTTCCCATTGCTCATTTAGGCTGTACTCTCCATGGACCCCTGCTGCATGAGGAGAAGAGCAGTAGGGACTTGCCAGAACCCGCTCTCTGCTCCCTAGTTCCTTTACCCTGCATTGTACTCTGCTGGTTTTTACACTTTCTCTTTCATTTATTACTCTTACATTGGAAATCAGATATAACAGTCATAAAGAACAGCAGCACTAAGGAAATAAAAGCTGCAACAACGTAAGACAAGAAAAAAGAATGCCATTTAATGACCTCTATGTAGAGATTCCTCCTACAGGGAGCAATATGAAGGACATTCACAAGCAAAAGAGACTCTCAGTTCACTAAAATTCCCTTTCCACCTTGATATGATGGCCTTTTTAAACCTTTCCTTAGTTTCTCAGTGCCCTATTTGCAGACTTCCTTTTCTTCCCGCTCTCATGCCTTGCTTTTCTCCCTGTTGTTTCTTGTGCTGGACTTTTCTTTGGGTAGTTGTTATGTATTTTTTTATTACTAGAGAAAAGCATTATGTACACAAAGTAAAATTATTGACTTAAGCTCTAGCACTGATTTGTCATAGAATCATAGAATGGCCTAGGTTGGAAGGGACCTTAAAGATCATCTAATTCCAACCTCCCTGGCAGGGACACCTTCCACTACATCATGTTGCTCAGAACTCCATCCAACCTGCCCTTGAACACTTCCAGGGATGAGACATCCATGACTTCTCTGGGAAACCTGTTCCAGTGCCTCACCACACTGACAGTAAAGAATTTTTTCCTAATATCTAACCTAAACCTAATCCCAGTTTGAAGTCATTCCACCACGTCCTATCACTACCTGCCCTTGTACATATTTCATTTTTATTGACTTGACAAGTTTCTGTGTACCTCAGCTTCATTCTAGTTCCAAAGTGTAACCAAAAGGGAGGGTCCCTACCAACGTTGTCTCTGTTCAGGTGGGGTGGTCCCAGTTAGGAGCCTGGGAGTTGCAGCTAACTTTTTACCATAAAAAACATCACAAGAGTTAGCGGTGGAGCTTTGCGTTTGGTGAACACACCAGCAGCTAAAATGGTAGCTCTCAGCTAACACATCTCTTTTTAATTAATGAGAGTTAATGAGCAGAACTGAGGGGACAGCAAGGGGACACCCAGCCTGGGATGGTGACCAGCAACTCAGGTTGGGTTTGATCAGGGTAACCTGTTTGTCTGGTAGAGCTAAAGCAAGGAAAGGATCTCTATCCCCAGCCACACCTCTCTGGCTGTGTTTGATCCAAGTGCCTGCTGTGCCAGGAGTCAGGACCCTTCTTCACCGTGGATCTGAGATGACAGCTTTTGTTACTGCACAATAGGTAATGGAAGTCACTACAGGTCTGAAAACGTCTCCTTTAGGTTTGGGCTTTCCTAGGGCTTGGTCCCACAGGAATGTGATTATTTTGTGAAGTGAAAGAGAGCTCTCTCTGTACTGTGAGCTCTCATTGAATTCCTGCCTCATCCTGGAGGCAGGATTGCCCAGAGCAGTTCTGAGATGCAGACCTTTTAATAGCATGTGGGCAGATCTAATCAAGCCCACAGCACAGTCTGCAGCAACCCTCCTAAACCAAACTTTGCCCCTCTGCACTCGTTCTTTACAAGTACTCAGCTCCCACCATTTCAAAGCAATCTTTTCAGAAAATCAATAGTTCTTCATCTCCTTCAGAATGAGAGCAAGTGGGACACTTGGACGTTTGCTTTGTAATCTCTTCAAAAATTGCTTTCTTGTCTTCCCAACAGAATTAGGAAATATTGCAGTACAAAAAAAATTTATATATAAAAAACCTCAAGCTTTTTCAGCACAACGTCTCAGAGGTAGGACCAATCTTTGTATTCCTTTTCATTTAGGGATTACCCTAAGCTCACTGCTCTGTTTATACCTTAGGCACACACACACATATCCTTGTTCCTCACACAGAGAAATTATTTGTTCTCACAACTCTGCTTTTCAGGAGCCGACTGTAAAAGCCTTTACCATTTTAAAATTTCCGTTTTCTCTCCCTCTTCTCTCTCAGTGGCCCTTTAGCTGTGAAAATGAACTGCTCTGCTCCCGCCGTGCAGAGCTGCTGAATCCAGTCATGGAAGGCTGGCCAGGCATGGAAGGCTGGCCAGGCTTCACATCCCATCAGACACAGCGCTGACCTTTTTTCCCTAATTGACAATGCGGGGCTTTGTGCTAATGGGGTGACATCATCACAGGGAGCTGGAATGCTCTCCCTGCTACCTCTTTTGTCTCTTGGTATTTTGCTCCCACACTTTTAGAGGAAGTATATCCTTAGGAGGGAGTGTAAGGAAGACAGTTACACAGTGCCTGAAAAACATATGTAGAAAACATCTCTGATTTTTCCCTCTTCATTTTTCCCTAGTCACACTAGGTACCGACCATGTATCCTGAGCCCTCACTGAATCTTTCTTTCCAGTCCATACTGAATCTTTCTTTTCCTTCTTCCAGGTTGTGATCACTGATGCTTCATCTCTGTATTTGCTTTGCCTCACTGTCCTGAGACCTTCTGCTGGGAAGATTGATTCCTCTTGGGTTTGAGTTATGATTGTAGTTGTTAGCCTACTGTCCTTTTACAGCTCTAATTTTATTCAAACAACTTGTTAGTAAGATCCTTGAGCATCTCCACAGCAATAAATAGTTAATTGAGGTGCCTAATTTTGTGTTAAATTGCTGGCAGTTTATATTACTGAGTATCACAGCAAAAGTTAAGTTTTAAAATAACACTTAAGGAACACATGGAGGGGAAGAGGCCTCAAAGAAATGGAAAATATTAAGAGCTTTATTTAGCCATCTTGTGAGATTGGCTCACTCTTTTCAATAAATACTGTAACTTTTGGAGATACTGCTTGTCCTGGTTTCAACTTCCTTAAAACTTAAAAAAGTTGTCTTAATGAGTATTATAGATTGGCAGCCATGTGCCCAAACATGCAGTCTTGCCTCAGCCAACAAACCAAATAAATGCATGTGGTGGACTTTCATTGGAGAAGACAGAAAGAGCAGAAGTTTCACTGCCTGTCCCCCTCCCTTTGTCCCCTCTCCCGTGTCTGACATACTGGGTACTCCTAGTTCATGATATATATATATATACTTCCAGCCTGCACCAAATGAAATGGATTAGCTCAGATCCCAGGTATTTTAGTGGATCTGTTTACCCTATTCTGTTTTAATTAGCACAGAAATGCACTGGGAGCTGCAGCAGTGGGAGAGAAGGGAAGTATTGACCATCTGGAAGAAGCAGCCTCTTAAATCACTCGGGCCAGGACCATGGCTGGCTGTATCCTTTCTTCAAGAGAACAAGGATGATAAGACAGATAAAATATAGAGGGGAAAAGGGGAAAGATTCAGAAGGGAGAGAGGAAGTAAATCTCATTACTATTCAAGACTATTCAAGGTTGGAGGAAGAGGGATTTATCTATTTTCCTTTTTTAACCTAAGCAATGCTCAAGTATTTCATAAGAGTATCCTGGATTCCTGGACACATTACAGTGATCTCCATGTTGTCTTATCCCTTCTGCATCTGAGCAATGTTCAAAAAGGCTATGGCAACTACATTATTAACACACCCAGTGAAAACTTCTTGTGGTTATTTGAATTGTATTTCCCATTTAATTTTATGTGTTATCCTTAAAGACACAATAGGTATTTTAACTAGGATTTGTTTCTTACATTCTGTTTTAGTCAGATTTATCCTCATCTTAAGTTAGCTACCACAAGCTATTGTGAGTTATGGAAGGAGTTTGGGGTTGTATTACTTTGAAAGTAAGACTAAGCTTAACCCTAACCCTAAGCCTACTGTCTTTGCATGGGTGCCTAGTAAACTATCTGACAGCTGGGAACAGGAATTATTAATACAGTTCAATATTCCTCTTATATGTATAGCCTAAGGAGATTGGTGCTTTGTCCTACTCAGAACCACATAAACAATTGATACATGAGCTTCAGCCTCTGATAGCAATTAGCATAATATGGTTAAATCCCTACTATGAAAAGCTCACAGTTAACCTTGCCAAATTTCAGCCCAGAGTCAAATTTATTGGCTTTCTTTAAATAAATTCCCAATTTATTGGGATTTTTTTAATATAAACAGGTTAAACACAGTGAGTAAAAATAGTGTTTAGAGTGGAAGTGCTGACAAAACCTTTACTGCAGCAATGTGGACAATGCAGTTGTAATAATGGCAAGTGTGCCCTTATCACAGCAAGAAAAATGTAAGGAGTCCTGAATTTGCAGTGAATGAGCCATTACTTATGTCTATCACAAAGAAACAAGAGTACCGAACAAAAAAAGATACATTAAGGGTTGGATTTTTTTTTCCCCCCTAAAAGAAAACTAAAAATAAAAAAGATCAGATGTGACTCAGGCTTTCAAACAATAAAAATAGCAAGATAAAAGAACTAGGTTGCTTCATTGCCTAAAGAAATGGCTAGAATCTTAAAAAGTCTGAAACGTGATTGTGAGAGACTCACTTTATGGGCTGCTAAGGAGGTGCTGACCTTCGTCATCAATAGATTGCCTGAGCCTTTGTGGTATTCAGCAGTAAAGGAAGTGCTTAAAAAGTCATCCTGCTGAAAGATGGACTGGAAAAATCTCCAGTTCAGATCTCAGCATAGCTGTTGTCAGTGCACACGCTCATTCAGAAAGTCTGTCTGTAAATCTAACACAGATAAATCTTGCTTCATTTTTAAGCGATAAAACCAGAGCATCCTCACCTTTAGAGATGGATCAGGATATCCAGAATTCAATATAAGTGAAATTATTATAGAGGAGGGCAGCTAATGACCTACCTGCTGTGGGGCTTTGGATGTGTTTTGCTGTAGTACTATATTTCCCTGTCTGTACTAGAGGACATTGAAGGAGTGGGATAACACAAGTGCCAGTGGTGTAATTTTCTTCCACTTGCTCCACAGTCCTGGACGCAGTTTTGCCCGTTCCAACAGTTGCACTGAAATGAACTGTAGCAGATGATTGCCCTGTGATTTCAAATGGCCTTCTGGGAGAAAAGGACTATTATGGATGAAAGAGTTCAGTTCCTGTAACTTTCTGGAAAAGTCCCATCCTTGGCTAAGCAGCACAGCAATGTGGCAGTTGTCATTATGTGTATCTTCTAGCAGGGTGAATTAGCCATGGTGGGGTATGAGCCTAACACAGCTATAGGGCTGCTGGGAGGCAAGGGAGCTGGCTGACAGGCAGGTAGGGTATATTTGCACAAAATGCACGTGTGTTGCAGATAAAATCATGATCTGGATGAAAAATGCTGTGATGTTATCCTTGAGAAACAGTGCAGCATGGAACATTTACAGCAGAGAGCACAAAGTACAGATGGGCCACTAATGGCTGGAGCTTCTGGGACAGCAGATGAGGTCCCAGGCCACCTTGTGCTGCAGGGCAAGTGAAAGCAAACCAAAACAGTGACAACAGCAATCTCTACCAGTTCTGACCAGGGAGGGGAGAGGGAGATTTACTGTTCTCTCCAAATCTGATGTTTAATTTGTTTCTGAGTCCTAACAAGGTGCCTTCAAACCCGGATCATGGATCTCTTTGGACTGCTGTAAAATGGTCATTGTAAGGAACCCGCTCCAGAGTAAGAAACATACTGAAGTTCTGCTTCTCAGCTGATGTATCACACACACCACACCCCACCAGATCTGCAAACCATACCAGGGTATGATCCAGTAGGCCAACACTGACAAATCCCTCCTGCAACTGCAATCCTCAGAAACAGAGACTTGTGCTGTCTACCGACAGATTTTACTGAAATTGGGAAACAGATCTTTGTCTGCAGTGCAGTCCCACAGAATTCACACCCCAAAGAGCAGGTAACAGCAGTGCAGTGATTCCAGTTTCAAGGCAGCTTAATTCCCTCTGGGAACTTCTGAAAGAAATTCCTCTCTCCTGCCACTCCATTCCAATCAATGCTGAATGGTTCTGCCTTGCTATATGTAGATTCAGGAAGGTAGCACTGCAGCCTTTGGTGTATAGAAAGGTTTTACTTCACAACTTCGAGGGCAGAAGCTTTTTTTGGTTGAAATCAAAGTTTAAATTCTGAAGAAGAGAGAGCTCATCAAAGAACTGGCAAAGAATTTAACAACTAGGTGCTGGCTGAAATGCCTGTGTGATTCATCAGCAGGTTCTTCTCTAATCTGATGTGAGATAATAGGAGAAGGTGTTGAAAGCAGAATCAAACTAGATACAGAACAAAAAGCATAAGCAATAGGGTTCATAAAATTATGCACATAAGTTTACATTATCCAGTAGGGAGGCCACTCTCCCGTGGAAGGTTTCTTAGATGGGGAAATCAGCAGGTAAGAGCAGATTTTAAAAGACAAATAATCTTATGTTCATTTTACATCTTTGGGGTTTTTTTCCCTCACAAGCTTCTCCATTTAAAGAGATGTGAATCACTGATAGACCAAACAAAATACTCGGCTGTAGTAGCTGGTAGTGCCAGGGTCAGACACTTCCTAGCAAAGATTAACCCTCAAATTTGCAGAAAGCTGAATTTGCTTATCAAAGATGAGAAAGATCTTTCCTGAGAACTCACAAATTAAGAGTAGTTTCCTTCTAACTATAGCACTAAGTTGTCTATATATATATATTCCCCTGCATAGTGATTCATTAGAATCATTTTACAGTAAATGCTTCCAAAATAAAAACCCGACATTTTAACCAAAGTCTCAGGGAAATAGTCAACTGACAAAGATAATGATTTTCTAAAAGCTTTTCCCTGGAACTGTTTTTTTATGGAGGCAGTGATTAAAGTGAGCCTGCCTGAGTTATAATGTGCCTCCATTGCACAACCCAAAGTCGTGTTAATCAGCTTGAATACCTAAAAATACAGTAGAAACAGTGTAAATCCACTTGATACAGCAAAGTTCACTTCTTTGATCCACCAGAGAAATGTCTGTAACTGACCAAAGAATTATTGGTCTGCATTTTTCTTTTTCCTCTCTTCTTTTTATTTCAGGGTAAATTAATTTTAAATTCTTAAGACAGTCTCATGCAAGCAGTTTGGTCCAGCCAATTTCCTATTCATACTGGTATAAACCCCCCGTCAGATACAGGGCTTTGCCTTAGTTAGTTTTCTGGCAAGGAGAAGAGCCTGATAATTCTCCTTGCAGGCTCTGAAGTACTATACGGCTGCTCAGGGGAAAATTCCTGCAAAAATCTGGTGAAGAACCTTAGAACTTATTTTTCGGTAGTTCTATAGGGCCCTCAGGCAGCAAACCACTCGAGAGGCTGTCAAAGTCCTGTATCTCCCCTCCAGAACATTCTACAGCCGTATGCTGCAGGGCCACGTGGAGCTCCAGCACAGGCCCCATATGTGACAGTTTTGTTGGCATGACACGGCACCAAGATCATCAGGCTCATCCCCTCAGCTGGGGCTGGGACTGGCTGGAGTCTCTCTGCTCCGCTGCACAGTGAAGATAAATCATAATTTCCTAAATTACCTAGTGCTGAAGCCAGAACTGAAAAATGGAGCTTCCAATCTTTAGGCTATGCTACGGTTTGTTTTAAAAAGGGATTGAATATCTTACAAACAGGTAAAATTGCTGCCAGATGCAAGTACATTAGCCTTCTCCAGCTGCTTTACTGCTGCCATTCAAAATAGCTTGCTATAAATATGATTCCTTTGAGCTCCATTCTGACAAGTGTGGAGCACTATCTGGGAAGGGCCAGTGGTTTTCCATCCCCATTGAACTCAGCAGGAGCTGTGATTGCTCAGCATATTGCTGAAAAAAGTCTGTTGAAATTACCTTAAATCACACAATTATCCCCTCACCTCTCGCTCCTTTTCTTCCAGTCGTGGAAGGAGGCAGAGAAACAGAAAGACGACAAAGAAATGGTGCAGACAGAGGAAACCACAAATAGAAATGGGAAAGCAATGAAAAACAAGGCAGGACAAAAGAAGAAACACCATTAGAGGCTCGCAAGTGGATTTTCCCAAGACCTCTGCTTCGTATGTCTGTGTCAAAACTAATGGAAATAGAAAGAGAGTTGCTCTACACTGATGACTCCGACATCTCCCTTGAGTTTGGGAGGGTTGGTATCACACAAACAGCGCATCAACATCCTGGAAAACCACCTAAGGACAGCACTTTGCACCACGTTGGAAAACAGTTCCATATGAACCTCTGGGAAGGCAGGACTTGCCACAGGCAGCAGGAGTAAACAGCAGCAGCAGCCAAGTTCTCCACAGTGACGGGGTTAAAGAAGCACAATCGGCACATCAGGGTCAGTGCAAGGCAGTTGTTGTGGTAACTGGGTGCAGTAAGATCAAACTGAACCAGGAGCACAAACCTGGGATGTGCAGGGTTGAATAAAAATCCTGAGATGCAAATTCATGTGAAACCCGAAAATTGAGAGCTATAAGTAAATAATAGAAGGGCACTGGGCTGCACCAAAAAATCTCAGGTGATTTTGTATTTTTCTCTAAGGCTTCAACTGTATTTGCATATGGGGGGAATTGAAAGGCCACAGAGTGAAAAAAAATGCCTCACTTTTTATTCCCAGCTCTATCAGGGACAAATGACATCTCAATAATCAGGGGAGTTCCTACTCTGCCCCAGATGCCCAAGCACTAGTGGGTCAAACATCCTTTGGTTAAACAGAAAGTCCATTTTAGTCTCTCTTTTCCCCGTTCAGCATTTCCATGGTGCACTCCATTTCCCTTTTTCCTCTAAAGAAACTGCTGCTAAATCCTTTTTATTCTGCATGAGAAAGAAAAGGTCCCATAGGGAGCAGCTCCCCTGGGACTCAGATGGCCTTCTCTTCAGCAGCCAAGAGTCCAAAAGCTGGGATTTTGTGGAAAGAAAGACTTCTTGGCTGCCTGAGACACTAAAGAAATAGTATGACCTTGGCTATGATCTTTGAAACTAATCTGTGATTTTCATGACATTCTGCCTTTAAGTATTCGAACTAGAGCTGTCTTAAATGGTCTTGTTCTTCAATAAGTAGTTATTTCTGAGTTTTCAATAGCAGAATCCTTTCCAGTTTCAGGCTGAGCCCCCTGAAGGAGGGATCTACGGACCTTTGACTTTCTTCACAATCTTAGCCAACCTCGCATTTTATCAGTATAATATAAGAAGAAAAGAGTAAAAGAGTGAGTATCTAACACTCTGGCAAGGTTGCAATTAATTTCACAGAGGGGAGGGAAGAGAAAGGAGGTGTAGGAAAGCCCAGCAGGTGGGTCACTGCTCCATCCACCAGCCTCCTGTTTCCTGGAAGCCAGAGCCAGCAGCACTTACAGTAAAACTGATTGTTCAAAGTTGTATCATTATTCCCAGATTTCTCCAGTGCTGCTAATCTCAGTTAATTATATTGGAAATCCCTTGTATTATGACCATGTAATTCATAATGTGCCAGAAGAAGTCATGGTTCATAATAATCACATAATGGGCAAGGACTTAGGCGTAATCAGATTTTAGTTACCCTGTCGCGTTTCCATAATGCTGCTATAAAACCAACATAATCACAAAAAAGCACCAGTTATTTAAACATTTTTATCAGATTGATGTACAGTATCTTTCTCTCTCTCTCTCTCTCTCTTTTAAACAATGTAAGATAACAAAAATTGGATTACAATTGCTGGGAACAGACTACGATAAACTGTTTGCTTGTGTGCAGAATGAAATTTAATAATGGCATCAGTGTCTCAACTTTTAGCAATGTTAAACCTGTTAAATAGTAGTATTCTGCAGCCAAAGGCTGCTCTCAAAGAGGCAGCATTAGAGCATTATGAAAACGATATCTCCAAGGGCTCAGCTGTCTTACAAACCTTGAAAGATGTCCTATATCCTCACAATTAACCTGGCTGCTAACATTTACTGTGCAGATGAGGCCTTGACTTTTTCTACAACACATGATGCAAAAAAATCCTTAGTAGCTGTAAAGATTTTAAAGGCCAGCATCTGCTACTCAAATAAAATAAAATTAAAAAAAATATAAAAAAAGAGAGCCATTTTCTACATTACAGGAACATAGTTGCTGAAGAGAATAGAGAACTTGCAAGATGGGCTCTCTGGACTGTAATCTTTTATCTCCAGTCTGACCCCAATCACTTCAGCTCTGCTCTTGACATCCTGAAGAAGGGTCCAACTACACTTGTGTCAGCAATGAACTGCCAACCTTAATTCAAAAGAATTTCTAAAACATTAGACGGTTTCAGTTGACAAGCAGATATGTGATTCCTGTTTTTTTCTACAATTGCTTTATTTTAAAGCAATAAATATAATAGCAGTAAATGAGTAAGATCAGAGAGTGTCACCCTTTTTAGGTGCTTTTTTTCCCCTTACATTGAGAAATGAGCTGTGATGGGAACAAAAACACTTGCCACTTGAGAAGAAAGAAGGACTTGTCTCCTCCTAAGAGAAAATGAAAAGGAGGTGAAAGAATAAGTGGAGATTATAAAATTCCTGCCTGGGATTGTGGGCAGAGTGACTGAGAAATCACAGAATTGTAGGGCTGGAGCTTGTCAGCAGTCTCTTAATCCAGCTGTCCTGAGAAGCAAAACACAGAACATCCCTGAAAGACACTTCTGTACTCCATTTCTAAAAATCTCCAGTGAGACAGATTTATCTATATCTGCAAGCTGATTTAGAAAGTTCTTCCACATCTTCCATGCTGCAAAATAGCCCATAATGCTTTTGTATCCTTACCTGACATGAAGGGCAACTAGTCACCTTATTCTCTCTGAAGCCTCTTAGAAGATCCTTTTTCAGTCTCCTCTGAAATAAATAAATTCAGTCCTCTTAGTGTTTCCTCCCAGGCCATGTTTTCTAAACCTCTGCATTTTTGTTGTTTTACTTGCATTATCTCCAATTTGCTGCTTTGTTCGGATATAGACAAACTGAAGACTGTGCAGAGAAAACCAGCAAACTTAAAGCTGCTGGGTTGTTTTGCCTGTTGTTTTTGAAGAAATAAACAGAAACTCCTCTGCATTTTGCAGGGGTGAAGAGACACAAGGTATGTAATAAGCTCAAAGGTCAGGAAATTCAAAGTTATGGTTTCTGGTGCAAAATGCTTCCAGACGTTTTTCAGATTTAAGGAAATAAAGGCTTTAGTCTGACCTTGTAACATTTTGAGGTAGAGATCCTGATCGAGGAAAGTGTGTGCATAGCATTAAATGTGAATAATATCCCTGAAGTTAGTGCTACCTTACATATTACAAACATCATACATTTCTTGGCTCTTCTTCAAGCCAAAATGTCTTTTCTAGATCCATCTATATACTCATGCCATACTCTTTAGATCATGTTGTTTTACAGACATGCAAATAACAGGCAGTTCTGAATGTCTAGCACTGAAATTATTGGATTGGGGGGGGAAGAAAACAAAGGAAATTTATTGGAAAGAAAAATAGAAATGGTTGCTTAATTTAGAGATGTTATATGTTGGACAGGATGCTGCTGATTATTGCTGACATCAGGAAGGCAGAGTTATCAGGAGAAGAATTGGTGACTTCTCACTATTTCTGCACTATTTAGCTACCATTAAATTAATCAGGAGGGACTTAGTCAGCTTCATTATAGTTGGCCTGGGAGAGGGAAAAATAATGCTCCCTTGGAGAACTCTCACCATTAGGGCTTAAGAATTAAATACTTTCTGCTGCTAGTGAGGAAAATAGCTGCAGAAACTGGGCCATAGTCTTCACTCTTCTATAATACAGAATATTATATATAGACTACACTGAGAAACACTGCAAATTTCACTAAATTTTTGGCATCCATCTGTTGCAAAGGAGGGAAATAGAACTTGAACATCTGGACTGGGATATGAAGGGTATGAGAAATCACAAAACCTCAGTGGAAACCATATCGTATACATATATCTATAAGACCTCTAGTCAATTATTAACAGCTTAGCTACAAAATAACATTAAACCTTTATGAGGATCAAAAGATCTTGTCTCACGCTAATCTCCTAAAATCAGACAGCGTAAAAAAAAAAACTTCAGAAACATCAGCCTGTTTAAAAACCTGCCCAAATTTATATTTCAGGCCCCGTTGTTCCGAAAATAATCCTCCTCCGTGATTTAAAAATAAATGGGGAAGGTTCCTGGCTGCTGTGCTCAGGAAGGAGTCCGCGGTATCTCGGCACACAGGATCCGAGAGACGCCGAGTGCATCCCACGTGCGAGGCGAAGGCCTCAAGCAGCGCGTGATTAATTCACCAGAGCGCTGCTGTGGCGCCTTCCACACGCTGGAATATCTCCATTTTCCACAGATGGCCATTACAGGCACTCTTCCTACGGCAGGGAGATAAACATTAGCGCCATCTCTTTCGCGCGCCTTGAGTCCTCAGATTAACCTTTCCCGCGGCTCGTTGCCTCGTGATTCACTGCTGGCAGGGAAGGCTTTGTCAAGACAACGCGCCCTCTTCCAGGCAACAATATCTGCAAAAAGCTTGTGTTTTGAGAGTGGCTGTGGCACCAGTGCCTTGTGGATGTCGTCACACACCCATATAGAGCGAGGCCGCGTGGTCCAGCCAAGCCTTCCGTCCTTTTCCTAATACGAGAAGCCAAAAATGAGCATTTCCTATATAAATACCTGCATAAATAGGAGTTTATCTTAAGCAGGCTATCCACTGGTAGGGCACATCAGAAAAGCACAGAGGGCTTTCTGGGCATCAGTGCTGCAAGGGCAATCCTGGGAGTGCTGTAGGATTGGGATCCTCAGATGTGCTCCCTGTTGTGACCACTGGATCAGTCGCAACAGAAAGATCAGGGCACAGCTACATTTCTGTCCACCCCTCCTGCCCCAGTGCTGACACTTTCTGCAGGTGGTCCAAGAAGCCATCAATATACAACAATGTGTAATCCCTTCCTTTTGCAGCACACAGACTGGAATTCCTGGTTATCCACTGGACAGGAAAGGGTAGAAAATGGGGCTTTATTATTATAGAGTTTTCCCTGTGCTCATTCACTAAAAGAGCTGTGCAAGGACTAGGCACAGTTTAACACCAAGAAAATCATCAAAGGAGAACCAAGGTAAAGGCTATATATTTGTTTTGAGAATCAACTTTCTGGAGCTAAAAATCAGATTCAGAAATTATCTTATCATGAGCACAGGTCCTCTAGAAACTTCCTGGGACTATATCAGGTCTTAGACAGAGAATATCAAAGATGATAGTCAGTGATCCCCCCAAAGCCTGAGTGGGAAATGCTGACTTTACTCTCTAGAAATATCCTTTAAACCTCTAATAACAAAGTAGTTTCTTAAATAGAGCCTACTCATTTAACTTGCTTTAAAATAATAATTAAAAAAAAAAAGTTGAAAAAAAATCAGCAGTTTTTCTTTCCCTGTAGTCCCATCACTATATTTTTAGGCTGCAAAGCCAAGAAATTGATTTTTTTTTTTTCCCCACTGATACTTATTGTCTTTTATGGCTGCAGAAGATTTTAGACCAGGAATATGAAGCTTACAGATGGCTCATATCTGGCTTGTGCAATAGATAAAGTGGGAATCTGTTATAATGATCCATTTGGACATGCTCCCATTTTCTGATCACTGAATTTGAATCTATTAATCTTCTAGACATTTCCAGCATGCCCATCACCATGAAATAAAGCTGAGGAACTGCACAGCTATTTGTCTGTAAGGATTTGTGCCCCTGTTCTTCTTGCCTGAACTGCTGTTACATATATGGCTTATGAAGTGCTTTATTTCTCATAGGAATACTACATGTTGGCCATAAAACAATATATTTCCTCACTCATGTGTTTGCACAAGAGTAAAATCTGTATTCCAGAAAGGACAGGACATATTTTCCAATAATTTTGGTGCCAAAGCAGATCAGTCAATTTCTAATTAACTCTAATTGGCTTCCTCACATGCTTTTAAATTATTTACCTGGAGGTGACAGGTGCTCCAAAGCACCAAATATTTTCTCCATACTTTGTAAATGTTAAGCAGTATATTTGATTAAAAATAATCACCCAACACTTGTCACTTACAACTAAAAGCCTCCTTGACCTAAAAAGATGCAAACCACACGTTTCACAACCACTGAGAAATGGAGCCAAGGTCCTTGGAGTAGATTCCTCAGTAGGTAACATTAAAAAAATAAATAAAGAGAGGAAAAAACAGAGGAAAAAAATATTTAGGACAGCCTTGGAGGAGGTATTAACCCATCTTGAAAGGCATGGGCTCAGACTTCTGCTCAACATTCACGATCATGCACAGCTCAGAGCATGTCATGTCACTGCTGGCTGGACCCACAAAGGGCTTCTCTCCAAACTAAAAAGCTTTAGGCACCTGAACCCACAGCTCCTGCATTTGTTGAAGGCATTGTGATACCCAAGGACAGATAAGCACAAAGGTGTGATGCTGCCTCCCCTCTCTCGATGTAAAGCAGAACCTTATGGCTCATCTTGAAATGGAATTTCTTTTCTGTTCAGTGCCCTGAGAAATGGGAGGTGTTTTATCCTCCCAGCTGCTGTCTGCCCCTGGAAGGGACTGTACAGGAACAGGGAGGGCAGAGCAGTTCATGCTGAATTTGTGGCTCTGGACTCTTCCTGGCTAGAGCCAACACTGAGCAAAAATTCAATGTACAGTCAGCTTAATATACAGCCCCAAAATTAGGCAAGCTGGGAGAAGGGCCCAACACTAAAAGCAGCTGATACAGGCAAGCAGCAGCCAGAGAAGGTGTGCTGTAAAGCATTTCTGATCTGAAATGTCTTTAAATCATGCTGCTGCATACCTACACAGACTGCAGAGGAGAGACAGAGATGCAGGCTGAAGTGGGCACCGAATTGGAAAGTGTTCACGGACTGATTTGAGAGTAACTTTATCCATGAGGACAGTTTAGAGAAAATGTGTTATTAAAGTACTTTATTTCCATTTAGAGACTCACACAGGCATACACAGACAGTAGGTGGTGACAGCTGCTACCAGAACCATTTGTTATCTTACTTCTGTTCAGCTTTTGACAGTGTAAAATGAATATAAATGCTGAAAAGCTTTACAGAGGTGAACCAAACAATAAAAAGTAGGGGGGGAATGAATTCTGGTTAGGTTACTTTAGGGAAGAGCTTTATTTCTGTTTATTCCTGAGGCATGGATGTCTGCTGTGTTTCTAATACTGACAATACTGTTGAGAGGATTCTTAGAGGAGTTTACCAAATCTGCACCAACCTGAGGTGGTGAGAGCTGGCCTTGCAGCTAACTTCAATATCATACCCAGAAATGGCATGAAAATAAGGCTTCAGCAAATTATTGCTTTTCCCTAATAATCTGTCCATCAAACTGGAGTGAACCTTTCACATAGTTTGCCTTAATAAAAGTGCTGGTGAGATATCTCTGTGTTTGGACTTAGCAGTAGCAAATCTCTTGGCATCAAAGGGATTAAATTAGCTGGCCTGAAATTATATTGCTTTTTCCAAGCAATCATGACAGCTCTCAGAATCTTGCTACAATATAGTCACATCACACCAGCTGACAGTTCCCTCCAAAAAAAACCCATTCATTCTGGCCAGCTCCTTCTGTGAGCACTATCAGCAGACTGATGCTCCTGTTTCAGAGTCCAATAGGCTTTTTGATCTACACCCCTATCAAGAGGAGGTCTTGCTATCAGTTTGGACTTTTGTCTGATTACTCGGTTCTCACATGGAATGTTTACACCATCCTCGCTTTGGTTTGATCTTGGATGGACTCACAGAGGAGGACAGACAAATTTTGTGTTACAGAGGCAATCTGTAAAGGAGATTTTGGTGTGTTGTACAGAATGCAAAGTTCCTCAGAAACTGCTGTAGTGTAATGATTCCACTATATATGTTTCATTAGAGCTTTGGGCTGGGTTTTGGTTTGTTTTTTTTTTCTTCTGTGACTATTCCTCTCACCCTGGCAGTACTGATATAACAGGAACAATCCATAAAATAGGGGCTGGTAATGAGAGGCAAAGATTTATAGCATAGCACACAGATTAAGCTGAAGTCAAACAGATATTTTCCTAAAACCTTTGCTCCTGATTCAATGCTTGTAAAGCAAAATATTTACTTTACGAGAAAGACCCCTAAGTTTGCATGGGGGAGAGGTAAAACCTTTGTTTGAAGTTGGGCCAATGAACAGGAGTGACTTAGGCTTGGGAGTGCTGCAGGGAACATCGTTAGCTCCTGTGGGAGGGAAAGATTCACGTCAAGATTATTTTTATAAAGCAGGATCCACCTAGAAATGAGCACAAACTAAAATGTTATATCCTCTGAATTTGGTGGGCACTTGAAATCTCATTTTTGCAGAGAGCTCTTGATTCCAAAAAAAGCCAAAACAGTGACAGGTATGCAAAACCTGTCAGCCTTTGGGGAGCGTAAAATTTGGGTTTCAACTTCTCTAACATTCTGCCTCACCCAGTCACCAAATCCCTTCCATGTACCCCTGGTTCCTGCACAAAGGCTGGTTGTAGGTGAAGAAGGAGCTTAAACCTAGACATAGACAGAACTAAAGATAAACCCAATGGCAATGCAGGGAGAACAGGCTGAATCCTTCCCCACCAGACACCACAGTGAGGGCAAGAAGTCTGTTGAACTCATCTGCTAAAGCCAATACTCACCAGATCCATGCTTTTCTGGAAAGCAGTGGCTTTCTGAATAGAAATAGGGATCATTTCTCATAACTTAGCATATCTGAGGTATAGCTGGCTCACAGCCAGTACTGTGTAACCAATAGCATGCTCAAGATAGCAAATGTGTCCTGCACACACATTATTATTACAAAATCCAGTGCCAGCTCTGCACAGAGCAGCTAATATGCCAAAAATATCATACGTATATATTATTTGAATTATCCATTGCAGAGCACACTGCAGGAAGGCTAGTAAATTTAGTTCCTCTTACCTGCCATCTGCATTCATATTTAGTAATGAATTATATGTTTTCAATATGTTTTCTAGCAAGTTATTTACACAAATCTCATTAACAATAAAGACAGGGGGTTTAAATACAATTCCTGATCTACTGACTGAAATTGCATACCAGGATGTCAGTATGACTTTGAATAGAAGCTGGAAAGCTATGCTGCATGAAACAATATCACTGAGAGAAAACCCTCACGCTTTCTATTCTCCATACTGACTTTTTTTCTCCCCTCTCTCCACTGAAACAAAACCGCCTTTAACTGGCTCTTTGTTATGCTGGTTTCCTGCAGTATTTTTGATAGTGCCTAATACTTGTAAAGGCTGGATTACAGTTCAGGATACAAAAAGCAGTTTGTTTCCAGCCCTGTGAGAAGCTTGCTATCAGGTTTTGAAAGTAATTTTCAGAAGTAGCCTTCCTTAGCAGACATTTTCTGGGATGCAGTCAGTGCTCAACTTGCCAGGTGCCTGATGCGAGGTGCAGTGACGTTACCAGGCTGATTACTTGGATGGCTCTGAAGTGAAGGCATCTGGTCAGGACTGTTGGCTGGTCAGAAGAAAAGGCACTAATTAAGTATTTTTTGCCTTTTCAGGTTTGTCCCTCTGATTAACCACTTTAAAAATCACTCCAGGGAAAACCACACAGTTATCTTTAAAACAGAGAGGGATGATTAAAGGTTCCTCTGCTAACATAAAAAAAAGGCTGGCAGGTTATTGCTGTATTCAATC